>NC_090447.1:871672759-872922759 GCF_031143425.1 Pleurodeles waltl
CCAAAGATTTCTAGGGTGTGCCAACTTTGATAGCCAGTTCATCTGTAACATTTCTGATTAGACTTGCACTAACTCATCTCTACTGAAAAAAATAAACCTTGAGTGCAGGCGTTCACTGAATGGCTGAGCTGAAGTGGCCTTTGAAGCTATGGGCAAAGCTTTTACTTTGGTTCCAGTCCTTAGGTAACCAGATCCAGTGAAGAAGTATGTAGTGAAAAATGACATATCTAAAACAGCATTGGAGCAATTTTGATGGAACAGCAAGAAGATGATGGGCTGGAACACCCTATTTTTAACCATACAAGAACTCAGTCACCCTGTGAACAAAATTATTCATTAATAGAAAGGGAAGTGTTAGCCGTGGAAGAAAACTCATCTAATATCAGAACGGTCCACCACAAACTTTAGGAATTGTAAGAATTTTACTGTTGAAATAATCAACAAGTCAGACAGTTGTGGTGGTGGCCGCAAGTCCTCATGTGGTGCAGAGGTGAAGCATGTGTGTTGCATAGGGTTGCTTGCCTGTGGGAGGCTGGATATAGGGCCTGGCCACAGGCCAAACCCTGTGGCCAACACCATGCCTCCCACAGGCGAAGGCCGTGCATGTGGGGGGTTGGCTTTACGTATGATAACAAAATGTTACTTTACATTAAAACAACTCTAGAAATTCACTGAATAAACAAAGAAACAAAGGTTAAAGTGATGCTATTGTTAAGAATTATAATCATATCTTATTTTAAAGCGAAAAAACCTTGGAATTCACTAGTCACTTTAGTGCACATGTTATACTTATTTGAAATAACTACCTCAATTATTTTATGTAGGAGGGTGTTGAAGTACTACTTTTTGGGTATTTGTGATACAGGAGTAACTGCAGTCCTAAGCTGGTATACATGTAATAGTGTTTGTATCCTTTTTGGCTGTTGCAACTGTGGAAGCGCAGTTTGTGAATGCCAATGGGTGTACGTTTTTGAGGGTGGGTACATGTCTTTTTCTAAATCCCTCCTTAACCCTCCCTAAACACTCTCCTTTTTTCTCCCTTAACTCCTCCAATTTTTTAGTAAGTACTCCACATTTCCCAGCCACTTCCCCATGTCCCTCCCACATATACTACTAAAACTTAGGCTAGGTGTACATGTGCGGAGATGTCCACGTTTGGGCCAGAGATCTCTGTACAGAAAACATAGGAGAGGCAGAGGCAGAGTCCTCACACATGCAGGTTAGTGAACAGCATTTTGTTGTATGTGAGTAGTACTATTACAGTACTACTAAACGTCCTACAAGAAGCAGTTTGTGAATCATTCCATTTACTTTAACAACCTTGTTCTGACCATATAAAGTAAATTTATGAAGTGCTATTTCAAGACATTGTCTGCAAGGTGATATAGTCTAATGATGTTCTCAAATGTTGCAGAAGTGGAGTGGCTATGGCCTCAAGTTAGTAGTAATTGCATCATTACTTATCAAATCCATAAATAACGATACCCTCTGGACCATCATTTATCAAATGTAATAAATAATGGTAATTACGAGTTTTGCCTGAAAATGGCACATAATAAATGGATTTTGGCACTTCACCCTGTAAATTTCTGCAGATATGAGCTGTTGAAATGTATGGAACAAAATCCATCATGCTCATAACGCCAACACCTATACAAACTGTGATTAGCAATGGAGTCTGAATTTTAGGATACACTCGTAATTGGGGCCAATGTGTAAAATAAGCCACATAACAGGCACCAACACCACTTAAAGGCACACTAGCACAACACAAGAATAGACAAAACACCTAAACAACAAGAAAACAAAAGAACACAGCCCAAGAAAATGGTAAAAGCTCTATACTCTAAAACCACAACCACAGAAAACACAACAGAACACCAACCATGGCATAAAAGCATAACAGCATATCGGCATAACAAAATCACAACCACATAAAAACAAGAAAAACAAATAATGGCAAAACACAACACAATGCAAATCAAAAGTACACAACATAGTACAACAATACTTCACAACAGAACACAAAACACAACCGCAATGCATTACAACATAGCCGAATACTCCAGTACAACCTACAACGTTACAAGACAACACACCAAAATTGTGTTGTGTTGTTGTTTTGTTGATGTATTCTCTTAATGTAATTTTGTAGTTTGTTGTGTTTATGTTGTGATGTGCAGTTACTTTGATGTGATGGAGGTGTGTTGATATATTATTACTTAGATATCTTGTGTTGTTTTGTTGTTGCTGTGATGTCCTCTTGATGTGTTGTGTGCAGCAATGAGATTTTTCTGTGTTGTCATTGCATTAAGTTGATCTTTGGTTTTGCTCATTTGGTGTAATATTGTAATGTGAAGATGTATTGTTCTCATGTATTATTTTTCCATTGCTTTTTGTTAGTATGTTGTATTGTTATCACATGTGTTTTCTGGTTGTTGTGTTGTCATGTTGTGTTCCTGATGCATTGTGTTAAGATTTATTGTTATTGTATTTCTGTTTCATTGTAATTTTTGGTAGGTTCTGGGTTGTACTGCTGTTTTGCTGTGTTGTTCTTCATGTTCTGAGATATAGTTGCACAGTCACATGTATCATTGTGCTGTTTTTGTTGTGTAATGATGCACTGTGTTGTGGTGTTAGTGTATAATGTTGTTGTGATGGGGGTTATCATGATGTGCCATTGTTTGGCATGGTTATGTTTTGGTTTTGCTATATTCTTTGGTATTTCTCTGGGTATTACTGTGGTGTTGTGTTATTATGATGATGTGATGCATTGTTTTGTTGTATTTAATTGCAACAAACCAATCTCCTCAAATCCACTTTCACTATACAGTAGCAAATGGTGTCCCACAAATACTGCACTACTTCACTAGCTTCCATAGGAGAACATTTCTAAAGTTGGTAAAATATACCATTTCAACACCCTACATTTTGGGGGTCATTCTGACCTCGGCGGTAAAAGGCCCTTACCGCCGGTCAGAAGTCCGCCATTCTACCGCCGCGGCCGCGGTAAACCGCCACGGTCATTCTGACCACCAACTGTGAAACCGCCAAAAACCCGACATCCACGGAAGGCCGCCTCATCAGCGGGCAGCGGAAAACTGGAGATGACCAAACCTCCACCGCCACGCCAACACAAACACGCCCATGCCATTCTGACCCACGAATCCACGCGGCGGTCTTTCAACCGCGGTATTCCATTGGCGGTACACACCGCAGCGCTCAAAATACACACACAGCTCCAAAACACAGCCACATTGGACAATTTGAAATACACACACCTGATACACATACAAACACCACTCCCACACATCCAATCAACTATAAAACACACACCCACATCACCCACAAACCCCCACTAGTTGGAAATCGGAGAGAAGGCGATAGAGAGAGAGCGAGCGAGCACAGCAATCGAAAACCCCAACACACACAGGAACCCAACATCATCACCCACACCACATCTACGCACACATCACCACACATCACCACGCACATCACCACAAACACCACCCCACACCTCATCCACACCACCCCATGGCACCCCAAAGACACCCCAGGTTCTCGGACCAAGAACTCAGGATCATGGTGGAGGAAATTATAATTTATGCCTTTGCAATCTACAACTCTGCATTGTATGCCACTGAATTCGATGCCACTGCACTCTGTGTCACTATAGTCTGCAGAACTCTATGCCAATGAACTCTACACCAGTCCACTATATGCCACTCCAGTGAAAGCCACTCTATGCAACTCCAATACACAACACTCTCTGCCACTCCACTCTACAACACTATTCCACTCCTCACCATTCTACTCCATGACACTCCACGTGACTCTCCTCTACACCATTAACTTTTAGCCATGCTGAACATCAGCCACAATGGTGTACAACATAGCTAAAACACTTAGGCAAACCCAATAGCTCTTGCATAGGTAAGACCTATTGGCTTTGGCAATGCTTATTCTTACTACTACCAGTAATCCTTCGGTGGCCATACTTGTCAAGAGCAGTAGTACATACACAGTTCTACTTGTTGCACCTCAGTTTTCTAGCCACATCACATCTTTTGTGTGAACATATGTAAATTTGCCTAAAGTTCTTTAGACATCACAAGCACTAATGGAGTACAGAACAGACATAGGCAATGATGCTGTCAACTGGGTCATTCTGGCTGTGAGGCTTTTTGAACAGATGGTTCTCTAGTTTTGGACATAAACACAGGAACACAGGGACATATTTAAGAAAAGTGGCACTGCACTTCCCTTGTGCCCCTTAGCACCTTCCTAACACCACCATGTGTGCGCCGTATTTGAAATACAGCACGCCATGGTGGTAGTCCGAATTTTTTATGCCAGTCCGGAGCTGTGAAGGATTAGAATCAAAAATGTTGATGCTAAGCCTGCAAAGCTCATTGAGGCCCATTGTAATCAATGGTGTGCCTCCTTTTAATGCCTGCTCTAAGCAGGCGTTAAAAGTGCCAAATACAATGATGCAAAGAAATCTCTTAGATTTCTTTGCATCATTTTTTCAGTCCCCCTAACGGGGTAACTCCCCCTTTACATACACTATGCCTAGCGCAGGCATAATGTAGTGCAAAGTGTTACAAAGTGGCGCAATGCATGCATTGTGCCACTTTGTAAATGTGGCGCAGGGATTTTGTCCTTGTTGGGCCACATTAGCGTAAAAACAAAATGACACTAATTTGAAGCAAAGTGGTGCTAGGGGTTCTTAAATATGCCCCATAGTTCCTGTGGTCTTATGCATGGCTTGGCAAAAGTTGTAGTAGAAAGAGTTGGTTGACTGCACAGGAGTGAAGGCATCAATTAGGAAAAAAAAAGTGTGAAAGATGAAAGCCAAAGGCTTGCAGGGCACTCAATGTGAAAGAGTGCCTATACTGGAAGATAGAGAGGCACTGTCACGTCCAACAGTGGAATGCACCTTAACAGGGGGTTTGGGCACACACACGGGAGATGTCATGTTAACAGGATCAGTTATCATCATCCGTTGGACGCAACCATGAATGCCCTCTTCATTTGTGGTGCATCCTCCTCCCCTTGTCAGCACATTCAAGAGGCAGCACTCCCCCAGGGGTTTGGGAGTCCTGGAGGTACCATGCCGGCTCTGAGGGAAAAACTAAGGCAGGAAGTGACTGTGCCATGCCGGGGCGGTACATCCATGCCATCAGCCCAGTACCCCATGGCTGAAGTCCTACAGACTTTAATTGAGCCATCTCAATTCAAGATGAAGGAACAACTTCCTTTGAATGCCATTTTCATTCCAGATCATTTTTCACCATTTAAATCTCCTGCATACTTCATCCTGCATGTCTCAATGCTCCTAAATGTTTGTCCGGCCTTTCTTGATCTTTAATTTCCTCAAGCCTTTCTCTGAGGAATGTGGTGCTGTTGTTGTGGGCAAATCAAGAGTTTTCTTTCCTGCTATAAGCTTTTTTCACCTAGCAGTTTCCTTAGAGGCCACATTCCAGATTTGTGTTTCTTTTACTGGTTGGCAAGTGTATTCTGGAGCAGATCTTCCAATCTTCGAACCAAGAACCTTCAGACCCAAATTACCCTTCTTGCATCCAGTCCTTGAGAGATTGCTATACCAATGTGGTCTAATATAGATAGATCCATAACAAGCCTTGTAAGTCTACAAAGGACTGAAGGATGAGATCAAGGATGAGCATATCCACTTTCCTCATCCTGCTTCTCTGAACGAGGTGATTGAGTCAGCATTGTACAGCAAACATCGCCTGAATGAGAGAAGGAAGGAAAGGAAGGCTGTTCAAAATCTGCCTTCTGCCTTAACTCCAATGATGCCACACCCGGAATAGAGAGTCCATCTTCTACTTCAGTTTCTGAAGAACCTATGTAATAGAGATCACCAGAGGCCCTATATCAGAAGATAGAAGCATAGACAGTGACCAGAAGGGCTCTGTCTGTGTTGTGGAGAGAGTAGTCACCTTTTATGTCAGTGTCCTGTAAGACCTGTGAAGGCTACGTTAAATAAGAGGAAGAAAGATTGGGTAATGGATTAATTCCTCAGGTCATGTCACCTGAACCCTCAGGAAATTCTGTATTTGCCCATTTATTTCTATTACCAATTTCTGGTTGAATTTTTCCTCCCTTATTTCTGTGTTGGCCATGCTGGACTCTGAAGCAACGGGTATGTTCATGGATAGGGAGTGGGTATTCAAGAACAATTTAGCAGTTCACGCCAAAGTTAAAGTGGATACTGTACAGAGACTAGATAATAATATCTCAATAGTTTCCAGATCAGTCACTCAGTGTACTGAGCCTTTACAAGGTGGTGTATACTCATCAGAAACATTTGGAATTTGTTTTCCTGAAATCATCAAACTACCCTGTGATTGTTGAGGTTCCATGGTTATCCCGTCATAACCGATACATCAGAAAGTCCATTAGGATATTGTCCTTCAGCTCTAAATATTGTATACAGAATTGTCTTAACTCTAAACAAGCTGATATTCACAATGCACTGACCTTTGAAAAATCTGTGATTCCTTAGTTAAAAAAGGAAATGCTTGCGTCAGTGAGAGGTACCAAGGTGTATTCCAAACCAGACCTCAGAGGAGCATATCATTTACTAAGGATAAAGGCTGGAGATGAATACAAAACAGACTTCTGGACCCCGTATGGGCTTTTTGAATACCAGGTGATGCCTCTTGGTCTGAGCAATGCTCCATCAATATTCCAACGTGTCATTCATCGACAGCTTCGATTCAGAACTATTACATTTAAATGTCATAGTTTATCTAGACAATTTCTTGATATTTTCGAAGTCCCTGCTAGAACATTGTCAACGCATTCAAGATGTTCTTCAACATTTGAGGAATCACTCCTTCATAAGTAAGTTGGAGAAATGGCTATTTGAACAAACTGAAGTGGAGTAACTGGGTTTTATTATCTCTCACAGAGGTGTTTCTGTGAATCCTAGAAAGACCAGATTAGTGTTAAGTTTGCTGCCTCCCTTGTTTATAAAGGAAACCCAAAGATTTCTAGGGTGTGCCAACTTTGATAGCCAGTTCATCTGTAACATTTCTGATTAGACTTGCACTAACTCATCTCTACTGAAAAAAATAAACCTTGAGTGCAGGCGTTCACTGAATGGCTGAGCTGAAGTGGCCTTTGAAGCTATGGGCAAAGCTTTTACTTTGGTTCCAGTCCTTAGGTAACCAGATCCAGTGAAGAAGTATGTAGTGAAAAATGACATATCTAAAACAGCATTGGAGCAATTTTGATGGAACAGCAAGAAGATGATGGGCTGGAACACCCTATTTTTAACCATACAAGAACTCAGTCACCCTGTGAACAAAATTATTCATTAATAGAAAGGGAAGTGTTAGCCGTGGAAGAAAACTCATCTAATATCAGAACGGTCCACCACAAACTTTAGGAATTGTAAGAATTTTACTGTTGAAATAATCAACAAGTCAGACAGTTGTGGTGGTGGCCGCAAGTCCTCATGTGGTGCAGAGGTGAAGCATGTGTGTTGCATAGGGTTGCTTGCCTGTGGGAGGCTGGATATAGGGCCTGGCCACAGGCCAAACCCTGTGGCCAACACCATGCCTCCCACAGGCGAAGGCCGTGCATGTGGGGGGTTGGCTTTACGTATGATAACAAAATGTTACTTTACATTAAAACAACTCTAGAAATTCACTGAATAAACAAAGAAACAAAGGTTAAAGTGATGCTATTGTTAAGAATTATAATCATATCTTATTTTAAAGCGAAAAAACCTTGGAATTCACTAGTCACTTTAGTGCACATGTTATACTTATTTGAAATAACTACCTCAATTATTTTATGTAGGAGGGTGTTGAAGTACTACTTTTTGGGTATTTGTGATACAGGAGTAACTGCAGTCCTAAGCTGGTATACATGTAATAGTGTTTGTATCCTTTTTGGCTGTTGCAACTGTGGAAGCGCAGTTTGTGAATGCCAATGGGTGTACGTTTTTGAGGGTGGGTACATGTCTTTTTCTAAATCCCTCCTTAACCCTCCCTAAACACTCTCCTTTTTTCTCCCTTAACTCCTCCAATTTTTTAGTAAGTACTCCACATTTCCCAGCCACTTCCCCATGTCCCTCCCACATATACTACTAAAACTTAGGCTAGGTGTACATGTGCGGAGATGTCCACGTTTGGGCCAGAGATCTCTGTACAGAAAACATAGGAGAGGCAGAGGCAGAGTCCTCACACATGCAGGTTAGTGAACAGCATTTTGTTGTATGTGAGTAGTACTATTACAGTACTACTAAACGTCCTACAAGAAGCAGTTTGTGAATCATTCCATTTACTTTAACAACCTTGTTCTGACCATATAAAGTAAATTTATGAAGTGCTATTTCAAGACATTGTCTGCAAGGTGATATAGTCTAATGATGTTCTCAAATGTTGCAGAAGTGGAGTGGCTATGGCCTCAAGTTAGTAGTAATTGCATCATTACTTATCAAATCCATAAATAACGATACCCTCTGGACCATCATTTATCAAATGTAATAAATAATGGTAATTACGAGTTTTGCCTGAAAATGGCACATAATAAATGGATTTTGGCACTTCACCCTGTAAATTTCTGCAGATATGAGCTGTTGAAATGTATGGAACAAAATCCATCATGCTCATAACGCCAACACCTATACAAACTGTGATTAGCAATGGAGTCTGAATTTTAGGATACACTCGTAATTGGGGCCAATGTGTAAAATAAGCCACATAACAGGCACCAACACCACTTAAAGGCACACTAGCACAACACAAGAATAGACAAAACACCTAAACAACAAGAAAACAAAAGAACACAGCCCAAGAAAATGGTAAAAGCTCTATACTCTAAAACCACAACCACAGAAAACACAACAGAACACCAACCATGGCATAAAAGCATAACAGCATATCGGCATAACAAAATCACAACCACATAAAAACAAGAAAAACAAATAATGGCAAAACACAACACAATGCAAATCAAAAGTACACAACATAGTACAACAATACTTCACAACAGAACACAAAACACAACCGCAATGCATTACAACATAGCCGAATACTCCAGTACAACCTACAACGTTACAAGACAACACACCAAAATTGTGTTGTGTTGTTGTTTTGTTGATGTATTCTCTTAATGTAATTTTGTAGTTTGTTGTGTTTATGTTGTGATGTGCAGTTACTTTGATGTGATGGAGGTGTGTTGATATATTATTACTTAGATATCTTGTGTTGTTTTGTTGTTGCTGTGATGTCCTCTTGATGTGTTGTGTGCAGCAATGAGATTTTTCTGTGTTGTCATTGCATTAAGTTGATCTTTGGTTTTGCTCATTTGGTGTAATATTGTAATGTGAAGATGTATTGTTCTCATGTATTATTTTTCCATTGCTTTTTGTTAGTATGTTGTATTGTTATCACATGTGTTTTCTGGTTGTTGTGTTGTCATGTTGTGTTCCTGATGCATTGTGTTAAGATTTATTGTTATTGTATTTCTGTTTCATTGTAATTTTTGGTAGGTTCTGGGTTGTACTGCTGTTTTGCTGTGTTGTTCTTCATGTTCTGAGATATAGTTGCACAGTCACATGTATCATTGTGCTGTTTTTGTTGTGTAATGATGCACTGTGTTGTGGTGTTAGTGTATAATGTTGTTGTGATGGGGTTTATCATGATGTGCCATTGTTTGGCATGGTTATGTTTTGGTTTTGCTATATTCTTTGGTATTTCTCTGGGTATTACTGTGGTGTTGTGTTATTATGATGATGTGATGCATTGTTTTGTTGTATTTAATTGCAACAAACCAATCTCCTCAAATCCACTTTCACTATACAGTAGCAAATGGTGTCCCACAAATACTGCACTACTTCACTAGCTTCCATAGGAGAACATTTCTAAAGTTGGTAAAATATACCATTTCAACACCCTACATTTTGGGGGTCATTCTGACCTCGGCGGTAAAAGGCCCTTACCGCCGGTCAGAAGTCCGCCATTCTACCGCCGCGGCCGCGGTAAACCGCCACGGTCATTCTGACCACCAACTGTGAAACCGCCAAAAACCCGACATCCACGGAAGGCCGCCTCATCAGCGGGCAGCGGAAAACTGGAGATGACCAAACCTCCACCGCCACGCCAACACAAACACGCCCATGCCATTCTGACCCACGAATCCACGCGGCGGTCTTTCAACCGCGGTATTCCATTGGCGGTACACACCGCAGCGCTCAAAATACATACACAGCTCCAAAACACAGCCACATTGGACAATTTGAAATACACACACCTGATACACATACAAACACCACTCCCACACATCCAATCAACTATAAAACACACACCCACATCACCCACAAACCCCCACTAGTTGGAAATCGGAGAGAAGGCGATAGAGAGAGAGCGAGCGAGCACAGCAATCGAAAACCCCAACACACACAGGAACCCAACATCATCACCCACACCACATCTACGCACACATCACCACACATCACCACGCACATCACCACAAACACCACCCCACACCTCATCCACACCACCCCATGGCACCCCAAAGACACCCCAGGTTCTCGGACCAAGAACTCAGGATCATGGTGGAGGAAATTATAATTTATGCCTTTGCAATCTACAACTCTGCATTGTATGCCACTGAATTCGATGCCACTGCACTCTGTGTCACTATAGTCTGCAGAACTCTATGCCAATGAACTCTACACCAGTCCACTATATGCCACTCCAGTGAAAGCCACTCTATGCAACTCCAATACACAACACTCTCTGCCACTCCACTCTACAACACTATTCCACTCCTCACCATTCTACTCCATGACACTCCACGTGACTCTCCTCTACACCATTAACTTTTAGCCATGCTGAACAGCAGCCACAATGGTGTACAACATAGCTAAAACACTTAGGCAAACCCAATAGCTCTTGCATAGGTAAGACCTATTGGCTTTGGCAATGCTTATTCTTACTACTACCAGTAATCCTTCGGTGGCCATACTTGTCAAGAGCAGTAGTACATACACAGTTCTACTTGTTGCACCTCAGTTTTCTAGCCACATCACATCTTTTGTGTGAACATATGTAAATTTGCCTAAAGTTCTTTAGACATCACAAGCACTAATGGAGTACAGAACAGACATAGGCAATGATGCTGTCAACTGGGTCATTCTGGCTGTGAGGCTTTTTGAACAGATGGTTCTCTAGTTTTGGACATAAACACAGGAACACAGGGACATATTTAAGAAAAGTGGCACTGCACTTCCCTTGTGCCCCTTAGCACCTTCCTAACACCACCATGTGTGCGCCGTATTTGAAATACAGCACGCCATGGTGGTAGTCAGAATTTTTTATGCCAGTCCGGAGCTGTGAAGGATTAGAATCAAAAATGTTGATGCTAAGCCTGCAAAGCTCATTGAGGCCCATTGTAATCAATGGTGTGCCTCCTTTTAATGCCTGCTCTAAGCAGGCGTTAAAAGTGCCAAATACAATGATGCAAAGAAATCTCTTAGATTTCTTTGCACCATTTTTTCAGTCCCCCTAACGGGGTAACTCCCCCTTTACATACACTATGCCTAGCGCAGGCATAATGTAGTGCAAAGTGTTACAAAGTGGCGCAATGCATGCATTGTGCCACTTTGTAAATGTGGCGCAGGGATTTTGTCCTTGTTGGGCCACATTAGCGTAAAAACAAAATGACACTAATTTGAAGCAAAGTGGTGCTAGGGGTTCTTAAATATGCCCCATAGTTCCTGTGGTCTTATGCATGGCTTGGCAAAAGTTGTAGTAGAAAGAGTTGGTTGACTGCACAGGAGTGAAGGCATCAATTAGGAAAAAAAAAGTGTGAAAGATGAAAGCCAAAGGCTTGCAGGGCACTCAATGTGAAAGAGTGCCTATACTGGAAGATAGAGAGGCACTGTCACGTCCAACAGTGGAATGCACCTTAACAGGGGGTTTGGGCACACACACGGGAGATGTCATGTTAACAGGATCAGTTATCATCATCCGTTGGACGCAACCATGAATGCCCTCTTCATTTGTGGTGCATCCTCCTCCCCTTGTCAGCACATTCAAGAGGCAGCACTCCCCCAGGGGTTTGGGAGTCCTGGAGGTACCATGCCGGCTCTGAGGGAAAAACTAAGGCAGGAAGTGACTGTGCCATGCCGGGGCGGTACATCCATGCCATCAGCCCAGTACCCCATGGCTGAAGTCCTACAGACTTTAATTGAGCCATCTCAATTCAAGATGAAGGAACAACTTCCTTTGAATGCCATTTTCATTCCAGATCATTTTTCACCATTTAAATCTCCTGCATACTTCATCCTGCATGTCTCAATGCTCCTAAATGTTTGTCCGGCCTTTCTTGATCTTTAATTTCCTCAAGCCTTTCTCTGAGGAATGTGGTGCTGTTGTTGTGGGCAAATCAAGAGTTTTCTTTCCTGCTATAAGCTTTTTTCACCTAGCAGTTTCCTTAGAGGCCACATTCCAGATTTGTGTTTCTTTTACTGGTTGGCAAGTGTATTCTGGAGCAGATCTTCCAATCTTCGAACCAAGAACCTTCAGACCCAAATTACCCTTCTTGCATCCAGTCCTTGAGAGATTGCTATACCAATGTGGTCTAATATAGATAGATCCATAACAAGCCTTGTAAGTCTACAAAGGACTGAAGGATGAGATCAAGGATGAGCATATCCACTTTCCTCATCCTGCTTCTCTGAACGAGGTGATTGAGTCAGCATTGTACAGCAAACATCGCCTGAATGAGAAGGAAGGAAAGGAAGGCTGTTCAAAATCTGCCTTCTGCCTTAACTCCAATGATGCCACACCCGGAATAGAGAGTCCATCTTCTACTTCAGTTTCTGAAGAACCTATGTAATAGAGATCACCAGAGGCCCTATATCAGAAGATAGAAGCATAGACAGTGACCAGAAGGGCTCTGTCTGTGTTGTGGAGAGAGTAGTCACCTTTTATGTCAGTGTCCTGTAAGACCTGTGAAGGCTACGTTAAATAAGAGGAAGAAAGATTGGGTAATGGATTAATTCCTCAGGTCATGTCACCTGAACCCTCAGGAAATTCTGTATTTGCCCATTTATTTCTATTACCAATTTCTGGTTGAATTTTTCCTCCCTTATTTCTGTGTTGGCCATGCTGGACTCTGAAGCAACGGGTATGTTCATGGATAGGGAGTGGGTATTCAAGAACAATTTAGCAGTTCACGCCAAAGTTAAAGTGGATACTGTACAGAGACTAGATAATAATATCTCAATAGTTTCCAGATCAGTCACTCAGTGTACTGAGCCTTTACAAGGTGGTGTATACTCATCAGAAACATTTGGAATTTGTTTTCCTGAAATCATCAAACTACCCTGTGATTGTTGAGGTTCCATGGTTATCCCGTCATAACCGATACATCAGAAAGTCCATTAGGATATTGTCCTTCAGCTCTAAATATTGTATACAGAATTGTCTTAACTCTAAACAAGCTGATATTCACAATGCACTGACCTTTGAAAAATCTGTGATTCCTTAGTTAAAAAAGGAAATGCTTGCGTCAGTGAGAGGTACCAAGGTGTATTCCAAACCAGACCTCAGAGGAGCATATCATTTACTAAGGATAAAGGCTGGAGATGAATACAAAACAGACTTCTGGACCCCGTATGGGCTTTTTGAATACCAGGTGATGCCTCTTGGTCTGAGCAATGCTCCATCAATATTCCAACGTGTCATTCATCGACAGCTTCGATTCAGAACTATTACATTTAAATGTCATAGTTTATCTAGACAATTTCTTGATATTTTCGAAGTCCCTGCTAGAACATTGTCAACGCATTCAAGATGTTCTTCAACATTTGAGGAATCACTCCTTCATAAGTAAGTTGGAGAAATGGCTATTTGAACAAACTGAAGTGGAGTAACTGGGTTTTATTATCTCTCACAGAGGTGTTTCTGTGAATCCTAGAAAGACCAGATTAGTGTTAAGTTTGCTGCCTCCCTTGTTTATAAAGGAAACCCAAAGATTTCTAGGGTGTGCCAACTTTGATAGCCAGTTCATCTGTAACATTTCTGATTAGACTTGCACTAACTCATCTCTACTGAAAAAAATAAACCTTGAGTGCAGGCGTTCACTGAATGGCTGAGCTGAAGTGGCCTTTGAAGCTATGGGCAAAGCTTTTACTTTGGTTCCAGTCCTTAGGTAACCAGATCCAGTGAAGAAGTATGTAGTGAAAAATGACATATCTAAAACAGCATTGGAGCAATTTTGATGGAACAGCAAGAAGATGATGGGCTGGAACACCCTATTTTTAACCATACAAGAACTCAGTCACCCTGTGAACAAAATTATTCATTAATAGAAAGGGAAGTGTTAGCCGTGGAAGAAAACTCATCTAATATCAGAACGGTCCACCACAAACTTTAGGAATTGTAAGAATTTTACTGTTGAAATAATCAACAAGTCAGACAGTTGTGGTGGTGGCCGCAAGTCCTCATGTGGTGCAGAGGTGAAGCATGTGTGTTGCATAGGGTTGCTTGCCTGTGGGAGGCTGGATATAGGGCCTGGCCACAGGCCAAACCCTGTGGCCAACACCATGCCTCCCACAGGCGAAGGCCGTGCATGTGGGGGGTTGGCTTTACGTATGATAACAAAATGTTACTTTACATTAAAACAACTCTAGAAATTCACTGAATAAACAAAGAAACAAAGGTTAAAGTGATGCTATTGTTAAGAATTATAATCATATCTTATTTTAAAGCGAAAAAACCTTGGAATTCACTAGTCACTTTAGTGCACATGTTATACTTATTTGAAATAACTACCTCAATTATTTTATGTAGGAGGGTGTTGAAGTACTACTTTTTGGGTATTTGTGATACAGGAGTAACTGCAGTCCTAAGCTGGTATACATGTAATAGTGTTTGTATCCTTTTTGGCTGTTGCAACTGTGGAAGCGCAGTTTGTGAATGCCAATGGGTGTACGTTTTTGAGGGTGGGTACATGTCTTTTTCTAAATCCCTCCTTAACCCTCCCTAAACACTCTCCTTTTTTCTCCCTTAACTCCTCCAATTTTTTAGTAAGTACTCCACATTTCCCAGCCACTTCCCCATGTCCCTCCCACATATACTACTAAAACTTAGGCTAGGTGTACATGTGCGGAGATGTCCACGTTTGGGCCAGAGATCTCTGTACAGAAAACATAGGAGAGGCAGAGGCAGAGTCCTCACACATGCAGGTTAGTGAACAGCATTTTGTTGTATGTGAGTAGTACTATTACAGTACTACTAAACGTCCTACAAGAAGCAGTTTGTGAATCATTCCATTTACTTTAACAACCTTGTTCTGACCATATAAAGTAAATTTATGAAGTGCTATTTCAAGACATTGTCTGCAAGGTGATATAGTCTAATGATGTTCTCAAATGTTGCAGAAGTGGAGTGGCTATGGCCTCAAGTTAGTAGTAATTGCATCATTACTTATCAAATCCATAAATAACGATACCCTCTGGACCATCATTTATCAAATGTAATAAATAATGGTAATTACGAGTTTTGCCTGAAAATGGCACATAATAAATGGATTTTGGCACTTCACCCTGTAAATTTCTGCAGATATGAGCTGTTGAAATGTATGGAACAAAATCCATCATGCTCATAACGCCAACACCTATACAAACTGTGATTAGCAATGGAGTCTGAATTTTAGGATACACTCGTAATTGGGGCCAATGTGTAAAATAAGCCACATAACAGGCACCAACACCACTTAAAGGCACACTAGCACAACACAAGAATAGACAAAACACCTAAACAACAAGAAAACAAAAGAACACAGCCCAAGAAAATTGTAAAAGCTCTATACTCTAAAACCACAACCACAGAAAACACAACAGAACACCAACCATGGCATAAAAGCATAACAGCATATCGGCATAACAAAATCACAACCACATAAAAACAAGAAAAACAAATAATGGCAAAACACAACACAATGCAAATCAAAAGTACACAACATAGTACAACAATACTTCACAACAGAACACAAAACACAACCGCAATGCATTACAACATAGCCGAATACTCCAGTACAACCTACAACGTTACAAGACAACACACCAAAATTGTGTTGTGTTGTTGTTTTGTTGATGTATTCTCTTAATGTAATTTTGTAGTTTGTTGTGTTTATGTTGTGATGTGCAGTTACTTTGATGTGATGGAGGTGTGTTGATATATTATTACTTAGATATCTTGTGTTGTTTTGTTGTTGCTGTGATGTCCTCTTGATGTGTTGTGTGCAGCAATGAGATTTTTCTGTGTTGTCATTGCATTAAGTTGATCTTTGGTTTTGCTCATTTGGTGTAATATTGTAATGTGAAGATGTATTGTTCTCATGTATTATTTTTCCATTGCTTTTTGTTAGTATGTTGTATTGTTATCACATGTGTTTTCTGGTTGTTGTGTTGTCATGTTGTGTTCCTGATGCATTGTGTTAAGATTTATTGTTATTGTATTTCTGTTTCATTGTAATTTTTGGTAGGTTCTGGGTTGTACTGCTGTTTTGCTGTGTTGTTCTTCATGTTCTGAGATATAGTTGCACAGTCACATGTATCATTGTGCTGTTTTTGTTGTGTAATGATGCACTGTGTTGTGGTGTTAGTGTATAATGTTGTTGTGATGGGGGTTATCATGATGTGCCATTGTTTGGCATGGTTATGTTTTGGTTTTGCTATATTCTTTGGTATTTCTCTGGGTATTACTGTGGTGTTGTGTTATTATGATGATGTGATGCATTGTTTTGTTGTATTTAATTGCAACAAACCAATCTCCTCAAATCCACTTTCACTATACAGTAGCAAATGGTGTCCCACAAATACTGCACTACTTCACTAGCTTCCATAGGAGAACATTTCTAAAGTTGGTAAAATATACCATTTCAACACCCTACATTTTGGGGGTCATTCTGACCTCGGCGGTAAAAGGCCCTTACCGCCGGTCAGAAGTCCGCCATTCTACCGCCGCGGCCGCGGTAAACCGCCACGGTCATTCTGACCACCAACTGTGAAACCGCCAAAAACCCGACATCCACGGAAGGCCGCCTCATCAGCGGGCAGCGGAAAACTGGAGATGACCAAACCTCCACCGCCACGCCAACACAAACACGCCCATGCCATTCTGACCCACGAATCCACGCGGCGGTCTTTCAACCGCGGTATTCCATTGGCGGTACACACCGCAGCGCTCAAAATACATACACAGCTCCAAAACACAGCCACATTGGACAATTTGAAATACACACACCTGATACACATACAAACACCACTCCCACACATCCAATCAACTATAAAACACACACCCACATCACCCACAAACCCCCACTAGTTGGAAATCGGAGAGAAGGCGATAGAGAGAGAGCGAGCGAGCACAGCAATCGAAAACCCCAACACACACAGGAACCCAACATCATCACCCACACCACATCTACGCACACATCACCACACATCACCACGCACATCACCACAAACACCACCCCACACCTCATCCACACCACCCCATGGCACCCCAAAGACACCCCAGGTTCTCGGACCAAGAACTCAGGATCATGGTGGAGGAAATTATAAGGGTAGAGCCCCAGCTCTTCGGCACACAGGTGCAGCACATCACTATAGCAAGGAAGGCTGAGCTATGGCAAAGGATCGTAGACAGGGTCAACGCTGTGGGACAGCATCCCAGAAATCGGGAAGATATCCGAAAGCGATGGAACGACCTACGGGGGAAGGTGCACTCGATGGTGTCGCGACACAACATCGCTGTGCAGAAGACTGGCGGCGGACCCCCACCCACTCCACCCCAATTCACAGCATGGGAGCAAGAGGTAGTAAACATCCTGCATCCTGATGGCCTCGCTGGAGTACACAGAGGAATGGACTATGGTAAGTCGAATCTCAACTACTTCACCCCCCGCCAACCACCAGAATGCCAACCCCCACCCCCACCCTCACCCCCAATCTCAAACCCCCAGCACACAACCTCCCTGCCAATGTCTCACCAGCACAACCCACCCTAAACAACACCAACCCCTGAATGCCAACACAAACCATAGACAGCCACCACCAAAGCATGACCATTGCACATACCCATACACCCCCCCCACCACCCTCACAACCCCTCCCACAAGGGAATGCCAGCACTGGGGGACAAGGGCACTCAAAATGCACGCCATGGCACACACAGAAACAATAACCATACTCTTTTACCCCTGCAGGGCCCGAACGCCAACACACCGCCACGGAGGGTCCAGATTTGTCCATCCCACCCCCAGAACAGGCCCCCAGTGAGGACAGCAGCTCTGTTGACCTAGAACCTGATGACCAGCCCGGACCATCGGGGACCTCTGGACAGTCGGTTCCCCACACACAGACACAGGCCACAGCAGACCCAACCCCCTCTGGGAACACCAGCACAGCTCCCACCCAGCAGGCCCATGCCTCTGTCTCCAGGACGCGTCAATCAGCGGTGTGTCCGCCACTACAGGGCACCCAGGCTGACCCAACACCCCAACAACAACAGGGACCTGGGGGCAGTGGTAGTGGGCACACCGTCCAGGGGACAGAGGCCCGGGGAAACAGGGCAACTGGGAGGGCTGCTGTGCGACAGGGGGGGGAGGAGAGGCCCAGGGAACCGACTCTCCAAGAGGCCCTCACCACCATCATGGGAGCATACCATCACTCCCAGGAGACGATGGCGACGGTACTGGCCAGGTTCACCGAGATCCAGGCACAGCAGGAGGAACGGTACATTGGGTTCAGCAATGAACTCAGGAACATCGGTACCGCTATGGGGACCATAGTCCAGGCCCTCAACCGGATAGAAACCACATTGCGGGACCATGTGGCACCACAAAGGGCCCCTGTCTCTAGCCAGGACCAGGAACAGCCTACCACCTCCGCCGGCGCTAGTGGACAGGAGGCCCCACCACAACGACAGGCCACCAGAACCCCACCTCCTGCTGAAGAACAACCACCCCGCAAGAGGAACCTGAGATCTCACAGGAAGACAGAGTAGGATGCCAAGACCCCTGCCAGCATAAGATACCCCCTGATGTCATCCCACTGTCCCACATTGTCGCCCTGTCCAACCTTGAACTGCCCCTGCTCCATCCTTCCACAGGCATATGGACAATGCACCTGTGAAACTGAGAACTGGACTCTGCCATGGACATAACTCCACCCTCACCCATCACCGTTTTAATATCATGTACCAATATCTAGCACTAAAAATAAATCACTCATTGCACTGAAATCATTCAGGAGTCAGCCTGTATTATTTACAAATGTATAACACATTACTGATCAATAATGTTCAGTTAATTTTGTGATGACAACATACCAATGTCAATAAGCATTAGTCCATGGGCTAACCAAGCTGAAGTCACGCAGTGGGTCATACAGCACTGAAAAGGGAAGGGAAAATCAAACATCAGTTTAAAAGAACTGGGGGGAAATACACAAAGTAAAGATGCAGGAGGCTTTCAACAAATGTTAAATGGCGTGGGTGATTCTTACCTGTGTGCTACTGAAAATACTGTTGGATAACTGTGTCCCTGTTGTCTGGGTCGTCCCCGTCGTCTTCCTCCTCTTCACTCTCCACAGGCTCCACAGCTGCTACAACACCAGCATCTGGACCATCCTCCTGCAGGAAAGGCACCTGACGTCGCAATGCCAGATTGTGAAGCATACAGCAGGCCACGATGATCTGGCACACCTTCTTTGGTGAGTACATCAGGGATCCCCCTGTCATATGCAGGCACCTAAACCTGGCCTTCAGGAGGCCAAAGGTTCTTTCTATGATCCTCCTAGTTCGCCCATGGGCCTCATTGTACCGTTCCTCTGCCCTTGTCCGGGGATTCCTCACTGGGGTCAATAGCCAAGGCAGGTTGGGGTAACCAGAGTCACCTATTAGCCACACACGTTGTCTCTGTAGCTGTTCCATCACATAAGGGATGCTGCTATTACGCATAACATACGCGTCATGCACTGACCCAGGGAACTTGGCATTTACATGGGAGATGTACTGGTCAGCCAAACAGACCACCTGGACATTCATAGAATGGTAACTTTTCCTGTTTCTGTACACCTGTTCATCGTCTTTTGGGGGTACTAAAGCCACATGGGTCCCATCAATGGCACCAATGATGTTGGGGATATGTCCAAGGGCATAGAAATCACCCTTCACAGTGGCCAAATCAACCTCCTCAGGGAAAACAATGTAGCTCCGCATGTGTTTCGTCAGGGCAGACAACACTCTGGACAAAATCTTTGAAAACATAGGCTGAGACATTCCAGATGACATGGCCACTGTTGTCTGGAATGAGCCACTTGCCAAAAAATGGAGGACTGACAGAACCTGCACTAGAGGGGGAATTCCTGTGGGTTGGCGGATGGGGGACATCAGGGCTGGCTCCAGCTGGGCACACAGTTCATGTATAGTGGCTCGGTCAAGTCGGTATCGTAGTATGATATGGCGTTCTTCCATTGTCGACAGGTCCACCAGCGGTCGGTACACGCGAGGATTCATCCTTCTCCTCGCAAGTCCCAGCGGACGGTGCCTAGGAAGGACAACATGGAGCACAGAGTCAAGCAAATCACAGGTACGTTCACCACAGCTTGCATAGCACACGATTATCTATGTATTGAAAGGCGTGTATGTGTGGCAATGCAAGGCCTAGGCCTGTGTGACGCAGTACAAATTATGCCATGTGGGCCCTTGAAATGGCGGCTGCCTGACCTGTGAAGTGGGACAATGGGATGTGAGGTCAATGCGCTGGCGTGGCACACCGTGGCGGTAGGCGGTCGAAGACCGCTATACGAAGCCGCATTGGTTAATATTGAAGCCTATGGGTTTCAGGAGCCAATGACGGGGTGCGCCGGCGGTCGCGGTACGCACCGCCGCGGGCGTGACCGCCATTTTCTATCTGATTAATCACTCGAGACCTGATCATCCACAGGAGAGGACCTATACTGCAAGTGCTGCTGTGACCTCGGTCTGGAAGAGACAATGGCTGCTGCGACTGGGGAAAGGGCCCCTGCCTTCACGTCTGAAGAGTTGGAGAAACTAGTGGATGGGGTCCTCCCCCAGTATGCGTTACTCTACGGTCCTCCAGACCAACAGGTAAGTACACTGGGTGCACATGGAATGGGCTATGCCTGTGTTGAGTGGGGTGGATGTAAGATGGTGGGGTGGGGAGAGAATGAGGAGTGCAACGCACGACAGATGAGAGCATGTGCCACATGGCAAAGTTGGGGAGGGGGGGGCAATCACATCTAACATGCAGATAAATGATGAATTTTCCTTTCCCACCCTGTACATGTCAAATAGGTCAGCGCCCATCAGAAAGTCGACATTTGGCGTGCCATCGCCAAGGAAGTCCGGGCCCTGGGGGTCCACATCAGACGGGGCACCCACTGCCGCAAGAGGTGGGAGGACATCCGCCGCGGGACCAGGAAGACCGCCGAGTCACTGCTGGGGATGGCCTCCCAACCTAGGAGGGGTGCCAGTCGTACCCTGACCCCCCTGATGTCCCGGATCCTGGCGGTGGCCTACCCTGATTTGGATGGGCGCTTGAGGACATCACAGCAGACACAAGGGGGTGAGTATCAGCACATTCTGCTATCTTTATGCGCAGTGGAGGCGTCTGGGTGGGGGAGGAGGGTTGTGGGTGACATTATGCCAGGGCGTCCCCTGTCGCTCCCCCTGCCGCTGCAGCTCCTCCAGGTTCCTGAGTTCCTGAGACCCACCTCACAGTAAGTACGCCCCACCTCCCAGCCCCTCGCTCTGCCCTGCGCTACTCACCCTCTCTCCTGCTCCTGCTTCTTTTCTTCTTTTCTTCCTCTCTGTTCTTCTGTTCTTCCTCCTCGCTCCTCGTCTGTAATCTTCTTCTGTACTCTTCTTTCCCCCGTCTTCACTCTACTTCTCTTCTTCCTCATCTTCTTCTGTGGTCTTCTGCCCTCTGTTCTTCGTTTTCTGTATCTTCTTCTGTATCTTCTTCTGTATCTTCTTCTGTGTTCTTCTGTGTTCTTCCGGTCTTCCTTTCTTCTCTCCTTCCGGTCTTCTGATCTTCCTTTCCTCTCTCCTTCCGGTCTTCTGTTCTTCTGTTCTTCTGTTCTTCTTGTCTTCTGTTCTTCTTGTCTTCTTGTCTTCTGTTCTTCTTGTCTTCTGACTTCGGCTCTTCTGCCTCCTCCGTCCTCTTCTCCCCGCGCCTGCCCTCCTGCTCCTGCCTCAGCCCCCTCCCCCACTCGCATCCCCCTCTCTATCTCCCCTATCTAACCCGTTCACTATCTACCTCCCCCACTCCTCCTATCTACCTATCTCTCTATCTCTCTATCCCACTATCTAACTCCCTCACTCTCCACCTCCTCCTATCTTCCTATCTCTCTATCTATTTCCCTATCTATCGATTTCCCTATCTATTTTCTCTATCTATTTCTCTATCTCTCCCCCCTCCCTCACCCCCTCTATTACCTATCTTCCTATCCTCTCACTCTACCTCTCACCCTCACCCACCTCTACAACCCCCCCTCCCCTATCTTCTCCACCCTACTCCTATCTTTCTCCCCTATCTCCTAAACCTCCTAACACTCACCCCCCTCCACCCTTAAACCCCCCTCCCCCAGCTCTTCTCACTCTACCTGTCCCCCCCCCTCGCGCTTTCCCGCCGCGACCTCCTGCGTGCCCCGCCCCCCAGCTCCCATTCGCCCCCACCTGACCCCTCCCCCCCTCCTACCTCATATGGCGGCCGCTGCGCGACAGTGGTAGCGACCCTTGACCCAAGGGTAGGTCGCTCCCCCTGCCGCTGCAGCTCCTCCAGGTTCCTGAGTTCCTGAGACCCACCTCACAGTAAGTACCCCCCACCTCCCAGCCCCTCGCTCTGCCCTGCGCTACTTACCCTCTCTCCTGCTCCTGCTTCTTTTCTTCTTTTCTTCTTCTCTGTTCTTCTGTTCTTCATCCTCGCTCCTCGTCTGTAATCTTCTTCTGTACTCTTCTTTCCCCCGTCTTCACTCTACTTCTCTTTTTCCTCATCTTCTTCTGTGGTCTTCTGCCCTCTGTTCTTCGTTTTCTGTATCTTCTTCTGTATCTTCTTCTGTGTTCTTCTGTGTTCTTCTGTGTTCTTCCGGTCTTCCTTTCTTCTCTCCTTCCGGTCTTCTGATCTTCCTTTCTTCTCTCCTTCCGGTCTTCTGTTCTTCTGTTCTTCTGTTCTTCTTGTCTTCTGTTCTTCTTGTCTTCTGACTTCGGCTCTTCTGCCTCCTCTGTCCTCTTCTCCCCGCGCCTGCCCTCCTGCTCCTGCCTCATCCCCCTCCCCCACTCGCATCCCCCTCTCTATCTCCCCTATCTAACCCGTTCACTATCTACCTCCCCCACTCCTCCTATCTACCTATCTCTCTATCTCTCTATCCCACTATCTAACTCCCTCACTCTCCACCTCCTCCTATCTTCCTATCTCTCTATCTATTTCCCTATCTATCGATTTCCCTATCTATTTTCTCTATCTATTTCTCTATCTCTCCCCCCTCCCTCACCCCCTCTATTACCTATCTTCCTATCCTCTCACTCTACCTCTCACCCTCACCCACCTCTACAACCCCCCTCCCCTATCTTCTCAACCCTATTCCTATCTTTCTCCCCTATCTCCTAAACCTCCTAACACTCACCCCCCTCCACCCTTAAACCCCCCTCCCCAGCTCTTCTCACTCTACCTGTCCCCCCCTCCCTCGCGCTTTCCCGCCGCGACCTCCTGCACGCCCCCGCCCCCCAACTCCCATTCGCCCCCACCTGACCCCTCCCCCCCTCCTACCTCATATGGCGGCCGCTGCGCAACCGCGCCGGAGGCGCGCCAGAGGCAAGCCCGTCTGCGCCCGTCCGTGCCCGTCCGCGCCCAGCGCCACGACCCCTGGACCCAAGCTCTTCCAAGCCCCGCTGACCCGCTACGACCCCACCACCCTCCACGCCCTCAACCCAGGACGCTCCAACACTTGCTTCCAAGCTCACCCCAAACGCACCCATGGACCCTTTGCCTGCAACTCCTGCAAACGCACCTTCCACCACGCAACAACCATGACCACCAGCCCACGCGCCATCAACCACCTCAAGTGCATCCTAGTCAACGCTCGCTCCGTCCACAAACACGCCGTTGAACTCTGGGACCTCCTGGACTCCATAGCACCGGACGTCGCCTTCATCACGGAGACCTGGATGAACGCCTCCTCGGCCCCTGACATCGCCACTGCCATCCCCGAAGGCTACAAGATCTCCAGAAAAGACCGCACCAACCAGGTAGGAGGAGGTATCGCCATCGTCTTCAAAGACTCCATCAGCGTCACCACCTCCACCGAAGACACCCCTCTCGCCGCTGAACACCTGCATTTTCAGATTCGCACCGATCCGAGGACCACCCTCAGAGGATCCCTCATCTACCGTCCTCCCGGGCCACGCGCCCCTTTCAGCGACGCCATCGCCGACTTCATCTCCCCGCACGCCCTCGCCTCGCCGGACTACATCCTCCTAGGTGACCTCAACTTCCATCTGGAACAAAACAACGACCCCAACACCACCACCCTGCTCGACAACCTCGCCAACCTCGGCCTCAAACAACTGGTGAACACCGCCACCCACATCGCCGGACACACGCTTGACCCCATCTTCTCCTCCAGCAAACATGTCTTCTTCAGCCACGCCTCCGCCCTACACTGGACCGACCACAGCTGCGTCCACTTCACATTCCGACGCGAGACCCGCCACCTCTGCGCCCAACCCATCCCTCGTCGACAGTGGAACAAGATCCCCGAAGAGCAACTCTTCTCCGCACTCGCCGCCAACCAACCCACCCTCACCACCGACCCCAACGACGCAGCCCTCAACCTCACAAACTGGATCTCCAACTGCGCAGACATCCTTGCTCCCTCAAACGCACGCATCGACAGACCAACACCAAAAAACCTCTCTGGTTCTCTGACACCCTCAAAGAATCAAAGAAAACTTGTTGCGCCCTTGAGAAAGCCTGGCGCAAGGACCGCACCGCTGACAACATGACCGCCCTCAAGAACGCTACCCGCGAACACCACCACCTGATCCGCGCCGCCAAAAGGAACTTTTTCACCAACAGACTGGACAAAAACAGACACAACAGCAGAGAACTCTTCAGCATCGTCAAGGAGTTCTCCAACCCCAGCGCCAACGCCAACGCCGTCACACCCTCACAGGATCTGTGCGAATCCCTCGCCACTTTCTTCCATCGCAAGATTAGCGATCTCCACGACAGCTTAGGACACCAGACCCAACCAACCACCACCGAACCGGCATCCACGGCCATCACCCTCAACAACTGGTCCCACATCAACACGGAAGAAACCAAATCCATCAAATCTATCCACTCCGGCGCCCCTTCGGACCCCTGCCCGCACTTCATCTTTAACAAAGCCAACGACATCATCGCCCCGCACCTCCAGACCGTCATCAACTCTTCTTTTTCTTCTGCTACCTTCCCCGAATGCTGGAAACACGCCGAAGTCAACGCCCTACTAAAGAAACCTACGGCTGACCCGAGCGACCTGAAAAACTTCCGCCCCATCTCTCTTCTGCCTTTCCCAGCCAAAGTAATAGAGAAGACCGTCAACAAACAGCTGACCACCTTCCTGGAAGACAACAACCTGCTCGACCCCTCACAAACCGGATTCCGAACCAACCACAGCACTGAAACCGCCCTCATCTCAGTCACTGACGACATCAGAACCCTGATGGACAACGGTGAAACAGTCGCCCTCATTCTGCTCGACCTCTCGGCTGCCTTTGACACCGTCTGTCACCGCACCCTAATCACCTGCCTCCGCTCCACCGGAATCCAAGGCCAGGCCCTGAACTGGATCGCCTCCTTCCTCTCAAACCGTTCCCAAAGAGTTTACCTCCCTCTGTTTCGCTCAGAACCCACCGAGATCATCTGCGGCGTACCCCAAGGCTCATCACTCAGCCCGACACTCTTCAATGTCTACATGAGCCCCGTCGCCAACATCGTACGCAAGCACGACATCATCATCACCTCCTACGCCGACGACACGCAACTTATACTCTCCCTCACCAAGGACCCCGCCAGCGCCAAGACCAACCTACAAGAGGGTATGAAGGACGTCGCAGATTGGATGAGGCTCAGCCGCCTAAAGCTGAACTCTGAAAAAACGGAAGTCCTCATCCTCGGCAACACCTCGTCTGCCTGGGACGACTCCTGGTGGCCCACAGCCCTCGGCACCGCACCGACCCCCACAAACCACGCCCGCAACCTCGGCTTCATCTTGGACCCTCTTCTCACCATGACCAAGCAAGTCAACGCCGTGTCCTCCGCCTGCTTCCTCACCCTCCGCATGCTCCGCAAGATCTTCCGCTGGATCCCCGCCGACACCAGAAAAACCGTGACCCACGCCCTCGTCACGAGCCGTCTGGACTACGGCAACACCCTCTACGCCGGGACCACAGCCAAACTCCAAAATCGCCTGCAACGCATTTAAAACGCCTCGGCCCGCCTCATCCTCGACATACCCCGCAGCAGCCACATCCCCGCACACCTGAGACACCTGCACTGGCTCCCAGTCAGCAAAAGGATCACCTTCCGACTTCTCACCCACGCACACAAAGCCCTCCACGACAAGGGACCGGAATACCTCAACAGACGCCTCAGCTTCTACGTCCCCACCCGCCTCCTCCGCTCCTCTGGCCTCGCACTCGCTGCTGTCCCTAGCATCCGCCGCTCCACGGCGGGTGGGAGATCTTTCTCCTTCCTGGCAGCCAAGACCTGGAACTCCCTCCCCACCAGCCTCAGGACCACCCAGGACCACTCCGCTTTCCGGAGACTCCTAAAGACCTGGCTGTTCGAGCAGCCATAACCCCCCCTTTTTCCCCTAGCACCTTGAGACCCGCATGGGTGAGTAGTGCGCTTTATAAATGTTAATGATTTGATTTGATTTTCTGTAGTGTAGTCCTCTCCTTTAGGCATGGCCCTGTGCCCCCGCCCCCCACCTCTGTAGGGTGCCAAGTACAGCTATCCATGGTCCTGCATCATCCATGTGTGTATTTGTTGTGCATAGACCTGTAGGCCTGGTCACAAGTACTGAGTAGTATACCCCGATTGCGCTGCGTAGTGCATGAGGCTCCTGTGTCTGTCCTCTCCGCCAACGGTGTTGACATTGCATGCACTCAACCTGTTTTATTATTTCTCCCCCCACCCTTTTTCTTGATCTTCTTGTGCATGTGTGCATTAGCATCATCAGGCGGAGGAGATTTGGCATCGGAGCATGAGGGAGCTGCAAGTCACAAGGCCCCGGTGGGCCGTGGTACAGACACCGAGGGCACCAGTGATCCGGAGGGCGAGGGGAGCACCACAACGGGGACCGGTGGTGACACCAGCGACACCGACACGTCCTCGGATGGGAGCTCCCTAGCGGTGGTGGCAACATCCGGGCCCTCCGCCTCTACAGGTACAGCCGCCACCCAGCGCACCAGCCCCGCCCTCCCAGCAGCCCCTCAGCCTTCGCTCCGTGCCCGCTCGCCCAAGAACCTCAGGCCCTGCCCCTGTCACCCCTGCTGCCCTCAGTGAGGAGGTCATTGACCTCCTTCAGACCATCATTGTTGGGCAGACTACCCTTTTGAATGCCATCCAGGGGGTAGAAAGGGAGGTGCATCGGAGCAATGCCTACCTGGAGGGCATTCATTCGGGTCAGGCTGCCCATCAACGATCGTTCAATGCTCTGGCCTCAGCACTGACGGCAGCCATTGTCCCTGTTTCCAGCCTCCCTCTTCTAACTGCCTCCACCCTGTCTCTGTCTCCTGTTCCTCTGCCTATCCCATCCACACCATCAGACCAGCCTGCACACACCTCAACACCCAAGGGCAGCTCATCCAGACATAAGCACCACAGATCACACAAACATTCACCCAAGCAACACCCAGATGCAGACATGCCAACAGTCACTACCACCTCTGTGTCCCCCTCCTCCTCGTCTCCCTCCTCCCTCCCTGTGACGTCTACACTCACACCTGCATGCACACCACCATCAGCCAGTGCTTCCATCACCAGCACACCCTCCAGTACAGTCCGCATACGTGCAGTCACCACCCCCACTGCCATTTACACGTCCCCTGTGTCCTCTCCCACTGTGTCTGTCACCCCCTCTTCCAAGACACACAAACGCAGGCAGCCACCCACCCAACAGCCATCCACCTCGCGACAGCCTATGTCACAATCACCTGCACCCAAAGACAGCACACCTGACTCTCCTACAACCACATCCTCTTCCTCCACTCCCATCACCACTACTCCCACCCTTTACCTTGGTCCTAAAAAGGTTTACCTCTCCAATCTTGACCTCTTTCCCTCCCCTGACCCACCCCCCCCATCTGCTAAGAGTCCCAAGAGCACCTCAGCCACCACCAGCCCAGCTTCGAGTGTCACTGTGGTGCATGGGTTCTGGAGTCCACCCTTTGGCAGCAGTGACACTTCTATCAGCAGCAAGGGGACAGCCAGCCCCCCCCCAGGCAAGAGGACCCGGAAACTCAAGGGCCGCCGTGAGAGGACTGACACGGCTGCCCCCAAGGACCAAAGTTCGGCCACTTCACCTGCCACAACATCCAGGGGAGGCAAGGGCCAGAGAGCCTCTTCTAAGGAGCGAAAGGGCAGCAGGGCGGAGAAGTCAGCCAGCAGGAGCGCGGAGCAGGAGGGCCCCACAAGCCCCATCCCGGCTGTGAGGGAGGACACCAAAGGGCCCAGGACTCCGTCACCGAAGGGTCCTGCAACTGCACGGTCGGAGGGCGACTGAGCAGGGAGTCCAGGCCAGGTCTGGCTCCCTTGAATCACTGGACAAGCACCGCTGAACAGGTCCCCGCTGTGCAGAGGAGCACCGCTGAACAGGGCCCTGCCGTGCAGAAGAGCACCGCTGAACAGGGCCCCGCCGTGCAGAAGAGCACCGCTGAACAGGTCCCCGCCGTGCAGAAGAGCACCGCTGAACAGGGCCCCGCCGTGCAGAAGAGCACCGCTGAACAGGGCCCCGCCGTGCAGAAGAGGACCGCTGAACAGGGCCCCGCCGTGCAGAAGAGCACCGCTGAACAGGGCCCCGCCGTCTCAAGCACCGCTCCGCTGGGCCCTTCCTGTCAAGCACTGCTCCGCTGGGCCCCGCCGTCTCAAGCACCGCTCCGCTGGGCCCTTCCTGTCAAGCACCGCTCCGCTGGGCCCCGCCGTCTCAAGCACCGCTCCGCTGGGCCCCGCCGTCTCAAGCACTGCTCCGCTGGGCCCTTCCTGTCAAGCACCGCTCCGCTGGGCCCCGGCGTCTCAAGCACCGCTCCGCTGGGCCTTTCCTGTCAAGCACCGCTCCGCTGGGCCCTGCCGTCTCAAGCACCGCTCCGCTGGGCCCCGCCGTCTCAAGCACCGCTCCGCTGGGCCCTTCCTGTCAAGCACCGCTCCGCTGGGCCCCGCCGTCTCAAGCACCGCTCCGTTGGGCCCTTCCTGTCAAGCACCGCTCCGCTGGGCCCCGCCGTCTCAAGCACCGCTCCGCTGGGCCCTTCCTGTCAAGCACCGCTCCGCTGGGCCCCGCCGTCTCAAGCACCGCTCCGCTGGGCCCTTCCTGTCAAGCACCGCTCCGCTGGGCCCCGCCGTCTCAAGCACCGCTCCGCTGGGCCCTTCCTGTCAAGCACCGCTCCGCTGGGCCCCGCCGTCTCAAGCACCGCTCCGCTGGGCCCCGCCGTCTCAAGCACCACTGGCACAATGACAGTGCCGGATCTGTGTCGAGCTACTGTTCACGGTTCACTGTGCCCACCATGCCTCCTCCTTGACCGGTGGAGACTGTTATCCACCTGATGGACTGTGGCTTTGCACTCCCCAGGATGGCACAGTGGGCAAGCCACCCACTGTAGAGACTTGAGAGACTGTGGCTTTGCACTCCCCAGGATGGCACAGTGGGCAAGCCACCCACTGTAGAGACTTTAGAGACTGTGGCTTTGCACTCCCCAGGATGGCACAGTGGGCAAGCCACCCACTGTAGAGACTTGAGAGACTGTGGCTTTACACTCCCCAGGATGGCACAGTGGGCATGGTGGCCCCTTCGTGGATCTGGCGTCGTGGACTCATGTGGCTGTGGTGCCCCCCCTTCCCTTCCCCCTGAGGTGCCTCTAGTTTTGTCATCAGATGCCCCTGCAGTGTTCTCTCCATAGGACTCAGGTCTCCTGTGTGGGCTTTGCCCTTGTGTTGATACACTTTGGCCCACGGACACTTGGAATTTCGTTAAATGTGCAGGACTAATTGCCTCGGTTTATCGATTGCACTAAATATTGAATTGATTTTTTAACATTTTTATTGCTATTTGACCATGACTTATCAGAGGCTATTTTTTACATAAATTTTGATTCACAATTTAATTATGTCTTTGCATTTTTCACGGGGGTTTGTGTGGTGTCACTGTGACTTGTTGCTCTGCATTGGTGTGTACATAGTTTGGGGGGGGGTGGGGGTCGCATATGTGTGTGCCGTAACCTTTCCTCCTCCCCTCTCCCCTGTGTCGTAGGTGCAGTACTCACCGTTGTCGTCTGCGCCGGCGTTCGTACTCGTGGTAGATGAGCAGGTAGACGAGAGCAGGTAGGATGTTTAATTTGGGTTCCATGCTGTCCTCCTTCCTCGTGGAGTGCGTAGAGGTGAGCGTTTTCCCGTTCGTAGTCTGTTTCCGCCGTGTTTTTATCGGCGGTGCTCCCGCCCTGGAAAAGGTGGCGGATTGGTGAGTTGTGATAGTGTGGGCGGTACATTGTCTGCCGCCTGTCTGGTGGCGGTGACTGCCGCGCTGTTTGTTTGTACCGCCGTGGCGGGCGGAGTGTTAATGTGGCGGGCTGTGTTGGCGGTTCCTGCCAGGGTCAGAATTCCATTTTTTGGACCGCCGGCCTGTTGGCGGGTTGGCCGCCGCTTTATCACCGACCGCCAGGGTTAGAATCACCCCCTTTGTCTCTTTATCTCACTCTGGCAGATTGTTTTTCATTCATGCTTTTTACCTTTATCTCTGTTTTCCTATTTTCACTTCCTGCTTCTTTTTCCCTTTATCTCTGTTAGCCTTCATAAAAATCTGTCCATGAAAAATGAATCCCATGCCCCAAAAATGAGTGGAGATGCCCACCACCAGCAACCCCTGCATCAATTAAGCACTGCAGATGATCTCTTATATCACCAACCACATTTTTTTTTAATCCTGTCCCAGTCGTGAAACAATCATTGAAACCATTCAAATAATCACATTGGTGTTGTGTTAGAACAGATTTATGAAAAGCATGTGCGCCCCAAAGGGTTTCATGGTGCTAGAACAGTGATGCAGACTGCTTTGACTTAGCTATAGACCTGTCTAAAGAGCCAGGTTTTCAGCAGAAACCCGAATTTCATATAATTGGTGGGTGCCCTGATCTCCAGGGAAAGGGAGTTCCATACCCTTGGGGCCATCACTGCAAATCTGGAACCACCAAGTCTTGTTTTAATACATTTTGGAACCATAAGTAGGTTTTGGTGGGATAATCTAAGGTTACGCTTATGCAAATATTTCTGGATTCTAGCTGAAAGAAAGGCAGGACTCCTCCCATGAAGAGCTTTAAAGACTAGGCATCCAGTTTTGAAAATGGTTCTCTAAACTATCGGGAGCAAGAGAAGTTTTTCAAAAGGATAAGTGATTTCACAGGATCTGGGCTGGCGCCACACCAGCCTGGCAACCTAATTTTGAACCTATTGCAACAGTTGTGTTAGCTTCTGTGGGATCCCTGGTAGAGAAGATTAGCATAATCAACCTGGGACATAACTAATGTAATGATAATCTGAATAATAGAATCATCATTTGTCAAATAGTTCCAGAATGCTTTATTTTTCGAATCTGAAAGAAGCAGGCCAAAGTGACAGCACTGATTTGGGGCTTCAGGGACACATCCTCGTCCACCAGTATCCCAAGGCTTTTGATTGAATTTTTGGGCACCGGGGGAGAGCCCATTTCTTCTGATCACAAGTAGGGGATCCACCTCTGCAGTTTATTGTTAAATAGTACAATTCCAGTTTTATCCAAGTTAAGCTTCAACTGATAGAAGTTCATCCAATTATGGATGTCAAGCATGGTCTTCTGAAAGAACTTCCTAGAGTTCAGTTTCCCCGATACTAAAAATCAATTGAATATCATTGGTGTAGTTATACATTTTTACACCTTGCCTCTGAAGGGTGTGGATCAAAGGGCAAATATATATATTGAATAAGTGAGGGCACAGTGAAGAGCCCTGCGACAGACCACAATTTAGCTTAATCTTGGAGGAGCAGAATGGGGAATGGCTAACTGATTGAGGCTGATCAGTGAGGAAGGAGCTCATCCAGTTAAATGCTGAACCTTGTAGGCCGGTGGCCCTGACACACTCCAGAAAAATATCATGATGTACTGTGTCAAAGGCCGCCAATAGTTTGATTTATACTAGTACCTGGGCAATGCCTTTGTCTGCACCTTCCCTCAAATCATCTACTGCAGATAATATAACAGTCTTGTTTGAGTGGGCAGACCCAAAGCCTGCCTGATGGGGAGTTAGAAATGCGGAATCCTCTAGGAAGGAGCATAGAGGTTGAGCAACATGAACTTCAAGTAACTTGGCTAAATAAGGAAGTAATAAGATAGGATGATATTTCTTCAGAACAAAGGGGTCCTTGCCAGGTTTTTTAAGCAAAGGAATTACTATTGCCTCCTTAAGCAAATAAGGTGTGAAGCCCTGTGTTAGACTTGGCATCCTTGGCGAGGCCTCCACTGTAATTTTTGCCTCTGCTTCCCATGTTTTGACTGTGTGCTGGATGCTGTTTTTGCTGTTTTTGGTACTCTGGGCACCATACCCCTGCTGACCAGTGCTAAAGTGCAAGTGCTCCTGTGTAAAATGTATGTGTAACTTTTCCATGATTGGCATATTTTATTTACTATTAAGTAAAGCACACTAGAGGTGCTCAGGGCCTGTAAATCAAATGCTACAAGTGGGCCTGCAGCACTGGTTGTTCCACCAACATTAGCACCCTATAAACATGGCTCAGACCTGCCACTGCAGTGTCTGTGTGTGTAGTTTTAAACTGCCAATTCGACCTGAAATGTGTACCTACTTGCCAGGCCTAAACCTTCACTTTTTCTACAAGTAAGGCACCGCTAAAGTAGGCCCTAGGTAGCCCCATGGGCAGAGTGCAGTTTATGTTAAAGGTGGGACATGTGCTGATGTGTTTTACATGTCCTAACAGTGAAATGCTACCAAATTTGGTTTTCACTGTTGCAAGGCCTATCTCTCATAGGTTAACATGGGGGCTGCCTTTAAATATTCTTAAAGGTCAGATTCCCTTTGAGAGCAGATGGAAATGTGGAGTTTGGGCTCTCTGATTTCACAATTTAAAAATACATCTGTTAGTGAAGTTGGTTTTTAGATCGTTAGTTTGAAAATGCCACTTTTACATATTAGGCATTTCCTTGCTTTAACCATTCTGTGACTCTGCCTGTTTGTGGATTCTCTGTTTAGATCAGACTGACAGTTGGGTTGTTTGTGAATCTCCTCTAGAAAAGTGACATAAAGGGAGCTGGGGTGTAGCCTTCATATCCTGATGAGCCATCTGGGCTAGAGTGGAGGGAGGAGTGGTCACTCACACCTGAAAGGGCTGTACCTGCCCTCACACAATGCATTCTCGAATCCCCTTGTGTGTGTCTGGGGCCTGGTCTGGGGAAGGCAGGATCTTGTGAACGCAAAAAGAACAAGTGATGGACGGAATGCTGAACAATGTCAAACATTCGCCCCCAATACAGCGATCTGGGCTAAATCCATCGTTTTTTTGCTACCCATGCCATTCCAGTTTGGACCCAGCCATATGCAAATCAGTCTTGACCCTGTTCCCCATGGGAACAGTCCAGCCTGAACTGCCAAGCCAGGTCCTCCCTGGACTGAAAACAAGCATCCTAGGACCGGTTTTAGGGTATCACCCTTCATCAGCCAAGGTAGCTTGATTCCAGTGGCATGGGGAGCAAGGGACCCACGTCTGGGCATACCCTGCCCACTTGGGGCAGCAAATTCAAAAAAGAACAAGTGATGGACGGATGAACTACAGAGACTTTCCTTTGAAGTTTGCCTACTTCAAAGGCAGAAAGGGGTATAAGTAGTGGAACCAAAACCCCAGACTTTAGATCATTTCAGGAATCAAGAGGAACCTCTGCCAAGGAGAAGGGCTGAAAAGCTGAGGAGAAGTGCTGCTCCTGTCTGTGACTGTGCTTTGTTGGGCTATCCTGCGGTTGCTGCTTCTGCCTGTGAAAGGGGACAAAGACTGGACTTTGTTGTGCAATCCTGCTTGAAGAAAAATCTCCAAGGCCTTGGAGTAAATCTTTCCTCCTGTTTTGATGCCTCAGGGACAGCAAAGCCTTCACCATCCAGTTTTGAGTCTGCATGCTGTGGACTCTAGATTGCTAGAGTGTGCCATTCCAGTTCCTTGGCCCCTGGAAGTTAATTTCTGGTGAAATCCTGTGAAATGATGCCGGACGACGTTGGGCGACTTCGCTAAGGATGCCACGGCACGGAACCTGCGACACCACCTTCACCTTAAGCCATGGACCTCACAGAAGTGCGCCGACCCCAATGTCTCCGCAGGCATCTCATCGCCACAGCCGCTGATCCCACACAACTTCGCTGAGATCGGGTCGTAACATCAACCTTCGTGACACCCGACTGTTGCGGTGCCTGTGACCCCATGACATGAGTGCGACCCCGTGAGATCGCCCGAAGCATTGTGACTTCGCCGAAATTCGTCTCTGCTGGGGGCACCAAGGGACCGACACCTCGCAACCGACACCGCCTCACCCCCACCGCTCTGCAGTAAGGACCCGACACCTCTTCGCGACACCTCTTCTCCTCTGCCCCGCAGCACTGGAACTGAACCTGCATCGGATCCAGGGATGCCTCGCTCCCCGACTCTGTGCACTGGCCTGTTTGCTACTTCCTTTACTAAGGTACTGTAACTCGAGGTCCATACAACTCTGTAAACTGCGCCAGTGGCGTCGCATTGTGGGAAACTACTCCGTCATGACATCACATAACATCAAATTGCAGCATTTGTGTCTATAGGCACTATTTTTGTGTTTTTAAGTTCTAAGATCATATTGTGAATGGCGTATTGTGAATTTTTATTGTATTTGGTCCTGTTTATTTAGATAAAATATTTGCTATTTTTCTAAGACTGTGTTCTGTCATTTTGTAGTGGTTCACTATATTACTGTGTGTGTTGGTACAAATACTTAACACATTGTCTCTGAGTTGAACCTGCCTGCTCATGCCGAGCTACCAAGGAAGTAAGTGGGGGTTAACTGAGTGGGAGTCTCCTTTACCCTGTCTAGAGAGAGGGTCCTTGCTTGCACAGGAGTCAACCTGACTGCCAACCAAAGCCCCCATTTCTAACACCCTGACTTAATGATAAATTAAGCAGAGTGACCACCAGAGCGGGTGAACAAGAAAAAACAAACGTTTGAATTCAGGGAGGGCAGATATCATCAGGTGAGACTGATTTAACTTAAGCCATCAAGTTTGAGAGACTATCTGTAGGGACAGCGGGTAAGGTAAACAGGTTTGTGGAATTTCCATTGTTCGTGGAGAGGGCACACATTAAGGTACATTTTGGTATACTGTCTTTAATTGTCTGTATTTTGTCAACAAAGAACAGATTCATGTAATCTCACAGTTTCTGGGTAGGAAGCACAGGTAGATTAACATGGTCTGGGTTCCCAAGCTCAGAAACTATATGGAATATCTCTTTAGACTTATTTTCTGAATTTAAGATTTTGTTGCTAAAATAATTAATTTAGCTACCCAGATTACTTTCTTGTAGACTTTTAGTCGCAAGGTAAAGCTCTCTTTCCCATTTGGTAAATACGCCCTGCGCCATTTCCTTTCCGCTTGATGCAACTCAAGCTTAGCTTTCTTTAAATCCCCCATAAACCATTTGGCTGCTTCATGATGCCTAAATGATTTGGTTTTACGTTGAGGGGCAAATAAATTGCTGGCTTCTCTGAGCCAGTCGTTTAAGATTTCCACTGACACAGTTACAGTCCTCTTGATAGTTGGTATAGATAGCGCCAGTGAATTATAAAAATTATCACCATCAACTCAATTCCAGTTTTTCAAATGGGTCGAGGGATAACAAGGGAGTTTTTTCGGTTCAATATTGTATATAACAAACTCGATTAAATGATGGTCTGACCAGCTGCATGAAAGGGCCCTTAAATTACCTGTTGTTAAATTTAGCGACCAAACATGGTCAAGAATGTGGCCTATGATATGTGTGGGTGTGGGTAGGTGTGGTACAAAGTTCAAGCTTTTAAGGGCATCAGCAAGGTCAGAAAAAGTATAGCCAGCCTTTTCTTCCTCAATCCACATGTTGAAGTCACCCAAGAGCAGAATATTAGCACAGTCTGCCACAAAGGAGGATAAAGAATCCACGAAAGATGAAGAAAAATGGGGGGCTGTAAATTAGTATAATCACTGATACTGAAAAGTGATCTGGAAAATGAAGGTAAATGGAAAAGTGAGAAACAGAATGTTGGGCCTGATTTAGAGTTTGGCAGATGGGTTAATCTATCACAAACGTGAAGGATATCCTGTCTGCCATATTACAAGAGCATTACATCCGATGGCACTGGATAAGATGTCTATCACATTTGTGACAAAGTACTCTAAATCAGGCCCTTAATTAAAAAAAAAAACATGGAAAGTATGCGGCAAACAATTTGCTCACAGTAGAAAGAAAACAATATAAAATCCTGATGAAATAGTACTTTATTCCGGTTAGGCTGAAAGCTATATTTGGATTATTAGATAGGTGGTGGTGGTGTTGTAATGGCAAGGAGACCATGACACATAAATGGATCACTGACACAATATTGTGCTTAACAATATCATTGACAAAAAAGATTGTGTCAAAAATATCTTTTACCAGAATATCGGAATCTTAAACTTATGATGGTAAGTGCAAAAATATTGTCCAAAAAAGACCAAAATATATATATATATATTTTTTATATGAATAGAGTTCAATGTAGTAAATGTTAAACATTTTAATATGTAATTTTATTATAATGTAAATTAAATGTATTCCACTAATATTTAAATAATATACATAAATATATACTTATATAAACACACAAACACATGCATATGTGATTGTATTTATATATATATTTACTGAAAAAAACAAAGGTTACAGGGATGTTCTAGTTAGGTTCAGATTTTACACACACAGATCCACAGAAATTTAGCAGTTACCTGAGCTAACTATAACTTATGCCCCCACAATGCACTTCTTATAACCTCATATATTACATCACTAATGACATGTTCAGTGACATGACTGATGACATCATCCAGTCAGAGGGAGTGTTTTGTAAGCGTTTCAGACACTGAAAGGTATGTACTGAGCTACTGCATAAGTTAAATTACTATTCTTGCTGTATCACCAATCAGTGTTAGTATTTCTAACATATATAATTTGAACTATAATCCTGTTTTTAAAGCAAGTGTACGATTTATGATTGAACTAGTCTTTACGATGACACATGTCCACTGCTGATGTATTTGTCTATTAATCCTTAATGACAGTCTAAGCTGTTCATTGAGCTTACTCTCCACATTGTTGGCTGAGCATAGTTGTGTTTTATGACATACTGAGCACTTTGTGTAGACCTATTTCCTTTGTGATGAATGAGTGTAGTAGTAGTTTGCAATAAATTCATCTGTTCACTAAGACCACTCAGTGTAGTTGTGGTTTGCAACAGACTGACATCTCTGCAAATGCCTTTCTCCAGGATGGAGAATAATTTCACCAGTGGTTTGTGACACAGTGGCCTGTCCGCTAAGACCTCTGTACTGGGTGTGTGTTATAGTGGATTGGGCAAAAATGACTTCTGCACTAAAACCTCTTTCCAAGTTGACAAATGGTGTTGATGTGATGCATGATAGACTAACCTGTATGGTTAGATGACTTACGTTGGTCATTAGTGTTTAGAGTAGTGGTTTAGAAGAGGCAGGACTATCCACTGAGATCTCTCTACTGGGTGATAAGTGATTGTAGTTGTGGATAAGGTTACAGCAATATCTCTGGTGTAGGTCTTTCATATGTCTCCTTTTCTTATTTTAAATTATTTTTAATGGTATAATATGACGTATTTTGAAGTTTACTTTGCTGGATGATGTCATCAGTGATGTAATTTGAGAAGTCATCAGTGATGTCACTGACTATGTCATGAGTGATGTAATATGTGAGGTTCCTAAGTAGTACCTTGCGGGTCGTGGAAGTTATAGTTAGCTCGGTTAACTATCACTGCTGAATTTCTATGGCTTTGTGTGTGTAAAATCTGAAGCTAACTGTAATGTTGCTGTAATCTTTGTTTTTTTAAATGATTTCTAAGGTTTTTAAATTCATTTTCCTAACTATAAAGTCCCTGTAACCTTTGTTTTTTCAGTGAATTTCTACGTTTTTTTAATGCTATTTCCTAACTATAACGTCCCTGTAACATTTGTTGTTTTATTGAATTTCACAGTTTTTTTTATAATATATATTGTGCTACAATTTACCCATAAGTTCAACATACATTTTGTTCAAGTGGGTGCGTGAGTGGTTGTGTGGGTGTGTATGTGGGTCTGTGAGAGGCTATGTGGGTCTGTGAGGGGACGAGTGAGTGATCTTGTGGGTCAATGAGTGTGTGTGTGTGTAAAAAGTATTAATCTGGGCCTAAGTATACTATTTACACTCTACTTTATGCAACAGAAGGAAAAGTGCTGGGCTTCAGGGCTATTCTCACTCCAGTCTGTGCAAAAGTGGAAAACACATTGGAGTTCAGAGGGATATATTGTGCTATTCCCACTTCAAAGAGCGTAACTTCAGTGGAAGTGTTGGACATTGGAGGGGTAAATGACTATAAAAATTAAATACAAAAGTTCTAAATTACTTAATATTACAAGCTATATTTAAAATAAATAACCTTCATATAAACAATAGTAACACATAAAATTAATATATCAACTAAAACACATTAAAATAATTTTAAAAACAATACTTTTAACCACCATATTATTGAAACAGATATTAAAAACATTGATATTATTAATAAATATATTACCTCAAAAACATATTCTTGTCAACGATACTTGTGCATCACAATATTCACGTGTCACAATATTTATTTTCCAATATTTTTGTCTCCTGGTATTTTTACATCAATATTTTGTCCAAACACCAACATAAACATGAAGTAGTTACCTGAAAATCCAAAGATGGTGGGCTACAGATGGCCTAGAGACTACTAAATTTATAAGACAATTTACACTAGACTTTGATCTTCTGGTAGTCCTATTTGGCTACTCAGGAAATAATACTTCTTATCCTCTGAGATCATGGTTGGGCAAACTCAGCACACATTTCTTGCTGGCTGCTAGAATATCCAGGGCCTGACCTTAAAAGTCAGAGAAGTCTAAATCAACAAAGCTCTAGTGAATTAAGATTTTGTGAATCTTTGCTATGGAAAGACCCACAGCTATTGTTCACAGTAGGTTAAATCAGTTTGAAAGAATACAGACCGCCGACCTCACTTATGTGAAGAGGCGAGTATTAGTAGGCATTTTGACAGCATACATCCTGACAGCAGTGAAGAGTTCTAATTTATGTGATATATTTTAGATTCTAAGTTGCAAAGATTAGGGCCCTTATTTATACTCGGTTTGCGCTGAATTAGCGTCATTTTTTTACGCTAATTCAGCACATACCTAACTTAATATTTATACTTTGGCGCAAGACACGTCTAGCAACAAAGGTATGGAGTTTACGTCATTTCCTGGACCTGGAAACCTACCTTGTGTCAATGAGATGCAAGGTAGGCGTTCCCATGCAGAAAACTACAATATGGCCTTAGCTCCATATTTATCCCCATGCTAAAATCTAGCACAGTGGATGGGGGCCTTAAATAATGGCGATTAGCTTGCTTAGCGCCATTATTTAAAGCCTGGGTCTGGACAGGCGTTAGGGGACAGACCACGGAAAGAGTCCACAGGCGCCCTTCCCTGGCCCCAGGATCACCCTCACCCTCCCCCACCCACACCAGGAAGACACCTAAGGATGTGGGGACCCCATCCCAGGTAGGTAGAGGTAGGTATGAGTGAGTACTAATTTTTATTTTACAGAGTGCCAAAGGGGGGCCTAACTTGGGCCCCCATACATGGCACTGGGCCCAATGGCCATGCCCAGGGGACATAAGTGCCCTGGGCATGGCAATTGCCCTGGGGGCATGACTCCTGTCTTAACTGAGACAGGAGTCATGTCCATGGGGTTCTAACATCAGAAAATGACGCTAGTCTGTGCAGAGGCATTTTTTTTGCCTCTGCCCGTACTAGCGTCACCCTCTGATGCTAAACCCCCTGTTCCCCCTACTCCTCCCTCACCCAGCTAGCGCCCTTTTCTATGAAGCTAGCCGGGCCTTACCGCCGGCTTACGTTATACCATAAATATGACGCCTGTCCTGAATCTTGGTATGGTGCTAGCCGGCGGTAAACTTTTGAATCGCATATTAGCCTGTGTTATTTGACACTTGAAATACCCTTTGGGTATATGCAGGGCCAGACTGGGAACCCAAAGCAGTCCTGGCAACTTTGTCGGACCAGCCCCTGGGGGGTGTAGAGGAGGGCTGCAAGTGTGAACCACCGCTGATTTTGTTACTGGGGCCGATATTGCAGCACCGCTGCAAAATCGACTCCAAGTAATAAAACCACCCTTATTACTACAAAACTCCTTCCCCTTCAAAGCCTTGCGTGAAAACTACTGATGCCTGCTACGGCCAGTCTGGCCCTAGGTCTATGTGATACATCAGTGATGTTGTTTGTAGTTCTTCAAGTCTTTGAGACTTCAAAAATAAAGTTGAAAAATTAAAACAAAGGTAAGGGTATGGGAATGCATATACATAATCCAAATTTTTTTTAAACTATGGGGGTCATTCCAACCCTGGCGGTCGGTGTTAAAGCGGCGGCCAACCCGCCAACAGGCTAGCGGTAAAAAAAATGGAATTCCGACCCTGGCGGAAACCGCCAACAGAGACCGCCACTTCAACACTCCGACCGCCACGGCAGGACAAACAAACAGCGCGGCGGTCACCGCCAACAGACAGGTGGGAGACAAAGTACCGCCCACCCTATCACAACCCACCAATCCGCCACCTTTTCCGGGACGGTAGCCCCGCCGATAAAAACACGGCGGAAACAGCCATTTCGAACGGAAACCGCTCACCTCCATACACCCCACGAGGAATCTGGCCAGCATGGAACCCGAACTCAACATCCTCCCAGCTATTGTCTTCCTGCTCCTCTACCAGGAGCACGAACGCCGGCGCAGAAGACAACGGTGAGTACTGCACCTACGACACAGGGGAGGGGGGAGGGAAAAAATGACGGGGACACACATATGCGACACACCCACCCCCACCCTCACCCACTACAACACACACATCAATGCATAGCAATACATCACAGTTACACCCCCAAACCCCCCGGAAGAATGCAAAGACAAAAGGAAATGATCATCAACTGTCGAATATATTGTATCACTGTCTTATAAATATATCACACATCTAAAACTATTATATACATAAATATTAAAAGTCCGATAATTTTTGCAGGCATTGTCCGTGGACCACTGGGCCCAAATCACATGGGCAAAGCCCACACAGGATACCTGACACCAACGGAGAGAACACTGCAGGGGCATCAGATAGCAAAACTACAGGCACCTCAGGGGGAAGGGAAGGGGGGCACCTCAGCCAGATGAGTCCATGACGCCAGATCCACAAGGGGCCTCCATGTCCACTGTTCCATCCTGGGGAGTGCAAAGCCACAGTCTCTCAAGTCTCTGCAGTGGGTGGGTTGCCCACTGTGCCATCCTGGGGAGTGCAAAGCCACAGTCTTTCAAGTCTCTGCAGTGGGTGGGTTGCCCACTGTGCCATCCTGGGGAGTGCAAAGCCACAGTCTTTCAAGTCTCTGCAGTGGGTGGGTTGCCCACTGTGCCATCCTGAGGAGTGCAAAGCCACAGTCTCTCAAGTCTCTGCAGTGGGTGGGTTGCCCACTGTGCCATCCTGGGGAGTGCAAAGCCACAGTCTCTCAAGTCTCTGCAGTGGGTGGGTTGCCCACTGTGCCATCCTGGGGAGTGCAAAGCCACAGTCTCACAAGTGGATGACAGTCTCCACTGGTTCTGGAGGGGGACTGGTGCCCAGAGTGCTTCGTGCAGCCCTGCCCGACACAGATGAGGGCCTGCCCCTTCTGCCAATGGGCCAGCGGTGCTTGAGACGCCGATGCCCTGTTCAGCGGTGCTTGAGACGGCGGTGCCCTGTTCAGCGGTGCTTGAGACGGCGGTGCCCAGTGCAGCGGTGCTTGAGATGAAGGGCCCAGTTCAGCGGAGCTTGAGATGAAGGGCCCTGTTCAGCTGTGCTTGAGACGGCGGTGCCCTGTTTAGTGGTGCTTGAGATGAAGGGCCCTGTTTAGCGGTGCTTGATATGAAGGGCCCTGTTCAGCGGTGCTTGAGACGGCGGTGCCCAGTTCAGCGGTGCTTGAGACGGCGGTGCCCAGTTCAGCGGTGCTTGAGATGAAGGGCCCTGTTCAGCGGTGCTTGAGATGAAGGGCCCTGTTCAGCGGTGCTTGAGACGGCGGTGCCCTGCTCAGCTGTGCTTGAGATGAAGGGCCCTGTTCAGCGGTGCTTGAGACGGCGGTGCCCAGTTCAGCGGTGCTTGAGATGAAGGGCCCTGTTCAGCGGTGCTTGAGACGGCGGTGCCCTGTTCAGCGGTGCTTGAGATGAAGGGCCCTGTTCAGCGGTGCTTGAGATGAAGGGCCCTGTTCAGCGGTGCTTGAGATGGCGGTGCCCTGTTCAGCGGTGCTTGAGATGAAGGGCCCTGTTCAGCGGTGCTTGAGACGGCGGTGCCCTGTTCAGCGGTGCTTGAGATGAAGGGCCCTGTTCAGCGGTGCTTGAGACGGCGGTGCCCAGTTCAGCGGTGCTTGAGACGGCGGTGCCCAGTTCAGCGGTGCTTGAGATGAAGGGCCCTGTTCAGCGGTGCTTGAGACGGCGGTGCCCTGTTCAGCGGTGCTTGAGATGAAGGGCCCAGTTCAGCAGTGCTTGAGATGAAGGGCCCTGTTCAGCGGTGCTTGAGACGGCGGTGCCCAGTTCAGCGGTGCTTGAGATGAAGGGCCCTGTTCAGCGGTGCTTGAGATGAGTGTCCAGGTCAGCGGATCCGGCCATGGCATGGTTGTCACTCGCCACCTGACATGAGGCTGGTGGGGCCTTCCTGCCCATCTGTCTGTTGGCTTGCGGGCCCCTCCTGGGCTGCAGTACCGGGCCTGTGTGTCTCCTCCTGCACACCTGGGACGTGGCTTGCAGGGCCCTCCTGGGCTGCTGTACCGGGCCTGTGGGTGTCCTCCTGCACACCTGGGATGGGGCTGGTGGGGCCCTCCTGGGCAGCTGGCCTGCTGCCGGACTTGTCGGGCGTGCTGCCCTTCCCACCCTTCCCTGTTCGCCTGTGGCCCTTTCTCACCTTTGGCGGTGTGCCAGGTGGCACCCCACTTCCTGCCGGAGCCATGGTAGGGATTTTGGTCCCTGGTGTCTTTGGCCTCTTGCGCCGGGCACTGGAAATCTTCGGGTGCTTTTCTGGGGGTGGGCTGGCCGTGCCTTGGCTCCTAGCTGAACTGCCTGCCCTTGAGGGTGGGGGACTCTACAGGCCATGGCAAACAGTTTTTATAGGTCCCGGTTTTGTGGTGGCTGAGGGACTGATTGGAGTCTTATGAGATGGACGGTGTGGGGGAGTTGTTGGAAAGAGGTTAAGGTTGGCAAGGAAAAGCAATTTCGAAAGAGAGGGACGGGTAGGTGTAGTGGGTATGGGAGTGGAGGATGTGGTTGTAGGAGTGTGAAGTCTGGTGTCTTTGGGTGCAGGTGCTTGGGCTGGAGGCTGTTGTGAGGTGGATGGCTGTTGGGTGGGTGGCTGCTTGCGTTTGTGTAGTTTGGAAGAGGGGGTGACAGACACACTGGGAGAGGACACAGGGGACGTGTAAATGGTAGTGGGGGTGGTGTCTGCACGTGTGCGGAGTGTTCTGGTGGGTGTGCTGGTGATGGACATAGTGGCTGAAGATGTTGTGCATGCAAGTGTGAGTGGAGACGTGACAGGGAGGGAGGAAGGAGACGAGTAGGGGGACACAGTGGAGGCAGTGGGTGTTGTTATGTCTGAATGTGGATGTTGCTTGTGTGAATGCTTGTGTGATGTGTGGTGCTTATGTTTGGCTGAGCTCCCCTTGGGTGTTGAGGTGTGTGCAGGCTGGTCTGATGGTGTGTCTGGGATAGGCAGAGGTACAGGGGATTGGGTCTGGGTGGAGGAAGTTGGAGGGGGGAGGCTAGAGACAGGGACAATGGCTGCCGTCAGGGCTGTGGCCAGAGCGTTGAACGATCGCTGATGGGCAGCCTGACCAGAATGAATGCCCTCCAGGTATGCATTACTCTGGTGCACCTCCCTTTCCACACCCTGGATGGCATTCAAAAGGGTAGACAGCCCAACAATGATGGTCCTCAGGAGGTCAATGACCTCCTCACTGAGGGCAGTAGGGGTGACAGGGGCAGGACCTGAGGTGCCTGGGGCGAAGGAGATGCCCACCTTCCTGGGTGAGCGGGCATGGGGCAAACGCTGAGGGGCTGCTGGGAGGGCAGTGCTGGTGCGCTGGGTGGCGGCTGTACCTGTTGTTGCGGGGGGCACGGATGTTGCCGCCACCACAAGGGAGCTCCCTTCAGAGGACGAGTCGCTGTCACTGACATCAGCACGAGTCCCCGCTGTGGAGCTCCCCTCGCCCTCTGTCCCACTAGTGTATTCGGACTCCGTTGCATGGCCCTCCAGGGCCATGTGGGATGCAGCTCCCTCGTGCTCCGATGCCACTTCTCCTCCGCCTGATGATGCTAATGCACACATGAACAGGAAGACCACAAAAAAGGGGGGTGGAGAAATAAAGACATGTTGAGTGCATGCATTGGCGACACCGTTGGCGGAGAGGACAGACACAGAAGCCCCCTGCACTACGCCGCGCACTTGGGGTCCACTACGCAATCCGTGGGACATGGCCTACAAGCCTATGGATGACAACTGCACACATAGATGACACAGGGCCATGGATACCTGTACTTGGCACCCTACAGAGGTGGGGGGGGGGGGGACAGAGCCATGCCTTACGGAGGGGCCTAGCCTACAGATATCGCCCTGGCCTAGGGATACCCACAGCCCTCCTCCCCCACCCAGACACCTCCACTGCGCCCAAAGTCACCAGAGTGAGAGTGTACTCACCCCCTTGTGTCTGCTGTGATGTCCTCACGCGCCCATCCAAATCGGGGTAGGCCACCGCCAGGATCCGGGACATCAGGGGGGTCAAAATCCGACTGGCACCCCTCCCATGTTGGGAGGCCTTCCCCAGCCGAGCCTCCGCCGTCTTCCTGCTCCAGCGGCGGATGTCCTCCCATCTCTTCCGGCAGTGGGTGCCTCGTCTGTTGTGGACCCCCAGGGTCCGAACGGCCTTGGCGATGGCACGCCAAATGTCGATTTTCTGGTGGGCGCTGACCTATGTGATATGTACACGGAGAGAAGTATAATCATCACCTTCTGCATGCTCCATGTGAGTGGCCCCCCATCCCCACCCTTGCCATGTGGCACATGCTCCCATCTGTCGTTTGATGCATGCCTCTATCGCTCCCCTCCCCACCATCTTTCATCTACCCCACTCAACACAGGCATAGCCCACAAAGCATGGTCCCAGTGTACTTACCTGTTGGTCTGGAGGACCGTAGAGTAGCGCATACTGGGGGAGGACCCCATCCACAAGTTTCTCCAACTCCTCCGCAGTGAAGGCAGGGGCCCTTTCCCCAGTCGCATGAGCCATTGTCTCTTCCAGACCGAGGTCACAGCAGCACTTGCAGTGTAGGTCCTCTCCTGTGGAAGATCAGGTATCGAGTGATTAAGCTGATAGAAAATGGCGGTTACGCCCGCGTCGGTGCGTACCGCGACCGCCGGCGCACATCGTCATTGGCTCCTGAAACCCATAGGGTTCAATGTTAACCAATGCTGCTTTGCGCCGCGGTCTTCGACCGCCTACCGCCACGGTGTCTCACGCCAGAGCATTGACCTCACATCCCATTGTCGCACTTCACAGGTCAGGCAGCCGCCATTTCAAGGGCCCACATGGCTGAATTTGTACTGCGATACACATACCTAGGCCTTGCATCGACACTCATACAAGCCATACAATGCATAGGAATTCGTGTTATGTGCAAGCTGTGGGAACGTACCTGTGGTTTGATTGACTCTGTGCTCGCTGTTGTCCTTCATAGGCACTGTCCACTGGGACATGCAAGGAGATGGAGGAATCTTCCCGTGTACAGACCGTTGGTAGACCTGTCGACAATGGAGGAAAGACATGTCATACTGACATACAGGCTTGACCGAGCCACTATACAGGAACTGTGTGCCCAGTTGGAGCCAGACCTGATGTCACCTATCCGCCAACCCACAGGGATCCCCCCTCTAGTGCAGGTTCTGTCAGTACTTCATTTCTTAGCAAGTGGGTCATTTCAAACAACTGTGGCCATTGCATCAGGGATGTCCCAGCCCATGTTTTGCAAGGTGTTGTCCAGAGTGTTGTCTGCCCTGCTCAAACTCATGCGGAGCTACATCGTCTTCCCTGAGTTGGGGGATTTGGCTACAGTGAAAGGTGATTTCTATGCCCTTGGACATATTCCCAACATCATTGGTGCCATTGATGGGACCCATGTTGCTTTGGTCCCCCCCAGCAGGAGTGAACAGGTGGACAGGAACCGGAAGAGTTATCATTCCATGAATGTCCAGATGGTCTGTTTGGCTGACCAGTACATCTCCCATGTTAATGCCAAGTTCCCTGGCTCAGTGCATGATGCGTACATCATGCGGAATAGCAGCATCCCTTACGTGATGGATCAACTCCAGAGGCACCGTGTGTGGCTAATTAGTGACTCTGGTTACCCCAACCTGTCATGGCTACTGACTCCAGTGAGGAATCCCCGGACAAGGGCAGAGGAACGGTACAATGAGGCCCATGGACGTACTAGGAGGGTGATAGAGCGGACCTTCGGCCTCCTAAAGGCCAAGTTTAGGTGCTTCCATATGACAGGTGGATCCCTAGTGTACTCACCAAAGAAGGTGTGCCAGACCATCGTGGCCTGCTGTATGCTTCACAACCTGGCTTAGCGACGCCAGGTGCCTTTTCTGCAGGAGGATGGTCCAGATGGTGGTATTGTAGCAGCTGTGGAGCCTGAGGAGAGTGAAGAGGAGGAAGGCGAAGAGGACGACATAGACAACAGGAACACAGTAATACTGCAGTATTTCCAATGACACACAGGTAAGAATCCCCCCCGGCATATAACATTTACTTAACCCCTACTACCTCTCTACTGTCTGTCCTTTTCCCCCAGTGTATGGTAACTGAGTTGTGACTTTCCCTTCAGATTTCAGAGCTGTAGGCCCCACTGCGTGACATCTGCTTTGTTTCCCCATGGACTACAGCTGTGTGACATTGGTATGTTGGCATCACAATGAAAATAAGCATTTTGGCACGGTCATATCTAATACATTTGTTCCAAATAACAGCCAGACTCCTGATTGTTTTGTGCAATAAGTGTGTTTATTACAGTGCTCTAAATTGGTGGGTGGTTGCAAATCGGTGAGTGGCAATGGTGGAGGATTGTCCATGGCAGAGTCCAGACTATCAGTATCACAGGTGCAATGTCCAAATGCCTGTGGAAAGTGGAGCAGGGGCAGTTTAAGGTTGGACAGGGTGTCAATGTGGGACAATGGGATGACAATCAGGGAGGTATCCTTTCGTGGCGGCGGTCTTGGCATCTTACTTTGTCTTCTTCCTGGATCTCAGGGCCCTCTTGCGGGGTGGTTCTCCTTCTGCAGGAGGTGGGGTTCTGGTGGCCTGTTGGTCTTGTGTCGGGGCCTCCTGTCCACTAGCGCCGGCGGAGGTGGTAGGCAGTTCTTGGTCCATGCTAGTGACAGGGGCCCTTTGTGGTGCCAGAGTGTCCCGCAATGTGGTGACTACCTGATTCAGTGCCACTACGATGGTGCCCATGGCGGAACACATGTTTCTTAGTTCCTCCCTGAACCCCATATACTGTTGCTCCTGCAGAAGCTGGTTCTCCTGAAACCTGGCCAGGACCGTGGACATCGTCTCCTGGGAGTGGTGGTATGCTCCCATGATGGAGGAGAGGGCCTCGTGGAGATTGGGTTCCCTGGGCCTGTCCCCCCCCTGTCGCACAGCAGCCCTCCCAGTTCCCCTGTTTCCCTGGGCTTCTGTCCCCTGGACCGTGTGCCCACTACCACTGCCCCCAGGTCCCTGTTGTTGTTGGGGTGGTGGGTTAACCTGGGTTCCCTGTAGTGGTGGACACACCGCTGATTGACGTGTCCTGGGGACAGAGGTATGGGCCCGCTGGGTGGGTGCTGTGCTGGTGTTCCCAGTGGGGGGAAGGTCTGCTGTGGGCTGTGGCTGTCTGAGGGGTACCGACTGTCCAGAGGTCCCCGATGGGCCGGGCTGGTCATCTAGATCCAGGGAGACAGAGCTGCTGTCATCACTGTGGGCCTCTTCTGGGGGTGGAGTGGACATTTGTGGACCCTCCTGCGCGGTGACGTGGCGTTCGGGTCCTGCAGGGGTATAAAGGTATGGTTATTGCTTCTGTGTGTGCCATAGCGTGCAATGGGGGGTGCCCGTGTACCCCAGTGCTGGCATTCCCTTGTGGGGGCTTTTGTGACAGTGGTTTGGGGGGGGGGGTGCAGTGGGCATGCTTAGGTGATGGGTGTCCCTGCTTTGTGGTCGCATGCAGGGCTTGGTGTTGGGATGGGTGGGTTGTGATGGTGAGACATTTGCAAGGAGTAGGTGTGATGGGGGTGAGGGTGGGGGTATGAGTTGGCATGCTGGTGGGGTGGGGGGATGAAGTAGTTAAGATTAGACTTACCAGAGTCCATTCCTCCGCCTACTCCTGCGAGGCCGTCAGGATGCAGGATCGCCAAGACCTGCTCCTCCCATGTTGTAAATTCTGGGGGAGGAGGTGGGGGTCCACCGCCAGTCTTCTGCACCGCGATGTTGTGCCTGGATACCATGGAACGCACCTTCCCGCGTAGGTCGTTCCACCGCTTCCTGATGTCGTCCCTATTTCTTGGGTGCTCTCCCACAGCTTTGACCCTATTGACTATTCTGCTCCATAGCTCCATCTTCCTGGCAATGGTGGTGTGCTGCACCTGTGTCCCGAAGAGCTGTGGCTCTACCCGTACAATTTCCTCCACCATGAACCTGAGTTCATCGTCAGTAAACCTGGGGTATCTTTGCGGAGCCATTGGGTGGTGTGGGTGATGTTTGGGGTGGATTGTGTGGTGCTAAGTGTGGTGCTGTGTATTGGTGTGTTGTTTGAAGTGCGTGGTAATATTGCAGGGTGACAGTGAATTGCGCATCTGGGTGCTCGGTTCTCTTTTCTCAGTGCGTGTTCACGAATCTCGAGGAGTGGGGGTTTGTGGGTGATGTGGGTGTGTGTTTTATGTTGTATTGGGTGTGTGGGAGTGGTGTGTGTATGTGTATCAGTTGTGTGTATTTCAATTTGTCCAATGTGGCTGTGTTTTGTAAGTGTGTGTGTATTTTGAGCGCGGCGGTGTGTACCGCCAATGGAATACCGCGGTTGAAAGACCGCCGCGTGGATTCGTGGGTCGTAATGGCATGGGCGTTTTTCTGTTGGCGTGACGGTGGAGGTTTGGTCATCGCCAGTTTATCGCTGGCCTTTGGTGTGGCGGACTTTTGTGGATGTCTGTATTTTGGCGGTTTGCCTGTTGTGGGTCAGAATGACCGTGGCGGTGTACCGCGACCGCGGCGGTGTTATGGCGGTCTTCTGAACGGCGGTAAGCGCCTTTTACCGCCGAAGTTGGAATGACACCTATATTTTTTAAACAGAATCTTTGTCAATGACCTTATTCAAAAAGTTACTTAACATGCCTCTCGAAAGAGTTAGCTCACTGAATAGGGCCTTGTGTATCTCTAAATTACAGACTTTAAGAGGTCAGTTCAGAAAAGCATTTACGAGTCCAGGAAGTAGTGATGAATCATTGCTGCTATTTTTTTAATTTGCATTTAATGACATGCCAATGTAAAACACTTATACTCATTGCTTACACAAATGCACAAATTATTTTATATTTACCCAGACTAAAATTAGTGATTTTTATAGTAACGATTAGCTGTAGTTAGTGTGTGTTCATGTTAACTTAGCCGGAGGCATTGTAGGCCTCAGATGACAGACTCCATTTTAAAATGAAATGTTGCATTTCTACACGCTGTGAATAAACTTTTTTCTCATTACAGGCAACAAGAGTTGCTGGGATCTTTTTCAGTGTATTACTATTGTTAGAGTTTTGTGTGAAGGTCACTGCCGTTGCATCTAAATGCGGTGCTCGTTGATCCTCAGCACCTGCGTGTGAAGTGAGTAGGGGAAGGAGAATCCTCCCTTTTGCAATATCCAAAAAGGCCATAGTGAAGGAAAATTTGGCGTTGCATTACTTGTGAAAAGTTTGTGATGCTGGGTACATTGTGGATGTTATTTGCGATTGGTTCCTTTTCTGGGGGAACTATGGGAGTTGTATCTTTCTGCTGAAATTCATGACTAAGGGCCTCATTACGAGTCTGGCGGTCCAAAGACCGCCAACCTCACGGTGATGGTCGGACCGCCACAACTGTGGTAGTCCCACCACCACATTACAACCCTGACGGGCAGACCCACAAGGGGACCGCCATCCCTGCCAGGAACATAGTCCCAGACGTGCTGTTGGCGGTCGGAGTTGTACTCAGCCAGAGAGGCGCTGAACTCATTGCTGCCTGGCTGATTACAACTCAGCTTTCTGCCAGCCTTTCCTTGGTGGTGACCCCGCCATGGAAAGGCTGGCATAAGGCCAGTGCCGGGGGCCACAGGGTGCCCCCTGACCTGCCAATGTCCATGGTATAGGCAGAGCAGGGCCCCCCCTGCCCAGCACCCCCGGAAGGTACAGACAGTGTGCATTCCCATGGTTCTGGGGGCCCCCCCTTGTGACAGCATTGGACTTGCTTCATGTGAAGCCGAGACCAATGCCATCGCACTGTTTCCACCGGGCTGACCGGCAGAAACCTTGGTTTCTGCCGGTCAGCCCAGTAGGAACCTTATAATGGATCTGGTGGGGAGACCGCCAGATCTGCGGTGGTGGCCTTACTGTGAGTCCAGCTTGTTCAACCTCCAGGCTCATAGTGAGGCATTTAATTGCTGAGTCTGGTATTAGATACTTTGACTTACTCCAATACATCTTTGAGGAGGATGTCCCTTTCCTACTCTTGCAACACAAATGCTCCTTCTATTTCTGCTCCTAGAGTTAATTTCTCTGGTTGGCACATTTATTCTTGTCCTGATTGGGATCTTCATTTAGAGCTATGCGAAATACTATAATTATCAACACCTGCTGCTTATGAATTCCCTGACTTTGCTCACAAATTTAGGCCCATATTTATACTTTTTGACGCTAAACTGCGCTAACGCAGTTTTGCGTCAAAAAATTTAGCGCCGTCTAACGCCATTCTGAAGCGCCATGCGGGCGCCGTATTTATGGAATGGCGTTAGCCGGCGCTAGCAGACCGGCGCTGCCTGGTGTGCGTGGAAAAAAACCACGTAGACCAGGCAGCGCCGGCGTAGGGGGAAAATGGCGTTAGGGCGTCTTAAAATGGGGCAAGTCAGGTTGAGGCAAAAAAATCGCCTCAACCCGATTTGCGCCATTTTTTTCGACGCCCAGACGCCATTTAAATGACTCCTGTCTTAGTAAAGACAGGAGTCATGCCCCCTTGCCCAATGGCCATGCCCAGGGGACTTATGTCCCCTGGGCATGGTCATTGGGCATAGTGGCATGTAGGGGGGCACAAATAAGGCCCCCCTATGCCACCAAAAAAAATTAAAAAATATAAAAAATTATACTTACCTGAACTTACCTGAATGTCCCTGGGGTGGGTCCCTCCATCCTTGGGTGTCCTCCTGGGGTGGGCAGGGGTGGCAGGGGGGTCCCTGGGGGCAGGGGAGGGCACCTGTGGGCTCATTTTGAGCCCACAGGCCCCTTAACGCCTACCCTGACCCAGGCGTTAAAAAGTGGCGCAAATGCGGGGTTTTTTGACCCGCCAACTCCCGGGCGTGATTTTTGCCCGGGAGTATAAATACGACGCCGTCATTTTTTTAGACTGGAACGCCTTCCTTGCATCTCATTAACGCAAGGAAGGCGTTCACGCAAAAAAATGACGCTATTTGCCCATACTTTGGCGCTAGATGCGTCTAACGCCAAAGTATAAATATGGCGTTAGTTTTGCGCCGAATTTGCGTCGAAAAAAACGACGCTAATTCGGCGCAAACGGAGTATAAATACGGGCCTTAGTTTAGTACTAGTGAGTTTCACTTAAGGGTAACAGAATCAGCTTTTATTTGCTCATTCTATATTTAAATGACTTCACTTCGCATTTGCCTTTTGAACTTGCCTGGACTATATACACATATGTGATATTCAGGTGATTATTAATTTATTACTAAATGGATTTGATTTGAAAATTGCAACTTTACTAATGTGTTAATAAATCTTTACAGTTTGCAAATGTATTCCTCACTGTCATTACTGTGGGCCAAATTATTCTACACTGTCATTGATATGTTATTAAATAGATGATTTAAGCCTCAGTTTGAGATAAAGACCTAGCCAAATAGGTTAGCGGAGTTCCAAATTTGCACCAGTGTTTGTATGGTGCAAACACTACCTTTTCATCCCTCTGTCAGTAGTACTACAGCAGTAATCTTATGCGTTCCCTTACTTACCTTTGTGAATCACGCCTGAAACATGCAACTCCCTAACAGTAAAAGTACTGAGGGGTCACAGTCTCTTCTATTTGTACTAATTGTATATGGGTATTCTTTGAACATTGGTTTTATTTCTATTTAAGATGTTTTGGGGCAACTCACAAGGGCAAGTCTTCCAAAATGAATTTGTCAATAGGCCTCTCAGTGAAAGCGTTTTGGAAGGAATGTTTAGGATCGGGCAAAATTTGCATTACACCAGCATAATTTCGGTAATTTTGTATTACTTGTTACATGAAGTCCTCGAAATAACAGCTTAATTATGTGTTTTTCACTGAAAAACATTTAAGCCCATATTTATACTTTTTTAGCGCCGCATATGCGTCATTTAATTGTATTTTGTAAGTTTGCACCGCTTTTGCGTCAGAAAATAATGCAAATGCGGTGCTAAAAAAGTATAAATACAGGCCTTAGAGTGAATGTGCCATTCAGTGTAAAAATGTACAGCAAACGCACAGGAACAATGCGAATAGGAGCATGAGCAGCTGTTGTTTGCTCTACTTTTGTGTTTTTTTGCACTCGTTTTTAGTGCAAAATGCATCCTTGCATCCAAAGTGGACATGAGAATGCATTTCCGGCTACAATACAGCACCAACTGAGGCCCGTATTTATACTCCGTTTGCGCCGAATTTGCGTCGTTTTTTTCGACGCAAATTCGGCGCAAAACTAACGCCATATTTATACTTTGGCGTTAGACGCGTCTAGCGCCAAAGTATTGGCAAATAGCGTCATTTTTTTGCGTGAACGCCTTCCTTGCGTTAATGAGATGCAAGGAAGGCGTTCCCGTCTAAAAAAATGACGGCGACGCAAATGCGTCGTATTTATACTCCCGGGCAAAAATCACGCCCGGGAGTTGGCGGGTCAAAAAACCCCGCATTTGCGCCACTATTTAACGCCTGGGTCAGGGTAGGCGTTAAGGGGCCTGTGGGCTCAAAATGAGCCCACAGGTGCCCTCCCCTGCCCCCAGGGACCCCCCCTGCCACCCCTGCCCACCCCAGGAGGACACCCAAGGATGGAGGGACCCACCCCAGGGACATTCAGGTAAGTTCAGGTAAGTATTATTTTTTATATTTTTTTACTTTTTTTTGGGTGGCATAGGGGGGCCTTATTTGTGCCCCCCTACATGCCACTATGCCCAATGACCATGCCCAGGGGACACAAGTCCCCTGGGCATGGCCATTGGGCAAGGGGGCATGACTCCTGTCTTTACTAAGACAGGAGTCATGAAATGGCGTCTGGGCGTCGTAAAAAAATGGTGCAAATCGGGTTGAGGCGATTTTTTTGCCTCAACCTGACTTGCCCCATTTTAAGACGCCCTAACGTCATTTTTTCCCAACGCCGCCGCTGCCTGGTCTACATGGTTTTTTTCCACGCAAACCAGGCAGCGCCGGTCTGCTTGCGCCGGCTAACGCCATTCCATAAATACGGCGCCCGCATGGCGCTTCAGAATGGCGTTAGACGGCGCTAAATTTTTTGACGCTAAACTGCGTTAGCGCAGTTTAGCGTCAAAAAGTATAAATATGGGCCTGAGTTTTGCCATAATTACGCAAAAATGTATGTAACCTTTCCAAAATGTTCTGTAATTAATCAAAAACAAATTGTGCGAATTTTGCACACCCCTAGAATGTTACCTCTGGGTCTGAGTAGATGGTCGTTGGATTTTCGAATATTATCTTTATTCTTGAGATAGTATCACTGGGGTCTCACACATTTCATAGGCTGAGTAACAGAGGAGTATGTAGTAGAACTGGGTCGAGGAGAGACACCAGATAGACGCCAGTAAGGGAGGGAAGTGATGAACGCCAGTCAGGCGCTTGACAGTGAACTTTTGAAAGCTCTGTCATCGTCTGCCCCTGATTCTGAAGCTGCGTCTAAAAATAGTCCCTTACAATATGTCCGGAAGAGTGATAACAATGTACGACTAAATGTGGATAATTTCTGTCGAGTGTTAATCATTAACTTTTTGATTTCATCTGTGTTGACTTAGAGGGAGAGTGACAAGGAATCAAGTGTGAGGCTGGCATTGCCCTGCGGTGGCAGGCTGCTGCCCGGGATTACCTCCCTCAGCTCCGAGTATTTTGCCTCCGGACCGTCCCAGGACTCCAACTGACTCTGCTGGGGCAGAGCAGGCCCGGCTGAGAGCAAGTAAGTCCGCTATTCCTCGATGTCGTGCAGAGGATGACAGAGCCAAGCAGTGGCTTGGGAAGAGTACCACGGGCCCAAATAGAAGTTAGGGAAATGGGCCCCTCCTATAATTGAGGCACTAAGGTCCCCCTGACAGCCCAGTGACCCCGGGGCAACTGCACCTGCTGCACCATTCATAGCTACGCCTCTGAGGCCCGGGTGCAGAAACAGGTTGTCCAAATACCCCCGGGCTCTGGAATACCTCATTCCCAGGCCAGCGCAGGAGGACTGGGCAAGGCGGAGGAGCTCCAGGCTTGGCAATAGGATACGAGCGCTTTCTCGCGTCTTAGCACACAGAGGCGTGGTGATTTATGTGCGCACTGCAGACTGTAGCTTTCATAACAAAAAAAAGCTTTAAAAATCACATTCTCTTCTGCTTGAGGGTGCTTGTGAAGTTAGTAGACAGCATCATAGTAAGAGGAATGGCGCTGTGTTCCTCAATGAATGAAAAGTGAATAGCCTCAAGCATCATGAAACAATGTAACAAGGATTCCCGGTCGTCCTGTCTTCTCTCTCTAGTTCTGCTTTCTCGCATTCGTCTTATTGTCTGATTCGTTTCTTCCCGCCCCTATCCCTGTTTCTCAATGTGCTCCTATTTTCTCCCTGCTGCTACTCCTCTTCGAGGCCTCCCTCGCATCTCCATCTTCCCTCTTCCTTTCTCTGTTCCTCATCCTTCTCCCCTTTAAGCTTCCCTTCTAGTCGTCCTTCCCTGCGCCTTCACGTCCCTACCCCTCCTCTCTCTACCCCGCTCTCTTTGCCTCACCCTGGCTCTTCCCTCCCCTCTCTTTTTGTAACGCCGTCCTTCATGCAACAATTTAGTATTACGCCCCCTCCTCGCTATTTAAACCCCTTCTCCATCTTTTACTCTCTCTCTATCCCTTCTCCCGTCTTCTCCAACTCTCCGTCTCTCATTCTGTTGAAGTCTTTGTTTCCCCCTCCCTCGCTCTCCTCTTTGTCTCCCCCGTGTCTCTCTCTCTCATCCTCCCAAAAGAGCCAGCCAGTGTTCCTTATCCTGCCTTTGCTCTCCTGCCTTCACCTTACCCCTTGTTTCATGCCCTCCAATACTTCTTTCCGCTAGTTTTCTCCACTCAAACCATATTTGCGGTCTGTTCTCTTTACCCTAGTTGTCTTCACTTTCTCCATCTTCTTTATATACGCCATTTCCGCCGCCTCTTTGATGGCACTTCTCTCTGCTGCTCCACCTACCTTCCCCTTTAACCCCACTCTCTCAGCTTCTCTCGCCTGCGTCTTTCTGACGCTTACTGCCGCCCTCCCGTCCTACCTCCTCGTACCACCCCAGCACATCCACTTATTACTTGGCTTTCCTATTTTCGTCTGTTTTTTACAGTGTATGCGGCATTTTTAAATATAGGGCCTGATGTATACTTTTTTAGCGCCACATTTGCGCCATTTTTTGACGCAAAGCGGCGCAAACTTACAACATATGATTGGGTTTTACAAGTTCTTGTCGCTTTTGCGTCAAAAAATAACGCAAATGCCTGCGCTAAAAAAGTACAACTCAAGCCCATATTTTCTTCACTCACACGATCTTTATCACAGTTCCTCTCCTTCTCTCATTTCCCAAATGATTGCGAAAACCAAGATCTAAAAGAGGTGAAAACATAGAAGTGAAAAAAACGTGTTTACTTACACGTATTTATACTGAAAATACAAAATAGGTTAAAAAAAATTATTACAGCTACATTTGCGAATTTTAATAAACCCCTCTATCTAACGCATAAATGTTACTCCATTCTTTTTATTTGCCTAACTCTGTTACTTTTACACAATGTTGTCTTTCATTTTCTGGCAGTATATCCAATTCTGCCTCCCTTGCTACATTTCTACTACACCGTCCTTAAAAGCAACACTTATGCCTTTCATTTTCCTAATCCTAATCCTAACGCTAACCAAACCCCTAACTCCATTGCTTACCTCAACCGTGACTCTTACCACAATCCTAACACAAACTCTTATTCCAGCTTTAATCATAAACCCTTCTATTACATATTCCCTTATACTACCCTTACTACAATCCTAACCCAAGCCTGAAAGATAATCTAAACCTTTCCCAACCAGTACTCCATTTTTAACATTTACTTCAATAGAAGTAAGCGATTACTAATTCATTATACTTTCCAAAGGGGCCAAGTGATCTGTAAATGTCATCAGCCAGAACCCCGGGATGGCAACATAGCACCATATTACACCTTACTTAAGTCTTTTTATATCACATGAATATTTTGGCGTAATTAGGTTGAAAAAGTAGTTATTTTTAAACAGAGAAGTTTTTATTAATTAGTAATAAAAATACTGGACCATGATGTTAGGTTGTCTACAATAAAAAGAAGAGAATAATATCCGAGGATATGGTTAAGAATGTAGGATGTTAGTAGGAACACTCACTGCATTTTTAAAATACACCCTGTCTATACAAGGGCGAGATTGTTCAGGCTTTTCTCTTTAAGGCGCAGCTAAACATGGACATTGATTAAAACTGAAATATTTAGGTTTCGTTTACCTTTCAGGAGTAGATTATCCCTCTTTTCATTCACCCCTGGATGCAGTTCCTTGATTCTCAGGCTACCAGGGATTTCCCTGTGTCCCATATGGCCAGTCCAACATACCCCAAAGGCACTTTCTCCAGCTTAAATCATTTAATTCCCCTATTAAAACATTCTAGTGCATATAGTCCAAAAAGCTCGGAATGGATTTGCACCAAATTTAGATGGAGCTGATCTTGCGATTCCTTTTTGGTACTGTGAAAATCTGTCCAGCAGTTTTATTTAAAAACAATCTAGGAGTCAAATGACGTAATTCTTTTATAAATACTCCATACAGTTAAAATCGGTAGTTGGAATTGCAATTAATGTCAATCGAATTTTGATTTTTATAGATATGAAAGGTTGGTGTGCCTTCAATTTTATTTTGTCCTCTATCTGAAATTTGTGCTTCATAGATAAAACTGCAGTTTCTGTATTTTTGTTTTAAAAATGGGGCACAGTGGTCCATGATGAGTATTATGTAACTGTAAAAAATAGCCACTTTTTTAGGCGCAACAGAGATTAGGAGAGCCTAACGTGGAGAGCTGAAGACCTGCACCCAGGACATGCTGAGCACAGCTGAGGTCCACGTGCTATGGTTTCTGGTGGCAGAGGTGCCCGGAGAAGGACTTGGATGAGTTCACAAGGCCTGTTTTTGAGCTACACTGTGTACCCCTGAAGACTTTGTGCAGTGTGGCTCTGATGCCATGGGTACTGGCTGCTGGCTGTACCCACAGCCCCTGCATAGAGCTGTAGGCTGTTCACATCATTTTCTCTTTACCATGGGTACTGAATGCTGGACAAAACATGTGCCAAAAAGCCTAGTTCTGTCTGCACCTAGAATCCAATCCACACAGCTGAAGGCTATGAGCAGTCGAATCTGGTGCCAAGGTACTGGGTGCATGTCACAGCATGTGCCCAGAACTCAAAATGCAACACCTTTATTCAGTGGCATTTGCCTGTATCCAGAGCCTACTGCAAATTGCTGAAGTTTGAGGGCACTGTTTCTGAGTCAGTGGGCACTGGGCACTGGGCGCAGGCCATGGCTGGAGACCAAGGCCTGCACCCAAAGCCTGATGCATATAAGGCCTTTGTCAAAACCGCAAGTCTATTACCAGAGCACGCTGTACACAGTAAAAGGCTATGCAATATTTATTCTGCCGCCATTCATACTGGTTTTAAGCCGTGCTCTAAGCCTTGATTCTACACAGAGCGTGCTTCACACAGAAATAGGTAATGCACAGTTATTTCTCACACCATATGTATTGGGCAAAGGCTGTGGCCAATGGCCATAGCTTGTGCCCAGAGCCCAGTACTCAAGGCCGGTATTCCGAGTCCACTCTGTGCACACAGCCTTCCGCACCCCACTGAAAACCATGCACACTCGGTTCTGGTGCCATGGCTATTAGGTGCAGGCTGAAGACTTCTGCCACACCCTTTGCCAGAGCTTGCTGCAAGGTACTTACCAACATCTCTAGAGGTACTTATCAACACCTCAGTTCCCCTCTACTCCCCCACCCATGTCAAACAGACCTCTCTGGACAAATCAACCTTGTTGAAGATGGTGAGTGGGGCCTCCTGTTTAATCGCCCGTTTTCCACTAGTGATCACATACTTGCTACACAAATAAATGTTCTGCTTCAACCAGGCCAAATGGAAGGCACTATGATGGCCTCTCACGTTTCTCCTGCAGTGACCTGGGCCCCAGGGACCTCTGTTAATGAGGGTGGAGTCAATCAGTGTGATATTTAGGGCATCTCTTAGGTAGAGAGGCCAAAGACCAGCTTATTAGTAATAGTCCCCTTAAAAATACTCATTCAGCGGCAAATACTCTTGCCATTCTTGCTTCTTTCATTTGGGAATGAAACAAATAGGATCTGCCCATTCATATTTCGAACCAATGCAAACAACAGGGCAGCCTGATTCCATAGTGTTTTTGCTGTGTTTACATAATAGGTCATGGAACACTACAGGGCTGATACACTAATGTGGTCATGCAACGCAGTGAGCAACCAAATTTGGTGGGCTACACTGAGCAAGGGAAACACCACAAAGAGATGATAACAAAGGGCCTGCTGCTACTGCGGCCATGTCTTGTGCTGGAGATCTGCTATGGTGCTGAAGTGGGTGTGAGCTGTCTAGCTTAGGTTTTGTACTGGAAACATAGCCTTCCAGTGCAATTTCAAGGCTTAGACACATTTCAGAAGGATCTCACATTGGATGCTGTCTGTGCACTTCAGCATACAATAAATGCATGTTTTTTCAGAAATAAACACATAAGGAAACATACATTTTTTGATGGAAAGCATGGTCAGCCTATCACAATAAATCAGGCTTTTCACCAAAACCTATGAGTGTTTGCGCTGTTCTGTCCACGGAGTTCCCAGTAACGCCCCCTAGATGCAGTTACACAAAGCTGTGCAAAGTGCTACTTGAGCTGAGAATGGGACACCCTTGCAGCCCAAAACATGTTTTGCACTGGAAAGAAAATACCAGTGCAACACTTTGTGATGGGGCGAAGCCTTAGTAAATCTGGGGCTGCATTTTTCACCACGTTTCTATTGTGATGGTTGGGTCTGAAGCAAAGAACCCACATCGAGGTGGCACATCGTAGTTTTAGGATAGCAAATTGCAATGATCCGTTCAGTGTGTCTAGCTGGGGCGGTATTAGGAAGAAGCGCGCGCGCACATGTGTGTTGCCTTTCTCTGCTTCCTGGCTGAGCTCTCCGAGGCTCAAGTGGTGACTGGGAAAAGCACGAGGCAAATGTATGCACTCAGAGCTAAAGCCTTTCTCCATTGTATGCAACCAGGTGCCTTACACTATTTTACATGGAACAGGGACTGAGACAATTGCCACAAACATTACAAATCAAAAACGTGACCAATGTGTGTGTGTCTGTTTAGGAAGTAAGAGCTTGTGGAGGTAAACTCTGAGCTTAGGTCCTAGGTGTAAAAGTAATCTAATTTCTGAAGTGTGCCTTCACTATGACATTTAGGCCCAAATTTATACTTTTTTAAGGGCGCGTTGGCATCATTTTTGGACGCACAAGCAGCGCAAACTTACAAAATACAGGTGTATTTTGTAAGTTAGCGCCGATTTTGTGTCAAAAAACGACGCAAATGCGGCGCTAAAAAGTATAAATATGGGCCTTAGTGCCAAAAGTAAACAATATTCAGTGGTTTGGAAATTCTAGTAGACAACAATTATCTTTTTCTAAAAGTTAAATGTAGGTCCTCTGGCAGGAATGAAACAATTCACATAAAAATGCACCCCTGAGGGCACTAACATCGTGATACAACGAGAAAATGCTGTCCCACCTGAACAACCCCTATGGAACAGCAGGTCCCAGACATTCCTACATCTGAAAACGATTACTGTGCCTGAGTGTTTATGAGTAACTATTTTTTCTATGTTTTTGCTAGCCATGCCTCCCAGTGTTGCTTTATTTTGTAAATGCGAACCAACATAGATATTAAACAATGAAAATAATTAATATGTAAGTAATACAAAACATGGGCCTATGGTCAAAGAACTTGTAATGTGGGCTCATGTAGTCCATGCTTACACATTTTCTTTGTCTCCATCTTTTTCTACTTCATATTCTTAAAGGAAGTTCATTGAATATAGCTGATATGATCACATAACATAATCTAGATGCACTCTTCATCACATAAACATGGCTTAGAAACACTTCCACACCTATACGTGATATCCTCATGCCTGACTTCTACAGCATCCAACACAGAGACCGCGCACACAAAACAAGGGAATCTCAGCCATCCAAAAGTCTTCTTCACACTGCAGACTTAAAAACGCAGCAACAACCAAGCCATTCAAACTCCTCACCTGCCACTTCCCTCTTTCACCATCTTGAACTACCTCCTTCTGATGTTTAGACCCCTACAGGTCAGAAGACGTTTGCACCGGAAGTCCAGGATCTTATCACCCCTTCCTGCATTTAACACACACCCTACATTCCTGGCGGCTCCATCTAACAAATATTGAAGGGATCACATTTCCCCCTACTTAAAAATCCAGGGGTCTCTAAACTTCTGCCCAGCGAGAGCTACTTCTAATCAATTAAAACCACTGCAAGCTACTGCCTAACATATAAATTAACCAAGGTTGAAGTGAAGTGACTTAAACACTGAGCACCCGTTCTTCTGCTGTTAACGCCAGTGCACATGAGAGGGTTCCTGACAGGATCCAAAAGGACGTTTTGCCTCTTTACTATTATTTGTGACTTACCTCTACCAAGTAGGTGTCTCCAAAGGGTTTTTGATTTCTTAGTTAAGGAATATATAGAATGACATTGCTCTAATTATAAGAGAAAACACCCATAATATTGCTAATTGCTCTGAAGTCTATTGGCTGATGTTCAGAAACCGGTCTGGCCTGGTAGTCACAATACAAGGATTATCTGCAAGAGCATTCAACATCTTTGCTGTCCTCGCGAAAATGCCCAAGTACTCCCCAAGATGCACAAAGTCACACACAAATACATCAGAAAGTAACTTTTTAACATATACCTTATACCACTAACTACAACCATTAGCAATAGGTATTAGCAACCTAGATAGTCCTAGAACAGCATCACATATTATCTGCAGCCATCCTCTTCCCTATGGTATACTGTAAGGCAGTGATGAAACCAAAATAATGCATGTATAGATTGCTACAGGTAGTTGGGCACTTTTAAAGAAAGGAGAGAATGAAAAAGGATAGAAAGAACTGTGTTTGATTATAAAGAAATAAACATCTAATTGAGACTCGGGCTAGAATTTTAAACATTCAAAGAATACTTTATTCCTGTGTGTTTTCAGAAATACATTCAATAGGATGCTGTGATCTGAGACTTCTGTTGTCAAGATTCTTATCAGGCAAAAGAATGATCATGTTTATTTGACAAAAGGGTGGGCTAAATGCTGCTCCTGCAACTTCAGGCCTGGCTCTGTTTTAAAGCCTGCTGAAATATTGCAGGACTCGAGTGGAGGGTATAGAGGTACTCCAAGAGATCCTGTCAGCTACTGGTAGCTCAAGATTGATGTGTTTTGTAGAATTCTGTTGTAGACATCAATCAATTGGTATTTGTAGAGCACAGCTTATCACTCTGAGCGGTATCCAGGAGCTGGGGGCTGACGCTGAGTACTGATGACCTCTCATCGTACAGCCAAAACTTGAGCTTCTTCCTGAAGTCAGGGAGGATGTGTGTGGTTTGCAGGTGATGGGGGAGATCGTTCCAGGCCTTGGCGGTGAGATAGGAAAAGGAACAGCCTCCACAGTGGCTTCGGCGGATGCGTGGGAAGTGTGCAATGGTGAGGAAGGTTGATTGGAGTTCGCTGGCAGGTTGGTGGAAGGTCAGACGGTGGTTTATGTGTTTGGGCCCAATGTTGTGGAGGGCTTTGTAGGCGAGAGTCAGAACTTTGAATTTTCATCTCTTATGCATGGGCAGCCAGTGGAAACTTCTGAAGTGAGGGCTGATGCTTGTAAGTTTGGAGGCAATTGAAGATCTGTGTGGTCACTCCGGTATAGAGTGCATTTCCGTAGTCTAGTCTGATGGTAATGAGGTCTTGGGTTGCTGTTCTTCCTGCGTCGACGGGGATCCATATAAAAATCTTTTATAGCATGTGGAGGAGTAAGCAGAAGACGGCAACTGTGTTTATCTGTTGCTTGAAGGTGAGTTAATTGTGAGTGATGATGCTGAGGTTGCAGGCATGGTCTTTCGGGGTTTGCCTGAGAGCGGTTGGCCACCAGGTGTCGTCCCAGGGGGAGGTGTTGTTTCCGAAAACGATCACTTCTGTCTTGTCTATGTTCAATTTCAAGAGGTTGGATCTCATCCACTCGGCGACGTTGGTCACGACATTGCTGAAGTTGGCCCTGGGGTGACCTCGGAGAGTGAGAGGATAAGTTGCGTGTCATCAGCATATGCGATGATGTTGAGTCTGTGAGTGTGGACCATGTCAGCCAATGGCATCATCTAGGTGTTGAAAAGGGTGGGGCAGGATAGTCTGAGGGCCAGACCAACTAACCCACAACTACAAAGTACCACCCCTAAGGAAGGTAAACAAGCACCTGAGGGTTCTATGAACCGCTGGGATAAACAATAACAAAATAAAGACTGAAGAAGTCAGAGAGGAGAATCTCCGCAACTGGAGAGCTCTGAGAGAAGATATAAGTTCAAAAATAGAGAAACTTTTAAAACTCCTGATAGGTACCAATACACCGATACAAGTCTCTCTCGTTCCTTTCAGGACACCCCAGATAAATGGAGTGAGAGAGTGGGTTGATGGGATGATGCGAGGTGACTACACAAAGCTAAAGAAGGACACACAACCTTCCTCAGAAGCTTACATAAAAAAATGAGGACAAAACTCCTTAGCAAAGCCACAATTTAAAAAGGTAAAAGTGGCTGCAATTTTACGCAGCCACACTGAGAACGTTGTCGAAGACAGCGTGGCAGAGGTCATGATTTGTTGCCAGAATCTTATAAATCATCTGGATGTGACAGCAACTAACGACTTCCTTGTAAACGAGATAGTGAACAGGCATGTCTCCCCACCCGATAGGGTTCATGAATTAAATATCCAAATTAAGGGGGGCATAGAGCACATAATTGAAGTAATCTTCTGGGAAAACCTAAACTGTGATATTCTACTAGCAGGAAAAGATTGGTCACCTGAATTTGTCGCAGCCTTAGTAACATCAATACTACATGCAATTGATCCTGAGGCTTTTTCCTATGTAGATGATATTTATCTCACAGATGATGACCTCAACATAAATCTAGCCAGGGTGGATCAGATCGTGCTAGGATTTGCCGCCCAGGGCTACAAATTCATTTTTAAGAAAACTAAAGTTGCTTTCTTTAGTGTTACATTTTTGGATTACAAGCTGTCAGATGAAGGCAAGAGCCTGGCCCTGCACTTTCAAGAAAATTGTGCTCAACTTCAACCTCCAGGCACCATTAAGAAACTGCAGCCATTGCTAGGTTCCTTTAACTTTGACAGAACATACATCCCTGATTATGCATAAAACCACTCTATGAGTTAATTTGTCCAGAATTTTCAAGCAAAATCTTGATAGCAGTCTCAAAGAATTGCAGCAGGACATGCAAGAAGCAAAACACTTACACACACAAACAAATATGGTCATCAGAATAATTGCTGGTGCCATAGGATTCTTCCATGCCACTTTTAATGAAGGTGACATAGTACCCATAGCACACAAATCACATTTGTACTCCAATGCAGAACAACATTTTGCACCAACAGAAAAAATACTCTCTGATGTTCAGATGGCTATCATCAAGGAGAGTCTACATGCCTAAGGGAAAATCATTATTGTAATTTCTTCATTGCCAGCCCATGAGACAGTTACCAAAGCCAGTGTTCCAAAAGGCAAAGCATTACATCCACATTGGATTCAATAGGCAACCTCCCTGACTGCCACTGATGTGATTACATCTTTGACCCAAAGCCTCAGACCCAATATGGGCAGGAGCACCCTGCACCTAACAATATAATACCACTTGATCAATACCAAACTATCATTTACACTGATGGTTCAGCACAACCAGCTATAGGTATTAAACAGCAATACTCAGCCTCTAGCACAGTCATAAGCGGGGTAATAAGGGATGGTACCTTCCACTCTCAAGACTCCTACACGCAGACCCTAGGGGATTGCACTGCATAACTGGCAGAGCTTAAGGCTCTTGCCTTGGCACTGGAACATATGGATCCAGACCAACCAACATTAATTGTTTGTGATTTGTACTATTGTGACCAGTCCTACAAAGATTACCTGAACCACTAGCACATGAACGGTGTCAGAGATTCCAATGAGAACAACATCAAACACAGAAACTTTTGGGGGAGGGTAGCTGACCTCCGGGACAGACTACCAAAGGCTCATGTAGTGCATACATTGGCCCATCAATGTGTAGGAATACAAATTGTAGAAACACTGTGGCTGATGAAGCTGCCAAATCTGCAGTAGCTACAGCTTCTATTGCTGCAATAACTCATTCTCATATGAGACTGGATAATGAGATGCTGGCTGCTGTGAAAGCTTCAGCTGATGACAAGCCTGTACCAAAAACATATCCTGCAACATATTGCTAACATCTCAGTGCCCAAAACATTGCACTTGCAAACATTACAGGAGAGGGAGATTGTGTGATCCCCAACCAAGACCACAGATTAGATCTCATCAAAGCAGCGCATGAGGGTGTAGCTTCTGCTCATGCAGGTGTAACGGCTACAATATCTCTATTACAAAAACACTTTTGATGGCCAGGTCTTCACAAACAGACCAAGCAATATGTCTTTTGTTGTGACATTTACCAACAAATTAAAGGGTCCACCATCAAAGGCCCACTGCAGACATTCCTCCTAATTTCCAACAAACCACTACAATGTGTGTACCTGGACCATTGTGCTCCCCTACAACCTGATGGTGTATACAAATACATCTAGGTCACTATTGATTGTCATTCTAAATTCCTGTGGGGATGGCCACAACGGTCGGCCAATGCTTGGACTGTTATTAAAGATTTGCAAGTCTTTATCTGTACATATGCGGTTGCAGCATTCCACTCAGACCAGGGCCCTGCCTTTGCCTCCATGGCATTCAGGGACACCATGGGAACAATGGATGTTCAACTCCATTATTCCTCACCCTATCCTACCAAGGAAAACAGCGCAGTGGAGAGGAGGAACCAAGACTTAAAGCAGTCCTTAATGGCAAGAGTTTTAGGTTTAGGCCATAGTTGGCTTTATCACCTATATGGCGTCCAGAGAGCCCTAAACAATCTGCCCAGAAGGTCCTTAGAAGGTGCCACCCAGTATGAGGTCCTCTTCGCGATACCTATGTAAGTCCCTGATCTTGATGGCCCTAGCACGGTGGCGGCTGACACATCGTTTAGCATAAATGAACGGGCGGCTGTTTTACAGGAGCTACAATAATCCTGCGATGAGAATTCACCTGCCTGTGCCACCTTGCGAATAGGGGATTTGCCAACAACATCAACAGGCTGAATTCCTAATGTCAGAGATCTAGTGCGGGAAAAGATTGCTGTGAAAAAGGAATTTGGCCCATCCTAAAGAGCACTGGTTTCAGTCCTGGGAATACATAGGGCCATATTTATACTTTTTGACGCAAAACTGCGGCAACGCAGTTTTGCGTCAAAAAAATTAGCGCCGTCTAATGCCATTTTGAAGCGCCGTGCGGGCGTCAAATTTATACTTTGACGTACGGCGGCGCAACCAACAGGTGGGAGTCATTATTTCGTGACGCACACAGCGGCGTTCCGTCGTAAAGGAAACCAACGTAAAGGCGACGCACATCACTGTGGGTCGATTTACGACATCGCAATCCGGAAATCGCTGTTTTTTCTCACGCTATTGCGTTAAATTTTTGCGCGAAAACTGCCCTCTCAGCAGAGGAGAGCCAAAATGGATCCCAGAGGCCACTACAGACCCCAGGAGGATGAGAGCAGACCAGGAACCAGCCAGGAGGATCCATACAGGAACCAGGACATTATAAGAAAAAAAAGAAAGTGTCGCTTCAGTGAGGAGGAGCAGGAAATCCTGGTGAAAGAGGTGACGGAACACCAGCACCAACTTTTCATCTCCTCTAAATTGCCACTCAGTTGGAGAGAGGCCATATGGAAACAAATAGTGGACAAGATCAACAGTGTGGCTGAAGAACGCCGCACAGTCACTGAGTGTAAGAAACGCTGGCATGACTGCAAACGTAGGACAAAAGAGAAAATGGCCAGGAACAGGAAGGCAGCAATGCAGACTGGAGGGGGGAGTCCAGCACAACAGGAGGCCCTGGACCACATGGAGGAGATGGTCGCAGGGATTCAAGGACAGGACAGTCCAGACTACCACGACACAACGCACATGCAGGGTAAGTCGCATGGGGAATTAAAATGCACTAATGGGGACTGTAAGCAGGGGGGGGATACCTACTACACAATGCATGTAATTCAGCACATATATGAAGTGGCATGGGTAAAGGGGCACGGCAGGGGGGCATGCCCAGCACAGACTGAATCTGGGGCACGACAAAATACAGCACCAACAACACTCCCATGGGGCCATCCTGTAATGACAACAATAGAGCCAAGGGAAAGCAGCGACAGGTGTGAAGGCCACTACGTCAAACTCACATCCAGGCACTTGTCTTGCAAAATCTATCCTACATCAACTAGGTCCCTATCAGTAATGCAGTAGCCAAAACAACAACTGCAATGTTACTGCCACAACAGTTGACAATAATACCTCTCATCTCTGTGCAGCTATAGTACCAAATGGCAGGAACCTCCCCATGGAACATACATACCCAAATTAGGGGGTGAGGATGACATCCGCGACTATTCGTAGAAATAAGACAAAGGCACCAGTACACTCAAATGCCGAATGTCCATACGTGACACATACATAAGCCAAAGTAAACAGCATTAGGAGCCACACAGCACTAACGACACACACATGCTGCATACGTCAGGGTCCCTCACGTGCCTGGCTAACAAGGCTACATCACTAATGTCATACTGCTCAGACAACACCTGAGGAGGGGACACAGGCAACTGGTCACTGAAACACACCTGCAAAGTCTGACAACCAAATAGGACCTTCATACGATAAACAGGCCAATCCAATTAAACACACATGACCCAACATCATCTTCAAACATCAACAATGTTTACATCCATACCAAATCCTAACATTGACATGCATAGGTAATGCCACGTAACATGTACAGTTCATGCAATGTGAATAAAAAGTGTATGGGGCAGGTCCTGAGAGGCAAGTGTGCTGGCAGGGCAGTCACAACACCCACAGTCAGTCAAAGTGTATTGTGGCAAGTGTAATGTATACTTTGCGCATTAGCCTCAGGCTGGAGGCCTTTGTGCATCTTACCCTGAATGTACTTTTACTCATTTGCTCACATCTAAGAGCCTCAGAGTACTTTGCACTAAATGCTTATCATTGCCCTTCCTATCAGTTAATTTAGCAAATAGCCAGTCCTAAGGTGTTGTTAATTAGTCAAATCACACTGTTTTGCCTACTTCTGCACTGGAGTTTGCCAGAACATATTCACTCTGTGCCCCAGTCAAGGATACAGTCTGGTACTTTGCTGATAGATGTGGTAGGGGTTAAGATTTGGCATTCCTGCGTAGGGAAACTTTGTCATCACAATGACTTATAAAATCACTTCCTTGTCCCAAGACACGCATGAGGGAGTTTCCAAACAGAGAAACACAACTAGATGCTGCCTGCCTTGCTGCTGATGCACAACCAGATCACAGGCCATTCCTCTGATATGAGGGATGATGTCTCCCCAGTGATTCCGACAGGCAAGCTCCAAACTTAACATGCTGTGCTATACATAGAACAAGCAGAGGGAGAGTAGAAACTGTTAGGCACCATGATAGCTGTGTACTAATGTATTACTCTCCTGCGGACTATTTCACTTCTAACAGTGTGTATTGTTTGGGTTATTGTGGCTCACACCTAAATTTCAACAAGTCAGTTGTACAATGAAACCTCATATTAAACAAATACTGTCTTTCTCATTTGTGTATGGGAACATACCGGAAAAGAGATAATTGTGTAGGATCTGAGTGACCACGACTTCCCTGAGAAGTTCCAAAGAAGTAATGCGCTCGGATGTCTAAACATTCCTTTGATGTGGGAGACCAGAGGCACTGCTAGTTAGTCTGAGCAAAATGAAATATCAGGGTGACAGAGTTATTTACAAGTGGGTCAGACTTAGTCCCCCACACCATTAGCTATCCTGCTGCCTAGAAAGCCAGTAATCACATGTAGGATAATGAGAGCCCACCCAACAAAATGTCCCTCCATAACAATAGTTAAACACCGAGGGAGGAGTAGGACAAAAACACGCCTATTCCTAAATAATTACAAAACAACACCTAGAGGCGATCAGGCAGACATGTCTGATAGCTCCATATCATACATGTGACACACAGGTGGGCCATAGGCCTACAACAATGCCATATGACGGACAGCAGATACCAAGACAAACACAGAGCACAAAGTTAAGGCATCCAAAGGCTTGTATCTTAGTGCAAAATTGTCACAACACAGACACACTAATTGTACCCTGTTTCATTGCAGAGGAACACGGATCTCCTGCCGATATGCCTGTCCCTGAGTTCCCTGATGACATGGATGACGAGCCCATAAACATCCCAGAAGAGACCATTCAAATGGTCCTTGAAAGCCTCCAAAGCCCACCTTCAGTCACAAGGAGGAGCACAGAAGAAGCAGCCACCACAGGAGAACCACCCGCCACCCCAATTGTAAGACCTGCCAGCTCCAACACAGCTGAGGACTCTGACGACACTGGCACCAGCTTCGAAAGAACCGTCATTGGGGTCCAGCGGGAGCTGGCCAAGGAGGTGCGGGTGGGGATGCAAACTATGGCAGCCAGCCTTGAGGGGGTGCGTTCGTGCATGATGTCTTCTGAGGATCAGGCAGCTGCTATGCAAGCCCGAACATCGCTCTTGCAGGAACTTTTAAAAACACAGAAGGAAATCTGCACAGCTGTCATCCAGTTGACACAACAACTACAACTGCAAGCCAGTCAACGTGTGCACGAATGCAACCTAGAACCCCTCAGGGCCGACCTGGCTGCCTACCATCGTGATGTGGCTGCCATTCTGAAAAACCAGCAGGCCCTCCTTGCTGCAGTACTGCCCTTCCTAACTTCATAGGGATCAGCCCCCGGGATGTCTGCCTCCGTGTCTTCTAACACTGAGGTGTGTGTTGCCCCTTCACAACCAACAACAACAAGGACACACCAGGCAACACACACATCAGAAGAAGAAGACATGGAACAGATAACATTCACACGCAAGAGTACCCGGAAGCCCTAGTCCCTGCACCATGGCCTACTCTGACCAAGGTCCTACGTTTTGTCAAAGGCCAGTCTCACTACAACTACACTCAATGACTGTTTGGCAATCCACTGTATGACTTGTCCCCATTGCCAGTGAATGTTTCTCTCCAACTATTTTCCAATTCCTGTTCCTCTGCACTGTCTGTGACATCACCCCAGCATGTCAGGAGCATCATCCACACCCCTTCTGTAGGATCACCATGTAAGAATGCACCAGAACGGACTCAGCAAATATGGTGAATGGACAATTTGAACTACACCACCTATAAATAAATAGCACTTGCACACCTATTGTGTCTCTGTGTCATTTCACACTTCAACTGTGCAGTACCTAACTCCAAAGTGGCCGTGTGGCAACCATGTCGATTCTCTATAGTACTGTCCTGATTTCATGTATACTGAAACATCTGTGCAGTGGCCAGGATTGCATCATAGCCTTACCATACTGAGGAAAATAACTGATGAAGTAACTAAGCACACACAATCATGCTGTGTTGGACAGAATGATGCACCATCTATCGCTATTCCAGAGAACAAATGGTGGCCGAGAAATGTAGGCACCATGCAATACATAAATAGGAATTAATGCCGCATAATGTAAGGAATCATGAACAAATTACACTGCATCAATCACCCTCACGGAGTATACTTCCATGAAGGAAAGTCATGCTGAATCAGTACACACATGATGTAGGTCAGCAATGAAAGCAACAAGACAAGAGTGTGAACAACTCCTCATCTACAAAGATCTCCCTGAACTTCATACTGCTGTCCGACCTATCAATTTACCCACAATAACAAGTCTGGAAGCACTCTTTGTGAAGTAGGATACATACCGAAACAAAACCTTGGTGATCAATGCACACTACCAATGGTGGGTCTCCCACATGGTGGATACTTACCAAGTTAGCACACGGGTAGCTGGGATGTGAAACCTCAATTTCCTGGGGATGGCGAGCATAGGTCACAAATGTCATACTAAAACATTCTGCTACACTGATGTCAAGGCCATGATAATGTAGCACCTAACGCATCATGTAAAGGGTTAACTAAATATTTATTTCAATTGAGTAATACAAGAGGCAACTAAGGGAAAGGTAAACCTACACTAATCTAACCTGACTACTACTAACCCACAACTGTCCCTAACTAACCTAAGCTAAACTTACTCTACACATGTAATGAAACGATCTAAACATCAACCCCCCACCCACCATTATGAGACAAGACACATGCAGGACAACACTTACTAACCTACACACATACTATACTATCCTAAACAAACATATATTTTTTTGAATTTTTATTTTTTATTTTTATTTTTATTTTTATTTTTTTTAAACAGGAATCCCAACATTGCCCCCCACCCACCCACCCACCCACCCACACAAAAATATAAGATAGAAAGAATAAGGACCCCCCACCCCCTTCCCTAACACTAACTAAGCTAATTACCTATACTTATCCTAATACTAATCCCCAAAACCCAACTAACAGTAGAAAATAGGAAAGAGGTGAGAGGGGAGGGGTAAAAGTTCAAGAGGGCAAAAGTGCTACAGATTTGCCCTCCGTAGTGTGCGCCTGATGGAGCGGACCTTCTTTTTGATGTAACTCATGTCCTCCCTCAGGTCGTCCACCTTTTTAACTAACTTGTCCAATTTTCTGGTCAATGCCAGGAAGGCAGCTGGGTCCACAGGAGGATCTGTGCTGGTTTGTGTGCCGGTGGAGGTTGATGTTGTGGCATGAGTTGGTTGGCCACGGGAGAGTCCTGCTACCACCACACGGCTGGGTCCAGGTCTGGAGAAAGATGCAGGGTCCATTGCTGCAGACGTTGCTGGGTCCACTTGGGCAGACCTGGTGGATGTGGTGTTGGTGGTTGGTGGTGGCACTGTAGGGGGAGCCTGTGGTGTGGCCCACCACGCCCCAGAGGCCCGATCAGAATGGTACTTGCGGCCCATCCTCCGATACCCACACTGCACCTGCAGGATGTGCCTGTATCTCATGGCACGGCGCTCAAATTGGTTGCGATCTGCGGCACTCATGTTTGCAGCTGTGAAGAGAAAAGGCAAATATTTACCTTAGGATTTGCATTGGGTGGAATAGCACAATGGGTTACTTGTACATTACTAGCAATGTATTGGTTGCAGCAATTGTCACAACATAGTTCACGGAAGGGCTCAGAGGAAGTACATGTGAAGCATGCATACATAAGGGCATATCACACCTAGCATATCCATGTCTCTACATGATGGATGACATCACCCTAAACTACTCATCCAAATCATACCTAAGGCATTTGACATCATGGCAGCAACTCTTCTGCATACTGACTTCACTACATATGTCACTCTATGTGATAACAATCACACTCCTTACTCAATGCCATTTGGAATTAGTTGTGTGCTAAGATTGAACCCATGGGCCATAACCAAATGTCTACACTAGGGGCCAGATGTAGGAAGTTGGAAAATGCGACTAGCAATTTGCAATGCAGAACGTTGTCGTTGACACCGTCTGCAAGTCGCTATGGGGTCGCTAAGACCCACCTCATTAACATCAATGAAGTGGGTTCCAAGTTGCGCCACCTTAGCGACTATGGGCACTCACGGGGATGGAGGCCTGCTGGGAACAGCAGACCTCCATGGCCGTGACTGCTTTTAAATAAAGCAGGTTATTTTTCCCCAAGTGTAGGCCGTTTACCCTAAAGGAAAATGAGCTGCACTTAGAAATAAATTACAACAATTTCAATCTTGGATAATTTCACAGTAGTTAGTGGTCCCTTGGACCACTGGCTGTTTTGTACAGGATTATTTAGGTCCACTCACAAAGGTGAAGGGTTACAATGGGGACTCCTTCCAGTAAGCAAGTGGGTTACCATCCACTTCAAGTGGATGATAACAGCGACTCACTTTGCAACCACGTACTCGTTTGCAAATGGAATTGCATACCACTGTGAGTTGCAAATAGGTCTGAAAAACCCCTTCATATTTTGGATTTGGACAAGCAATTTGCAAATATGTTCATAATCACCAAATACATTTCGGAATAGGAAACAGACGTTTGCAACTCACAAACAGAAATTTATGACATTTGCAACTTGTAAACAGTTTTCTACATCTGGCCCTAGGTACTAACTCAAGTCTCAAAAGGTCTCAAGTACGTGTAACATACTGGTTGCTACAGTCTTAGGTACCCTGTTTCACATTAACATCCTAGTCTTTGATGGTGGTGTGGGAAGAACAACCAACAATCCCATGTTCAATGCACACCCAGGAGTGTATAGAAAGTTCCACAAGTATGTGCCTTCACACACAACACCTATGAATGGCTAGCAACACATTGTAGTCAGCCAAACATTGTCCTATCCAAGGTCCACACATGTCTAAATGATATGACTTAGGCCAACATGACATACTATCAGTGAGGCATGTTTAACAACACACACAGAGGAGGTAGAACACACATTCTCATGATTCGACAGAATACCTAGGCCATTGCACTCAAGTCACACACACTTCTAGTTCACCTTGTGGAAGTACATGCCCCCGGAAGATCCAACCTACAGTGTACACAGTCCATCCTCAAATAGGAAGAAGCACTTGTCATCAAAGCCATGTGCCTAAGCTATATGGGAGACTGTCAGTCTGATATGCAGACTCAGTTCATGCCAAGTCCCGGACCAAGTCTTACATTGACCAGTGTATTCCAAATGACTCATCCCATTCCCCCTTGCGGCCCAACTGGAATGACCTACAGCCCCTCAATCTGAGAGATGGCTAGGTATTGCTTTACAGAAACATAAGTCCAATTTGATATCACACTAAAACAACAATGCAAATGAACGGCCAGCGCATCAAATCATGATTACTCTTGAACACACAGTAGTCCATCATGCTTCATTACCAAACAATGAATATAGCACTCAGGCGACACTCACTGTAGGTATCGGGTCGTCAAAATGTGCCACCTCTCCCACGGTGTACGGGGCTGGTCCACCTGTAAAGCATGAAAGGAAGAATATACTCAGACTGGGTGAACTGACAAATCATTTCAGTTACAATGACACTGTGTGAATATGACATGGTAATGATACACTTCCCCACATGCTCATACTGCATGGATGACTTTGTATTCAACATTAACATTGGATGAGTCTCCTGCTACAGTTACACACCCTACTACACACATGCAGTGGCCAGGACAGTCAAGTGTCGTCCAAGTTCACCCTCCATTAGTATGCCCCAACAATAATGTTATCCATACATCTCAGCATGTGCATCCCAGAGAGACATCCCAAAACTGGTTCCATGAGGACTGCATGACCACTCACAATCAAACAGGCTACGTGGGCATGTTCAACACACAGCAACCACACACACATGTGACATATCTGTGGACAACATATCTAACTTCATGTGTCGTAAAGGCAACACACATGTGTAGCATCATCATGGGTTACAAATTTTCTGTCTAGCTATGGCGTCTACATATGTAGGTATGTTGTTTCTACATGACTTACTCACTGGCCATTATGACCTGTAGAGTACAAAAAGAGCTATTCACGTGTTGCTTGTCTGACACAAATGCAACACTACGTTACATACAGCTACAGGCATCTGGTATGTGTAGAAAAAATGAGCCATCTGACTGCTAGCATTGGTCTTCATAAACATTGTGCAACAAATACACATTAGGGCACATATGTATACCTTTGTAGCGCAGCATTTGCATCATTTTGTGACGCAGAGAGGGGCCAAACTTGCAAAATACATATATATGTTGTAAGTTGCTGCTGTTATTGCATGAAAATGTGGTGCAAAAATTGGTATATATGTGTATAAACATGGGCCTAGGTTTCCCTAGCATTACACACAGTCAGCTACTTATCTAGCAGATTGGGTAACAATCATCACATGTTCCCACACAGATTTCTATTATTCCCATGTAATTGATTTGTACTCACCAACATGGCCACCAATCCTGATTCCCAGGTGGTCCAGCAGGTCCTGTTCCCTGGTGATCAGATCTGCCCAGCGGTGCTTCAATTGATGGACAGTGCGCATGCTCCCGTAGACCCGGACCAGGTGATGGCGCACCTTCTCCCACCGGATTTTCCTTGCCTCCGTGTGATACCCCTGTATCACACGGCCCCCAGCCTCCAGCATCAGTGGGACGAAATGGCTAACTAGCCATATGAATCCCCCCAATTCATCCTCACCCATCCTGGACAGGCGAGGCCTACCTGACATATTGAAAGCAAGAGTAATTGACAAATGAAATAAGAAAGTAAAAGTGGGAAATGGGGAAAGGTAGAGGTGTGAAGGAAAATGAAACAGGAGAAAAATAGGCCAACTAACCCCAAAAACTATGCTACCCACAACAGACTCCCACAGACAATACAAACATAAACAGGAATAGACAATACTAGACTAAACAGACTGAGACAATGTTATGCAACAAGAATAGATTCACAAAAAGACAAAATACAAGGTACACAGGACACAAAAGCAGTAAAACACAGGACAACACCTTTCACACAACCACACAGTCTAGATAAATCTGAGACTGCAAAGTGAAAGTGGAAGTTAACTCCCAGTACAGATTTTGTAAATAGGATATCCTATTACATCACTTCCTGCAGAAAATGGCCGCCGTTTTTATTTTCCCGTTATGCGTCATATTTTCACGCATACACAATTGTGCGTCATTTTTTTTAATGCATAACTTTGCACATGATGCTGAGTCAAAAAATATGATATGAATATTAATAATTTGTTAATATACATGAGATGACCAACATATTGTCCATGTTGCGGCAATTTTACCACGCATACATCATGGGCGTCATATTTTTTCCACGTACAGTAGTGCACATGATGCTGAGTCAAAAAATATGATATGAATATTAATAATTTTTTAATGTACATGAGATGACCAACATATTGTCCATGTTGCGTCAATTTTACCACGCATACATCATGGGCGTCATATTTTTTCCACGTACAGTAGTGCACATGATGCTGAGTCAAAAAATATGATATGAATATTTTTTTTTTTTTAATGTACATGAGATGAACAACATATTGTCCATGTTGCGTCAATTTTACCACGCATGCATCATGGGCGTCATATTTTTTCCACGTACAGTAGTGCACATGATGCTGAGTCAAAAAATATGATATGAATATTAATAATTTTTTTATGTACATGAGATGGACAACATATTGTCCATGTTGCGTCAATTTTACCACGCATACATCATTGGCGTCATATTTTTTCCACGTACAGTAGTGCACATGATGCTGAGTAAAAAAATATGATATGAATATTAATAATTTTTTAATGTACATGAGATGAACAACATATTGTCCATGTTGCGTCAATTTTACCACGCATACATCATGGGCGTCATATTTTTTCCACGTACAGTAGTGCACATGATGCTGAGTCAAAAAAATATATGCTGGAAATTATACTTTGATGGCTAAACATGTGAAACTTTTGGATACATTTATAATTGACTCTGCATTCTGTGCACTCATGTACATGAACAAATTATGACGCCCATGCTGTATGCGTAGAATTTTGAGCAATTCTTTTTTATTATGTCTTCATGTTTTTAACTTGGGGAAGGTGATTTTTCATGGTCAAACGGTGCTATGTGTTACACATTTGTGGTTGGATATGACACATGTCCGTTGTTGTATGTATAGAGGGCATTCACACTGTAATGTTTAGGATACGTTAAATAATGTCTTGACCATATTTGTCAACATATTTTGGGTAATTGCTGATGGCTGTTTTGAAATGATGGATGGGATACCATGATGTATTCCTTCTCCAAAATGTGGCCACAATTATGATGGTGATGCTTTTATCTGTAGTCCTAACAGGGAGTGCAATAGTCACTTACAGTTTTTATCGGGCTAACCATGTCCCATTATGATTTTGTGTTTCTGATTTGTGTTGGACTTTTGACATGTAGCCCACACATGTGCCTTATGCATGTGTTTAGTTCACAAGTACAAGATTCTTGTATGTTTGGGGGGCGGTAGAGGTGGACTTAGGCCCCCAGCACCCTAGGATTTGACCATCCAGAATAGCTACTGTATCCATGGGTTTTATTTATTATATTATGGCAAACGTGCAGCAGCAGGCTAATGTAAGGCCATATGGTATGAATGACTGTTGACCATTCATTCATCTCATTATCCCATTTGACGTTTGCAGTAATGATGATTTTGAGCAAACTTGCATTACATTTTCCAATGACTATGTTTGCAAGACTCTCAGCGTTCCTGATGTGCTGATGAAAATTATTTAGTTGTTGTCTGTGTCCCTTTCTGCATTAACTGGTTTAGTGGCATGTTACATTCTTCCTGCTAGGTTCAGACTGGGACACAACTGTGATGGTCTACTTTCAAATATTAGGTTGATTGTATGACATATGTGTACATGTGTGTTGGAATGTGGATCCACTATCACCTGTCTGGGTGTATGTTGTCACTGTGACTTCAAGGTCTCCTCCTGAGTTAGTGGCAGCTAATGTTGTTCCAATTGTGTATTGCTCATCTCACACACTTGAGAGAAGCCATTGATGACATGGTCACGTACACATGGATGGTCCCACCCTGTCTCTGAACACGTGTGATGTGACTTTCAAATGATCTAAATTTTTGGGCTGGGTGAGAGACTGTCTCAGGTGTTTGGATCCGGCATGTGTGATTGCCACATTTGTACTCCTGTTGGCCTCTGTGTATGGTAATGTATCATGTCACATCCTACCCTCTGTGCATACATTTGTGATGTTAATTTTGGTTGTGGTGATTGTTATAGCATTATTGCTCAATGAGACGACATTCTTCTTCAGCAATTTCAAAATAAAGGTGGTCAGAAATGCATAGGCCAAAGCATGATGTGGTGTTTGTTATCTGTGTTTATTTACAATTGTGCTATACAAGTTATTAAGATACATTAAGAAAAAAAATTGTTGACAAGCTGTTGGCGCCTACTCACTCCTGCTGCCATGTTAGGTTGTTCCCCCTCCTGTTGCCGGCCAGCATCCTCCTCTTCGTCATCCTCAGGCATGTCTGGGTCCAGTTCAAGGAGGGGAATATTCCTTTTTACACATATATTGTGCAATATGGCACAAGTGAGTATGATCTTACAGACCATCTCTGGGGAATAGAGTAGGCTACCGCCAGTGATGTCAAGGCAGCGGAGCCTTGACTTTAGGATCCCAAAGGTCCGCTCCACAATGCTGCGTGTCCTCTTGTGGGCGTCATTGTATGCCCGCTCAGCAGCAGTATTTGGGTTCCCAAATGGTGTCATTATCCAAGGCTGGATGCCATACCCCTGATCAGCTGAAAGAGAAACACAGAATGGGATCAATTAGATGTAGGAGGCACTGTTGTACGGATCTTTGATGGCAGTAGTTGTCTTGTGTTGTCTGTGACTCTTTTGTGTACTAATGTGACAACCTATGGTTGTTGGTGAAAACTTTGGCATTTAGTTTTTTTCCTTGGCTGAGCAAGTGTTTGGTGCCTAACTGGTTGTCAGCAGGATGTATTGGTTTTTCAAGTACAGTGTGCCCTCCCTAGCATTGTGACTTGTGATACAGGTGTCCGTGTGTCCTCACTGGGGGTGTGATGATAGTTCCATGCAGAGTTGAAACATGAAAGTGTATTTGAAACTTTCATATGAACATACCCAGGCCATCCCATACATTTAAACTTATGCATTGTATTGGTGTACAGGTTATTGTGAGACCTTCCAATTTGCAAGGTGACATTTAGGCAACCAGAGTCATTAATGTCTTCACATTAAGCTGTAGAGTAAAATCCAATGTGTGACAGGTTCAATGGTGACTTCTGAAACATGGCTAGTGATGTGAGTACCTCAGTGTGTTCCTGTCTAGATGTTGCTGTTGTGGTGTATGTGTTGTTTGTCCTAGGGGGTTTCTGTGCAGTGTGTATATGAGTTTGGTTTTTGTCCTTACCAACAAGTAGTCCATTGCCATATCGTCCATCCTGGAAGTGTTGGTTGATGGTGCAGTGACGGAAGATGAATGCGTCATGTACACTCCCAGGATATTTAGCCACAATGTTGGTGATCAGTCCTTGGTGATCGACTATGGCCTGCACGTTGATTGAATGTGTGTGCTTCCTGTTGCGGTAGAGGTGTTCTGTTGCAGCAGGTGGCACAAGACGTATGTGTGTGCAGTCGATTGCACCAAGGACGTGCGGGAAGCCACTGATGGCGTAGAACCCCTGTTTAGTTTCCTGCTGCTTCTGCAGTGTGTTAGGGAAGCAGATGTGGCGGGGTGTCAGGCGAATGATGGCATCCAGTACTTTAGGCAGGAATGCGGAGAATGATGATTGTGATATTCCACCAACCAGGGCACCAGTTGTCTGAAACGAGCCACTTGCCAGCAGGTGAAGTACAGCAAGCAGCTTTGTTTCTATTGGGATAGAGCGGGGAGTCACTAAAGTGGGGGCCAACTGCTGTTCAATATTTCTCAGCAGCTGCTATATGGCCTGCCAGTTCAACCGGTACCTCTGGATGATGTCCCGTTCCCTGAGGCCATGCAGGGTTGTTCTTGGGCGGAATATCCTCTCCTGCCTTCTGCGCTGTCTTTGGGGTCCCTGCTGTTGTTGTTGTGGCTGCTGTTGTTGCTGCAGGGCTCTGCGTCTACGTGCACGCTGAAGAAAAAGCACCTCCATGTCTTCCTGTTGCTGCTCTGCTGCTCTGTTGTTTGTTCTGTGTGTTCTGATTAAGTACAGGTGTGTTTGCCCCATTTTAACGCCTGCCCTGACCCAGGCGTGAAAGGCCCATATTTATATTTTTTGACGCAAAACTGCGCTAACGCAGTTTAGCGCCAAAAAAATTAGCGCCGGCTAACGCCATTCTGAAGCACCATTCGGGCGCCGTATTTATTGAATGGCGTTAGCCGGCGTTAGCCGACCGGCGCTGCCTGGTGTGCGTGAAAAATAACCACGTACACCAGGCAGCGCCGGCGTAGGGAAAAATGGCGTTTGGACGTCCCAAAATGGGGCAAGTCAGGCTGAGGCAAAAAAATCGCCTTAACCCGATTTGCGCCATTTTTTTTGGGCGCCCAGACGCCATTAACATTAGCAAAGACAGGAGTCATGCCCCCTTGCCCAATGGCCATGCCCAGGTGACTTCTGTCCCCTGGGCATGGTCATTGGGCATAGTGGCATGTAGGGGGGCACAAATCAGGCCCCCCTATGCCACAAAAAAAAAAAAAAAAAAATACTTACCACAACTTACCTTTTCTTCCCTGGGATGGGTCCCTCCATCCTTGGGTGTCCTCCTGGGGTGGGCAAGGGTGGCAGGGGGTGTCCCTGGGGGCAGGGGAGGGCACCTCTGGGCTCATTCTGAGCCCACAGGTCCCTTAACGCCTGCCCTGACCCAGGTGTTAAAAAGAGGCGCAAATGCGGGGTTTTTTGCCCCGCCCACTCCCGGGCGTGATTTTTGCCCGGGAGTATAAATACCACGCACATGCCTGGGAGTCATTTTTTAAGACGGGAACGCCTACCTTGCATATCATTAACGCAAGGAAGGTGTTCACGCAAAACAATGACGCTAACTCCATGAACTTTGGCGCTAGACGCGTCTAACGCCAAAGTATAAATATGGAGTTAGTTTTGCATCGAATTTGCGTCGAAAAAAACGACGCAAATTCGGCGCAAACGGAGTATAAATATGCCCCTAAAATTTCACGATATTCGTGCTTTGCGTCATTTTTTTGCGCCGCCTACCGCGCGGGAGTCATTTTTGCCCGGAAGCATAAATACGACTCACTGCTGTGTACGTCGTTTTTTGGACGGGAACGCCTACCCTGCAAGTCATTAACGTAGGGCGGGGTGCCGCTTCCAGAAACTGACGCACATAGCGCCATCTTCCTTTTGCGCCGACTCGGGCGTCAGGGTTTAAATATGGGGCAACGTTTGCGCTGAATGTGCGTCAACATTTTTGACGCACATTCGGCGCAAACGGAGTATAAATATGCCCCATAGTGTCAGAACTGTCATCATACCACCGCTGACTGGTTTCAGAGAGAACAGATTTGTTTCCATTGACAATGTCAAATTGCAACATGTGGTCGATCCTGTACAGTAGACCAAGCAGTCCTCCAGGTAGTACCCGTTTCCCTCTCACTACCTGACAGGATATACCTCTACAAGCATTAAACAACATTTCTGCAAGTACCAGTGGTCCAATTGCCTTCTCGAGCATGGGGAGGGTGGAGAATGAGCTTTTGCTGATTCCTGTTACCAACTTCAGTGACAAGAAAAATCTGAGATGTGGAACTTTATTATTCTAATTCAACACAGACAGATGATATCATCTACTATGAACCACTACTAATGGGTCCATCCACCAGCTCTGCACCTGCTCCTATGTTTGCACAGACTGCTTCTGGTTATTTCATTGACATTGATGACTTTTCTTCTGACTCATCTGCTTCTGCAACTGAGACTGGATCAAAGACACGTAAGCTGTACATGTGGCTTACAAACAATTACTTAATTTAGCCACAGTATCATCTGTCGATACTGTTGGCATTGCTTGCCTTTCTGCTATAGATGGGTTTTGTTATTGACTTTTTCTTTTGATAAATGGTCACTGTCTTTCTAAACGCTCTGCCATTTAGCTTTTGGATGAGGTTTTGACACCTTACCTTTCTTTCCATAAGGTTCAAAGAGACTTGTCCCTTGTGAACATTTCAGCAGTCCCAATTCCAGAGGGGATTGTTTGGGCTAAAGTACCATTTTATATAAACAGTCCTACTGAGGTCATTCTAATTCCATATATGTTTAAAATTTCAGTGACGGATGTTATTATACCAGTTATTGTTTCTGATGACTGGGATGTTAAAACAGTTGATTCTCTGCTTTCTGAGCTTGAATGTTATACTGTATTTGAAAGTGAAGACGTGTATATGAACACAGCAAATTATGGGAAAATGTTCTGCTATCACCATTACGGACATTACTTTCTGCACCGAGCTAGAACTCCAAGATTAGTTTATAATTACACACAATGGGAGCATTGTTCAACTCCACCTGTGGGGAGTTCCAAAATGTATGGGGATACATTTGCATATTTTACTGGGCATGACACTAGAAATGCTGAATCATACTATTTCAAATTGCAGCCTTCTAGAATTAGGAAAATATTGCTGACAGACACAAAATTTATCTATTCAGATTCCTTTGTGTCTCTGCTAGCTGTTGAAGGATATGAGTATTGGAAATACACTATTGAGTTGAAGAGTGAATGGGGAACAAAAGATTGACAGATGAAGGGGAGAGAAGCTTTGTTTACAGCGTGCCTTAATCCTCTGCAAATTATATATATATATATATTTTTTTAGTTTGAAATGTTTTATTAAAGATATAGGGTGATACAAAATGTATAGAAATATACTTTTCAAAACGTTTTCCTTTTTAAAGTAGATGTTTCTGCAATAGATATACAAAGGTATACAATCTGGCAGGTATTCCTGGCTGGATAATTGAAAAATTATAAACACACTTTTGGGAAGGGACCGGTGTGGGGGAATAGAAGGACAGTATAAGGTGTTGATCTTATAATAGGGGAAAGATGAGGATGTCTTGGGGATTGAAGAAGGTGGGGGAAGAAGGAGGGGGAGTTGGGGGGAGGGGCTACTAGGTGGGGAGACGAGTGAGTGAATAAGGGAGGCCATAGACCCCGTATCGAGGTTGGCAAGACCTAAGTGTAAGTTGTTCCATGGTTTCCCGTCCGACGTAGGTCGTCGTTTGAAGATGGGCAATATGACATGTAGGCCTACTTTGTTGTGGTACAGAGTATGGTGAGTGTAGGAGTACCAAACCTCTGTGGGAGAATAATGTCAAAGGAGGGGTGAGTAGAAAAAAAGAGTAAGGTGGTCGTCCGCAGTGACTTGTTCGTTATTATGAGGTCCTTGAAAGAATGGGTTCTTCTTGTGCATGTTCATTTCCCAGACATAGATTATGTGGAAGGACTGGGGGAGATGTCAGGTTGCTCAGTCCAGGGTCTGGTGCGTCTGTCTAATTGGGGTAGTTGGGGAGAGGGAGAGGGGAAGAGAGGATAGAGAAAATAGCAGGGGGAGAAGAAGGGAAGAACACGGGGGAGGAAAATAGGAAAGTGAAAGAGTTTGAGAGAGCAGTTGTTTCTCGCCAACTGTTGGTCTTTGACCATCCGCCAGCTGTTTCATGACTTTGTCAAAAATGGGTGCCAGACTTCCTCGAATAGCGCCGCTTGGTCCTGTAAGTTATATATCACTCGTTCATGGGTGGCTGTTTGATACATGGCAGTCATCCATTCTGTCGGCGTGTGGGCAGTACTAGTCCTCCAATGCCGGAGTATGCATATTTTGGCCGTGGCAAATGCTGTGTGTAGTAACCTTTTTTGGGCTCGTATAAGGAAGGGGTATGGGGGTATATCGTGTAAGAAAATAAGTGGTGGTGGAATCGGATTTGGAATCTGTATAAGGTCCAACAGGGCCTGACGTACAGCATCCCATAAAGGCTGTATCGTCGGACCATGACATAGGATGTGAAGTAGGTCGCAGTGGGGTTCTATGCACCTCCAACATTTCGCATGCGGTAGCAGGCCTGTCCTGAGAAGTTTAACGGGGGTCCAGTACCAATCTTGGAAAACTTTGAATAAGCAGAATTTCCATCGGGCTTCGTGTACTCCCCTGTTAAGGGCTTCTAGTATGTCTGACCACTCTTCATCCGTGTAGGTAATCTCCAATCAATCCTGCCATTTTAGGCATAGTTGTTCCAGAAACGGTTGTGAATAAAGATGATTTGTTAACGCGGCATAAAGGCCAGCCTTAACGCCTTTATGTCGGCCCCAGTTCTGGAGGTAGGTAACAATGGGTGAAGTTTTAAACGTCCATGGGGGGGTCCCTAATGTTCTGCGCATACAGGCCCATATTTATACTTTTTGACGCTAAACTGCGCTAACGCAGTTTAGCGTCAAAATTTTTTGCGCCGTCTAACGCCATTCTGAAGCGCCATGCGGGCGCCGTATTTATGGAATGGCGTTAGCCGGCGCAAGCAGACCGGCGCTGCCTGGTTTGCGTGGAAAAAAGCCACGTACACCAGACAGCGCCGGCGTAGGGGGAAAATGGCGTATGGGCGTCTTAAAATGGGGCAAGTCAGGTTACGTCGAAAAAATCGTCGTAACCCGACTTGCGCCATTTTTTTTCGACGCCCATCCCCCATCAACATGACTCCTATCATTGTAAAGATAGGAGTCATGCCCCCTTGCCCAATGGCCATGCCCAGGGGACTTCTGTCCCCTGGGCATGGTCATTGGGCATAGTGGCATGTAGGGGGGCACAAATCAGGCCCCCCTATGCCACAAAAAAAAAAAAAAAAAATACTTACCTGAACTTACCTTAATGTCCATGGGATGGGTCCCTCCGTCCTTGGGTGTCCTCCTGGGGTGGGCAAGGGTGGCAGGGGGGGTCCCTGGGGGCAGGGGAGGGCACTCTGGGCTCATTTTGAGCCCACTTGTCCCTTAACGCCATGCCTGACCCAGGCGTTAAAAAGCGGCGCAAATGCGCCGTTTTTGGCCACGCCCACTCCCGGGCGTCATTTTTGCCCGGGAGTATAAATACCACGTAAAGGCCTGGGAGTCATTTTTTAAGACGGGAACGCCTCCCTTGCATATCATTAACGCAAGGAAGGGGTTCACGCTAAAAAATGACGCACACTCCGGGCACTTTGGCGCCCGAAGCGTCTAACGCCATAGTATAAATATGGCGTTAGTTGGCGTTAGTTTAGCGTCGAATTTGCGTCGAAAAAAACGACGCAAATTCGGCGCAACCAGAGTATAAATACGGCCCACAGTGTTTAAGCTGTATGTATCACCATTCTTGGTTACTATGAATGCCGAACTCCTCCTGAAGAGAGGCGAAGGTTCGAAAATTATTTCCATCCATTATATGGGATATATTATGAATACCTGCCTCAAGCTATTGGGGCCACATGAGGAGATTTCCTCCTATTTTTATGTTTTTGTTCCCTGCTATAGGGGCCTGGGCATGTAGGGAAGGGTGTATACCTAGCAAGCGGTGGCTTTGAGAATGGGGTTGGGCAGGGAGGGGTGGTCAGCATATATCCCTCCCATCTCTGTGTGTTGTCCTCTTAGGAGACTCTCTGTGGCTACCCATTGCGGTGGATCAGGTGCGCCTGGGAGTGTGTATACTAACTGTGATAGTTGTAAGGCTAGTGAATATTGTTCTACCGAGGGTAAGCCTAAGCCTCCATAGGGTCGTCGCGCCAGGATAGTTGCAGGTTTAAGTCTTGGGCGTAGGGAGCCCCAGACGAAGGTCCTTATGGATGCATCAATCGAACGGAGTAAAGGGAGGGGTACCTGTAGGGGAAGCATGCCTAGCACATATGTAAAGCGTGGTAGTGTAGTCATTCTGACCGCCTGTGTCCTACCCCACATGGACAGGCCCAATAGTGACCATTTGGCAAAATCCTGTTTCATTTTAAATTCTGAGGGGATCTAGGTTGTCCCGAACTATGTGTTCCAAGCCTTGGTTAATAAACGTTCCTAATTATTTGAGACGGGCCGGTGTCCATTGGAATGGGAGGCCACTTACCGCTGCTCTTGTCGTTATGCGGGATAGAGGTAGTGCTTCGCTTTTGTCCCAGTTTACCCGGTATCCGGATAGAGGCACGAATTCCTCTATGGTAGAGAGCAGTGCGGGTAGGGAAGTTTCTAGGTCGGACAAGGTTAATAAGATGTCATCTGCATAGAGATAGATTTTGGATAAACCCCTGGATCTTTGAATACCTTTTATCTTTTGGGAGTTCCGTACGGTAGCTGCCAGGGGTTCCATGGCCAATAGGAATAGAAGCGGTGACAGGGGGCAACCCTGGAGTGTGCCTCTTCCAATAGGGAAGGGGTCTTATAAGAAGCCCCCGCAGTTAACCTGTGCTGTGGGGTGGTCATATAGTAAACATACTTTAGAGATAAATTGTTCCCCTAGGCCGAAATGCTACATGGTAGTGAATAGATAGGGCCATTCGATGCGGTCGAATGCTTTCTCTGCATCTAGGGATAAAGCTAGGGCCTCTTCGGGCATATGTAGAGCTTCCAGCAGTGTATGGTAGAGAGTACGCATGTGGTTTCTGGAAGTGCGGCCCGGTACGAAACCCACTTGGGTGTTATGGATCAGAGATGGTATCACTGCGTAGGCGTGCTGCTAAAACGCTGGCTAGGAGTTTGACGACTCCGTTCAGGAGGGAAATAGGGCGATAGCTGCCACAGTGGAGGGGATCTTTCCCTGGCTTAGGCAGAACGACAATTGTAGCCCTGTTGGATAAAGCGCCCAGAGAGCCTTCCTGACATGCTTCCGTTAGTGCTTCATGCACTGCAGTGATTGCCTCTTCCCTGGCCCATTTATAGAATTCTGCAGGGAATCCGTCCTCTCCTGGAGATTAATGGTAGGGGAGGCTTGTTATAACTTGTGTTATCTCTTCCTTGCTTATATCGCCGTCTAGGAGGGCTCTGCCAGCCTCCGACAAACGAGGCAGATTGGCCGTGTTAGGGAATACCTCTATCTGTGCCTGATCAGTCGTCGTTTCCGGGGTATAGAGATGTCGGTAGTACTTGGCAAACTCGTTCACAATATCTTGCGGATGAGTCAACACCGCTCCTGAAGATGTTATAGCCGAAATGGCAGAAGCAGCCTCTCTTTGTCAGAGCTGGGCCGTTAGGAGGCGTCCTGATTTTTCTCCTTGTTCGTAATGATGATCTCGCAATTTCTGCAGTGCATATTCCGCCTGGGATGTGTAGAGTTCATTGGGTGCCATGCAGGCTTTTTCTAAGGAGCAGCGTAGCCTAGGGGACGGTTAGGCGGTATTCTGTTTGGTGAGGTTCTGGATTGTGGTCTCTAAGGTGGTTTGGCGGGCTATTCTGTCTTTGCTGGCCAATGCTGCATCTCGCATCATATTCCCTCTCAGTGTCGCTTTTGCCGCTGCCCATAGAACCCTTTTGGAGGTCACAGTGCCTGTGTTCTCGGTCATGTATGCAGATACGTGTGCTCTTAGTTGCTCCTTCCCTTGGGGGGAGCGGTATCTGCGTCCAGCAAGGCACCATGGTTTTCGGCCTGGGGGAGACAGGCCTACCTGGATCAGGATGAGCATTGGAGAGTGATCTGAAAGACCACTGTCTAGGATGCAGGTGTCCAGCATGTGGGGAATTACAGTGTGTGATACCAGAAAGTAGTCCAGGCGCGATTGGGAGCCATGGACGGCCGACATAAAAGTATATTCCTTATCTTTCGGGTGTTGTATTCTCCAACAATCAACTAGACCGACGTCCGTAGTTATGTTTGTCAAGAGTGCTCTGTCGTGGTTGTTGCCTACATCAATGGGGCCTGTCCTATCCAGTATGGCGTCTTGGGCGAGATTCCAGTCTCCCCCGATTATATATCGGGCAGTCCCGATTTCTGTCAGGAGATGATTTAGTTGTAGGAGGAATGTGCGTTTTGGGCCGGTTGGTGCATACATAAGAAGGTATTCCCTACTTTTAGTTTGGCAAATATATATCTTCCTTCTGCGTCGCTCCATGTTTTAATGATTGTGATCGGGAGGGAATTTCGCATTAAGATCGCCACCCCACAATTGCGGGGTGCGCTGCTTCCAGGTTCTTGGTTCGCTGGGCAGCAACTGAATACAGCCCTCCCTACCCAGTCCTGTTTAAGTTTACTGGATTCCAGAGTGTCAAGGTGTGTCTCCTGTACCAAAGCGATATCTCCTTTTTTTGATTGAAGATAGGACAATATTTTTTTCCGCTTAACATAGCTTGTCATACCATGTACGTTCCAGGAGAGGATACGCAATGGTCGTGTCTCTTGAGGGGCTCTTCTCGGCATCCTGAACAAGTATATAGGATCTCGCGTGTTAGTGCTAACGGAGGGAGAATGAGGAGGCTACTATCTCGTTTGTTCAAGTGGAAATTATACTTGTTATAATGCAGTGGGTTATGGGAGGGGGAGTGCAGCTGGCGGAAGTGCTCTCTAGAAAAAGGGAGAGAGAGGGAAGTTGGAGGTGGGAGAGAGGGGGAAAGAAAAAATAAATAAAAAATAGGATAGATGGAGAGAAAGCCGAGGAGAGCTATAGAGAGGAGGAGAAACAGAGGAAGAAAAAGGAATAAGGGAAAAAAAGGGATAAGAAAAGGAAGGGGGAGGTATTTAAAGATCGGTGTATATATTTAAAATTAAAAGAATGACGGGAAAAAATACTAGGGGGGTAAGGGGATGAGGAAGAGAGGGGGGAGGAGACTGGAGATCATGCCTCCTTAGCTAGATCTGTAAACAGCGGGTCCGGTTCCTCTCAGGACTCGCGTGTCGTCGGGGGGTCTCTGTCAGGAGGGCAGGGGGGGCAGCAGGCAGCCGGCTATCTATATGTTGATGGCAGGGAGAGGTATAGGATCCATGGTTATGCATTGAGAATCAAGATACGGGCCTAATTGTCTGTGGCTGGTGATAGTTATAGTGTTTAGCCATGTATATAGCTGGAGAGTGTATTTTTAGGAGTAGAAAGGGTAGTTGGTTGTCGTCATGCCTGGGTGGTGCTGTCGTGAGATGTTCTTGGTCGTGCGGGAGAGTCGACGATAAGATGAGGAGGGGGGAGAGAGTAATGCAGAGTGGGGCTTAATGCATGTTGCGTAATATCTGATGTTACAGGGGATGGGGGGATGGAGGTGCATGTGTATGATGGGGAATCCTAAGGTGATATTGCAGGGTAAGGACAGAGCATATGGAGAGGAAGGGATATTCAAGCGGTGGGGGATTGGAGCGGAAGAGGAGAGGGGGCGAATGGGACTATATAGTGCTAGTTCGGATAAAGATACATAGAGATGTAGGTATACAGTACATTCTGAGTATTACTTTTCAGCTGTAACATCACATTAGCGCCTACTTTAACATTCCTATAACCTATTAATTCTTGTTAACATAATACGTCCTATTACCTTATTACCTTGTTATATTATGAACTGTTAATCTGGGCGTCGGGCTCTTTATCATAGAGTAAACAGTGAGTGCTACGGAGTCCTGTATTGTGTGGGGACAATGTGTGGTCCACCCCCTCACAGGTGCCTTGTCACGTATTATTGCATCATAATACTGTTATAAGAAGGTATGTATTCAAATATTGTCAGTTTATTAGCGTGGCACATACTATCCTCATGATCGTCCTATCCTGGATGGGGCTCTCGGGTATCAGTGGTTAGTAATCTGGGGGCGGTTGTGTAAGTTCAAGAGGGGGTAATTGGCTATTTATATTGTAATGCCTTGGTATGGGACACCCTATTGTTATGTTATGGTATGGTATATTGCGCCATCTTGCATAATTTTAGTTTATGATATTTGTGGGGGGCATTGGTATACAATGGGTCATATTGTATTGTGTGCGTCTCAGGGAATAGATTTGTTTATCTTGGTTTGCCCCAATTTTAGCCCCTGGGATATCTATGAAGATTAATTAGTTCTGGCGTCGCTATTAGTCTTATGTGTTGTGTGCTGGGGCAGGGTTGGGTTATGTTGTGGTGCTTGCTGCTGTGGGGTATTCTGTAGCACAATGGGAGCATGTCGATTTCTGTGGTGGTAGTCCGGTATTTGATACCCATTGTACTATGTTGTAAGGCCGAGTCTCGGCTCCTTTGTAGCCTACGGGAAGGTGATAGATCTAGTCCTTGCATTGGTGTGTGTGCTCTGTCATACCCTAGGGACAGCTTATAATTTACTGGATATTTACCCATTGTAAGGCCTTATATTGGGTTACAGTGATCGTGTGCTTTTAAAGTAACTGGTTTTGACAACAGCACTAACAATCTTAGACAATTATAATGAAGGCACACATATATGGTCTGAATGGGTACTCATCCGTCCACGGGGTCGACAGCTGCTGCAGTATTCTTGTTTTCAGGTCATTGTCTTTCTTGTGTGCAGTATCGCGTCTTTCTCTCAAGGGGGTATAGTCGCTGGTTTTAAAGGGGAACGAGATTTGTCCCTTTCCGATAGTTGGGTGTGGGTTACTACTGCGTGTAAGACCTGACCCCTATCATCATGTGATCTGGCCAATCGCTCTATGTCTCTGCCTCTTTGGCCGGCTTCAGTGTCACATAGGGCCATGTTAGTTTTTTCCTGTCTTTTGGGGAAATTTCCAGTTCCTTCATTGTCTCCTGCATTGTCAGGCGAAAAGTTTATGCTGGTAGAGTCCATAGATTGAGGTTGGAAGGAATCAAGGAAAAGTCTCAGTTCTTCGGGGTTGTAAAAGTCCTTAGATACTCCATTTTTGGTAACCAACATTCTTGCAGGATCGAAGAGGCCGTATTCTATCTCTAGTTGGCAAAGCCGGGGTCGTAGAGCTAAGAAGGCCTTTCTGCATTCATTGGTTTCCTTGGAGTAATCAGCAGTTATTCGGATGTCATGCTGGTCTATTCGGAAGGGTCCATGAATGCGCGCCGCTTGAAGTATTTGACGGGTCTGGTTATGCCGTAGCAAGCATGCGATTAATGGTTGGGGTCTTGAAGGATTGTCGGAGCGTTTTGGGCCTATTCTATGTGCCTGTTGGAATTCTATTGGTGGGTCGAAGTCCAGTGAGGTCAGTTTTGGGAGGGTAGAGCTTAAGAAGGCCTGCATATCTGCGCCTTCTTCGTTTTCCGGGATCCCGTGTAGACGGATGTTGTCTCTCCGACTCCTATCCTCCATGTCTGTTAGTTTACTCCTTAGGTAGAGGAGGTCTTGGTCTCGGTCCCAAGACACAGTGGCCTGTGCCTCTACTAATCCCATGCGTTGCTCCAATCCCGTCAATCTGGATTGGAAGCTTGCGATTTCAGATTGCATGGATTTGGTCTCTAGTGTTAGTGAAGTTATAGAGGCGTCCATCCCCTCTATACGGCGACAGACAGTGGTAATTTCCTGCAATATCCAGTCCAGAGTTGTGGGGTGGTCCTTGTCCGCCATTGTGGTGTGCTCAGTTGGGGGTGGCGATGTTTGAGGGCTTGTCGTGGTGGGAGTTGAGCGTTTGTGTTGAAGCGCTTCTGAAAATAATAGCTGTTGTGCAGGTTTACTGACGCGTTTATGGTTCGGTTTGTTACTGGGCATCGCCTCAACGGTCCACAAAGATTGTCTACTTAGTGTCCGGTTTTCCTTCCTCTAGATCCAGTAGAGGTGTGGCCTTTCTGTGCCAGTCGTTTGTTGTTTCTATTCTGACATTCCTCTTTTTTTTGTTTTTTCCTTCCCTCCAGTGACCGTTTTCGCCTATTCGTTGTTCTCGACTTTCTTTCCTTTTTTCCCCCCCCCCTTTATTTATGTATACATGTCTCTCCCTGGCAACTATTACGAGTCGTATCGACCTAGCATTGTCTTCAGATCGGGAGGGAGGTTATACCGATAATGATTCCGCTGTGGTGGAGTCGGTGAAGGAACTGCTATAGCCCAGAGTATTGAAAAGTTATGCCCTCTATTCCCTGTGCCAGGCTCTCTTGTGATTGGTATTGAATGCAGGGAGCGTTGAGGGAGGAAAAAGGTGGGTATGGTTACCTCCAGGTCTTTTGCCAGTCGTCTAGCTTGATTAGGGTTGTGTGTGGTTGTGTTCTCTGCCCGTTGTCATTGGCGTTTCCTTGGGATATATGAGTTGGGGTGGGGGACGTTCACTCCTGCCCTTGAACCTAGGTGATCTGGGTGGAGGGGGGTTTAAGCGATGTTGAGGCCCTCCTGAGATTTCTAACTTAGATCACTTGTCCCCTGTATAGTTGTCTTTACTGTGTATCTTTTCGTATTGTTTTCGTTTTTTTTTTCACCTTGCCCTACTTTTGATGAGGTTCCGTCTTGGCTTTGGGGATTTTTTTTTTCTTTGGGGGTATTCTTCCATTGTCCACTGATCCTTTCTTATTCATCTCTTTTCCTCCTTTTCAATCTTATTTCTATGTACCCCTTTCTTTTCCAATTCAGGTTTATGTTGTCATCGTCGTACCCCTTCTTTCCTCGTCTTTCTCCAGTGTGTGCTATGGGGAGAGGGGTATAAGATGTTTGGGTGCAGTATGTTGTCCCTGTTTTCTTCTTCACTTTCCTGCTCCTGTCTGTTTCTCTACTCCTCCAGCTTTTTCTGTTCTCTTCTCGCTCTCTTTGCTCCTTCCGCCCCCCCTCCGTCTCTCCGTCCCTTCTTCTTCCTCTTTCCCACTCTCTCCTCCACCACCCCCGCTCCTCTGTGCTCCCCTCCTCCTCTCTTCTCTCTTGTATCTCCCCCTTCTCCTTTTATTTGACTGATATTATTTGCTGTATGAAGGGAGGAGGAGGGAGAGTTGGGTTCGATATCTCAGTGGGGGGAGATCTGTAGAATGGTCCAATAGTCCGATGTTTTTCTGCTTTGGGGAGGATGAGGGGTGAGGGGGGGCTGTACCTCCACCTCCGCTGATCTTCCCTTTCTGAATGCGTCTCTCTGCCGTGCGTTAGAGAGGCGCGGTCCTGTCTCTCCTGCAGAACCTATACCCTCACCTCAGCCTTCGGAGGGTCGGATGGTTCTTGGTGCCTTGGCGAGTCTCTCCGTTGGGGTCCGGGGGATCCAGGCACCGTGCACGAGCAGCTCTTCATAGCTCTTACGGCCCTGCAGTACGTTCCACGGTCGCTGCGACCACACCAGCCGCGGTTCTCATATGACGCGACTCCGCCCCTCCGGCCAGGCCTTCTCCGCCGAGAGCGAGTCACGGGCAAGTCACGGTTCTTCGGTCTCCTGGCTCGCCTCGACGGCGCTGGTCCGAGGCACAACAGTTGTTAGGACAAATTGCGCCGGGTGTAGCGTGTTCTCCAGTTGCCTCTGCGCCCCTGCCACCCCCCCCCCAGAATCGCCGCGACACGGAGCTCTCGCTCTGGGCGGCCATCTTGCTTCGTGGCCCGGCCACCCCTGCAAATTATATTTTTAAATGATACTGTCCACCAAACATCCTGTTTGGGGCCAGCAAAAGTTAAAGTTGTAAATGCGCACAGTATTCCCACACTAGCCAAATTTCACAATTGGCAAACATTTCTAAATGTCACAGAGGAACAAGTCACTGCTTGGGGTTGGAATGTTACCTTTAATTCCTCACTTTGAAGTCCTGGCAGGGGGTTATTGTGCCCAATGGACACATATGGGTGCCAGGCATACTTTATTAATACCTCAGGAGGGTTTCAGAGCAAGCTGGCCAGACTTTCGCTTTGTCTCGCCTCAACATTCAGGTATTGTTACTCCATACAGAGTGGGTAAACTGTGCCAACAATGGGTATGTTCTTTCACTTTAACAGCTGTCAAAGAACACCTTAGTCTCCTGTCTGAGGACGTCAGTCTTTAAGATTTCTTGTTAGGACCCAGGAAGCCACGCTCAAAACGCTTCCAGAATGCCATATATAACGAGATCTTGAAACTTTCCCAGATGGAAGCTGCTGCATGTTAAGGAAAACATGGAAATGTCTTTAGCTGTTGTTGATAATGACATGAGCACTTTGTCCTACAGAATTTACACCTTAAATAATATTCTGTCGTCTGCAATTGGTATTTTTCAGAATTATGGGCCAGATGTAGCAAAATCCCAAATTGCGACTTGCAATTTGCGAGTCCCTGCGACTCGCAAATTGCAAGTCGCAATTTGGGATGAAGAAAGGTGTCTCGGACACCTTCTGCGAGTCGCTATGGGGTCGCAAAGACCCACCTCATTAATATTAATGAGGTGGGTCGCAATTTGCGACCCCATAGTGAGTCAGGGCACTCACGGGGATGGAGGCCTGCTGTAGTCAGCAGACCTCCATGTCCGTGACTGCTTTGAAATAAAGCAGTTTTTTTTTTTCAAAGTGCAACCAGTTTTCCTTAAAGGAAAACGAGCTGCACTTTGAAAAATAAACTGAAACCTTTTGTTTCGGTATTTTTCAGGGCAGGTAGTGGTCCATTGGACCACTGCCTGCTCTGAAAAATAATTTTTTGGTCCAGTCACAAAGGGGAAGGGGTCCCATGGGGACCCCTTCCCGTTTGCGACTGGGTTACCATCCACTTCAAGTGGATGGTAACTGCGAGTCCATTTGCAACCGCAATGGAATTGCATACCAGTGCGACTCGCAAATAGGAAGGGACTCGGAAATGCATTTTGCGAGCCGGTTCCGACTCGCAAAATGCATTTCTACATATCGGATGGGCTTTAGCGACTCGCAAACGGCGTTTTTCGCCGTTTGAGAGTGGCTAAAGCTTTCCTAAATCTGGCCCTATATGTCCTTTTTACAACATGGACAAGGCCATCTGTGTTCCATTATGCAGTTAAGTTGGACACTGCAGGTTCTCAAAAGTGGCCATGCCTTGGAAGCACGTTAACTGTACTCAATTGTTTGCCGCTTTTAATTTGTCCAGACAACAACAGATAATGGCAAAAAAAAGAAGCTAGTTACATCATGCTCAACATTGAGAAGCTTGAAAAATTGCCTTTTACTGTAGCAGAAATCCCCTTTCCAGTATGATGTTGATAAACCTGCCCGTTTTCGCTTTTTGTTTCACAAAATGCTTGAAGAATTTTGCAGTAGGCAGGTTTGGGTGGCTTGGAGACAGTCACAAACACAAAGTGTGGGAGTTGTATTTCAATTACAAGTGTCTGAACGGCGAAACAGAGGTCTTTCTTAGCAGAAGTGAATGTGAGACTACTGTTAGTCATTCTATGATCTGTGAGCAGGTGTCTTCGCACAGCCTTTGCAATGCAGAGGTCGCAAGTTTGGCATGCTATCTGAAGGGTATTCATGTCTCTTTGATTCGTCCAGTATTTCAGATACTTTCTAATGGAGTTATGTGGTCCTGAACGATCGAAGCTGCTGTGGAATGAAGCCAGGGATCGCTTATGTAATTTCAGTTACTCAAATGGTAACTTGTTGCAGCCATGTTTTATTTCCTCCCACACAAGAGATACAAGTGACAGACTTGTGGCACCACATTGCTACTTCTAATGTAAATTTTGACAAGCAGAGCAGACCAAAGGCGCTACTGTTCCAAACACATGTGGCTCTGACATCAGTCAAGGAGACCTACGATCTCCAGATTGTAAGGTCATTAGCTGAGATACAGTCTCTATTAAATGCCAACTTCCCAAACATTTTGGAGATTTGGTGACCTGAATATTTAATGCATTGAAAACTGTAGGGATTGTGTACTTTTTTAAGGCTGTCAGTTCTAGATTTGTCAGCACCTTCCAGACTATGTTTGGAGGCATACCTTCAGCCATACATTCACTCTCTTTGAGTGCCTTTGACGGATTCCCTAAAACTTTGGCATTTATTGGAGAGTTCTGCTGCTGCAATTTTTACTAGGCAGTGGCTGTCCTATCTCAGCAAAGGAGAGTGGTGGAGCTACCATCAACCCAGCGGTGTTGTGATCGCATGATGCAGTCCTTCAGAGCTTCTTTGCTTGAGGGGCTGGAGTTAGATTGGTCATTGACATTCTGACCAGTCCTGAAGTGTGTGCAGCCGGTTTTCCATTGCACATGGTGCATCTTCGAATGTGCACGTATAGCTTGTCTTGCCGTGCAGCCTGTGTCTCCTGAGGACAAGGATCTGTTATTGTTCTCAGTGAGGGTTAATTCATGGACATGACCCTTGAGATTGAGGTTCATTCACAAGGCATCCTATAAGCCAACGCTTGTGGATCTACTGGCTCCAACGGCATCTGGCACAATGTATAGTGCTACCCTCGCAGTTCACTCTGCGCCAGCGGCTTCTGCACACTTCTGCTCTGTGGATCCTTCTGCCAATACATTGGTCAACTTATTGCCTGCAAAAGTGGAATACTTTTTGGTCTCAGTCGCCCTTGATGACATCGGTGTTTTTCTGCAAGACCACAACTACTGTTAAAATTTAACCATTGGCTTTTTCAAAGTATAAAATGTGACACCAAATTGCCTTATAACTTGGCCTGTCTGTTGGCCTGCTTTGCTTGTCGATTTAGACATTTTGGCCTATATTTATACTTTTTTAACGCTGCATTTGCACCACTTTTTAATGCAAAAGCAGCGCAAACTTACAAAATACAACTGTATTTTGTAAGTTTGCGCCGCTTTTGCATCAAAAAATGATGCAAATGCAGTACTAAAAAAGTATAAATATGAGCCTTTGTTTCTTATGTATGATTTAAAATATGCTTTTAGGATTTTATTTAGATCATTTGTGGTATTAGGCTTTGAATTTAACACCCTTGTTCTGGCAATAGGGGAAGTGTTGTGGGTCCATTTTAGCTTCTTGCCTTGGCACAGTATCTGGCTTAGCTTCGGCTTGAAGCCTGTGCCCTTTTACCCAGATAGTATGCTCTTTTTTCATTTATTTGATTGTATTCAATTTAGCACAGCTTGTTTTAGCAGCAATGTTTTTATTTTTCATAATCAGTCGCTAATCTGCGAGAGCGTCACTATCAATAATATGGATGACATATTTTCCATTGTGTTCTTTTCCCCTGAGTTAGCAGGAACAGAATGCAAGGCGCACAGGATAATATTTTGTATTGGCGCCACAAGACTGTGTAAACAGTCCAGCGTTTAGGTACACACCCAATCAGGCTTCTGTGCAAGAACAAAACATGTCACCTATATAAACATCTTGTGGGACAAAGGGCATTGGAGGGGCTTCCAGCCAGGATTTTCCATCCATATTGCATGCTGGTTTGGGAACAACCTCAGCCTTTGTGTCTCTACGGAGCCTGATCTGGAGCCTGGAGGCCTGACCTTGAACCAAGGTAACGGGGGTGGGGTGTGCTTCTCGTGCATAGATTGGGATTACATTGCCATGCTCCCGCTAAGGGGCTAGAGAATAGGTTTTTAGGTAGGAATTATATATTCATCATTGCAACATGTTGCTGTTTATATTTACATCTCTGAGTTTCAAAATCCTAATTTTATTATTCTTCATTATCCTAATGATTGCAGCTCGCAGTTCATGCATCATACTGTAGATTGCCTTCTTTTCAATAAATGTATTGAAAACTATCCTGTATCTCCTTTCTTGCCTATGTATGTGTACGAGACTTGCACGTAGAGGGAAAAGGGTAAGGCTTGTTCAACATGATTTCCCTGAGGGGTTTTCAGAGTTCCATGCGCTGGGCTGCCCCAAATCACCTTTACCATTTGGGTTTGGGTGAGGTGCTGCTAAAGAGCTAGGATGGTTGTGCCGACAGCTGCCAACTGGTGCAGGAGCGACTCAGTTGCCTGCAGGCAGCGGTGCTGCTGCCCGGAATCCAGCAGTCTTGTTGTTATATGAGAGTCCTTACGACAGGTGAGAGACGGTGTTGAAGGCAACTGAGAGGTAGAGGAGGAATATATCTACTTTTTCTCTGCGATCGAGGAGGGCTATGATGTTGTTTGTTGTGGCTATCAGGGCAATCTTGGTGCTGTGGTTGGCGCAGAAACCAGTTTGGGAGGCGTCCATTAGATTGTGGTTGGAAAGCTGTTGGTTGCTGGTTCCTTCTAGAACTTTGGCAAGGAAAGGTAGCAGCTAAATGGGCAGTAGTTCTTGAGTTTGCTGGGGTCAATGGACGGTTTCTTCAGGAGTAGTTTTACCTCTGCCTGCTTTCAGGCAGCGGGAATGGTGGCCGTCGTGATGGAGTCCTTGAGGATGGAAGTGAAGGTGCCACTGATCTCCCACTCTCCCTTGTTGAAGATGTAGTGGGGGCACGGGTAATTGATCCGAAGTGGGTCAAGCTCGTGATGGCTGATGTCTCCTGAGTCGGTGATCAGGTGGCTATGGGTGTTATCTGTCAGAGTTAGATGGTGGTCGAGGTTGGTGGTTTGATGTGCAAAGTTGTTGCCGAAGGGTGTTATTTTGTGGTGGAAGTAGTCTGACAGTGAGTCGCAGAGGGCATGGGAGGGTTGGACTGTGTTCTTGGTGGCTGCAGGGCAGGAGAACTCTCTCATGATGCTAAAGAGCTCCTTGGAGCGGTTGGTGTTTGTTTTGATGTGGTTGATCAGGCTGTCCTTTTTTGATTCCCTGAGGTGGTGATAATATTTGTTGAAGGCAGCTCTGAAGGCAGCGCAGTATGATAGGTTTTTGCTAGTCCACCATTGTCTTTCTAGTTGCTTGCATTCTCTCTTCAGTGGGTGGAGCTTGGGCGAGAACCAGCGGGTGTGCTTACTGGATCTTCTGGTGTTGGAATTTCTTGTGTGGGCGATCTCATTGGTGCAGTTGAGGATCCAGTTGGAGAAATTAAGGGCCCCTTGCTCAAGGCTACTGGTGGGGTTGGGTCTGTTGGTGTTGAGGGCGTTGGCTCATTGGGTCTCGGTGATCAGTGGTGTTGGAGGGGTGGGCTGCAGAGGACGGTTCAGGTGTACTTGTTATGTGAAGTGTACGATGTGGTGGTCGGTCCACTTTAGCTCCTTCATGTGGGAGAATTTAATCCTGTAGCTGGCAGTGAAATTGAGGATCAGGGTATGTCCTGGATTGTGCGTGGAGCTGGTGACCAGTTGTTTGAGTCCAAAGTTGCTTTGGTTGCCGGAGTTGCAGTCGTTGGGGTTGTCGAGATGGAAATTGTGGTCCCCCAGGAGGATGTAGTGTTTGGAGTTGATGGCCATGGGGGGAAGATGAAATCTCATGATAGTCTTGCAGAAGACAGGGCAGGGGCCCAGCGGTCAGTAAGCAAGGGTTCCACTGATGGTCGCTCTGGTGTTAATTTGAATCTGGAAATGAAGGCGTTCTATAATGGTGAATGTGTCATTCTCAACAATGGTGCATAGGAGGTTGTCCTTGTGGGTGATGTCAATGCCTCCTCAGTGCTTGTTGTGGCAGTCTCTGTGGATCCATTTGTAGCCTTGAGGGTCAAGCAACACATCACTGAAGCACCGTAGTCTAAAGACAGCATGCACAGCCTTGTCCTTATAGCCTGAACTACTAACCTTTCAAAGGTCCAGACAACCCTTGATTCAACTTATCACTTCACCATCTTCTTCTTCAGCTCCCACATCCACCTTTGCTTCAAGGTGAACCAAATTGAGGAAAACTAGCATGATGATCCTTAAAAGAGCTCCCAAATGGATGTCCTAAAGAATTAACTCAACAGGCTACCTAACTCTCTCCAGTCCACACCGGATGTCCGTAAACTTCTCATTATCTACAAAACATCTCTAAAATACGATGAAGAACTTAACGCTCCACTGAAATCACAATCCTCCAAAGTGACACCCTCAGCACTGTGGTACACCAGAGAAATCTCAAGAGACAAGCGTGCCAAATGTCAAAAGAAAAATGACCCGGCCCAACTCAAAGCATCCTACTCTGCATGTAGATCGCTCATCACTATAACCATCACTGAAGTAGCTAACAGAATCAATGCACTCTTTAAGGCCATCAAGAACTCATTCAGTACTGTTTGGCCAGCTTAGTTCCACTGTCTTTAACCTCCGTTCTCAGTCAAACACCAAACTCATTCAAGGAACCTTCTGTGAAAACGAATTTCTACCTTAATTCTTTGATCATATTGAGGAAAGGTGTGGGGACATCTACTCACATATGTTTAACAAAACCTCCCGCAGCCAAAGAACATTCCTACTTGGCCCTCAAAACAGGACAGATCGTTCCCATTCTAAAGAAACTTACTCTGCACACAGATGGCATCATTGACTTTTATCCTATTAATCAAATCAAATCATTAACATTTATAGAGCGCGCTTCTCACCCGTGCAGGTCTCAAGGCGCTAGAACTTACCCTTGATAGGAAAGATCATTGAAAAAGCTTTTGCCACTCAAATGCGAGATGAGCAATAGCATTCAAGCCTACAGATTAGATTTAAGACCATATTGCAGTACGGAAATAGATACTCTTCTAGTGTTCAATGAGAACCTCCTCAGCAGTGAGAGAAATTATCCTGCTTGACCCTTTCACAGCGTTCAACACAATTGACAACCAAGCATTTATCGACACACTAAAAACACAAATGTGTTTCTCTGACAAGTGCTGTGGTGATTCCAAATGCCACAAATTTATACAGATATGAACTTCAAGATCCCCTAATCTCCCCTCTCCTTCAGAGTATCCCAAAATTCCATCCACACTCCCACCATCCTCACCCTCCACATGAAGTTCTTCACAGCTATACTCACTGACAGTGCTGACAACATCACAACCCATCAATATGCCAATGACACTACCTCAAAATCTCATCAACCAAGAACATCCAGTGGCTCAAAGCCACCCTCAAGCTAATCTCGAATTGGATGTCAAGTGCTACCTATTTGATAATGCTGAAGCCAGACGTTTTCCTCTTGACCAGCAACGTTAACCAACCACATAATCAAGCCTGGCTCCTAGAAATGAAACTATATGGCTTGAGCTGAAAAACAATGCAAAATCACTAAAAACCTAAAGACACACTGCAGCCTGCATTATCAACAGCTTCAAGACGTTCAGCCATATCTACCCCAATGCTCAAGAAATTACACTGGCTTCACCCTCAGAGCCATTTCGTCTCCAAGACTGAGCTACATTACCAGGCAAAGAAAATGGCCACCATAGGTGAAACGCACCATTCCAGGGCATCTCCTGTCTGGATACAAGGGATGCAGGAAGAAAAGAAATAAGTCAGGGCTATCCCATCTGGGTGTCTGTGTGGGGAGGGTTGGGGGAGGTGGGTAAGGAAGGAGGAGAGGGAAGAGTGATGTAATGTCTGGCAGGAAGAGCATTAAACACCCACCCTGTCCCAATGAAAAATATTTGGTGGATTGAGAGATGAGACTTGGCTGCTCTAGCAGCCAAAACCTCAAGTGATTTTACCAGCTGCAACGACCAAATGTTAAAACCGGATCTACTGTTGGGAAGGCCAAGCGCCGGATTTAAAAGGCACTGTGCAGTATTTACAATGTGGCATTATGCCACTTTTTGTGGCTTAACGCCCTCTTGTAAATATGCCCTATTCACATGCAGCACTTAGCGTGGAAGGTGCGTGCAATGGGTGTTGCTGTGGGCGTACCACAGCAACACCCATTGCATTTTGATGCTGCCCCAGGTTTATGATTTTCCGTAAACCTTAGGCAGGGCCATAATTTAACGGCACCCTAGGGGTGGCGTTGGCATGGCGCAAAGAGGAGAAATGTTTTCATTTCTCCACGTTTTTTGCTCTTTCTATTCTGCAGCACGCATAGAAAGAACAAATTGCCATTGAAGATTGTTTTTGTGTAGGAAGGTGTCCCTTCCTGCACAAAAACAATCTACCCTGCAACACAGCCATCCTTGTACCATGGCGCAAGGGTGTCTGCATTGCCACTGAGCAGCAAAATTAGCACCGGCACAGGGGGCAACACAGGAGTGCGCTGTATTCGTTTAAGTATGGCGCATTCCTGCGTTTTGAAAATGACGGAGCGCGGCGCTGTCAAATGTGGGGCAGCGTTGTGCTCCGTCATTTCCTTTTAAATCTGGGCCCAAGTGCGAGAACACCAGGACACTTGTGACCAGGTGGAGCTGTATCTCAGCTGGAGATACTGCTCTGCCTCACTCATAATCAACACAAAGGTGCCCAATTAAAAAAAAAGTTAAAAGTATCCTCAGTTATTTCATCTCTCATTTGAATGCACGTTTGAACTTTTTGGGAATTCACAGATATCCCTGTAGTTTGTCTGGAAAGATGCTCTAGGCAAAGCTTTCCAGAAGTGCTGTTAGAAGCATCTTGTGACCTGTCCCAGTACTGGTATTCCCACAATGTAGAGCTGTGCCCACTACAAGTCCACACTGGAGGACATCAGGATCCATGTAAAAAATACATATTATTGATTTATTTCTCTTCACAGAGAACACATTTTACTAAGTGAAGATACATCTTCCCCTTACCTTACACCCCTAAATAGTTGAATGTTTTTTGCGCCGCAATGGCACCTAGGTATTAAAAAAGGTGCCTCAGACTTTTGTGTAACCCTTCTGTAGTACAGATAACACTGACACATATGGTGCGACGCAATCCTTAGGGGTGGCCCCTCACTTGCAAGAGGGCATGTCTCCATGCAGATGATGGAAACAATTTCCCTCTGTGGTGCCGTTGATTGCAGGTAGCATGGAATTATGGATGCAGAAACAGAGGCAAATATATGGTCAATCGGTGCACTGACTATGCACTACAAGGAGATGGCATACATTGAGTGCACCTCCTAAGACCAGTTCTTTGGAGGGGTAAAGACTGTGCTTAATTTGAGGCAGTTGTTGCAGGTGTGGCCCAGAGGCACTTATTTTGGGGACGGCACTTATTTTTCTTCAACAGACTTTGAACAAGAGCAAGAGAGAGAAAAACACAAAAGTGGGAAAGGAAAAACTAATGGAAAAAGCAATGATGAAAAAAGCCTTCAAGAGTGAGGTAAAGAGGCAGGAAGTGTCAGGTGAAAGAGTAAATAAGCATAAGGTGGAATCAAGAGCATGTAGCCTTGGTATTTGGCACCACAACATTCAATAGCACTGTTTGCAGGGTTATAAGCAAAATGTTGAGCCCTGGCACTTATTATTTTATAAACTAAGCACTGCGTAAAGATGGTCTAATGTGTCCCTTCTGGGAAACCCCTGAAGGTAGATGCAGTCTCCCACTGCACCTGCCTGCAGGAGGATCTCTACCCCCCTCTTTGAAGTGCAGGCAGGGTCGCCACTTGTGCTATGAATGATGGAGCGACTGTTTGTCTTTCACTAATGAGCTACCTCAGGGTTGCTGCGAGTTTGTGGCTGCCCCTGAGGCAGTGCATTACTTGTAATAAGGCTCACTGTTTCCATTTCATCCTGGTGCACCAATGTAAAGGTGCACCAGGCACAAATAAGTGACCAAGTGAGTTAGCCACAGGAAGCTTCAGGCAAAGTGCATGGGCAGAGTCTGCTGTGAGTGACAGCTCTTGTGGGTCAGTGACTAGTGGAGGACCTGCAGGTAATTAGCTGCTTGTGAATGTTGTAAAACTGTTCCTGCTTGAGCATGAGTTTTTCAGGTAGTGTTCTGTCAGAGAGTCTTAGGAGACCCAGCTATGGAACTCAGTCTGATGTGTGACTTTATTGAACACTGTATTCAGGGTTCCAGGACACGGAAAGTAAGATGAAGCACGGATGTGTATACAGCAATACATTGTGGCAGCTGTGAGAATATTTATGTGCTACAAACTTGCAAACAGATATACCTCATAGTATTATGGACCAGGTATATGAATTTGATACTGTAGAGGGCTGGACCATTCCCCAAGCCTCCAACACACCTAAATGGGTTGTGTTGTGTCTGTAGCATTATGGGCCACCATACAGATTTCTACAACGCCCTCACTACTGCCTCGATGAAAAGATTTAGCAATGTACCATTTATAGCTTTTGACGATTTTTGTAAAGAGCTGATCACATGACAGAGTTCAGGTGATAAACTCTCGTCATGCTTACATGGATAATTTCACCTTACAAATCTTGCGCTTGTGATGTAATGGGGATTGTCCATTCTGATGCAATAGTATAGTTAATTGTTAGCTTGGATTGATTAAGTGTTCAGGGTAAGCCTTTAACAATGAATTAATAAAACACGACTCACGATGAACTTCAACTGCTGCAATGCTTTACCTGGAACCATAAAAGTGTATGCTTTATATTTTGCTCATCGTGAGTCGTGTTTTATTAATTCATTGTTAAAGGCTTTGCAAAAATGTAGATGGTTAAGCAGGCAACAGTGACTGTCGCTGGTGGGCAGATGCAATTCACTTGGGATGCTCACCACCTAAATTGTTAGGCCCAGAGATCTTTTTTTCTGTGTTACGTAATGTACGCAGCTCTTTTGAATTTACTTTTCCCAAACAGCAGTCCTCAGTATCATGGTTCCCTTTTCAGAATATCTAGAATATCGTCTCAGCCCATTCAAAGATTGCTTGATTTAGGACTCTCAGATCCTCCAAGGCTTAGGAAGAATCAATAAGGTAAACCACCTCATACCAGTGAAGGCCAAAAATGCTAAGGAGACGTTGTCCAAAAGTGAAAAAAGATGTGCAACTCACATGTATGTACTATCATTTGGAATAGTGATGTTCCTGAGATGCTCCATTGTCAGCTGATGTGAAATTGGGAGGTGTGCTTTATTTCGTCACAATCTGTTCTCTTGGATTGATGGTATTGCATTGAGAAGTCAAAACAAGACAAGAGTGGATTGCCCACATAAGGATGGGCACTGGATATTGTTGGAAGGGGAAGGTGGATGTCCTAAATAAAGTGCAGTTCAGTTGCGAAGTACAGGTGAAAAAATAGTTTTAAAGAAAGTGTCAAGTGCAATTGTAATATAAAACATGTATGCTGTGCCTGTAAAAATGCACTACTAGAAAGAAAAAAACATGTTTTTAAATGTGATGGAACTATTTAACTGTAAAGGTAAAAGTTGTTGATCAAAGTTGTTGCTAGTTCCTGCACAGTTTTAAATGAGGAGGCAGACTACGTGTTTCTTTTGTATCACTAGCTAATTTCACTTAATTCAATAAAGAAGTGTCTTATATAAAGAGGAAAGCTATGACTGAATTTCTTGATAATCACAGATCCCAAAATGCTTGTTTGAGGATTTCTCTGAATACCTTTGTGAAGTTTTTAAACTTATTAAACCATGAATACACCTACAAATGCTAGGAACTAGATGTGTGTCCTAGGAGCCAAGAATGGTTCACAAAGAAAGTCATAACTAAGCTCACAGTTTTCGAAGTAGTATAATATATCTGTAGAAAAGAAAGCGGTCATTGGTGTGTAAGGACTCTTATGGGTGAAAAACCTGATTACTTACTGGTAATCTTCAACGAAAAAAAACCCACATATACCACAATGAATGTGAATTTATTGACAAATGAACACTTTCTATTATCTGGTGTTGAAGACAACTGATGCGAACCAAAACATGAACACAAAGACCCCCACCTGAAGACAGAAATGGATCATTGATGACCATGTTTCACTAGGACATAGAAGTGAAAACCCCCTTTAGGGAAATATGCTAAAGATATGGCTACCTTCAGCCAATGAGAATGAGCAGAGGAAAAAGGATGAAGAGCCCTACCAGAAACTGCAAACATAAGATAAATAGAAAGAGCTCTGTGAACATCAAGTGTACACAAACGTATTTCTTCATATGATGAAGGGGGTGGAAAAACACTGGTAACTAACACCTGATAATCTGTACAATGAAAATAAGGTGGAACCTTAGTTAAAAAATGCTCAATTAGGACAAAGCAAACTTTATGTAGAACAAAAATTGCAAAAATGACTCTGAAGCCAAAACAGCCTCAAATTTCCCCAGTTCGGCTATCTGAATAGATGGCCACCAAAAAATAAAACTTTGGCCAAAAAGTATTTTAGGGTTGGATAAAGCCAAATGTTTGAAAAAAACCTTCTACTTCTCCTACTGAACCAGAGGTAAGTCCCAACCAGGGAGCAACCAGTGAATAACTGGGCATCAAAGGAAAACTCTCAAAATTAGCGGAGAGGCTAAGGATGAAATAGATTGCACCCCTGAACCTCTGAATGCCTGAATTGCTGCCCATTGACTGTATAAGGTAGTAACCTACAGTCCGAATAAAAACGTCATCCCACAAAAAGTATAACATCCTCACAGGAAAAATGATTTATACCCTTAGAAGAGCACAATATCTGAAAATTACACTAATGACGAGGGTACACCACCAGGGTTAAAGGGCAAATAGACCATTAAATGCTGCAAGCCACTTCTGCTGAACAGCCCTTAGCCTATAGATTTAGCCTCTCGTGTTCCTGCCCCACCCAAGGTTAACCGAGTGAGGATGGGGAAACAATTTGAGCTCTGAACAGAGAAGGATGAGTCAAAAGGATCCAATGAGGACAAACAGAGACCTAAGGGGAAAAGGGATATGACATCTGATTAGGCATTGAACTACCAAAATCACTTCTGCATGATAATACTTAATCTTTTTTATTACCTGGGGAGCCAGTTGGAATGGAGGGATTGTTACAGAAACCCTAAAGGCCTGAGAATGGCGAGAGCATCTATCCTACAGGTCCTTGCATTGAGTATCAGACTGTAAAACTTTGGAAGCAAAATATTTTGTTCTCTGCAGAGGCAAAGAGGCCTAGCTGAGGTTGCCTTGTCTTCTTTGAGATCCTCAAAACATGGTTGCAGTGAAACAGACAGTTTTCAAGGAAGAAAAATGTAACTTAGCTGGTCCACAGGTTCATTCTCCCTCCCTGGAAGACACATTGCTGTCAAAACAAAATATTTGTTTTGGCCCAAATACAAATCACCTTAATCAACATGGACATTGAGGGCACCCGTGCTTCTTCTGGCTGGTTGGTGTGGTATCTAACAGTCCGATTTTCAGACCAGACATGAACCGGCTGATGAAGTAGAAAGTGAGCTAATTGCAACAGAACGTCTTCACTGCCTCCAGGTACTTCCAGCTGGACAATATTCCCCTCTCTGTCTAATTACAAAGACCCTGATCTAGCAGCTTCCAGAGAGTTGTCTGCCAGCCTTGCCTTGCTTGCTTGCATCTGTCATGACCACCCGAAAGGACATCAACTAAAAACAAAGCTCAGATTTTCCTTAACCAGCAACCAATACAAATTTTGAAGTACCTCGGAGATAGATACACTGGGTTAAAATCCCCTTACACCTTCTGGACCAAAAACCAAAGAGAATAAATACCTGATCTCATTCTGAATCTGGGACAGGAAGTACGGCTAATTTGTCCAGCTAGTCTTGAGCCCCTTTTAGAAGGGCAACTTGCTTCATTTTGCAGTGTGAAATGCTCTTTCTCGAGAGGGAATTCAATGCCCAATTTCCACAATCCCTATAGCTCAAAGAGTCTGAGATTAATGCTCTCCAGCCTTCCAGGGGCAATCAACATAATATTCCACTTCCTACCAGGAACTATGAATGAATGCTGTCATGCCTTTGGGGTTACTAGATAGGGTTGAGAAAGTGTAAGGCAGAATTTGGTACATCTCTATTATAGGGAACTTTCAGCCATGACCCCTACATCAAAGGGGTTGGTTCGATGACTTGTTCACTGCTCTCAGACCAAAGGCTCCTCTTGTCCCATAGGAATGTCCTCTCCCTAAGAATCACACAGTGTCAACAGTTTCCTGTCCTCTACCGATTTCTAGACTAACTCCTCTAACTGAGGCCCAAACAGCCTGGACCGTGAGAATAACAGGTGCATAAGCAGAGATTTTTGTGCCACATCCGGCTTTTATGAGAGGCATCCAAATGTGTATTCTGGGAGCAAAAGATGACCCTGAAGCTGTGGGCACTGCAAATAGTGAATTAAAGGACACTTCAAAAAGGAAGTGAAATTGCTGCTCCATCAGTGAGAGGGTAGATGTAGAATCTAAGCCCTGAAATGTGTGTGTTTTATAAGTATTTCCTCAAATACAAAATTGGAAGCCAAGAAGGCATGCTTTATAGCCACCTCCATCTTTCTGTGTGCTCTCTCTATTTGTTCCATGACTGCAGTGTACAATCTGGTAATGAGCTTGATTGAGTAGGGAGTGGATTGTAAGATGGACAGCACAGGCCACTCTGGCGGCTCTCCCGGGAATGTGGCGTAGAGGCGACGGGCTTAATGAGAGAGCTTACTATATGTGATAACATCTATCAGGGTGTTTGTGTTTCTCCCAAGTAGTCCTGACATGTTTTAAATGCACGTTCTCCCTAGTGTGTTGATATGTTTTCTACTATAGCGGGTCAGCAGCACAGAGGTAACACAGTGAGTATGAGGGGTGAGCTACCACCACCTTCTTCTCCACCAGATCTGCATAAGAGTCATCCTCTGATATAATTGTGCCCTAAGACAATAGCCCAGCCATCATAGAATCTATCTTGATGACTAATGGAAACTCCTCAGCCAAATACTAATGACTCTTATGACTCTCCATCTCCTTCCATTCATGTGCCAGCACTTCCCTGTCTGCTCCATATAAGGGTGAGGACTCAGGTTCTTTTCTTTCTTATTGTTTGAAGATGTCCCCCTCTTCCCTCAGTTGAGATGGCGCAGTGAAGTATAAATTATCTCTGAGATGCTAAGGGAGTTTGGAAAGTTCAGCGCCATGAACAAAACGATCTCTCACATTTATCCTCATCTGGGTTATTCATGATATCCTCACCTGGACCCCCCCCCCATCTTTGGGTGTGCAGACTTGTTGCTTGCTTAAAAGGAGCTGCCACTACTGTTTCAATCATTTTCTATGTCCGCTGCACAGAGGGAGCAGTTTAAGGAGCAGTAGACTGCTCCTCAGCAGACGTTTCAGTCAGGAGGAGTCACAGTGATGCACGTTCACACTGTCTTAGCTCAATTTTCCATGGATGTCCACGGAAAACACTTGTTGAACCAAACATTGATTTAACTGGATGCATTTTCTTTGTTGACCAGGTAACATAGCAACAAAGTATTGCAGTCCTCCCGAACTCTTGTAAGCTCCACCATTACAAGGTCAGGCTTGTGAGAGAACGGGGACCCAAAATTCACATTGGTCTTCACTGAAATTTTGAAGAGAAGAAAGATGCTTTAGTATGAGCTTCTCCCAGTCGCTAACGGAGACCAGGATTTGTAGCAAAAGTACAGAAATTACCACACTCACTAAAGCAGGGTGATATACATTTGAAGAAAGATAAAAAAGGGATCGTTAGGGCAGAAATATGCCCAATAAAAAGGAAAGAAATTCAAATAATTAGGCGTATTAATATATATAATAATAATGAAGACGAACAATAATAATCCACATTCTGCGCTTCAGCATGGCTGGTGTGTTTGTTGACAAGATAATAAAAACAGGAAGTTCCGATGAAGGTTTCCTCCCTGAGGGGCATATTTATACTCTGTTTGCGCCGTTTGTGCGTCATTCTTCTTTACGTGAAAATAGGGCAAACATAACTCCATATTTATATTTTGACACTAGATCTGTCTAGCATCAAAATATTGGAGTTAGCATCATTTTTTGAATGCGTGAACCCACCTTGCGTCAATGAGATGCAAGATAGACGTTCCTGTCCAAAAAATTAGTCCAAGCCCATAACGCCATATTTAGCCCTGGGGTAAAAATGGTGCAGAGGTGGGAGGCAGGCCTAAATAATGGTGCTAAGCCTGCTTAGTGCCATTATTTAACGCCTGGGTCAGACCAGGCTTTAGGGTAGCTGTGGACCCATTTCCATGGTTAAACACCATGGAATGGGTGCACAGGTGCCCTTCCCAAGCCCCAGGAACATCCCCACCAGGGGGACACCGGAGGGTGGGGGACCCATTGCCAGGTAAGTATTTTTTATTTTTTATTTTATTGTCATTGGGGGCCCTAACTTGGGGCCTCCTGCAGGGCACAGGGTGCAATGGCCATGCCCAGGGGACACTTGTCCCCTGTGCTGGCAATTGGGGTGGTGGGCACGGCTCCAGCCTTTCCTAAGACAAGAGTCATGTTTTTTATGGTTGTGCACCAGGAAATGGTGCTAGTCTGGTTAGAGGCATTTTTTTGCCTCTAACCAGGCTAGCGTCATTTTCTGACGCACATCTCTCTCTTTCCCTACCGCCACCCCCACTCGGCTAATGTCATCTTCTAAGACGCTAGCCCAAGTTTAGCACCTGCTTGCGCCATTCAATAATTATGGCACCCAGTTGGCATTGTTAAATGACGCAAGCCGGCGCCAAACTTTTTGCCGCAAAACTGTGTTAGTGTAGTTTTGTGGCAAAAAGCATAAATATGGGCCTTTGTATGTTAATTAGAAGCAATGCAGGGAGGGCGCCCCCTTGTAAAGGTTCTTTTGTTTCAGCATAGCTAGTTAGGTGTCTGTGAGATGAGGTATTTCCGCATAACGTGAGGTGTGAGACAGTGCAGTTCTTTTTAACACTCTAAGGTTTGGGAAGCTTCCAATTTTCACCCTTCATACACTGTGCAAAGTTTTCCCGTTTTCTTTTGCCACGGCCTGCACAAATATGTTTCTCAGCTTTGCAAAATACTTTGTTCACTAATAGAACACAACCCAGACACGTACCACTCAAAGAGCGACTCACACTAGTTGCGTGGTTGCATTATAAGTCGATGTTGGGTAATGTCTGAAGATTTTTTCTTTGCAACTCTGGAAGTTTATGTTAACTTTTCCTGAACCTTTCTGTGTACAATAGCATTGAACAGAAGAAAAACGCTGTTTTCTGCCAAAGTATAACTTCTGCAGTTCCCCTTTTAGAATTGAACGAGAAAATGTCAGATATACATTTTTGCAAAAGTTATGATTTTAACGGACATATCCTAAACTGAAAATTCTGCAAACTGATCTGTTTTTCATAGGTCTTTGTGAATCTTGCAACAAAAAGGTTTTTGTTGGTTTCATTTTTTGGACGGTAACGCCTACCTTGCATGTCATTAACACAAGGCGGTTTCCCGCATCCAGAAAATGATGCACACTGCTGAATTTAGGGCGTCAAAGTATAAATATGGTGTTAGGTTTACGCCGAATTTGCGTAAAAAAAATTGACGCAAATTCGGCACAAACAGAGTATAAAAATGCCCCTGGGACTTTATACTTGGGCATCAAGTGCCAAATTATTACCAGATCCTTCATGTATTCTGAACCTTTCTGTGTACAATAGCATTGAACAGAAGAAAAACGCCGTTTTCTGCCAAAGTATAACTTCTGCAGTTCCCCTTTTAGCATTGAACGAGAAAATGTCAGATATACATTTTTGCAAAAGTTATGATTTTAACGGACATATCCTAAACTGAAAATTCTGCAAACTGATCTGTTTTTCATAGGTCTTTGTGAATCTTGCAACAAAAAGGTTTTGCAACTATTCATGCTCGTCACCCACAACGACAAACAATTACATCAATAGTTGCATCATTCCCACTACTATTAAATGATAAGTGTAATCTGCAGACAAAGCTAACCCCTCTCCCCCCCCCCCCCCACCTCTCCCCCAGACAATATAGTGAAAGAGTTCAGGTGTTCCTCAGCTTGTCCCTGTCTCCTCCAGGGCATTTTCTGCTGGAAATCCTGGTGGGGGTTGTGTAATTGCATAGATACTAGACTGCTTAAACAAACACGGCTCATATTTTCTGGCATTTACACCAAGAGAACCAATCTCTTTCAACCGGAAGCCCAAAATCACTTTAGTTAATTTTTAAATTATACATTACACTATCTATCCAAGGAGCGTTCAGAAGCTGTTGTGTGGAACATGTATCAGTTAAAAAGTAACCCAACGGGGAGTTGGGACAATGAGTGACGTCGAGGCCTTCCACTGATTTCCGGCTCAGTTGGGAATATTTATTTTCACAACGGAGTTGTGATATTCGGACTCTGGTAATGACGCTGATTAGGAAATCACGCTTATCCTTCCACAGACACGTTATTAGCTAATGCGAATGAAATCTTTTCCAGCCCAGCAAATACACTTTTGTAATCATCAGGCCCCGCCCTGTAGATGGTTCTTGCACGAATTCAGGGTGTGGGTGGCGCACTGCTCCTTCCTTTCGATTGCTAAACCGATCATTACATAAGAAACTCAGGCCCATATTTATTCTTTTTTAGTGCCGCATTTGCATCCTTTTTTGACGCAAAATTGGCACAAACTTACAAAATACAATAGTATTTTGTAAGTTTGTGCCACTTTTGCGTAAAAAAACGATGCAAATGCGGTGCTAAAAGGGTATAAATATGGGCCTCAGATAAACTGGGGCCCATATTTATACTTTTTTACGCAAACCAGCGCCGGCGCTGGTTTGCGTCAAAACATTTATCGCCGGCTAACGCCATTCGTACGCACCAGGCGGGTGCCTTATTTATGGATTGACGGTAGCCGGCGCAGCGGGCTGGTTAGAGTAAAAAAAAACATGACTCTAACCGGGCAGCGCAGGCGTAGGGAAGAATGGGGGTTGTGCATCAAAAAATGGTGCAAATCAGGTTAGAGTAAAAAAATCATGGCTCCAACCGGACTTGTGTCATTTTTTTACAATCAACCTCCATTGAAATGACTCCTGTTTTAGGAAAGACAGGAATCATGCCCCCCTGCCCAATGGCCATGCCCAGGGGACTTCTGTCCCCTGGGCATGGCATTTGGCATGTAGGGGGGGCCCAAGTTAGGCCCCCCATGCCACTTTAAAAAAAAGAAAATTACTTACCTCAACTTACCTGTACTTACCTGGGATGGGTCCCCCCATCCACGGGTGTCCTCTAGGGGTGGGCGAGGGTGGTGTCACTGGGGGCAGCGAAGGGCACCTATGGACTGCTTCCATGGTCAGAGACCATGGAAATGAGCCCACAGGTCCCTTAACGCCTGCCCTCACCCAGGCATTAAAAAACGGCGCAAATCAGGCAGTGCGCCATTTTTTAAGGCACGCCCCTCCTGTGCGTCAAAATGATGCAGAAGTATAAATAAGGCGCACATGCCTTAAAGTCATTTTTTGGACGGTAACGCCTACCTTGCATGTCATTAACACAAGGCGGTTTCCTGCATCCAGAAAATGATGCACACTGCTGAATTTAGGGCGTCAAAGTATAAATATGGTGTTAGGTTTACGCTGAATTTGCGTAAAAAAAATGTACGCAAATTCGGCACAAACAGAGTATAAAAATGCCCCTGGGACTTTATACTTGGGCATCAAGTGCCAAATTATTACCAGATCCTTGATGTATTTTTCAATATAGTTTCTATGCATTCAGCAGCAACCAAGACATAATTAGCAAAACTAAAACACTGTTCTTGACAAACTAATCACTTGTCAGATTTAAGTGAAAAATCACACACCTTTTCGTTCAAATATTGCTGGATTTCTTCACATTAGGGCCCATATTTCTACTTTTTTTGCATCACTTTTTGATGCAAAAGTGGTGCAAACTTACAAAATACAATTGTATTTTGTAAGTTTGCACCACTTTTGCGTCAAAAAATGACGCAAATGCAGTGTTAATAAAGTATAAATACAGGCCTAGATCTTAAAATATGGTATGCTTTTAGGTGAGCATACAAGGAAAATGCAGTGCTTAATTTGTAAAATAATAAGGGGCATATTTATACTCCGTTTGCGCCGAATTTGCGTCGTTTTTTTTTACGCAAATTCGACGCAAAACTATCTCCATATTTATACTTTGGCGTTAGACGCGTCTAGCGCCAAAGTTCATGGAGTCAGCATAATTTTTTTGCGTGAACACCTTCCTTGCGTTAATGATATGCAAGGTAGGCGTTCCCATCTAAAAAAATGACTCCGATGCTATTGCGTTGGATTTATACTCCCGGGCAAAAATGACGCCCGGGAGTGGGCGGGACTAAAAAACCCGCATTTGCGCCGGATTTTAGCGCCTGGGTCAGGGCAGGCGTTAAGAGACCTGTGGGCTCAGAATGAGCCCAGAGGTGCCCTCCCAAGCCCCCAGGGACACCCCCTGCCACCCTTGCCCACCCCAGGAGGACACCCAAGGATGGAGGGACCCACCCCAGGGAAGAAAAGGTAAGTTGTGGTAAGTATTTTATTTTTATTTTTTTTGGGCATAGGGGGGCCTGATTTGTGCCCCCCTACATGCCACTATGCCCAATGACCATGCCCAGGGGACAGAAGTCCCCTGGGCATGGCCATTGGGCAAGGGGGCATGACTCCTGTCTTTGCTAAGACAGGAGTCATGTTAATGGCGTCTGGGCGCCAAAAAAAAATGGCGCAAATCGGGTTAAGACATTTTTTTTTCCTCAGCCTGACTTGCCCCATTTTTGGACGCCCGAACGCCATTTTTCCCTACACCGGCGCTGCCTGGTGTACGTGGTTTTTTTTCACGCACACCAGGCAGCACCGGTCGGCTAACGCCGGCTAACGCCATTCAATAAATACGGCGCCCGCATGGCGCTTCAGAATGGCGTTAGCCGGCGCTAATTTTTTTGGCGCTAAACTGCGTTAGCGCAGTTTTGCGTCAAAAAGTATAAATATGGCCCTAAGTACCTGGGCTTAAAGTTTTTTTTCAGAAGTCTATGGCAGATGATGGCGGAAGTCAGGGTGCCAAATACCAAATCTCTGTAGTCTTGCTTCCACCTCAGGCTACTTTAATTCACCACCAAACAAGTCTTACCTCTTTATTTCATCAATCCTTGCTCCCTTTTTTACTATTTTACGCCTTCCCTTCCTTTCCCCCCTTTTTGTTTCTCTATCTTTCGCTCTTGATCAAAATTTGTTGAGGAAAAATAAGTGCTGGTCCCCAAACATAAGTGTCAGTGAGCCTCAGCTGCAACCAGTGGGTCAAATTAAGCACTGGACAATATATAGGGAAAATACGTTTCCTTGTGTGCTTAGCAACAAATGTATTCTTCTCCATTTTTTCTGTATCAGTGGATAATAGTTGTGCTTATAAAACCAAACATGATAGAGGCTATGCTATGGATTTCCTCATAATACATGGGAGCCTGCAATCCCTGATTAAGAGCCATATCTAATTTCCTTATTACAGTTGAGTTGTGACATATCTAGTCACCTGTAGTAAAGAAATGACGTAGATGCTCAACTGTAATAAGTTATTACAATTAAGTTCTGATGTCATATTGCCCGCTGCCAAAGTGAACAGACAGGATGAAAGGCAGGCCACTGAGCATTATTGCAGATTAAACAGGGAAAGCAGCAATTGGCGTTTCCTTGTTTTAATATGTTTTTCGACAAAGTAAATCTCATCAGCAGAAAACAGATACGTATGGGAACATGTTCATTTTGTCTATGCTGTAGGTCATTAAAGGACACATCAAATCTCTGGTTACTTCTACTCAATCACAGCTGTATCATCTTTTAACCTGACTTACGTGAAACTATTTCTGGCATCCAGTTGCAAAAAATACGAAATACTTTTTGGTGTATTTAATTTCAAACTATATATTATACTTAAATTCTTCTTGCGGTTAGTGGACATGAAAGAGCAAGACATCAAGGATTTAAGCATTTTTTTGGTAAGGGTGAAGGTGTGACCATGTATTTTAAAAGGAACAAAATAGTGTCTGTCATACATTAAAAGGATATTGCAAGTCACCTCAGAGTTCCATGATCCTATAAAGGACCTCAGCCTTCGACCTCTTTCCTATCAGTAGTGGTCTGTCGGTACCAGTGGAGGGGCTGCACCCCCCTACCTTTTTCCTGACGTGAAGAGTGTCTGTCAGACTGAACAAAAGTCAGCCTGACAGATAATCTTCTGGTTCAGGTCAGGCAGTCAGGAGCTGTATACTCTTCTGGTTCAGGTCAGACAGCCAGGAGCTGGCTATTGCACTAAATACACAGACACCTCACTGCCTGCGCTAAACTTTGCTGGGCTGAAGAATCCACAGCCCTATGGGCGTGACCTCTTCAGCATGGCTAAGGTGCTTCAAGGCCTTCCCCCTCATGACAAGGGGAACTTCACTGATTGCTTTGGACCTGTGTTCTTCAGTTTTAAGCCCTGAAGTGCTCAGGACCAAGTGTCAATCAGTGACACATCGTCACAGAGTGGGGTGGGGTCAGCAGTATCACGGACCCCATCCCACTCTGTGACTAGTTTGGGACTGCTGCCTTCCCTCATTGAGCAAAACCTTAGTTATTAATTTTTAATAGTGCCATAAAAGCACAAAGCGCACGGACCGGGACAGAGCCACAAGTCCAGGCATGGGGGCTGGGTACACGGACCAGGTTAGTCCCACTGAGAATAGTACATTCTGACCTTGATGCGAGGTGTTGTATTGCACTGTGTCGGTTCTGATGAGGAGCTGCGAGGGCTGTGATGTGAGGTCCTGCGTGGAGTTGTGTTGCACTGCATTGTTTCTAACGAGAAGCTCCAAGGTGCTGCGATGTGAGGTCCTGCATCAAGTTGTGTTGTTCTGCATCGGTTATGAGGAAATCCCCATTTGGGCCCAGGAGGAGTACATACTCTTGCCAGCCCAGGATCCAGGAATAGAGGGGCACCTCTTTGGGATAGGGATGCACTCTAACAGAGGCCAGTAGCAGGGTACAGGCAGGTCCATTTGAGTGTGGGAAGCTGAGCAGATGCAGGACAGGGCTCTGGACCTTCTTATGTCCCTGTAGCTCAGAACAGGAGGCCAGTCAGCTACCCCTTGGAGCCACTCTGGTGGCTCTGGGTTCAAGAATCAGGTCAAGTCTTCTTACCTCAGGCAGTAGGGCAGTTCTTCCAGTGGCATGGCAGCAGAACAGAACCTCTTCTGAATCTTCCAAAGGTGATGTGAAGGGTTGCCCTGAGGGTCCAATATTTATACTTGGTACCAGCTTTGAAGTGGGAGAAACCTCTAGACTTTCCCCCACATCTGGTTCTGAAATTTCATTCCTTCCCCTGGCCTGGCTCCGAGGGTTCTGGGGTGACAATAGACTTGTGTAAATTGCTTTTTGAGTGAGCTGAGGCAGTCCCTGTAAAGTGCAAGTGTGGTAGGTCACTGCTGCACCCCTCTCATTAGGCTAGGATGGCCCATCCTCCCACCACCCTCACTCTTTGTGATACTGTCTGGGAGAAATACACAAAGACCAACTGCCAACTATGCCTAGTCATGTGACCAAGGTACAGGCCGCAGGCGCCAAATGGATAGAACAAGAAAATGGCAACCTTCTAAAAGTAGCATTTTCAGACTTGTGACTTTAAATGCAACTTTACCATTAAAGATGGTTTTAAATTACAATTCATTAGAGATCAAACTTGACAATTCTACCTGCTTCCAAACAAAAGTTATCAATTATTAAATGTAGCAAGGTAACCCAATGTATGAGAGAGGTAGGCCTTGCATGAGCGAAAGAGTGAAAACCAACGTTAGGAGTTTTTGACAATCAGGACATGTGAGACTCAAAATTACATGTCCAACTTTTTAAATACACTACACCTTGCCCTAGGGCAGTGGCCTCCAAACGTTTTATTGCCGTGCTCCCCCAGTTGAAAAATAAAAATCATTGGGGCCCCTCATAATTTTTCACAATTATTTTATAAAGATGCAATGTTTAAATATGTCTAGACCTATTTAAACATTGCAGTTAAGTACTGTTACCTTTTTAAAAATGCAATAGCATGGTTCTGCTTCAAACAAAGCCCTGTTATCTAACCAATGCTTCTTTTGTCCAGAGCCTGGCTCCCCCCCTGGGATCACTTGAGGCCCCCCCAGTGGGGGGCCTGCCCCCAGTTTGAAGACCTCTGCCCTAGGGGCTGTATAGGGCCTACATTAGGGATGACCTATATGTATTAAAAAGACAATTGGAGGCCTAGAAAAGGGGTTATGTTACCAAGTCAAAATGATAATTTAAAACTGCATGCAGGCTGCCAATGGCAGGCCCGAGACATGTTTTGACAGGCTACTTTAGTGGGTGGCACAATGAGTGAATTAAGGAACTTGTAGAGCGCACAAATGCCCAGAGGCATCTTGGCTCTGTGAGTGACAAAAATCAGGAGCCCTACTGTTTTCTGAATAACCAAGTTTTTAAGGGTTTCATAATTGAGGTAGGGAAATGGCAGATTTCAAATCCAAAGGGAGACTATTCCAGTTCAAAGCAGTGTAGATAACAAAGCTCCTACCTCCCCAGGAGGGACGTTTAAAAGAGGGAACAACCAGGTTACTGGCCGAGCTAGACTGCAGTGTTCTGCTGGGCAGGAACCATTTGAAGGTATTCTTAAAATAATCTGGTCCTTTTCTAAGGAGTGCTTTGAATATGGTACAAAAGGCCTCAAATGTAATGCCCTGCTTTACAGGGATCCAATGTAACCTGCTTATGGCCTAGGATGCAGATTTGAATCTGGGAACATCCAGGAGCATCTGCACTGCATCATTTTGCAAATTCTGAAGCTTGTTCAGCGATCTCTTTGGCATATTTTGGTAAAGACCACTTTAGTAGCCTGGTCTAGTTTGAGCTAATGCAGTGACAAGTGTCTTCAATCAGTCTAAGGGAATACATTGGGAAATGTTCTTTATGATTCTAAGAGTATAGAATGAAGCAGAAATAATGGGATTGATTTGATCTTTAAAGGTGTGTTTATCGTAAACTATGATGCCTAGATTTTTTTTACCTCATTAAAGGCATAAGGAGAGTCCCTAACTCTTGCGGCCACCAAGAAGGGGACCAGAAGGAGACACTGTTGTTGCATATGATGACCTTGGTCTTAGAAGAATTCAATTGAAGACAATGGGTGCTGCAGGCCCACTAGTAGTATTTAATTTACAGGCCCTGGGTACATGGAGTACCATTTTGCTAAGAAAATGATGGGGCATATTTAGAAGCCCCTTGGGCCACCAGAGCGACGCTCTGGTGGCACTATGCCCTGCGCCGTATTTATAAGGTGGCGTGAAGCCACTTTTTGTGGCTTAACGCCACCTTGTAAATACAACCCCTTCACACGCAGCCCTTTGCGTGGAAGGAGCATGCAATGGGTGTTGCTGTGAGCGTCCCTCAGCAACACGCATTGCATTTTGACGCTGCCTCATATTTACGAGTTTTCGTAAAACCTGAGGCAGCGCCAAAATCTAACTCCACACCAGGGGTGGCATTAGCAAGCACACAACCAGAAACACTTTCATTCCTCCTTGTTTTTTGCTTCTCTATGTGTTCTGCATTCTGCAGCACGCATAGAAAGAGCAAAATGCCAGACATGATTGTTTATGTGTGGGAAGGTGTCCCTTCCTGCACATAAGCAATCATTTCAAAATTATGCTTTGGCACTTCTGTGTGTGCTGCATTTTGCAGCACACACAGAAGTGCCAAATCGCCATTAGTGATTGTTTATGTGCAGGAACGGACACCTTCCCACACATAAACAATCAAACCCCTCAATGTGCACATCCTTGCACGATGGTACAAGGATGCCTGTGTTAGCAGCTCAATTTAGCGCCAGCGCAGGGGTGTTCCATATTCAATTAAATACGGCAAATATGGGCCACAATGTATCAATTGGGCATAATCCAATTTTACCATGTTTAGAGGAGAGCACACAAGCACTTTAGCACTCGTTAGCAGGGGTAAGGGGTGCAGAGACCTAAAGCTAACAAAAACAAATTTAGCAAAAGAGGATGGGTGAAGGCCAAATGTTTGGAGGGCCACTACCCAAGGGTGTCAGGTCTTATGATAATGAAACACTGGTATCCTACTATTGGTAACAGAGTGCCGAGATTAAACATTACACTGCATTTGCTTTGCTTAATTTTAATGTAAATACAATACAGTTAAATAGAAGAGTCTTAAAACAAAATAGTCAAGAAACTTAAATGGGATATTTCCTTTAGAAATAATTTTTCTTTTTTTCAGTGTTAAAGTAGCTTTCCAATAAGGGATTGCAATTTTGAAATCTCTGCATTAGTGGTGTATTGCAGATTTATTGCAATTCTTGCAGTCTTATTAATGTTCTTTACATGTCAGAGAGAGACTGTTTTGCTTGTATGGGACAGTGAATTTTTAACTCCTTGGAATTATAGTTGATTATTTGCATTATACAATTGTGTCTCACTACAAGAGATTTTCATTGTGTATGTTTTACATTTTTTCACAGAAAGAAGGGAAATCACTGAGAAATAATTTAATGAAACATTCAATTATCTTGTGATAACCTGACAAAGTTGGTGTCAGAGGACCTTCAAAAGCCCCTTCCTTTATTATTATTTTGATTTCAGGTCCCCGTGCAGCAGAACAAGTGGTGGATGACTCCAGATTCTCGAACGAGGGCGGTTCCTATTTTCTTATACTATTGTTTCTGACTGCTAATGAACAGGCAAAACTGCAATAGATTTTATTTGGCTATGTGGTTTTTAAATAAAATCTCAGGCAATCCTAAGGCAAGTGAATTTATGGTACAATCTAAATAGGATTTGCATGTACATTATGCAAATCTTTAGATGATACCTCTCAATTTAAATGATGGTGTTTTCTGACTCCTCTGATGACCTGCCAGTGTAATATCATGTAGGATAGTGGTTCCCAAACTGTGGTCCCAGGACTCCTGTGGGTCCGTTAAGCCTCCTCAGGGGGTCCGTGACTGCTTACAAAATTAACTAATATTAACAAATTAATAAAGTGTATATAAATAAAGTGGCCAAATGTACAATTGAAAATTTTAAAAACATACTGTCAATGTCAAGGATTTTGAAATTAGAGGCAAAAAAATTAGATTAGTATTCTAACATTGATTCGTGGGAGCAGTGCAGGTGCATCAAACAGAATATAATATGGAGGATGTGTGGCTTCAATTGAATTTAGAAAAACTTCCTATTATCATTTAAAGTTTTATTTTTCATTTTATTTGTTTGCAAATTAAATTACATGTGTTATCATTTGTGTATTTGTTTGATGGAATGCTTGTTTCTGTATTGTTTGTGTATTGTTTTGCGGTTCAAATCATCGACAATGTGTCGGTGTCCCCAGCTTTCAGTAATGACTCAGTGGGGTTTCCCTGAATTCAAATAATGATTCAGTGGCGGTCCCTAGGGTATTGTAGTGGTAAATTGGGGTTTCATAGAAGTCAGAAAGTTGGGAACCACGGACGTAGGGAATACCGGTACATAAAATCTTGCAGTGATATATTGCTTACCCATGCATAGTGTCAGCTACATGTTCAGTCTGATGGATATCATCAGCCTCATCACACGATTGTGTAACTGACCATGCCACTGCAGATGAGGCAAATATTGTGAGCGTCATAGACCTAAACAGGTAAAATTGAGTCAGGCGAGGCACACGTTGGAGTATGTTCTTAAGCGCTTCTTGGCACAAATTCAGGAAGTGAATTATGACGGAATCAGTATGCTGTCGGACTGATACCCTAAGGCTCAAAGCTATACTCAGTTTGCACTGAAATAGCATCATTTTCTTATGCTATTTCAGCGCAAACTTAACTCCATATTTATATTTTAACGCTGGACCTGTCTAGTGTCAAAATATTGGAGTCATTTTTTGGATGCATGAACCCACCTTGCGTCAATGAGATGCAAGGTAGGCGTTCCCATCCCAAAAATTACTCTTAGGCCCTAGCACCTTATTTATCATCCTGAACAAAAAATAGTGCACAGGAGGGAGGCAGGACCAAATAATGGCGCTAAGCCTGGTTAGTACCATTATTTAACGCCTGGGTCAGGGCAGGCGTTAGGGAACCTGTGAACCCATTTCCATGGACAAACACCATGGAAAGAGCCCACAGGTCCCCACCCCAAGCCCCAGGAACACCCCCACCCACACTAGAGGCACACCAGGGGATCGGGACCCCATACCAGGTAAGTATAGGTAAGTAGAGGTAAGTATATTTAAAAAAAATTAAAGTGCCATTGGGGGCCCTGAAATGGGTCCCCCTACATGGCACTGGGTGCAATGGCCATGCATGGGGACCCTTGTCCCCTGTGCTGGCCATTAAGGTGGTGGGCATGACTCCTGTCTTTCACAAGACAAGAGTCATGTGGTATGGATGGTTTTGCATCAGGAAATGATGCTAGGCTGGTTAGAGGTATTTTTTGCCTCTAACCAGCCTTACGTCATTTTTTGGTGCAAAACCCCCCTTCCCTCATACCGCCACCCCCACCCAGCTAACGTCATTTTCTTGGACGCTAGCCCACCCTTTGCATCGGATTGCGGGATTCCATAAATATGGCACCCTGGAATCATGCAAGCCGGCGCTATACTTTTTGACGCAAAACAGTTTTGTGTCAAAAAGTATAAAAGTGAGTATAAGTGCTTATGGTGGAAAATAGCACTCATTACTGCCAAATGTTTGATTCTCAGGATCATTATGTGAGGACATTTCTGACTGTAAATCTCTTCTGAGGCAGTCGGAAATTGCCAGTATTTCAGATTTTCTTAACACATTCATTTAGGGCTGGGGTAAGGACATGGATCCTCATCTGTGAGTGCTAGGGCTGAGGCTTTAGGAGTGCTGGGAATGCTCACAAGTTTCTAACTCTGGAAATTCACAAACATTCACAAAGGCCTTTCACTCTAACTTTGTTCACCTAACGCTAAAATGTTTGGCGTAAGTGTGTGACGGGTCAGAAAGGGCTCTGATTACCTTGTATTCTCACTATATTTAAGGAAAAGGTTTCACTGCGCAGAAAAATGTCTTGCATGTGAAGAAAGAAAAATGTGCAAAAGGGCATTTACGTAATTTTACATTACTTGTAGAGGGGCAAGATGTACGCCTGACAATTATGTGGATAGAATTACATAGCATAAGCCTCTAGACTTTGTGCATTTGGAAAAACTAGAAAGTCCCTGCAAGTTTTAGGGTAGAACATTTTTGTACATAGATTTACACATCTTGTGAATCGGGGACTCTCGGAGTGGAGCCTGAAATATGCACCAACTCGCAGCAAGGCAGCAGTGAAATCGGAGCAAATATTATCGATCACAGAGAGAGTACACACGGACGGAAAGAAAGCCGCTTGCTTCTCACTCACCATAATTTGGCTATCAAATTAGTCACTTGGTGGGATTATTTCCAATGCTGTATTTTGAAAGAGTTGTTTGCAAATACAATTCCGTGCCGGTGGTGGAGTTCGACTGCCAATAGTTGCACTGAGCAATGGAAATGCAATTTGATGAAAGACGCCAATCAAATAAACCTTTTTTAAGACCACAGGTCCATATACAGTTTGACCGTTCAGACCCATGCCATGTTGCAGGCCGGTTGTAGAATTCTTACATAATCATTAGCAAAAAATACCAACACCGTTGTATGGTCAATGTTATACCTGCACATATAGGCCCATATTTATACTTTTTTAGTGCCGCATTTGCGTCATTTTTTAAAGCAAAAACGGAGAAAACTTGCAAAATACCATTGTATTTTGTAAGTTTGCGCCGTTTTTACATCAAAAAGCAGCGCAAATGCGGCGCTAAAAAAGTATAAATATGGGCCATAATCTATCATTGACAAGAAGCTAGTGCTCCTACCGCAGTGCTTAATTTGTAAATAAAAACGTGCCGGTGCCCAAACACCACCTCTTAATCGCGCGGCTGCTGCAATTAAATGCGGGAACACGGAATACTGAGGCGGCGTAATCATGAAGGCATCTCGGGCCTCTTTAACCCATATAAAGCCCATCCCTGCTGCTTCTGCTCACTCTAGCAGCCTTCTACTTTCTCCCTTTGTGACGCTTTTTCGTTTTTCCCTTCCTCCGTCTTTCCCATATGTTTCTTTTGCTCGCAGCAAATGCTTGAGGCAAAATAATAAGCCCCGGCCCTCACAAACATGTGCCGGTGCTCAGCACCGGAAACAACAAGCACAAATTAAGCACTGTCCTACCGGCCCCCATGTCAAATGGAAGAAAACTCCCCCCTCAACTGCGCATGGTTTGAGCCATCCCTTCCTTCAGTACATGTACAACTTTGCTGCTTTTCATATAGGGTCATGCTTTGTAAGTCCCAAGACATACTTACATTCATATCTAGAAACGTTCTCCCACAATGTACAAGAAGGGCAGGAGTTCAAGTTCCAATATTTTGGTATTGTTGGGATTTGACTGGAATCCACTACTTTATTGTCTGTGCCACTATTGGATGCTCACAGTGGCTAGAAATAGTGTACGCTGTAGTACTAAACCCTTCGATGCACCTCACTGGTGCTAACAACAAAATGATTGACCACATGTCTATCCAGATCCTGGGGCAGATTTATCAAGACTCGGCACCGCCACAAAGGGTGGAAAGTGGTGCCAAGGCTTTAGGGCAGTGGTTCCCAACCTGTGGTCCAGGGACCCCTGGGGGTCCGCAAAGACATCTCAGGGGGTCCGTGAGAGCCTAGAAAATTAAAAAGTATTAACAAATATTGACAAATTAGGTCCCCGGCTTCCAGTAATGACTCAGGTGGGGGTCCCCGGATTCCCATGATGATTCAGTGGGGTCCCTGGGTTCCATTAATGTTAAATTGGGGGTCCACAGAAATCAAAAGGTTGGGAACCACTGCTTTAGGGTGTTCCTTTGAAGCATAAAACTTTTTTTTTTTTTTTACCGCTAATAGCATGTTGCTGTAAGTGCTTTTAAAAAAAAAACATTTAGTGACCATAAAGTGCTGATGGATGGATTGATTTCCATGACTGAACTTGGTTAACAAGTCAATGCATTCAATAAATGTGAAGCACATTGGGCTCTACAAGAAAGACAGAAAGTATGATAATTTCAAACCATAAAGGTTAATGATTTACAGAAGGCAAAAATCAGATATAAATTGATTAATAATCAAAATTTGAATGCATCAAATATATGAAATTCAAATTAAGTCAAAATCTTATTATGAATCAGAGGCTGAACCAGCATTGGGTTGCCACAAAAAGGAAAGGGCAAAGAAAAGTGAGTTCTTCTATTTAAGTTGCTATATCAGAATATCAACTACAATAATATTGTGCTACCAAAATAAATGACCAAATATTTTGACGACTAAAATATTAACAAGGTAAATATGTATTCATAAATGCCAAAGTACTGCTCAGGATACTAGTCCACAGGAATGTTCTTAAATAGTTCAGGGCAGCTCATTCGGCGGAAACGTCAATTTAAACTCTAGGCAATTGACAAACAGCCAATCCAATGCATGATAAAGTCACCTTCAGACTACCATCTTATGCTTAGAGTGTACTCCTTGTTGGGTGAACTCAAGACCAAACTTGAAACCAAAATCAGCACTGGTAAAAAATTTCATACCAGCCCCACTGCGAAGGAAGAAGCTGTGACTAGAATGGGGCTTTAGGGGCATGGTTGGATCTTGACAGATTCTAATGCTCAGAAAGCAGCACCGCCCCCCCCACCCAACCCTGTAGCCTACGGGGAAATGAGCAAGTGGGCAGTCTGGCCCTAGATCAACCAACTAGTGTGCTAATTTATTTGAAGATTACAAGGGCCATAGCTGTCACACAGACTACTACAATTTATTACTCAAGGGTAACATTCTCTAGCTACATTTTTGCAGAATTCTGCTGCATGGACAGTGGCATTTTTTTAAGAAGGCATCATTTTGACTGACGCTAAGATCTGTGGACTGGGTGCCACTACAAGCCAGAGTCCAATTAGAACTACTGACACTGGTGCACAAGTCACTGTTTGGCTCAACTATCTGAAAATTTGTCTATCTATAGTTCAAGGCAATGATTTAGGTGGAACACCAAGGCACTCCTTGCTCCTTCTAAAAGACAAGGGGGCAGATTTAAGAAAAGTGGTGCTGCACCTAGCGCAGCACCACGTTTCTGGTGCCTTTTCCACCCCCCTACTGCCACCATGTGTGCGCCGTAATTAAAATATGGCACACCATGGCTCACGGTAGTGGGCAATACCATTTACATTTTTGACGCTACTAATGTACTGTTCAGGTTAGCGCCAACATTTTGGCGCTAACCCTCAACAGTATATAGCGGTCCATTCTAAATAATGGTATGCCCCTTTTTAACACCTGCTCTGAGCAGGCATTAAAAATGCTGCAAAAAATGACTCAAAGAAATCTTTTAGATTTTTTTGCACAATTTTTTCAGCCTCCCTAATGGGGAAATGCCCCCCCTTGCATACATTGTGCCTGGTGAAGGCATAATGTGGCTCAAAGGGTTACAAAGTGATGCAATGCATGTATTGCACTACTTTCTAAATCTGGTGTGGTGATTTTGTCCTCGTTGGGCTGCATTAGCATTAAAAAAATTATGCTAAGGTGGCGCAAGGAGGCGCTAGGCCCTCTTAAATCTGGGCCAAGGAGTTAAAGCGAGTGACTGTGCTTTTTCAGCACAAGCTTGCACCCTGTGGGATGCACTACAATAACAGCTATGCCACAATAAGCTGCTGCTCCCTTTTAAAAAGCTTTAAAACTTCACTGCTTTAATCTGCGTTGGACTGTTTCTTTTTCATAGTGATTGGGTGCATTCAGGTTTTAAGGGCTATATAAATCTCTAATGAGATGATGATGCTGATATTGAAGAGCTGTGCACAAAACTCCATTGCCAAGCCAGATTTCTAGATGCCCTGATATGTAATGCTTCATTGACATATCAAGCTCCCAACTGCTGTTGTAGGTAAAGCATCATTAACGTGCCAAAATCATGATTGCCCTGCTAGGTGAGCCTTCTTTAGCATGTCAGAATCCTTGTTGCCCTCGAATTTAAAAAACAATGATCATATCTGAATCCACATTTTCGTGGTACCCAAAACACTATTATAAAAGCAGGTCCAACATTTCCCCACAGGTAATAGGTTTATGCCGTCACTGAACAGGCCTCAGCTCTTAGAAGCTATCTAAACTGGAACCCCCTTCTCTTCCAGTGCAGCCCTATTAACATGTACAGGCCTGACTCATAGGCCCTCATTAAGAGTTGACTGTAGCCGTACCCAGGAGGTGGGTACTGCCCTCGCTCATTCTAAGCGGCTTCGCTGATCTTGCACGCAAAGCTTTACTATTGTAGATCTTGGTAGAACCACAGGGGCTATGGAACAGGGAGGGGGGCTTAGTCTCAGCCCATGTCCCACACACCCCACTCCTGTCATTTTAAGTGACAATGGTGAGAGTGGAGGGCGTGTATGGTGTGGCATTTTGGGCCAGGCCCATCCTCTGTTACCAAATGCCATCCTTTGACCTAGGTCAAGCATTCTGCAGTGTAGGCCCTATTCACAAAGTTCAATTTACACGTCCAAATGATGTCTGTTTCAACGTGTGTATTCTCAAAAAGTGAATGTTATACTTTGAAATGTCCTTAGGGCCATATTTATACTCTGTTTGCGCCGGAATTGCGTCGTTTTTTTTTACGCAATTCCGACGCAAAACTAACTCCATATTTATACTTTGGCGTTAGACGCATCTAGCGCCAAAGTCCATGGAGTTTGCGTCATTTTTTAGCGTGGACACCTACTTTGCGTTAATGAGATGCAAGGTAGGCGTTCCCGTCTAAATAATTGACTCCGAGGCATGTGCGCCGTATTTACACTCCCGGGCAAAATTCACGCCCGGGAGTGGGCGGGTCAAAAAAAATGACGTACGGCCGCTTTTGCGCCGTTTTTTAGCGCCTGGACAAGGCAGGCGTTAAGGGACCTGTGGGCTCGGAAGAGCCCAGAGGTGCCCTCCCATGCCCCCAGGGACACCCCCTGTCACCCTTGCCCACCCCAGGAGGACACCCAAGGCTGGAGGGACCCATCCCAGGGACATTAAGGTAAGTTCCGGTAAGTACTTTTTAAAAAAAAAAATTGTGGCATAGGGGGGCCTGATTTGTGCCCCCCTACATGCCACTATGCCCAATGACCATGCCCAGGGGACAGAAGTCCCCTGGGCATGGCCATTGGGCAAGGGGGCATGACTCCTGTCTTTGCTAAGACAGGAGTCATTTCTATGGGGGATGGGAGTCGAAAAAAATGGCGCAAATCGGGTAACGTCATTGATTAAATACGGCGCCCGCATGGTGCTTCAGAATGGCGTTAGCCGGCGCTAATTTTTTTGACGCAAAACTGCATTAGCGCAGTTTTGCGTCAAAAAGTATAAATATGGCCCTTAGTATTTTATGGTATAATATTATGTGGCTGTTAATCTGAGCCCTTGGAAGAGGAGTGGGCATTGCAGAGCAGGATGCACAGGAAAGGTTGATCAAAAACATTTTTTCGCTTCTGTGGAAACAGGGTAAATTGTACTCCTGTCATGGACATGTGAAATCAATGCTACCAAATCGTTGGAAGCGTAATGGATGGGTTTTTGCCAACGTGACAAAATACGTTCAATGGAAAAATAAAGGCAAAAGGTGGAATTGTACTCCAGGCACTCATGCAAGACACTGTGCATACACAAGTGTACATTGTGTACAATTACGCATGGGGGCATGTATTTGCGTCAAAATAAATAGGATATCTTTACAGTTTTTATGGAGGTCGCTTGGGAGCCTGCAGTTGTTGCAGGTTCCGAGGTGTAATCTTCGAAAACTTTGATAATCCCTGATTTTTACCAATCTACACTCAAACATATGGTAATCCTGCCAGTGATGACTCTTGAATTTCTTTGCGAATGGGGTCGAGTCAGTTTAGTTGGATCACAGGAAGAGTGAAAAAGAGCTAGGACAGAGAACGAAGAGATTGATTGTTCGCCACAGGATACTGTAATCTATTGGCGAAAATGTATCAATTGTATTCCTTGTTTCTATGAAGATAATTGATGCGCAAGCTACTTGCTTGAAAAAATCTTGCTGTTAGCGTTTTTGTTTGTTTTGGGATTGAAAACTTTTTCAGTTGTGATAATGATGATGGTGATATCCTTTTATAGAGGGCAGATGTTACCCTCTAAGGGTGTCCTGGCGCTGACTCGGAAAATAAACTGATAGCAAGTGCTAAGAAGAGCTTGACTAAGGCTGAACCGATCGGGTTTGAGAAATTTGCAGAATAGTAGAAAATTGGGATGAGGAAAATTATAGATGGACGTTTTGAGATGCAGAGCAACCTGAATGTTATTCTGGCTTTTAAGGGAATAGGCGCAGATTATTGAGGAGGGTCCAATAATGCCATCTGCTTCCACCATTGGACTCTACATACCTCGGATTAGAGAATTCACTTCAAAAGAGCAAACATGGTTTGAGAAGATTTACAAGGAGGACATTCCGAAAATCAAAGCATGACAGAACCGAGGCTTAAACTGTCTATTAAAAGACTTGAGGAGTCTTGCATCAAATTCTCTGGCACCATAGCTGTATTCCATCTTACTCCTCTTTTCGCCATGCAAATCCACCAGGAGAAGTTTCTGTTTCAAGGGTGCATACTACAAGTCCCTTGACAGGTGCTCCATGTATTTTGCATATTGTTCACTGGCACGGTCCTGGACTCTGGCAGGGGTATATTCTCCTTGATAACACAACGACACACATAACGTTGGTGGCAGCCGGTATGGAACTTTCTGCTAGAACCACAGAGTAGGGGTTACCCACTGATTCTTCTATTAAATCTGTGTAATCCGGCTTGTCTGGGATGTTTCCATTCCTAATGAGTAAAAAAGGGGGGTATTGGTGTGTGTGTGTGTTTGTGTGTATGTGTGTGTGTGCTTGTGCATTTGTGTAATACTTGGATAAATAAGGAAATAATGAGATGAGGTGCATGTGTCCAGCTTTCCTGTATCAAGCCAGTTCTAGCAAGAGACACATGAACAAAAGGCATATTTAAGAACAAGTGGTGCTTCGCACAGTGCAGCGCCACTCTTCGTGCATCCTTTAGCGCCCCCCACCGCCACCATGTGTGTGTCGTATTTAAAATACGGCACACGATGGTGCAGGGTAGGGGGTAATAGTGTCATTTGTTTACGCTATTGAGGTACTCTGCAGGAGTAGTGCCAATATGTTGGCGCTACTCCTGCAGAGTACATAGGGGCCTATTGTAATCAATGGCATGCCCCTAAAAGTGCTGAAAGAAATGACGCAAGGAATTCTATTAGAATTCCTTGTGCCATTTTTTCACCCCCCCTACCGGGGAACACCCCCTTTGCATACATTATGTCTGGCGCAGCCATAATGCAGTGCAATGGGTTACAAAGTGGCGCAATGCATGCATTGCGCCACTTTGTAAACAGGGCACATCGTTTTTGGCCTTCTAACGCCACATTAGCATACAAAATGAAGCTAATGTGGCATTAGAAGGGCGCTAGGGCTTCTTAAATATGCCCCAAAGAACTGTACCCAGTACAGCATGGTCACTGACACAAAACTTCAGAGTGGCTGCCTGTTATGTTTCCCTGATTTTGTGCACAAGTAGAACAAGTCCTTCAACAGACTCTGAATGGCAGGTGGCTGTCTGATTCTAGTACATATCACCATGGACAGAAGGTGCAAAGTTAGTTCCGCAAAGAAAGTACGATAATTGTATACTGGTCCCTTGGAACCATAGAAAACCCACAGAAGATGCACTTCGTGATGACTGGTTTCCTTGAATGTTTTCAAAGTCGTAAGGGAGCCTGCGTTGGCACTTGGCAGCCAAAATGGCAGCAGCACAGGGACAAAGGCAGGAATGCATCATATTCTTTTAAATATTGCACAATCCTGTGCTTTCCCTGTCACACAGAGCAGGAAGATGACTTGCTGTGCTGTGCGATTTGGTCATAAATATGGCCCTAGGGGGCATATTTATACTCCGTTTGCGCCGGAATTGCGTCGTTTTTTATGACGCAATTTAGACGCAAAACTAACTCCATATTTATACTTTGGCGTTAGACGTGTCTAGCGCCAAAGTCCATGGAGTTAGCGTCATTTTTTAGCGTGGACACCTACTTTGCGTTAATGAGATGCAAGGTAGGCGTTCACGTCTAAAAAATCGACTCCGAGGCATGTGCGTCGGATTTATACTCCCGGGCAAAAATCACGCCCGGGAGTGGGCGGGTCAAAAAAAATGACGTACGGCTGCTTTTGCGCCGTTTTTTAGCGCCTGCAAAAGGCAGGCGTTAAGGGACCTGTGGGCTCTGAAGGAGCCCAGAGGTGCCCTCCCATGCCCCTAGGGACCCCCCCTGTCACCCTTGCCCACCCCAGGAGGACACCCAAGGCTGGAGGGACCCATCCCAGGGACATTAAGGTAAGTTCATGTAAGTATTTAAAAAAAAAAAAAATTGTGGCATAGGGGGGCCTGATTTGTGCCCCCCTACATGCCACTATGCCCAATGACCATGCCCAGGGGACAGAAGTCCCCTGGGCATGGCCATTGGGCAAGGGGGCATGACTCCTGTCTTTGCTAAGACAGGAGTCATTTCTATGGGGGTTGGGAGTGAAAAAAAAAATGGCGCAAATCGGGTTGAGGCGCAAAAATTGCCTCAACCTGACTTGCCCCATTTCTTGACGCCCAAGCTCCATTTTCCCCTACGCCGGCGCTGCCTGGTGTATGTCGTTTTTTTTAACGCACACCAGACGGCGCCGGCGGCTAACGCCGGCTAACGTCATTCAATAAATACGGCGCCCGCATGGCGCTTCAGAATGGCGTTAGCCGGCGCTAATTTTTTGGGCGCAAAACTGCGTTAGCGCAGTTTTGCGTCAAAAAGTATAAATATGGGCCTAGGTGTTTACTTTTCTTTCCCTGACTTCCATGTGAGATGATTTATATGACAATCATGCTGGCTACTCACTGAGGGTGTTTGAGGAAGGCTGTACAATGATATTTTTTTTCTAGCACACAACAACATTTAATGTCTGTACATTAAGTGTGTAGATGTTTTAGAATATATCTGAAATATAAAAACAAAATTAAGCACATTTTTTGTAATTCTGAAGTATGGTGGAAACAAATATTTTAATATGATCAAAACAAAATCAATACACTAGGTGATGACAATGACATTTGCACACATTATTGCTATATACTTATATCAGTAAATTCAATTGAAGACGTGTTGTCTGTAATAGCAGTGCACTACCACCACATGCATATTCCACTTTACCCCACATCCACGATACTCCACATCACTCCACACTGCACCACTCCACACTGTACCACTGCACTCCACTCCACACCACTCCACTCTATGCCACTTCCCTCTACACCTCTCTACTCTAAGCCAATGCACTCTACCCACAGTACTCTACTATGCATCACTGCACTCTTTGCCACTGCACTCTACACCACTCCACTCTGTGCCACTCCACTCTATGCCACTCTACTTTCCAACACTGCACTCTGTGCCACTGTACTCTATGCCAATGCACTCTACTCTATGCTAGTGCACTCTGTTAATCCATGCAACACCACTCTAATCTACTCTGCACTCTATACCACTCTACTATATGTCCCTGTACTCCCCTGCGCACCCTGCAACTCTACTCTGAATCAATCTACTCCACTCCACTGCCACTGCTCTTGGTGCCACTCCACTCATAGCCACTCCACTGAGTGAAACTCCACTTTGCACCACTCCACTCTGTTCTGTGTCACTCCACTCTACCCTGCACCACTGCACTCTACTCTGCACCACTGCACCACTGCACGCCAAGCCAATCCACCCTACACCACTTTACTCAAAATCAGTGGACTCTATGCCACTGCACTTTACACCAATCCACTCTGCATCACTGCACTCTATGCCACTATACTCTACTCTGAAACGTTTTTACAACACAACATTCTTTGCCATTGTACTGTATGTCACTGCACTCTATGCAACTCTATTCCACTCTGCTCCACTGTACTCCACGCCACTGCGCTCCACACCTCTCTACCTTGCACTACTCTATCTTACTGCATTCCACCCCAATGCACTTCACGTCACCCTACTATACACCACTGCACTCCATGACAGTCTACTCTTAAACACTGCATTCTACACCACTTCACTCCATACCACTGCTCTATTCTGCAACACTGCACTTTCTGTCACTGATCTTTCCTCCACTGTTCTCTGCACCACTTCACTCTATGCCCCTGTACTCTACTCTACACCACTCTGTTGCAGTCTATGGCAGCGCACTGTACGCCACTGTACTCTGAATTGTTCCACTCTATGCCACTGCACTCTATGCCAATCCACTCTAAGACACTCTAATCTACTCTGCACCACTGCACTCCATGACACTGCACTCTACAACACTGCACTCCACTCTGAAACAATGTACTCTATGTCACTGCACTCTACGCCACTCTATTCCACTCTGCGCCATTCCACTCTACACTACTGCAATCTACCCTGCACCACTCCACTCCACACCACTCTATTCTATGCTGCTGCACTCATTGCCAATGCACTCTACACTGCATTACTCAAAACCAATAGACTCTATGCCAATCTACTCTACACCACTGCACTACACACCGCAATACTCTACTTTGCAGTACTCTACACAGTGCCACTGCAGTCTACACCATTTCACTCTATGTCACTTTAGTCTGCACAACTCTATGCCACTGCTCTATGCACTTTCAGCACCACTACACACTTCAACACTCTACTGTGCAACACTGCACTCCCCACCACTGGACCCTACACCACTCAACTCTGCACCACCGCACTCTGCTCTGAACCACTGTACTCTATGCCACACTACTGCACTCTATGCCAATGCACTCCTTACCAATGCCCACTATGCCACTCTAATCTACTGTGCACCACTGCAGTCTATGACACTGCACTCTATACCACTCTACTCTACACTGCACCATTCTACTCTATGCCAGTGCACTCTACTATGTACCACTGCACTCTTTGCCTCTGTACTCTACTCCACTTCAGTATAGGCTAATCAACTCTACTCTGCACCACTCCACTATATGCCACTCTACTCTGCAACACTGGACTCTATGCCAATTCACTCTATACCAATACAATCTACACCACTACTCTATGCCACTGTATTCTACCCTGCACCACTCCAATGTACCCTGCATCACTCCACTCTGCGCCACATCACTCTACTCTGAAATAATCTACTCTATGCCACTTCACTCCACTCTGTGCCACTCCACTCTGGGCCACTGCACTCTACACCACTTTACTCCACTCTACTCCACTGAAGTCTATGCCACAACTCTATGCGCCTGCACTGTACCCTGCACCACTCCACTGTACGCTTCACCACTCCACTCTACCCACTTCACTATACTCTGAAACAATCTAGTGTACACCACTGCACTCTATGCCACTGCACTCTATGGCACTCCAGTCTACACCACTGCATTCTATGCCTCTACACTCTACGCTGCACCATTCTATACCACTCTACTCAGCCCTGCATCACTCTACTCTATGCCACTGCCCTCTACACCATTCTACTCTAAACCACTGCAATCTACGCCAATTCACTCAACACCACTTTACTCCAAGCCAGTGCACTCTTTGCCATTGCCCTCTATGCCAGCAACTCTGCACCAATGCACTTTACTTCACTGTACTCTACTCTAAAACCCTCTGTGCCACTGCACTCCATGCCACTGCATGCTTCACCACTGCACACTATGCCACTGCACACTACTCCACTGCTATGCACTCTATCTTACTCGGTACCACCACTCTCAATGCCGATGCATTCTGCACCACTATGCTTTGTGCCACTCTACTCTACAACACTGCCCTCTGTGCTACTGCACTCTACAAAACTGTGCTCTGCAAGACTGCACTTTCTGCCACTGAAATCAACGTCACTCTACTCTGCACCACTCTTCCCCTCTGTATGGTACCCCCCAGTGTGGTGAGCCACTCTACATCATTGAGCTCTGTCACTGTGCTCTACACCACTCTGTTCTACTCTGTACCACTGTACGGTATGCCACTGCTCTCTGCACCACTGTACTCTGTGGCACTCTAATCTGCACCACTTCACTCTGCCCCACTGCACTTTGCACCACTCTACATCACTGCACTCTGCAACACTCTACTCTGCAAGACTGTACTCTATGGCACTGCATTCTATGCCACTCTACACCACTGCATTCTATGTTATTGCACTCTATTCCACTCTATTCTACTCTGCACCACTTCACTCTATGCCAATGCTCTCTGCACCACCCTACTCAGCATCACTCAACTCTATGCCAGTCTATTGCACTCTATGCCACTGCTCTCTGCATCACTCCACACCCAACTAACCTATTCTGCACCACTGCTCTCCATGCCACTGCACTCCATGCCACTGCACCATTCTACTCTATGCTACTGCACTATACCCTGAACCATTCCTCTAAAATCAACTTCAATCTATTCTGAAACAATCTACTCTACACGACTGCACTCTCCGCCACTCTACTCTATGTCACTACACACTACACCACTTTACTCAAAACCATTGTACTCTACACCACTGCATTCTGCACCAATCCTCTCTGCACCACTGTACTCTAGGCCCCTCTACTCCACTCTATCTAACTACACTCTATGATACTCCACGCTATGTGGCTCTACTTCAATAAACTCTACTCCACACTATAACACTCTACTCCACTCTAAGCCACTCCACTCTATAACACTCTACTCTCTCACTCTACAACACTTTTCCACACTACCATGCTCTGTGCAACTCACTCCATGCCCCTTTGCTCCACTGTATTCTGAGACACACTACTCCATTCTACTCTACTCCCCACCCCACTCTGCACAACTCCACTCTATGCCACTCTGCTCTACTCTTGCCACTTGGCTCTACAACACTCTTTTCCACTCTACGCAATTCCACTCTCCTACACTACTCCACTGTATGCCACTGTACTCTAATAGTCTAGGCCGTTGTATCACACTCTAGTCTATAACATTCTACTCCACTCTATGCAACACCCTCTAAATCTCTCCACTGTGCTCTACACCACACCAAAACACTCTTTGCCACTCCACTCTTCGACACTGTACTCCACACTGATATACTACTCCAATCTACACCACTCAGTTTTACTCCACTCTATGTCTTTCCACTCTATGACACTCTACGTCCTCCTTGACATCCCACAATACTCCATCCCACTTCATGACATTCCACTTCACTGGACTCCACACCACTAAACTCTACTCTACAGAACTCTACAGAACTCTACAGCACTCCATAATACTCCACTTTACAACACTCCACTCCATGCCCCTGTCTTTTACCTGACTACCTTTTAGTCATGCTGAACAGCAGCCATGTTGGTGTACAACATGGCTAAAACATTTTGACAAAGCCAATAGCTGTTGCATAGGTGAGATGTATCGGCTTTGCCAAAGAGTGGTTATTTTTAATTTCCAGTCTCAGTGCTCTCTTATCGTGCTTTAAGGTGGTTCTGTATGTCACCTCTACTCCCCCTCCTTTCTTCTACTGTGTTGTTAAAATGTTTGCCAGACACTCTCTTCTTTCTTTTTTGCTCAGTGTTCTTCCCGTCCTTTTGTAAGTCTGTAATCAAGTGAATGAAATCCAAATGTCGACTGCCCTTTATCTCTATATGTGTATTCCCTTCAGGTGCGTGTGATAATCCCGGCCTCCTGATATACCTCGGTAAAAAAATTGTTGTCCGGAGATTTTCATTTTTGATTTGTGGTTTCTGATCATTAGAGAAGTAGTTTAGCTTGGGTTGACACTGCACGATCTGAGCCGAATTTTTCTGGATGACATTTTTAAAAATGGCGGATGTGTTGCAGTGTTGACGTATTATTCCTGGAACCATGAGACCTATATACTTCATTTTGGTGTCAAAACATAGGTTTTTGGGGGGCAAGTGGTCTTATAGAGGCACAAAATAACTCCTCAGAGCAGCCCATTTACCATTTTTCCAAAATGACGGCTATAGTAGAAGAAGAAGAGACATATACATAAATAAAACAAATAATAATATGTATATGCTAAACAATGTTTATGATTTGAATATGAAAAAAATAATGTTTATCACTCCTGTTTTAGACACACTTTCATAGTTCACTTTATTTGTTTCGACAAACGCTCGTGGTGCATTTGAAGAATGTTGAACATTTGAGAAGAGCTATTGACAGGGACATCTTTTTGTAGCATGGGTTTTGCAAGTACATCTACTTACATGTTCTGTGGGAGGAGGATTTAGAAATTTCATAGGTTTAAGCACCCCATCAACATTTTCCCAAACAAATTCACACTGATCTTTCTCTACATATGCATGATCCAAAACATTTACACATCTTCAGATCAAGTAGAACGCTCTTTTAATGTGTCCTCGCACAGAATATGATGTTGGTGGAAGGTCACTTAGCAGGACTGATCTCTTGAACTCACTGTATCAAAGATCATCAACTGGGTGACAGTCAGAACTCATTTTGCACACAGGCAAAAGTTATTTTTCTACATCTTTAAAGTCACATTCTTCAGTCTCAGCAACTCCTTTAAAAACTTCACAGGTTCAGCAGTTAAAGCTCCAAGTTTTGTTTCAATGTTGCTCATATTGTCATCACTCGTAAGAATAAGTGCCTTGATAAGAACATTGGCGATCTCTGGGTCAAGTTTCTCATACAGAATATTAAGCATGATTTAGTATCTTTTCTCACCTGTTCCATAACATATCCATAACTCTGACAGTCCTTGACTTATGAACATTGCAACAAATCTAAGTAGTACAGTAATAACATCTGTGTAATTTGACAGTATAATGACTTGATTGAAACCATTTCGAACAGCGCATTCAACACGTGGCACAACATGAAGGTCAGCTTTCTCCAATTTGCTGTTAAGTTCTCTGCAGGCACTAGCTCCTCAATGACAATACTTCCACTTGCAATAATTGAGAATGCAGTGTTCACTGAAGCATCAGCAATGTTTTGATGAGTTAACATCTCCAAGTTCATCTTGTTCGATGTTGATGACCAGAATTTATCAAGTTGCACAGGTGTAGATGTCGAATTTTTGATGTAGGCAAGGTCAATTGTTCCACTGTAGACATTTCTCTGATTCTCTCTAATTCTTCGACAGATAGTTCAAGATAACTGTCAAAGACAATGTGCAGTTCTTGCAAGGTTCACACTGACTTTGATATCTGTAGCACAGTCTGAATGACCTCTCCAAAGTTTTGCATGGATGAAATGTTGACCATTCTCAATTGTGACACACAGTCCACAACAACAGCAGTTTTCAATGAGGGCACCTTTTCGAATTGAAATTCTTCAGGTGAAAGTTTGTTTCAAGTTCTTGTACAATTTTTTGCTTCACTGTTTTGGTTGCAGCATTTCCATCAAATAATGCGTTTGTAGGAAGAAGATGATGCAACAGAATGTCCTTAATAAATTCACCCCTTTTTTTTGCTACATTCAAACCACTTTGGTTTTTTGTAACCTGTTTTGTAGTGGCTGGTTGAACGAAACTCTTACTATGGCAATTAAAGCACGGAAGTTTAGCTTTAGTGATTATGTCAAACAGTGTTTTCTCTTTCAATACAAATCTCTCCTGTTTTAGTTCTGCATATAGTTTCGATACATGTTCCAAGACATTTAGTAGATGTGTCTTTATAAAGTTATCCACATATTGTTTGGTCACAAAGTTGCGTAGTTGCATAGGCTTAGTTATTTCAAAGGGGTTTCCTTGCTGCTGCTTGAAATGAAGAAGGCTGTCAACATGTCTTTTCTTTCCCACAAGTTCTCGTTGAGGAACAATTTCCCAATGGTCCATTAATTTAGAATTTTCATCTTTCTGAAAACATTGCAAATAGAAAGGGCTTCATTGTAAACTAGCTACAATTGAGCAACATGTTCACTTTTACATGTCTGACCAATAATTTCCTTGGAACATTTCGGTGATCACTGGATCAGCTGTTCCAGTTTCAAATCTGGTGCCACAGCAGTGAACCTTCCATCTGTGTCTTTTAACACAAAATGTCTTTGGATTAATCTTCTGTAGAAGTATATTTTTTCCACCTGTAGCTTCTTCACTTCTTCCAAATACTAGGACCCATATCTTAGGTAGCTTATGTAACCGAATTTGCGAAAAACAGTAATCAGTGACTCCACAGTCTTCAGGTATAGCTCCCAATCACCTTCCATATCAGCATATACCAAGTTTTTCACTAGAGCTATTATGTGTAAAATATTTCCTCAGTACTTGCAAAGTTCTGATTTTTCTTCACATTCTTTAACAAACTCTACACACTTGGGGCCTCATTTACAAGGAACTAGCACATCAGCTCTGATGCACCAGTTTCCTTGAGTCGCCCTGCGCCCCGCCTAACAACACCATAGTAGCGCTGATATTTATAATATAGTGCACCATTGAGCTTGTTAGCACAAGTGTGTCAAAACTTATGACGCAGTTGTGGCGCTTTGTTGTAAAAAAAAAATTTACACTAGTCCAGAAAAGTTCAGGGAGGCCCAATGAAAAGAGCCTAGAATTGGTTTAACACCTGTCCTGGGGAAATCTACCCTGAACCATTCCACTAATGCTAGAATGGCACAGTGAAATCTTGTAGATTTCACTGTGCCATTTTTGCCCCCCCCTGTGGGGAAACACCTCCCTTGCATACATTATACTTGGTGAAGGTATAATGTGTCGAAAGGGTTTACAAACTGGGCCAACTTTGATATTGCACCAGTTTGTAAATATAGTGCTGGTGCCGGGTTGTTTTGTGCCACAGTAGGATAAAATAAATGACTCTACTAAGGCGCTAGGGGCTTGTATACTATTGCCTAGTTTGTGACTGGGGATGGTATTACTGGTAAAAACACAACCTTCTTAAGTAGGACGGTATTCTGGGAGATCAAAGCATGAATTCCAGCCCACGCAGCAACTGGCTAGTTAAATCAGCTTTGCGGACCACAGCATCAGGCAGAAGAAGATCTATGTCATCAGCCACTATGAAACTTTCTGGTAGACTGTTACATATTGATGGCTTGTAGTGATTTTGCACATGTTGGCAAAGCAGTTGGGTTATAATTTTGCAGCTTCGTTTGTTTTTGCCTACAGCTGACACAGCTTGTTTTCCAGCAGCTACTTCATTGGTACAGTCGTGTAAAATCACCATGGCAGTATAATTTGTGCTGGATGTTCCAGGCAAAGAAGAGCTAGTTTCAAAATCAAAATTATCAAGAGCAGCAATTGTAAATCCTTTCCTGGTAAAGTGACTTGGAAGTGGCGTGCTGACATATTCACAAGATTTTACTGCATGACCTACTAACAAGTTTCTAATCCGTACTATGTCATTGTAACTTGTTGATACACCAATCCTATTCATTAAAGGGATTAGCTCTCTACTTTTGCACTTGTCTTAGACTGCGTGGGCAGTCACCATGTGTAGCGGATTTTTCTTTCTGCTATGGTGTAATTTATAGTACATGATTTGGAAAAGACGGTACATCTGCACATTATAGGCCTGTCGGTTTATTGTATTGCCTCCCACTTCTTCAATTATATCTTCAAAGCCATTACCAATTTTGTCTGCTTCTGTTCCAAACTCAAGAACTTTCATTTGTAACAGTTTTGCCTGAACAACAAACAATGAACAATTATGTAAAAAAATGTTAAGATAACATCAGGCATTCTTGTTGACTCCCATGATTTGCGGAGCTGTGGTGCGTCGCAAAATGTGTCACTAAGTCCAAAATCTAAATCTTTCAGGACATTTCTTAAAATGGTTTCTGCTGATTTAACTGCATCTGTGATCTTGTTTTGGCAGCAAAAACTTCAGGAGGCATATCAGCTGAGAAAAACACAAGTCACCCATTCTTTTTGTTAGACTGACAAAAACGAATTCTATCCTTGTACATTCTCACCAGAAAAATCGTAATTTCATTCTTATGGATTAATACAGTTTAATCAATGTTGACCATTATTTCTCTAGTCTCACTGAGTGTGAACCCGTAGGCAGCACTCAAGAGTGGCTTTAAAACGTAATTTGCTTTTTCAAAGAGTGCCAGTCTGGCAGTTATGTTACTGCTGGGAGCTCATTGTACATTCATAGTTTCGAATGTATGCATGCATGCAGTTCGGGTAGGCATACAAATCTGTTGCAAATACATTCACGTCGCTGTTTAGATGAGCTACTCAGCTGAAAACTTCCTCTTGGAAGAAACTAGCTGCAGATGAAAACATGTTTACCCTTTGAGACTCACATACTCTTTACTTTTTTCGTTTGCCAATCCATTTGGCCCTTGTTCTGGCTAAACCACAGATAACATATTGAAGATCCTCTGCTTTCTGATTAGTTGTTAGAGGTGGATGAAGGGTAGCCATCGATCTTCTAAATAGATGGGCATTGGGTTTGGTTATCGTCACTTTCTCAAAAGACTTGGGGCCATATTTATACTTTTTGACGCAAAACTGCGCTAACGCAGTTTTGCGTCAAAAAAATTAGCGCCGGCTAACGCCATTCTGAAGCACCATGCGGGTGCCGTATTTATTCAATGACGTTAGCCGGCGTTAGCCGCCGGCGCTGCCTGGTGTGCGTGAAAAAAAATGACGTACACCAGGCAGTGCCGGTGTAGGGGAATATGGAGCTTGGGCGCCAAAAAATGGGACAAGTCAGGCTGAGGCAAATTTTTCGCCTCAACCCGATTTGCGCCATTTTTTTTCAACTCCCAACCCCCATTGAAATGACTCCTGTCTTAGCAAAGACAGGAGTCATGCCCCCTTGCCCAATGGCCATGCCCAGGGGACTTCTGTCCCCTGGGCATGGTCATTGGGCATAGTGGCATGTAGGGGGGCACAAATCAGGCCCCCCTATGCCACAAAAATAAAATAAAAAAATACTTACCTGAACTTACCTTAATGTCCCTGGGATGGGTCCCTCCATCCTTGGGTGTCCTCCCGGGGTGGGCAAGGGTGGCAGGGGGTGTCCCTGGGGGCATGGGAGGGCACCTCTGGGCTCCTTCCGAGCCCACAGGTCCCTTAACGCCTGCCTTTTCCAGGCGCTAAAATACGGCGCACATGCCTCGGAGTCAATTTTTTAGACGGGAACGCCTACCTTGCATATCATTAACGCAAAGTAGGTGTCCACGCAAAAAAATGACACAAACTCCATGGACTTTGGTGCTAGACGCGTCTAACGCCAAAGTATAAATATGGAGTTAGTTTTGCGTCGGAATTGTGTAAAAAAAAACGACGCAATTCCGGCTCAAACAGAGTATAAATATGCCCCTTGGATTCTTGTTGTGATTCAATGGTTTCTGCTATTTTTTGACAATTTTTTCAGGAATTTTTCCATTCTATACGACTTGTAGCACTTGTTGTTACAATGATAAAATATTTGATCCTCTTCACCCATCAGTTTGGATCTTTTGTGAATTTGTCTTGCTGTATCTCGAACACTCTTCTGTCCAGCCGCAGCTGATGTTAGCCTTTCTTTCTGATTAGTTTGGCATATGACACAATTTTCTTTGTTGAAGGAGTCCGCAGATTTTCTAGTTAGCAACACTCTGTCAGGAGGTAAAGATCCTCTGCTATTAGCTGCTTTGCTCATGTTTACAAATTTGAATCAACAGAAAATCTGAAACAAAAACAATATTAAAATAAATTACCAATATGATGGCTAAAACACATCATTATAGATCTGCCACTTTGGAAAATGGTGGAAGGGTTGCTCTGAGGAGTTATTTTCTATCTCTATGAGACTACTTGACCCCCCCCAAACCTACGTTTTGACACCAAAATGAAGTAATGTAGGCCTCATAGTTCCTGAAATATTGCATCATCACTGTAACACATCTGCCATTTATTAAAATATTGTCCAGAAAAAAATCGGCTCGGATTAGCAATGTCTACCCAATCTAAATTACTTCTCTAATGATACAAAAACACAAATCAAAAATAAAAATCTGTGGACAATTTTTTTTTTACAGCGGTATAGCAAGGGGCCAGGACTACAACTCCTTTGAACAACCTCCCTTTGCAACTGTTTCCTTTGTCACATGTCTCCACCAAAGAAAGCCTGTTCTACGACAATCCTGAATAGTGATTTTTACCTGTTGTAAATGATGTTTGTCCTGAAGAAGTCCCCCATTCAATTTATGACCAAGCGTTTGAAACCTTGACAGATTCGTACCTTCATATAGTTTAAAAACCTCCATTTAAGTTTATGCAACAAATGATGTTTATTTCATTGTAATATTGTGCCGGTCAGTAATTGTCTCAGTTAGTTCACTGCTCGCCGTGGTACTGATAGTGGTGATTGCACCACCTCCCTTATTTTTGTTTGCCATCAGATTATGTTCCACACCTACGTACTTCATATTGTACAATCATGTGAACTCTGTACTAAATGAGTATACTTTGATTCACAACAGGCTTCTGGCCATTACATGCTAACCTATAGTAGCATCAAAGTTATTTAACACTAAAAATGAATATTCCAACACATATATAAATATTTCCATACAGAGCATGCTCAGTTTTTGTTGTGTATACCAATCTTCCTTATGCCTCTCCTCATATACTTTCTATGTAGACCTAGTTAATAAATTATTTTATTTTATAATTATTAGAATTAGTTTAATAAGGTTGCTTGTTAAAGAGTTGGCACTTGATGATGTTGCATAAGTGGATGTTGTAGTTATGGTTTGTTTGTTCAGATTCTATATTTAGAGGGCTCATGAGCTATGTACGTTTACATAGAGAGTATGGTAATACTGCTTGATAAGCTTTCCGGTATTATACACTAACCTGGAGCACCTCCACATTTGAGCCTCAACTGAATTGTATACTACTATTTCTCTTCTTACAAGAAGTATAATTTAAATCCAGTCAAGCATGACAGGCAAAGTGTGTCAGTAGCAGAAGCACAAAATCATGATGCTTTATACTGTTCAGACTCCCATATTTAATAATAATTTAGGGGTTTTACAAAAAGCCAGTTGTCATGTTTCAATAACTTTGGAGTGCTACCAATAGCACTACTACTTCTACTACTGTGGTGTAGTAGAAGTATTGTTATAGTTTCTCAATGATGAGGGTCTAAAGTGTTGGTCCAGATGCTCAGCAGCCGTTCTTTTGGATATGAAGCTGGTTTATGGTTGCAGCACACTACTGGAGAGTCTATGGAAGTCGGCGTGTTTCAAGTGGGTGACACGGATCTTCAGTTTGAGAAGGTAGATGGCCATGGAGAGAGGAGAATCTGTTAAAAGAACAGAATTTGCCTAGAAAAGGGTGACTGAACTTCTTGAAAATCAGCCAGCCATCCTAAGAAGGCCAAAATCATCTATCTCTGATATTTGAAACTTGCTCCACTGAAGCCAGTACTAACAAAATACGTAACCACATGTGTTTATTAGTATGTGAAAGGCATTGCCATATCATAGAATATCCTTTCCATAATCAAACTCTAGGAAAAAATCAAAAAGTAATATTCACAAAGTGTTCCCCAAGTGAACAAGAGACACCACACCATAAAACAATGAAGAAATTAGTTTTAGTTCTGTGGTCCTTGATGTATCTCAAAAGGATAGCCTCTTGTTAGGTTAAAGAGTATACCTGTCACAAATAGACTACATTTTAAGTTAGTTTGGAGATTAATGCGCCGCCATGAGAGATCTATGTGGGTAGGAACAATGCTGGAAAAATGAATTTACTTGCTGGAGAGAACTTTGGGGCATATTTATACTCTGTTTGCGCCGGAATTGCGTCGTTATTTTTTACGCAAATCCGACGCAAAGCTAACTCCATATTTATACTTTGGCGTTAGACCTGTCTAGCGACAAAGATCTTGGAGTTTGCGTCATTTTGTAGCGTGGACACCTACCTTGCGTTAATGATATGCAAGGTAGGCGTTCCCGTCTAAAAAATGACTCCAAGGCATGTGCGCCTTATTTAAACTCCCGTGCAAAAATGACGCACGGGAGTGGGCGGGTCAAAAAAAATGACGTCCAGACGCTTTTGCGTCATTTTTTAACGCCTGGTCAGGGCAGGCGTTAAGGGACCTGTGGGCTCGGAAGGAGCCCAGAGGTGCCCTCCCATGCCCCCAGGGACACCCCCTGCCACCCTTGCCCACCCCAGGAGGACGCCCAAGGATGGAGGGACCCATCCCAGGGAACTTAAGGTAAGTTCAGGTAAGTAATTTTTATTTTATTTTTTTGTGGCATAGGGGGGCCTGATTTGTGCCCCCCTACATGCCACTATGCCCAATGGCCATGCCCAGGGGACATAAGTCCCCTGGGCATGGCCATTGGGCAAGGGGGCATGACTCCTGTCTGTGCTAAGACAGGAGTCATTTCAATGGGGGTTGGGAGTAAAAAAAAATGGCGCAAATCGGGTTGAGGCCAATATTTTGCCTCAGACCTGACTTGCCCCATTTTTTGACGCCCAAGCTCCATTTTCCCCTACGCCGGCGCTGCCTGGTGTGGGTCATTTTTTTTGACGCACACCGGTCAGCTGCGCCGGCTAACGTCATTCCATAAATAAGGCGCCCGCATGGCACTTTGGAATGGCGTTAGCCGGCGTTAAAAGTTTTGACGCACAACTGCGTTGGCGCAGTTGTGCGTCAAAAAGTATAAATATGTCCCTTTGTGTTTTCCATTATGAATAAATGAAATTAATAAGTAGTTCATAATATTGAGATGCCGACTGCAGAGAATTACATGTATTGTGTTGGTCACAGATTTCTAATTTAAGTAAGCCAACTCAGTTGGCTAATAGTTTTGTTGCAGAAACTCTACAGGGCACGAGTTACAACAATAAGTTAAGTGAATTGTGCGCTAACTTCAACCATGTGCGTGTAAACCTGCAGAGCATAATTTTGAATGCCTGCAGTTTTTACTAAATCTGTCTTTACTGAAACTTTGTTAACATGGGGTCGGTTGGATGGTAATATATTTTTATTACGTTTTGAAAATATTGACACTGTATGCGTGCGTAATTAAACTAACAAACACAGACGTACCTTACATTCATATAAACCATAGGGGTAGATTTTAAAAAAGTAGCACTGCACCCAGTTCAGTGCAACTTTTCTTGTGCCCCCTTAGCGACCACCATGTGTGCGCTTTATTTAAAATTTGGGCGCTAACCCTGAACAGTGCATGGGGGCCTGTTGTAACCAATGGTGTGCCCACTTTTAACACCTGCTCTGAGCAGGTGTTAAAAATGCCGCAAAAAATGGTGCAAAGAAATCTTTTAGATTTCTTTGCGCCATTGCTCCCCCACCGCCCGCCTCCAATGGGGGTACTCTCTGGCGCAAGGGGTTACAAAGTGGTGCTATACATACATTGCGCAACTTTGTAAATCTGTCACCGTGATTTTGGCCTCGTTAGGCTACATTAGCATTAAAAAAATGGCGCTAATGTGGCACAAGGGTGCGTTAGGCCCTCCTAAATCTGATACATACATTCTTACATATGGAGAGAAAGCTTGAGTAAAAAAGTACTTTAAAATCTCACTTTATACTATGCTAACCTGTGAACTGGAACCTGAGTGCACCTTTCTCATAGAATCTGAAAGTAAGCTTCCAGCTTCGCTGCTCCCTTTGACATCCAAGTGCTCTCAGAAGGACATTGAACACACACAAAAGGAATTGACTCATTGCCCCTTAAATGAGCCATTTACTTCAGGGCTGCAGTAGAAGACAAGCATTTGCAATGCAACGGGTCATGCATTTCTCCGAGTTAGAGATATTAGCAGTTGTAAACTCCCAATCGGACTTTTCTTGTCTCATTAAATGAAGAAAAAAAAACGAGCGCGATCGCGCTGCTAAAAAATGGAAATGGAAATAGAAACGGTGTCAGGGTCGATGTCATGCAAAGCGCTCAACTTCTGTCAAGCGAGATCACGCTGCGAAAAATGAGAAAAAGTAGTCCACAAACTGGACCGAAAACTGCGAGCCTCATATATTTTCAGTACTTGGTCGCTGGGCTCGAGGAGTGCTAACCACCGGAAAAGGCATGACCTATGCATACCTTCCACTAACGAAAGCAAGCAGATTTTAAAAGGCAAGCCCATGAACCAATGAAAGACACTGACGTGACATGGGCGGGGCTCCGAGCCCTATTCTAACTACTACAGCGTCTCGCAAGCAATACGCATGCACTAGCGCATGCTATCTCTGGCTCGACCCTAAAAAAATAAAGCCCTCGACCCCATCAGACTTCAGCCTTGCAGAACAAATTCAGTTCAATGCAAGTGAACCCCCTGAATGAGACTGTCAGTGGCGACTGGTAAATTTAGGAGGGAGGGAGCAGGACACACATGCACACTTGCACTCACTCTCTCATTCATGCATTCACACACACACATGTGCACACACACACATACACACACACACATATCCATTCACAGCACTCATTATCAAATATTGCAAACATACACACACGCACCAAACATTCCTTTTAATAAACACACATACTTACCTTCAGTTCGGAGGTGACTGCTGCTGCCTTCCCTCTCTGGCTGGCCTCAGGTCAGTCAATGAGGGAGGGCAGCAGTCCCAACTTCGTCACAGAGTGGGATGGGGTCAGTGAGACTTCTGACCCCACCCCCCTCTGTGACGAGATGTCACTGATAGACACTTGCCCTGGGCGCTTCAGGGCTTGCACCTGAAGCGCCCAGGTCAAAGTCAATGGGTGAGGCTTCCCTTGTCACCGAGGGGAAGAGCCTTGAGGCACCTTTGCTGAGCTGAGGAGGTCACACCCATAGGAGCTGTGACCTCTTCAGTCCAGCAAAGTTCAACTCAGGCAGACGAGAGCCTGCGCAAATCGCGCATGTCTAGCTCCTGGCTGCCTGACCTGAAAATGACCTTTGCTCATCCTGACAGACACTCTTCTTGATGGACAAAATGTGGGGGAGTGGCCCCTCAGCCCCAATGGACGGGCCGCGGCTGGTGACTGCACAGAACTTTGGGCATATCCAAGAAGATTAATTTGGGCTGTCACAAATCCCTGTCCAGTTTAGGAACAGTTGCAGGAAGTCACTAAATTAACCTGAGCTTCAGTGGCGTAATAACACTTGAGAGGGGCCCCCACACAGTGCATGGAGGGACACCCCATGACTCACTCAGGAGCTCTCAGGCCAGGGTACTCTGCTGAGGGGGCCCACTGGAGCTCTGGGCTGCAAGATCCTTTGTTATGTCACTGCTGAGTTTAACCCTCTGCTAGCTATGACACCAAGCACACCGGCTTAGATTAGGGTAATGGGTAAAGTATTTATGCAGTACCGAAACAATAATAAACACACCGGAGATCTGTGATCTTGTAAAGGAACTCTGCCTTCAGCGTCTATATAATCTTTCACATAGTTTCCTAGCAGATACCTATTTATCCTAAATCTGCCTATGCAGAATCTCTGCACTGAATACACCTTACCTGAATATGCTTGGCAAAATAGCACAATGTGCTGAATTTTAATTCCTTTTCTCACTTCACGGAAATCATTTCTCTCACACACAGGCGTAATGAAGGGCATTTTGGTAAATTTTAGACCTGCAACATTCAAGGGCAGGTTTAGGCGTGCAGATAGGTGCAGGAATTTTACGAGAAGTTATTGTTAATACCAACAATGACAAAAAAAAAACCTGAAGGGCGCATTTAAAAAACAAATGTGCAATGCAACACAGCAACCAAAGCCTTCATGTGACCACGCCTAAAACCAGCTCATCTTGCTGACTCCACTAATTGAACTAGTCAGGCTTCACTGGAGGTCATTCATGCTGAGGGTGAGACCCAGGCAGCAGAAGAAGGCATCCATGGGACTGTCGAAGCCAGAACCTATTTTATTGCTCCATTGGTCTCTCCATCTGGGAATCATCTGTGCCACTGGCTTTCCCGAACAAATTACTAGTATTACCCTCACAATGTCACCCTTAAATACAGCCATAGAATCCTCACAATATTTATAATAAATCATAACAAACCATTGTGAATTTGGGTAACGTGTCAAAGACACTAGAAAGTCCAAAAATCCAGCAAACAAAATCTATTTAGCCAATTAACTCGTAAAGGGACACACAGACATCAGTGGCAGACGTCAGAAAACAACCAGATGCACAGGCAAACTGAATTTCCAATAATGTAAGGAAAGAGAATATGAGTACTGATCAGGCCTCGGCTATTCCCTGGAGAAGAAGAACTGCTACTAGGAATGACATCAAACTACTCAAAGAGGTAGCAGTTTAAAAAAATATTCACCTCCTAGAGAACAGGAGACGTAACACCATACTCTTTGCTCCAAGGTATGAATCAGGGGATACCTTGATACTCTGGATAGGGGGTACATATAACAAATAATCAAGTCTTTACCCAAGCTGGATCTTGTTTCATGAGTGACTTAATAACTGTGTGATTCCTGTGTTCTAGCCCAAGTGACGATAGAAAGAGACACTGTGGGCAAAGTAGAAGTTTGTTTACTAATTAGGAGCCATCTTGATACACTGGGCAACTGAAGAATAACCATCCATGCAAGAAGAAGCAAGCCACATCCAAGGACCCTATAAGACTCAAAAGAAGTGAACTTAAACCGCAGAATGCATAAGTCTCTAATTGCCTGCAGATGGGAAACATCCTTTACCACGCAGTCAGAACAACGCCTACCTTTACAACGCATTCAATCTACGACTGCGGCATTACCACATATTACTTTACCACACAAGTCCTTACAATGACTTGCCTTAGGAGACCTGTTGTTGGACTGGTGTTTAATTTTTAAGGCCAACACCTTCCCTACTGTTGCGTAGACTTGAGTTGGAATAGTACTTTATTCTATTCCAAAGTCCAGTGCCCCCTAAGGCAAGTTGTTGTAACGACTCGCATGATAAATTAATACGTGGTAACATTGCAGTCATAGTAGAGACTGCAATGTAAAGGCATGCGGGGTAAGTGCATGCACAATTCTGCCATACAACCCTGCAGATCAGCATGGAGCCCAAGTGCATGTAGATTATGGAAACCTACAAAATATGAATTCCAGGTTTACCAAACCAGTATTAGTGGAGAGCCATCACAGTGAGGAACAACTAACACTAGTACCCCTCTGCTATCTCAAACAAGTAGTGAAACTACAGCTGGATACCCACAGCATTACTGGGGCAACCAAACCATCAGCTATAGGATAATTATTTAATTGAACCCAACCTTGATCTGAGTACCTAGCTGGAAAATTGCTAGGCTTAACAGCAAACAAGACAATAAAGATTGGGTTTCTTTTATAAAATGCTACAACAAGTTGTATCTAAGAAACCTGGGGTCTGGAAGAAGTTGAATTGGATGGATACACTGCGCACAGCTTCCCAACTATCAAACAGAGCAAGGGAAGACCAAAGGGAGGATTAACCATCTGGGTCTTGACAAGCCACTCAGTTAAAACACAATTACATAAACAAATCAACAATAACATACAACACCTAAGGTTAAAAAGCAACATATGGTTGTTCAACATGTTTATTTTTTATTTTTCAGCAGAGAACAGAAATGCCAGGATGAGTCTGCTAAACGACCTAGAGCTGTGCATCATCAGGGCACGTCAGAAACTAACCAGGCAGAGGATGTATAATAAATGTAAAGATAGAACTAAACGTGAACTAAATTAATACTTGTCTGTTGTGGTTTTCACAACAAGCCTTGCCCAATGATGCTGGATCAAGAGATACTCTACGAGGAGTATGCCGGGGCCATTCCCACATTTGTCACAAATGATTTGAGAAAAACAAAGCTAAAACACATAAAGTGGGTTGATTGATGGAAACCAGTGCCCTACACAGAAAGGTTTGGACCTGTTCAGATGGGGATGCCAGGGCCCGCCAAACAATCTACAGATGAGAATGAATTTCTGTGACTGAACTGAATATTTCTCCTCCATGTACCAGAAAGGCCCTAATCCCAGCCTAGCAGGGGAGGGTGCCCTGGACAAGCATGGCACATATGGCCACCTCACCACTGTGATGGCTAAGATTCCATAAGTTATTCATGAGACCATACCGAGTTCATAGACAATGGGATTTACAAAGCTGTGAATAGTCAAAGACCATTGAACACCCGGTCTTGTTAGAATATCATCAGATGGATTCTGCAATAACACAACAGTCTGGGTACCATTCTTAAGACAGCATTCAGTGGCATCAGGAACCATGAAAAATGTCCACCTTCCTGGAAAACAGAAATCATAACACCAATAAAAAGAAAGTCCCTGCAATGAGCCTTCAAAATAACGCCTATGAAAAACCTCAACTCCTAAACCTCATTCAGAACTGACTGAAGATAAAAAGATTCTATCCCATCTTCAAGCTGGCTTCAGAAAAGGAGTGGGAAACATGGATCAAATAATGGGATTGTACTTCCCATACTCAAAAATGTAACATTAAAAAATCAACTTTGTAAATAGTTTTTCTAGCTCTAAAGACAGCTTTTGACTCGGTTGACAGAATGCTGCTCTAGTTTGAACTGAAGGAGTAAAGACTACCAGAAACACTCCTTGCTGACATACAACAGCTTTATTGGAAAAACACAGCCATGATGTAGGATGACTGGCACAAACAGAGCTGGCAGCTGGAAGGGTTCCATTTCCAAAAATATCACCATTATTATTATTTAAAAAAAAAAACATAAAGTCGACATTTAACTTCCATTGCCCGTTAGTGCATATGGTGCTGAACTGTGCAGTTTCAGGAAGGCACAACGGCTGTAAAAAACTTGAGAACACATTTATGCAGCACTTATTACATCTCGGACCAGGTACATAAATGGAAGAACTAATGGCTGAATTACGCCCACACAGCACTGAGGGTTTATATCTATCAAAGCCATTTTGCCTTGGTCCTGGCTTTGTGTAAACTCAGAGAAGAAAATCTACCCAAGATCATTACTTGAAGTTTCGTCTTTATTTGGTTCTTCCTATACAGGATCATTTGTCTCTCCTATGACTAGAGGAAATAATTCTGAATGTTTTATGTATTTTTTATTAAATGTAATCTTTTTAAATGGTATGCTGTCTGGCTTGTGTTCATCAGAAAGAAATAAAAAATACCATTGTTACTAGATAGGACGTTTACTCAAAAACCATGGATGGTAGCGTCGGAAGGCCCATGTACAGCCCATAGGACGCTGTCTCGTTACAAAGTAACCTAGAGTAGCACAAAACTCAGTTTGTGTTTCTTTTAGAGCTACTTTTCGCCAGAACCTAATTCATTAACATTGTATCTCTCTGACGTCTCTCACTGTTCTCTGGGAAAGGCTCCTTCTATTCACCTAGGTGACACTTACTGGGGTAAAAGTTATACCTGCTCTCGAGTTAGCGACACAAATGTTGATGTCACCTCTGTACACACATTACTTTTCTCATGGCTCACTTCAATTTACGCATCTAAGAACCTTTGTCAATCTGCTACGGAAACAAGCGTGTGTAACTTGCAGGTCACAAGTCTAAATCCTGTGGGTGGAGGAGAGAGGTGACACAGCCTTTCGGCTTTCAATAGCTGTTAAAAGGTGTGCTATTGTTAATGACCGTGCTGCAAAGCCAAAGACTAGCAATAAGGAAGTGTTACATATGATAATCAAGTGCTATATAAAAATAATAATATACCCATCTATAAGGCTGATACATTCTCCACCAGTAGAAGTGCACCTTGCATTGATATTGAAGGTGAACTGTCACTTCTATGGGCTACTGCTTGCTGTTCGAGAGCACTCGCCCTGGTCATCAATATAGAAAGAATTATCCGTGAACGCTGTTTCCTTCGCAAACTTAGGCTCAGATTTATGAAAAATGCAGTGCCACTTTTCTTGAGCCCCTTAGCACCCCCCTAATACGGCGCACTATGGCAGTAGTCAGGGGGACAAGCATAACCGTTGATGCTAGTTCGGTGCTTTGCATAACTAGCATCAAACATTTTGAAGCGAATCCGGCAAAGCACCCAGAGCCCCATCAACCACAATGGGAGCCTCTTTTTAATGCCTGCACTTGGCAGGTGTTAAAAAATGCCAATAAAAATGGCGCAAAGGAATCTCATAGATTATTTTGTGCCATTTTTATGGCTCTCCTGGTGCCAGAATGCCCCCTTCAATTACTCTAGGCCAACATAAATCTGGGCCTTGAATTCTAACTTTCTAAGGGGTTGTCCTAGCTGTCACAAATTGAGTGGCACCACCAGAGCAGTGGGGGGACCTCGCTGCTAGCATCCAATTACTAGGAGTCGGGGGTAAAGGAGAAAAATATGAGCTTTGGATTCACAGTAATAACAAGAATACTTTGCAAGTTACCTGGCATCAAGGCCGACTGGCCGTATCTGGCATCAGCTTTTCCCTGGGAGGCTGGAAGGGTACGGGGGCGCTTTTGATATTTGATATTGGGAGGCTGGTTTTGTGGCAGTGCAGCAATTTTAAAACCACTGCAATGTTCCTTGTATATCCACCAGTGTTCAGGCAACAATAAAAGTGCTGGGATAGCTCTTGTGAATAATATATCTGCTGGAGAGAGGCTGGAGTTTTGTCTAGTGGCAGTTTTGACTCATTTAAGGTTGCAGAGGGTTAATATGACTGCTACTAAGAGCGTGCACTATGCAGATGACAGAACAGAATTTTATGTGCATAGCTCACTGGGTTACTGCTTTTGTCATAGAGATCCTTTTGTTACTGTGCAGTTCATGAATTACAATAGTTGTCTAGGTTAGAAAGTTATGCTTTTCCCCAGTCTTTTCATTATCCTAATTTTGCTAAAAAGGGTTTGTTTGGGTGGAAATAAAGTCTTATTAGTAAAGTCAACCCTAACCGCTGTGTTACGTTGTGAATCCTGAGCTTATGCTTCCCCAGACCAAGCACTCTTGAAAAATGTCTCCCAGTATGGATGACATGTGAAGTCCCTTGTAGTCTCCTCTTTCTTACGTTACATTTTCTATACACTGATTTACACATGTATGATTCATTGTCTTTGTATGTGTGTGATGTAAAGTGCTCCAACACCCTACACTGGTATGAGAGGCACTATAAAACAATTGAAATACATGTGAGAGAGAAGCTATGGAGAGATGAGAGGCGCTGTTGGAGGGTGATAGTAAGGGAATCACTGAAAGGCCCCAAAAAAGAATGATGTATCCTGCTGCACTGTAAGATCATCATTCATTATGCTTTAAAAACAAATACAATTGAATATATAATGAAAAATGTGTTGTAGAATGCACCACTTTCCCCAAACTTACTTGGGTTGGAGACCCCCTCTACCCTCCCTAATAGTGGTGAGGCTCGCTCCCTGCTCTCACTCGTTATGCACCATAAGATCTGACAAAATTTGCCAGGGCTGCTTTGGCTTCCTAGTCTGGACCTGCCTGGCATCATTGTCTCCTCAATGAATAGACCCAGGAATGTTAATTTTGCCATTACAAAGTTCATTTTGGAATGAACCCCGCAACAAAATTTGGAAAAAAGGAGGACAAATGGTGCATTTAAATAAGGTTTACTAAAGAACTTGGTTAAAACTTAAAGGTTTTATAAAACAACTCATAAGAGATAGTCTTCTTGAAAGTAAAGCCATCCATTCTTCCAGTACGAAATATCAGCCATGGTCATATGCATCATTAAAATATATTTCATAATATGCTACCCTTGCAAAGGATAAGTGCAGGTTAGGTGCCAGAAATGCTATAACTTCAGTCAGCATCAAATACAAGTGTGCTGCTAGATCTATATGCCATTTCTTTAGTTATTTCCAAGGCGTACTTACAATCCAGCCTGGGAGTTCCAGAAGAGTACTAGAATTAATTTACTTTACTGTGAATTCCTTTTTAGGGGTTCCACAGCTACTCATTTTATGCCATAAAGAAACCATGGGCCTGCCACAAATCATCTCTCGCCGAGAGGGACTGCATCAAAGTTTCATCTCATGAGAATTTTTAATAGCTCCCAAGAATTGTCTCCTAACGTGCAAGAGGGGGCTTGTATCACCAATAATATGGTCATCTAAATAGAAAAGAAGTGACACTGCGTGTACTACACCTTGCCCACCTATCTCTGCCTACATGCAAAACATGTTTTTGCGAAAGGGAGAAACTGCAAGCACAGTGATTACACAATTCATGCTTCTTCTCTCAATGCCTACGCTGGGTAAGGACTATGATAAGTCATATCACAACATGTTTTCTTTTGTGATTCTTCCATTGCATGTGTAGAATTAAAAAGATCGTATTTTTAGTTTTTTAAGATATCTTTATAAATGTTGCTGTCTCTAAGCTTTGCTCCCTAAAGATTGATCATTTTTGCCCTCTAATTATCCATTACAGTACAGACACACCAAGCCCTTTGGAGTCCCCTTGGCATAGCAAAACCAGTGCAGTTGGGTAAACCTTGCAAATATTAGTTATATGCCCCCCACCCCATAACCAACAATGATCCACTCCAGCTCTGGACTTTCTTTTTATAAATCCTTGCTACAGGCGCATAGTTCAACTGAAAGGAAACAGGGTCCAGTATGAATCAATTTCTTACTCATAAACCCAGAACAATATTATTTATAACAATAAATGCGATACAAGGTGATTAGTTGAAGAGGAGGGCATATATTTGCCCATGTGATTTCATGTACCCCTTGACCACTTGATGCTTCATGTCAGGGAGACCAGATCCTCAGGGCCTCTGCACGTTCCCAACATGTCCACCACTAGACAGCTCCAAAGCTGCGATAGGAATATCACAGAGCCTGAGAGAGTCCAAGTGGGGGAAAAGGGGATTAGGAAGGGAACAGCTGGGAAGGAGACTTGTAGGAAGCAAAAGGTTAAACAACACAATATCAAGATACAATTACATTGACTTTCAGTAGGCTATGGTTCTAAGAGTTCTCATACTGTAACCATGGATAACCTAAGAAGTGACTTTAACTAGACCTCAAGAAATCTAGGTACCTGGAAAAAAATCAAGAATGGGTTAATACAATGTTTCATATGAGCTTTTCATGCAATATCACATACTGTCTAGAAATACAAGAACCTTCTAGAATAATGTTTCAGAATTAACATGAAATTTTTCATGAGAACAATAGGCTATCTGAAACATTCCCTGGAAAACAATAGGAATTGTACTAGGGACTTAGGGCCATATTTATACTTTTCGACGCACAACTGCGCCAACGCAGTTGTACGTCAAAAAATCTAACGCCGGCTAACGCCATTCTGAAGCGTCATGCGAGCGCCGTATTTATTCAATGACGTTAGCTGTCGTTAGCCGGCGGAGCTGCCTGGTGTGCGTCAAAAAAAATGACGTACACCAGGCAGTGGCGGTGTAGGGGAATATGGAGCTTGGGCACCAAAAAATGGGGCAAGTCAGGCTGAGGCAAAATTTTCGCCTCAACCCGATTTGCGCCATTTTTTTTCACTCCCAACCCCCATTGAAATAACTCCTGTCTTAGCAAAGACAGGAGTCATGCCCCCTTGCCCAATGGCCATGCCCAGGTCATTGGGCATAGTGGCATGTAGGGGCGCACAAATCAGGCCCCCCTATGCCACAAAAAAATTAAAATAAATTACTTACCTGAACTTACCTTATGTTCCCTGGGATGGGTCCCTCCATCCTTAGGCGTCCTCCTGCGGTGGGCAAGGGTGACAGGGCGGGTCCCTGGGGGCATGGCAGGGCACCTCTGGGCTCCTTCTGAGCCCACAGGTCCCTTAACGCCTGCCCTGACCAGGCGCTAAAAAACGACGCAAAAGCGGCTGGACGTCATTTTTTTTGACCCGCCCACTCCCGGGAGTGTAAATACGGCGCACATGCCTCGGAGTAAATTTTTTAGACGGGAACGCCTACCTTGCATATCATTAACACAAAGTAGGTGTCCACGCTAAGAAATGACGCAAACTCCATGGACTTTGGCGCTAGACGCGTCTAACGCCAGAGTATAAATATGGAGTTCGTTTTGCGTCGAATTTGCGTAAACAAAAAACGACGCTAATCCGGCGCAAACGGAGTATAAATATGGCCCCTAATATGCACAAAGAATGTCACATTTTGAATTTAGCATCTTCACATAAAATCCCAAAAGCTCAGGATAAATGTGTGCACCTCATCAAACACAACACACCAGAGTTTTAATAGCCATGAAATGATCGCGCAAACTGTTGCCGATCTGAACGTCAGGTTTCACATGCTGGAAATGAATCGCGCACACTGCCAAATCGAACAAGAATATGCAAATGCCATGAAATGATCGAGCACACTGTTGCCGATCTGAACATCAAGTTTTACATGCTGGAAATGAATCGTGCACACTGCCGATTCAAACAAGAATATGCAAATGCCATTAAATGATTGCGCAAGCTGTTGCCGATCTGAACATCAAGTTTTACATGCAGGAAATGAAACGCGCACACTGCCGATTCGAAGAAGAATATGCAAATGCCATGAAATGATCGCGCACACTGTTGCCGATCTGAACATCAAGTTTTACATGCTGGAAATGAATCACGCACACTGCTGATTCGAACAAGAATATGCAAATGCCATGAAATGATGGCACAAGCTGTTGCCGATCTGAACATCAAGTTTTACATGCGGGAAATGAATCGTGCACACTGCCGATTCGAACAAGAATATGCAAATGCCATGAAATGATCGCGCAAGCTGTTGCCGATCTGAATGCCAAGGTTTACATGAGAGTAATAAATCACACACTCTGAAAGTTTCACAAGTAGGCCCAAAACTCGAGAGTCTTTGAGAACGGGGTTGGGGGCCCAGCCCGACCTCCGCCTTACCGCCCTGCTCAAGGATCACCAATATAATGCGGGGCAGACCTGGAACATCAAGGTAGGCCTCCGGAACAGGAGCTCAGGAAGTTGCTGCTGCTCTGCACCGGGACCTCTGAATAATGAGCACGTGGAGCTGGGCTGCCTCCCTTATATAGAGTCTGGCCCAACCCACAAACCACACCCACTCATGCTGCAGGGAAAGTTTCTAGAAGATCCTAGAAAGGGACCACACCCTAACACACTCAGTAAGCCTGCAGCAATACCTTGCAAATGAACAGTTATTGCAAACATCATTAATAGTGTTTTTCAAGGTTAAAATCTGTAATGCAAAAGGTTAACATACTGCATATAAACACAATGCATGAATTATGCTCTTGCATAAAGGCTGGGTTTTTGCATTTTTGTCACCCGTAGAGTGCGCGCTGTCCTGATGTTGACACTTCATCACGTGTTGGTGCAGATCAGTCCTTTGATGGTGATGGACATGCAACCTGCCCCAAGTGCCCCACCTGCATGGATATCTGGAACCCTGGTATTGTGTTTTGGTCATGGGTGGACACGAATCATGCATGTACACCATGAATCTAGGCATGTCTCATGGTAATGCAGTCTTGTTACACTCGGAGGATTGTAGAAAGCACAACCATTAGAGCAGTAAGGGCTACTGCCCTTACCTGGAGTTAAGTGGCATGAGCTCGGTAGTGGCAGCGTAGTATGAATGACGGAACCCTTTTGGCTCCAGAAGGACTCCATAGAGCTGTGATGTATGGGTTAGAACATGGTGAAATGAATACAGGTTTAGAATGTTGAGTTTGCGGTTACATAAAGATGAATAAAGACGTGTAATACGGAAGTCTGGTTGTGGTGTATTCATTGGCGGGTACCCCGACTGGGGAGGATGCTACAACCGGTGATAAGATAAGTAACCCGAGGATCAATGGTGCTCTTCCAGAGAGTTTGCCGTGGTCCAAGCAAACTGCTTGTGTGTGCCACATGTGCCTAAACATGTGTAATACATATCACCTTGTGTGGCATATTCATTGGTGGGCATCCAGGCTGGGGAGGATGTTACACCTATGTCACTCGGGCAGTGCCTATGGGCACATTCATGTAAAGTTCCTTGGCAGTTCCATAAACTTAGCATTGGCCTGCATGGATTGTTTGTAGTGCGGGCAGTGTGGGATGCTTATGTGTGCATGCTGAAATGTGTGTGTGAGAGTGTGTACTGTACATAACATGGAGGCCTGTGGGTTCCATTTTCGAAACATATGACCTATAAAGGTTTGAAGAGGTGAGGAATGCAACTCCCAGACAGGAGATGTGTATTGCTGAAATTCATGAAGGCTGGGTTGGGAGCATACACTGAAGTAAGGAGAGCAGAGCATCAACTGTGCACATCAAAGGTCTCTCTGTTTCCTTGAATGAGTTACAAGTCAGTGGGGTCTGGCATCATTGTCAGGGAGACAGTTGGACTCATAAGGTTGGCTCTGTGGAACAGCGAATCATGATAGAGAGGAAGGTTTAGGCATTTAGGCCCTCATTACAACCCTGGCGGTCAGTAGTAAAGCAGCGGTAATACCGCCAACAGGCCGGCGGGAAAAAAAATGGAATCACGACCATGGCGGAAACCGCCAACATAGACAACCACTTTACCACTCCTACCACCATGGCAGTAGAAACAAACACTGCAGCGGTAACCGCCAACAGACAGGAAGAGGACAAAGTACTGCCTACTGTATTACAAGAGGCCTATCTGCCACCTTTTCCGGGGCGGAACCAACGCTATCAAAAGCACAGCGGAAGCAGTACACAGAAGGGAGACCACTCACTTCTCGACACCCAACGAGGTGTACTGCCTATGCTGGCCTTCCTCCTGCTCTATCAGGAGCAGGACAGACGCCGTCGACGACCACGGTGAGTACTGCACCTACAACACAGGGGAGGGGGGAGGGAAAAGAGAGTGACACACACACACAGCACGCAATACCCCCACCCCCACCCTCACCCACAACACCATACACACAAACACATGCAGCAACATTACAGTTACACCCCCACACCCCCTGGAAGATTGTAATCATGAAAACTTAGTGAAAGTTCAAAAATCAGTATATACAAATATGTACACCAAATACACAAGTCCGGATAGTGTACCAATCATTGTCTGTGGACCAGTGGTCCCAAAATGCATGGGCAAAGCCCACATAAGATACCCGACTCGAAACGGAGAGAACACTGCAGGGGCATCAGATCGAAAATAAACAAGCACCCCAGGGGGAAGGGGCGGGGGCACCTCAGCCGGATGAACGCACAATGCCACTGCTCCTCGAGGGGGCTCCATGTCCTTGCTGTATCCTGGGGAGTGCAAAGAAACAGTCTCACAAGTCTTTCCAGTGGGTGGGTTGCCCACTGCTTTATCCTGGGGAGTGCAAAGCCACAGTCTCACAAGTCTTTCCAGTGGGTGGGTTGCCCACTGCTTTATCCTGGGGAGTGCAAAGCCACAGTCTCTCAAGTGGATAATAGTCTCCACTGGTTCTGGAGGGGGCTTTGTACCCAGAGTGCTTCATCCTGCCAAGGACTGAGGTAGTGGATGTCATTCTCCACTGGTTCTGGAGGGGGCCTTGTGCCCAGAGTGCTTCACATGCAGTGTGGCAGGTCCCATTCCCTCACCTGGGTGTGTGTGCAACAAGATTGCCTAGGAACAGGTAGCATGATACCCCATGAAGGCAGAGACATACCCCATCCTGCTGCGGCTTCGCCTTCCACCTGCAGGTGCTAACAGTGATGAGAGTCATGGAAGCAGTCCAGGGTCCAGGAAGTCCCCTCCAGCCTCGGACGACTGCCCACTGGGGATGGTAGCCATGTCAGATGTGGTGCCACTGTCTGAACACATTGCGGGCTGGTGGCGGTGCTTGCGGCGGTGCTGGCGGTGGTGCATGTGTCAGCACCTGTTGAGGGTCACAGCAGGACGTCTCCTGCAGCCTCGGACGGCTGCCCACTGGGGAAGATGCTGGGGACTGTTGCTAAGGCTGCAGATGTGCAGATGTTGGCGGGGCAGGTGGTGGTGCTGGTGGCGATGCAGGTTGGTGTAGTCGTTGACAGAAGGGGTGACAGTATTCCCTCACTTGGTGCCACCGTGCCCTGTCCTGATCTGCTCTTCTGCTTTTGTCCCTTCTCCACCTTTGATGGTGCCGCAGGTGTATTGCCACTGTCCCCTTTTGTTTTGGCGGAGCCCTTGGTGGCTGGTAGGTGCGGCTTCTCCCTCTGGGATGTGGGCACCTTCTTCACCTTGGCAGATAGCAGAATGTCCTTGCCCTCGCAAGCTGGCACACTGGCAGCCCTGATGGGTGGCGCACTTGATGACCCTGCAGTTGCTGGCACCACTGTGCTTGGGGATTTGGTGGCTGAGGTGCTAGGCTGCGACCTGGAAAGCCTGGCCCTAGGGGAAGGACGGGGGGAGGTGTAGGGAATAGGTCAATGATAGCCAGGAAAAGCTTCTTAGACACACTGGGACGGGAAGATGGAGGGGGTTTGGGAGTGGAGGAAGAGGTAGTGGTTGTAGGAGGTGTACGTTTGCTGAATTTGGGTGAAGGTGCATGGGCCGGAGGCTGTTGTGAGGTGGATGGTTGTTGGGTGGGTGAGTGCCTGCGTTTGTGTACTTTGGGAGGAGGGCTCACAGACACACTGGGAGAGGACACTGGGGATGTGTGCATGGTAGTGGTGGTGGTGATTGCACGTGAGCGGTGTGGTGTGATGGGCGTGCTGGTGATGGAGGTAGTGGTTGAGGATGTAGTGTGTGCAGGGGTGAGTGGAGACGATACAGAGAGGGAGGAGGAGGACGTGGAGGAGGGGGACACAGTGGAGGCAGTGGATGTTGCTGTGTCTGCATGGGTATGGTGCTTGTGTGAGTGCCTGTGGGATGTGTGGTGCTTATGTTTGCCATGTCCACTCTTGTGTGTTGATGAGTGTGCGTGCTGGTCTGATGGTGTGCATGCTGGTCTGATGGTGTGCTTGGGATAGGCTGAGGTACAGGGGATTGGGCCTGGATGGAGGAAGTTGGAGGGGGGAGGCTGGACACAGGGACAATGGCTGCCATCAGTGCTGAGGCCAGAGCCTGAAATGCTCTCTGTTGAGCCACCTGCCCAGAATGAATGCCCTCCAGATATGCATTTGTTTGCTGCAAATGCCTCTCAGCACCCTGGATGGCATTCAAAATGGTAGATTGCCCAACAGTGAGGGATCTCAGAGGGTCAGTAGCCTCCTCACTGAGGGGAGCGGGGCTGACTGGGGCAGGGCCTGAGGTGCCTGGGGCAAAGGAGATGCCCACCTTCCTGGGTGAGCAGGCACGGGACACACGCTGAGGGGCTGCTGGGAGGGCGGTGCTGGTGAGGGGGTGGCGGCTGTACCTGTTGATGCGGTGGGCACAGAGGTGCCCACCACCACAAGGGAGCTCCCACCGGAGGAGGAGTCACTGTCGCTGGTGTATGCTCCTGTCCCCGTCGTGGATCTCCCTTTGCCGTCCGTCCCACTGGTGCCTTCAGACTCCGTTGCTTCACCCTCCAAGTGGGTTGCAGCTCCCTCCTGCTCTGGTGCCACTGCTCCTCCGCCAGATGATGCTATTGCACGCAAGAACAGGGAGACAAAACTAAAAGGGAGAGGAAAGACAGAAGAAACACATGTTCAGTGCATGCAACACCACTACCGTTGGCGGACACAACACACAGGGAGCAGCCCTATGCACTAAGCCATGCACTAACAGTTCCTAGTTAATTCACATGCCCATGGGGGACGAGGCCATTTGCTGCACACCTGGAAGTCACAGGAGCCAGACTAGGTGTACATGGCTATTACCAGTAGTGGGGTTGGGGTGCCACAGAGCCTGCCTAACAAGGGACTTCGCCTAACAAGTTCGCCCTGGCCTAGGGGAACCCACAGCCCACTTCAACCACCCAGACACCTCATAAAGCACACAGAGTCAGCTGAATGAGAGTGTACTCACCCCCTTGTGGCTGCTGTGATGCTCTCAAGCGCCCATCGAACTCCGGATAGACCACCGCCAGGATCCGGTACATCAAGGGGGTCATGGTGCGACGGGCACCCCTTCCACGTTGGGAGGCCATCCCCAGCTGGGCCTCCGCCGTCTTCTTGCTCCAGCGGCGCAGGTCCTCGCATCTTTTACGGCAGTGGGTGCTCCGTCTATGGAAGACCCCCAGGGTCCGCACTTCCTTGGCAATGGCACGCCAAATACCCTTCTTCTGGTGGGCGCTGACCTAGAAGAAAAGTGATGTAACAATGGATTTTACTCCCCCGTCTGGTTCTTCTTACTCATTGGCACAACCCCCCACCCTGGCCCAGTAAAACATACACTGACCATCCTCACATGCTGGCCTCAGCCCACCCCCCTTGTATCTTCCATCCACCCCAGTCCATACATTCATGTCCCATCCATCATGCTCACAGTGTACTCACCTGTTTGTCTGGCGGACTGTACAGTTGCGTCTACTGGGGGAGGACCCCATCCACTAGTTTCTCCAACTCCTCCGAAGTGAAGGCAGGGGCCCTTTCCCCAGGCACTGTAGCCATCGTCGCTTCCAGACACGGGTCACAGCAGCACTTGCAGTGTAGGTCCTCTCCTGTTGATTGTCAGGTATCAAGTGAGGGAACAGTAAGAAAATGGCGGCCACGTCCGCGGCGTTACGTACCGTTACCGCCAGCGTACATCGTCATTGGCTCCTGGGACGCATAGGGCCCAATGTTAACCAATGCTGAATTGCGCCACGGTCTTCAACTGCCCACCGCGACGGTGTTCAACGCCAGCGCAGTTACCTCATTTTCCCTTACAGGTCAGGCAGCCGCCATTTCAGAGGGGCCACATGGGATGGAAAAAAACGGAGTCACACCTATCTAGGCCTGGATTACAGACAGACACAAGCACATTGCGATTTCTCTACGTTTTAGCAAATAACACATTGTGATATCTAAGTGTTGGATGACCCTCTGATTGCTGTTCTCCTCCATAGAGCACGTCTGCTGGGGCAGGTGATGAGATGGTGGCATCCTCCGGTGTACAGACCGCTGTGGACCTATCAACAATGGAAGAGAGACACATCATTATCCCATACAGACTTGATCGTGCAAAAATCCTGGAACTGTGTGCCCAGTTGGAGCCAGACCTGATTTCAGCTATCCGCCATCCCACAGGAATCCTCACTGTAGAGCAGGTTCTGTCTGTACTCCATTTCCTGGCCAGTGGGTCTTTTCAAACAACAGTGGCCATAGCATCCGGGATGTCCCAGCCAATGTTCTCCAACGTGTTGTCCAGAGTGTTATCTGTCCTGCTGAAACACATGAGCAGCTACATCGTTTTCCCTCAGGTGGAGGATTTGCTCACAGTGAAACGTGACTTCTATGCCCTGGGACATATCCCCAACATCATTGGTGCCGTTGATGGTACACATGTGGCATTTGTCCCCCCGCAGAAATGAACAGGTGTACAGAAACCGGAAAAGCTACCATTCGATGAATGTACAGATGGTGTGTTTGGCAGACCAGTACATCTCCCATGTGAATGCCAAGTATCCTGGATCTGTGCATGATGCTTACATTTTGAGGAATAGCAGCATCCCTTATGTGATGGGGCACCTCTGAGGCACCGTGTGTGGCTAATAGGTGAGCCCAAGGTCCCAAAAAAGTTGACATAGGTGTCTGGGTATGGGGTTGTCCCTAAGGGTTAGTGTGTGTCTAACAGTTGTCCCTCGACATTTTCAGGTGACTCTGGTTACCCCAAACTGTCATGGCTACTGACCCCAGTGAGGAATCCCAGGACAAGGGCAGAGGAACACTACAATGAGGCACATGGGTGAACTAGGAGGATTATAAAATGCACCTTCGGCCTCCTAAAGGCCAGATTCCGGTGCCTCCATCTTACAGGTGGCTCCCTATACTACTCACCGAAGAAGGTGTGCCAGATAATAGTGGCCTGCTGTATGCTGCACAACCTGGCTTTGCGACGCCTGGTGCCTTTTCTGCAGGAGGATGGTCCAGATGGTGGTCTTGTTGCAGCTGTGGAGCCTGTGGACAGTGAAGAAGAGGAGGCAGGAGAAGAATATGTCGACAACCGAAACAACATCATCATGCAATACTTCCAGTGAGACACAGGTAAGAGACTGGCACTGCTTCCCACATCTCATACTATTGTTGGAGCTAGCATAAGTCTGTCATTTACACTCAGTGTATGGACCCTGACTTGTTACTTTGCCTTTCCATTTCACAGATCTGGGTCCCACTTTGTGCCCTCTGCTATGTTTACTGCTGGCCTACAGCTGTGTTACATTGGTATGTAAATAAGTACATTGACATTGCTATATTCCTGAGGTTTTGCAATTACACATTAGTGAAATCACAGACAGACTCCGGATTGTTTTGTGATTCAAGTGTGTTTATTGCTGTGCAAATAAGTGGAGCGGTGTGTGAAATGGGCTAGGGTGATGGTGGAGGAATGTCCATGGCAGAGTCCAGTCTATTAGTATCACAGGTGCATTGTCCAAGGGGGCATAGGAAGTGGAGTAATGGCAGTTCAAGGTGGACGGGGTAACATAGTGGAACAGAAGGTTGACATTCAGGAGAGTCTTATTTCCTGGTGGGGGTCTTGGCAATGTTCTCTGTCTTGTTCCTGGATCTCAGGGACCGTTTGCAGGGTGGTTCTCCTTCTGCAGGGGGTGGGGTGCTGGTGGCCTGTTGGTCATGTGGCGGTGCCTCCTGTCCACTAGCGCCGGCGGATGTGGAGGGCTGTTCATCGTCCAGGCTAGTGTCAGGGGCCCGTTGGTGTGCCACTGTGTCCCTCCTGGTGTGGAGAAGGTCTGCCAGCACCCCTGCAATGGTGACCAGGGTGGTGTTGACGGACTTCAAGTCCTCCCTGATCCCCAGGTAGTGTTCCTCCTGCCGCCTCTGGGTCTCCTGAAACTTGTCCAGTACCGTGCCCTTGGTCTCCTGGGAATGGTGGTAAGCTCCCATGATGTTGGAGAGTGCCTTGTGGAGAGTGGGTTCCCTGGGCCTGTCCTTCCCCTGTCGCACAGAAGTGCTCCCAGCTTCCCTGTTATCCTGTGCCTCTGTCCCCTGAACCGTGTGCCCACTGCCATTGCCCCCAGGTCCCTAATCGCCTGGGTTAGTGGGGTTGCCTGGGTTCCCTGTAGTGGTGGACACACAGGTGCTTGACGTGTCCTGGGGACAGAGGGATGGGCCCGCTGGGAGGGTGCTGTGGCGGTGATTCCTGAGGGGGGGAGGTTCAGTGGTGGTTTGTGACTGTGTCAGGGGAACCGACTGTCCTGAGGTCCCTGATGGGCCAGGCTGGTCATCTTGAGCCAGGCGTGCAGAGCTGCTGTCATCACCGTGGGCCTCTTCTGCGGGGGGACTGGATATGTCTGGCACCTCCTGTCCGGTGACGTTGGGTATGGGTCCTGTTGGGGAGTGAATGCATAATGTTAGTATCTGTGTGTGCTGCCTTGTGCAATGGGTGAGTTACCCTCTACTCCTGTGCTTGCATTATTGCCGTGGCCCTTGTGTGATTGGTGATTTTGGGGCATGTGTGAGTCTCTCTACTGGACATGCTTTGGTGATAGGTGTCCATGCATTGGTGTTACGCGCAGGGCTTGATTTTGGGATGTGTGGGTTGTGTTAGTGGGGTATCTGTGGGTTGTTGGGGTGATGGGTGTGGGGTGAGGGTGGGAGTATGTGTTGGCATGCAGGTGGGGTGGGGGGGATATAGTAGTAAAGATTTGACTTACAAGAGTCCAGTCCTCCTGCTACTCCTGCGAGGCGCTCAGGATGCATTATTGCCAAGACTTGCTCCTCCCATGTTGTTAGTTGTGGGGGAGGAGGTGGGGGTCCACCGCCAGTCCTCTGTACAGCAATCTGGTGTCTGGATACCACAGAACGTACCTTCCCCGTAGGTCGTTCCACCTCTTCCTTATGTCATCCTGTGTTCTTGGATGCTGTCCCACTGCGTTGACCCTGTCGACAATTCTCCGCCATAGCTCCATCTTCCTAGCAATGGACATCTGCTGCACCTGTGATCCGAATATCTGTGGCCCTACCCGGATGATTTCCTCCATCATGACACTGAGCTCCTCCTCAGAGAACCTGGGGTGTCTTTGAGGTGCTGTGATGTGGTGTGGGTGATGTGTGAGGTGCTGTCTGTTGTGATGTGTGAGGGGATGTGTTGGTGTGTGTTGTTTGAGGTGCGTTGATGTTGTATAAGTGATGGTGTTGTTTGTCTGTGGATGCTGGTGTTGTGTTAAGTAGTCTCTCTCTCTGGCCTTCTTTCTGAATTTTGGTTGTAAGGGTTTGTGGGTGATGTGGTTGTGTGCTTTATATTGGATTGGGTGTGGTGTGTGTATGTGTGTCAGGTGTGTGTATTTTGAATTGTCCACTGTGGGGGTGTTTTGTGAATATGTGTGTATTTTGAGCGCGGCGGTGTGCACCGCCAATGGATTACCGCGGTTGAAAGACCGCTGTGTTGATTTGTGGGTTGTGGTACTGTGGGCGTGACGGTGTAGGTTTTGGTATTGCCAGTTTATCACTGACCTCTGGTGTGGCGGACTTGTGTGGGTGTCTGTATTGTGGCGGATTCCGAGCTGTGAGTCATAATACCTGTAGTGGAATTCCACTGCCGCAACGGTATGTTGGCGGTCTTCTGCACGGCAGAAAGCGGGATTTACCGCCAAGGTTGTAATGAGGGCCGTAGACCTTTATGATGCATATTTTGGTGGAAGTTGACAGCCATGTGTGATCCCTAGTTACTTCCTTGGCCTGTGTTTTGGATCAATTAGAACTGGAACCACATCTGTTGTGTGAGACTTTCCCTTTGATAAAGAAGAGTCCAAAGGAGAGAGCATTTCAAAGGAACTGACACCCGCAACCTTATTTTCACAGGATCAGACACTGAATCACATTTGTTTCTGGATTTGGACTATAAAGGTGGGAGCATAAGTCACACACTTTGTTCAACAGCACTGTTCAATGGAGGAGAAGAGCACTCAAATTTCTAGCTTCTGAAACCAGAAATAGGGACCATGGTCTGCTAGTCTCTCTGTTAAATGAGGGGCCCTCATCCAAGAACTCAAGACCACTATCTTGAGCCTGGAGTACAAGACTTCTGCCCATCTTCCAACACCAGTGGACCCTCTGTGGAGGAGGAGAGTGCCTGTATGGAGCAGGGTCCAGCAGGTATCCTGTCAAGTGGATCCCAGTGAGTGAAGTATGAGACACCCAGTCGGGACCACTCAACAGACAGTTATGGGCACGTTCATGTGCCAGGCGTGGGCCACCAAGAAATAAGAGCCTGTCAGTGACCCATGTATGCCAGAAAGGGTAAACCATGAAGTAAGGGCTGTCACCTTTGAATGGAGGAAATCGGTGACCCCAATGTGCCAGGAGAAGGCCACTGTTGAAGCAGGTCCTTTGCCCTAGATCTTCTTGCCCCAGCTATTGTGAGGAACACCTACCAATTGTGAAGAGCCACAAAGGAGAACGTCCAGCACCAATGCAGGCCTTCCAGAGACTGAAGGATACCCAACGCATCATCAGAGACCCTCATGGTCCAGAGACTGTAGCCCGCAGAGATGTGCCCAGGTCCTCTCGTACTTCATAGCTGCCAGTAGGCCTTTTGGGGACTTACCCAACCTTAACACATAGCGTTGTTGAAGGTGATTCTTAAGGCCAAACTTATACTTTGCCAAACAGGGACTAGTGTGGGCCACACCTGAATCTTATTTCCATTATCAAACAGGGAATAATCAGCCTCACTAGAAAGGAATGGAGGAACTTTTAGATACTTCCCATGAAGATGCTAGATTGCTGACCTTAAGAGACTGTAGATGTTATTTAGGCCCATATTTGTACTTTTTTGCGCTGTTTTTGCGTAATTTTTTTATGCAAAAGTGCCGCAAACTTACAAAATATAATTGTATTTTGTAAGTTTGCGCCGCTTTTGCATCGCAAAATGACATAAATGCGCCACAGAAAAAGTATAAATATGGGCCTTAGGGCCAGATGTACGAAAGGATTTTACCCATTCTGTATCTATGGGAAAAAGCTTACGTACATATGGCCCTTAGTGTGTTGTCTATGTGCTTTGTGTGCTTATTTAAAATACTACCTTTTTCGTAGAAACAAACATTTGACAAGACAATCATCTTATTGTGGTTACTGTTTGTTCTTTGATTATTGCACTCGTGTATGCTTCACACCCACTTCACCCTTGAAAAGCCTTGGACTGGTCGACCCATGCTACCACTGAGAGTCAAGTGCTAAAGGGGTAGTACTTGGCCCAGTTACTCAGGATGACTCATGGTAGATGGGGCCCCAGGACATCATTGTAAAAGGCCTCAACCTCCGTGGTGTGGTCTTTAACACCTGCTTGCTCTCTTCCCCTCTAAAAGCGGTTTTGACATCATGCGCACCATGTGAACAGTACAATTGATATTTGTCACTGTAGTCATTAATCAAGGATCTCTAACTCAATTCCTGACCCTTTCTTTTACTAGTTCCCACCAGCCACCCCTCTTTGTGTTGACCTTCGGCTTTGTTTTCCTTGTTGCTCTGTCTGTAGTTCCATCTTCTCTACTACAATAGTTCCTACATTTTTTTGAAATTTTGCATCACATGTTTTTGGGATGGCTTATCTATATTTATACGTACGCATAGTTAAGGCAGTATTACATCTCTGTAAAGCAAACAAGATAGGATTGTGGACCCTACATATTTGAAGCGTTAGATATCTGCAATTCAGTGGCTAGCACAAAAAAACTCCACAGAGCCTTGAAGTTTTGAAGACCAATATTATAACACTGAAGAAGTCGCCCCCAAATTTTGTTCCTCAGCATGACCACAACGTCTGTCTAAGCAGATCAGTCATAGTGCTCTGGGATATTATTCCTCTTGTTATCATTTGAAACACTCCATTTTGTTATGATATTAACCTGGTATAGCAGTTAGTCCTTCGTTTCAGTGCAAGCTGCAAAGCAAAACATACTGTCTGCCCTCTTTAAAACCAACACTAAGGCCTGAATTTATACTTTTTGGTGCAAAACTGTGGGAACGCAGATTTGCACCAAAAGTATAGTGCTGGCTTGAGCCATTCCTGAGCACCAGCTGAGCTATATTAAAGGAATGGTGCAAGCTGGCGCTAAACTTGAGCTAGCGTCTTTTTTGAAGACGGGTGGGGGTGGCGGTAGGGAAGGAGGGAGTTGTGGATCAAAAAATGACGCTAGCCTGGTTAGAGGCCAACAAAATGCCCCTAACCAGACTAGCGCCATTTCCTGGTTCACAACCACCAAAAGACAGGAGTCATGCCCACCACCCTAATGGCCAGCACAGGGGACAAGTGTCCCCAATGGCCAGCACAGGGGACAAGTGTCCCCTGAGCATGGCCACTGCTCCCTGTGCCATGCAGGGGGCCCCAAGTTAGGGCCCCAGATTGCAAAATAATAATAAAAAAATACTTACCTGACGTTACCTGGGATGGGGTCCTCCATCCTCTGGTGTCCCTCTGGTGGGGATAGGGGTGTTCCTGGGGCTTGGGGAGGGCACCTGTGGACCCATTCCATGGTGTTTAATCATGGAAATGGGTCCATAGATCCCCTAACGCCTGGTCTGACCCAGGCGTTAAAAGCAAGCTTTGCACCATTATTTAGCCCCTCCTCCTAACCGTGCATCATTTTAGCATGGGGGGATAAATATGGGGCTATGGGGATAGCACCATTTTAGAGATGGGAGCACCTACCTTGCATCTCATTGACGCAAGGTAGGTGCACCCATGCAGAAAATGGTGCAAACTACTCTATTTTGACGTTAGACATGTCTAACGTCAAAATATAAATAGGGAGTTAGGTTTGTGCTGAATTTGCGTAAAAGATAATGACTCAAATTTGACTCAGAGTATACATAAGCTCCTAAATCTCTAAACAGAGACATTCTCTTCTGTATTTCTTTTATAGCCTTTGTGTTTACTTATGACTCTCTACTTAGAAAAATAAAACTGGGTCAGAAAAAATAGCACATGCAAGCACGCTACCACAAGAGATTGTATGCTGCTGGCATGCAAGATGTCACAAAACGTCTAATCACCCTGGAGTTGTATAATCAAACTGTGGAGGGTGACCCGATGCAGTGAAAGTCCTCCAACATCAGGGCTGAAAAGTGGGTAGCCCTAAAAAGCCTGCAACATCAGGCATATCCTGTAAAATGTGCTGTGACTTTCCTGACCCACACGTACACCAAGGGTGAAATATCTGCAACAAATCACACTGTAGTAACAAATAAAAATACAACTAGGAATGAAGAATGGGCGGGACAGAGACCCAACTCCCCCATTACGGAGTTCTCACTGTCCCACCTATGACTTATGTTGAGTTAAAGCAGTATGCACCACACAGTATTCTATGTCAGTATACACAAAACATGATGCTGAAAAACTTTAAAAGCCACATCAGACACTAAAACAAACATTTTCAAAGCCAATAGGTCTTGCCTTTTAACAACCTTCATGTGGCCACACTGAAAGCAGGACTTGCACTCACCAATACCCTTCAGTTGTGGATCTGAAGTGAGATATAATTCAGTAGCTCTCCTAGTGCATTCTGGTGAATGTGGCCCATCTATACAACCTTGTAGTTCTTTCAATGAAGCAAAGCTTGATAACTTCTAGTTTTCTCCAATACGTCATTTTCTAAAATTGATAACTACTAATTTCCTCTAATGTGCCATTGTTTAGCTCCAAACATGTGTTTTGCTTTTAATGAGCTCTTTGGTTGAGCTCGGCAGGTACTGGGTCCAAACTTGTTTACAGTATTTCAAGAGCGGTGCCGCCTTAACTGTTCATTAAGAAGCAAGTTGCTGCAACAGTCATTTCACTCTGGTGCAAGGGAGTATCCCGAAAATTAAAATATCCCCCAGTTTGAACCAAAGGGCTTATAGTGCCATGCAAGCAAAGCAAGTCATCATGACTCCTCCATCCAAAACATCTAAACATTCACCCTTTCATCCTTCCATTCAGCTGCTGATATCCACCATTTCACCTTTACATACTGTCATCCATTCCTTCTTCATCCTGTAATCAACCTTCCACCATTCCATTCATCCACATCCAAACCTATCCATCCTTCTCCAAACCTATCCATCAAACCTTTCCATCCATCCATCCATCCATCAATCCATCCATCCTTTTGCTCATTTATCCATTCACCATTTCACTCCATCAATCCGCCATGCTCCCTTTCACTCATCCATCCACCCGTCCTTTCAGTCATCCATCCATTCATCCATTCATCTTTTCACTTATTTGTCCATCCATTCACCCCTTCACTCATCAAACCATTCACATTCAACCTTTCATCCATCCACCCTTTGAGTCATCCAGCCATTATTTCCCTCATCCATCTTTACATCCATCCTTTCACTCACCCATCCATCCTTTCACCCAGCCACCCATCCGTTCACTACATGTACCTACTCACACATCCGTCCACCCTTGCTTCCACTCATCCACTTACCCACCCTTTCCCTCAGCCATCAATCCATTCACTCACCTACCCATCCATCCATGCATCTATCCATAAATGTATCCATCTATCCAGCCACTCACTCATCCATCCTTTCACTCACTCACTCATCCATCCACACTTTCATCATGCATTCATCTACCTTTTCCTACATCAATCCATCCAGCCACTCTCCCTTTCATCCATCCACCCACCCTTTCACTGACACATCCATCCATTCATCTTTTCTAATTAATTATAAGCCTTTGTCTGCCGAGTAGCAGACAAGAGGCCATCAAGAACTCCACCCATACTGCAGCTGCTAAAGTAGGGGGTTCACAACTCCTCTGCTCTGGTGCATAACCATTGGTCCTGGGAACCGCACTATACAATAACAACCTTCATGTGGCTGTACTCAAGACAGGACTGGCTCTCACCAATAACTTTCACCAATAGCTTTCATGGAAAACATAAACTGCAAATTTGCAATGATGGACCGCACTGACCAGAATGGACTGTGAGGGCTACTGAGTCTGGATTCTCTTGAAACTCACAGCTGCAGATTATTCATGAATGCCACTGCTATTGTGAGTGCAGCCATATGGAGGTGGGAATGGCGGGTAGGTCTGGCCTTTGTAAGCTTGTGCGATGGCTATATTTAAACATTTTATTGCAAGCATATGCCATGAAAGAAAAAAGAAAACATGCAGACACCTAAATATAGCCACGATATGCAACATAATTTTCAATATTAAAAAAAAACAATGATGTTTGTGTGTTACTAGTGATAGTTTTAATAACAAGCCTTTCAGCTGCACCAAGCATGTTAATATTATTTGTGGAGGACACTAGAATAAACCACATTCTAACAAAGTACTCAAATTGCAGGCTGTTACAATGTGACAATGATACTTACAGACTTTATAACCAGAGCTTTAAAAGGAGGCAGAAAATAGATCACCTTTCAACTGGGCACCCAAAGTGAGGGCAAAACTAAATAGCTGGTATTTACAGTTAATATGAAAAATAAAACACGCCATGACCCAGGTGCCACTGAAGAGAAAGGAACTACTATAAGATGATGTGACAAATGTACACAGGCTTTCTGAAGTCACCAAAAGTGAATGGAGACAATGGATACATTGGGATAGGGGCGTCGCCAAATAAGAAAACAGGCAAACACAATGATAAGCCTCTCCTCAGTAATCATGTGCTTCACTAGAGCAGGTGTGATAGGGCAGAATATCAGAAACAAACTGTAGGAAGCAAAGAGTGGAATGGCTCCCGTGAGAAGCGCTCCCTGTCAGCCACAGACTGAAAGATAACCAGAGTGGTGCGATCCCTGAGGCAACACATGAACACCAGATTGCAAGAGGGCCAGAAGCCAAAGACCAGAATCAAACCGACAGAGAATTGAAACCCAGGATAAAAAGGGGTCTGACAGGGAGAAGAGGAGGAGCAGTGGCATAGCTATCGGGTGCAGTGGCACCAGGGTTCCAGGCCTCTAGGGGCTCACCGGGCCCCAGTTTTGGCTCCATTTTATTGTCCAGGTGGTAGATAGTGGGTCACATTTTCCTTCCTTGCATCAGGGCCCATGAAGACCTTGCTACACCACAGGGGCAGTACCAAAACTGATTTCTTCATGTAAAGCCCAATTATCCTAAATTGTTTTGTTCTTTGCCGCAGTATTTAGCCACATCCTGTAGACAACAAAAGAAGAAAATATTTGTAGATCAATATGACCTATAATCTAACACCCTTTTTTCTTATCTTTGAAAAAACGTCTATATTAGAGGACTCCCTATGGAAACACCACAGGGGCCTTATCATGAATGTGTCCTGGTACATAGCAGAGCTGTGCGACTGTTGCTAAGCCATTGCATTCTATAACTCACATACACGTGATTCTGAAATTATCTGTTACTGCATGAGTTGTACAACGCATACCATCAAGGGCGGCCCCTCCATGTGAGCGGACTAGCGTTGCCCTGCTGCAAAAATGTCCCCCAAAATGTCCCAGAACTATAAAATGGAATGGTAATAAACTTTCTTTATTATAATTTTATTTTTCAGTACCACGTCCTGAACCGAGTGTTAAGACGGCGTGGGGCAATTGCTGATGAGTGGCAGCAGGGTGCTGTGCACTTGTTTAAAGTGCGCATGTCCCTTTGGCCGTCCGTCTTGCGATGGCCAGCCTGACGTGTACACTTTAAACATCTCTAACCCAGCTGTCTTAAGACAGCTGGGTTTGAGAAAGCAGAGACCTCCAGTGCTCTTGTGAGTGCTGAGAGAGACTGTGCTTACCAATCCTGATGCTGCTTTCAAGCTGGTTTCCAGCAAGAAACAGGCTCGGGATTTGTTAGTGCTGTTTCCTGGTCCCCACGGCCATGTTGGAGCTGGCATGACCAGAGGAAAGAGGACACCGTGAGGAGAGGAAGACGCCCGCAGGTAAGTGACTTTAAAAAAAAAAAAAATATGACTGTAACCACCCCCACCCCACTGCCGTAACTACATGCCAGCCGCCACTACATACCATTGAAACATGGAGTGGTAATCGACTTTCCCAGTTTTCCGAGCTGTGAGGGCTGCAGCTCATACACTAACCTGGAGAACTTCAGAGATAAATGTGCATTTCACTGTGCATTGTCTTAAAAAACCTGGTGGACAAATCTGCTTTGTGGCACCAGAAATATTCATGATATGGCCCTGTTTTGTTTGTCTAACATGGGGTGGTCATAGTTCTAGTTCGCAGTGACTGTGTGTGGTATTTTGGATTTTCGTGTTGGAAAACAAGTTCACAATAAACCAATGGGCTGTCTCCTGAACATCCGGTGACTTTCTCACCTCCAGCTTAAGTAAACTTCCCACTTTGTGATCAACCTCAGTTAATCCTGGATGAACATGTTGCCTTGCATTGAGCGCAGGTACATATTAAGCTTTTCAAAATGTAAACCCCCTCCAACAAGCCCCGGTTCCTGGATGGAAGATCTGTCATAAACGCTTATAGGTGTGATATTTCCCTTTATATTGTTTCCAATATAAAATTCAAAATCGTGTCCATTAATTGATGATTTCAGCACTTATGTTTGCTTGGCTATCCTAATAAAAAAATAAATTTCTCAATCATGCATATATTAATAGAAACTAAAGATGCCCACACAAATTTCGCAATATCTTAGGCTTTGTTTCATCAGGGATTTTCTATTAAATGAGCAATCTTCAAATAATCACTATAAAATGCAGTAGGCTGACATCTACCATATTCTATGTTTACGGTTGTAATGTGAACGCACGGTAACCCTTAATTTGTATGTGGAAATGACTCGTTAAACAATATAGTATTTACTAGGTAATATATGAATAATCCTATAATCAGGATAGTTAATTGTACAGCATGGCAACCCTGACTGATCCAGTCAGATAATCTTACTAGAGTTAATATGAACAGATGTCTTTAAAAATGGTCTTTACTACGAATACAATCACGAACTTACTGAAAAACGATGTTTTCCCAAGTAGTTACAAGAGGAAATCTCAAACTACAAAGGTTTTTTTGCTAAAATAACGAGGAGCATATTTATGAGTCGTTGTGCCATACTTGTCTCACGCAATGTGGTACATGCGTGGCGCAAACCACTCAGTCATATTTAAAGCCACTCTGTGTGGCTTTGAATGGCTTTAAAAATATGGAGTAAGGCAACTCAGCTCAAATTGCTGCATTGCCTTAGTCTGTGCTAGAGGGGCATTCGATGGGAGCTGTTTGGGTGTTCCCATGTAACTCTCATGGTTTTTTATGCATTCCCATATTTACCATTCCTGGTAAACCTAAGAATGTGCCAAAAGCCTACACCACCACAGGTGAGGAGTAATGAGGAGAAATATCTTTATTTGTACTCATTTTTTCCTTTTCCTATGTGTGCTACATTCTGCAGCACACATAGGAAGAGGAAGAAGCCTCTCAGGATTGTTTTTGTGCAGGAGTGTGCCTCTTCCTGCACAACACCAATATTGTATGCACTCCAAACACCCTTGGACCATGGTACAAGGATGACTGTGTTGGTGCAAGGCAGCCAAAAGGGCACCAGCGCAGGGGGAAAGGACAGGAATGCACTGTACTGGATAAATATGGTGCTTTCCCGCCCTTTCCCTGTGATGCAGGGCAGGGCAGCGCAGCAAGGTGACTTGCTGCACTGCCCTGCGCCACAAAGTGCACAAATCTGGGCCTAACTGTCTGTTACTGTGGTGCAGGTAAGTCTGGTTTTAGGCCACATTGGTCGATGAATAGACCACAAAGTTAGATTCCCCTTACTGCAAAGCCCACACAACACAGCTCACACATGCTCATGGTCTGTGCTATGTTGTACTATGAATTTCTGTTTAGTGGGGCCCTTCTAAAAATAAGACACAACTTCCAAATGGACAGTGTGACATACACCGAATTTTAATGGATGTCTTAAAGTTGTAGGAGGCACTGTCAGGAATAGGGATGATTAATTACCTGCACCAAGACAAAAGACATAATCATAATGGGCCCCATTGTTATAAACTTACAGCTCTGTGTGTATTCTGTAAATAGAGCCCTTTCTAATTGAATCAACATACACCAAATATTTGGTAGGGAAATATTGCTAAATAGCTGGTGCTAGTTATAGTAAAACACACATTTGACTTTAAGGGCCATATTTATACTTTTTGATGCAAAACTGAGCCAACGCAGTTTTACGTCAAAAATATTACCGCCAGCGAAACACCATTTCTTTGCGCCCTGCAGGAGTCAAATTTATACTTTGGCGCACGGCGGCGCAAACCACAGGTGTGAGTCATTTTTTTTTACTCAAACCAATGCATCTCGTCATAAAGGAAAACAACGTTAATATGGCAAAAATGACAGTGAGCTGGTTTACGATGTCGCAAACTGGATATGTGCCGTTTTTTGACGCAATTGCGTCAAAAAGCGTCGCAAACACTGCAAAATGTGCATAGCAGAGCCAAAATTGATTCCCAGATGCTTGCACAGACCCCAGCAAGATGACAACAGACCAGGAACCAGCCAGGTGGACCCACAGAAGACCCAGGATAGGGAGAAGAAGAAAAGAAAGTGTCACTTCAGTGCAGAGGAGCAGGGAATTCTGGTTAAAGAGGTGACGGAACACCAGAACCAACTGTTTGTCACCTCAAAGTTACCAATCAGTAGGAGAGAGGCAATATGGCAATAAATTGTTGACAAGATCAACAGTGTGGCAGAAGTACAGAGAACAGTCATCAAGTGCAAGAAACGCTGGCATGACTGCAAGTGCAGGACTAAGGAAAAGATGGCCAGGAACAGGAAGGCAGCACTGCAGACTGGAGGTGGGTGTCCAGCACCGCAGGAGGCCCTGGACCACATGGAGGAGATGGTCGCAGCCGTCATCCCTGAGGAGATCGTCACAAGGATTCAAGGACAGGACAGCGCAGACTACCAGGAGACAACACACATGCAGTCGCATGGGGAATTAAAATGCTCAAATGTTAACTGTAAGCAGGGGGGGGTGGACACACCTACTACACAATCTATGTAAGTCATGATATTCAGGGAGTGGAATGGATAAGGGGGCACGGCACGGGGGCATGGACCTTTCAGAGGAAACCTGGGCACACTACTACACAACACCAACAACCTTTGCATGGGGGTATGCTGCCATGCCAAGGATGTTGCAAAGGTAAAGCCAGGCCAGGAGGGCAGGGTACACCGTAAAACTGGCAGCCCGTCACACGTCAGCCAGTATTCTCCCTACAGTAACTAGGGCCCAATTAACAACCTCTGGCCATACCTGCAAGTGGAATGTAACATTGACGACAGTTGCCACTACCACCTCTGCTGTGTGTACAGGTCAAGTAGCTAATGGCAGTAACGTCCCCATGGATCAAACACACCCAAATTAGAGGGTTCAGGATGACAACATTATCAATCCCCTGAAATCAATACAAATGTTCCAATCCAGTCAAATGTGATTGTCCAAAGTTGCTACAAACATCAGCTATTGTCATAAACATTATGAGGTACACAGCACTAATGCCATACCCATGCTGCATATGTCAGGGTCCACCCTATGCCTGGGTCACAATAGCTCCAATGCCACCATGCACCATCCCAAATGTCATACTGCTCAGACAATAGCATTGAGGGGGGGTACACATGTAACTGGTTACAGAAATACACCTGCACAGTCAGAGGATGAAATGGAACACTGCTAGGACTATCAGTGCAATCCAATGTACCACACATTCCCCAACATCAGCAGTATACATTACCAATGCTGACATCCATATTGTGCCATAACAAAGCTATACATAGTATATGCTAGATCTCAACAACATATAGGTAGATGTGAAAGATCAGAGACTGGGGCAGGTCCAGATTGTTAAGTGTGGTGCTAGTGCCATCAGAGCACCCACAGCCGGTGAAAGGCCTCACCATGAGAATGGAAGTAGACGGAGGGTTGAGTAGGATAAGAAGGTGGCAATTCAAAATTTGGCCTGAACCAACACCTAGAGGATGTGATGCTGACAAGTCCACAAACTGACCACAATACATGTGACATGCAGGTGGGGCATAGGCCTGGGAGAATGCTTATAATATAGACATGAGCAATGAACAGGAACCAAGATCACAATGTGAAAATAATCGGAAGGCAGGCATGTCACATTACAAAGCCCACAACACAGACACACTAATTGTAACATATCTCATTGCAGAGGACGATGGCTCTCCTGCAGATATGCCTGTCCAGGACTACCCTGATGACATGGATGACGAGCTGACAAACATCAGCCAGCAGACCCTCCAAGATGTCCTTGGAACCCTCCAGGCCCCACCTTCAGTCACAAGGAGGAGCACAGAACTAGCAGCCATCACAGAGGACCACCCACCACCCCAATTGTACGACCTGCCAGCTCCAACACAGCTGAGGACTCTGACGACCCTGGCACCAGCTTTGAGTGAACTGTAGTTGGAGTACAGCGGGAGCTGGCCAAGGAGGTGCAGGTGGGGATGCAAACTATGGCAGCCAGCCTAGAGGGGGTGCGTTTCTGCATGATGTAAACTGAAGAACAGGCAGAAGCTATGCAAGGACGAACAACAATCTTGCAGGAACTTGAAAAAAGGTCGAAGGAAATCAGCACAGCTGTAATAGAGTTGACCCAACACCTACAACAACAATCCTGTCAACGCGTGCACGAATGCAATATTGAACCCCTCAGGGCTGACCTGGCTGCCTACCACAGTGATGTGGCTCCTATTCTTAAGAACCAGCAGCTCCTCCTTGCTGCAGTACTGCCCTTAACCCCTTCGCTGCCAGGCCTTTTCCCCCTCCTGTGCCAGGCCTTTTTTTGCCTATTTGGGGCAGTTCGCGCTTAGGCCCTCATAACTTTTTGTCCACATAAGCTAACCAAGCCAAATTTGCGTCCTTTTTTTCCAACATCCTATGGATCTTAGAGGTACCCAGACTTTGTAGGTTCCCCTGAAGGAGGCCAAGAAATTAGCCAAAATACAGTGAAAATTTCGTTTTTTTCAAAAAAATGGGAAAAAGTGGCTGCAGAAGAAGGCTTGTGGTTTTTCCCCTGAAAATGGCATCAACAAAGGGTTTGCGGTGCTAAACTCAGCAGCTTCCCAGCTTTCAGGAACAGGCAAACTTGAATCAGAAAACCCAATTTTTCAACACAATTCTGGCATTTTACTGGGACATACCCCATTTTTGCACTTTTTTGTGCTTTCAGCCTCCTTCCAGTCAGTGACAGAAATGGGCAAGAAACCAATGCTGGATCCCAGAAACCTAAACATTTCTGAAAAGTAGACAAAATTCTGAATTCAGCAAGGGGTCATTTGTGTAGATCCTACAAGGGTTTCCTACAGAAGATAACAACTGAATAAGAAAAATATTGAAATTGAGGTGAAAAAAACATCAATATTTCTCTACGTTTTACTCTGTAACTTTTACCTGCAATGTCAGATTATCGAAAGCATTATACCGTTACGTCTGCTGGACTCCTCTGGTTGCGGGGATATATAGGGCTTGTAGGTTCATCAAGAACCCGAGGTACCCAGAGCCAATAAATGAGCTGCACCCTGCAGTGCGTTTTCATTCTATACCGGGTATACAGCAATTCATTTGCTGAAATATAAAGAGTAAAAAATTGCTATCAAGAAAACCTGTGTATTTCCAAAAAGGGCACAAGATAAGGTGTTGAGGAGCAGTGGTTATTTGCACATCTCTGAATTCCGGGGTGACCATACTAGCATGTGAATTACAGGGCATTTCTCAAATAGATGTCTTTTTTACACACTCTCCTATATTTGGAAGGAAAAAATGTAGAGAAAGACAGGGGGCAATAACACTTGTTTTGCTAATCTATGTTCCCCCAAGTCTCCCGATAAAAATGATACCTCACTTGTGAGGGTAGGCCTAGCGCCCGTGACAGGAAACGCCCCAAAGCGCAACGTGGACACATCCCATTTTTTTTAAAGAAAACAGAGGTGTTTTTTGCAAAGTGCCTACCTGTAGATTTTGGCCTCTAGCTCAGCCGGCACCTAGGGAAACCTACCAAACCTGTGCATTTCTGAAAACTAGAGACCTAGGGGAATCTAAGATGGGGTGACTTGTGGGGCTCTGACCAGGTTCTGTTACCCAGAATCCTTTGCAAACCTCACAATTTGGCTAAAAAAACACATGTTCCTCACATTTCTGTGGCAGAAAGTTCTAAAATCTGAGAGGAGCCACAAATTTCCTTCCACCCAGCGTTCCCCCAAGTCTCCCGATAAAAATGATAACTCATTTGTGTGGGTAGGCCTAGCGCCCGCGACAGGAAACACCCTAAAGCACAACGTGGACACATCCACTTTTTTTAAAGCAAACAGAGGTGTTTTTTGCAAAGTGCCTACCTGTAGATTTTGGCCTCTAGCTCAGCCGGCACCTAGGGAAACCTACCAAACCTGTGCATTTCTGAAAACTAGAGACCTAGGGGAATCTAAGATGGGGTGACTTGTGGGGCTCTGACCAAGTTCTGTTACCCAGAATCCTTTGCAAACCTCAAAATTTGGCTAAAAAAACACATATTCCTCACATTTCCGTGGCAGAAAGTTCTGGAATCCGAGAGGAACCACAAATTTCCTTCCACCCAGCGTTCCCCCAAGTCTTCCGATAAAAATGATACCTCACTTGTGTGGGTAGGCCTAGCGCCCGCGACAGGAAACACCCCAAAGCTCAACGTGGACACATCCAATTTTTTGAAAGAAAACAGAGGTGTTTTTTGCAAAGTGCCTACCTGTAGATTTTGGCCTCTAGCTCAGCCGGCACCTAGGGAAACCTACCAAACCTGTGCATTTGTGAAAACTAGAGACCTAGGGGAATCCAAGATGGGGTGACTTGTGGGGCTCTGACCAGGTTCTGTTACCCAGAATCCTTTGCAAACCTCAAAATTTGGCTAAAAAAACGCATGTTCCTCACATTTCTGTGGCAGAAAGTTCTGGAATCCGAGAGGAGCCACAAATTTCCTTCCACCCAGCGTTCCCCCAAGTCTCCCGATAAAAATGATACCTCACTTGTGTGGGTAGGCCTAGCGCCCGCGACAGGAAACGCCCTAAAGCGCAACGTGGACACATCCAATATTTTGAAAGAAAACAGAAGTGTTTTTTGCAAAGTGCCTACCTGTAGATTTTAGCCTCTAGCTCAGCCGGCACCTAGGGCAACCTACCAAACCTGTGCATTTCTGAAAACTAGAGACCTAGGGGAATCCAAGATGGGGTGACTTGTGGGGCTCTGACCAGGTTCTGTTACCCAGAATCCTTTGCAAACCTCAAAATTCGGCTAAAAAAACACATGTTCCTCACATTTCTGTGGCAGAAAGTTCTGGAATCTGAGAGGAGCCACAAATTTCCTTCCACCCAGCGTTCCCCCAAGTCTCCCGATAAAAATGATACCTCACTTGTGTGGGTAGGCCTAGCGCCGCGACAGGAAATGCCCCAAAGCACAACGTGGACACATCAAATTTTTTCACAGAAAACAGAGGTGTTTTTTGCAAAGTGCTTACCTGTGGATTTTGGCCTCTAGCTCAGCCGGCCCCAGGGGGGGGCAGAAATGCCCTAAAATAAATTTGCCCCACCAGCCCCCACCCCCCCCCGGAGCGACCCTTGCCTACGGGGTCGCTCCCTCTGCGTGACATTGGCGCAAAAAACAAATCCCCGGTGCCTAGTGGTTTCTGCACCCTTGGGGGCAGATTGACCTAAAATCGGCCAATCTGCCCCCAAGGGGGGCAGAAATTGTCTAAACACAATTTGCCCCCCAGGGCAGCGACTCTTGCCTGATGGGTCGCTCCCCATCTCTAAAAAAACAAACAAACAAAAAAAAAACACACAAAAAAAAATTTGCCCTGGCGCCTAGAGGTTTCTGCCCCCCCGGTGGGCAGATCAGCCTAATAATAGGCCGATCTGCCCCCGGGGGCAGAAATGGCCTAAAATAAATTTGCCCCCCCAACCCCGACCCCCACCCCGGGAGCGACCCTTGCCTACGGGGTCGCTCCCCCTGCGTGACATTGGCACCAAAAAACAAATCCCCGGTGCCTAGTGGTTTCTGCCCCCGAGGGGGCAGATTGACCTAAAATCGGCCAATCTGCCCACAAGGGGGGCAGAAATGGTCTAAATACAATTTGCCCCCCAGGGGAGCGACCCTTGCCTAATGGGTCGTTCCCCACCTCTAAAAAATAAATAAATAAAAAAAAACACACAAAAAAAATTGCCCTGCCGCCTAGAGGTTTCTGCCCCCAGGGGGGGCAGAAATGGCCTAAAATAATTTCCCCCCCCCCCCCAGGGAGCGACCCTTGCCTAAGGGGTCGCTCCCCTTGCGTGAAATTCACGCAAAGAAAAAACTCCCTGGTGTCTAGTGGTTTCTGACCCCCTTGGGGGCAGATTGGCCCCATCAAAATAGGCCTAAATATAATGTGCCCCCTAGTAGAGCGACCCTTGCCTAAGGGGTCGCTCCCCACCTAAAAAAAAAACATTAACAAAAAAAAAAATTATCCCTGGTGCCTAGGGGTTTCTGCCCCCCCTGGGGGCAGAAAAGGCCTTCCCGAAAAATGCCCCCCCCCTGGGAGCGACCCTTGCCCAAGGGGTCGCTCCCTTATGTAAATTTCTGGAAAAAAAAATCCCTGGGGTCTAGTGGGGTTTCAAAAGCCGGATTGCAAGCAATCCGGCTTTTGAAACCCTGGGAGAGACTTCAAAGGGAAATACATTTCCTTCCCTTTGAGGCCCCTCCGGGCCTCCCCCACGTGATAGAAAGAGAAATGCTTTGCTTTTCTCTTTCAATTGCGCTGGAAGCTCTGCTTTGCATTTCTCTTTCAATCTCTGCTTCCAGCGCGATGGGGGAGGCCCCTGTGACAAATCAGCGCGCGCTCGCGTGCTGAGGTCACAGGGGGGGTGGGGGAGTAGTCGGGGCTAGCGCTCCCCCAAGTTTCCGTGTGACCTCGTCCAAGGCACACGGGAACTGTAGCCTTGGACGAGGTCACCTCGTCCAAGGCACAGAACCGGTTAAGAGCCCCACAGTTGGCAGCTACCGGGATGTCTGACTCCACATCTTCAAACACTGAGGTGTGTGTTGCCCCTTCACAACCACCACCACCAAGGGCAGAGGAGACAACACACACATCAGAAGATGAAGACGTGGAACAGATCACACTCACCCTTAAGAGTACCAGGTAGCACTAGGCCCTGCCACATGGCCACCTATTACCAAGGTCCTGTGCTTTGTAACATGCCAATCTTGCAACAACTGTACTCAAGCACTGTTCTTCAACCCACTGTTTGTCTTGTCACCCTGCCCTGTGATTGTCTCTCACTAACTCATTGGCAAATCCTGTCCCTCTGCACTGTCTGACACTTCTCCCCAGCATGTCCAATGACATGTCCTTTTGCACTTGTGTAGGATCACAATGGAAGATATTACACTAATGGACTCACAATCATGGACAATGTACATATAGCACTACAGCACTTTTAAATAAATAGCACTTACACAACAACTTTGTCTCTGTGTAATGTGACACATCAACCGTGATGGCCATCAGTGATGTTTACCTCAGGTCAATGATCATTGATTGTCAATACACCTGACCTGAACGAATCTTGGGTGATAACTATGCACAGTGGCATGGATTGTACCATCATCTGCCCTCCCTGGGCGTTATTTCCTAGGAAAATATAAACTATACACCATAATGCTGTGTTGTACAGAATAACGCTTCCTCAAGGGATGTCTAAGCCAGAAAATAGTGCCTTCAATTTTTACTGAAAGTCAAAACTTATGTATGTGACATTTGCCCCAATTTTTAGCTAACACACACCACACAGCATGAATGGATGTGTATGAGTTTCCATAGAAATAAGTCACTGGGCTGAACATTGTAACAAATGATAGGTGTGAATTATGTATACCATACTACATGAGAGCATACTACCACTCACCTTATAAGGATCCGCTTGGACATGAGGCTGCAGGCAGACTTAACACAGTGTCCCCAATACCAAATCTGTTAGCAAAATATGTGACATTGAAAACATACATCGCAAAATAACCACACTTTGGGATTCATAGTAACTGTGAGTGGTGGGTGCAATGGATGGCCGAATCTTAACTAAGTAGCTTTGGTATAGCTGCCAATGTAACAGCTCAGTTGGGATATGGTTGCAGCATGGGACACAAAAGCTAATACAAAATAGACACTGTTCGCTCATGGCAAGGCCCTGATCTACAAGCATTTGACACATACTGTAAAGGGTTACCTAGATATTTATTAAACAGTAAAACCAGGGGAAACACCTTACTTAACCTAAACTACTCTAACTACACATTACCCACAAGTGTCCCTAACTAACCTAAACTAAACTTACTGATCACATTTAACGAAACGATCTAAACATCAACCCCCCTTATAAGACGGGTACATGGAGGACAACATATACTAACCTAAACACATAGGGCCTTATTGATACTTTTTGGTGCAAAACTGCACTAACGCAGTTTTGCACCAAAACGTTTTGCACCGGCTTGCACCATTTTTTAGCACCAGCTGGGCACTATATTTATGGAATGGTGCTAGACGGTGTAAAGGGTAGGCTAGCTTTAAAAAAATGACGTTAGGCAGGTTTGAGTCAAAATAAATGATTCTGACCAGATTAGCATCATTTTTTTTACACTAAGGGGCATATTTATACTCTGTTTGCACTGAATTAGCGTCATTATTTTTTGCTCTACGTCACTGTCATTGATGAATGAGAGGACATGACATGCAGAACAGATGAAACAGACGCTGTGCAGGTGTTCTGATATTAAGGGGCATATTTATACTCCGTTTGCACCGAATTAGCGCCATTTATTTTTACTCCAATTCGGTGCAAAACTAACTCCATATTTAAACTTTGGTGCTAGACCCGTCTAGCGCCAAATTTATGGAGTTAAAGTCATTTTTTGGAAGTGGAAACCTACCTTGCCTAATTGAGATGCAAGGTAGGCATTCCCGTGAAAAAAAATGACTCTATGGCCTTAACGCCATATTTATACTCCCATGCAAAAATGGTGCAAGGGAGGGAGGAGAGGTCAAAAAATGGGACAAAGCTTGCTTTGCCCCATTTTTTAAACCCTGGGTCAGGGCAGGCGTTAAGGGACCTGTGGGCCTATTTCCATGGTGAAACACCATGGAATAAGCCCACAGGTGCCCTCCCCAGGTCCCAGGGGCACCCCCACCCACACCAGAGGGACTGCGGAGGATGGGGGACCCCATCTCAGGTAAGTACAGGTAAGATTGCATTTTATTTTTGAAAGTGCCGTAGGGGGGCCTGAAATGGGCCCCCATACATGGCACAGGGTGCAATGGCCATGCCCAGGGGACCCCTGTCCTCTGTGCTGGCCATTGGGGTGGTGGGCATGACTCCTGCCTTTTCTAAGGCAGGTGTCATGTGGCATGGTAGGTTTAGCACCATAAAATGACGCTAATCTGGTTAGAGTCATTTTTTTTTACTCTAACCTGCCTAAAGTCATTTTTTGGTGCTAACCCCTCTTCTTCTATACTGCCAGCCCCACCCGACGAAAGTCATTTTTTTTTACTCTAGCCTACCCTTTGCACCGGCTTGCACCATTCCATAAATATGGTGCCCAGCTTGTGCACAGAAATGGTGCAAGCCGGTGCTAAACTTTTTGGTGCAAAACTGAGTTAGTGCAGTTTTGCAGCAAAAAGTATAAATAAGGGCCAATATTTTGTAAGTTTGCGCCACTTTTGCGTAAAAAAATGACGATAATGCGGCTCAAAAAAAGTATAAATCAGGGCCTTGGTGCTAGAAGGGTCTAGCACCAAAGTATAATATGGAGTTAGATTTGCACCGAATTAGAGTAAAATAAATGATGCCAATTCGGTGCAAACAGAGTATAAATATGCCCCTAAATATGGCGTTAAGGCCATTGAGTCATTTTTTTGCACGGGAACGCCTACCTTGCATCTCATTAAGGCAAGGTAGGTCTCCACTTTCAAAAAATGACTTTAACTCCATAAACTTGGCGCTAGAGAGGTCTAGCACTAAAGTATAAATATGGAGTTAGTTTTGCACCGAATTGGAGTAAACAAAAATGACACTAATTCGGTGCAAACAGAGTATAAATATGCCCCATACTATCTTATACTAAACAAATATATATATATATATACATTTTTTTTATTTTATTTATAATTTCTTTTTTTTTAAACACCAAAACCCCAACATCGTCGGCCACCCACACACATAATAAAAAACAGTTGTAAAAAGTATGATACCCCCACCCCCCACCCACTACTACTAACTAAACTAACAGCCTATACTAACCTAACTCTAAGTCCCCTAAACCCACTCATTTAAATAACCAGGAAAGAGCAGGGAGGGGAGGGAATTATGGCTGAGTATAAGCCTACAAGTTGGCCCTCCGCAGGGTCTTTTTGATGGCAAGCCCCCCTTGATTCACTTGTGCCACCTCCTACTGCAGCCTGGTAATTTTACGTAACACACGGTCCAAGTTCCGTTGAATCTGGTTTAAAGCTGCAGGGTCTATGATTGCAGCAGGGGTGGTCTGGGTGCCAGTGGAGGAAGTATGGGCCCTTGTCGGTGCCATGTCTGTAGGCTGAGGTGCAGGTGGTGCTGTGACAGGTCCTGGAGCTGTCGATGTTGACGGTCCAGCAAAGGTCCCTGCTACTGTTGGTGCCACCTGGGTGGTAGTGGTGGTGGCTGTGGTGGACATGGAAGGGCCCCCTTGGGCAAATGCCCTCCACACTCCGGAGGCTCTTTCATGGCGATAACGCCTTGCCATGTTGCGGAACCCAGACTTCACATCCAGAATGTGGCGGTAACGCATTGCCCTGCGCTGAAACTCTTGAATCTGGATGGGAGTCATGTTGGCAGCTGTTAAGACAAATAGAAAACCAAACATTAGGTACTTCATTGTGTGAAATGGCTCAAGAAGTAAATCAGACAATACATCTAATGTACCTGAAACTGCCCATATCATCATACAGATCACTGATTGTCCCTGAGGAAGTACATGCCAAGCCAGCCTACACATGTCCTATCATCAAACAGCACATCAAAACCCTAAAAGATGGGTAAAAACTGGACTGACTTTGGCATCATTGTTCAGCCACTTGTCAGGTAAAAATCATGCTGAAAATCCTCCACCACTGACAGGCCAACAAATTACTATGTTCTTGATGACAATCTAGGGCCACAAGACCTGCCAGTTGTAAATGGAATGGCAGTATAGAATGCAGGTGCTAATCCTGGGTGGGTATCCTAGATTTGGACAAGTGATTTACAGATTTACATGTCTGTGTACTAAACTTGGATCATCAGTCCTAGGTACACTATTTACAACCCTACGCCTGTGCCTGGGGGGGGGAGGGAGGGTGGAAAAGCAACTAATAATTTCTAACAACAAGGACACCCAGGAAGCTTTGGAAAGCTGTACATGGGTTTGGCCAGCACACCACAGGTAAGGAGGAAGTCCAAATAGGATACACCCAAACCTTGGACAATCCCATCAACACTTATCTTTGGAAATGCAGACCATTGTCAACATCATTTCCTACCAGTAACCCATTACTTACAACAAACAGATAGATGCAAGCACACCTCCGGCCATGAGCTGCATGCTACATGCTGCTAGGAAGTTAAACATACAGTCAAAACATGTTCATTAGTGAATAGGGAAGCTGAAGTCTGTGGGTAAGACTTTGGCATCCCTATTCTGGGAGAATCAGGGTCTGACTGGCTGACTAAATCACTAACATGGTCCACTGCTACATTTTCTGATTTCAAGTTTAATCCACATAATTCATCCCTATTCACATTGCCGTGCCTACAGGACTGACCTACAATCCCAAATTATGACAATACGATAAGGATTGGCTAACTCAAAGATGGGGAAAAATTATACTCTACTCAAGGAACAAAACCGATCATTAACCAGCGCATCACACCTTGCTATGTGTCCAAGACACAGGAGTCAATCACACATCATCAGCAAACACAACACAGAACAGAAATATCAACACTTACTGGAGATGTCTGGGTCCGCAAATCGAGCCACCTCTCCGTTAGTGTAGGGTGCAGGTCAACCTGTAAGGCATGGAAGGGAGAAATGTGCTCAATGTCTGTGCACTGTACAACACTTCCAAATACAAATACAATGTATAATATAAACTCAGAAAGTCAAGCCTCTCAGACATGATGATACTGCATCCTACATACCAATGCAAACATGCACAGACCCAGGTACTCCAGTGAGTGATACACACATATCTGCACACATGCAGTGGCCCTAACTATCATGTGGTGGCAAACATGCTCCTTCATTAGTGAGCAGACAAATTCATGGAGTGTATTTCTCTCATCTTGTGTATCCATGAGAGACATGCAAAGCCGTGAGGACTGCAATACCAGTCACCCAGACAGTGTGACGAAGACTGATGTTAGACACACAGGTACAATGTACAGAGGGCCAGGGACAGTTGTTAGCCCTCAATTTGAATCATTTTCTTCACTTGATGTGCCACAGCTATGGTAAGTTGCACATACCATAGAGATATGAACCTGTGTGCATACCTTTTGCCAGCCATCCCTAATTTAAATGTGGCACTACAAACTCAAAATATCAGTCTAAGATGTTACCTGAGGTAAGCTACTCCTTGTTACATATATGTCAGAGTCCAGTTCAGACATGTATCAAAAAACAATTGAGGGACACATTATTTCTTGAAAAATTCTGGATTTCCAAGATATGTTTCCTGATACACTCACAGACCACACATGAAACATATGTTAGAGCCACATTGCCATCATCAATTGACATGAAGGCAGCACTAATTTACAGGCTCCTGTTGTGTTTTGAAAGTTAGTCTAGCTGTTGCGTCAACAAATGACAGTAATGTGTAGGAAATATTGTATACCTCACAGGCAACTGTGGCCCATATTTATACAAATTTTGCACCACATTTGTGTTGCTGTTTGACACAAAGGCAGCGCAAACTTACAAAATACAATTGTATTTTGTAAGTTTGCGCTGCTCTTCCTTCAAAACAGGTCGCAATTGAGCTGCTAACAAAGTAGAAATATGTCCCTGTATGTTTCACTAGCATTCCACATGTTCAAAAACATTGCCGGCAGCATATGAACAAATCAGTTACTGTCACTACAGAGCATTTAAACATGCACATTATTCTGATTTGTACTCACTAACAGGGCCACCAATCACAATCCCCAGGTGGTCCAGCAGGTCTTGCTCCCTGGCAACAAGGTCAGCCCAGCGGTGCTTCAGCTGGTGGTCACTGCGCGGTGTGTTGTACATTCTCTGCAGATGGTACAAACCCTTTGTCCACCGGAGCCTCCTTGCCTCTGTGTGATAGCCTTGGATCACACGACTACCTGCCTCTATCATTAAGGGTAGGAAGTGGCACACCAGCCAAATAAACCCACCCAGCTCCTCCTCTCCCATCCTGCCAAGACGAGGCCTATCCAACATTATTGCACCAAAAAAAGAGGGGATAAATGGGTACAAAGGAGAATAGAGGGAAAGTAGGACAGGGAAATGCAAAATAACTAAGAACACAGCCCAACTATACCCAAACTACCACTACCCCCAACAGACTCCAAACACAACAAAGACATATGTTGACACCACAAATGACCAAAAAAACACTCAGACAGGACACCACAAACAGTTATGAAACACAAAAAGACAATTTAAAGACCACACTGGAGACAAAATCACAAAATGCACAGAGAGACAAGTCTAAACACAGCCAAACAGTCAGGAAATATCACAGACTGCAAAGTGAAAGTGAAAGTACACCCACTGAACCAATTCTGTAAACAGGATATCCTATTACATCCCTTCCTGCCTCAAATGCAGTGCGTTTTTCTTGTTATGCATCAAAATAATATGACGCTTACAGTCTGTGTGTCATTTTTTTTTAACGCACATGATTAGAAATAACCCTACATCCATATTGTTAAATATGTTTTATACTTAACCAATTTCCGGGGGTACAGTGTGGGGATTACCGCTCAGCCCAATGGATGTTTCATGGCAATGTGCGTCATACTTCGACGCATATGCATCATTTTTTGATGCATGACATTCTTTTTTTGGCGTGTATGCGTCAAGATTTCTATCTTTAACTGGGTTTGGGTCATTTCTCATTTGTAATGGTACATGACAATTTTGACAATACAGAGATAGGCTGATTGCACCCACATTGGGCATTACGATGTATGGGCACATGTGACAGATCATACTACTGCGGACCATGATCCTCTACTTGTTGTACCGGATTTGCACTCTTCACTGACGCAATAGATGGCCAAACGTGTGGGATACAATTATGTTTTATCCAGTTTGGGCATGTTTTGCATCAAGAGAGGATAGCAAGGCGACCCAACTCAATACAGTAACTCAACGCCTATGGGTCAATGTGTGTGATTTGGCTACTACTATTGTTGTTGTCCCACTGTGTGACCATAACAAGATACATTTTTGCAGCTCTGCTTGTATGCATGTGGGGTCAATGTGTCCAACCCTCAGATGCAAGTCAGTGTGGAAATGAGAGAGGACATGTGTTAGTCATACACATAGCAACAACTGCTGTGTGCACTTCCTAGGTTTTTTGGAACATAAAAGCCATCAATGACAAAGCATGCACAGGATAGATAGCAGACGGTTGTTCATGGCAATGTTCCAAAACCTAGCCATCACATGTCCTGGAATGTTGGATACTACTTCCTAGGCACTTGTTTGTTTACCCACCATGAGTCAGGCATGGGATAATACTATGTGGGTACCGTGTTTGTGACACCAAGTCCCAAATATAATACACAATTGTAATGTTACGCCACAGTTGGAGTCATATAACTGAGCCATGTCTCTCCTGTGGCAGTGGAGGATCAGCAGACAAAGCAGCACGTGTTCACATATTTCCAGTGGTAAAATGCACAGAGGTGTCTGGTTCATGTGTGTGGGCATATGTTTAGCCTGTATAATTATTGGGGTCTATGTTGTCACAGTTACGTGCAGGTCTAGTCATGAGTCTGTGGAGCCATTTCCTGTATCTACAAAGTATCCTTCGCAGATCAATAGAAGGAAAGCCATTGAGGAATTGAGAACACACATGGGGATGGTCCAGCCCTGTCACAGCAGACGTGTTATGAGACTGTCAACAGGGCATCCTTGGTGTGATGATAAAGTTAATGTCTCAGGATTCTTCTACCGGCAGGTGTCCTCACAACATTTGTACACAGGTTGGCCTCTAAAATTCCCACTGCATCTGCAAACATCAGTGCCTCTGTGCTGATTAATCTCAAAGATATTCACCACACAAGCCCCATCAATATGTTGGGAGCAATGTGAATCAGCATGTGGACTTTAAGGGTCCTAACGTGTAGATATTTCATGCACATTATCTGACGTTGTTTGTTGTGCTGGAGGCACCATACCCAATCTATGCATACAGCCATGGTACACTGTCACTATTTGTCACTCATGCATACATGAAACCCAGACAAGGGACAGGCCATGATTCGGCTATTTGGAGACAAGTTCCCCCCCAGGGTACGATGAATAGCTGATTATGCTATACAATGTATTTGAGTATGCATTGCAGACCCACCTGACACAATACCCCAGGAGGAATATGAGGGTTGGGAAAGCAACTATGATACAAATGTAGGCACAAGGAACCTTTAGGGTAACGCAAAGACAGGAACCAGTCAGGCTAACAGGATGCAGGGTCAATCAGAATCCAAACATTTCACAAGGTAAATACACAGTGGTCAGACTGAGACTGGTCAAAGGTGGAACAAGACTGTGGAAACAGAAAACTGTGTTTGTCCTGTGTGTTGGAAAGTAACACATTAACCCAAGGGCTGTGTTACACAGCTGATTTATACGGCAATGCATAACAGTTTTATAGATAAAATGGCAGCTTTTATGCTGTTCCAGGCAGCTGCAAGGGCAGTGCATATTCAAATGGCTGGTCTCCATGGAGATGCTCACAGGTGTGTGCAGCATCAGTTTTTCACAAGTCCTGTAGGTGAGATTCTAGTTCAAATGGCCAACAGTACCTTTCACATGGGAAGCAATGTACAGGTGATTACAGGTCCTAAGACTACAAGCCAGTGCATTATTTAACCTGACGTCCATGCAGACAGAAGTACAATGACTATGGCATACCATACTAAAGAGGGAAGCACGCTGGATTAACATTGTGAGTCTGGGTATGTGTAGAGGAGGGATTATCTGGGGACACATATTCCCATTCCAGGGACATCTGAAGAAGGGTGGGCTGAGACAGAGAACATGGGTGTGGCTGGGTTTAGGACATGGGCTGCCATGTGCAGGGGATGTCATGTGACCAATGCTAGTCATACCTGGGGCACTTGTGCTATAAATTTGCTGCTTATATGGAAATCTTGTCACACATAGTCCTTGCAAAGATAGGTGATGTAAGACTTACTGCTGTCAAGGGTCTGGTCATACCTTCCTGTTACCAATGAAATAGCACATCCACTGCCTCATGTATGAGGCATTTTTTTCCCTGTTGACTGATGGTGTCTTGGTTGTGTGCCATATGCTGCGATGAATCATGTTGCCAACATGTATGTGTGAAATAGGTGTGGTCCTCTGCTATTGCCCTTCAAATGTGAAATGTACAGGATATATGTCATTTACAGTGTGAGTGAATGTGGCTGTACATTAATACGCATCAAAATAGTTTTGGATTTTTCTGTGTCCTAATCTATATTTCAGCAATTCTCCATGAGGCCACACTCTGATTCTGATAGTTAGAGATAATGTTATGCAAAAATGATTATCCAGACCATGATATAGTGATTAGTATAGGTGTTTATTTACATATGGTAAGACAGTGGTGACGGATGAGTAGAGTTAAAATAAATTTTAGACAATATGTTGTCTCCGACGCAATCCTGCAGCTGTGTTTGGATGGCCCCCCTCATGTTGATGGGCAGCATCCACCTCTTCCTCCTCTTCAGGCATTTGTGGGTCGTATTCATATAGGGGAATGTTCCTTCTTACACATATGTTGTGCAGGATGGCACAGGTCAAAATTATTTTGCACACCATTTCAGGTGAGTATAGGAGGCTGCCTCCTGCGATGTCGAGGCACCTGAATCTTGACTTCAGGATGCCAAAGGTCCTCTCGGCTATGGTGCGTGTCCTTCTATGTGTCTCATTATAGGCACGCTCTGCTGCAGTGCTTGGGTTTGCAAATGGGGTCATGATCTATGGCTGGATCCCATACCCCTGATCAGCTGTAAAAGAAAATGAGTGAGAACATGTTGATGTACCTTGCACCATAAATATCACTTTGTATGGCAGTTGTTCTCTTGTGTTGTCTGTGACTCATCGGTGTTTGTGTTATTGTGTGGAATCCTAGGCTTCTAGGATGTACCATCAGCATTGGGTTGTTTCCTTATCTGAACAGGTGTTTGGCTGTTAACTGGATGTCAGTAGTATTTTTGTAGAGTTGCAGTACAGTGTGTACTCCCTTGCAGTGTGTCATGTAAAATAGGTGTCCCTGTGTCTTAACTGGGGGTGACATCATACTTCCAAACACAGAATCAATTTGACAGTGGTGGTAACACGGTTGCATCTATATACCCTGGACATCCCATCCAATTTCACATATGCAATAGAATTATTTAACCATCAGTGAGACCCTTAGATTTTGCAAAGTGACAATGTGCAACACATGTCCGTACGTTGTGAGCACTGACGTGTTAACAATTGACTATGCACTAATTTCTCATGTGTGACAAGATCACTGCAGACCTATTTCTCTGCCCTTGCCAAGTCGACTCAGGTTGTAACGTGTACCTATACTACTGAACATGTTCTAGTTCAGATGGCTAACTTGGTTGTGAGGGTGTCATTTAGAGTTTCAGAAGTTCTGTATGCCAGTACATCTGTTGTATGTGTGTTAATTTGTCGCAATGCGTATGTGTAGGAATGTGCACTTTTAATATTGTCCCATCAAGATGTGTTCTGAGCACAGTCCACTTGTTTATTGGTAGTGGGCAATGTGAGAGCAGGAGTGATGTGAGATATTGGTACAGCCTCAATGATTGCATGTGACCTTCAGTGGAGTCATCATCATGCTATGTGTGTCATTGTGTTTGACCTGCAGCAAAAACATTACACACAGTACGTATTGGTTTGAAGGGTGTTGGATTGAGTGTTATTAATGTGATATTGAAAGATTAATATTCCAAATTGTACTGCCAGTTGGGGCCATGTCTTTGTCATTGTGTTGTTTGAAATTGTCCCCTTGTGTCTGTGGAGTGGCATCTGTTGTTATTTGGAACAGTCATGTGTCCCTAGGTGTGTATCCCTTTGGGTGAGGATATCAAACATGCCTAGCGGTGTCACAACCTCAGTGTGTTCCTGTCCACGTGTTGATGCTGTGGTGTATGTGTTGTGTGTCCTAGAGGGTTGCTGTGCAGTGTGTATATAACTGGGTTTCTGTACTTACCAACAAGTAGTCCATTTCCATATCGTCCATCCTGGAAGTGTTGATTGATGGTGCAGTGACGGAAGATGAATGAATCATGTACACTCCCAGGATACTTTGCCACGATGTTGGTGATCAAACCCCGGTGATCCACAATGGCCTGCACATTGATGGAGTGTGTGTGCTTCCTGTTGCGGTATAGATGTTGCAGCAGGTGGCACAATGTGGACATGTGTGCAGTCAGTGGCACCAAGGACGTGTGGGAAGCCGTTAATTTGGTAAAACCCCTGTTTTGTCTCCTGCTGCTTCTGCTGTGTGTTGGGGAAGCTGATGTGGCGGGGTGTGAGGGAGATGATGGCATCCAGTACCTTGGGTAGGAAGGCGGAGAATGATGGCTGTGAGATCCCAGCAACCAGGGTGCCAGTGGTTTGAAAGGAGCCACTTGCCAACATGTGGAGTACAGCTAGTAGCTTGGTTTCTGGTGGAATGGTGTGGGGTGTCTGCAAGCTGGGTGCCATCTGTGGCTCAATGTTGCGCAGCAGCTGCTTAATAGCTTGCCAGTTAAGCCTGTACCTCTGAATGATGTCTTGTTGGTGGAGTCCCAGAAGGGTTGTCCTGGTGCGGAATATCCTCTCCTGTCTTCTGCGTTGCCTTTGGGGTCCCTGCTGGTGTTGTGGAAGCTGTTGTTGTTGGACCTGTGCTCTGCATCTGCGTGCATGCTGGATGAAAAGCACCTCCATGACTTCCTTTTGGAGCTCTGCTGTTGCTTCTGTGTGTTTTCATTAAGTACAGGTGTGTTTGCCCCATTTTAACACCTGCCCTGACCCAGGCGTCATTTTTTACGCAAATCGGGCTGTGCGTCATTTTCCGCCTCCGCCTCCCGGCTGTGCGTCATTTTTGCACGGTAGCATAAATAAGGTGCACAGGAGTTTAAGTCATTTTTGGGACAGGAACGCCTACCTTGCATGTCATGAACGCAAGGCGGTTTCCTGCATCCAGAAAAAGACGCACACAGCGGAATTTTGGCATTCGCAGGCTCGGGCGTCAAAGGTGAAATATGGTGCAGGATTTGCGCCGATTGTGCGTCAAAATGTTTGACGCACATTCAGCGCAGACAGAGTATAAATATGCCCCTAAGTGTATTCATATCCTGCCCAGGGGTTTCATGGTTCTTGCCATCAGTGACTGTGTCATATTTCACTAAGAAGGGATAGATGTTATGTGTGAGAACAGTAGGACCCTACAGGACAGAGTCCTCCCGGGACTTTCACCAGGACCATGGGCATCACATCCCTTTCATGGGCTGGACAGAACCTTTCCGGAGGAGCAAGGCATTCCCAAATACGATACCTCAGGTAGAATGTGGATAGAAACAAGCTATTCCCGAAGAGGAACAAATTGAACAAAGAAGGAACCAATAAAAAAGAGTAGAGTCATTTTTTGCACGGGAACGCCTACCTTGCATCTCATTAAGGCAAGGTAGGTCTCCACTTCCAAAAAAATGACATTAACTCCATAATTTTGGCGCTAGACGGGTCTAGCACCAAAGTATAAAAATGGAGTTAGTTTTGCACCGAATTGGAGTAAAAATAAATGGCGCTAATTCGGTGCAAACGGAGTATAAATATGCCCCTTAATATCAGAACACCTGCACAGCGTCTGTTTCATCTGTTCTGCATGTCATGTCCTCTCATTCATCAATGACAGTGACTTTTCCATAACCAGCTTGTACAGTTGATTTCCATCCAGGTGAGCAATGGGTATCCAGGGTAACTAACAGCCAGAGGGGACATTCTGTCTCGTATCCTATTGAGCATAAAGGGCTTGACTGAGCTTTTTTGAACTAATAACTGGGACTGACCAAAGTCATGAAAAGCTATATTCTTAGTTGTCGCGCAGAACAGAAAATTCAGAATTTTCCATAAAGACAAAAAAGTAAGGATGCAGTGCTTGAATTAAAGTCAGCCTTTGTGACAGGATCATCGCTGATTTGCAAATGGCTCTTATATCTGTTGTGAGACAATGAGTAAACAAAACTCCAGATTAGAATGCAGGATACATTATTTGTCGATGGAAGATGGAGGGGCTAACTGAATGAATGAATGTAGCGGTCACTTGTAGAGCACAACAGCTACCCATAAAGAGCATCCCGACATTATAGTAGGTTGGAGAAGGCAGAATAACAGCGGGGGAGCATTGATTAATCAGACCTAAAGAGTCAAGGGGCATATTTACTAGCACCATGCATTGTCGGTGCGTCACTTTTTGCGATGCACCAGTGGCACATAGTGCAGACCTATATCTACAAGGCCACACAAAGGCATTTTGTGTAGCTTTTAATGACCTTGTACATATGGTTAAGGCAAAGCAGCGCAAGTCACTGCATTGCCCTACTCTGCATCTGGGAGGTGTACTATGGGCGTTGCGGTGTCTGTTCCAATGCATCACCCATGGGTTTTGACGCATTCCCAGATTTACAAGATTCTGTAAACCTGAGAATGTGTCAAGACTGTACACCTCCACAGGGGAGGTGCAATTAGGAGAAATATCTTTATTTCTCCTCATAGTTTCTTCTTTAGAAAGAGGAGAATCTATCTCTGGATTGTCTTTGTGCAGGGAGGTGTGCCTTCCTGCGCAAAAACAATCCTGTTGTCAATGCAGACATCCTTGTACCATAGTGCAAGAGTGTCTGTGTTGGCTCTAGGCAGCAATTTGTTCACCAGTGCAGGGGGAAAGGACAGAAATGCACCTTACATTGAGAAAAAGGTGCATTTCTATTTTTTTCCTGTGGCACAGGGCAGCGCAGCAAGGTGACTTGCTGCACTGCCCTGTGCCACAGGGCTTGTAAATGTGCTCCCAAGTTTTCTGTTGTTTCAAAATAAGTCTCATTGTCAATGTCGCATATAGTGTTGGGAAGGTCATTCCAAAGTTTTTAAGCTAAAAGGGCAAAGGAGATCCAACCCTTCTGCACCCTCTTGATCCTGGGGATTACTAGCAATTGTGCATTAGATGAACTCAAATCCCTGAGAGGGCAGTAATGAGGGACACACTTCTTAAGATATATGAGACCCAGACCATGAGAAGTCCATTGTGTGAGAACTAAGGGGCATGTCCAGAAGCCCAGTGCGCTGCAGGTGCGTCACTTTTTGTGAAGCATCAGCACTGCAGACCCATATCTACAAGGCCGAGAAAAGCCGCTTTGAGTGGCTTTTCATGGCCTTGTAGATATGGTGTGAGACAACGCAGCGCAAGTCACTGTGTTGCCTTACTCTGCATCAGGGAGGTGTACCGTGGGTGCTGCGGTGTGTGTTCCCCTGCAACACCCATGAGTTTGATACATTCCCAGATTTATGAGATTCTGTAAACCTGGGAATGCGTCAAAACTGTATGACTCCCAGGGCAGGTGTAACGAGGAGTAATATCTTTATTTTCCCTCGTTGTTTCCTCTTTCCATGTGTGCTGCATTCTGCAGCACACATACAAAGAGGAAGATGCCTCTCTGGATTGTTTTTGAGCAGGAAGGTGTCCTGGGAAACAAATCCTTGCACTGTATCTTGTAAATACTGTGGTCCAGATTTATACTTGCTTTGCGCTGAATTAGCATCATTTTTTTTTACGCTAATTCAGCCCAAACCCTACTCCAAATTTATACTTTGGCGCTAGACCAGTCCAGTACCAAAGTTTTAGAGTTAAAGTCATTTTTTGCTCGCGGGAAACTACCTTGGTCAATAAGATGCAAGGTAGGCATTCCAGTGCAAAAAATGACTCTAGGGCCCAGGCACCTTATTTATCCTCCCATACAAAAATGGTGCACGGGAGGGAGGCGGGCCTAAATAATGGCGCTACGCTTGCTTAGGGGACCCGTTGGCCTTATTCAATGGTGGAACACCATGGAATAAGTTCACAGGTGCCCTCCCCAGGCCTCAGGGACACTCCCACCCCTACACCAGAGAGACAGAGGAGGATGGAGGACCCCATCCCAGGTTAGTACAGGTAAGTAGAGGTGAGTATTTCTTTTTTTTAAGTGCCATTGAGGGCCTTGAAATGGGGCCCCCTACAAGGCACTGGGTTCAATGGCCATGCCCAGGGGACCATTGTCCCCTGTGCAGACCATTGGGGTGGTGGGCATGTCTCCGGTCTTTTATAAGACAGGAGTCATGTGGTATAGTAGGTTTAGCGGCAAGAAATTATGCTACGCTGGTTTGAGTCATCTTTTTTTACTTTAACCTGCCTAACGTCACTTTTTGGTGCAAAACCCCCTTCTCCCATGCCACCACCCACGCTCAGCTAACGTAATTTTCCATTACATTAATCCACCCTGTGTGCCGGATTGCGCCATTCCATAAATAGGACGCCAGGAAAGTGTCTTGGAATGGCGCTAGCCGGCGGTAAACTTTTTCATGCAAAACTGTGTTAGTGCAGTTTTGCGTGAAAAAGTATAAATTTGGGCCTGTGTATTTCTGCCCTTTCCCAATGGCACAGGGCAGCGCAGTGAGGTCACTTGCTGCTCTGCCCTGTGCTACGGGGCATGTAAACATGCCACTTAGTCCCATATTTATGGAAAATGACACACAACTGCACTACCGCAGTTGTGCGCAAAAAAATGAACGTTAGCTACCTTCATTCCCTAGCACCATCTGTGTGCCATATTTAAAAATTGATGAACAATGGCACAAAGAAATGGTTAGCAGCGTAGAAAATGATGCTAGCCAGTGATGGTAGCATTAGAATAAATGGCGCTAGTGGGCCAAAAAAGACGCTAGGCTGATTAGCTGCAAAAAATCTGCAGGTAATCAGCCTATCACCATTTTTGGTTCGCACAAGAAAACAAAAAATGATGCCTGTTTAAGAATAGACAGGAGACATTACCACAACCAAAATTTCCACCACAGGGGACCAGTGTCCCCAGGACAACCCCAACAGAACAAGTACCACCCAGGTGGCCCCATGTGAAAGGCCCCCAATGGCACACAACAGAAAAGCATGTAGACTTTTGAGGGATGGGCTCCCGCCACTTTCAGTGCCCCTGTGGTGTGGGTGGTGGTGATGCTGGGGGTTTGGGTGGGCATCTCTGTGCCCAAAATAGTGACACCATGGTGGACTCAATGCTGTTTCCCATAGAAATGTGCCTAACATCAATTTAACGCATGGTCTGTTCAGGCGTTAAAGTTTGACGCTAATCAGCCTTAGCGTTATTTTTTTGGGTCCACCTCCTTAGTGTGCATCGATTTAGTGTCGGGAGGTAAATATGGTGCTGGAGGGCTAGCATCAGTTTTTGGAAGGGAACTCCTACCTTGCATTTCATTGTCGCTATACAACACAAGGCAGGTTGGTACTTCCAAAAAATGTTGCTAACTCAGATATTTTGACACCAGATGGGTCTAGCGTCAAAATATAAATATGGAGTTAAGTTAGCGCCACTTTAGCGTAAAAAAAATAACGCTAAGGCAGCACAAACTATCCAAAAATATGGGCCTTAGGTTTTTTAACTGAAATCTCCAGCACATACAAAAACAAAGCAACCTTCTCCAAGGGGGATCATTTAATCTCCTGGAGAGACCTAGTGCAACCTTTGTGAAAACATAATGAGGGGTTAGCTGGGGGCTGCTGCACTCCTGGCAGCCTCAATGACACTTTGTAAATCAGTGGTGATGGCCCTGCCCTTCATGGGGCATCATAATAATGAAATATGTAAACGTTTAGCTACTTGTGGGAGCTTATGGAGCACTCATTTACCCTGCTGCCTGCACATTTCATTAGCAAGTTTGCTTTGCAGTGAATTGTTTTGTTTTATATGTATGTGGCCTCACTGTAGGAAAATGCTCTTTTTGAATGGTTACCCCCATTGTTTTGCGACATTTTGTTGCTGGTGTTTTTGACCATGCACACTGGGACACTGCTGCCGGATGCCTGTGGTGTCACCCCTAAAGACATGTCAAATTAGTGTATACCTGATTGGCATATTTAAATTGCTTGTGGCTTCTACTGGAGGGAGTCTTGACCCCTAAGTGGTGTTCCTAACATCGCGGGCCCTTAGATATGTGTCAGAGTGTACTCCTCATTTCCAAACTGCAAAAGCTTTTTTGGGGAACATTTTTGCCAACTTTTTCTCAGAACTGGTGAGAGACCAAGACTGCAGTAGAGCCGAAGCCTTTGATGGCAAATTATCAGTTGCATTTAACTTGCTGATCTGCCCTACTGAAGGAGAGCTGACTTCCAGAAAAGTCTGAACACAGAAGGCTTCACTGATAATGACGTTTAGCCAAAGCTGATTGACGTTGAGGTCTTCTTGAGCATGAACACCAGACTTTGCCCTCTCAGAGCTTTCCCACCTTCATTGACAGCCACACAGGTATCCAGCTCTTTAGCAACACGCTGTTTTCGAACCTTGACCTGGATCCATCTTGCACCTTGTCCCATTAAGAACTTGTCAATGACCACCGTTTCTTCAGAAACGTTTCTAAGTCCAAAGATAAATCTTTGACCAGGACCTGCCTGGGCCTAGTATCAGACCTGTGCTCCACTGCAGTCAACCTCAAACCTTACCCTTGTCCCAGTCCAGCATGGCTGTTTGCCCACTGTTGGCGTTGTGTGCTATTTGGCACTAAAATGTAATTCACATTTTTAAAATTCATATCTCAGGTTCCCCCTATTGGATTTCTGTAATTTCTGTCTGTTTTAGTTCGTTAAAATATGTTCAATTTTTGTAAACTGCAGTGGGATTTTTATTGTGCCACGCCTTTTACATTTTACTGTTTTGGTAGTTCTAAATGCTTTCCACATGTTCTTAAGCTAAGCCTGTCTGCTCCTTGCCACAGCTACCAGGGTTTGAGCTCATGTTTAAATTACTAAATCCATTAATGGTCATAACAAAGATAGTGCCATTATTATATGCGGTGGACTACTATTCGCCCCACCTAATAACCTATGTCCTTACTTGTAATGCACACTTTACGTTTTTGGTGGGTGACCTGGTACAGACTGGGGCACCCACAACCATTGTCTCTTTTGGGGGATGTGGGGGAAAACCAAGGGACCTGTGGCCCCTGCCAGCTCCTTCCACCTGTACTGCACTCTCTGTGTGATGTGTGGGAGCCAGCTGCCGCTCTGTTTCACAGCTGCAGGTGAGGAGGTGCTGGCAGTGTGCTCCTACTTCCCCCTAATACAAGCATGATGGATGAGGAGGCACAGTGCCTTATTCCTTGATCTGTTGTCCCAGGTGGATGAGACCCTCTGGGACAATTAGAGTTTTGCCAGGCCCCAGGGGATGGGAGTCTCCAGGACAGTAGATGATCTCGGGATGGGGACTCCTTCCCCAGGATAATTGAGCAATAAGTATATACTGATCCCATGAGCTTGGCCCTTGTTGGGGGCATCTTTAGCAAAGTGACGGCGTGCTATGCGCTTGATTTCCTGCCAAGGCCTCACCCTCCAGAGGACCATGCTTTCTTCCTTGCTATGTCGAGCCCTTTGGGCTCATTTGTATGGGAAGGTATTGTAGTGCTTCTGGAGGTGAGTTCTAGCCACTATGAGCATTTTGTACAGGCCCTTCTGGCCTAAACATTTTGGGGCATATTTACAAGCATTTAGAGACTCCTTGCGCCACCTTAGCTTAATTTTTTTAACACTAAAGTAGCCTCAATGAGGCCTTTTCCCCACGCCAGATTTACAAAGTTGCAACACTTTGTGACCCCTTCTGCCACGTTATGCCTGCCCCAGACATAATGTATGCAAGGGGGGCGTTCCCCCATTAAGAGGCCCAAAAAAATGGCGCATTGAAATTTACAAGATTTCACTGCACCATTTTTCATGTCATTTTTAATGCCTGCCCAAGGCAGGTGTTAAAGTGACGCTTCCATTGTTTCCAATGGACCTCCCCACGCAACGCTTATGTAATTTGTGGCGCTAGTTGACCAATGCACCACAATAGTGTAAAAAATGTTGACGCTATTGTGCTATTGTGCGCCATGGTGCATCGTACTCTAAATACGGCGCTGCCACGGTGACGTAAGGGGCACAAGAAAAGTGGCACATCACAGCTGATGTGCCACTTTCTTGTAAATATTCCCCTTTGGTTTTGTTTCAGGAGCTTTATTTCCTACCCTTGCTGCAGGACCTTGCTTCTGTCTGGGATTCTGGCACCTATCTACACCCAGAGGCCTGCCACAGCTTGCCAGTAGAATACCCCCCCTATCGCACTCTACAGGCCCCATGATTGGGCCATCTTGCAGGGCACTGTGTGCCATCGGAGTTTAGTGGCTCCTTCTTGATGGAGGTCACCCATCCTCAAGGCCTGTCTACTGCAGTTCCATGGGAATCCTCCAGGTCCCCTACGCAGATCCATCCCTCTACTGTCTCCCAGAGAGTAAAGGGCCCATGAAGCACTGGAGAAACATTCCTATTAAAAGCATGCCAGTTGAAGTGAAAAACCTTCAGTCTATCCATGCAATGTAGTTAGGTGGCTTCTCTTTCCAGCTGGGTGTTGCTCTGGTTTCATCACTCCCAGGTCCCCTGAGTTCTCAATTGTCTCTCACTTGTGTACGGGTTTTTAAGTGGGGGGTAAAAAGTTCTAGAAGATAGGCACCATTGCCCAATCCCTCCTGTACAGCATTCTGGGACATTTAAACATGTCGTCTTGAAGGGGTCTATGGAAAGACCTTCCCACCAAACCCACTATCACTAATAATAATAATAATAACCTGGTTTAGAGAACACCTCCTACCTACTTCGGTCCTTTCTAAAGGCTAATTGACATATTATTTGTACCCAATTTAATAGCACAAAATCTACTCAATGTACATGCGCAGCTCTGATTTATGGATGAAAACTCTCACAGGTTACACACACATGACTTTGTGGCAACTCCCAAAGTTTGAAAATTCGAAGTTGTGTATGCAGAGGTGTGTGCATCATCATGTGCCAAACCTATTTAAAGTATATTTAACTTCTGCGCAAATGGACGTTTTTGGTGGCAGGGAGGTGGGTTTTCAAAAAACTGCCGAGGTAAATGCAACTCAAAGGAGGCGACCATCCGGGCAGACATAATTTCGTGGGCATTCACAAACATATATGCAAGTGAATTTTCCGAAGTTACATGCATATTGTTTATTCCGAAAAAAACATTTAGTTGAATTTTGAAACCCAGAACAGTGCCCTTGAGAAAAGCCTACACCAGGAGTGCATCTGAGTCACATACCCTTTTATTTGTGGCTAAAGTAAGTTGCGCTTATTTACACCTGGAGTTTTGGCATCACATATTTTGGCCTTCATATGTTTCTTTGTGAATCGAGCACAAAACGTTTTGTGCTACTGAAAGTGAGGTGGATCCATTGCTTACTGAGTGCCGCTGTTGCTGGGGAGGGCAAGGGCACTCATTTTGGTGACGGGGGTGGGGGTATTTTATCGCCAGGCTTTGAATTACTGTATTTCACTTTACGCACAGGAATTCTACCCAGTTCTGTTCACCAGTGCCAGCGGTAGGTTGATCACAAACAAAATGACTCATGCACTTGTTTTATTTCTTTAGCTGTTTTACAAGTTGCGTATTGAGTGGCTATAATGTGCCATTATTTCAAGGCAGTCATCTCACTCTGTAATATTTTTTGTTCATGGAAAGATTGTTAACTGATGGTTCCAACCCTTTTTATCTGATTTGGTTCCACCCAGCTGCAACTCTTTCAGTAAGCTGCCTGTAAGGGGAAGGAGCGTAGCTGTGATTGCGAAAGTATGATTCTGATTATAGAAATCTAATGTGTACAGATTGTTGGTTCTTGGGGGCATAGTTATACTCTGTTTGTGCCGTTTTTGTGCCATTTTATTTGGTGCAAATTTGGTGCAAACTATGCTCCATATTTATATTTTGGTGCAAGACCCATTTAGCCCCAAAATTTCGCAGTTAGCGTAATTGTTTGGATGCGCCAAAACACCTTGCGTCCCGACAATGATATCCAAAAAATGATGCCAATCCCTTAGTGCCATATTTAACTTCCGACACAAACATGACGCAAAACTAAGAAGCAGAGCGAAAAAATGACGTAAAAGCCGATTAGCGTCAAATTTTAACGCCTGAGTCAGACCAGGTGTTAAAATGAGGCCCACACACCACTACTTAAGGAAAACTCACAGAAGCAACATTGGCAACCCATAGGACAAGAGAGAAGTGTTATTGCTCCAGCTTGAGACACAACGCAGAGGACAGCGAGCACAGCAGTACCCCTCACCACCACCGCAGCAACCACAAGCATCACCTCGGTACCCACAAAGGTAACGCAGAAGGCAGAAGAGGATATTCCGGAGCAGGACAACCAACCTTGGTCTCAGGGAACAAGACCTCATCAGGACTTACTGTCTCAACCGGGAGTCCATTCTACGCCTGCTGCACCGCATTGAGCCAGAGATCACACCCAGGCTGCAAACACCACATAACATACCACCCGTCACAAAGCTGCTAGCTGTCCTGCACACCCTGGCAAGTGGCTCATTCCAGACAACGGGTGCACTGGTTGCTGATGTGTCACAGATGTCTTTCTCGGTCTTCCTGCCGAAGGTCCTAGATGCAATCATCTCCCTGCCACCCTGCCACATTGGCTTCCCCAATACCCAGAAAATACAGCAGGAGACCAAATAAGGATTTTACCTAATTGCTGGGTTTCCGCATGTGTTGGGAGCAATTGAGTGCACCTATGTCTGACAACAGAATACTTGCACAGGAACTGGAAACATATGCATTCCATAAAAGTGCAGGCCATAGTGGACCATTTATGAACACTGTAGCCATGTATCCTAGTAGAGTCCATGACGCCTACATATTCAGGCACTGCAGGATCAACGAACGCTCCCAGGATGGGGTAAGTCAACATACCTAGCAATATACACACAACACACCAACCCTGTAGGACACACAGGACATACACCACACCAAAAACACATGGCCAGTGTAACACAGATGTGCAGGTAATAATATATATGCACCATGCTGCAGTACAGCACAATCAGTGCACAGCAAAAATACATACACCCACATGTACGTAACACACCCACAACTTGACAGGCACACCATGTGAAGGACAAGTGAAGCTATGTCCCCTTTGCTAACAGAAGATGTCCACAAACCACTACAAGTGCCCCCAGGTTGGCTACTAAATACACTTCACACCCACATTACAACAAATAAAGAATAGCACAGCAATGTCAATGCCATACACCATGGTCATGTAAAGAAAGTCACACATAGGCACAGCCCCACTTAAATCATGCTGTGCAAGTCTCTGGCAGAATATGCATCAAATGCCAGGCAACTGGTGCCAATACCAACTACATCTCATCTAGACATACCTGACGTACCTGTAGTGTGCACGTACATCTGACTGATGCATTGGGTCACACACATAGGAATACCAAATTACCGGCCATTACATACCATGTGTCAGACTCGTGAGAAATGGTACCACTCTAGTGCCACCTCACATGCACCACTTACTGAATCCCAACACCATCATGTCTGTACTGAAGACAATAAATGGCCCACCATGGGGCAGAGTCACTGTCAAACAGTAAAGATCATGGATGCCATAGTCGGACTCTGTAGGAATATAGAGGACATTACTGACCTTACATGCACTGTGCTAAGGGACACTGTGCATGTGTTGACAGTATAAATGCTGATTCATGTATTGGAAGCTAGGAGAAACATGTTGATCATCCTGAAACAATGGGATACACCCGCTTGTACACTTGACGGCTGGCACAAACATCAGCTGCCACTCAGGATCACTAAGGGCCATATGTAAGAGCCCCTATTGCCATCGTCATGTCCTGCACTCTATGTACAAGGTGGCGGCTGACCACTCTTTTGTGACTTGATGCCAACGTGTAAATAGGACCCCTTCACACTCATCACTTTGGGTGGAAGGGGCGTGCAATGTGTGTTGCTGTAGGTGTGCCACGGCAAGACACATAACATGATGACGCAGCCCCAGATGTAGGTGTTTCCTAAAACCTGAGGCAGTGCCAACATCAAACACCATCCCAGTGGTGGCGTTTGCAGGTTGCAATAAGGAAATATACTTTGATTTGTCCTCATGTGAATATGCTCCTTATGCGTGCTGCATACTGCTGCACACATAGAAAGAGCATATTGCCCATGAAGATAGTTTATGTTTAGGAAGATGTCCCTTCCTGCACAGATTTAATCTCCCCCACAGGGCAGCCCATTGAAGTACCCTAATTCGAGGTTGGCAGCGTTGGTGCACAGCTGCATATTTGGCGTTGGCGCAGGGGATAACAAAGGTTTGTCTCGTAACATATTACACACGGTGCATTCCTGCATAGTGAACATGACGCAGCACGGCTCTGCCAATTTAGGAGCTGCGTTGCGCTCTGTCATTTACCCTTTAAAATGGGCCTAAGTGTTGCACTGCATCTGTACCGTCACATGGCAAAATGGCTGGGATAGCCAGGCTTTATAAGGCTACTATGTTGTCTCTACATCTGACCCCATTGTGGTGCAAAGATGTGTCAGGTCCCCTCTAGTAATAGCACACTGCTACAAAGATGCACTACACAACACATGGTATATACATACTGAGCATCAATTAGGAATCCTAATTATATGTCCCAGGTCCTTGAACCAATACCCAAGATTGTCATGTCCAACAACACAGTGCAAGTAAATCTTAGCACTTGGCCGGGAACTCACACTATACAACAAAAATGTCTGATTCACCAACCAACTCCAACTAACAACTGCCATGCTACACAGACAACCTGTTTCAAGCTTTAACAACAATTTTCATCTCTTACCTTTGCAGCGAATCAGGGTTATGGCATACAGCCGTGGGGGATGACTCCATTTGCTAACCCTAACACAGCAGAAAGCGTGCTTACAATGAGGGACATCGTCAGACACGCAATGTGGTGGAAAGAACATTTGGCATCCTCAAATCCAGAATCAGGTGCCTGGACCTGACAGGAGGCAGTCTCCTTTATGCCCCACACATTGTGTGTAAAATAATCCTCACATGTGCCATCCTGCACAACATTTGTGTGCGAATGAACATGCCATTGTACGACCAGGTTGCTGTCCTGCCTGAGGAGGAGGAAGAGGATGGTTCTGATGATTTGGAGGGGAAACAGCACAACACATCTGCTTGAGTACGCCAGAGACAACATATTTATGACAACTTTTATGAATAAAAACCACAGAAATCACTGTGTAAATACTGTAAATAAACACATCTCATTTTTCCACCAATGCTGCTTTGGTCTATTTAATCTCCACTACACATACCATATACCATAGGAATGTGCCTCTAACCTTAGGGAGTATGTAACAAACACTAAAGTGACAAGTATTGTAGCAACATCAAATGTGATGTAAGAGATCATACTACCTACATCACACATATTACTCACAGCCTATTTACTGGTATGTGACAATTGAAGGACACAATCCATGTACATAATGTGTACATTCACATTGCCAACTTGCAATTTAATAGCCCATCACACCCAACTACATCATGGCCTAATAGGATCTATGCAAGGGGCCCACACATAAGGTAGGGGATGTCAACACATTGAACTTAAGTAATGTTGGAACTGAACACTGTCACAACTCAGTGTGATAGTTGCAATGGCTTCATGGAACATGTGTGACAAGGGGGAGGGGGGTACATAGGTAACTATGGTCATCATGATTTGCCCAGGGATCATAACCAATGGAAGAAGTAGAGTCTGCAAAGTCTATCCATGGGATACTGTCCTGCCACTTCCATGGGGCACAACCTTGAGACAGGGTAAACTTGACCTCACTTATTGCACAAACCTATCTGTGGAATGCACATTGGTTTGGACGAGAATTTATGAAACTAGGGCTGCAGGTTCCCTATACATATACAACTACTGTTGGCAAGAGCAATGAGTTAATTCCAAAATGTGTGATCAAAGCATAGTCTGGGTGGAATGTAGGCAGAGTATGTTACACTCCCTATATACCAAAGAAGTACACTTGTCAGACAAATATGCTGTCTTCACACATGTCTCCAGAAAATACATATCTAAGTACGGAGACAGATGTGTGGTTGTGTCTCCTGGGTAGCAACATTTAGCCCATCATCAACAATGCCTGACCTGTGTATGCAGCTTTAAATAGTATGCTCACATACCAAAACACAACACTCAATCTCACTCACAATACAGAACAATTGCATGGTACTAACTGTAAAAATGTATCCCATACATGTTTTGGACTCCAAAAGCACAATCTGGTGAGGGTGCGCTATCATGTGTTGCTATGTCCAATACGATCAGATATCCAACATCACATTGAGTCAGAGTACACCTAACCATGTAGGTAGGTTGTTCCAAAAGATGAATACTACACTGAGATTATTTCTAACCGTTACATCATTCAGTCATGGTAAGAGTCAGCTAGGTTGCGGGATGCTGGAAAAGTTACACAACCATGTTCCATGGAAGGTGTGGATAAACAGCTCAGAGATACCCAGAGATAGTTCCAAATAGAACACGCCATGTCACCTGGAGACTACACAAGTGGTGTGCCATAAGTTATGATATGTGTGCGTGGCACTCATTATATCTCACAAATACCACCAATGGTACGGAAACTAACAAGTTGCCAGTAGTAGGAGGAGGCTAGATCCCAACATTACCCAAGTCATATGCTGGATTCTGTCTCCACATCACCACACAATGTTGTTGTAGAAGATGTGTACAAAGCAGTAGCTGCCGAATATCTGGGATTAATGGAGGATACAATACATATCTCAACAGTAAGGCCTGAAAAAATAGGGAAATGTACAGACATACTCCAAAACAGACAGAGCAACACATCAATGCCTGCAAACCTATTTAACCTTCACCTATGTATATTGAGGACTGCCAGGTACATACATGACCCAGACATCTTTGGCACTACCATAACATGGTATTTGGCCTTAACCTGGCACCATGACATGAGCCTGTCACATACAACACCACCTGTACCATGCCATTAGTTGATTGTTGAGATCACTACAGTTATACAACCCCTTCACATGCTGCACATGGAAACAAATAATGAGTCCTATGAATGAGACATATCCTACATGTACAAGCATCTGGGCACTGTACCTGAGAGGGGAAGGCCTGACATCAAGTGCCGCCTAGCAAAGCATCACATCCTGGTCTTTATGAACACATTTGTGCATATGTAGACCACAGGGGAGCCTGCATAGGCTGCTGAGTTCCACTCATTAATGGCCAAGATCCCAGTTTTATTAAGCCACAGACCACTGTCCTGACTCCATCAACATATGACATAGTCAGGTGCCTAATGTATCTGCACAGGGGCAAGAACAAAGTGGAACACCAGAAACCTGCAGCTTCAGATTCAAACATGTGTTTCTGTTGTCATATATACCCACACAGTAATGATGAAGAGTAGGCGTGCAATCTATGCCACACTGCAACACTGGTACCCCATGGTACAGCAGAGTATGTTACAGTAATGACAAGCATGAACTAGACAAATCTGAGTGTCTATTTGGAGGCTGGAACACATATACAACATATCTCCACACACATTTACCATCATAATGGCCCTGGCATAGTAATGTGTCAGGATTCAGGACAATAAACAACCTAGCAGTACAATAATGGCATAGGTAGCAAAACACCTGTGACATTAATAAATCATCTTTACATGTGTTCTCACATACAAAATACATATAGGTGCCAGTGATGTGACTGCATATGCAATAGTCAAATGTTACAATCTGTCAGTGCTGGAAGATTGTAATGTAACCTTTAAGATCCCCTTCAGACACCAATCGCATAACGTGTTACTAAAATGCACTTAAACTTGTTTCTAGACACACATGGCATATAACATGTTTCAGTAACACAGGTGTACATGACATCACCAGCAACTGAGATGCTTGGGCAACCACATGGCAAACATGTACCTGAGTGACAATACGGAACCTCCAACGACAAACCACAGATTCAACACACAATGCCACATAAATTATCAGGGGAAATGTGATGTTAAAGCAGTCCAAGTACACTGTATACTCTGAGTCCAAATTGTAATGGGTGACATATGCCAGAGCATGTGTTGGAGCCAGGCCATCTCATATCAACAGTTATGGGTATGGCTAAACACTATTGTCACAGAGTTTACTATGTAGCACACCCACACATTCAGAAACCTACACATATCTTCACATAGAATATATGTGGACACACTGTAGGTGCACATGCATATATGCACAAAGTGATAGGGATTGCATGCAGTCGACTCTGAAACACACTGATTGGTAGAACCGATCAATCTCACCCTTACCACATTGCTGCGTGGACTTCCACATGTAGCCATACCCCATATACCACATTGCAGCACAGCCCATGTCATATGTTTGGTGAATCAGGGTGCACTCAAGGACAATGCAAAAAAACACGCAAACAAGAGTAGAGACAAAAAATATGATGCAAATGCATCAAAAACATCCACCAACGTGAAGAAAATGATAAATGGGCCATTAGCAGGAATTCAATATTCATACTCCTTGTAATGCACCCTCGGGTGAAATCGACACATAACTATAATTTGTCATTTTTTTTTCACGCATACTCATGAACAGTACAAGTCATATCACCAGAATGACGCCTAGCCCCAGGATCTCAATCAGACATTTACAAGCGTTTTTGACACCTGGTCAGATGGAATCACTGAATTACCATAATGCGTCAATATAAATGATGTTCATGTATCATGCATCTATAAAAAATGACGCATAAGCCCAATGCCTCAAATAAAAAGACGCATAACTGAAAAACGTGATGCACACGCCCAGGAAGTGATGTAACAGGAAATCCTGTCTACAAGCATGGTACAGTGGTTCTAGTTTCATTTACTCTTTAAAGTCTGTTCCTTTGTGACTGTGTGCGGTTATGTATTGGAGCTGGTGGTCAATTGTTGAGTGTGTTGTCAATTTTGTATAGTCCATTGTGCTGTGTCACGTGTCTTTTTGTGTGGATTTAGTCAAATTAGTTGTATTTTGTATTGATTATACAGTTTTATCATTGTATTGTGAGGTGTCTGTCTGGGGTAGTTAAGTAGTTGGGGTAGTTGGGTTTAGTTAGTGGGTTTAAGTTTCGTTCGAGCATTCTCATTTTGTGGGGAACTACATTCACCAGTGGCCAGGTCTGGCAAAGGGAGGATGAGCAGGATGTCTGCAGATGAGATGGGGGATTTATATGGCTCGTGGCCCACTACCTACCAATGATGGTGCAAATGGGTGGCCGGGTGATCCTCTGCTACCGGACAGAGGCCAGGCGGCTGCGGTGGGGCAAGGTGCACCACCACCTGAGGCGCATCTACAATACAGGACGGAATGACCACCAGATCAAGCATCGGTGGACAGATCTTGTTGGCCAGGGAGCTGGATTTGCTGTATTACTTGGGGATTGAGATTGGCGGAACTGTTGGTAAGTCTCCCATTGGCGTACTATTGACTGTTTATTGCTTTTGAATGGCAGTAGCAGATAAGTTGGAGTGCTGCATGTAATGCTTGTGAACATGTTGTATGCAACCGATATGAAGAGTCTCTGCGCCAGTTCAGGCGTGGAGTTCACATGTCCAACAATGAAACCAATGCAGGTCAGATGTTTGATGAGTCCTGCACAGCCATCACGAAGGCATAAATTTCAGAGCCCATAGTGCCACCTGTGTACCGGCATTGTGTCATGTATGAAATGCGAAGGCACGACCACCCTACCGGTTTTTCTCACGATTGTGTCAACAAAGTTTCGCAATGCATGCATAGCGCAACTTTGTCAAGATTTCACACACATGAGCCCTGTCCCAAGCATGATGTTTGCAAGGGGGGGTCTTCCCGCCCTGAGGAGTTAATGAATCTGGCACAATTTATTAAATGAGATAACTTTGCCACATTAGTCACAAAATTTTAAACACATGATCATTGCAGACATTCAAAAAAGCTGCACTTCAATCACAACGCGCCTTTGGGTGCCTTGCAGGACTAGTGTAAGTACTTGATATGGAAATCTTGCAAAGCGCCAGGGTAGTGTCAGGTATTTGCACCACAAATCCCCTTAACACCATGGTGCACCATTTTGCAAAGACGGCCGACACATGGTGTTGTCAGGAGTGTGCTAAGGGGCACACTTCATATGGGGCAGCACTACGGGCCGGATTTATGAAAAGTTAGCACCGCCCTTGCATAATTGTCTGACGCATAAGCAGCACAAAATTACAAATTAAACTTAATGATTTGTAAGTTTGCCTTGCTTTTGCATCTGAAAATGACACAAAGGTGGCGCTCACTTTTCATTAATCTAGTTTCAGGTGCTGCACCACTGTAGTCCTATAGGCCCCTTCGTGTCAGTAGGCAAGGCCATGTAAGGGAGCTTAAACATGAGTAGGGAAGAGACTACTGCCAGTTCAATGTTCCAGTTAATTATGGATCACAGACAGCCTCTACCGCCCAATACCACACACATGTGAAGAGTCTGTTCCACTGACCTACAGCTCCTCACTGACAGTTCCATCTTTGCCACATCACTCACTAACCTGGAACACCAGATGCATCCTCTGACCACAGAGCAAGTGTGTCTGTGTTGAGGGCTATTTCTATGCCCATGTACCTATCCGTCACTGGATTAACAATGGTCTACAATGGCAACAATGGCAGGCCACTCACTATACAATACATACATGTTTCACTTCAGTCAATGTGCAGGAAGGTAAACCAACTGCACATAAGTCAAGAGCCATAGCACTTCATGAAGTGTGCCACTTTGTTCATTGCAGGGTGTATAATGCCAATCCTCAACACCTTGCAATACCCACACAATCCCAGGGTAGTAGTGTGTCTGTGAGCTATGCTGATGACATAGATGTTTACTACATCTGTTGCAGGCAGAAATGCTATGGGTGTGGCAATAGTCCTGCCACTGCAACAAGTATAGCATGCTCCTCAGATGAAAAATACATGATCAAACAGTCTCATTTGGTAATGGAGGTGTTGTGCTCACAGATAGCTGCATGACAATGCCACATACTAATGTTGCAAGGTGTAGCACCACAGGAGTCTCTGGCACAGTGCTAGTGTTTGGATTTGTGGCTCTACCTCATCTGAGTGTATGTGTTATTGAGTGATTGTAGTGTTTTGTCTGTTGCTCTGATCTTCCACTAGGATGACTAGCACACTCCGCTTAACTAGTTTACACTGAACTTTGTTGTCCACTTGCAATGACTTTAAATTTACACTAAGCATGGTTTACCATTCATGTCTTACAGGTGGACCAGCCCCCTACACAATTGGTGAAGTGGAGTGGTTTGAAGACCCTGGTGCATCCAGTAAGTGTTAGAATGTGTCCTGTGAAGTAATGCATTGTTTAGTGTGAGTCATTTGTGAGTGTGGAATGCAATGTCAGATATTTTAGACTGTCCAATGATCAGATATCATAGTAGGCTGGATGGTGATATAATGGGCCATTTTTAAGAGCCCAAAGCACCACCAGAGGGCCACGTCTAGGGAGGCTCATGGTGTGCTATGGCCAGCACTGTGTATACAAGGTGGTGTCAAGCCACATTTAGGCCCATATGTAACTAAAAATAACAGTGTGTGACTCTGTGGCAAAATTGGCAGCGATGCACTCCGTCATTTTCACAATGCAGGGATGCACCGTATTTAATTGTATACAATGCAGCCCTGTGTTGTCCCCTGTGTTGCTGCTAAATTTGCAGCCAAGCCCCCAATGCAGCCCACTTGCGCCATAGTGCACAGATGGCTGCGTTGAGAGGGGGGATAGTTGTTGTGCAGGAGGGACACCTTTCTGCACAAAAACTATCTCCAAATGTGATTGACTCTTTCTATGCATGTTGCAGAGTGCAGCACGCATAGAAAGAGCAAAGGGGATATGACAACATTTCTCCACATTGCACTCTGCTAACACCACCCCTTGCATGGGGTTAGCCAAATTTGCTCTGATTCAGGTGTAAGTAGACTCAAATATCTTGGGCAGCATAATAAACTGCAATGGGTGTTGCTGGTGCACACCCACAGCAACACCCATTGCGTTTGGACGCAGTAGTAGATTTACAGATTTGCTCACACCAGAGGCAATGCCAAATTCTGTACACACCCCAAGGGAGAGCCTTAGCAATGCGTAATAAGGATGAATACTCTTATGTATCCTCCATTTTGGATCTTTCAATGGGTGATGCATTAGGTAGCACACATCTAAATTTTATGGACTCTTTGTAGGTTACTTAATTGTGATGGAAGGTGCCCCTTCCGGCACAAAATCAATCTGCCCTTCAACACAGCCATCTATGCACCATGGGGCAAGGGTCTCTGGATTGACATATGTAAACAATATGTGCCCAGGCATAGGTGACAACACAGGGGTGCACCATATTGGATTTAATTTGGAGCATCCCTGTGTTGTTATGAAGGCGGAGGACTGGGCTGCTAATTTTCCCCCAGCATGGCGCTCCATTTTTTCACTCCATGTATGTTCCACTTTTGTGGAATATCATTGGCTTCCATGAAGGTCAAGGTCCAATGTGTGCTGGCATGGAACTGTGTGTAAAAGGAATGGTAATGGCAGACCACATATTCATGGGTGTCTACACCTGGCCACATGAATGTAGATGTGATTGACCTTTGGACACCAGCTTTCTAGTTGGCAGGCCCCCTTTCAAATGGTCTACTCCTTGACTCCATGAATGAGTGTTCAGGCCTTGGTGGATGACCAGGATTGTTGGGATGATGGATAACAAGACCATCCCCTCTTAGGCTCAGGGGGAGATGAATAACAAATTTGTAGAAAGACGTGATGCTCACAGTGTTGGTGACAGCTATGTTGATCAGGCTTGCATGTGTTTCTATCAGCTCTGACCCCTTTTGGTCACTAATGGTTTCCCCTCCTCCCACTGACATGTACAAGATACTTGTGACACTGATGGTTGCTTGTCTTCATATTACAGCTGCTAACAGGACAAATGAGGAGTGGCATGACTTCCACAAGAGGGCAGTACGTTACCGCCACATCCTGGAAGTATAAGCAGGATACCGAAGCATGACTTGCCACTTCTGGGCAGAGAAGGCTACTTGGGAATGGCGGGCATTCCCATATGGGGCCCTCCACACAGCCTCCAAAGGTCCACCAAGGTTCAGGCTCCTCAGCGGTGCAGGGGTGCACAGCTGGCCCCACCACAACCACATCAGCTGTACCTGTCGCCAAACAGGCACAACTGTTCACCCCACCTGCTTCCGATTCAACGCAGTTGCTGCAGGATTTGCGCAGGGACATGTCCCTCATTCTAACACTTTTGGACAAGTTGGAGGGGGAAGTAGCAACAACAAAAAATGTTGAAATACTTCAAGAGGCAGATAAAGAAGGCCAAACTTTTACTTTACTTGTCACTTGACTACCTCCCAGTTCATTCCCCTCCCTCATAAAGTTGCCATATATTTTATTGTGGGTGTTAGAGGGTTAGTGTTAGGTTAGTGTAGGTTTACAGCTCAGTTAGGATAAGTGTAGTTGGGGGTGGGTTTTTTCTTCAAATTTTTTTTTCTGTGGGTGGTAGGGTGGGGGGTCATGATGGGGTATGTATTTGTTTTGAAAAAAATATTTAAAAAATGTAAACATTTAAAAAATACAAAATATATATTTGTTTAGGATTAGTTAGTAAATGTGTCGTATTAGTAATTGTTGTCCTGCTTGTGTCCTGTTTCTTAAGGGGTGGGGGGGGCAATGTTTAGAGTGTGGTGTTCAATGTGTGAGTTAAGTTTAGCATAACGTAGATAGCTTTAGTTGTTGGATAAGTATAGTTAGTATAGGTTAGTTTAGGATAGGATAGGTTTTAGTAGTTTTTAGGTTTCTTGTGATTAAAATAAATATGTTTGCATTTTCCTATACAATTTATGTAGTATGCTTGAGTCTCAGGGTATTCCCTTTAGTTCACAGGGCAAATTGGGGGTTGGCCTAGGGAATCCGTCCTGCCTTTAAATCTCTCTCTTGACATGTGCGTCACCTATTGACAACAGAGCTGTCACATTGGCTGCAACATTACATCTACTAGACCAAGCATCTGCCACAAACCGTAGCCACCATTCATTATGTCTATTTATGGTCTTTATTGGACAGGTAAGTCTGGTCCTTCAGCTGTCATTGTTGGGGTCCTGTTTGAACAATGCTGGGAATTGTGACAGATTTGACATCAGCCCCAAATGGTACTCTATCCTGCAACAAAGACCGGTGCCCAGAACTGATGGGGTTAGCTACCTCTGTACCACACCAATGAATTAATCGGTTACTCCCAGCTGGCAACATTGCCTTTTACTTGGTTTTCTGCCTGACCTGCTGTATATCTTTACCAAAGTCTATATGTATCCATCAGTTTATGAGAAGTCCACATCATACACCATTGTCATGTTTGGATCCTTGTGTGTAACTTTGTGGCCCCACATTTCAGCACTCATGTATTGATCTTCTGACGTCATTCACATGGATTCACACAATACTATCATTTTGATGAGTAGATGGATCACAGGAAACGTTGACATGGAAAATGTGTACACAGTGTTTATTTACAGGTGAAAATGTCTACGTGATATATCAACAATGTCCAGGTGTGAAACTCAATTTGTGAATAACAGGTTTTTGACACAATCAGAGTTCAGGGTTGAGGGACATGTCCTGAGACATGCTTCAGAGTAGTGTTGATAAGTGTGAGGAACAAAAATTGGCAATTGGTAAGTGGGAGACAATGACAGTCCATAGCAGACAGGTCAACAGTGGGTGGGTTAAGAGTGCACATATCCTACTGTGACAGCACTGGCATGATCTTTAGCACAGAACTAAGGAGAACACTGACCATGTAGCATTGACTGGTGCTACCGGCTACTCTTATGAGTAAAAGTGATCTGTTCCACATCTTCATCCTCCGATGTGTGTGGTGTCTCCTGTGCCATTGGTAGTGGTGGTGGGGAGGTAGAGGGGGCCACACACACTTCAGTGGTTGAAGATGTGGAGTCCCAATTTCAGGCAGCTGCCATTTGTGATATAACATATGGCATCACTGCAGCAAGGAGAAACAGCTGATTTTTCAGGATAGCAATAACATCCCGATAGTAGGCAGCAGTGTCTTCCCTGAGGGAGGCCACTTCACGCTGAATGGTATTCAGCTTGTTCTCTATCATGCTACTGCCTATTTTGGAGGGAAGTTGTTTTACTATCTCCCTCATGGCAGCAGCTATGTCCATCAGACACTGGTAGACTCCACACAATGGGGAGTGTGTGCCTCGCTTGGCAGCTGTGTGTTCATTAGTTGTCACGAGGCACATGCGCATTCCCTCTAGGCTGGCTGCCACAGTCCCCATCCCCACCCGCACCTGTTTGGCCAGCTCCTGCTGGACTCCTACCACCGTCCTCTGGAAGCTTGTCCCTGGGTCCTCGGAGTCCTGAGCTGTGTCTGTACTTGCAGGTTTTAAATTTTGGGTGTTGGGTGGGTCATCTGGGATGGCTGCTACATTGGTTGTCCTCCTTACAACTGGCGGTGGTGTCTCGAGGGATACCAGGACATCATGGAGAGTCTGTTGGCTGATGGTTGTCATCTGGTCATCCAGGTCATCGGAGAACTCCAGGACAGGCAAATCAGCACGAGAGCCATCATCCTCTGCAATGTGATGGTGTAAAATCAGTCTTTCTATGTTATAGCAGTTGACATGTCACATCATTGAATTGCTATTGGAGGCTCAGTGACCACTTACAGCCCAAACATTGTTCTTGTACATTATGGGTGCAATTTATCATCCCTTTGCCCCACCTGAGTGTCACGTAAAGGGAAGCTCAGGTGGCGCAATAGGCTGAGTCATATTTACAAGGTGTGATGTATTTCCTTTTGGTGGCTTGACACCATCTTGTTATTATGGCCCCTTCCTATGCATCAATTTGCATGGTCGGGCCTTGCAGTGGGTGTTGCGGTGGTCAAGCCACACCAACACACATTTCAATTTGCCTCTGTCCCAGTTTTACATGTTTTTCATACACCAGGGCGGCACCAAAACCTTACACCACCGCAGGGTTGGCATTACCAAGGTGCCATATTGTAGTTTACTTTGATTGCTCATCATGTTGATGTGTGTGTATGTGTGCTACATTCCAAGCAAACATGGATCTAGCAGATTGTCATTTCAGTTTCTGGTTGTACTGGAAGGTGCTCCTCCTACATTACTAATGTCTCCCTCTCAATGCAGCCAAACTTCCACTGTGGAGCAAGGGATGCAGCATTGTGGCAGTGTAGTTATTTAACACTTTCACAGGGGTGGACTCAGAGATGGCCAGCATGGGTATCATTTGTTGATCTGAACATCATTTTCTACATGACAGTGCCTGATACCACCAAATTATGGACATAGCCAGTTGACTCATTTTCAACTTTGATCAGGGCCTCAAGCTAGTTTGATGGAGATTTTGCAGTTAGTTGTACTGGTGCATACATGGACCCTCATTACAAGTCTGGCAGTCCTATAACCATCAGCCTGCCATTGGCAATATGACCACCGTCAACAGCACAGGTGGAAGTGGCACATGTTGACTATGGGGAATGCCCCCTGGGCCAATGGCCTGACATTGGCAGGTTACCGGCAGGTTACAGACTGGCAATGCCACCCGTCTTGTGACACCAGCCCAGCATTACGATAAGTGCTACCCTCCAGGTATGTTACCACTTTTCCGCCAGCCTTTGCATGGTGGCCCAAACCCCATGCAAAGGTTGGAGGTAATGTGGTTTGGTGTGCCCCTGGGTGGCCCTGCACAGCCCATGCATGTGGCATGGGCAGTGCAGGGGGCCCCATGCCCAGACCCTTTGCACTTTCTACTGCCTGATTTGCAGTGACAAGTGCAGAGTGTGCTGTCATACCCAATGCACACCAAGATTGTCGCTGGCTCTATTTCATCCAGCAACAATGTTGTGGTAACTGCCCCACAGAGCTGACATGGGGAGACCGATTTCCACCCGCAATCCCAGCATGTAACTCATACTGCCAACAGCGGAGGGTAAACTGCACTAGCAGTCTTACCAACGCCAGACTTGCCTATGCGCCACCCCCACCCTTCAATGTGATATTGTGCACCATGATGTTCACAGACATACACCATATGTTGTGTATGTGTGATTGTTTCCCCATGTCTATGTGGCTCACATGGTTGTGTCAGAGTTGATGTGGGCTCAGCCTATATGTGTTGTGTTCTACAGATTGCAATTTGTAGTGCATATGTTCTCTAATGGCACAGTTCTGATCAGCCTCAATATGTGTGGCTCCACACTGCACCAGGTTACTTACACAGGGTAGTGTCATGTTTCCAGTGATACGGGACAACCCCGCAATTTCCCCTGAAGCTGCACAGATTAGTTTTCCCTGCTCCCAGACAGGCCTTCTTTCTGCATGATGGAGAAGTGGCTGCCTTATGAGGATGTGTTGATTTTGTGCGGGGTGGTGTTGCTTCCTGCGCATGTCTTAGTAATGTTAGCTAAGATGCCATTTTAATGTTTGCTGTAAGATGCAGCACACATGTTTTGGCAATGGGACATGGCAGTTGTGAAATGTTACTGCAAGAGACACCACCATGACGAAACCCACTGGAATGGTATTGATTGACTTCCTAGTCTCTGATGTCTCAGTTGTGTGAGAAGGGTAGGTTTTACTGTCTGCAAGGGGTGTTGTGATGACACAGCCACAAGCACAATAAGTAGAAATGCCTTCCAACCCTTGTGCTGCATATGTACATGTTGGTATACAGCCCTCATGATTGACGTATGTCCAGGTTGTGTATGTGTTGTGGTGCATGGCGCGACAAAGACGTGTGTACATGTGTTGCTTACGTTTGAATGGTGCAATTTGATTCATGGGCAATTTGTCCCGCTGCACTCCTTTCGCATGCATTGAGAGTGTCCTTTGTGCCTCCCCCTTCAAGCATTTGTAAAATTGGCAGTTATTTACCCAATGCAACTTACCCTGCATTTGTGATGGTTGTTCAAAGTCTGCTCTGTCCTTTCCTTGTATTCCTGTGACCAGCTCTTCCGGGATGACCGCTGCAACCATCTTCTCCATCTCATCCAGGTCATTCTGTGGTGCAGGACTTCCACCTCCAGGATGCAGTGCTGTCTTTCTGTCCCTGGCCATTTTCTCTTTAGTTCTTCGCTTACAATCATGTCAGTGTTTCTTGCATTCGGTGACAGTTTGCTTCAGCTCTGCCACACTGTTGATTTTGACCACTATTTGCCGCCATATTGCCTCTCTATTGCCAACTGGCAATTTGGAGGTGACGAATAGCTGGTGTTGGTGCTCCGTCACCTCTCTCACAAGGATCTCATGCTCCTCCTCATCAAACCAACACTTTCACTTTTTCTTTTCCTTCCCCTGGGACTTCTGTGTCTCCTCCTGGCTGGTTCCTGGGGACATGAGGTCACCCTGGGGTCTCTCCTGGCCTGCTGCTTCCATCTTCCCTCTGCTTTGCAACCTTTCCTGTTTTAGCATCTAAAGTTTACACAAATGCCGGGTTAAAATGGTGCGTATCCGTTTGCAGCATGTTTACGTGTAACAAAAGGGGTTAGAGTTAATTCTGCAGCATTAACGTCGATTTGCCTTACAACAGGGCGCAAGGGTTTACTGAAAAGGTTTTGACTCTAACCATTTCTTAGCGCTATCGTGCATCATAGTATAAATATGATGCCTGGATGGAGCTAAAAAAATGGCGTAAGCCAGCGCTAAACTTTTTGACGCAAAACTGCATTTGCACAGTTTTGCGTCAAAAATTTTAAATATGGGCCTTGGTTCTCTGAAATGCTTGAAAGTTAACTTTTTCCTTCATTTGAAGGACGCACTGTGCCTGACTCAGCAAGTGTGTCATCATCAAATGAGATTCCATTGTGAGAATGAATGAATTTATTATACATTTGCAAAGTGCAAGAAATGCTCAGAAAAGAGTTTCTATGTGCTGAGAACCATAAACGAAAGTGAGTGAAATTTTCATAAAATGTTAATTATGGCGTTGAAACTATTGTCAATGTGGGAGAAATAAATGAGACGTGTCAATGAAACAAAAAGAGAAGAAACTTAGGCCCTGATTTATACTTTTTGGTGCAAAACTGCATTAAAAAGTTTAACACTGGCTTGCACCATTTCTGAACACCAGCCGGGCCCCATATTTATGGGATGGTACAAGCTGGTGCAAAGGGAAGGCTAGCGTTAAAAAAATGATGTTAGCCAGGTGGGGCTGGCGGTATGGAAGAAGGGGGTTTTGCACCAAAAAATTACATTAGGCAGGTTAGAGTAAATAAATTACTCTAACCAGCCTAGCGTCATTTTCTGATGCAAAACCATCCATACCACATGACTCCTGTCTTCGAAAAGACAAGAGTCATGCCCATCAACCCATTGGCCAGCACAGGGGACAAGGATTCCCTGGGCATGACCATTGTACCCAGTGCCATGTAGGGGACCCCACTTCAGGGCCCCCAATGGCACTTTACAAAAAAAAAAAGAAAAATACTTACCTTTACTTACCTATACTTACCTGGAATGGGGTCCCCCATCCTCTGCTGTCGTTCTGGTGTGGGTGGGGTGTCCCTGGGGCGTGAGGAGGGCACCTGTGGTCTTCTTCCATGGTTTTCCATTATGGATATAGGCCCACAGGTCCCCTAACGCCTGCCCTGACGACCCAGACATTAAATAATGGTGCAAAGCAAGCTTTGCATCATTATTTGTCCCCTCCTCCCCCCGTGCATGATTTTAGCCCGGGGGATAAATATGGCGCTACGGCCAATGAGTCATTTTTTTGCACGAGAATGCTGATTTTGCATCTCATTGACGCAAAGTCGGTTTCCACGTCCAAAAAATGACTTTAACTCCATAAATTTGGCGCTAGATGGGTCTAACGCCAAAGTATAAATATGGAGTTAGGTTTGCACTGAATTTGTGTAAAAAATAAACTGCGCAAATTTGGCGGAAAACAAGTATAAATATGCCCCTTACTGTGCTTACTAGTGTACAAAAAGTTTAGTCCATGAATTTTGCATAAAACGTATTCATCTATCTCACAATCAGACCATTATTTAGAGAATAACAAACATAGTGTTAGAAATGGGGTCTTTGGTTGGCAGTCAGGTTACCCCCTATCCAAGCAAGGACCCTCATTCTAGTCAGGGTAAAAGAGAATCACCCTCAACCAACCCCTGCTCACCCCCTTGATAGCTTGGCACGAGCAGTAGGCTTAACTTCAGAGCGCTATGTGTAAAGTATTTGTACCAACACACACAGTAACTCAGTGAAAACACTACAAAATGACACAACTCAGGTTTTGAAAAATAGGAAATATTTATCTAAACAAAACAAGACCAAAACTACAGAAATCCACAATACACAAGTCAAGTTATCAATGAAAAAGCAAAAAGAGTCTTCATGTAGTTTTAAACACACACTAACACTGTTAGCGTGAAAATGTACCTTGGGTATGTCAAAAATAACCCAGCACGGGCGAGTGTGCGTCAAAAAGGGTTTGCGATGCGTCGATTTCACTCACGAGGGAGACCTTGCATCGTTTCTCCTTTTGCCGGGTCGGGGCACGTCATTTCTTGTCTCCTCAGGAGAGCGATGAGTCGATCCGGTCAGCACTCTCGGGTCCAGGCAGGCCTTGCATTGTTTTTACCCGCCCAGCGGTGTTCGCGTCAGACATCCAGCCGCACGATGATCCGAAAACCACGCAGCACGGGTTGCGATCTCCCCGCCTCCGTCAGCGATGCTGCGCGTTATTTCTCCAGCTCCGTACATTGATTCTCCAGTTGCGTTGCAGGCGAGCATCAATTTTCAGCCGCGAAGCCAGCGGCGCGTCGATTTTTCAGCCACAGATCAGAGTTGCATCAATCTTTTCCCCGCATTGCATTCAGTGTGTGGATTTCTTCCTCTTAGGGTGCCAGCTTCTCCTTTCAGGGTCCCAGAAACTGGATGAGCACCACTTGGCAGAGTAGGAGTCTCTCCAGAGACTCCAGGTGCTGGCAGAGAGAAGTCTTTGCTGTCCCTGAGACTTCCAACAACAGGAGGCAAGCTCTAAATCAAGCCCTTGGAGATCTTCACAAGATGGAAGGCACATAGGGGGTCATTCTGACCCCGGCGGGCGGCGGCTGCCGCCCGCCTGGCGGGAACTGCCATTTGGCCGCTCCGCGGTCAAAAGACCGCTGCTGGCATTCTGACCTTCCCGCTGGGCCGGCGGGCGCTAACTATGTTAGTGCCCGCCGGGCCAGCGGGAAGGAGGCCTGCAACACAGAAGCCGGCTCCGAATGTAGCCAGCGGTGTTGCGGGCGTGCGACGGGTGCAGTTGCACCCGTCGCGCTTTTCACTGTCTGCTAAGCAGACGTAAAGATACTACTAGTGAAATACGGTTGTGAAAAGCAAACAAGCCTAAGCTTACACAAAAGTGTAAGTTTATCTTTGTGCATCAGCTCCATAGGAAGCAGTATCCCAAAGGATTACTATCTTTTTCACATGCACATTTGAGTCATTCTTGTTCATACTAATTTTTAAAGTGCAATTTTTCTTATAGAATGCTGGGGTCCTAATTAGGAACCTACTAATTATGGATATAATATTTGAAGAATGAACCACAATATAGACGTTATCATCCGAGAGATGATGGGTCGTTTGATGTTGCTTCCTGCAAGAAATTCAAAGGCAAGATCTAGAGATGTATTTACGGAAACGTAAGAGTTCAGTTGTGAGCGTATTTTGGGTGTGGGAAGATGAAAGGCAACATTGAGAGATTTCGTTATATTCTACTTATCATGCAGGGGATACATATGACAAAAGAGCTGCTGTCAATAAAGACTTTCATCTCAAAATAAACAAATGTGTTACATAGCAATGCAAATAAATCACAAACGCAGAGAAACCATGAAGATGATTTTAACGAGCTTCTAAAAAACTAGAATATATCACTTTAGGATGGACATCTCTTTATTTGTCTTCGTGGGGACAATTATATTAAATTAAAATGACTTTAACCCCCATAATATTATCTATACAAAAATAATATGCATTTACCTTTGAAATTATGTCCCACGATATTGCAGTCACGATATTTTGCCTACTATATTTTCGATCAAAAATATTTAAAACTAGAAATTCAGGTAACATAATGAAATGTAGCGTCTGGGACACAGGTACTATTTTAGTACAACCTGCCACCTTCTTGTTTTATGTGCATCCTATCATTAACCACTTCAGTGGTGAGGATGAAATGTTCACATCTTCTGCATTACCTAATCAGTGTGACAGAAGGGAATCTTTCATCCGATTGGTGTACATTACACAGCACGACAAACACCAACACACTCTCAATGCAGCTGTTTTCCCTGCTGTGATTGATATTTATTTGTACTTTTTTTTATGGGGCCCGTGGTACCCCAGCTACCCTTTCCACCCTGCCTATAGGTTTTTTGCGTCCTACAACTGGAGCGCTGTGTAATTAAGTGCTGCAGTGCAGGCAGGGAAATATCTGTTGCAATAATTTACGTGGCACGAAGTCCACATGCCCTCTCATTACCCCTCTGAAGCCAGAGAAGGTGCAGGGGAAGACCTTTCCGTCTGGGTATGCGTCAGCCATCAACCAGGAAACCCTACCAACCCTGGGCATTTCTGAAACCTAGAGACCCATTGTAAACAAGGGTGGTGTGACTTGTGTGGATCCCAGCATGCTCCCTTACTCAGAATGCCCTGCACATATCAAAGTATGGGTCACAAATTAGTATTCTTCCATATTTATGTGACAGAAAAGTCTGTAACGTCCAGCCAGGGGGAAAAAGTTACCATCCTGCATTTCCACACTTCTTCCAATTGAAATGCTGCCTCCCATGTGTGGGTGAACCTTAAGTTCCTCATAGGAACAGACTAGAAGTGTAACCATTTGAAGACCACAGTTCCTGTTGTGGGTGATAGGGCCATCCACACAAGTGGGGTACTGTTTTTATCGGGAGGGGTGTGGGAATGCTGGGTGGTAGAAAGTTTATTGCTCTTCCCAGATTACGGCTTATACCCTTACAGACGTTTGGTGAAAATCCATGATTATAGCTAATGTTTAAAAATTCTGAGGCATTCTGGGTAACAAAACATTGTAAGATCCAAGTAAATCACACCACTCTGGACTTCCCTTGTTGTCTAATTTTCAGAAATGTCTAGAGTGGGCAGGTTTTCATAAGTGTCACCCACTCCATCAACAAATACCACACATATCCACATTGCCTGAATTAATAAATTTAAAAAAAACAATTGGAATGTGTCTTTTTTGTGTTTTAGATCTTTTCCTGTCGCAGGCGATAGGCTAACCCCCACAAGTAAGGTATTATTTTTATCAGAAGTGTGGCAATTTACGGTAGTAGGATTTTTGGGATCTCGGCAGATACTTTGACTTTCTCTTAGAAAATTGTGAGGAAAATCCATATTTTTGACAAAGTTCGATATTTGCAGGTCATTCTAGGTAGGAAAATGTTCTGTGATCCATGCAAGTCATACTGTCCTGGACTCCTTTGGGAGTCTACTTCTAGAGATGTCTGTTAATAGTATGTTTCCATGGGTGCCAATCAAGTGCTGGCTCAAATACCACATTACCTACATCGCTAGAATGCCTGAATTTGAACAGAAAAATCTTGATGTTTCCTCATTGCATTTCGGGGGCTTTCCTGTCATGCAATAGGCCTACCCATACAAGTGTGCTACAGTTAGTATTAGAAGACGTGTGGAAACCATAAGTGGTAGTAGGGTCGGAATGGGGCAAAAAATAGGACTGGGCACCAAAATAAAAGTGCCCCCTATTAGCAAATCAGATAGCTAAGAAAGTGGCCCATATTTGATTTTGTAAAGGCACTCTGTATAACTGATTTGTAAGGTTTGGGAGACTGCATGGGTGCAAGCTTGCTGCAGGTTGTTGTAATATTGGGAAAATCAACAGTAAAAATGGCCTAGCAGCACATAAGACAGGCCCACAAACAGGCAGAAAAATGGCCCACACTGAACTTTCATACCTGCCTGTCGGGCACTGGCTGCTTGCCCTGTAGACAGTCCAATGGGTGGTAGGAATTTTGTGGATCCCATCAGATTCTGATACTTTTTCTCACAAAAATGTGAGGAAAAGGATTTTTCCAAAGTTTGATGCTCACAGGGTATATCAGTTAAGAAAATGCAGTTGGATCCACCCATATCACACTACCCTGGACTCCCTTAAGTTTCTAGTTTCAGAAATATATGGGGTTGAATGGGTACCATGGATTTCGGTCAACCCGGACTAATGCCACAGCTCCCAAAATTACCAGAAGTAGTGCATTTGAAAGCAAAAATCTTGATCTTTCTGTTTTGTGCTTTGAGACCTTCCTGTTGTGGGTGATAGGCTCACCCTCACAAGTGGCATAGGATTTTTATTGGTAAATAGTGTGTGAGTATAGAATAGTAGGACAGTTGTTATTATCAATTGAATTTCTCTCCATTTCTCGCTTCTAAATGTAAGCCATTGTGTAAGAAACCACACATTTTGCAAAATGCCTTCTGAATCATGTGATATTATGGGCTACCTCAAATTCAGAGTTGTGCAGATAACCATGCAGTTGTGCAGATAAACTCATTATCTTATGCATATTGAAATACTGCATAGTTTTCCTTTATACTCATTTTTCACTCATTAGATTTTAGCATACGAATTGATGCCTGGCAAGTACATAATGAAAAATCATTATAAGCTGCAGCTCAGTTGATGCCTTTGGTTGTCAAGAATTTTTGGATATCCAAGAAACATTATATATCACTGTAACCAAAAAGGTCCAATGGACATAAATATGCCACCAGAGCAAACAATTATACATGAAAACATTATGACCCTTTTCTCTTTTTTCCTACTTTTTTCATTAGCATTTGATTTCAACAATTAGTTCATTTCTGAAAACCTTGAGGGATCTACACAAATGACCCCTTGCTGTATTCAGAATGGTGTCTACCTTTCAGAAATGTATAGCATTCTGGCTTCACTCATGAGTGTCATGCCTGTCCCACCACATAAGGCAAGCAGATGTTTTTTTTTTTACACCTCTACCTCTTATGAAAGCCAGAAAGAGGGTGGTCATAGCACAGCAAACATTTTGTTGATGTCATTCTTATGAAGGGAACACATACTTTCTTGTAGAGCATATTTTTCCAACAAAAAGTGTTGCTACCCTTTGACTATTCTCTTATTCCCTCTAGAGGAGACTACAATTCCTGGTACGTTTAGAATCTCAACAGGTGTGGAAAAAGGAGGCACCATTAGCCTGAATACCTTTTGTAGAAAAACGTTATGAAGGCTTAAGTGCAAGTGCCGAAAAGGGCTCTACACTGGAGGGGGAGGGGATAACTGATCTCTTTATCTAGTTGTTAGTAAAAGTATTCTGGTAAAAGTATTTTTTCTTTTCAACATAAAGTAATGACTGAATATTGATGTTTTTGAGTGTTATTTTCTGTGTCACACTGTATCTCAGTTTCTAACCCCCACACCTCCTGGAGTAAGACAGTAAGCCTTAACTTCTTAGTTTCAATATCCTGAGAGAGCAAAGTGCCTACTAGGAGTAACTTGGCTATTGGCCCTGGGGAACCAGTGGTAATGACAGTACCAACATAGGATAATGGCCAATAAACACTGCCTGCCCGAGGATCCCAGGAAAAGGCTACACAGATATCAAGCTAGAAAACTGTGAATGGCAGGGGTGACAAATTGAATGCTATGGTTAGTTATTGACAATTGGTTAATGTGCCCCCCCTGTAAAAATAAATGCACACATGCTTTGAGATATTTTTAAGAAGAAACTTTACCTAGATTAAAGTATCCACTCCATTGGAAAAATGTATCCCTTATTTGTAGAAGAAAGTGCATATTTATGTTATGGAGTAAAATATATCCTATTTGGTAATTGTTTATTGTGACCAAAGTTTTGTGAATTTCCTGTCTTTTTTATAAATTGGGCAAAAACGGAGATCTTGCCGATTTCCAAACAATTATCAAAGTATGTTGAAAGAGAGCAAAATGTTTTCATGGAACCTTCAAATTACCAAATAGTGTGAAAGACACAGACGTCCTCCTTTAGTCAAAAGGAAATTAGACACAAAAAATATCTGCACTTTTTGTAGTTTACTTGTATGTCGTTGTTCTCAATAAAAGATTTACGATTCAGCTTCACACAGGATGGTTTTTGCTATTATAAATTAAAAACGTGTCATCACATTATGGAACATCCTCAGCTAAAACTTGGAAGATCGATTAATGAGATGTGAATTACAATATTTGTTAAATTGTGAGGCTGTGGTACGATACAAGACTTCCTGAAAAATAAAAACATAATTGTCAGAAGGCTGACGAAGTGGCATTATGGCATGGAGATGCATGTACACAGGTGTGCATTAAATTGTTTGATGTTTTGTTTATTGCAAGGCAGGGCTGGCTTTTAAAATCACAGAAAGCACCACAGCAATGCAAACTTAAGTGCATTAAATCTACTAGGCTTCTAAACCTACATTCCATACCATATACTAGGGACTTACATGTAGGCTGTCAGTAGTAATTGTAATTACTATATACCTTTTAATCAGAGCACTGGTCCTTGGCCTGGTTAATAGAGACCAGGGCACAATCAGAGTCAGAAAACACCAGTATCTGTCAAAATGGGTGCTAAAAGTGTGGGGGGGCACTTCAAAAAGCCCTGTTTCTCACACAATCCCCACCCCTCAGGCCAACACATCCAGGAAACTCAGCCCAACCCTGGGAGAGTTTTCCTGGCTTATCGGGTGAGGAAGGCAGTAGAAAAATGGCTGTACTATTGCAAGGCCTACTCTGCCTTACATCCTCCTGTCCTCTACACTCCTTCTGAACTGTTGACTCATCTCAACAGTACCTCAACACATTTTTAATTGAAACTTCACTCCAGTGATGTCTTCCCCACCCCCTCTGTTACTTTTGCAGGATCAGGATGCCTAACTTGCTTTTGGCTATGGGGACTGCCTTTGATGCCAAGCATAGTGCTGCCATGAAGACCGGCACCCAGCAGAGGATATTTACAGCTGTCAGAATCCAGAACCATACCATAAGCTCTCCGTAGACAGGTGGCTGAGCTGCTTTAGGGGCAACTGTGGGTTCCTAGCACCTCACTTGCTTTTTAGTAATGGGGGTTACCACATTCTGTGATAGACACCCTTCTTCCACTCTCCCTTCTATCAGTGCAGGGGCGACACCCTCCAGCTGCCTCACTGCTCAGGACTTCCTTGTGGTCAGGTAAAGCCTTACCAGTGCCAAGTCTGGACTTCCCTTTATTTGGTCAGAAGGCCCTTGACTCACTAGGCCTCTCTTTAAGAGTGGCTTACCTTTCCTCTTCTTTTTCCCTTTCTTTTGGGTTCCTAGTCTTCCAACTGTAGGGACTGGCTCCCCAGGATCTTTGGGATGGGGGTGGCCCTGAGCGATCAGCCCATCTGGGATCAGACCAACTTCTGGGAGGTCATTGCCTAGGATACAATCTAAGGAGAGGTCAGCACTGACTACTATCTTACACTAACAAAGGGCACCCTCCCTTTCCAGGAGCCTTATGGTTACCGGTTTGGTTGTGACCTCAGCAATGGTTATCCTGACTCTCTTTGTTTCTCCTGGCACAGACATGTCTGGGGACACTGACCCTTCACGCTCAATGGTGTGACTGGTGCATGTGTCTCTCGGGCCAGTGGTGGGAATCACATTGACCTAAATGGAGTGGAAGTGCCAATTCCCACCCTCAGGGATCACCAGCTTACCATCTGGACCTGTCTCCCAGCAAAATACTTAGAAGGCCTCCTCATCTGAGGAGTCCTCCCCTAGGGCTACACTGGACAGCCCAGTGCTAGCCACCTTCTTTGGGACCGGTTGGGTCACCTCTGAAGTTGACGGCTGACAGTAAAAACAGTCCCTGAGCTCCAAGATCCTGTTTTAGCCCTGGGTCCCCCTGCCTCTGCTTGTCAGAGTTGGGTTGGGATCTACTCTCTTCCTTCTTAGGGTTCTATGGGAGTTATGGAGTCTCTTGAGTGTGCTTACCACCTACCTCTTTCGTTTTTTGTGGTCCTAACCCCTCCTTCTTGGAGTCTCCCCCCTGGAGACTTCATGGGCACCCTTGTACGCAACCACCTATCAGCTGTCCATGGGACAGACAAATTGAGTCAAATAGATACTGGCCTAACTTTCCTGACGCACAATTACTCAATACGCACTCCTTCACAAACAATTTATAGAACCCCTCATAGGTACTTACCTTTTTACCCTGTATCCAGCCTTTTAGTGCCTTTACTGAGAGATCAACAAAGTCAACCCAGGATTTGGTGCTGACTTTCTGGGTGTCCCTGAACTTCATACTGTACTGCTGTGGGCTGAGACCAAACTTCCTGATCAGACACTGCTTCATGTGGGAGTAACACTGCCTCTTCCAGTCTAGGGTCAGGTGCCTATCCCTCCCAGCTACTGGGATCAGTTTCCACAGAGATGAACCCCTGCACAAAAACAATCCTGAGAGGCTTTTTCCTCTTTCTATGTGTGCTGTAGAACACCTAGAAAGAAGAAAAAACGAGGAGAAATTAATGGTATGTCTCTTGTTATGCCTTTCCTCAGGAGGCATATTTTTGGGGCATTCCCAGGTTTACAAGTGCTTGTAAATCTGGGAATGTGTCAAAATCAATGGACTTTGCATGGGAAACCCCACACGACACTCATTTAAATACCTTCTGGCACTGAATAATATAACACAGCTATTTGCGCTGTGTTACATTACTCAAGATTTACAAAGGCAGGCAGGGCTGCTGAAGGTGTGATGCATGGCTTCATAAATCTCACTTACAGTTTGCATCGCACTTGCATTTCTGTTGCGTGGTGCAAGCGAGACGCAACCCAGGCAATAAACATGGCCCTCGGTGTTATAATTTACTAGTTTGCTCAATAAAACCCAAAGACAGCATTTTGGAAAAACTGTGCTGATGAAGTGCTTTGATTGTGTGTGTTCATGCACCTGGGATGTGCTCCGAAATTGCGTTACAGTGAGAAACAGTTCTTTTTAACTTATGACCAATACAAAGGCATGCTGGCATGAATTAGGCCACGGGGCCCTAGCGTGTGTCTGGGTACGGCTCCTCAGCAGCAGCAGTGCCTTTGTGAGCACACACCGCCGTGACAGGCGTGAAATCGTGCAACGTTCCCTTCACAGCTAGGACTAGCGCCTTAGTCTTCTCTTCCAGGCGCTCCGCCATTATAATGGCTCTGTGAGCCTGTACTGCAGCATTTCGCTGCTGAGAATGTGAAGTTAAGGAGTTCTGCCCAGGAAACACAGGTTTATACATGACTCGACTGTTTTTAAAGGAACAAGGACAAATAGGTTTGCAATGTTCGCTAATTTGCCGTGTAATGCTTAATTAGTTGAATGTACTATGTAAAATTAACTGGTTAGCCCAAAGCTACAGCTGTTAATTACAGCGCTTAAAAATGGGAGGGTGTGGTATGACGTGTCGTAATGGCAATCTATTCACGTTAACAAAACAGATCGCTCCTCGCTCGCTCACTTCTAGGCACTGACAATGGAACGAGCACCTCTGCCTCCCTTGCTCGGAATGTTGCTCCACTGAGCTGCCAGCTCAGAGTGCTGCGGGAACCGATAGGTATAGCCATTGGGAGCCGAGTGGGGGGAACGGTCCCACCGAGGAGACAGCGCCTGTGTGTAGTCGGACGAAGTAAAAATGCACTAACCAAGCGCTTTCCCAGTTCTCCCAGTCCTCCTCTGCCCTGGCTGGAGATTGGTGTGTAGGGTGGTTTAATTCGAACTGGGCTTTAAAGAATTGTGACATAGAAGATCCTGTCAGGGGCAATGTTTTGAATTGGTTTTCTATCGGAAACTAAGAAATGAGTTTTAATTCTGTGTACACTAAATTAAATGCTAATACATGGGTTCTCTAATGTGTATTCAACTTGGAAAACTCCACGTTAGAGATAGTAAGTGGGAACGTATGGTTACTTCTGATCTGTGCGTTATTTATATGGCCACATGCGTGTAACAGTGTAAACCATGAAATGAAAACTGGGCCATAGAGGACCAACATTTAATAAGGGCATTATTGTTGCATTTAAGAAAACAATATGAATGGTTAAATAGCAACTATTTGGATGCACTCTGTTTCACCAGAGCCTAATTATTTTAGGCTCTTAGGCCCATATTTATACTTTTTGACGCTAAACTGCGCTAACGCAGTTTAGCGTCAAAAAATTTAGCGCCGTCTAACGCCATTCTGAAGCGCCATGCGGGCGCCGTATTTATGGAATGGCGTTAGCCGGCGCTAGCAGACCGGCGCTGCCTGGTGTGCGTGGAAAAAAACCACGTAGACCAGGCAGCGCCGGCGTAGGGGGAAAATGGCGTTAGGGCGTCTTAAAATGGGGCAAGTCAGGTTGAGGCAAAAAAATCGCCTCAACCCGATTTGCGCCATTTTTTTCGACGCCCAGACGCCATTTAAATGACTCCTGTCTTAGTAAAGACAGGAGTCATGCCCCCTTGCCCAATGGCCATGCCCAGGGGACTTATGTCCCCTGGGCATGGCCATTGGGCATAGTGGCATGTAGGGGGGCACAAATAAGGCCCCCCTATGCCACCAAAAAAAATTAAAAAATATAGAAAATTATACTTACCTGAACTTACCTGAATGTCCCTGGGGTGGGTCCCTCCATCCTTGGGTGTCCTCCTGGGGTGGGCAGGGGTGGCAGGGGGGGTCCCTGGGGGCAGGGGAGGGCACCTGTGGGCTCATTTTGAGCCCACAGGCCCCTTAACGCCTACCCTGACCCAGGCGTTAAATAGTGGCGCAAATGCGGGGTTTTTTGACCCGCCAACTCCCGGGCGTGATTTTTGCCCGGGAGTATAAATACGACGCATTTGCGTCGCCGTCATTTCTTTAGACGGGAACGCCTTCCTTGCATCTCATTAACGCAAGGAAGGCGTTCACGCAAAAAAATGACGCTATTTGCCCATACTTTGGCGCTAGACGCGTCTAACGCCAAAGTATAAATATGGCGTTAGTTTTGCGCCGAATTTGCGTCGAAAAAAACGACGCTAATTCGGCGCAAACGGAGTATAAATACGGGCCTTAGAGTCTATTTTAGAGTGCAATGATGTAGAGTAAAGTAGTGCAAAGTAGAGTGCAATGCCTTAGTGTGGAGTGACGCAGACCAAGGTAGAGTGGCGGAGAGTGCAGTGGCGTAGAGTAGATTTTTACAGAGTAGAGTGAAGGGACGTGAACTGGAGTGGTGTAGGGTAGAGTGCAGAGGTGTAAAGTAAAGTGGCATAGAGTGCAGTGGTATAGAGTAAAGTGGTGTAGAGTCCAGTGGCACGGAGTGCAGTGGTGCAGAATAGATTAGAGTGGCGCAGAGTGGACTGATGCAGAGTAGAGTGGTGTGGAATGTAGTAGAGTAGAGTGCATTGGTGTAGAGTGCAGTAGACTGATGCAGATTTGAGTGGTGTAGAGTAGAGTACAGAGGCTTATAGTGCAGTGGTGCAGAGTAGAGTGGCATTGAGTTCAGTGGCGGCAAGTGCAGTCTTGCAGAGTACAGTGTCAGAGCGCAGTGGTGTAGAGTGCAGTGGCATAGGGTACACTGGTGCAGAGTACAATGGTTCAGGGTACATTGGTGCAGTGGCGAAGAGTGCTGTGGTTCATAGTAGAGTGTGGTACAGTGCACTGGCATAGAGCAGAGTGGAGTAGAGTAGAGAGGCGTAGGTTGCAGTGTCATTTTGCAGTGATGCACAGTAGATTACATCGGCATAGAGTGTAGTGGTGTAGAGTGCATTAGCATAGAGTCCATTGACAAAGAGCGAAGTAAAGTGGTGTAGAGTAGAATGGTGCAGAGTAGAACGCAGTGGTGCATAGTAGAATGGGGTAGAGGCAGTGGCACAGAGTAGAGTGGTGCAGACTACAGAGGCATAGAGTTTAGTGGCAGAGAGTGCAGTGTTGCAGAGTAGTGTCATATAATGCAGTGTTATAGAGTAGAGAGGCGTAGAGTGCATTGGTGTACAGTGCAGTGGCATAGAGTGGTGCAGAGGAAAGTGACGTAGAGTGCAGTGGCATAGAGTGCAGTGGCATTGAAAGAGTGGGGTAGAATGCAGTTGGGTAGAGTAGAGTGATGCAGGGTAGAATACAGTAGCATAGAGTGGAGTGGTATAGAGTGGAATGGTGCAGAGTGTAATAGAGATGCCTAAAGTGCAGTGGGGTATATTAGATTTTTTCAGAGTAGAGTGAAGTGGCGCAGAGTACAGTGGCATAGAGTAGATTGTTATAGAGTGCAATCTCGTGGAGTGGAGTGGTGAAAAGTAGATTATAGTGCCTTAGAGTGGATTGGCGTAGAATGTAATGGTGAAGAGTGCCGTGGTGCATAGTAGAGTAATGTGGGGTAAAGTGCATAAAGTTGAGTGGTAAAGAGTAGCAATGCATTTAGTGAAGTGGGTTAGAGTGGAGTGGTAAAGTGTAGAATGCAGTGACGCAGTGTAGAGTGGAGTGGTGTAGTGTGAAGAGGTGCAGAGTAGAGTGCAGTGGCGTGGAGTGGTGCAAAGCAGAGTGGATTGGAGTGGGGTGAAGTTGAGTATGCATGGTGTGATAGCGCACTACCATTACAGACCACATATCTTCAATTGAAATGACCAATACATTTGCACAAACATACAGTTTTACTGATAAAATTATGCAGCACACAAACGATAATGTGTGGAAATGTTATCATCTCGTGTATTTATTTATTTTGACCGTATTAAAATATTTGTTCCCATCACACTTCAGAATTACCAAAAATGTGCTTCATTTGTTCTTTCCATATTCTGAAATAAATGCTCAGTTCACATATAGACATTTACATTTTGTTTTGTGCTAGAAAAAAATCAACATCACACAGAACACCGCAAGTAGCCAGCATAATTGTCACATAAATCCTCTGACTTTGAAGAAAAAGAAAAGTAAACTCCAAGCTCCATGGTAGACAAAGCCTGACTTTTGACCTCTGTTTTTGAGTGCACAGCAAATGTAACAAGATAAGAACAAGATTTAAAGGCCTATTTACAGAAATTCAGTACTGATGGTAGAGTACATTAAATAGGGTTTAGGCAAGGGAAGAAACAACCCCAAGCTGGACAGCCTAAAACAAATAAAGTGAGCAAATAGAAAGCAAGCAAATGTGAATTACAAAGCCAAAGTTAAGCAATAGGCGGGATGCATTCACCTGGAAGTTTTCCCAATGTCCTCAAGATCTCGTTAGCAAACTAGACAGCTGGGCGGTCTAGTAGGCTTCTACCTAAGAAAGTTGTCTCTATTTTATATATTGAAATTGTCTGATACTTGAGAGAGCAGCTTTGTTCTTAAAATTAATCATGAAATGCTCATGTGATTACGAAGCAAGAGATGGCTGTTTGGAGAAAGGATGATGCTAAAAAGTTGATTTATAAGAAGATGTGAATGGAGGTCATGAATGAAAGGTAGGCAAGAGGGAAATCCCAAACAAAAATAAAGAGTTTGTGATGAATAATGTACATTCTTACTTAGTGTGTTGATAATACCCTTATGTAGGAGATAGTGGATTTTTTTTGTTTGGTGCTTCCTACATTGAATGTTTTGTGCGAAATTTTCTGTGGAATACTACTGTATGGAAAGTTAGCTGAGCAGTTAGTCTGGGATTAGGATTTCAGAGGGCTCCTCGCCGTGTTATTTCTTGTAACTATCTCTGCTGTTTGTTTTCTGTATCCAATCCTCGTCACCACATAAAGCAAGTTGGGCTTCCAGTATTCTAATTCAATGTATTTATTCAAGTGAAGGTACGCTCATTGGAAATCAGCCTTCCTACATCATTCCACAGGCCACCTATCCTGTTTCCTTTCCCCATACCAAGCTTCCACAGAAAAATACCAAGAAAACATTCTGCCTGCCAAAAACTAATCATAACACATTACTGTCTATATATCAAACATTCTTGTGGTTGTTCTCCAGCCCCTCATAGGTATTTCCTCTGAACATAGCTGTTTCACTTGATTTTACTGTCTGAATATATGTGAGGTATCTTTAGGGCTATCACCCTGATGAAAGCAAGGAGCTCTGAAGGCTCTCTTAGAGTAATTCTGTATGGAAATCTGAGGTTGGTAGGATATGGCCAAGGCCTCCCTCCCCATTCCCACATTCAGCCCTCCCCAATGTCTCCCCGTTTCTCAATAGTTAATAATACACACATCTTGGGTTAGGGGTCATAAACTCCCGGCCGTATTTTATTTTAACAAACAAAAAATATTTACTGTAAAATCACTCAGCATTCCAATATTATACCTAGTAACGCTTAATATTTACAGCTTTATTTACATGCGTATATCCCTAGCCTCAACATAGACACTAATAAATACGGTTACCTAACCCTATCAAAACATGTTCCTGCATGTCACAATTCAGTGGCTGTGAATGAGATCATGACTGGTCCCAATGGTGTCTCCTGGTCCCGGATCTACCCGTCCGTCCAAGTGACCCGGGGGGGGGGTCCCTCCTTACAGAAGAACCCCACCTCCATAACGCCTCCAGGGCACACTTTTGCAGGGGGCCTGCCTGACCACCAGGATACCTATCTAAGGCACCTCCCCTATCACTCAGTCCTTCCCCCAAGAGTCTGTGCTATCTTCACGCCTGCTGCACATGCATGGGTGGTTGGCCATAAGGACCAGATGCCAGCGATCGCTCGCAACCCCCCTCACCCCTGAATGTTTGATTTGATTCCCTGCCAGTAGCCCTTGGAGGGCCCTGTGAAATCACAGTCATGCTTAAGTAAGGGAAGGTAAGGCAAATTGCCCCACCAATCATGATCTCACCCTGCAACAGGCCAGCATAGTTACCCTACTATCTGCTCTCCCACCCCGCAATCATCATCCTGTTGAGTACAGTTTACCATCCAGGCCAACTAGGTCTCTAAGAAAATATCATTGCCAATTCTCCACAGGTGCACCTCATCCTGTATGAAGAAATGCTCGCCCTTTATATATCTGTGGGGTATGGTCGCCAGCCCGGGCAGCCCGAACAGCTTGCCAATCTTATTGTTTATCCGCCTCACTGACTAATTCAGGGCTCTGACTGATTCGCCACCCCTACACTGCAACCTGGGGATGATACTCGGCCAAGTTAGCACCGCCTGAGAAAATCTCTTAGCTAGCCACTGATCTCAGCGATCACAAGTTCAAATAGGAGTTACTGGCCAATAGTAACCAAGTCATTGCCACCTATATGCAGAATGATGATGCCAGGGGAAGTGTACCCATAGGCAGTTTTGTCTCTAGCATAGGCAGGAGTTTCATGAGCTGCAAACCTCCACGACTGTAGAAGGCGAGACAGTACCCCACCTGTTGTGCCAGGGATGCAAAAACTCTTCATGCATACAGTTCCCCTGCTTGCCACACATAGGAATGACTGATGACCCAAACATCTGTAATCCCATTTGCCCCTGCATGAACCAGAGCCTCAAGGGCTTCCAAATGACCACTCAGCTCTTCACACATAACCCCTGCATTAGGAGAAAGAGAAAACAGGGCTCAGGCAGAGCACTTACAACAAATGCAGTCTTACATAGTGCTTGTAACAATCAGTAGAACGCCTGCCGATCCTTTGTACAGCCATGCCCGAAAACACCATCGCTACTGCTCTAGTGGCCATCCCAATTCTAAAGAAGTGAGTTCCAAATTCCAACGAGTCAAACCCTGCTACCCTCAGAGCCCCTTTCAGTACTCTGGAGAACTCGAATCTGGTCAGAGGAGTGCCATCAGCGTAGACCAGTATGGGGCTCCAAACCTCATGAAGCCAGTGAGTCATGAACACCTCCAAGTTATGGACCAGGCAACACTCATTACAGGGGTCCCTATGTAATAGAACATGATCGCTCCAATCACCCTAGTCCACCTTGGAACTGAGGATGTTGATTGCCAGAGACTGAGCACCATCCAGCACTGCATATCTTCCAGCTGAAGTCCACCCCAGTGTCCTTCTTTTGCTTGGCCACCAACTCACTCAGCCTAAGAGCGCCTTAAAAGCAAGGGTATATGCTGCCCTAAATAGGCTGACCTCCCCCAGGAAGCTACATCTGCCTCTCAGAGACGCCAGAATTGAGGCCAATTTGACCATATCAATGAGGTGCCAAGAGTCCAATCTATTCTCTTACAGCCACTGTCAAACCTTCAAGACTCTCTTCACTTCACTTCCCATCCATGTCCCCAAGCATTTGCATGAAAAAAGATACTGCTGCGGTGTTGCGCCTGGCAAGTGCTACTGACCAGCCCTCATCAATAAACGCCTCCAGGAATGCCATGACTGAGGATGGAGCAAACCAATCTGTGGTCTCTGCGTGCCCAAAGAATTCAAAATAAGCACTAAACACCTCCTCATTGTCCCGTCTGTTCCTGGGTACTAAATGGCTACCACGAGGACAGGTAGTCTTTGGCAACAATCCACCACAGTGGATCTTGGAAAGACATGGGGAACTCTGCTGCTCCATGATGGAACCTGAAAACCTGCAACTTAAAATGAGACAAGGCATCAGCAGCATTGTTCAACACACTAGGCACATGCTTGGCTCTGAAGAGTACATTCGATTTCAAACACAGGAGTACAATTTCGTTCAGAACTCTCAGAATCATTTTGCGTTTTACAGCTTGCTGTCTGATGTAGCCCACTACCGTCATATTATCAGACCAGAACACCAAGGTCTGATTGCGGAATTTCACAGATGAAACCGACAACACCACAAGGATTGGAAAACAGCTAAGGAAACCAGTGTTAGCAACCAACCCAGACTTCACCCATTCCTTGAGCTACCACTGCGCACTCCACACTGTCCCAAAAATGGTGCTAAACTTTTCACTACCCACCACATCAGTAAGGAGACCAAGGGGCATATTTATACCTCATTTGCGCCAAATTTGTGTCATTTTTTAAAGCAATTTCAGCGCAAACCTAACTCCAAATGTATACTTTGGTGCTAGACCAGTCTAGTGCCAAAGTTTTGGAGTTAAAGTCATTTTTTGCTAGCAGAAAACTACCTTGTGTCTATGAGATGCAAGGTAGCCATTCACGGGCAAAAAATTATGAAATGGCCTTAGTGCCATAACTATTCCCCCGTGCTAAAATCAAGCACGAGTGAGATGGGCCTTAAATATTGGCGCTAAGCTTGCTTAACGCCATTATTTAACGCCTGGGTCAGGACAGGCATTAGGGGGCCTGTCGGCCTATTTCCATGGTCAAAGACCATGGAAACAGCCCACAGGTGCCCTTCCCTAGTCCCAGGGACACCCCCATCCACACCAGAGGGCCGCCAGAGGATGGGGGATACCATCCTCTGGCGAGTAAGGGAAGTACAGGTAAGTATATTTATTTTTATTAAGAAGTGCCATTGGGGGGGCTAACTTGAGGCCCCCTACATGGCACTGAGCCCAATGGCCATGCCCAGGGGACATATGTACCCTGGGCATGGCATTGGGGTGGTGGGCATGGTGGGCATGACTCCTGTAGCCTTAGGGTCAACTGAATTTGGCACAGTGCATTATGTCTACCAGAAGTGAGCTGTCTATGCCTGAGAGTGAATGATTGAAATCTGCAATGTTTTATGATCTGTGTGCCCAATATCCAACATTGACCTAGTAAATGCATCTGCATTTAACAGTCTAGAAAGCACAGATATAGGTGTTTGTGTCTAAAAACCCTCACTGGGGGAAATATTAGTAGCCACATGATTCACCCCCACAAGGAACTGTAGGGCTACTCTTTCAGGAAGTAAAGAAACACCAAACCCTTGTGGGTCTCATGACATATGACTTGAAGCATCATTTCATGTATAAAAGTAGTTCTAGCACAGTTTTTTAAAAACTTCCCTTGTGTCTTTTCCCTTTGTCTATGCATAAACCAAGTGGGTAGGCATTTTTTAATTGGCGCTGTTTCTGGTTTTCCCTGTTAAGGACATTTCAGTGAAGTATGTGACCTATGACAGTGTGGTGGGCATACACTTCGCTGAGTGTCGCTGAGCAGAAGCAGGGATTTTGCAGAGTGTGAGAATACACGCAGCCACACTTGAACGTTCTTACCATCTCCTGGGGTGGGTACTGTCATAGGGCCAGATGTAACAAAGGTTTTTACCCATTCTGTGTCTATGGGAAAAAGTGTTTGTACATATGGCCCATAGTGTCATACATAGAAACTGACAGTATTGCAGCGTACTGCGGCCAAGAGCGACAACCAGCTATGGAGCAAAGATGCACAAAGAAAATTAAGTTAATGTATAGCTTGGGTTGGCTCCCATCGTTATAACACGCACGTTCTGTGATATAGCTCCATCTTTTTTTCTCTGCTCCTTTGAAGCTTGTGGTTGCAGATATCTGCATTAAATTGTAAATGCCTCAATGAAGACTGTTTGCAGACATGAGCAGTAATCTATTATCAATGTAGGTGCCTCATCTGGAGAAGGAATGCATGCATGCATTGAGGAAATACATGTATGAATGCTTTTCCGTTGGTAGGGGGACAGAGTTGGTGTGTGTGTATATTTGTATATGGTTCGCACTACCGCTACTAAAGTTTCATGGTCTTCATCTAATGTTTTTGGTAGAGAGATCAAATTGGATTTATTCAGTTCAACCAATCATTGTCAATGCAACATAGTTTTTTCAATGTTAAATAGTGTCTTCTCAAACTGTAATGTGTTTTTGTTGTTCAATAACTAAAGGTGGCTGTGTCATGGCTCTCCGTTCTAGTTTATAGCCATGCTGCAAAGCTATGATGCTGTATAACATAGTTAAAACACAGGGCCTCATTTACAAGAATCTGACGCATCGCGTCAAGAAAAAATGATGCAGCAGTGGCAGAAAGGGCTTGTAAATGAGGCCCACAGTGTCTTGTATTTGCCAATGCTTGTCTAAGAGCACGCAACTTCGGCAGTCAAGAAAAGGAACTGAGGGAAATTAAACCACCGGCTCAGGGTCACAAGATTCTCTTAAATTCTTAAGTTGTGGAGCCGGGACGAGAAGACAGGTCGCCAAATGTCCCAGACCTCTCTTGCTGTCGAAGTATCAGCGCTTGAGATAGGGGGGTTAAATGGAACGTTTCTATGCGATTTTTCTCTAATAGGAAAGTGAGGTATATAAAATCATTTTCAGTGCTCTGCTGCTTTCTTCATTAAATACATTTTTGTTTTGATCAGTGTTTACGTAAAATCAAGGTTCAGTTAAAGGTAAAGACTGTTACTAAGAGGTTGACAGAAAATGTATTCCACCGCAAAATGCTTTCCGAGGAAGGGAGCCCACATACCATATTAAATCATCATATACATTGTTATTCATTTGCTCTACTCACTCCACTAAAAGAGATAGGTGTGTTGTAAATTCAAGCGTTGACTATACAGATGATTTAAAGCTCTTTGTGCCATCAAGCACATTGTTTTAGTAGGAGTGGCTGGATTTTTTTCTGGATTTCATGGCACGTGCCTAGCCAGTCAAGCTAAACCGCAATTCAGCATCACTGCACGTTTCCTCCTTTCTTCTAGCCTGCTTTCAGGTTTGTGCAAGACGATCCCTGCCAAACACAAGACGGGCGCGCGCAAGAGTGCAGAGTCACTTGAAGGGCATGGGTATGTCGCAGCACTTGTTCTGACACAGCCGGAATGAGACATTTTGCAGAGCTATCATTTAGAGATCATGCAACACGTTGGGATAAACTACCCTGCGGATTATGGGGCATATTTATACTCCGTTTGCGCCGAATTTGCGTAGTTTTTTTAGACGCAAATTCGACGCAAAACTAACTCCCTATTTATACTTTGGCGTTAGACGCGTCTAGCGCCAAAGTTCATGGAGTTAGCGTAATTTTTTGGCGTGAACACCTTCCTTGCGTTAATGAGATGCAAGGTAGGCGTTCCCGTCTTAAAAAATGACTCCCAGGCATGTGCGTGGTATTTATACTCCCGGGCAAAAATCACGCCCGGGAGTGGGCGGGTCAAAAACCCTGCATTTGCGCCTCTTTTTAACGCCTGGGTCAGGGCAGGCGTTAAGGGACCTGTGGGCTCAGAATGAGCCCAGAGGTGCCCTCCCCTGCCCCCAGGGACATCCCCTGCCACCCTTGCCCACCCCAGGAGGACACCCAAGGATGGAGGGACCCATCCCAGGGAAGAAAAGGTAAGTTGTGGTAAGTATTTTTTTTAAAAAAAATTTGTGGCATAGGGGGGCCTGATTTGTGCCCCCCTACATGCCACTATGCCCAATGACCATGCCCAGGGGACATAAGTCCCCTGGGCATGGCCATTGGGCAAGGGGGCATGACTCCTGTCTTTGCTAAGACAGGAGTCATGTTAATGGCGTCTGGGCGCCAAAAAAAAATGGCGCAAATCGGGTTAAGACGATTTTTTTGCCTCAGCCTGACTTGCCCCATTTTGGGACGCCCAAACGCCATTTTTACCTACGCCGGCACTGCCTGGTGTACCTGTTTTTTTTTACGCACACCAGGCAGCGCCGGTCGGCTAACGCCATTCAATAAATACGGCGCCCGCATGGTGCTTGAGAATGGCGTTAGCCGGCGCAAATTTTTTTGGCGCAAAACTGCGTTGGTGCAGTTTTGCGTCAAAAAGTATAAATATGGCCCTATATGTCAAGCTAGCACCACACAGGTGCCAGAATGCAAACAAGCTGATCGAAATAACATGCACACCTGATCGCACGAGGCACGTGCCCCACAGCCATGACCCTAGAAGGCACAGGGAATGTGACCGCCCAGGATGAAAATTTTAGTATGTAACCAAAGCTGCTGAGCAGAAGACACAGAAACACGTCTTAGAAGGGCACCAGCTCAAAGGGGCATATTTATACTCTGTTTGCGCTGAATGTGCGTAAAAATTTTTGACGCACATTCGGCGCAAACACTGCCCCATATTTATACTTTGACGTCCGACGCAGCGGGCGTCAAAGTTCCACCATGTGCGCCATTTTTTAGAAGGGTGTACCAGCCTTGCGTTAATTATATGCAAGGTAGGCATTCCCTTCTAAAAAATGACTTTAAGGCCAGTGCCCCATATTTATACTGTGACGTCATTTTGACGCACAGGAGGGGGCAGGCCTTAAAAAACGGCGCCCAGCCTGATGGGCGCCGTTTTTTAACGCCTGGGTCAGGGCAGGCGTTAACGGACCTCTGGGCTCAGAAGGAGCCCAGAGGTGCCCTCCCATGCCCCAGGGGTGTGGAATTTATTAAAATATCTACTTGTCCAGGGGACAGGGTGCTTCTCAAATCTACTTGTCCTGTAAAAAAATCTACTTGTCCCTTTGGTGCCATGTAGTGTGGCTACAAATTATGGCAGCAATCTCATTATGTAAGAGCTCTGATAATAGCCTCTCTGATTATGCCAGGGCTACTACCATAGTAGGGCTTGAATACTTGCAGTTTCAATCCCTACTGTAGCAATTTCCTTATTTTGCCACCTTTCTGCAGATCTGCATACTGGGGCTGGAGGAAGCAGTAAGCAATAGTTCCAGGGCTGGAATGCCTTTGAGTCTGCAAACCTACTAACCTGCATGTTTTAAAGATTTTCACCAGCTTCTCTCTAATATTTTCCCATAATAAGAAAGGTTGGACATTTACTCCTGACAATGGCAGAATTAGAACTTCTTCCAGGGTTGGGAAGAGAGTGGCCGGAGGGAAAATGAACTTGCAAATGCTCAATAGATTTTCACATGAGCAAATCTACACATGCGTATTTACCCATGCTAAAATACAGTTCACAAATATTTTATAGGGGTACGACATATACCATGGGTGCACTTTTTTGACTTTCTTTAAGAATTTGGGGCCACATGTAGGTAGGTTCAGATTGGCGACCCGCAAATTGCGAGTCAGAGCGACTCGCAATTTGCGAGTCGCAAATCCGAATGTAGGATGGTGACCCTGACACCATCTGTGATTCGCAAGGGCTTCGCAAATGCCCACCTAGTGAATAATCATGAGGTGGGTCGCAATTTGCGACCCCCTTGCGAATAGCGGCCCTCACAGGGATGGTGGCCTGCTGGAGACAGCAGACCACCATGTCTGTGACTGCTTCCTTAAAGGAAAACAAGATGCATTACAAAAACGAAAAATGAAACGTTTTCGTTTCATTTTTTCAGAGCAGGCAGTGGTCCTCAGGACCACTGCCTGCTCTGAAAAAATGTTTACAGTGACATTCACAATGGGGAAGGGGTCCTATGGGGACCCCTCCCCTTTTGCGAAAGTGTTAGCACCCATTTGAAATGGGTGCAAACTGCGATTGGTTTGCGCCCGCGTTCGCGGTCACAAAACAATCCTACATTGCACTGCGAGTCGCAATTAGGAAGGGAACACCCCTTCCTAATTGCGAGTCGCAAACCCGTTGTGCGATTCGGTAACCAGGTTACTGAATCGCAAAACTGGGTTTGTGCATCTTAATGTACTTTTTGCACGTCTCAAACAGCGAAAGTCGCTGTTTGCAACATGCAAAAAGCTACCTACATGTGGGTCTTGGTCCCTAATTAGGTCTGGTGTTAACAAAGACATTTTGTTTTTATTAAACTTCTATTTCTCTCTCTTTCGGCTGGCTTTACTGTGAGTGATCGCATTCTGCTCTTCCACAAGGAGCATATTGGCACACAAAGTAGTTTTGTTCAGTGTCAGGAACTACAGTGGCAATCAGTGACGTAACGAAACTGGAGGGTGCCCCTTTGCAAAGAACATGGAGGAGCCCCCTCTCCAGACTCACTCAGGGCAGGTGCTGTGCTGAAGGGGCCCCCTGGAGGGCGGCTGCGGGGCCTTTGTTATGCCACTGGTGGCAACATGTGCTTTTAGAGTTCAAAAACTTTTTGGGGGGGTTTTGCCAGTGTTAGTTACAATGTTGAGGGCCTGGTAGCTCCCACAACTATAAAGTGTTACAAAAGCCATGTCAAAACAAGACACGCATTGAGGAAACTAAAAGACTTATAAAAATATGTCAGACCAGTTGGCTTTGTCAGTGTTTGTTTATTTTCATGCTTCCCATATTCGTGTTGAAAATGGTTACACTGATTTTCCATTAGAAATATTTTTGGGAAATACTAGCATGCATCAACACATTTTAGTAAATAACACTTCATTTGCATCTAATCAGAGAGCATTCTGGGAGCATTATACTTAGCCTCATAGCCTAAACTTTTCAAACATGTGTATACACTTGTTTTTTTTTTTTGTACTGGAACCAACGTCAGTAGTGAAGTGTGACCTTAAAACATTTATTTACAGCACTCACCCTAATAATGAAGGCTTTCAAATAATGAACCATAAATACAAGTTCGAACAACATTATCTTTTGGAAACACATTACCTCAACTGCAGAAAGTTCCACTCTCTGTAAACAGGCAGCCAAAGTGTTTGTGCTGCAGAGGGTTGGGCCTACTTGTCCCAAGGACAAAGTAAACATAAAAACTTGTTGCCCTTGACCCCAAACAAGATGTCCCGGGTGTCGGGCGATAGGAATTCCACATCCCTGATCCCCCCAGGAACACCCCCTGCCACCCTTGCCCACCCATGGAGGACACCAAAGGATGGAGGGACCCATCCCAGGGAAGTTCAGGTAAGTATATTTTTTCGATTTTTTTTTGTGGCATAGGGGTGCCTGATTTGTGCCCCCCTACATGCCACTATGCCCAATGACCATGCCCAGGGGACATACGTCCCCTGGGCATGGCCATTGGGCAAGGGGGCATGACTCCTGTCTTTGCTAAGACAGGAGTCATTTCAATGGGGGTTGGGCGTAAAAAAAAATGGCGCAAATCGGGTTGAGGCCAAAATTTTGCCTCCGACCTGACTTGCACCATTTTTTGACGCCCAAGCTCCATTTTCCCCTACGCCGGCGCTGCCTGGTGTGAGTAATTTTTTTTTACGCACACCAGTCCGCAGCGCCGGCTAACGTCATCCAATAAATAAGGCGCCCGCACGACGCTTTGGAATGGCGTTAGCCGGCGTTAAACCTTGTGACGCACAACTGCGTTGGCGCAGTTGTGCATCAAAAAGTATAAATATGGGCCAAAGACTCTCCATTCAGAACACCCGCTGACCCCAGTGGAAGGTAGGATATGAACTATACACAACCAAAGTGGTTCTAAGAGGGGATCGACTTAAAGCACCATCTTCCCTTGTGGCTACAACATTTCACATCAGGGTCACCAAAGGATGGGCAAGATCAAGGCTTATCTTAGGGAAAATGAGTGGTGGCATGGTCTAGATGTTCTAGTAGAGAACCTTTTTGACACGCGCCAACTGTGCCAAGGTTCTGGAAATGTGACCCCCCACTAATATCCATAACAAAATAGAAGAATGCATGGAACTGTGGACAAAGTTCAGCTCAAGTGTCTACTTCCTATCTAATGTCTCTACCGGCTTGGGGTAGTGAATGTGTTCACCAAGCACAAAGTGGCGTAGGTGGTGAACTCCACTTTATTTGAGAGCGTGGCAACAACAATGGAAAAGATCAAAGCCACACACTACATCCTAAGAGATATCAATGCAGAAAATTGACCCCCATTCCCAGGTGCACTGCCCCTGGGAAGTGAAATTGTTCATAAGGACAATTAAGAAAACAATACAAATAAGAACTGAGCAGCAAATAGACATCAAAATTTCAAGCTATAGAAGTTCTGGTATTTAGGAATACAAATTGATCATGGGGCAGGACCACAGTTCGACCTGAACATGGTGGGTTGGGTGCTGGCCGAGCAACATGAGTCGGTCAGGTTCTGGAACACGCTTCCGGTCTCGGTGAGGGGCAGAGTAGCCCTAAGTAAGATGGTACTTCTGCACCGCTGTCTATTTAACAATTCAGAACTCCTTTTGTGATCTTCCCCAGTCTGAATAGTCTACTGGTGACTTTGGTGTGGGAGAGCAAGAGGAGCCGAGTTACGTTAGACATTCTAAAACTGGGCACTGATGAGAGCAGGCTTTCCCACCGTGCAGGGCCCTAGCAATATACTGCACTGTGTTGCACAGAGGGCCCTAACTGGAAACACGATTGTTGTCAGGCATGGAGGATGACAATACCCTTCCTCAGCTACTAATGTGTGGTGCCGGGATACCCCTAGACAGTCTACAAATAGTGCAGCAGGTAGCAGTGACTTGGGTGTACTCGGTCTGGGGTGTTCTTTGTAATGCTCCCTATGCTCCCCTGCTACCACTGGAGTGGCCGGAACCCTTCGAAGACAGTCTCTTATGGACTTATCACAGTGGCTGGAGGGTGGCTGCAAGACGGCGGGAGAATTATATTTGAATGGCACTTTTGTCACTAGGACGGATGCTGCCGACTTGTTTGGAATCCCACCTGGGCAGTTCCTTCAGCTTGCAAAATCCTCCTGCACGATATAGGGGTATTGGAAATCCTTCCCAAAGGAACCTAAGAAATCCAGCATGCTTGGGATCCTGTTGTACCCTAGCAATAGTAAAGGCCACATTTCCTGGTTATATGGGTTGCTGAAGTATGACAGGTACATAGATATTAATTACATCTGCGCGAAGTGGTCTGAGGATCTGGAGGATCCCCTAACGGATTAGGAGTGGAGACAGTCCCTAGCCCAGGTAAAGGACACGGCTAGTAATGCATGTTTTAAACTTACACAATTTTATCTCTACAGGGCGTATCTCACACCACAAAGACTTAGCTGGATCTTTCTTGTTCATTCGACTGCTTGTCCTAGATGTGGAGACTCCCTGGCGGACTTCCTTCACATGACTTGGCAATACCCACGGGTGGTGGGGTGCTGGGCCAAGGCACTACAGACCCTAAGGGAGGTAACAATGGTTAAGCTGTGTCATACTGAATGTCACTGTCTGCTTGGTCTTTTGCCGCTTCCAGGAGAGGGGTGGAAAATGGGCTACCAGTTTCCATTACTCAGCCTGGTGCTGACCAGGCGCCACATAGCGATACACTTTATAGCCACTGGTCCCCCTACTCTTGCTAAAATGCTTAGAGGATCTGAACGAATGGTCATCTCCAGAGGAGGGTAATCTGCAATGTGCGTGCACAGATGGAACGTGGAGCGAGACCTGGATATCTGGGGTTCGATGGTGGAACGTCTGGGTGAGATGGCCAGGACTCCTGGACAGCACTGGGTCCTTGGGGGGGGGGGCGATCACCGGCTTTCCCGAGGCCCGCGAATGACTGAATGCATCTGAGGAATGGTCTCCGAGATCCTGTAAAGGACGACAAGTCCTGATGGAGTGTGCCCGGGGTGTGTGTATGGACCACTTACTCCCCCCTGGCCCCACCTCCCCCCCACCTCCTTTGCCTCAACTTATATCATCGTGAAATGCACTCCTGCTTGGATTGAACTGATGGCTTTCCTCTTTGACTCCCCAACCCCCACCCTCGATTTGAGGATGGGCCTGCGCTACATCTCACGTATCTTTCAGTGCCCACCTGTTCTAGATGGCAATTGTGGCTGCATAGACTTTTGTTTATATGTTACATATCTAAGGGTTTGTAATAAACAATAAAAACTGATAATAAAGACAAGTTTAAAAATAAAAATTAAAAAAAGTCCCAAAAAAGATTTCATGGTATAATATCCTTCAAACAAACAGCAGTACACCACATTTTGCCACCAAATTTGCTCCTGCTGCCATGCCTTTTGGGTGGCTATTACAGGACACCATCCCATTAGCCCCGGGACCCGAGACCTACAACCACCACAACCAACGAAAGCCAAACACAGAAGGTGCGACAGCAATGACCACGTCAGTGATAGGTGACAAGTTCAGCTGCCTTCAATTGATATTGGTGACCTGGCTCTTGCCATCCGCGTAGCATGTATGTACTGTGGTTGAGAAGGAAAAGCACCATTATTACCACTAAGCGAGGGAATTAACATGTCACCTGCAATGTATCTATAAAAAGAAGTGTTAGTGATTGGCTCCCTGTAATATATGGAAATAAAAAGCACAAATGTGGCACAGAGCGGGGGGTGCCCAAATGGGGCAGCCAATACCTACATCCAAACCATTGTGAAGCCCCTTGTAGCAGACCCTGCATCCAGCCAACAGGGCACTACTATCTTTCGCAAATAAGCGTGGAAGCCAGCCATGGTACCCAAAGAAGATACCTCCTCTGCCCTAACCCATGCACATCACAACGACTCAAGCACTATGAACTGAACAGAACAGAACAACTCCTGGACATAGTACAAGCTTTTTAACAAGCAGTGTGTTGCATTCTGGACCTTGCAGTTTTGCTTTAAACAATTTATATGTGGGCTTAGAAATCCAGTATGCAAAGGGAAGTTGACTAAAAAGCCTGAAATGGCTATGGGTATCAACCATGGCATGGACTACTTTACAGAGAACATGTTGCAGAACATAGCAATCAGTCTATTGTGCTGCTTTCTTGCCACACCAGATGAGCCAGTTATGTGTACCCTGGCATGAATTCTAAAAGAAATTCTTGATTTCTGTGGCCCCTGGATATAGCTACTTCTCTACCTGATATAATTATTCTTTCATTTATCAGTCTAACGCTAATGCCTGTCAGAGCTCACTTCAGAGCAACTGTGGATATAGGTTAGATATAGGTTAGACCTAAAAATATGGTACTCAGGTACAAACTAGTTAATATGAACATATATGGGAGCAAACCTTTACCCCAAAATTAGATACCCCAAAATCTGGACACCCCAAGATTTACCACATATGCTTCTCCCACGGGTTCAATTGTGCAAGAGAACACCACTTGAACATTGATTAGCAGAGTAAAACAGTTCAAATAAATGGGCCTGTTCAATCATTGAGTTCTAGGTCTGTAGAACTTTAAGGGTTTTTATGACAAAATTCAAAAGTAAGTGACAAAGAAATGATCCCATAAAGGCTCTCAGATGCAAAATCAACTAGCACCTGCAAAATCAGAATTACTCTATATATATGAGTTCCATAGGAACAGTAAAATCAAAAAGACGTTACAAAGCATCCAGAGTAAAAAAGAAAAGTCTTCTGGCTCACTCCCAAAATCAAGGGTTCTCTTATACACAATTCTCACAAAACAAATTAGTAAAACTGCTAAATCATCAAGGTCCCAGTGAAAAAACATAATCGCTTTGGCAAATCAGAATACAGGTATTGGAGTGCTTTACATGAACACAATGAATCAATCAATCAGGGATTTGTAAAGTACGGCTACTCACCCGTGAGGGTCTCAAGGTGCTAGGGTAGGTAGAGGGGGGTGCTGAGGATCAGTCGAAGAGCCAGGTCTTGAGGTCCTTCCTGAACTGTGACAGGGTGGGGGACTACCTGAGTTGGATTGGGAGGGTGTTCCAGGTCTTGGAGGCAATGTGGGAGAAGGATCTTCCTCTGGCTGTGGTTTTCCAGATGCAGGGATATTGGCGAGGGCCTAATCGGCGGAGCGGAGTTGTCTGGCGGAGTGTAGAAGGGGAGTCTGTGGTTGAGGTAGTGCGTCGTGTAGGGCCTTGTAGGCGTGGGTCAGGAGTTTGAAGGTGATTCTCTTGTCGATAGGCAGCCAGTGTAGCTCTCTCAAAAGGGCAGAGGTGTGGCTGTGTCATGGGGCATTCTTGATGAGACGGGCAGAGGCGTTCTGGATGTGTTGTAGTCTTTTCCGGATCTTGGCGGTGGTTCCGGCATTGAGTGCATTGCCGTAGTCGAGACGGCTACTGACGAGAGCCTGGGTGACTGTCCTTCTGGCTTCGGTATGGTTCCAATTGTAGATTTCTCGAAACATGCACAGGGTGTGGAAGCAGCCCTATGAGATGGCACTCACCTGTCGGTCCATTGAGAGCGAAGAGTCTGAGATGAAGATGGGGTGAGGGAAGGGGTCAGTGGGAACTACTGGGGGGATGGTTGCCATGATGTTGCGGGTCTCATCGTCGGACATGTTGTTCCAGCGGATGAAGGCGGGGGCATGGTGATACTTCGGTCAATGGACTGGTGGTGAGAGTAGTGGGGGGGCCCTGTGTGGTGAAGCTGTTGTAAATGTCTGCAATCTTGCGGTAGAAGTAGTTGGCCAGGTTTTTGCAACTGGGGATGTCGATGGAGTTGGAGTTGGGGGTTGGTGAACTCTTTGATTACGGTGAAAAGTTCCTTGTTGTTGTGAGCATTTTTATTGATGCGTTGTTGCAGGGGGAGTTTTTTGGTGGTCCTAATGAGCTGGTGGTGATGTTTGATGGCATTTTTGAAGGTTTTGTTATTTGCGGGGGTCTTGTCAGTGTGCCATTTCCTCTCTAGACGTCTGCAGACCTGCTTCAATTCTTTGAGTGCAGGGGTGAACCAGTTTGCTTCCTTGGCTGTGCCTCTGTAGTGGGGTGTCTTGAGGGGGGTGAGGGTGTTGGCGCAGTTGGTGATCCATTTGTGGAGGTTGTGTGCGGCAGTGTTGAAGTTGTCGTTGGCTTGGATGGGTGTTGAGTTGAGGCTGGTGGTGAGCTGGGCTTCCGTGACCTTGTTCCAATTTCTGCAGGGAAGTTGGGGAACGTGGTGGCAACCGATGGGTTTGTTGAAGGTGAAGTGGATGCAGCTGTGGTCGGTCCATTGGAGTTCGGTGGTGTGGCAGACGGAGATGTGGTTGCCGGCGGAGAAGATGGGGTCCAATGTGTGACTGGCCGAGTGAGTGGGTGCGGTGACGAGTTGCTTGTGTCGGAGGTTGTAGAGGATTTTGATCAAGGTGGTGGAGTTGTTGTCATTTGGGTTTTCCAGGTGGAAGTTTAGGTCCCCCAGTAGGATGTAGTCCATGGATGTGAGAGCTTGGGTGGTGGCTAGGTCAGCGATGGTGTCGCAGAATGGGGGGAGGAGGCAGTTGCATTACACAAGGACACATTTATTTTTGTTAATTTTTGTTTTTAAGGCATGCCAAGATTAGGTGATTTGCCCAGAATCACAGGATGTTGAGCCATAACTCGTACCTTGTTCCTCAGTTCCAAAGTCAGCAGCTCTGGCCGTTACACCACATCTGGCCCCCATCCCAACTAAAAAACGTATTCAGCACCATCTTTTCTAATACCATCTGGAGATGCTCAAACCAACAAAAAGCATTTAAACAATGGAACTTTTTAGCAAATTAATGGACTATTATTCACAATGGAAGACAGCTGGAAAGAACTTGATAATGTTTAAAATCATGGGCAACTGGAGAAAGTACATCAAAAGTAATGTAATCACAACAGTGGAAGTAAACCATTACATATCAGGCTGTGTTTTTCAGAACCTGTGGGGAGAAGAAGCATGCATGGGGGAATCAGGAGTGAGTAACAGAGGTGGGAATCCATCTTGTCCAAGATGGCGTTTAACAGAAAAATGTAGCATAATTATAACACATTAACAAATAAACTTCTACACATCTTATAAAATTAATTCGCTTCAAATGCAATATTGTTAATTCAGTCTACATATGCAGGATTGAATGTGGCAAGTCATATTAATTGTCATTATTAATGCACAAAATACAAACCTCGAAAAACAATCCAACACACACGAGGTATACAAACCAAGATAAGCAGCTAGACCAGTAGGTGTGAAACTCACCAGAAGCATTTCTAGTATTTCTTAAAATGTAAAGAATTTTAAACTCCTGAGCTCACCTGTGAAGACATTCCGCATAGATGCCCACTGTAGATTCAGTGAAGGGCTGATGTGTGCAGCCATCTTGAAGGAGGGTATTTTCAACATTTGTGGATGAGCTACACGCAGGGGTGTCTCTAGGATGTAATATTGAACTTTGTCTCGAAATGATTAGAAACCAGTTTCCAAGAATGTTCGATTTTGGATGCATAGGATCTTGAACGCGATTCTGCTGCAGCAGGCAGTCTTTAAAAGTAACTGCATTTAAATTAAAGTAACTGAACAGTTGCAGCTGAACCAGGAAGTGATGAAGAAGCAATATCTGTTGTGCAAGCATTTTCACAGACCCAGGCAAAATCATATTTTGCTGTTTGGGCTTCTTTCTTTTCACAGAATGGTAATTTTGTACGCTGTTTCTTGCATGCAGCAGCCTATATTGGACATTTGTGGTGGCACTGCAAGGCAGCTGCTTCTAATGGGCCGAGTATCATCAGCATATTGACGAATGTGGATGCCTTAGCAGTGGTATTGTAGCAGATTTTGCATTTAATTGTTGGATTGGGCAACGCCTCTAGTTGCTCCTCTGCTGAGCTTTAGAAGCAGATCCTGACCCAGTGTAACTTATGATGGCTTGTGGCTCTCCGGGGCCACATGTAGATGCGAGGGATGACTTGGGCCTTCGGGGACTGAGGGATGCCTCCTATATGTATGGAAGGCCCACAGCCGCAGTGTAAGGAGTGGAAGAATATTTCTTATGTCAGAGAGGCAAGTCAAGATGGTGGACAGCATTCAACTGAAGCGATGAGGTATCAGAGTAGAAAGAGGGAGTTTACCATCATTCAGTGGTGGTCGACCCAGGAAGGTTGTGTGGAGCCCAATCCCTTACACCGGGAGACACTGAGGCACCGGTATAACATTGTCTTCTATGGTGTTCCTGGCAACCATTAATGATTTATTCTGGGTATCAAAAACCACGGGAAGAAGAGGTTCAAATATGATTGGGAATGGATGTGTTACATTGTGATGGTGGGAATTGCAATGCATCTGATAAGATGTGTGAACATTCCAGAAAAGGCAAGCAAGTTGTTTTCACCCTCCACATGAGCGGGAATGAGACCCACAAGAGTAGGGTGAGAAAGACCTTACAGCAATTAATCTAGTAAGGGGCTTTCGTGAGCAGAAGACGTCCTGGGATGCCATCTTGAAAAAGCTAGAAATAGTGGACAACATAGTGAAACTATCGTCCAGTAGTTTGTGTCTGCTCAGAGAAAAGATGGTGGTATAATTAAAGTGATGTTGGGAAATCCCAACTTCTGTGACCCCATTCTACGAATGGTAGCAACTCCATAAGTAGATGGCAAGTAGATATTGCTTTTTAATGACTTTGGAGCACATACCCAACGCAGAAGGGGATAATTGCAAGTACTGCAAGTACTGCAAAGGTATTTTTTAGTTTTGGGACTGTGACATCTGTGGAGAATCTTGTGATCCTGCATTATGGAAGGAAAACCCTGCATTTCCCAACAGAGGAATACTGCCCAACCGTTTCTTATTATGAGTAGCATTGAAGTTAGAACACAGTGAGAGTCCCACTGGTGATAGGATTGAAGAAGTATTGCTGAGGTCTTTTAGTTGCTGACTGAGGACTCTTGATTGTCACACTTTCTTTGACAAGGGTTCGGGGAGAGCAATGTGTATAATGCAGCTGTTCTCCCTCTAATTCGCAATTTTTGGCATTACTTTAAAAATGATGCCATTCATCAGAATTTTTAAGCTACGCCATTGGAAGCATTATTTGTGAAACATCGTCTGTCTGATATGTGGGCAAGTGTCATCTTAACATAGTACTTAAAATGAGAAGTTAAGAAGCTTATCATACAGAACGTCTTTGAGAATGCCTTAGTAACTCTAAGAAGATCAAAATATGATGATATACTTAACGATCACTGTATTGTCTTGGCTGATCAATGGAAGTTTAGCACTTCGCTAAGCCCGCAAGCAAAATATGAGTTTCTGGATTGTAGTTCACAGCATGTAGAAGTTTTAGATGTGATCTGGAGTTAGTATAATATTCCCTTGCACAAATACGTGTGCAGGATCTGATCATTTGACGCTGAGTCTGGGGGTCCATGCTCTCACATTTTGTCCAAGTGCGTGTAGTCTTATAAGCCTGTGAGGTTGTTCAATGGTAAGTGCCAGATGAATATCATTGGACACATGATTACGAGATCTGTTTTTTTAGACGATGCAACAAATAACTTACAGAACTGCCAATAAATATAAAGGTTGATAAAAGTAAGTTAATTTAATAAAATGCAGCTATTGCATAGATTATGTGAGGATTTGTTTTCTTGGCGTTCTTCCTCTCCCATTTGTTACATTCTCACTGTTTTTCTTCCCTTTGTCCCCTTCTCGTTCTGCTGTTCCCCTTCCTGTCCCTTCCACTGATTTAACGATGCTCTATTAAATTGTCTTTTTTGACAGCTAGGTGTTTATGTGATTCCTATAGATTTTTTTTTATTGTGACTGCTTTGCTGTCAGGAGATTTGTTTTATGATGACGTGCTACATTTTCTGATCTTGTCCTCATCACTAGACAAAAGGGGTATACATTTGCTGGATTTTAATAATAGAATATGGTTGAAAATTAAATGTTGTGTTTCGCTGTACCTGAATCTAATAACACTTCCCATGTTAAAGAAAAACATCTGACAAGCCTGCTTCTTCTAGTTACTTTAGTGGAGGTCGAAGAAGTCATCAAAAGAGCAGGGCTAAACTCGGATAGGAAAATCTATGTGAGTATCTTAGCAAAGCAACTAGCTATGGTAATTAAGAGCTTAAGGCCAGATGTAAGAAACCTCTTTGCAGTGGCAAACGGCCCGATTCACAGAAACAAGCTGTTTGCAATCGCAAAGAGGCTTATGAAACCCAAATTGCAATTTGGCAACACATTAGCGGAACTCAATTTGGGTTTGCAACCAAATAACAATTCAGTATTTGGAAGAGGCGTGCGTAGGGCATCCCTTCCAAATATCAAATTGAAATCATATGTATTATTGTTTTGAGATCGAATTCTGCTTGCAAAATATTATTATTTTACCACCTTCTCAAAGGTGGAGGTAAGTCATTGGCAAACCACTTCCCATTTGTGAAGGTTGAATTTTTTTTTAAGTAGGCTTAAATGCATCCCTCTTTCCTTTAAGGAAACTAGGTTGCATTTAAGGTAAAAAAACAAATGCTTTATTTTAAAAAATTCACAGACGCAGACCCCAGCAGGACACCATCCATGTGATGACTGTGATTCCTAGAGGGTTACAACATGACGGCTACCTCATTAATTTTCATGACGTAAATAGAATTGTGTAGTCACTCATTTTAAATCTGTTATTTGCATACCAACCTATAGGTAAATAAGTCGCCTTGCAAATTACCACACTGGTCGCAAGATACTGATCGCAAATTACAACCAGTATTTTGTGACCAGTTATACGTACACCTGGCCCAAAGGGGCATATTTATATGCTCTGTGCACCACCAGTGCGCCACTTTTAGTGAAGCACTGGGGGTGTATAATGCAGAACCTTATCTACAAGGCCACGCAAATTTACTTTGGGTGGCTTTTCATGGCCTTGTAGATATGGTGTAAGGCAAAGTAGGGCAAGTCACTGCGTTGTCTTATTCTGTGTCAGAAGACGTACCATGGGTGTTGCGGTGGATGTTCCCATGCAACATCCATGGATTTTGATGCATTCCAGGATTTACAAGAATCTGTAAACCTGCAAATGCGTCAAAACTTCACGCCTTCCCAGGGCAGGTGCAAAGAGGAAAAATATTTGTATTTCTCCTTGTTGTTTCCTCTTTCTATGTGTGCTGCATTCTGCAAGAAAGAGGAAAATGAGTATCTGGATTGCTTTTGTGAAGGGAGGTGTCCCTTCCTGCAGAAAAACAATCTTGCCAACAACGCAGACACCCTTGTACTGTGGTGCAAAGGTGCATGCGTTGGTGCTAAGCAGCAATTTGTGTGCCATCTCAGGGGGCAAAGTACAGAAATGCACTGCATCTTTGTAAATATGATACATTTCTTCCCTTTCAAATTGGCGTAGGGCAGTGCAGCAGAAAGGCTTGCAGTGCTGCCCTACTCCAATTCCTTGTAAATATGCCCCTAACTATCTTATGTCAGCAGAGCATCTTTCTGTGGAAGAGCACAGAGGAGCCCATCAAAAACGTGACCGAGCTTAGATAAATCTTGCCCCTCTTGCTTTGGTACTAAAAGATGCTGAGAAGGCCTGTGACAGGATAAACTGGCCACCTTGCGGGATGTAATCAAGCCATCTGGCAGCCTCTATATATTTGTTACATGGATTTGAATACATTTTAAGGTCCCGAAAACAACAGTGGCAAAGTTGGTATCTTCTCTCAAATTAAAATAGAAAGAGGAACAACGGTAGGGGTACCCACTCTCTCCATTCCTCCATGGTAGATCTATTGAGTCATTAATATATACATTATAAAGATGCAGGTGAACAATGTCTCTCCAGTTTTTATGGAAGGAGATTTTAGAAGCAGCTGGCTTGTGCAGATGAAGTGCTTAATTCAACGGTTGACCCAGGGACATCATTACTGGTGATAGAAGATTTAGCCATTCAATTTGAGGGGATCTCCAGCTATAAATCAAATTTCAACAAGATGCACATCATTATTTTGACTCTGTCTAAATTTCCCAGTTTGAGAATCACAGCTGCGACAAAATATTTGAGAGTAAATCTATTTTAGCAACAAGAGCTATAAAAACATAGCTACAATAAAATATGAAAGGAATGTGGGACCATCATGAAGAGATGGATGCGTTTGCCATTCCAAGTATAAGGGAGAGAAAAGTTGCAGAAAATGTTGGTACTACAGAAAATCCCGTATTTGTTCTGAGCACTTCCTTTCTATTTACCACATAATTTTTTCAAGAAGACGGATTCGGTTAACCCATCATTCATGATAGGTCACTGGCACCCAGAGCAAGTGCTGAGATATTTCCAGCTGGCAAAAGAGCCAAGTAGGTGGGCCCTCCCTATATCAAACACTGCTCTTGGGCAATATTGGGTAGGAGGATGGCCAAACGAATAAGACAAAGTACACCTTCACTGGTATCAATGTGTGATATCCTAAATACCAGTCAAAGACCCCTTTTGCTGAGATTTCAAACTTCTAGTTTTCACCAACATGACGTTCGGTATAGAACCACGATGCAAGAGTTAGCATGTGGAAAGGGATAATAAAGCTTCAGCAGGTTCCCAAAGAACATTGGGTTGGTGGTTTTGGGGAATCCAGAGTTTCTTAGAATTTTTGAGGTTCTTAGTCAAAATGTATAGCCAACATGCAAATTGCAATTTGTTAATCAATTATTTAACTAGTTAAAACTTTCTTAAAACTTCAAACAAAATATGGGATTCCTCAACAAGTTTGTTTTGAAGTATTCCGATATTATCACTTCTTTAATTCATTTCCTAATCTGCTGTGGTGCTCCCACATCCTAGCAATAATTGATCTCTTTCAGTGAAGTCCAGAGATTGACACAGTTACAATATAAGGCTTACAAGAAAGACATTGGACGATGATGTGACAAAACGGTTGGAAAAATGTTTGGGACTGGCTTAGCACTCTGGTTGAAAAAGGGATCTGGGGAGAATCTTTAAGGATGATGGACAGTAGTACATTATCATGCAAAGCTCAAAAGATAAGTTACTGTATTATATAAATTCGTTTGATTTCTACATTACAACCACAAGAATTACATCATAGTCTCGACCACAAAACCATCTTTATGATTGTCCTTGGTGTAGGCAAGGTAATGCAGATAGAGTGCATGTTTGATACTTTTTCTGTCTCAAGTAAATATTGGTATTTACATTTTGAGACGAGTGGAATGTATTTCCTGTGCAGAATAGAGCCATAAGGATCTTTGATTATGTTAGTCTTGGACAGGGGCAACTGGAGCGAATGAATGTTTGTTGGTATGATGGTGACTTGCTTGATTTTTCCCTGGAATAGTAAGAGGCTGGTACCACCACAGCCATAGCATAAAGAAGCATGTGAAATATATTTGTCTGAGCATGTGTTAGCTTAATAAATAGGAGAAAAAGACATTTAAACAAAATTGGGCGCAAATTCCGATTGAATTTAGGATGTTTTTACTATTCATGCTAATTTCTGAAATCTAGGGAAGTGATGCCAAGATATGTCAAAAAGGACTAATTTTGTGTGACTTTTTATTTTGTTTAGTGTAGTAGTCGGAAATATAGTCCATTTATTAAGCTGCCATAAAAATAAACAAAAGTATATCACATACAAGACCCTCCAAGTTAACAATCCTGAAACAAATGGTTCAGAGTTGTTCCTAATTTGTCACCTCGATTTTATTTAATTTTTCTAACAAATGGTAAATGTAAGATTTCCAGGTCTGACCACAGTATTGTCCTGATTTATCAATCGCAAAAATAAATTAAAAAAGGGTAAATCAAAGCAGAAATGAAAGCACAGTTTTGTCTACCAGTCCCAGCAGTGAAGTGGTCTAGGTAGATGTGTGTCATAGCATTTTCGAAAATATGCAAAATGTACAAATTACATGTGAAAATTAGTTCTCATAATTACATACATACATAGAGTTGTAACCGATTAATTAATGATGCTGCACTTGAAATGATTTATCAAGGTCACTTGGAAGAATAGATAATGAGATAAACAGTTATGTTACATTTTTGCACAAGACACCATTATTTTTAATATGGATGTAGTTTTAGGTGTTCTATTCATCTCTCCCTTTGTCTCTGTGAAGAACCAAGTGAATGATGTTGATGTGATAGCGATGTGCAATGTTGTTAAAAACTTGTATTGTGAATAAAGCTTCCATCATGTTCCCAAACTATAATTTTCAAGAACTTCTGCTGGAAGTGTTAGTGTGGATGTGCAAATTCTATTAGCCATTGTGAGAGGCATGTTTCATTTTGAGTTAGTTACCTCTAAAGGTCAGTTTCTGAGAGGGAAGATTTCTTTTACCTTAAGAAACAAGTGCTAATAAAATGGTGTGGTTGATTCTGATTTGCCAATGCGACCCTAACCATGATTACACTGTGCGGAATTTGCAGGATCCATTAATAGAATGCGTGATTTGTGTATAGAAACTCTTGGGCTTAAGCTGTTTTGTCTGATGGGGTTCACCCTTTTTTGGGGATTTTACAGCTGTGTTAGGACGGTTGTTGCTGGAAACTTTATTCTTCTATGTCCATGTGACTTAAATTCTTTATGGGTTGTGTCTGTGCTCTTTATGAATTTGACATTAAACCTCTTGGCAGATTCTGCCTAATTGGGGATTAATGAGTGTTATGATTTTGCATTATTTGTAATTCTGTATTTGATTTGGTCCTTTATAGCATTTCATGCATTTTTCTCTGCACGACATTTTGACAATTTAGTATTAAAATCCACTTTTTGCCCTGTTTTTGGCCTAAAAGTTAGAGCCAAATTTGCAAGTCCCTAGCGCTATCTTGTGCTGCCCTAGCATCATTTTTGTTTTATGTTAAGGAGGAGTTAAAGGGCCTTTCTCCCGTGCCTTATTTACAAAGTGGTGCAATGCTTGCATTATGCCAGTTTGTAAACCCTGACACCACATTATACCTGCGTCAGGCATAATGTATGAAAGAGGGGCATTCCGATGCAGGGAGGCCTGAAAAAATGGCACAGTGAAATTTGCAAGATTTCACTGCGCCGTTTTTTCCGTCATTTTTAATGCCTGCTCAGAGAAGGCGTTAAAATGATGCACCCATTTTAATCAATGGGCCTCCATGTGCTTTGCTGCACTAGTGTCAAAATGTTTGATGCTAGTGCAGCAAATCGCCACAATAGCGTCCAAAATTTTTACGCTATTGTCCTAACAACCACCATGGTGCACCTTATTGTAAATATGGCGCAAACCATAGTGTCCTTAGGTGGGGCTGGGGCGACGCAAGAAAAGTGGCGCATCAGGAACGATGCTCCACTTTCTTGTAAACATGCCCCTTAGTTTTTTAGGATTCCAATAATTTATTCTGTTAAAATTGTGTTTTTCTGATGAAGATTGTATTCTCAAACCACTAGATCAATTGGAGATGCTGGACCCAAATTATTTTGGTTAAAATTGGGGTGATCAAATATTGGGGTTCATGTAAATTAATGATGCTTTGCTCTCACATATGCAAGAGCAAGAGCAAATGCCAACACTCACACTGATGATTGAAGTGGGCTGGCTGATTGCACCATGTTTGAGGCTGTAGTAGAAGAAAGCAAAATGTGATCTCTTGAAAATTAAGAGGTATGTTTACAACATATAGGCATAGGGCATGCCCTACACTAATGTGAAAGGTTAGGAATACATTGTATTTATGAAAAACGGTGCATTCCTGTTCTTTCACCCAGTGCAGGCGCACAATTTAGTGCTTAGCGCCATTCAGGCACCCTGCACCATGACTCAAGGGTGTCTGCGTTGCATGCAGGATTGATTTTCTGCAAGAAGCGTTTTTCTCTTTCTATGTCTGCTGTAGAAGGTAGCACACATGGAAAGAGGAAAAAATGAGAAATAAAAATATTTTTTCCTCATTACGCCACCGCTGGGGAGGCATAAGGTTTTGGAGCTGTCCCAGGTTTACGTCACTTAGTAAATCTGGGGCAGCATCAGAATCCATGGGTGTTGCATGGGGAAAACCTGCCACAACACCCATGGAACACCCCCTAATGCAAAGTAAGGCAGTGCAGCAACGTGAGTTGTCTTGCCTTACTCCATATCTATGAGGCCATAGAAAGCCACGTAAAGTGGCTTTGCCTGGCCTCGTAGACATGGGGCCGTATTTACAGGCCCCTAGCACCACAGGAGCGTCACTTTTTGTGACACTCCTGTGGCGCTAAGCACAGTGCTGTATTGAAAAGGTGGCATTTAGCCACTTTTTGTGGCTTAACACAGGAAGGTGTCCCTTCCTGCACATAAACAATCATTTGAAAATGACGCTTTGACACGTTTGTGTGTGCTGCATTGTGCAGCACACACACAAGTTCCAAAGCGCAATTAGTGATTGTTTATGTGCTGGAAGGGACACCTTTCCGCACATCAACAATCACACCCCTCAACACAGACATCCTTGCGCGATGGTACAAGGATGCCTGTGTTGGCAGCTAAATTTAGCGCCAGCGCAGGGGGAAACGCAGGGTTGTTCCCTTAAATATGGCACATCCCTGCATTTCTAAAGTGACGCAGCCCTGGCAATTTTGGCGCAGCACCGCACTGCACCAGTTTTCTTTAAATCTGGCCCACGGTTATGCAGTCTGCGCCACCGGAGCATATAAAAAAGTGATGCTCTCACAGCACACGTGGCTTCTAAATATGCCCGTAAGTGCCTCCATGCATCTCTCCAGTATGTGGAACACCCTACCTCTAGAAACACCAAAGTTTAGACATGCTATTATCGCTAATAGCCCCGCAAATGTTGCTTCTCACAGACACTCTCTCCTCGTGGCCCTCCCAGCTCTGCATTAACTTACGTTAAATCTGATGGTTACCCGACACACACAACACAAAGGCTGTGTAATCGGCCTTTATTTAAACACAGATAAGCCAGTGACTGGTGGCGTTTACGTGCTAAAAAAAAGACAATCTAGAAAAGCGATATTAAGCGGGTTTTCTCTTTTCCCACTCATTGTTTTCTTCTGTAACATGTTTAGGTCATCCCATTGGAAAGGTAGGTAAAACCCTGAAATGGAGTAGTCTTTTATGGAGTAATACGTCACATGCTGTCAATCAACAAGAGGTGAATGAGGATAAAGCATGAAAGGATTGTAAAACAATTATAAGTCATTCAGCTGTATGGTTGTAAATGGCACACCCCTGTTAATGAATGAAAGAAGGAATCAGCGTCGTTCTCTAGGGTTTCCTTATACTGCCAACACCATATAGATTCATCTTCATGCAGGTATACCCATAAATACATACAGTACATACATATCCATGACCCTTACATATATATTTTGCGAATGAGAATAAAACCCATCATAAATTAAAAGTTTTTGGCATTTGCATATCCATATCTTTTAATTTCAAGCACCACATTCACCTCAGATGCCAATATCCTTTATCAAGTAAAATACATCTTTTTGGTGCAGCAAGGAAGCAACCACTTTCAAAAAGTAGGGGAGTAGCTATAGCGTCAGATGAAAGTGAGCTTTGTGATAGGGATCGATGACTCTGTAAAGTCGAGCGGGGAAACGTTTTCTGACACCTGCGTAATCTTGTGTAATTTCCAGCATTACATGTTAGACTTGCTCCACAACCTTTGGTAAACAACGCCATTATACCTGGCACGTAATTACAGACTGTTTGAGTAAAAAAACCTGCGGCAGCACAGTAGCAATGTCAACAACCAGTACCCGAGCGGCTGTTTGCAGACTTGTTTATGCATTTTTTTCAGTGCAAAATGTATCTATGAGTCCAAAAATGATGCAAGGACATAATTTGTACTAAAGTGTAGTGGTAAATGTCAGATTTCCATTTCATGAACTTTTCTTAATTTTATGTAAATGTTCGCGAATTTCACGATTACGGAAAATGTAATTAAACCGCTCAAATTTCCCATACCGCTGATTATGACACAGATTTCTTCTTTCAAACATATTCATGACATCTTAAAGAATTTCCCTTGTAAAAGTTCAGCCCCTGCAAAAGGACATTTTTTGCACTGTCCCCAAAGTGTAAGACGGTTATATCCTGGCTCAGGCCAGTGAAGGCTCCTTGCAGGTCTACGTTGTGGTGCAAATCAGTTCTATTGGTACATCTCGGCATTAAACTGGTGGTATGTTCTAAATGTTGGAAAGATGCAGTACTGGCAAAGTGTGGGTGCCGGAACTTATTTTATATTTTATATCTTATTTTATATATGGCGAGCCCAACTCTATCCTGGGTGCAGGGCCAGTGCCAAGACACAATGGCCCTGATTTATACTTTTTGGTGCAAAACTGCACTAATGCAGTTGTGCACCAAAAAGTTTAGCACTGGCTTGCACCATTTCTGTGCACCAGCCGGGAACCATATTTATGGAATGGTGCAAGCCGGTGAAAGGGTAGGGGAATGTAAAAAAAAATGAGGTTAGTCGGGTGGAGCTGGCAGTATAGAAGAAGGGGGTTTTGCACCAAAAAATGACGTTAGGCAGGTTAGAGTAAAACAAGAAAATGACTCTAACCTGCCTAGAGTCATTTTCTGATGTAAAACCATCCATACCACATGACTCCTGTCTTAGAAAAGACTGGAGTCATGCCCACCACCCCAATGGCCATCACAGGGGACCAGGGTCCCCTGGGCATGGCCATTGCACCCAGGGCCATGAAGGGGCGCCCATTTCAGGGCCCCCCATGGCACTTAAAAAAATAAAATAAAATACTTACCTGTACTTACCTGGGATGGGGTCCCCCATCCTCCGCTGTCCCACTGGTGTGGGTGGTGGTGTCCCTGGGACGGGCACCTGTGGGCTTATTCCATGGTGTTCCACCATGGAAATAGGCCCCCGGGTCCCCTAATGCCTCCCCTGACCCAGGCATTAAGAAATGGGGCAAAGCAACCTTTGCACCATTTTTTGACCCCTCCTACCTCCTGTGCACCATATTTCCACGGGAGTATAAATGTGTTGTTAAGGCCATAGAGTCGTTTTTTGCATGGGAATGCCTACCTTGCATCTCATTAAGGCAGTTTTGTACCAAAAAATATAAATCAGGGCATTAATATCCATGGAAAGAAGTGGAGAAGGGGTTGCTGCGGAATGGCCAGTGATAGGTAGACAGAGGAAGAGTCCTCACCCTAATTTGTTAGTTCATGTATTGAAGGGTTGAGTTTGTGTTAGAGGGAGTGGGATATATTCTGGAGTGCCTTTAAGGAGGCAGTAGAAATTATGCAAAAGGAAAGTGCTAGTGATTTTGGGGAGAGAGAGTAGGGAGAAGAGGGTTAGGTTTGGTGAGGAGGAGGAGGAGTCAAGGGCAAGATCAGGATGGGGTTGGATGGGAGAAGGAAATTAGAGAACAATGTATGGAGTGGCCAAGGTAGGAACAAATGTGGAGGGCGGGAAGGTGAGCAGCAGTTAAAAGAAAGGGATGGTTGTACAGGAGTGGTCCTATGGAGGTAAAGGGTTAGGAGTACATGGGAAGGAAGAAGGCAGAGGGGACAGTAGGGTTACGTCAGAGGCAGGAGGTGGCGGCAGGTATAGTAGCAGAGGGTGGGTGTGGTAGGTGCTGACTAAGCTTCTGCTTCCTAACATGCTTTGTATACCTTAGTCTATTTGTTTTTGCTGTGCTACTGAGAAATAATTCTAGGAGATTCTGAAATAGGCACACACTTTAGGGCCAATCTATCAAATTATCTATCTGTCTCTAAATCTTGTGTATATATCTGTAGCTCGTACCTCAAATTCTTCATCTTCGGAGCAGTTACTTCTGGCTCTCAAAAGTTCACCGTGGGGCACACTCCACTTCAGAGCCCGAGGGTGTCCGCTGTTAGCGTGTAACAAACTGTTACAATTTGTCAGTTTTGTGTGGATTTTGGTGAATATCTTACCATCTTTGATGTAGATCTCAATGTCTAGATAGAGGAATATTGCCCAGTCACTCACAGATCAGATTTTTAGGTGATCTATGGGTGATCGGGCAATATCCCTCTCAATGTCTCATCCATTAATAGTAGGTTCTAGTTCTTTTTAAACAGTTCTTTTGTTCCCTGACTGGCAGCATCAAACTGCATAATATATCTAGTCTCATTTTCACATGCTGTATCGTTGGTAAACTTTGATTTCGGTTCAATAATTCACCCCATTTGCACCTCCTAGCTCTTGTCATGATGTCTACAAGCACTGATTTGGGATATCCTCTACGGGTGAATCTTGTGTATATATCTGTAGCTCCTACCTCAAATTCTTCATCTTCTGAGAAGTTACGTCTGGCTCTCAAAAATTCACCAAAGGGCACACTCCACTTCAGAGCCCAAAGGTGTCCACTGTTAGCGTGTAACAAACTGTTACAATTTGTCAGCTTCCTGTGGATTTTGGTGCATATCTTACCATCTTTGATGTGGATCTCAATGTCTAGATAATTCATATTTGTTGTACTTATCTCATAGGTGAATTTCAGACTTTGGGGATTGTTGTCGAATCATCCAAATATTTTTGGTCCCTTTCCCAAATGTAAAATAAGTCATCGATATAACGTGTCCATAGAACCACACCTTCCAAGATCCCTTCATTTTCCTCTGTCCAGACAGTCTCTGCCTCCCACCACCCCATTGTTAGGTTTACATATGTCAGAGCACAGGACATGCCCATTGCTGTCCCCCTCTTTTGTAGATAGTAATCTCCATCAATCAAAAAAGTGTTGTGCATTATACAGAATTGTATCATTTCCATTAGCATTTTAGTGTTTTCCAATAGACTGAAGGACCTGGACCTTAGGAAGTATCTGCTGGCTTTCAACCCATCTTCGTGGTCAATGGAAGTATAGAGGGGCACAACAACTATTGTAGCCATTACATAGTTCTTCTTCCATGGTATGTTGTTAATTCTATTTAAAAAAATCTTTAACTCCCTAAGGTAGAATGGCAAATCAGAAACATAGGGAAACAAGAAGATATCCACAAATCTCACTGTATTTTCTAACAATGACCCTAGCAGACTCACAATCGGTCATCCAGTTGGATTGATGATATCTTTATGTACTTTCAGTAAGAAATATATATTAGGGGTTATTGGATTATCTATCTTGGGTATCTTAGTTCCTCCTTCTCCAACAGACCTCTCTCCAACCAACTGTGCAATTTCTGATGATACATCATGATATAATCCTTCATCAGATTCTCCTCCAGTTCTATATAACTCGCTCTGTCACCAAGTTGTCTTTTGGCTTCTTTGAAATAGTGTGTATGATCAAAAATCACTATATTGCCTCCCTTATCTGATTTCTTTATTATGATTGTCTCACCATTTCGCAAATCTTGCATTGCCGATCAATCCTCCTTTGTCATGTTAATATAATCATATCTCTGTGATTTAAGAGCATTTTTAGTCAGTCCTTCTATTATTACTTCTTGAAATAGATCTTTCTTATTCCCAGCAGGTAGTTAGGGACAAAAACATAATTTTGGCTTGCAATGGCAAGGTGTCCTAACATCTGTTGGGATATATGTATACTTTAATTATATTTTGAAACACATACCATTTTATGGTGTGGCTAAACAATTCTTTTTTCCTTTTAAAAAGTTATTTTTAGTGAATTTATTTGTGGGTTTTTTTCAAGTCAAGTACCAAGGCCTCTTAGCCCTCTGGGTTTAAATGGCCATTCCCATCTTGGTCATCGTCTTGAATGGAAGGGCTCCATAAATTCCATTGAGGTAGCCATTCTAGAGACGAGGGTCCATATTTAAGAAAAGTTTGTGCCGCCTTTGTGTCATTTTTGTTTACACAAAAGCACGCTAACCTACCGCCATATTTATATTTTGATGCTAGACCCATCTAGCAACAAAGGGGCACTAATGCAGTTTTGCATCAAAAGTTTTGCACCAGCATGCACCATTTCAGGGCTCCCAATGGCACTTTAAAAAAAATGCTTACCTGTACTTACCTATACTTACCTGGGATGTGGTGCCCCATACTCCGCTGTCCCTCTGGGTTGGGTGGGGGAGTCCTTGGGTCTGGGGAGGGCACATGTGGGCTTATTCCAAGGGGTTCCACCCTGTAAATAGGCCCAGAGGTCACCTAATGCATGCCCTGACCCAGACGTTAAATAATGGTGCAAAGCAAGCTTTGCATCATTATTTGACCCCTCCTCCCCTGTGCGTGATTTTAGCACCAGGGATAAATCTGGCGCCAAGGCAATAGAGTCACTTTTTGCACAGGAACGCCTACCTTGCATCTCATTGACGCAAGGTAGGTTTCCAAGTCCAAAAAACATGACTTGAACTCCATTACTTTGGTGTTAGACAGGTCTAGCACCAAAGTATAAATATGGAGTTAGTTTTGCGCCAAATTTGCGTTAAAAAAATGACACAAATTTGGCACAAAACAAGTATAAATATGTCCCAAAATATCTGAGTTATAGTAATTTTGTGGGAGTGCCAACCCACCTTGCGTGGTTTTGCGACAATTTTACGCAAGGTAGGTGTTCTCTTCCAAACAATTATGCTAGCCCTCCAGCACAATATTTGCACCCCAACGCTAAAATGATGTACATAAAGGAGCCGGTCCCAAAAGATGATGCAAAGCCCGATTTGGGTCAAATTTTAACACCTGCCCATACCAAGCGTTAAAATGAGGCCCACACACTACTACTTAAGGAAAACACAGAAGGAGCATTGGCAACCTCCTGGACACATGGAACTGTTAATGCTCCAGCTTGGCACATGCCGCAGATGACAGTGACGACAACAGGTTCCTCAAGCACCACCACAGCAACCCCAAGCACCACCACAGCAGCCACAAAGGCAGCAAAGAAGGTGGGAGAGGATATTTCAACAGCGCACAACCATCCTTGGGCTCAGGGAAAAAGATGTCATCAGAACCTACTGTCTGAAGCGGGAGTTCATTGTACGCCTGCTGCACCACATAGCGCCAAACATCACTGCAAGGGTGGAGACTCCAACAATTATTCCACCTATGAACAAGCTCCTCGCTGTCCTCCATATGTTGGCATCAGGATCATTTCAGAAAACTGGTACACAAGTGGCTGGTATCTCCCAGCCATCCTTCTCGGCCTTCCTACCAAAATGTTCTGGATGAAATCATCCGCCTCGTACCCCACCACATCTGCTTCCCCAACACCCACCAACCTCAGCAGGATACCCAGCAAGGTTTCTACCTAATTGCTGGGTTTCTGCATGTGCTGGGTGCAATGGACTGCACCCATGTCCAACTTGCAGCAACGGAACACCTCTACTGGGACTGCTAACACAGCCATTCGAAAAAATGTGCAGGCCATTGTGGACCACTGTGGGCTTTTCACAAACATCCTAGCCAAATATCCTGCAGTGTCTATGATGCCTTCATATTCCAGCATTCCACCATCAACCAGCAGTTCCACGATGGGCAATATGGCAATGGACTACTCGTAGGTAAGTCACCATACCAATCAGTACACAGATAACACCAACCTTGTAGAACAAACAAGATATACACCACATGTAGGAAAGTACCATCATGCCTGGCCTGTTACCCCCATATTTCACTGTATGTATGTTGTTTTAGTCCTTATGTCACTGGGACCCTGCCAGGCAGGGCCCCAGTGCTCATAGTATGTGCCCTGTGTGTGTTCCCTATGTGGTGCCTAACTGTATCACTGAGGCTCTGCTAACCAGAACCTCAGTGTTTATGCTCTCTCTGCTTTCCAAATTTGTCACTACAGGCTAGTGACTAAATTTACCAATTCACATTGGCATACTGGTACACCCATATAATTCCCTTGTCTATGGTACTGAGGTACCCAGGGTATTGGGGTTCCAGGAGATCCCTATGGGCTGCAGCATTTCTTTTGCCACTCATAGGGAGCTCTGACAATTCTTACACAGGCCTGCCACTGCAGCCTGCGTGAAATAAAGTTCACGTTATTTCACAGCCATTTACCACTGCACATAAGTAACTTATAAGTCACCTATATGTCTAACCTTCACCTGGTGAAGGTTGGGTGCCAAGTTACTTAGTGTGTGGGCACCCTGGCACTAGCCAAGGTGCCCCCACATCGTTCAGGGCAAATCCCTGGACTTTGTGAGTGCGGGGACACCATTACACATGTGCACTATACATAGGTACCTATGTATAGCGTCACAATAGTAACTCCGAATATGGCCATGTAACATGTCTAAGATCATGGAATTGTCACCCCAATACCATTCTGGTATCAGGGGGACAATTCCATGATCCCCTGAGTCTCTAGCACTGAACCTGGGTACTGCCAAACTGCCTTTCCGGGGTCTCCACTGCAGCTGCTGCTGCTGCCAACCCCTCAGACAGGTTTCTGCCCTCCTGGGGTCCAGGCAGCCCTGGCCCAGGAAGGCAGAACAAAGGACTTCCTCTGAGAGAGGGTGTTACACCCTCTCCCTTTGGAAATAGTTGTGAAGGGCTGGGGAGGAGTAGCCTCACCCAGCCTCTGAAATGCTTTGATGGGCACAGATGGTGCCCATCTCTGCATAAGCCAGTCTACACCGGTTCAGGGATCCCCCAGCCCTGCTCTGGTGTGAAACTGGACAAAGGAAAGGGGAGTGACCACTCCCCTGACTAGTACCTCCCAGGGCAGGTGCCCAGAGCTCCTCCAGGACTCCTCTGAGTGGCCAGTGCCAGCAGGTGATGTCAGAGGCTCCTTCTGATTCGCTCTTACCTCTCTTGGTAGCCAATCCTCCTATCTTGGTAGCCAAACCTCCTTTTATGGCTATTTAGGGTCTCTGCTGTGGGGAATTCTTCAGATAACGAATGCAAGAGCTCTCCAGAGTTCCTCTGCATCTCCCTCTTCACCTTCTACCAAGGATCGACCGCTGACTGCTCCAGGATGCCTGCAAAACCGCAACAAAGTAGCAAGACGACTACCAGCAACATTGTAGCGCCTAATCCTGCCGGCTTTCTCAACTGTTTCCAGATGGTGCATGCCCTGGATGTAGCCTGCCTTCACCCTGCACCAGAAGCTCCGAAGAAATCTCCCGTGGGTCGACGGAATCTTCCCCCTGCTAACGCAGGCACCAAAAGACTGCATCACTGGTCCTCTGGGCCCCCTCTCATCCTGACGAGCGTGGTCCCTGGAACACAGCAACTCTGTCCAAGTGACTCCCACAGTCCAGTGACTCTTCAGTCCAAGTTTGGTGGAGGTAAGTCCTTGCCTCCCCACACTAGACTGCAAAGCTGTGTACTGCGTGATTTGCAGCTGCTCCGGCTTCTGTGCACTCTTCCAGGATTTCCTACGTGCACATCCTAGCCTGGGTCCCCAGCACTCTGTCCTGCCGTGCACAACCCTCTGAGTTGGCCTCCAACATCATGGGACCCTCTTTTGTAAGTTTGCGTGGACTCCGGTTCACTAATCTTCTAAGTGCCTGTTGGGGTACTTCTGCGGGTGCTGCCTGCTTCTGTGAGGGCTCTCTGAGTTGATGAGCGCCCCCTCTGTCTCCTCCTCCAAGGGATTTCATCCTGGTCCTTCCTGGTCCTCAGCAGCACCCAAAAACCTCTACTGCGACCCTTGCAGCTAGCAAGGTATTTCTGCGTGGGAACACCTCTGCAAGCTTCATCGCGACGTGGGACATCTTTCCTCCAAAGAAGAAGTTCCTAGTCCTCTTCCTTCTTGCAGAATTCCAAGCTTCTTCCATCCGGAGGCAGCTTCCTAGCTTCCTTGCAACTTCATCCGGGGTTTCCTGGGCTCCTGCCCCCCCGGACACTGTCGCGACTATTGGACTTGGTCTCCTTGCCTTGCAGGTCCTCAGGTCTGGAAATCCGTTGTCAGTGCACTGCTGGTGTTTGTTGTTCTTGCAGAATCCCCCTATTACGACTATTGTGCTCTCTTGGGGTAGTAGGTGTACTTTACTCCTACTTTTCAGGGTCTTGGGGTGGGGTATCTTGGACACCCTGACTGTTTTCTTACAGTCCCAGCTACCCTCTACAAGCTCACAAAGGTCTGGGGTTCATTCGTGATTCACATTCCACTTTTGGAGTATATGGTTTGTGTTGCCCCTATACCTATGCTTGCCTATTGCAACCTATTGTAATTCTACACTGTTTGCATTACGTTTCTGACTCTTACTTACCTATTTGTGGTTTGTCTACATATAACTTGTGTATATTACTTACCTTCTTAGCGAGGGTACTCACTGAGATACTTGTGGCATATTGTCATAAAAATAAAGTACCTTTATTTTTAGTAACTCTGTGTATTGTGTTTTCTTATGATATTGTGCATATATATAAGTGGTATAGTAGGAGCCTTGCATGTCTCCTAGTTCAGCCTAAGCTGCTTTTCCATAGCTACCTTCTATCAGTCTAAGCTTCTAGAAACACCTCTATTCTACTAATAAGGGATAACTGGACCTGGCACAAGGTGTAAGTACCTTTCGTACCCACTACAAGCCAGGCCAGCCTCCTACACCACACTAAACACACATAGGCAGGGGAACACAGATGTACAGACAACAACACATATGCCACATGCCACACTACACTGCATTCATTGAACATCACACACACACATACACCCATATTTACAAAATACACCTACAACTTGACTGGCACACCACGTGAAGGACAGGTGGAGCTATGTCCCTTTTGTATACAGAAGCTGGGCCCAAACCACTAAAAGTGTCCACTGGTTGACAACTAAACACAAATCCCACACACATTATACCAAACAATGAATAGCTCAAATATGTGAATGGCATAGGCCATGTCAGTATACAAAAGTCACACATAGGCACAGCCCCACATTTGTCATGGTGTTCAAGCCTGTGGCGGCACCAATATCAAATGCCACCCAAGTGTTGCCATTACCAACTACATATCACCTACACATACCTGACGTACCCGTAGTGTGCACCTTCACCTGTCTGCTGCATTGTGCCGCACACCTAGGAATACATCACCAGCCATGAAAGACCATGGGGCAGATTAATGAGCAGTGGTGCTGCACCTAGTCCAGTGCCACGTCACATGTGCCCCTTAGCGCCCCCTAACACAACCTTATGTATGGTGTACACAAGAAACGGCCCACCATGGTGCAGAGAAGGTGCAATACTGTCTACATAGGGACCCATGCAAAAATATGGTTTGCCCCCTCCCAATGCCTGCACTGTGCATATATTGAAAGTGTCTGTGATAAATCATGTATAGGAACCTTGGAGGTTACTCTGCACCTATTTTGCTGCTACTCCAATTGTGTGAATCACACTCTTGTAAAAATGATGGCTGGCACAGGCACAATCTGCCACAAAGGGTCACTAAGTGTCGCACTGTATGAGTAGTGCCACATGGTAACATGGAGGATTGAGTTTGACTTTCCAGGGCTACCATGGTGTCAATACAAATGACACCATTGTGGTGCAAGTAGGTGGTAGGTTCCACTAACAATAGGACACAGCCTCAAATATGGACAACACAACACATATTTGGCATTGTTTAACTATCAGTTCAGATTTATTTCCATCTGCCATGGAGCATACGAAACCAAAAATATGCCTCACCGACACATGTACTCTCATTCCTTTGCAGCTGACCTAGGTTATGGCATTCAGCCATGGGTGATGTCTCATTTTGGCAACCCGACAACGGTGGAAGAATAGACATACAATGAAGGGTGCATAAGGACACAAAATGTGGTGGATAGGACCTTTGGGCTCCTGAAGTCTAGGTTTAGGTGTCTGGGCCTGCAGGAGGAAACTTGTTGTATGCACCACCACTGGTATGCAAGATGATACTTGTATGAGCTATCTTGCATAATATATGTATACAGATCAATGTCCCCTGGGATGAACTGGTAGATGTCCCAAATATGGAGGAGGATGACAAAGGTGCAGCACAGGTGGAGGGGGAACTACAAAACACTGCTGCTGGAGTTCGCAGGAAACAACAAATTGTACAGAACTTCTACACCTAGACAATGTACAACTAATATCACTTTGCAAATATCACAAATAAATCACTTTGCACCAGAACGTCCATGATCTACTCATATGCCTTTGGAATGTTGCTCATACCTCAGAGAGCAAGAAAGAAAAACAACAGTTACAAAGATAGTTGGAACATATGTTGTGATGTAAGAGGGTCTAGCGGATCCATTCCACACATCAGTGTCACATAACTCATGGCCATGTGGCTCTCGAAGGCCTAGATCCACGTACCACAAAAATATGTGGCATTAAGTAGGCATTGTGCAAAATCCTACCCCTTCCCCCCACATCATCCTCACGCCTGGCAAGATGTATGAGAAGATGTATGCAAAGGGGGGCGTACATACAGAATGGGCTGTTTCCAAATGGTTCATTAGAAAAAGAGGAAATAAACTGTGTCACATCTCAGGCCGGTAGCTGCTACGCCAGCATTTAGCATATGTGGCAAGGGAGGCACCAATGATATCAATGGACCTTCATTGACTGTTCAGGATTAGGAACCAAAGTTTGAGCCTAAGCCTGCAACGTATATCAATGGCGTTATGTACCAGCACCACCATTGGGCCCTACCCTGACACATGGAGTGTCGTACTTCAAATATAGTACACACATGTTGGCTGTGGAGTGTGCTAAGGGTTGCTAGACAAGTGAAGCAGCAATGGATGCTGATCCACTCTCCATACATATGGGCCATAGCCAGTATTTAACAATAAAATGGGAGAATGCACCACCAAATGAATGTCTGAGTGGAATGGAGGCAGAGTCTGTCCCACTCACTATGTACGGTCTAACACACTTGTCACACAAATCTGCTGTCTTGACACATGCCTGCAATTAATATAGATATACATGTGAAGACTGATGTACAGGTATATGGCTGAGGTAGGAAATGGTTTGTATTTTCCTACAATGGGTGACATGTGTCAGCAAGGTAACCTAGAATAGTCTGTATGATACCATCACACACCACATATGAAAACATACCTCTCATTTACACTCACACGCCTGACCAAAAGAAAGTTACCTACTGTGACAAAACTCTCTAAAATGTCTAGGTCTCCAACATGCCACTCAGGTGTGTGATGTGCAAGTATGTCTAGCAATGTCCAAACATGTCCCAGACCCATCCTAAATTGTATGGGTGAAGAAGGAGACAGATATGTTGCATGTGGCAAATTAAAAATATAGTGCTGAGATGATTTCACACACTAACAAGATACACTCATGGTGACAGTGACATAGGTTGTAGAATGCAGAATTGAGTGCATACCCATGTACACCAAAGGATGTGGAAGGTCAGCTGAGAGAATCCCACAGACATTTGGAGATACAACATGGGGAGGTTACTTGGAGACTACACAAGTGTACTGTCATGTATATGTGGAAGGCATGTAATCTTGCAAAGCCTGGAAATGGGAGGGAAACCATCATGTAGCCAGTAGTAGAAGATGTGTACATCTTCAAATTACACAAGTCACCCGTACCATCCTGTCTATGTATGACCGGACAGTGTTGCAGTAGTAGATGTGTACCAAGTGTAAGAAGCCTAAAGAATGCCAGCAATGGAGGACCAAATCTATTCCAAACACGATATGCCGAAAATGTTGTAGAAGGTAAACACATAGACCAATACTAGCTGTGCAACACAACAATGTCACCATTTGATCACCTGACATATGTTCAGGGAGAATGCCTAGGTGAGTACATAACCCACTCATGTTTGCTACAACAACAACATTGTGGTTGCTCATCATGTACTATTCTGATAGAAGGCGGTGACATCATCTCTCCACTGGGTTGTACAAAATTACAAGTTACACTAGAGAAATAAGCCCTAACCAAGCTGCAAATGTAAATTACTAAGAATGTATTACCATATCTGTCAGACCATGCCAAATGATGAGACATGTCCTACACGTACAAGTAGCCAATCCTTTATACATGATAGGACAAGCCTGACATCAAGTACCCCAAAGGAATATTAAAATCCCAGGCCATGTGATCACATATGTTAATGTGTCAGTCTGCAGGGGACTGTGCATTGCTCTGCTGAAGAGCTATCATGATAAGGCTAGATACCCCCCAACACCTCGTAACCCGAATGCTGAATTTACATTGGCTCTTGACACAGTCAGGGACTGATGCATATGCACAGTGGACTGAGCAGAGTGGAGCACCATCAGCCTGCGCCAAAACATGCAACCATGGGTCTGTGTGGGCATAAAAAGTCTCACAGTAGTAATGATGACTAGGCTGCTATCATTGCCTTACTGCTACACAGTTGTATGCCATTGTATGTCACAGTCATAACAAACATGTTGTGGTGGATTGTAAGTACCTAGTTTGTGGCATGCACACATTTGTCTGATATCTCTGCACACATGTACCACTGAAATGGCACTGGCCTGGTATTGTGTATTGGAGTCGCCACAAAAGTCAACTTTTCACTAATGAAAATGTATTTATATCATGATCATTGAGGGACTTAAATGACCATCAGATGTGTTCCCACATGCGGAAACATACGTGGCACTGATATGACTACACAGCCATTTAACAAAGTCCATGCAGTAAGATAGATATGTGAGGTTTCATATGCCACGAACACACTGCTGTGGCAATTTTTACACATATGATACTACACATGTCTTTCCACACACACGGCACATACCAGCCTTCATTGACACATGTGAGTACACCATTTCTTGCATCACAGATGCATGGGGAACCATTTGTCACATGTGTAGCAGAGCATCATGAACCCTGAACCTAACAACACACCACAGTGGTGACACACATGCACTCACATTGCCAGGGGTAATGTGAAATCAACCCAGCCGTAATCCACTGCGTCCTCTGAGTACGATTTGTGAAGGATATCACATGCATGACCATGTATTGAACATAGCCCATCATATCTATTGTGTTGTTGTTAAACGTACATTTGAAAATCAGACATTACAATGTGGTAGACCCACAAATATGTGTTAGATCACATATGTACACTCCTTGTACACACGTGGTAACATGTATGTGACAAAGTGTAGCAACACATGCACATATGCAAATGGCATCAGTCATCGCATGCATCACAGACACATACAAACATAATGGTAGCACATACTAATGTTACCTTTAAAATATGAATGCAAATGCACACACAGGTAGCCATACCATACTGGCTACATACACACAGAGCCCCTGTGACTTGGTATGTGAATCTGGGTGCACCGATAGCCTTTCCAACAAAATCCACGCATTCCCATTATGCATCAAACATTTTGACACAAATGGCAATATTCCATATTCCGCTGTGCCAAAAAGTGACGCCTGGCCCCTGCGCATCAATCGCAAGTCCACATGCTTTGTGTGCCTTCATGGGAAGGAATACCACGCATTACCGTCATGCAGCAAATTTTTTGATGCAAACACCAATACATTGCAAATCATAAAATGACACCTGGCCCCAGCGCGTCTATCACAAGTTCTGAGGCGTTTTCAGACTCAATAGGAAAAAATCGACGCATGACTATCATATGTCAACTTACATGGATATCTGTTCAATACATGTATTTAAGTCTCTGTAAGTTGGTTGTAGCCCACAACAAAATCATTCACTTTTTTCATGTTAGAATCCATCCTAGTGTGTGGCTTTGTGTCTGACAGTAATGCACCTGTGTAATTAGGTTATGTTCTCATCAACATAGTTTCGCACAATTCATTTAGCTGAGTTTATAGATCACAGTAAATGTTGACATGTTACATGTGAACAATGAGATTTATTTACAGGTGCAAGTATATTTTCCGATTGCAATACAATGTCCAGTTCATAGACACCACAAGACATCCTGAGCCATTTGTTATACGTTCAGAGTCGAAGGGTGAGGGACATGTTATGAGACATGGTTAGGAGAAGTGTGCATTAGTGAGGAGGTGTTCAAATTGGCAATAGGTATGAATAGAGACAATGACAGTACATAGCAAACAAGTCAACAGTGGCTGAGTGAAGTGGGCACATTGCCACCTGTCACAACACTGGCATGATCTTAAGCACAGAACTAAGGAGATACTGTTCATGTGACACAGAATGGTGCTACCAGGTGGTTTTCCGTGTGAATGTTGTTCCTTCCACATCTTCATCCTCTGATGTGTGTGGTGCCTCCTGTGCCATGGGTGGTACTGTTGTTGAGGTTGAGTGGGCCACACACTATCCAGGGGATAGAGATGTGGGCTGTGTCAGAACTGGCTGGAGCTGTGTGTTGGTAGCTGTGTGGTTCATGTGGCGACCCTGCAACTCTATGTGTCCTCCCTGTGATGGGAGGTGATGTTTGGAGGGAACCTAGGACATTCTAGAGAGATTCTTCATTGATGGTCGGCAGCTGGTCATCCATGTCATCTGTAAAATCCAGGACTGGGAGGTCGGCAGGAGGTAAGGCATCATCTTCAGCAATGAGATAGTCATATGTCATTCTGACTGTGGTGGCTATAGACATGGCACATCATTTACTTGCTACTGGAGGCTCAGTGTCATGTTACAGACCATTATGTGTTGCATTGTGCATCACACATGGGGCAACCTTTCAAGGTATTTTGTGCTTTGATCACACACCACCAACTTCCTTGCAGGCTCCTTGCCCCTGCCACTGACACCACTGTGGCACATCATTTACCTTCCTATTCACCATGGTGGACGTTCCCACAGTTGTATAATGTGTGCTGTTACTCTTTAGGTGCTATAATGCATTGGCACCATGAATGATGGCACTGGTGCAGCAAAGTACAGGTAGGCCGATTGCTTTCAATGCTTGTGTTACATTCTCATCTGCCTCCAGCAGGCCCCACCCATGTGGTAATTGGATGGGACAGACCAACCATTAGGGATTGTCTGCCCCATTAGTTTGTCCCTCCCTATATTTGGGAAATTTCCTTGCATACAGCATATCTGCCACATGCATATGTTGGGCTAAGGATGTAGAATGTGGATCAAAACATGCATTTTGAGACTTTCTTGATGTGGCACAAGGGGAATGTGCAGCTTGGATCCACACGGGAAACTGGTAGTGCAACTTTGATGTCACTTTTGCTAGTTCTTAGACATGTAGATGTCCCATTGTGCAGAACACCAACCATTCACACAACACAGACAACCTTGTTACATGGTGTGATTGAAGTTACTTGTACAACAGCACAAATGATGGTCACAAACATGCCCCATGTGTTGTATGAGTTCACTTTTGTGCCCATCCCCAAATGGCACATGGAAGTGTGTGGATTTTTTGGTGGTCCATCCTGTGCAGTTTGCATTCCACAGGTTGCACACTAATGCCCTGATTTTTTTCTCAAGTGGCACAGCTCAGTGCAGCAGCAATATAAGTTGCACTGCGCTGCTCCACTTTTGAAACACAGGGAAGAGGCATGTTTACTGGAATACAGCACACCCCTGCGTTTCCCCCAGTGCCTGTGCAGATTTGTTCTCCCTGCACCAACACAGGCATCCTTGCACCATAGTGAAGGGGTACCTGCATTGAGGGGACAGATTGTTTATATGCAGGAAGGTGTCCCTTCTTGCAAATGAACAATCTATTATGGCAACGTGGCATTTCTATGTGTGCTGCAGGATGCAGAACACATGAGGAGGGCAATGACACAAGAAGGAAGGAAAGCATTTTGCCTTGTTGCGCCATCCTGACACCACCCTTAGGGTGGTGCTGACTTCAGTCACAGTCTCTGATGAAAATGTTGTGTTGCATCTGGGGCAAAAACAATTTGCAAATGGTGGTGTTGTGGCACAGCCTCAGCCACACTAATTGCACGTCCCTTCCTGGCAATGGGCTTCATATTTACAAGGTGGTGTAAAGCCACAGTAAGTGGCTTAAGTCCACGTTGTGTATATGTCGGAGTGCATTGCACAACCAGAGCATAACTACAGTGTGGCTTGGGTGGTAATGGGGCGCTTTGATTCAGGGCCTATGTGTCCCGATGCAACCCTTTAGCATGCATTGAGTGGTTCCTACGTGCCTCCCACTTCTGCCATTTGTGAGATTCCAGATAGTCCCCCCTACAACTTCTCTGCATTTGTGGTAGTCTGTGCTGTCCTGTGATTCCAATGACCAGCTCCTCCGGGAATACTGCTGCCACCATCTCCTCCAGCTCATCTAGGTCTTTCTGTGTGGCAGAGCTTCCACCTCCAGTCTGCAGTGCTGCCTTTCAGTTCCTGGCCAGTTTCTCTTTAGTTCTGCTCTTGCAATCATGGCAGCGCTTCTTGCAATTGGTGACAGTACTCCTCACCTCTGCCACGCTGTTGACTTTGTCTGCTACTGCCTGCCATTCAGCCTCTCTCCTACCTATTGGCAATTTGGAGGTGACGAAGAGCTGGTTTGGGTGCTCCGAGACCTCTCTGACCAAGATGTCATGTCTTCCTCACTAAAGCGACACTTGTGCTTCCTCTTCTCCTTCTCCTGGAATTTTTCTGGAACCTCCTGGCTGGTACTGGGCTGATTGGGATCCCCCTGGGTTCTCTCCTGGCCTGCATTCTCCATTTTGCCTTCCCAAATGTTTTTTTCTAGCTCGCGCAAAAAACATGCTGCAAAATGGTTTAACGCCACTTTTGCAGCATTAGCATCATTTTTTCTTACAGCATGGTGCAGTGGTTTTGGGCGCTAACTATTCCTTAGTGGCATTATCTTTCATTTTGTAAATATGGCACATAGATGGCGCTAGGGAATGACATTGGCCCGCTGTCAATTTTTTGACACATAACTGCACTAGCGCAGTGGTGCATAATTGTTCTTAAATATGTTGACAAAACTAGATCAAGGTCGATCTTCTGAGATAAGAGCAGTAGTGAAAGGGCTCCAAACATAGAAATATGGTGAGACTCTGATTTCCAGTGATTTTATTCATGTCAGCCATGTTCAGGTCCCACAGCTGAGTTAAAAGATGATATATAGTGACACTCCTTTTGTAGACACGATTTGCCTTTTCTGGCAATCTAAATAAATGTATATTTAATTGTCTCAGTGCAGACTGAGTAAACGTAATGAGCCCTTTTGCTTAATTCTCAAGAATAACGAGCATATATTAAGTGCAAAGAAATAATGTGTCGCAAGTCTACAACGTGCTTAATTTGTGAAAGGATGAGAGCTGGTACTCAAAGCTCTGCTCCAATGCTGCTATTAAAAATCGGCGCACCGAATACCAAGGCTGCACAGTGAAAATAAATAATAGCTGGTGCCTATGTAAAGAGCTGGTAAAGTCACTTCAAAAAGGGTTGAATTTTCCATGATGACCAAACCTGTGAGCTACTCTGATAGAAACATCGCAAGCAGTAGTAAACGATAGAAAGAAAAAAAAACATACTTTTGAGGGTCAACCCACTGTTAAAAAAATATATGTTGAGGTGGACAGTTCCCAAAACAATCATAACAATATCGGGATGCATGGAAAATATATCTATTGTATAACATAAGTGTTCTCCCATGAATGTCATCGCCTTGGGCACGATTTATAAACCCCAGGTTTAAAAAGTTGGAGATCTGCCCCTCTAGATTGCTATCATTTTATGTAATTCACATACTTCTAGAAATCTACAACAGTTATAAAACTTCCAGAAGTACTCCAATGAGGAAAATGTGGTTTACTCCAGATAGAAATTTCACCACAAGAAAAAATGTGAAAATGTGCATTTTCAGATACTTTCTTTCTCCACAAAGCCTTTTGAGAAACAGCTTCTTTCAGACGCCCAGCGATTATGGAAGTGATTGTTCCACTTTTCCACGCTGGTAAGACAATTTTCTTGCTTTCTAGCATGAGAACGTGTCTGCAAATTAGTCCTGAATACCCACAAACAGACGTGTTTGTTGTTCACTGCAGTTTGAAGATCCACTTCGCTGGAACGCCCACATTACCGTTCCCTACATTTGTGGATGCAACATACTCCAGTATAGTGTCAAAATTCCTGTATTCTTAAGTGAAATTTCCGGTCATACAATTCCATCAATCCCGACTCTTATCAGGATACCGAGTTTATTCTCTCAAATTGGTGCTTTTTGCACCAAAATCGGGTTTAGCTGAACAAAAGCTTTCGTGAAATGGGCTTATGGAAGCAATGACGATAGACCTAACAGCCAACAGACTAAGGCCCACATTTATACTTTTTGCCGCAAAACTGCGCAAACGCAGTTGTGTGGCAAAAAGTATAGCGCCGGCTTGCGCCATTCCACAGCACCAGCCGGGCACTGTATTTATTGAATGGTGCAAGCCGGCGCTAAACCTGGGCTAGCGTCTTAAAAAAAGAAGCTAGCCTGGTGGTGGTAGGGAAGGAGAGGGTTGTACATCAGGAAATGGCACCAGCCTGGTTAGAGGCAAAAAAAATGTCTCTCACCAGACTAGCACCATTTGCTGGCGCACAACCACCAAAAACATGACTCCTGTCTTAAGAAAGACAAGAGTCATGCCCACCACCCCAATGGCCAGCAGATGGGACAAGTGTCCCCTGGGCAGGGCCATTGCACCCTGTCCCATGTAGGGGGACGCAAGTTAGGGCCCCCGATGGCACTTTAAATAAAATTAATAAATACGTACCCTTCTTACCCGGGACGGGGTCCCCCATCCTCCGGTGTCCCTCTAGTGTGGGGTGGGGGTGTTCCTGGGGCTAGGTGAGGACTTCTGTGGACTCATTCCATGGTGTTTAACCATGGAATCGGTCCACAGGCCCCTAACGCCTGGTCTGACCCAGGCGTTAAATAATGGTGCAAAGCAAGCTTTGCACCATTATTTGGCCCCTTCTTCCACCCGTGCGTCATTTTAGCACAGGGGGATAAATATGGGGCTACAGGGATAACACACTTTTTAGATGGGAATGCCTACCTTTCATTTAATTGACAAAAGGTAGGTGGGTGCATACAAAAAATGGTGCAAACTTCAATATTTTGACGTTAGACGTGTCCAACATCAAAATATAAATATGGGTTTAAGTTTGAGCCAAATTTGTGTCAAAATAAATTATGCAAATTTGGCACAAACAGAGTATAAATTTGACCCTAAACGCTGAGATCAGAAGCCCTCAGACACTAGGCATTTCTCTCTGGCAGAAAATCTATAGTTGAAGACCAGTCGAGCCTTCAACACAGTAGGGTTGCCGAAGAGCCTCTCTTCATGGGCACTTTGGTGTTGACTTTTATCAGAAGATAGGTAGAGCAATGAGGTGACAGAAGTGAGATCCAGATTTAATGTTATGGAGTGGCGCAATGTGGCGTGGTATAGTGTGGAATGGCATTGTATGGTATGATATGGTCTGGAATACTATGGTTGTAGTATGGTTTGGTTTGGCATGGCATTGCATGGCCTTGAATGGTATGATGCAGTAGTTTATGGTACTTTGTGTTATGACTTCAGAGTCGTGATGCTCAAATATGTCAATAAATTGGCTATTTCATGGATATGTGGCAGTGTAAAACTTCATTATACATTTTCACCCCAACTGTGCACTATAAAGTGATTGCTTCCAGCTCTAGATGGCCAGCTCGATTAACGCAGTTTCCCTTTACAGAGGTGTCATTTGCTACTATTCCTCCATATCTCCATTATGAAACTGCTCAGATACTGGTAATTAGTACATTGGTGGTCCCAGACCAAGCAAAACTCATGCAGCACAGTGCTATGCGAAAATCAGCAGTGCTGCATTCTCCATTTAGGAAACTTTGAGGCAAATTTACTAATCTTTTGTGCTGTGGATTCACCTCTTTTTTGGTGCAGCCACACTGAAAAAATAGCGCTGCCTTATGTTCTTTGTTTTAGGGAGGCGCTTCATGGATGGAGCATGGGCGTTCTCATGCATCCACCCATGGATTTTGGCACATTCCCAGAGTTACCCAACTAGTAAACCTGATAATGTGTCAAAAAGTTACTCCTCCCTGAAGTAGGCGTAACGAGGAGAAATATCTTTATTTCCGATATCTACTTCTTCTTTGTATGCGTGCTGCAGCACACATAGAAAGAGGAAAATGCCTTTAAGGATTATTTTTGTGCCAGAAAGTATTCCTGCACAGAAACAATCTTGCCTGTGACCCAGACACCCTTGCACCATGGTGCAAGGGTGTCTGCATTGACGCTAAGCTGCTCCAGTGCGGCAGCGCTAGGAGACAGCAGAAACACGCCATATCTTAGTAATATAGCACCTTTCTTCTGTCAGCCTTTCACGCAACGCAGTGCAACAACTTTGCTTGCTGCCCCGTGTTGAGTGAAATCTAAGTGAATCTGCCCCACTGTGTAGTGCCACATTTAGAAGCATTGTGCCATGATGTCATCGGCCGTGCTTGTCTAAAAAAAGGCATTACAACGCAATGGCAATCATTCCATTTTTGAGTAAGAGCAAGCCAGTGGTGACCACTTGCAATTGGATCTTGAGGTTCTCCAGTACAAATTTCAATGCGATAAAAACTAGCAACAAGTAAGCAGAGTAATGTATAAGTTCATGGAAATTACATGCTAAGCGTACAAATATCATGCGATATTCTGTTTCTTTGTGCTATTTTATTTTGATTTAAGATCTGACATAACACCAGGTCATGTTTGCTGAATATGTCTGATTTTGCGTCAATTTATATGGACTTTTCCCGCTGTTGCCGTCCTGATATATCCACGTTGCGCACTATAATGAAGAGGTTGGCACCTCATAAAGCAAAGCTTTTTTGGTGCTGCACTCATGTCAACCTTTGATGGCAAAACATTTCAGTGCTAGAAAGATGATCCATGGTCCTGTTTGCACCACTTAGCATGGCATGAGTGCCTGTACAAAAGAATAATGAACCCACTTGGTGCGCTTAACAGCTTCGGTGCCATCTTTCACATATGCAATCTATGTAACCTCAAGCTAATAAACCATAAATATATTTTTTTTAATCAGTTTCCAATCATTTAATGTAGCCCATTTGTTGATCGAAGCCCTTAGCTCCATTCCTTACATGCTTGATAGATGAACTGCGCGTTATTTTGACGAAAAACGTGTCTTGAGTGATTAGCACATGCTCTGGAAGATTTGCCCCAAATATTATGCAGCGAGGACAGCACACAGCTTGCCAACACTCCCTCAGTTTACTCAAATTCAGCGCAAACCGAATTCCATATTTATACTTTGGCACTAGACGGGTCTAGCGCCAAAGTTATGGAGTTAAAGTCATTTTTTGCTTGCAGGAAACTACCTTGCGTCATTGAGATGCAAGGTAGATGTTCCTGTGCAAAAAAATGACGATATGGCCTTAGCGCCATATTTATTCCCCCGTGCTGAAATCAAGCACGGGGGAAAGGGGCCCTTAAATAATGGCACTAAGTTTGCTTAGCGCCATTATTTAACACCTGTGTCAGGGCAGGTGCTAGGAGACCCCTGGGCCTATTTCCATGGTCAGAGACCATGGAATGGGCCCACAGGTTCCCTTCCCTGTCCCCAGGGACACCCCTACCCACACCAGAGGGATGCCAGAGGATGGGGAGACCCCATTCCAGGTAAGTATTGGGCCCCCCCACATGGCACTGGGCCCAATGGCCATGCCCAGGGGACATATGTCCCCTGGGATTTGCCATTGGGGTGCTGGGCATGACTCCTGTCTTTAGTAAGGCAAGAGTCATGTCCATGGTGTTTGTGCATCAAAGGATGGCGCTAGTCTGGTTAGAGGCATTTTTATGCTGTGCATCAAATGATGACGCTAGTCTGGTTAGAGGCATTTTTAGGCCTCTAACCAGACTAGCGTCATCCTTTGACGCACAACCTCCTGTTTCCCCTACACCTCCCCCACCCGCTAGCGTCCTTTTTTAGGACGCTAGTCGGGCCTTACCGCCAGCTACTGTCATTCCATGAATATGACACCTGACCGATGGATGGATGGATGGCACGACTGTTCCAAGGAGTGGAGTGAAAAAAGCCGTTTCCAATCTTATGGTTTTGCTTTAGCCAAGAACTTTAGACCAGCCTTTTTCTTTCAATGGTCTGTGTTATGTCATTCACATTTCTGCAGCATACATCATGGGCACCCCCACTTTAGAGACTGACTGTCTTCACTGTGAGTTACAGCATTCTGCTTTTTCACAAGGAGCACAAGCTCACGCAAGTTAGTTTCCTTCAGCGCAAGGGACTATTATGGCAATGTGTCTTTAGAACACCAAAAATATTATTGTTGTTAACCAATGTTTTTTTATATTGGTGAGGGCCAAACAGCTCCATCAACAATAAATGTTTACATAAAACATGACAAAAAACTAAAGTATTGACAAGGCTAAAATGCTGTCAGCCAGTGCCAGACCTATTGGTTTTGCCAGTGTTTGTTTTATTTGCCTTGCTGAGAAAAGCAGGTTTGAGTTGTGGATGGTGTTAGATACTTGCGTTGCTTGATTTGGATGGCTTTGTGGCTGCAGAATAGAGACCTGCGCACGCTGGATTAGGTAGCCAATGAAGAGAGATAAGGTTGGGAGAAATTAAGGGGCGAATTTCCCAACAAGAGAAATTCGCCTATTTGTTTTCACCTGCCAAACGGAACTGGGGTTACTTCGTGGGTAAAAAAAGATAACCAAAAGCTTAACAGAGTTACTTCTTCGAGCACTATTCGGGATGAGGCAATGCAGGTACCTTTATGGTAATTTCAACTTCCCCAAGAGGGAACCCTGCATGCAGGACGTGCCTGCAGGGTCCTCGTGGCGCTCTAACAGGCAGGCATCACACACAGGTTCCCCTGCTGGGAACTCTCTTTCAAGTACCATTAAGGGGTGGACACTGCAATCAACTCAGTGTGATTACCATTAAGGTAATTACATTGCCTGCCCTCAAGCAGTGCTGAACAGGATGAAATTGGCCAATGTTTTTCATGTGCTTACTGTGGAGCAAAAAAGAAAAGACCACCCACCCCTAGCAGAGATCGCTCAGTGTGGGGTACATCAATGAAGATTATTCTGAGTGGTGATGAGACAGGCAGCAGCGTGAAAGGCACCTACAGAATCAAGGAGAACGTTGAACAGAAGTGCCTCGGGGAGCTACTTTATCACACCCTACTTACCCTGTATCTCTTCCCATAGCAACGCACACATTATATTGACCTAATTAGAAAGATAGATATGCCAGCTTTGGTCAGTACCTTCTAAGGGGTCTCCAACCTGTAGCTTGTGAGCTACCAATAAGTAGCCCTCCTGTGTGTAGCCCAACCTTAAAAATCTGAAAAGTTTATATTTAAAACAAATGTGAACTTGTCTGATGTGGTCAGTATTAAAATTCTGATAGTATTCATTGCATGTTGATGATTTTCATCAACATAAATTGCTTTTACTACAAAAATGGTTGGAGTCTCCTATAGAGGGGAATAAATGTCTGAAAATAAAGACTGGAGTGTTGCTAGTAGAGTTTCTACTTCCTGGACAAATTACTATTAGCAATTCGTCTGTATTACAACTACAATGTCAAAATCAGGCCTAACAGGTCTGGTTTCTTTGACATAAGAACACTGAGGAAAACCTCCTATACCTGAGCTTCTTACACAGGGTTCACAATATTGTGGAGTTTGTCATTTTAAGACAAAACTAAATGGTGACCATGCAAGATGTCCCACTATCAGTGAGTGAAGAACACATCAGCTTGGATGTTTCTGCGCCTGAGTTATTGTCCGTTGATTTACCCAAATTAACCTAATAATAAATTGCTACCGGTAGTAGAAAAAGATATTCTTTTGTCTAAAGTAAAGCCATATATTATGGCTAGACCATTGTGGCCAGTGTATGATCTCTAGGTAGCAGTCCATAGATTAACCCTTAGGGTGCGGGCGTCGGCCACTGGCCGACACCCACACTACCTCCCTGGTGCGGACACCAGGGAGGGGGTTAATAAATCCTTTCCATGTCTCCCCCCGCCCTCACCCGCCCCTTTGTGACGTCAGCGAGGCACGCTGACGTCACTTTGTGGATTTCCCCATCGGAGCAGGAAGCGGCCTTGCGGCCGCTTCCTGCTCCAATGGGGAAAACAGCCCCAAAAAACAGCCCCAAACGGCCTTCCTGAAAGTGTTTCCTGGCCCCAGCCCCCAGCACAGCTGTGGTCAGGGGCCAGGAAACACCACTAGACACCAGGGATTTCACTTGGGGGGGTCGGCCCCCTCGGAAAACGGGCCACACACCCCCGGGGGCATATTTTTGAAAATAAAAAAGGTAGGTATCACCTGGGGGGGGGGGGGGGGGCGCGATCGCTCGCAATCGCCCCCCCCCCCCCGGGGCTAAATTTTATTTAAAGAAAAATTACAAAAACATAAAAAAGAAAAGAATAAAAAGAAATGGACAGGGGGTCGCCCGTGGGGAGGGCGACCCCCTGTAGGGGCAATATTTTTTTTTAGTTGTTGTAGGGTTTCCCTGGGGGCAATTTTGGCCCCCAAGGAAACCATACAACTACAAAAAAAATATATATATATATATAAATATATATATAGATATATCTATGTAGATATATCTATCTGCATGGATATATCTATAGATATATCTATATATATAGATATATATATAGAGATAGATCTATATTTATATATATATATGTATGTATATATCACTTTTGTCAATACATGTGTAGTTTCCCTGGGGGCTGCGACCGGCCCCCAGGAAAACCAGACCCACATATAAAAATGATCTATATATATATATATATATATATATATTTGCCACCAGTTGTCTTGCAGTTGCAGCTTGCGTCTTCAAAGCAATGCACATACTTCAACTGACGCATTTCAACTGTAGCTTTTAGGCAGCAATAAAAAAGTCAAGTAAGTATTGTGAATATGTTTCTGCTACAAAAGGATCAGACTTTTGTCTAGTGGCAGTTTTAGTGCCATAAAGAAGCGCAGAAGGTTTCTATGCCTACTGCAAAGAGCAAATTTGTATTTTATGTAAACAGCTGAGTACATTAGTAAAGTCAGCCATTACCTGCGCTATCGTACAAATTAAATGTATGTGCGGGGTGGAGGGCGGCTATGGAGAGATGAAGGGCACTTTTGCTGGGTGGTAATGAGGGAATCCGAGGAGGAGGGAGTGGGAGCACCAATAATGATTGTTGGACTGGGCGCAGGGGGTGCTAAAGACTGTGACGAGTGGTATGTGACAAGGTGTTTTTTGAGTGTCTTGAAAGAACGTGCTGATTGAGGGAAGAAGCGCAGGTAAGGTGGCCTCTACTGTTGCACGTATCTCACACACACCATCAATTTTGTGACTGTCTACATAGGCTAGTGTTTTAGAGCAACAGTTTAGCCAATAGCAGAGATGGCATCTTGATGGATGACTGCTGCTGTCACTCGGGTTATAGAGGACAGCTCTGACATAGGATCAGAAGCTGAGACATCAGATACTGAGACAGCATCTGAGGGACAGGACAATGGGGCAGACTCTGGGAGTGATTTTTCAGTTGGAGGAGTCCCATTTGATAACTCCTCTTCTAGTAAATTATGAGGGAGGTGATGAGGACAGTCCTGCTGTCCCTTTGCAAGCACAGTCTGTGCAACGGGGTAATAGTGGGTTAGCCCAAAACCAGAGAGCAGGTGAATGTGGCAGCAAGCAGAGAGAGAGTGCTCTCTTGGGAGCTCCCCAATTTAGTTCAGCCCCAAATTCAACCGCCCAAATCGTATTGTGGAGACATCAAAATTAAATATCACAAAACAAACTGGTTTTGTAAGGCAGGCACCTGTGTTTTTGGTCCCGGGTTCGGCGGCCATATAGAGAAACATACTAAACCCAAAGATTTCTGGAAACTAGACATTCGGGGGAGTCCACAGAGGTGTGACTTGTGTGGATTCCCCAAAGTTTTCTTACCCAGGATACCCTACAAAGCTGAAATGTTGAATAAAAACTCAATTTTTCTCACATTTCTGTCACACAAACTACAGGAATATGCTGGGATCCACAAAATTCCTACCACCCAGTGATTCCTCACCTGTCCTGATAAAAACACTACCCCACTTGAGTGCCTATACCTAGTGCCTGCGTCAGGAATGGATCACCCCAGGATTAACAGCTGCCTCATGTAAGGACCAACATTGACCGTTGTGTGATCTATTCCTGTCTCGGGCACCAGGCCCACCCACACAAGTGAGGTACCATTTTTATCGGGAGACTTGGGGCAACACTGGGTGGAAGGAAATTTGTGGCTCCTCTCAGATTCCAGAACTTTCTGTCACCGAAATGTGAGGAAAAAGTGTTTTTTTAGCCACATTTTGAGGTTTGCAAAGGATTCTGGTTAACAGAACCTGGTCAGAGCCCCACAAGTCACCCCATCTTGGATTCCCCTAGGTCTCTAGTTTTTAAAAATGCACCGGTTTGGTAGGTTTCCCTAGGTGCCGGCTGAGCTAGAGGCCAAAATCTACAGGTAGGCACTTTGCAAAAAACACCTCTGTTTTCTGTCAAAAAATGGGATGTGTCCACGTTGTGTTTTGGGGCATTTCCTTTCGCGGGCTCTAGGCCTACCCACACAAGTGAGGTATCAATTTTATCAGGAGACTTGGGGGAACGCTGGGTGGAAGGAAATTTGTGGCTCCTCTCAGATTCCAGAACTTTCTGTCACCGAAATGTGAGGAAAATGTGTTTTTTTAGCCAAATTTTGAGGTCTGCAAAGGATTCTGGGTAACAGAACCTGGTCAGAGCCCCACAAGTCACCCCATCTTGGATTCCCCTATATGTCTAGTTTTCAAAAATGCCAAGATTTGCTAGGTTTCCCTAGGTGCCGGCTGAGCTAGAGGCCAAAAATCTACAGCTAGGCACTTTTCAAAAAACATGTCAGATTTCAATGTAAAAATGTGATGTGTCCATGTTGTGTTTCCTGTCGCGAGCATTAGGCCTACCCACGCAAGTGAGGTACCATTTTTATCGGGAGACTTGGGGGAACACAGAATAGCAAAACAGGTGTTATTGCCCCTTGTCTTTCTCTACATTTTTTCCTTCCAAATATAAGACAGTGTGTAAAAAAGACATCTATTTGAGAAATGGCCTGTAATTCACATGCTAGTACGGGCACCCCGGAATTCAGAGATGTGCAAATAACCACTGCTTCTCAACACCTTATCTTATGCCCATTTTGGAAATACAAAGGTTTTCTTGATATCTATTTTTCACTCTTCACATTTCAGCAAATGAATTGTTGTATACCCGGTATAGAATGAAAACCCATTGCAAGGTGCACCTCATTTATTGGCTCTGGGTACCTAGGGATCTTGATGAACCTACAAGCCCTATATATCCTCACAACCGGAAGAGTCCAGCACACATAACGGTATATTGCTTTGAAAAATCTGACATTGCAGAAAAAAGTTACAGAGTAAAACATGGAGAGAAATTGCTGTTTTTTTCAGCTCACTTTCAATATTTTTTTTATTTCAGCTATTATTTTCTGTAGGAAAACCTTGTAGGATCTACACAAATGACCCCTTGCTAAATTCAGAATTGTGTCTACTTTTCAGAAATGTTTAGCTGTCCGGGATCCAGCATTGGTTTCATACCCATTCCTGTCACTAACTGGAAGGAGGCTGAAAGCACCAAAAATAGTAAAAATGGGGTATGTCCCAGTAAAATGCCAATATTGTGTTGAAAAATGTGGTTTTCTGATTCAAGTCTGCCCGTTCCAGAAAGGTGGGGAGATGGTGATTTTAGCACCAGAAACCCTTTGTTGATGCCATTTTCAGGGAAAAAAACACAAGCTTTCTTCGGCAGCCCTTTTTTCCCATTTTTTTTAAAAAAACGACATTTTCACTGTATTTTGGCTAATTTCTTGGTCTCCTCCAGGGGAAACCACAAACTCTGTGTACCATTAGAATCCCTAGGATGTTGGAAAAAAGGACGCAAATTTGGCATGGATAGCTTATGTGGACAAAAAGTTATGAAGGCCTAAGCGCAAACTACCCAAATAGCCAAAAAAGGGCTCAGCACTGGGGGAGGCGGGGAGGCCCAGCAGCTAAGAGGTTAAGAAGGGTAAAGCGGGAGGCAGGACATCTTCGGTACAGGCAGCCCAGGTGTAGGCCATCTGCCTGGAAAGTGGACCATCTGCCTGGAAAGGTTAACACAGCCCCAGAACATTTTGATATTAGGAAAACCAATAAACGTTCCAGTCATGCTTCCCATGAGCCAATCTGCAGTCAAAGGTGGCAAGTGTACTAGGCCTTAGGTTAGTCTTTAGTCCCTTGAGAACCAGGGTGCCGCATTACATGTAGGGTGCACAGCTCTGATTGATGTTGCGGCACCCAATTCACTATGTGCACACGGTGCAAACTGGGACTTTTACAGGAATAATGGGAATATTACTTAAACAAATATGCTGACCGCAGCACAGATGCAAATTCTGGCTTGCCGTTCAAAAGAACATCAGTGCGAGATGGGGCTGCTATCTGGAGCACTAGAACTTAACCTCATTTTGAGCATTGAGCAGGGGGCAGAGATCCCCGACTGAAGAGTGCAATTTGTGACTGCATCATCTGATGCCTAAGAAGCAGGGGTCCTTGGTATAATGTGGCACACTCTGTGGCGCACTGACTGTGCACCACCTTCTGTGATTGTGCCTTCTGGTGGCTTCTTTGCCAGTGACCCCGACGCCTGTAATATGGTGAGAATGCAAACGCGTACTTGAAGTTGAATGGGACCAAGCCTCCATGCAAATGAGGAAACACTGGTGATTGTGCCAGCAAAAGGGGCCATGCAAGCATGTGTGTAACTTTCTACAATACTTTAGTGCACTACAGGCATACTAAGCAGACCATAATGCCGGATGCCCCAGGTGCATCATGACCTCCACCCCACTTGCTAGTTCAATACAGTGAACTGGAAGGTGTACGTTGTTACAAAGGGTATGAACGAGAAGGTGGATTTAGTAACACCCCATCGGCAACTTAAGTCTTTCCTGACGAAGCAACAGGGGTCGACCTAGAAGACCGGGAACTTGCCACTCATCTAAGGAAAAAAGAGAGAGAGAAACTGTTGAGCTTCATGATGCTTAAAAGTAGGGCAGGTTCTACAAAAGGGCAGTACTAGGCAACTGACTGCTTATTGTGTCACCATCATTGAAAGGCATAATGCTCACAGATGCATTAGATATGGAAGGTTTGCAAGGAGAGTGGCGTCAAAATGTTACTTCACCAAAGATATCAGAAACACTTTCCACCCCACTGTGAAATACGCTTTGATGGTGGCTACAGCTTTTCGATTCTTAGGTCTGGCGTTAGCCAACACCTTTTGATTTTAATAAAATGATATACATAATATACTCCCTCATATGGGCTTTTAGCCAGCCCTCTTCATCCATGGGTCTGTCGTTCTGTCAGTCACATTATATTTTCGCCCTTTACATCACAGACCATGAAGTAATGAGTCAGCCTAGCTCAGCCATTGGTTAACTTTACTGTGAGTAACGGCATTCTGTTCTTTCACCAAGTGTACAACCGCCCATAAAGTAGTTTGCTTCAGTGCCTATGTACTGTTATGGCACTGTGTGTTTTGTGGGAATGGAAAAATATTTTTGCTATTAACCATTTTTTCTTATATTGAAAAGACTGTGGCAGCTCCCATATAGTAATGTTTTACAAAAAACACAAAACAAGCATTAGCAAAGCCAAAAGACTGCCCGAACTGTTGGTTTTGCCAACGTTTATTTGTTATGATTTTGTATATGTGTTCTGATTTTGTTTAGCAGAACCAAAATAAAATGGATAGAATGTTAAAGGATGGAGTGATAAAACTTGTCAAACACTCACCTATCTGGGTTTACTCCATCATTATTTTGCTCACCACGTCACCTTAGTTTGGACCCTGCCATATGTAAATCAGTCTTGACCCTGCATCCCCTGGGAACAATCCAGCCCAAACTGCCAAGCCATGTCATCCCTGGACCAGAAACAAGCATACTGGGACCGGTTTCGGGGTATCACCCCACATCAGCCAGGCTAGCTTGAATCCACCTGTCCAGACTTGGGTGACGTGGCAAGCAAAATAACAATGGATTAAACCCAGATCTCTGATTGGGTGTGAGTGAGTGAAAAGTTTCAACACTTCATCCATCATTTTATTTTGTAGTGTTGTTGTGATTTTGTTTCTCATCCTGTGCATGGTGGTCTGATTTTTTTTATATAGTGATATTGCACAAAGGGAGCATCTGAGGAATAAACTACTTAGAGTGCATGCTTTTCCTGCGGCACAATTTGTTTTGTACACTAAGAGCACATTCATACCTGCGATACTATTTAATGTACCTATTTTTTACCTAAAGCATCTAATAAAATTATTTCAATTAGACATTGAGGACACACAATTTGGTTAAACAAATCTGATATAGCCGACACTTTTCAGACACTTCGGCCCGTATTTATACTCCGTTTGCGCCGAATTAGCGTCGTTTTTTTCTACGCAAATTCGGCGCAAAACTAACGCCATATTTATACTTTGGCGTTAGACGCGTCTAGCGCCAAAGTATGGGCAAATAGCGTCATTTTTTTGTGTGAACGCCTTCCTTGCGTTAATGAGATGCAAGGAAGGCGTTCCCGTCTAAAAAAATGACGGCGACGCAAATGCGTCGTATTTATACTCCCGGGCAAAAATCACGCCCGGGAGGTGGCGGGTCAAAAAACCCCGCATTTGCGCCACTATTTAACGCCTGGGTCAGGGTAGGCGTTAAGGGGCCTGTGGGCTCAAAATGAGCCCACAGGTGCCCTCCCCTGCCCCCAGGGACCCCCCTGCCACCCCTGCCCACCCCAGGAGGACACCCAAGGATGGAGGGACCCACCCCAGGGACATTCAGGTAAGTTCAGGTAAGTATAATTTTTTATATTTTTTAATTTTTTTTGGGTGGCATAGGGGGGCCTTATTTGTGCCCCCCTACATGCCACTATGCCCAATGACCATGCCCAGGGGACAGAAGTCCCCTGGGCATGGCCATTGGGCAAGGGGGCATGACTCCTGTCTTTACTAAGACAGGAGTCATTTAAATGGCGTCTGGGCGTCGAAAATAATGGCGCAAATCGGTTTGAGGCGCTTTTTTTGCCTCAACCTGACTTGCCCCATTTTAAGACGCCCTAACGCCATTTTCCCCCTACGCCGGCGCTGCCTGGTCTACGTGGTTTTTTTCCACGCACACCAGGCAGCGCCGGTCTGCTAGCGCCGGCTAACGCCATTCCATAAATACGGCGCCCGCATGGCGCTTCAGAATGGCGTTAGACGGCGCTAAATTTTTTGACGCTAAACTGCGTTAGCGCAGTTTAGCGTCAAAAAGTATAAATATGGGCCTTCATCATCTATAAAATGTCACGAGAACTTTTTTGTTTACATAATATACACCATGTTTTCTGAGAAACTGCGTAGATATACTTAAAACGTTTTTAAATGTTCCTGACGTGAGGTAACCAAAACAGAGCACGAGCTCTTGTCTTCTGAAACACTCCCTCGCCATTGTTCATTTGACAAGTGTACATAGCTCAACTTTAAAACACCGCAGCATTAGCCTGTCAGTCGACCCTTGACAGCAGTTAAAAGCAACCGCAAAGGGCTGTTGCCAAGGGTGGCGCAGGAGACGGGTTTTGTTTCTGCTGCTGGCCTCTGCTCCTGGAGCGCTAAAATGGCGCTGCAGGTGCGTTTCTGTGCGCATGGATACAGAAGTACCTTTTGGTTTTGTCATCCCTGGAGCACAGATAGAGATTCTGTGCCACAGTCGCAAGACGTTCGAGGCTGTCTCAACAGGTCTCAAATCTGTCGACGGTTTGAATACTTAAGATCTGTATGGTTTTGAGGAGTGAATCCTTCTGGATCATGATTTTGGGTGTCGGGGATATACTTCTGTCCCACCCAGGATTTCTGGAGAGTTTTATTTTTTAATTTTTTATTTACACACTGATTATTTGTGAAATGACTGAAAGTCACTGGCCACTTGGTTCAAATTCGTGTATTTTGGCGGGAGCTGAATACTTTACCAATTGTTGCGGACTTTGAGGGCAGTGGTCCACATACATCTCCATACTCAATCGTAAGTATAGTACACTCATTTTAAAGACCACCTGTGCGTATGTTTTGTACATCAACTAACAATTATGTTGCATCCTCGTTACCTAGACAATAGAATCGTAAACGATAAAGTGGATACAATATTTTTGTAGCTCCATATTCCAGGTGTGATAAAGTGACCCTCCACCAAAGTCTTTTCTGGGGTTATACATTATTACATTAACATGCGCAGTTGGGCTAAATTGTAAATGATGGTTGTTGCATGTGTAGAAAACGCTAAACCTCAAAGTTCATTTGCTCAGGAATGTGGAAGGGAAGAATTAGAAATATGCAGTCAGGCAGCTTGTTTGTGTGTTAGGAGAATTGAATAGCATGCCTCATTTCCATAAATGCCATACGTCAGAGCTTTTGTTTACAGCGAGGAGCATTTGGAGCAAACATTCACAAATGCCATTTCATGTTTTTCAGAGAACCTGTATGGCTGAGCTGGCAAGATCATCCTGACAGGCCTCAGGGACTTGTAGCCCAGGCAATGCCCTACCTCGCTCATACGGCCAACCTCCAGCTGGCTGGGTTTGCTTTCTCTGTTGTGGGCTGGATCCTCTCCTCCATTGTGACAGGACTTGTGCAGTGGCGAGTGTGGCATGTCACTAACACCACAGTCATCACCTCTGGTACGGCCTGGATCGGCATATGGCGAACTTGCTTCTTCAGCAAAGTCAAAGTATCTTCGGATCTGAAGACCATGTACTGTCAAGAATTCAGCACCCAGCAGTACTTTGTCCCTACGGAGATCTATGTGGCCCAGGGACTTATGTTGGTGGCTGTAATTTTGGGACTGCTAGCCAAGATCTCCACTGTCTACGCCCTGAAAAATGTGTATCAAGGAACTCCTCATGAGACATTGATCGTCCACTGGTTTACAGCTGGTGGGGTCTTGAACCTGGGAGCTGGACTGTGCATCTTGATCCCTGTGGCATGGAACTTCCACTCTGTGGTGCAGAACACTAGCATCTCCTTTCCCGCAACATTCTACATGCCCTCTAGTCCTGATTCGCAGGAGGTTGGAGCGGCCATTCCCATTGGGATTGTAGCAGCTATCCTAATGATCTTGAGCGGTTCTTTCCTGCTTAGCTACAAGCTTCCCAACCAAGTAGACCAAAAGGTACACCCCGTCTCTCAAGATGATGTCGCTTCATCTGATGGGTGGAGTATAAGCACGAGGGGGACTAGCCGCACCCGAAGCTTTCATTCTGTGCAGACCACTGGAGATCAGATCCCTCAAAGCAATGGCAGAATCAACACTGCCTTTGAAGAAGATGATTACTTCTAGAAAAGACAGTTCCTGGTTGAACAAGTTTGCACTCAGGTCATTAACTAACAAACACTCAGTGCCAAAAATAATTGTGCAGGTAGAGACCGTGGTGTTGTTTGTTTACATTTGTGTGTATGCCAAGACTTGACTTTGGAAAAAATTGTGGTGGAAAGGAAAAACACTAAAATGCTTGTTTTTAATCCGCCCAGGAAGCCTTGAGTGTGTACTTCCCAGGCAAGCGATTTGCAGCAAACCCTGAGCGAGCAAACTTGCTCCAGGAAAAATGCAAGTTGAAAGAACTGTATACAATGTTTTCTCGTGAAACGAGTTTCAAACAATATTGCTATTGTAACTTTACCTTCACTTATGAGTTTATAAAATGTCGTAGGTGCTCTGTAGATAGGGAAACTATGAAACTGGCCTTATCGGCGCCTCAAAATGGTTAGATCCTGCAGCTCGGATCACTGGTACCTAGCCATGTGCGGAAGTGTCCGCTTTTTACCCGGTTTGAAATGACGACCAATTTTGAATGTGTTACGATAATTTTGTGGGACTTGCAAGTCGCTTTGACTCCCAAATGTGGGATAACGTTTACCAAACAATTGTTGACGGTTCGTGTACAGCACACAGCACTTTTCCATACATCCGAAAGGAATGTTTTCTCAAATAGCTGGAACGAGCTCCTAAGTGTACTTATCAAACGTACAGATCTACTGTTTTGTACTGAAAGGACGCTTTGTATTTCATAAACTTTTCAGTGAAATAATCTTTGATAATTTTTCTGGGTAGCTTTTAATTGCTCTTTTCTCTTCAAGTAGACACACATCCCTACCTACAACTAAAATGGACTTAGAACAGGCAAACATTGTAAATTAATAAACATGATGGTGACGTGGTTACAACATTTTCGGACTTTTATAAGCATATCAACAATGTTGATTTTTGCGTGTGTCTAAGATTTACTTTTCCTTGAAAGCTCCTGCGCGAGCCGGTTTGAGGTGACTGAAAAGAACGCAACAGGCACTGCCGGGCACTTTAGTCATAGGAAGGGGGGGGGGGCGTTCTTGGGTGGAAAACATAATTTAGTAGCAAATTAATCTTTTAATCGCTTCACTTGAGGCTTTTAATCCAAATACAGTCCTAACATCACAACAGGGCGTTACCATCTTTGGTTAATGCCTGTGGTAATAGAGGCCACTGGAGGGCGTCTAGGGAGGACTGGGGGTGGACTCGAGGTGAGGCCCAGTTACAGGTGGGCGAGCCCACAATTTAACAGGGAAAGCCGACCCGATGCACTGACTTGGCTCTCTAAGGCTATGAGCCAGAGCTCGACCGAGCTGTGAAAATGTTTGGCTTGTAAATTATGCAACAAATTGTATTTGAGATTCTTATAAATGTTCCTGAAAGTTCCAAATCACGTAATTTTTTAATATTTCGGAAGAGGTTTACCTTAGTATACTAGGTTAATTTCACTGCAATGAGAGGTATTTACTAAAAGTGATAGTTTTTAAACATGAACATAGAACCATTCCAGCCTCGTTCCGCTTCCTCCACCCCCCAAGTTAAGTGCAACCAATGTAGCCTCGATTTGTATTATACGCTGAGCAACATTATAGTCTATTAAATGGATAGGAGTTTTGTGTACAGTGTCCATGAACTCGTGTATTTGAAGGCGCTCTTAAATGTGTAAAGAAGAAAAGGGAAGCTTGGTCAAATACATTTTTTGACTAGGATCACAGTATTTGGTCAAGTGAGGAAGCTGGGATTGAGCCCGAGTTTCCTCGTTTCATAATGTGCGGTTCAGTAACTAGGGGGCATATTTATACTCCGTTTGCGCCAAATTTGCGTCGTTTTTTTCGACGCAAATTCGGCGCAAAACTAACGCCAAATTTATACTCTAGCGCCAAAGTATGAGTAAAGAGCGTCATTTTTTTGCGTGAACGCCTTCCTTGCGTTAATGAGATGCAAGGTAGGCGTTCCCGTCCAAAAAAATGACTGCGACGCAAATGCGTCGTATTTATACTCCCTTTCAAAAATCACGCCCGGGAGTGGGCGGGGCAAAAAAACCCGCATTTGCGCCTCTTTTTAACGCATGGGTCAGGGCAGGCGTTAAGGGACCTGTGAGCTCAAAATGAGCCCACAGCTGCCCTCCCATGCCCCCAGGGACCCCCCCTGCCACCCTTGCCAGGAGGACACCCAAGGATGGAGGGACCCACCGCAGGGACATTCAGGTAAGTCCAGGTAAGTATATATATATTTTTTTTTATATTTTTCTTTTGGCATAGGGGGGCCTGATTTGTGCCCCCCTACATGCCTCAATGCCCAATGACCATGCCCAGGGGACATAAGTCCCCTGGGCATGGCCATTGGGCAAGGGGGCATGACTCCTGTCTTTACTAAGACAGGAGTCATGTAAATGACGTCTGGGCGTCGTTAAAAATGGCGCAAATCGGGTGGAGGCGATTTTTTGCGTCAACCTGACTTGCACCATTTTTAAGACGCCCTAGCGCCATTTTTCCCAACTCCGGCGCTGCCTGGTGTACGTGTTTTTTTTCCACGCACACCAGGCAGCGCCGGTCTGCTTGCGCCGGCTAACGCCATTCAATAAATACAGCGCCGGCATGGTGCTTCAGAATGGCGTTAGCCGGCGCAAAAATTTTTGACGCTAAACTGCGTTAGCGCAGTTTAGCGTCAAAAAGTATAAATACGGGCCTAGATGTGTGTCTCTCTCTGTTTTACATAAAAATGTCATACTTTGTCTTTAGTTTGTGGTGCATGAGGTTAGAGAGTTTCTTTACACCACCTAATTGCTAATGTGCCTTTAGCTAGCACCGAGATGCCTTTCCGGGTTACAGGCGCGTTTCACAAGTTAAGAGAGAAAATAAATAAGTGCAAACAAATTGGGTGTGCAAATTGAGAGGCCCTCCCATCATTTTGTTTTATCATTTACCTTTCTTTACTTTTGCCTTTCAGCTTCCTTTCTATTCCCTCTGTCCCTTCCAAGAAGATTATTTATATTGTTATGTGATTTCAAATTTACTATAAGGAAGAAGGATGAAAAAATGAAAAGTTAAATCTGACGATCTGACGCATTACAGAGAACAGAGCCATAAAAAGCTACACTGTACATCATAAAATACTTGAACTCGAGTCAAACAATCACCACCACAATAGCAAACAAGCTTGGTAAAGTCAACAGTTCTGACTTTGGCAAGCTGGTGTGATAGCTATTTTAAAATATTTTTTCAAGCATATTCCACAAAAATAAAATTAGAAAACATACTGCATAAATGTTGCTTATAATAAAAATGGTATATTAAAAAAAATGAATAATGGAATACAATTTTAATAGAAGAGCATGGGTGCTTTTTAACAGGTAAGTGTACTTAGAACTGGTACTAAAAGCCATTTTAGCAGAAATAAACTTCACAGGAAAATAGGATTCCTATTGGTGCTAAAGGAAGGGACCATTGGCTTCGCCGTGGTTTAACCTGAATATATTGTTGAAACACACGACGATGACTGAAAATACAAAAAAACTGATGAAGAAAAACGTTGGCATGCGAGCCAAATAAATTAAGTGCATTACCCTTTAAGCAGATGTGCACATCTAATCAGGCAAATATCTGTCATTCACAGTCCAAGAAATAAAGTGGCTGAAGACGGCTGAACCAACGCCCTAAGCTATAGGAAATCGGGCGTAGAAGCAAAATGTGAATGACACTCGAACGGCACATTCTCTGAAGAGCGCTTGCCCAAAACTCTTCTACATATATTTTCTGTATATATATATATATTATATATATATATATATATGAAAGAAAAGATGTCCTGATCTGCGTGTTACGGCGCACTTAATTCTCCGGTGGTGCTGGTTTGAGGCAGGACAACCATATTTTCAAAAAACAAGATTCTCTTTCTGTTTTAGCAAGAGAAAACCGCACTCTGTCGTTGTGCCAAAAATACCTTAACTTTTAATACATTAGTGAGATCATAAACAAACAAACAGGAATCCCCTGACGCGTTTCGGTCTCACCAGACCTTGTTCACAGGTGTTTCCTGTGTGCTAATTTCGGCGCTTAAAATAAAGTACTCCAAAGTAACAGAAAAAATACTCAAGTTACACCACTTATCAAGAGTTACTCCATAACATCACTAAATATATATACTTTAACAAAGAAAAATTAAATGTTTTTCTATGTACATATTTACCAAATTGTAACAGTGTTTTGACTACAATCCAAGGTGTTTTTCACTGAGTTCCACATTGCATTCTGGTATATGTAGTTTATAGCATTTCATTAAATCAAATTATTTTTAAATATATGTCATAAAATCTTGTTTCAGCGACTAATGGAGACTTCAAAACAATTTCTGAGGTGTGTTAACAAAATATAGGGGCCCTCATTAGTTTTTAATTTATATTCACATTGGATTCATATTCATGTATTGCATGTTACCTACAATAGCACAATCCCCAAAGTTTATATTTTTTTTTAGATTTTTTTGATTGAATGGGTGGGGCGAAGTAGTTAAAGTTAGTACCAGGACCCAAGAAATTATGTCATAACAATAGTATTGTCCCCAAATTAGCATGCAGGATCACTGAAATATCAACTTGAACACTTTTGTAAATGCACTAAATCTGTGTCACTTGTCGATCTGTCCCTTCTAGCGAATAAAACATTTTGTCCATTACCCAAACATCAACGCGACATTCTATTTCCACACTAATTGCCCACATAAATAAGCTTTATTTATGAAATCAAATATAGTAGGGTGAGCGAATTCACGAATATCAGCTTGCCAATTTAAGAAAACACAATAATTATATCCACAAATATTACTGCCATCGAAAACGCACTGATATTGTTCCCAAATAACTCCTCGCCTTTTTAAGCAAATGCACTATTACCCTCTGTCATTGTTTAAACATACCCAATATTTAGAAATGCCACTCACTGCCATTACATTCCCACGTAATCACACCAGATGGCAGCCACTCACACCTTGTGGTCAAGTACTCGATCATGCGGCAATCATTTCCATTATGTGTCAAGGAATTTCCCATCATGCAGTAAATCCCTCCGGCGTGTATTCCCCATCAAACATTTGTGAAGGCCACACCACTCACCACCCCATCCCGGGTATTGTCAAATATCCCCTATGGCCATTATATGAACCATGCATCCGTCATATGTTAAAGACAAAGTCATATTGTGTCACAGGCATTCAATAATATACCAAACAGTGCCATGATGTACCCAAACACGCCCTCCAAATACCAGTCAAAACCTTAATATGCTTCATATATTGGTCAATTCAACAATGTCCTCCAGGAACAAACTGTATGTCCATTAATGTATGATGCATCCCAGCAGTCCTTCTAGGACAGAGGTCTTCAAACTAGGGGGCGGGCCCCCCTAGGGGGGCCTCAAGTAATCCCGGGGTGGCACCAGACACTGGCCAAAAGAAGCATTATACAGATAACAGGCCTTTGTTGTAAGCAGAAGCTCGTTATTGCTTTTTTAAAAAAGTAACAGTACTTAACTGCAATGTTTAAATAGGTCTAGACTTATTTAAACATTGCCATTTTTATAAAACAATTGAGAAAAATTCTGAGGGGGGCCCAATGATTTTTAATTTTTCAACTGGGGGGCGCAGCATTAAAAAGTTTGGAGACCACTGCTCTAGGACATCAATGTGCGACGTATCTGTTGATGCTGGCATGGGTGTCTTCAGCTCAGAAGCCATGCAGAAGAGGGTATTGGGTAGCAGTAACTAGGATGTCTTGGCCCCAAAGAAGGCACATTTTGATATGGAGTGACAGGTGAGCAAATGAAGAGACAATTCTTGCAAAACCCCTTTGCTGTACATATTGTTTAGCCCTTTCACCCTATGTGCTTTTATCTCCATCTTGTACATATGCCTGGTATAATTATAGCGAAGTCCCACTTTTCATTGAAAAAAGTTTCTTTGGTTAGTTAATACATTTTGATGTGACCAATTTACAGGGAATTTGGCACTTTGCTGGTTCACCAGGCTAAGTTTTGGCAGTCAAGTTTTATACCAGCCTTTTCAAGAGGAGTAAAGTCAAAGGGGATCCAAACGAGGCATTTTCCTTTGTAGCTGCCAGAGAAATTTTAGCTCCTCATTGCAGCAAAAACTGATGAACGTGATTACACCATACTTGGCAGGCAAGCGGAGCTTCACTCAGAATTTGGCCTTTTTTTGGTTTAGTGTAAATTCGATACATATATTTTGAGATATATTTGTACAAAAAAAAGCTGTGATCTTTAAGGCGTTACATTTAAGGGATGATATTTTTTTAACAGTTATTTGTACAAATGCAAAGCAATTTAAACGCAATATAGACACATAACAATACAAATACATTGGCAATATATTAGGCAAGCAGGCATCTTATTAAAGAGTCATAAAGCCAATGATAGAGAAAATAAAACTTAATAATCATAAACCAATGAATGCATAAGAACAAACCTTGTGCCATATACATACCCTGGACCAAGGTTGGAATACTCCAGGCTATGTTAAAGGGCTGCTCTCGTCTTGGAACAGAACACGTTAGGGCTCTGAATGTTTAAATGATGTGAATGCTCGCAATTGCATGTTTAAGCTGTGTGCCACAGATATGGAACACTATGAATAATGTTGTCACCTTCTATAGCTTACATCCTCAGATTGCTTGTGCTAGCGCGCCCGGTCCTTAGTAAGTAAACTTACAAGGGGCCGTGTATAGGTCGATTAACCTTTTGAATCGCATGGAGTATCCTTGTCATGCAGTGACCACTGAACTAGATATCAACATCAATAAACAAGATAAACACTTAATGAAACCACAATAGAAATCATACTAATAAGAAATAACCACTACTCATGAAAAAGTTTAACAAGTTTTATTCCCTATTGCTTACAATTCTAATCATCTGTTAATTCAATCTTTATTAATTCGATCTTTTTTAATTCATCAGTTATAAGACATTATTTCTTGAAGAAAACATATGTAGCTAAGCAACACCATAAGCTATGAATATTCAGCATTGATAATGTAATTCAGCAATTAAGTTCATCAGTCATTTGTCACCGTCAAAGTCACCCCTAACAGCCTACCTAACCAAAATTAGCATTAGCATGGGGGTCTTCATGCGAAAACAATTTAGAGAAAACATTAATTTGGAAAAAAAATCTTCCTAAGTATGAATCTCTATAAAACAGCACAATTGGTACCTAGAAGAAAAGGTACAAAATCATCAGTCACATTTTCATAGCTATCTATCCAGGATGGATCAGCAACAAGTCAGTCTTCGTCTTCAGATCATCCATAGTCAGCTACAGATCAGGCTCACAGAGTATAAGCACAATATCAGCACCTCGACAGCGTCTCCTGACATCATCAATTTTCTCCCCACAGTTCTGATTCCTCACCCCTTGTCATGACTTTTTATTAGGGTCTCCCATTCCATCCCACTAATTGCTAATCGGTCAGTCTATCAGAAGTTATGACTCTAACCTATAGTTTTTGTTTACCAAATCTTTGAGTTTGCATATGTCTTGTGTCCCATAAAACTGATTGGTTCTTCTTGCGATGAGAACATCATCCGGCTCTTCAGGTACCAAAAATGTTGCATACGATTCTCCAGTCAGTGCCTCTATTGTTCAAGTCCTGGGAAAGTACATTTAGCCTACACTACACTTAATTGTATCAAATTGTCTTCATCATCTCCTGTCCCTTGGTACATTTGCATAATGTTCTAGCTGAGCGGCCTGAACTCTGAGCGGTTCAAGGTCTCCGTCTCCAGTTACCAGTCCTTTGTGAGGCATTTGAATTCTCCATGCTCAGAGCGAGCAAGGCCCAGTGAAAGCAGGCCCTTAGTCCGGCTAATTTAAGAAAATGAATTAATATAAAACATAAGATATACATTTTGTTATGACATATTAGTACATTTTTCTCATATGCTTTTCATTATTTTGCATCTTTCACTCCCCAAGAGCACAATTACAAACGTGCACATTATTTTTCTACAATTAATTTCTTTATGCATTTTTCTCATTAGTAAACACACACGTCATTAGAATTTCTTTAATTAACATATCATCTCCAACACTTGCTATGTCAGAAAGATTTCCCACACTATACTGCTAAAACCCTGCATGATAAATTGACCTTGAAGTACTTCCAATAAGTTTCTCTTTTTTCCTTCTTCATTTACTTTCATCCTCTACATGACTTCTATTATAGTCTTATTACCCGTTGTAGCAGGCTATACCGGCCATTAAAGGCCTGCATTCGTCTCATGCCTTTAATAAGGGAGCAAGACTTTCATGACCGGTATAGCCCAGCTACAAAGAGCTATAAGGCTATTAGAACATTCCACCACTAAAGGGCGGAATGTTCTAATACATAAAACAAATACCCTTAGGCTCCCTGAGGCCTTTGCTCACAGCTGTTGCTGTGTGAAAAACATTAGAATGTTGGAGCTCGGGAGCACTGTAATGTCTTCAATGGAGCTCCCAATATTCCAATGTTCTAATTCTGAGTGTAGCCTCCTCTCAGTCTTAAGCCTGCCTTGATCCTTCTAATTGTAATTCTAAAATTGGCTGACCCCTCATTTCATAGATCACAACTTCTCTTTAAAACCCTATAGATGTGAACTAACATCACCTATATCTCACCAACCATTTAACTGAAACCGCATAGTCCCATTAATGATCACACCAACTTGTATTAATATATCACAAAGAAACTTGAGTAAATGTATAGCATTTTTTCTTAAGAGCACTTGACTAATCACAATAACCAACAATAAACACTAGTTTAACCACTAACTTAGGGTGTCGGAGTAGCGTTCTACTCGCTGTAAAGCACTTCAACACCTCATCAGGGGTAGTATGCAATATATAAATACAATTACAGCTACAAACTTATCAGGTTCGTGAACTAGTATCTCCAATTTTGTGTTTCCAGTGGCATCAGGTATAAGGAAATAAGTATAAAGAGTCTTGGGTGACATCTTACAGATGATGTTAAACATCATCATTTAAGTCATGGTACTCTCTAATCTTAAAGACCGCGCAGTAGGCTTGTTTTTTCGGACAGGCCATTCCAAAATACTGAAACTGGACAGCTTCCTCAGTCAACATTGCCTAAACCAAAGTTTAAAAAAGTACACATTAGATGTGTACAGCAGTTCCACTATGGACACAATCATATTCGGAAAATCTTGAAAAAGACACCGGTCATAAGTTATCCTGCACTGAGAAACAAGATATGACAATTCCCTGAAATAGGTTTGCGTAGATTAAAAACTGCAAAACAACAGCTCTGTCTATCACTTTTTGATGACAGAATGACAACGTTGCATACCTCTTTAGACAAGCCTTGAGGGTTCTACACCTGTCACAATTGCTCAATGTGTAAACTAGGTAGAAACAAAAGAGATATCTATGCCTGATGGAATTATATACATCATCTATTTTTCGAAACAGCCTCTCGTTACTTCCAATACTAAATGTGTGCATGGACCATTAAATGTTTTACCTTTACAGTGCCTGTAGCAGGAAGTAGGCAAGTATGCCACCTCCCTGGCCAAGACTCCTGATAGTCTGTTATTACCGTTTCTGGCGAATTCCCTCTCCTGTTCCATAATTAGTCTTGTAGTCTCCAGCTCAGCCCATTGTAACATTACCTACATCGAGCCTATGAAGTCTGAGACACTCGCGTACACCACGCCATTTGTAAGCACCTTTTGGGTAAGTACCAACGCCAGGTCCACAAACCTTCTATTTTCCTTCTACTTTTTTTGGGACACAGCATTAGGCCAAATAACCACATTTCCGGTTTCAGAAGTTCAAGCTCACAGTTGTATTGGCAGTGACAGTTGCAATCCCCTCTCAGTAATCAGCCTTGCCCAGACCATATAAAAATCCTGCTCTTGTAAGCCTGCGTCTTCAGAATCAGAGTAAAATTTACATATACTTTTAGGGGTAAGGCACATTTTGAGAGAAAACTTTCATTGTAGCCGTTTGAAGCGCAAGTTCTTGGACAACGTGGGATTATAACTCAAAATAAGGTGCCAGCCTTACTCGCTCAATTCCCTTCCAGTATCGCTGGGCAATTTCTTCTGAAAAGCTGTTTGAACACACATAGAACAACTATTGTATGTATGTCATATTTATAAAGCGCATTCCGACTCACAAAGAGCATCGAAGTGCTGGTATAAAAGGTGAGGAAAGAGGAGAAAAAAAAGACAAGAAAAAGGAACCCCCCCAAAAGAACAACCGAACAAAAACTAGAAACTAACTAAGAAAAGCAGGCCAAGAACCAAAACAGAAGCTATCGGGGAAATAGGCAAAAATATTACATCTTGCCTTTTTGACCTATTAGTTTTGCCAATGTTTTTGTTGACTGTGCAGCACTGGTAAAAAGAAATACTTTTTGCTGATGCTGCCCAGCATTGGCAAAAAAAAAAAAAAAAAGCGTGATGATGCAAAATTGTACATCATGATTCTGCTGTGGCCGTATCAATCTGTATGTGTTGCGGATGCATGGTGACATATGCCTGCACATGAATGATGGCATGTGCATGTGTCACCAAGCATGTGTTTACCTATGAAAAGACGCAGATGGCACTTTATTTATTTTTTTATTTACCGACCTACAATGGCTGAAGCCACTTGGAGCTATAAATGGGAAAATAAATTTATACTTCCATGAAAGTAATTTTTCTGAGAACAGAGAGGCCCAGCAGCAAATTATAGCTTCTGGGACCTCCAAAAAGGAGGAGCAGGTTAGCTGCTGGGACCTCCAAAGAGCAGCAGCAGGTAGGCACAACTGTAGGAGGGAAAGCAACAAGAATGGGCATGTGAACAACTGATGAGTTTGAGGCTGGGGTTGAATAACTACAGTAAAAAATGCCAGGGTGGGAGAAGCACTGGACGGGGTGGGCGAGGTGGGGGTAGCAACACAGAGCGCATGGAGTGGAGGTCGGTGTGCGGGGGGTGTAAGCAGCACTGAAGAGCAAGTGAAGAGGAACAATGGTTGAGATGCGGGTGGAGGGAGTATCACAACATGCGCAACAGTATCTGAGAGGGGAGCACCACAAGAGGAAAGTGCAAGTAAACACACACACTCAGAGTGCTGAAAGGAAAAAATAACTTCATGAATGTGAGCAGTAGAAGGATACAAGTCATCGACTCAAAAGGGTGGTAAAGAAGCTTTACTCCTCCGGAGGAACAAACATAAGAACAACCATCAAGTAAGTAGCAAACAAATTAAAGTTGCGGTAAATTAAACCGATGGTAAGCAAGCGGCTAGCACTAAGTTCACTGTAAGATTTTGTTATCGCCCACAAGTGGTCTTTTAATGACAGACTACTGAAAGCTAGCCTACAATTCAGTTTGGGCTTCGTATAGAAGTGTAATAGCTTTCCAACAGACATTTTTCCTACGCACCGTCCTCAGCTCACTTTTCCTGAGGCATGAGACTTACCATGGTCTCATACAACATTGGCCCTCTCTACATCCTACTATGAGCAAGCGACTCAACATACTCTTTAGGTTTACTGCGCCTACCTATGTTAGTTTTTGGTATTTCTTAGACCGTGTTTACTCCTAGAGCCTTGGAAAAAGTCACGTGTTGTGACGAAACAGGTGTTGGCTAGCCTATGTAACAATGCTCATCGAATGAATATGAAGTCTGTGTTCATGGAACGATGACCATTCGATGGGCTTAATGTTTGTCTTCCAATAAAAGAACCTACCGCAACTGAACCTAACTGTAGGACTTGATTATTTACGATCTCTTTGAGTGCTGCAGTGTGTGGGACTAATAGCTTTCCTTGCTGTGCCAGAAGAGAGTAATAAATGTAACACTGCATGCTTTGCTAGTTTCTATCCTCCCCATCCCAGACTGATTTAATTGCACCAATAATCTTTCCAAGTGTGAAGCACTGACCCGTAGGCAGCACATTATCTTGTACAACCTCCTGGGATTACAAGATCCTTCCCACTTCTCCCCATCCCAGACTGATTTCATTGCACCAATAATCTTTCCAAGAGTGAAGAAATGACCAGTAGATAATTCATTATCTTGTACAACCTCCTGGGATGACCAGAATATTCCCACTTTACACAGCTCACCCAGCAACTCCATCCCTACAACAGACAACATGGAAAATCTTCAATTGCAAAAGATACATTGCTTCATGTACGGACACTGTTCCCAATCTCGTTTGATTTGTCACAAATAAACCATCCAAGATTTGCTTAATCAATGGAACCTACCTTATCCAGGTGATCACTCAACTCCCCATGTCTGCATCAAACTCGCAAGTGTACAAACTTACTCTCATACCTCCCTCAAATGCTTCATAACTGCAGATCTGCAGAAGTATGACATGTAGCGATCTCAGTTCTCATCACTTCAAACTTAGACCTTAGTTGCAATCAATAAATCCTGACAATTTACACTTGCCTTTACATGCTCACAAAAAATGAATCCCTGATCTCAATTTCCGACCACTTTGAGATTGAATGCAGTCTTCGCTGAGGTTGACTGATATGATCATGTACATGTCACGTTCCAAATCCTCTTACCTCTCAACTGCCCGGCAATTAACAACACGTCAATAAAAAACATGGCAACGGCTGCAGCAATCTGGAAAGAGTTGTTGGCAGGGTCCTGAAGAGACAGTCGTGTGCGAATGAATCCAGTATATGGCTGTTAGTGATTTTTAAAAGTATTGGCAAGGCCATGCCCATGGCTCGCTGGTGGGATGGGGCTATGAGACATAGGGGGACTTATATCCAGAAAAGCAGTTTGTTGCATTTGAGGATGCACACGTTGAGTTTGCGATAAGTGTGGGACAATTTTTACAATTTGCTAAAATTGCCAGTACCGCCCAGGAGATCTGGACAGGGTTTCCAGCAGCCCCCTGCTGGTCAAAAATGCTACAACTATTGCTGACAGTGGATGATGCGCAGCGGCTAGTGTCTGTGTTTTATAGGGCACTCAAGAGGGACAGGGCTAAGGAGAGCTACATGGCTGGGCAAATTCAGGTGGATGACCTGGAGAAGCCGGTCACATAAAAAGTATGGGCAGAGATGTGTGCAATCATTCTGTGGACGTCTCACAATGCTGTGTTTAAATTGATACACTTTAACTATCTCCTCAGCACCTACCTAACATCAGTTAAGCAGAGTGGAATGTATGTGAATAAGTCAGAAATTGCCAGAGATGCAGGGCAGCTGGAACCTCCTTTTTGCACATGGTCTGGTTATGTCCCACGGTGCACACGCACTGGGTGAGGATGATAGTGAGACAGGGCAGGGTCACTGGCACTGTGTTGAAAGAGACTCCTGGACATTGTCTCCTGGTTATGGTCAAGAAAACCTGCAGTGGTGGAATATGCTGGAAATTTCTGCAGCTGGTGTTGGGCGTTACCAAGCAGTAATCGGATGGTTGGGCAGCAGACCCCTTTGGTGTCATTCTGGATTAGAGATAAAGTAGAATGGGCCCTCGTGAAGGAGAAGCATATTAGTTAACTAGGACAGATGACAGGATCGGAGAAGATTTGAAGATCTGGGTGGCATTATTGGAGGAATGTCAGAGAGTGTAGGAGAACCCCAGGGTGCGATTGGGAGGGGCAAGGAATGGTGGTGAACACACAGAATGTGCACATGGAGAGGGAGGATAGGGGGGTGCTGAAACACAGGGGTCAGTTACACAGGAGGGATAAAGTGGTCAGCACAGGTGGGATGCTGAGTTACAGAGGAGCCTGCTGGTGACTCAAAGTACTGTGGAAACAACTTGCTAATATGTACTTATTGTAGGAAGCTGCCTCTGTATATACTATCTCAAAGTGAGAGATAGTGTGCACAGAGTCCAAGGTTTCCGCTTAGAGGTTGATAGTGGCAAAATTAGATAATACTAAGGCTCCATTTTGTGGTAGTGTGGTCGAGCAGTAGGCTTATCAGAGGGTAGTGTTAAGCATTTGTTGTACACACACAGGCAATAAATGAGAACACACACTCAAAGACTTAACTCCGGGCCAATATGTTTTTATATAGAAAAATATTCTTTTCTTAATTTATTTTATAACCACAAGATTCAAATTTTAGGTAAGCACATAAATTGTAAGGTACTTCACACAGGTAAGTATAGAACTTTGATTTAAAACAGTAGTACGCACAGTTTTGGTAAAAATGGCAATGAGCTATTTTCAAAGTGGACACTGCAAAAATCAACAGTTCTTGGTGGAGGTAATTATTGGTTAGTTTCCCAGGTAAGTAAAGCACTTACAAGTTCAGTTTCCTGGGCATAGGCAGCCCACCGTTGGGGGTTCAAGGAAACACCAAAGCCACAGCACCAGTAACACAAGGCCGGTCAGGTGCAGAGGTCAAAGGAGGGCCCAAACAACATAGGCGCCTATGGAGAACAGGGGTGCTCCAGTTCCAGTCTGCTATCTGGTAAGTACCTGCGTCCTCTGGGAGCAGACCAGTGGGGTTTTGTAGAGCACTGGAGAGGGGGGGGGACACAAGAACATAAAACACACCCTCAGCGGCACAGGGGCGGCCGGGTGCAGTGTGCAAAGTCGGTGTCAGGGGTGTCATTGAAAACAACAGAGGGACCCAGGGGTCACTCTGTTGATGCAGGCAGGGCACAGGGGGGCTTCTCGGGCCAGCCACCAACTGGGCTAAGGTGAGGGCCGTCTGCTGTTCACTCCTGCACTGGAAGGTGGTTCTTCTTGGTCCTGGGGGCTGCCGGTGCAGTGCTTGGTCCAAGCGTTGCGTTCCTTTGCTACCAGGCAATCGCGGTCAGGGGGAGCCTCTGGATCCTCTCTGCAGACGTCGCTGTGGGGGTGCAGGGAGACCAACACAGGGTGTCCACATCGTTCGAGTCACCTGGGGGTCCTCTCTGCAGTGTTGGTTGTCCTGAACTCGAGCCGGGGGCGTTGGGTGCAGAGTGTGAAGACTCACGCTTCTAGCGGAAAGTTGAAGTCTCTTTAAAGTTGCTTGTTTTGTTGTTGTTTCTGGACAGAGCCGCTGTCCTCGGGAGGTTTTTGGTCTTTTAGGTGCAGGTCAGTCCTCAGTGGTTGCTGATCCCGCTGGATGCGTTGCTGTCTAGGTTCTTTGAGTCTGGAGACACGCCAATAGGGCTGGGGCCAAGTCAGTTGTCGTCTCTGCGGGGCTTTCAGGTCAGCAGTCCTTCTTTCTTCAGGTTGCAGGAATCTGATTTCCTGGGTTCAGGGTTGCCCCTAAATACTGAATTTAAGGGTGTGTTTAGGTCTGGGGGTCAGTAGCCAATGGCTACTGTCCTGGAGGGTGTCTACACCCTCTTTGTGCCTCCTCCCTGAGAGGAGGGGGCACATCCCTATTCCTATTGGGGGAATCCTCCAAAAGAAAGATGGAGGATTTCTTAAGGCAGGGGTCACCTCAGCTCAGGACACCTTAGAGGCTGTCCTGACTGGTGGGTGACTCCTCCTTGTTTTTTTCATTATCTCCTCCAAACTTGGCGCCAAAAGTGGGTGCTGTGTCCGGAGGGGCGGGCATCTCCACTAGCTGGGATGCCTGGGGCACTGTAACAACAGGCATGAGCCTTTGAGGCTCACTGCCAGTTGTTACAGTTCCTGCAGGGGGAGGTGAGAAGCACCTCCATCCAGTGCAGGCTTTGTTCCTGGCCACAGAGTGACAAAGGCACTGACTCCATGTGGCCAGAAACCCCTCTGATTGTGGCAGGAACTGGTCAGCCTAACACTGGTTGTTTGGACTAGTATACAGGGGGCATCTCTAAGATGCCCTCTGTGTGCATTTTGCAATAAATCCCACACCGGCATCAGTGTGGATTTATTGTGCTGAGAAGTTTGATACCAAACTTCCCAGATTTCAGTGTAGCCATTATGGAATTGTGGAGTTCGTGTTTGACAAACTCCCAGACCACATACTCTTTATGGCTACCCTGCATTTACAACGTCCAAGGTTTGGCTTAGACACTGTAGGAGCATAGTGCTCATGCAACTATGCCCTCACCTGTGGTATAGTGAACCCTGCCTTAGGGCTGTAAGGCCTGCTAGAGGGGTGACTTACCTATGTCACAGACAGTGGGTTGAGGGCATGGCACTCTGAGGGGAGTGCCACGTTGACTTAGTCATTTCCCCCCACCAGCACACACAAGCTGTGAGGCAGTGTGCATGTGCTGAGTGAGGGGTTCTCAGGGTGGCATAATACATGCTGCAGCCCTTACAGACCTTCCCTAGCTACAGGGCCCTTGGTACCAGGGGTACGAGTTACAAGGGACTTATCTGTGTGCCAGGGCTGTGCCAATTGTGGGAACAAAAGTACAGTTTAGCGAACGAACACTGGTGCTGGGGCCTGGTTAGCGGGATACCAGCACACTTTCAATCATAACTAACATCAACAAAAAGCAAAAAGTTGGGGGGCAACCATGCCAAGGGAGGCATTTCTCAACACTTATTGCTAAGGGAGGGGGAGGAGGAGTGGCTCTCCGGCTGAATGGGGGTGATGAAAATGATGACTGTCATGCTTGTATTACTGTCAGTCATGATGCTGCAGTCCTGTTTTTTGTATCAGTGAAAACAATAAAAACACATTTTGAAAAAAAAACTGGCAAATGGATCTTAAAAACGTCACTAGCACAGTACTAATTTAACATGTTGCTGAAAAGTGACATGCTAATTTAGAACTTCACAGAACTTCTTAAGAAAGAAAATAAATACTATGCAAAACAATTGTGGCATATCATAAATTTAGCACCCCTGAAGCTAAAACAGCAACTAAGGATATGTAGTCACCCATGGTGCTCAGATGAACTGAACATCAAATGGAGGGAAATCCTCAAGATTGAAAATACATTAGGGGAGAGGAGAATTCCTGAAACTCAAGTCCTTAAGAAAAAAATATATAAACTAGCACTTTCAATGGCAGAGACATTTTCCTATGAGCATAAATAAACAGATTTCAAAACCCAGTCAGAACACTATTTTAACATAATACAACATTGCATTTGCAGCATTATCCATCCTCATTGACTCAATTAAGGAAGCAATTAAGGACTCAAAAAGATTGACAGTATCAAAAATGCACTTACACCAATTTGGTTCTCTTCAAGACAATGTGGTTACATGGCCTTTGGACATGTGCAGTTGGCCACAGGGCCTGGCCTGTGGCAAACTCCTACAAAGGCACCCAATCCTACTCTGGGCAGGGCCTTCAGCTGTGCGTGGCAGGGAGCTTGGCTACAGGGCCTGACCGTGCAGGCCTTCTCACCAGTGGGTAGCCCATCCCCAGGGCTGTTCTTTCCTTTGGGGTAGAGGGCCTCACGGCCCCCCCCTCCCGAGGCTCATCAGGCCATGGGGACCCCATCCACCATATTTTAAAGGGGAGGGGACTGCGTCAACCCTTCCCTGTGCCTCATTAGACCCTGGGGCTCCATCCTCCAGGGTCTTATTTATTTTAAAAGGGAAGGGGGCACGTAGACCCCCTTCCTGAGCCTTATTAGGCCCTGAGGGACCCCATGTGGGAGACTCAAAAACAAAATGCAGGTTTTCCGGTCATGCTAGTGCGGTCAGGGAAACCACTGTGTCCCTGGGGTGGGCTCCTCAGGAACACTGCATGTGAACTAGCTCCAGAGGATGGGATCCCTGTGGCCTTTAATGACTCAGGGAAGGGGGCCTTGGTCCCCCCTCTCTTTTTCAAAAGTGGTATGGCCCTGGGAGATATGGTCCCCGGGGCCTTTGGGGCTTAAGAGGGGGACCACATGGCATCCCTCCGCTTTCTGGCATATTACAACCTGGTGGGTAAGCTCCCAGGGGTCCATAATGGCTCAGGGATGAGGGCTGTGTGGCACTTCTCCCTTTTTCAAATGTGCTACTGCCCTGGGGGATGAGGTCCCCGGCACCTCTTTAAGGCTTGGGAAGAGGAGCTGCATGGCTCCCCTCCTCTTTAACTTGGGATTCAGACCTGGGGACCTCAGGGCAAAATTAGGCTGTGGGAGGGGGCCATGTGCCCCCTCACTTATTATTAGCCTCGGCCCTGGGAGATAGGGTCCCTGGGGACACTCAGTGGCCCAGCGAGGAGGAGAACAGGCCCCCTCTCCAAATAAAAACATAATATAGGTTGTTATTAAAAAAAGCAGGAGACCGTGCACTTTTAAAAAAATGTTATGAGGATTGACGGATCCTCTGCAAATTCATAGCAAAATTGAAAGGAAAAAAAACGCCTTTGGCCACAGACAGGGTCCATCTAGGACCCCACCATCAGACCTAGAGGGTCAAGGTATCCCTACCCTGTCCCCTTATGTCTCTTTTTTTCTTTTTACTCTTTCTTTTTTGTTGGTCCTGAGTTCTAAGATGGCTGACACCACTTCCAGGTTGAGGTGGTGGCAGCCAATCACATCTCAACAGGAGATCTGTTGGATCCGCAGAGGCTCTGTGTCGCTAGATATACTATGTTTTTGAGCTTTAATTGGTCAAAAACTACTGAACAGCTTTACACCAAATCACAAAGAGCACTCTTTCTGGACCAAGATCTAGCTTTCTGCCATATTTGGTGAAAATTCGTTCAGTGGTTTGGGCAGTAGCTATGTCTAAAGTTCCTATGGAAAAATGAATGGGGAAAAGGCATTTTGGGACCCTTGTTTTTTTTTGGCTCCCGCTTGAAGGAGAACCCCAAAACTTTCCATGTGCAAACTAGTCAAAAAGTAGCACTTTTTTAGAATTTTTTTCCAGAGTTTCAACGAATGGCTGCAAAGTTATTAGCAACACAAAAATTGCATTTCCTTTAGAAACACAATCTTAACTACAACTACACAGCTGCAACCGCCACTAGGTAATTTTATATATTACCTACTGGTGGTCGCCAGTTAGGAGCATGTTTCCATAGAAAAAGCGTTCACAATCTTTCCCAAAAATGTCCCATGTGATTCTTTTTGCGCACGGAAAGTTTCAGTGTGATCCGTCAAGCAGGGGTCGAGAAAAAGAAGACCTGCTGTCAATTACCACTGTGCGTAGCCAAAGGCCTTGCACAGGGTTGGTTGGTTCGAGGGGTGCGCAGTGTGCTGTTGGGGGGTAATAGTGGTTGGCTGCAGGGCAGGCTCTGTGGCCAACCCCCGCTGCGCACAGCCGAAGGTTGTGCGTCAGGTTGGGTGGTAATAGGGGTTGGCCACAGGTCACACCCATCACTGAAAAAAACAAAGGTTAGAGAGACGTTATAGTTAGAAAATAGAATTTTAAAAAATCATAGAAAATTCAATTAAAAAACCCAAAGGTTACAGTGACGTTATAGTTATGCTCACATTTCACATATACAAAACCATAGAAATTCAGCAGATAGAGTTACCTCAGCTAACTATAAATTTTGCCCCCGTAATGCATTGCTTACGACCTCACTTGTTACATCACTCATGACATGGTCAGTGACATCACTGATGACATCTCAAAATACATCACTGATGACATCATCCACAGAACCACTCACACACCCACTCATAGCACCATACAAACTCTCATACATCCACACACACAGCTACTCATACTCATTCACAGACTCATAAAACTACTAACATGGACCCACTCACACAACTGACAACCACTCACTCACCCATACAGTATTAATGCAGCTATTCACACACTCATACAACTACTCACATACCCAATCACAGACCCATACAGCCACTCAAACTTCCACTCATTCACCCATGCAACCACTCACATAACCACTGACACACACAACCACTCACATATCCACTTCCCCACACATACAACCACTTTAACGCCCACACACTCAGCCATAGTCATTGCCACAGCCACTCACTGATAGTCACTTACACAGCCATTCACTCACCCATACAACCGAACACCCACTCACTCACCTGTACAGGCACTCACACACCCACTCACTCATATGGCCACTCACACACCCATTCACTCACAGTAACAGCTACTCTCACATCCACTCACTCTCCCATACAGTCACTGACACAGTCACTCACTTATGCATGCAGCTACTCATATACCCACTCACTCACCCATAGTCAGACTCACCGATACAGTTACTAACACCCAGCCACTCACCCATACAAGCACTCACACACCCCCACTTAGTCACCAATACAGCTACTCACACACCCACTCACTCAACCTATGCAGCTATTCACACAGCCAGTTACTCACCCACTCACTTTCCTATATTGCAATGACTCAACCACTCACACACATAGACCCACTCACACATCCATACAACCAATTACACTTACTGGATGATCCCCTTTTTAATCATAGCGCCTCCAAGAGATCTATTAAATCATTGGAATTACTAGAAGACAGGTATTTTTAACTCACCCAAAACCCCACTACTCCTGTTCCTCCTGTGATTCACATTGACAAGACTACATCATTGCTCCCACTTAACCCCTAGGTCCTAGCATGCCCCGCTCTGTAGCGGAATGGGAAGAAACCCAATGATGAAGCTTGCCACCAAGGGGTAACGCTGGTGGATGAGGGTTTTTCTAACAGGAAAATCCTTTTTCCTATCCATCCTGTGTTTGTTCTTTTAGCTGGGCCTCTTTTGTAATGATATATAGGCTATAAGGAGGAGAGACCCAGCCCCACAACCTCCTTCTCCCTGTTTGTTTTTGACTATGTAGAAGAGATCATAGTCTATGCCTCCTCTCCCGAGCCTTGATGGTAGTAAGAAATCCAAATCAACATGAAGATGGAATTGAATTATTTGAATAACTTACTAGTCACGTAACTAAACTCGTATAGTTGCCATGGTAGCAACTACATAAACATTTTTGAGAGAGTTAAGTGTCATGTGAGTGTAGTGTAAATCAAAGTGTGGATCCCCTTCAAAGCCTCAGTAGCCAAATGGACAACATCAGTTCTATGATCACATACCAACCAGACCTTAAAAAATGGAATTGAATATGTAAAGTATGTGTAGACGCACAATAATCCCACTGTGAAACACTACCAACTACCACCCCTCTTCACCAACAAAGAAACAGCCTCTATCCTATTTAAACACCTAAATTAACCATCACACTCCTGATCCCCAAACTACAGATAGGAGCAAGAGAGGTGGATTCTCCTTGTGACACTTGCCAGCCACCCCCGTCACTATGAATCTTTATTTTTTCCCAGCAAATCTGGAAGCAGCCGAACCCTTAATGGAGTCAGGGTACAGCAGGTCCCAAAGCGCTATTGAAAGAAAAAGTTTAGTCATTCACAGACCTTTGTTGATTTGGGCAGTTCAAAGTGGTCTCTTGTCAAGTGACAAGTCCAACTCTGACTCAGAAGTCGGGCCCCAACCTGGTGAATTCTTTCGCCAGCCTTGAACGCCACTTACTGATGCCAATGCCACTTCCATTCCTTGTTGAAATTGAGCCAGTGATTGCCTTTTAATCTCACGAGATAAAGATCACCTCCTTCTCTAACAGAACTTGCTTTTGAAGAAAGATGAACCTTCATGACCAGCTCCATAGTCTTTCCATCCATTCTCAGGCTTCCTTGACGTCTGCGTAGAAATGCAACCTATTCTCTCCAATTCCCCAGAAGCCTAAGCATATATCCCTCTCCCACGTTTTTCAGCTTGCATTTTTTTTTTTTTAACCAGGAAAGTTGGGCACCGATGTTCCACTGTTGACGTGTAATCTGGAATGAACACGATTGCTGTGTTGACTAAGAAACAAGAAATGGCTTGCTTTTTGTGTAGTCACATTCCTGTATTTGACGTTTAATATTCTGGGCTACTCCAGTCTCCGGTGAACTTGAGGGTGGCGGGTGCGCGGGGACCTTGAGTACCCGTCCAAAGCAAAAGAATTAGAGAGGCCTCGAGGGACAATGCTTCAAGTAAGCCACTGCTCTAAGTAAACAACCATCTCTACAACTTCAATGAAGTTCTGCAGTTCAATCAAGCAAGCATTATTACGGTGAGAACAGCACTTTGACCAGATTTACTATCCTACTGGTAGCAAAATAAGCATGAGCTTTTGCAACCATTATTCAATTTGCCAAGTAACTTATGTACTATGGGGTCTCTTTGCACTACTGAACATTGATCAGGCAGGTGGCAATTTGTAAGCCCCTCCACCCCCAATCCTGACAGGCTACACAAACACAAGGCGCCTGCAAGAAACAGCAAACCATCACCCTTCGAGTTTGCATCCTCCAAACGGAACATATTATTTTTGATGTAGTGCATATTCCCTAAAGGAACTGGTACTGCTTTAAAAAAATACATTTAGGATCTATGTGAGGGAGCAGGCAGTGGTCCCCTGTGCTGTCTCTTTTCCAGGCACTTTGCCCAATATCGTTCTCTTAGGAATTCAAAACCATAGGTTCATTGGACACTTTACAGTCTCAAATAAACAATTACATGCATTTCAGAATTCTGTCGTGAAACGCTTCAAAATCAAGTATCAGTATTCGTTTCCAGTAAATGAATAAGTGCCAAGACGTGTATTTCACCTCACACAGTCGCTTCTTCATGGCTTCCAGACAAATTAACAGTGTGTTTAAACTGGAGGCTGTATTATTGTATAAAGGAGGGGATGTGCTATTTTGCCCCATTTCATTTCGCAGTAGCTTGTGCTGCTTCGAGGCATCAAAATACACATTTATATTTGCCTAATCTTTCTAGAAAAATACAAAAAAGTCGAAGAAATGGTTAAGTATGTAATCAGCAAACCAAATAGCAACTTAGTGTAAATTAACACCACAAGAGCAAAAACAATAAAGACTTACAGTTTTCCGGCAAGAAAACTTGTTTTTTTCATCTACCCTGGCACCAAGGGACCTTGCCTTGTTTATGTTCAATTAATAAATTAAGAAAACCTAACCTGAAATCCGGGCATTCATATTGTCTGCAATTGGTAAAGCGATCTTCATAGCTTTCTAGCAGTTGTGAAAACGCACCTAGTAGGTTGGAGTCCACTATCTATAAAGTATTTACTTCGGTCCAGTAGGTCCCCCCCACTAAAGGAAACAACCTTTCTAGTGAAGAAAGATAACCACTTAATTTGTTATGACATATACAATTGATTTTGCAAACAAATGTGACAAGAGACATGGCAACAAAAACGGCGTAATATTCCCAGACATCACCACCTCCTCTCCAGTCCCTTCAATGCATTACACCAAGGTTTGAGCGTGTGTGGCAGTGTGTGGCCCTGAGCCCATGTATGTTCCAAAATCATTGTCTATGGTCGTTGTGTTGGGGGGGGGGGGGGGTCATCGCACTTATAGTCCGCCCATGCACTCCAAACTTTCGTGTAATTCTTGGGCCATCCTCTAGCCTCAGACTGCCTATTGGCCATGCACCAGTCTAGTCCCTTCCTCCACTCTGGAAGTGAAGGTGGGGTCTCTGCCCTCCAGTGGAGTGCAATATCTCGTTATGCCACTATAAGGTCCATTCAAGGTAACACCAATTTATAGTGACTCATAGCCACGGATTGCCCCAGTACTCGATCTAAGCATGAAAGGTCTCGTTTGCAGTAAGGTCAATATTTCCGTGCAGCCCCATGTGTTATGTAGAAGGTGGTCTTCTGGGGGTCACACCACAGGCAGAGGGAGGAGATGATCGCTCCCATCTGTTTAAGTCTGCACCTTGTGAGGTAGGTTCTGTTAAGTTAATTTAATGAGGCAAAATCGTGTAGCTATGGTTGCTTATAGTGGGGCTGCTCTAGCCTCAGCCCAATTTTTGTCAGCCAGGGTACCTACGTCTCTTTCCCTGGCAACTCGCAATGTTGCAAATGTATGTGGCATACTATGAATCAGTGAACACTAGACCTGCGTTATTTTATAATCCCGTAGTTCCCTCAAAAGTAGTTTGCCCTCTGGGGGAGGTGGATGTTCAGGAAGGTCTTCCAGCCCTATAATTTATGGCGTGAAGGCATGTTGTAACTGTAGATAGTGGTAGAATTGACTATGACGTAAGGCGTATTTATCCTGGAAAGTCTGGTACATTTTAAGTGTTGTACCCTCAATCAGGTTTCCCAGGGTAGAGGTGCCAGTAGCGTTCCATTTGTGGAAACCCACTTGGTGTAGAGCAGCTCCTCCCCCCAGTGGTGTCTACCTTGCAAGTCTCTAACTATTTATGGCTTTCAGGGAATTTCTCCACACCTGAATTACCACCCATGTAGCCGGGGACGGCCAGTGGATTCCATCTCCCCACCCTCTCCAATAAAGTAAATGTTGAATGGATGTGCCCGAGGTGCCCATTTCTCAGAGTCATACGTTGGACTGCCTCCCGTATCGTACCACCAATCAATGATCACCAATTGAGAGGCACTTTTATGTTTCAATGTCAGATGCAGCGATACCACCCTCATATATACACTGAAAGCATTGTCAGAGGGAACGCGGGGGAGCCCTAGTTGCATAGAAAACTACGGAGCATGGAGGGAACTTTCTAATAGAAGGATGTGGTGCATGGGTAGTTCCGTAACTGATACAGGAAGCTGGAGAGGGAGACTATCATACAGCTGGGGCAGTGACCCATGAGAGACAGCGGAAGCTTGGACCAGGATTTAATATCTGCCGCTAATCTAATTGAAGCTACCACTTTAGTTTTACAAATGTAGTCAACTGTTGACCAGAGAAAATCTTTACTTTAATTTTAAAAACAAAGCATAGCCATCAGCTTAGCAATAACACAGAAGTGTAATTGCCACAGAGTCCTTTAATTAAAATAGGTTAATGAAAGCAATATGTTCCACTCGTTATGTTTACTATATCCATCTTGTTGAAAAGTTCTAGACTTGAACCCACAGCTTTATTAGAGAATCGTTCAAGGCCTTTGGAAGTAAAAAGCTTTGATTGGAACAGTATGATGCTTCCTAATAAGTCCTCAGCCCAGCCACTATACAGAGCACTTACACCGCCCCCCATGTCTTTATGTGAAGTACTTTGGCATCCAAATACCTTACTAGTGTGACGTGAGCAGTGCAGTACGCAGGAGCCAGAGTTGGGATCCGCACAAGAAACTAAAGAAATCCACCCCAATCGGAGCTTTGAATGGATAAACCTTTCTTTTGAGAGAGTACTGGTATTCTCTGTTGGAAATGTCTGTCCACTTAAAGCACTGACCCTAATAGGCCATTGGCCTTTTTCACATTGTTTACTGGGAATTTATCACAAATCATTGAAGGGATCGAGATCAAATCAAAGATCCGCTGGCCACCGAGAAGCAAATGAGGATGTGTGGCTTTAACATCAACTGGGAGGTCCAGGAGGCTGTCAAGCCCTGGAACACATGCCCTGAATGGCACAGGCCTTTAGAGATTGTCCGCCACTGTGGAGCCAACAGGGCCAAGTTACAGCACATGTACCCAATAAGGGACAGGAAGAATTCAACAGGTTCTGCGAAGCAGCACCCCTGTTCAGCTGATGAAAAGGTGTCCAAAATAAGCAGCTTTTCTCAGCTCAAAGAAAAGTTGAAGATCAGATTAAGACTTCATCAATGAACCAGGCCCATGATATCTCTTCACCACGAACCACAGTATGCCACCATTCCAACCGAGTGATGCTCAGACTCTTGTTTGCTGACTCCACTCTAATTAGGGGGGAAAAAAACACTTTTACTTGGAAAGAAAACCTATTTGCCTTCTCTTGCGTCATACCAACAAACTAGATAATTTTAGTTAAAAAATAATTCACCCCCACAATTAGATTTCCTGTAAACTGAATCCACCTCTTGGAAAATGTCTTAATTAGGTGAAGGGTCTTGTGGATATAAACTGAAGAATCAGAAAAAACTACAAGTAACTGGGGCACCTGCAAGTCTCATAAGACCCTACTTTCAAAACAAAGCTACAATGATTGTATGCGGTTCATTTTGCTAACCTGTCTCTTCTCCCAAAATTTTATCACATATTCCAGAGGGAAAGATTTACTTTGACGTCGATTCACTGCAATGGCAGGAGCAGTAGCAACTGCCTTAGTCCCAAAACAGCTCCCATTAACAGCTTAATGGGTCAAGGAATGGAAAAAGAGTGAAACTAAAGGATCATTGAGCTTTAGAAGGATATTCCTTCTGTATGTCTTGGTGTGGCTTAATTTTATGCTGTTGTGATGTGTTATATCGCTTTACTATGTAGCGGTGTAATTGTGTTGTGCATTTTAAATGTAGTCATATTGTATTGTTGACTTTTTGTGTTCCTGCTGCATCTGTGTTTGGTGCTGTTTTATTTTTGTGTTGTATCATGTAGAAGTGATATTGTATTATTACTGCTGTGGTGTGATAAGCTGTTTTGCTGTATTCCTTTGTATGTATGTGTTTTCTGCTTTATTTTTCTAGCAATGGTGGATGCGTTGTGTCTTGTTTTGGACTTGTCCTTTGATGATTTTTATGCAGTGTTGCAAAATGGTTTGTGCTGCAACAGATTGATTCATGGCGCAAAATTCTTTGGTATGGGTAAATCTTCTGTAAGCTTTGGCTGTTAAATTGGTGAACTAGTTCCAAAACCACAATTTTAATAAAAAAATGATGGTGGGTCAGATTCATCTTTGTAAGGAAATGGGGTGTATTATATGGTGCAAACTCACCATGTAATACACTTACCAAACCCATTAGGTCCAAAATATTTCATCTGGAAAACCCTCAACTTAATTTTCACTAACCATGGCACTGAGCAGCAAGGCTTACACAGAGGAACAAGTGTTTAGCATTTAAACAGCATCAAAACAATTGAAGAAGAAATCGACCCAACACTCAAGAGATCCAACACCAAATTATAAAAATAGACTGTATTGTTATAGGAATTTAGAAACTAGAATGGCAAAGATCCACCTGAGAGTTCCAGAGATATTGATTTTACAAGCAAAAATAAACAATTTCACTCAACCACGAACAAGCCAAAGTCAATTAATTGGGTACTTAGAATTTTTTCTGAGAAAACTTAGGTAAGTGTTAATGTGGTCGGTGAGAAGTACTTGGGGCGATCAACTCTGGAAGGGAGCTAGTCAGGGTGACCAGCAAGGTTCTTAAGAACAGTTACCTTCACACAAGAAGCAATCCTTCAGCAGTACCAGGCACTTTATCCGTACTGTAATGGATTCCTATGATCCTGATGTAAGGGATGAAGGATTCTGAAAAAGCTCCAAGGATGCTGTGGCTGGGATGCTGCTAATGGGGTTATTTCTGCAGGGGTTCATCGGTCCACGAAGATGGTGAGGGGCTCCTGTTTGCAGGACTGATATCCCATGAGGTTTCTACGGTCTGACCGAAGTCCAGTCACCACTGGACTACCAGTCGCCCCATGTTTCAGTCACAAGCCAATCCTTCTTGGGTCAATAACTTTCCTTCCGAGAGTCCCAGCAACTCTCCAACAGCACTCAAGGGTTCAGCAAACTAGGTTGCAACTCTGTATGTCCGGTCTTGGCCTCTGGTGCTGCAAGGCAGTGCTGGTAGTGGGTTGAAGACTTTGGACTGTCAACTTCTCCCAGGAGGCTTCTTCAGCCTTGTGACCCTGTGCAGGCCTGTCAGCTTGGAGTCTCTTGGCTTGAGTGGGCTCTGGAGACAGCTTCTCCTCAAGCAGGACAGTCCCTCTCTTTGCTTGCCACCCGGTGCAGACCTCGTTGGTTTAGCCTCTCTTTGCTGGTCCCTTGGTGCAGCAGGGCAGTCCTTTTTCACTCCTTCTTCTGAGTCAGTCAGGATCTGCGTGCCAGTGGTGATCTCTTTAAGCCCAGAAAGTGCCCTCAGGGCAGGATGAAGTTGGTAGTCAATGTGCTACAGGCTCCATCCCACCAGGTGACCACTTCCTGTGGAGTGTGACATCTGGCTATCCTAGAGTGCACCATTCTGCCCACTTCTAAGATGGCGAGCTCCCTCTCTCGGTGTACAAACCTCCCTAGCCCACCCCCGGGATGTGGCTCCCTCAGGGTTACACACCCCTGGGAACAGGTTTCCCCCCCTCTGTTTCCTGTGCCAGCCTGTCTGCCTCAAAAATAGGGAAGCCCCACATCCTTTCAAAGCAGCTTTACCTTTGAAGACTGCCTTTTAGGGTTAACACCCAAGTAGCTTCCTATAGGAGGGAGGTGACACCTTCCTGACGTGCAATCCCTCATTGTTCTCTTTCTGGAGAGTCATTAGCACATCTCTCCAAGAGGGCAGAAGGCTGCCTTAGGGAGTATTCTCCATGTATACCCGGGGCGGCACACAGGTTTTAAAGGCAATAAAGTGGTAGCTTTGTTAAAGCTGTTGTTAAAGCTGTACACTGCAGCAAGTTATAATAATTTTGACTTGAGATACAAGTCAAGTTTAATGTAACTGTGTTGTTTGATATCCTGGAGAGCTCAATGAAGTCACACTGTTCAGGAGTCCGCACATCTGAGTGGTCACCGTGTAACCCTGCATTCGTTAATGGGGTGACCAAGTCTTTCCACAGTAAAACAGCAGTATTGCAGGTGCCCCTCCCTTTAAGACTCGGTAGGCCTGCCATAGGGTTGCTTACACACATATACAGGGGATGTGGGGGCAATACTTTTATTGCTAAGGTCAGGCTAGCAGAGCGGAACTGCTCTCCCAGTCTGCAGTGGTAGACTGGGAGGACTTGCTTTAGTTGGGGGACCTCCAAGTTGGCACAACCAGTACTTACATGCCCTGGGTACCATTTACTAGGGCCTTACGAGTAAGTTAGCCATTTGCACTGGCTACAGACAATCCAAAATACATTTTAAGGTCAGGGCACTGGCAGTGAGGTTGGGTTAGCAAGCCTCAGTGCACTCACAGAGATGAAAAACCAGCTGCAACAGTATCCAAAAAGAGGCATTTCTTTACAACCTTCATGACATGCTTTGTGACATCTGTTTGCTGTAAGGAAGAGAGAAAACTCCCATATAATTTAACATGGGAAATGCTATATTCAAATCAATCCTAATATTACTTCCCCCCCTTGGACCAAGATGCAAGAAATGTTAAACAAAAGGGTTTGTTTAATTTAAACGGACAAGCTTCATTTCATGTAGATTCATTAAACTGACTCGCATATAAAAGTGAAAACACAGCTACACAACTAAGTAACCGTTTAAACTTCACTGAAAACCTTTTGTAACACAAATATATTGAAAACAACTGAACTTTACACCAAGCTACAAAAGGGCTTTCTTCTAAGTAAAGCTTCATCATCAAGTCATGTGTGGTGTAATTTCTTTCAGCAATGTTTTGCTGTAACTCGCAGCAAATCAAAAATTCCAATGAAACTTAAAATGGGAGATGCAAACTTTTGACTACCCTGGATCAAAAAGCACTTTGGCCAATGTGCAATAAATTCGAGATTAAGACCATGAGCTGGATGTACCAAATGTCTGTCAAATTTGCGCAAGTTTGTCAAACACAAAAAATCCATAACCTTTAGAAGTTAGAAACACATTCGCTCTCAATTGCTCTCTGTAGTGTTTGAATGTACAAGTATGGCGTTTAGGTTAATATATATTTTGCTGAATATTTGATGTGATTCCCTAGTGCCCAGATATCTAAAAAGTAAACTGTATGAGAATGAGAACACAGAGTTTAGATAGGACCCTTTCCCCCTGACAGGGCAGAGGGATTCAGATGGGTATGCAGAGAACAGAGTCCACCAGCGGTTCCAAGAGAGCTAATCTTACTCTTTGGGAAAGGCAGAGCCTGCAGTGAGGCTGGTCTCCACCTTCATATGGGAGTAACGTGTAGCCTTTACTGGACACTCAGAAGGTACCACGAATACCTATTACAAGGGCCTGCATTGTCCACTGTTGTCAGTTTACAGAAGTCCACCTCAGCAAACTCAACTAAGCTCTCCAGTAACACTTTCAAACAAATGTATCATTCACAGAGCACTTCACAATTACCAGCCTACTTATGTGTCCAGCGAGCAAATCCTGCTTAACCGAATAGCTTACATCAGGACCAGGCAAAGGCTGGTTATATTAAGTCCTCTTTTTTCGAGGCCTATGGCTCGGACGTGTCACTCAGAGTCACAGATTCAGTCTCCATTTACATTCCTCTGGCATTCCGTGAACAACCACCAACTTAACTTAATTCAGGAGGCTTTTTAACATTATTTTAGAGGTTTGGTTCTATTATGTTAAAATCTCAGTTAATTTTGTGAATATTTTGTCTAGTGCTATTTAAACTGAATAGATATTAGTATATCCTACTGAAAATCTTTACACAAAATAAACAAAACATGCAGAACTAATATACAGGTGTGATCAGAAAACTGAAATCGTGAACAAGCAAGGCACATACGAACCAATCTTCTGAGAAGTGTTCGACAAGTTAGATCAAGCTTCACCAATGAGGAGCTCGTGAGCTACTTGTAGCTCACTGGCTCCCTGCAAGTAGCTCTCCTGCATGCAGCCCAGCAGCTTACTAAATTTTGAGCTTTTGCTTTGTGAATTCATATATATCCTAAAATTTAAATGCCTGTATTCTGAATGAAAAAGCATATGCTTATATATTGATGTTTTAAGAGAAAATGGATTTCCAAAACATATTTAGAGCTGATATTTGCCTGATTAATCATGCGGTTTTAGCGAAACTTATTACAAATACTATTAATGTGGTGCTAGGGGCCTTGCAGCTGTGGCTGTCCAGTGTAACACATGTAGAGGCATTCCAAATTGATAAAGCCTGTTCTTTACATTACTGCTTGCCAATCTACTGGATGCATTGAGGTAGCCCCTACCAGTAGTCTTGCATGGCGTGACCAATAATGTAATTGTGATTGAGCTGGGCACTATTTCAACACTAATAGTAGCTCGGGATGATTTACATTGAACATAAGTAGCTCTTACTACAGAAAAGGTTGGAGACCCTTGAGTTAGATATAAAACAATTTGCATTACTCACAGCATTATTTAGTGTCTTCAGTGGAACAAGCCAGTCAACTTATAAAACACGTAAATGGAAATCTTGAGAAACCGCACAAAGAGTTCCTGCTGTTGGGCATCACAACTGCCTTTAGAACTTGCTTCAATATGTAGCGAACAAGCAAAAAAGTAAACCTAATTGGTCAGAGTGTACGTCCAAGATATTCCAATTCAGGGATAGAGTTGGTTTCTGTCACTAAGCATTATGCAGAGGATACCCAACATGCTGGAAAAATTGATCTGTGATGCAGGTGTTATATTTTCTATCGGATAGAAACCAGGAAAACAAAAATGTTCAATTATTTGGAGAATAAACAACCGAATTCTGCAATATTAAATGTTTTAATCCACGTTAAATGCATTGCTCATGATAATATCTGGATAGTACAGAAACAGTGATAAAGATATAACATACATATTAAAGGCACATATAAAGATTAAGAAGTTAAAGCTGATAAAAGTGACAGTAAGTAAATAGTATTTTCAGATCAGGTATCAGAAACAAAACCAGCTCGACGGTTCCATTCAACTGCATGACAAAATACTGAAGAGCATAATTTCATCTTTACGTCCGTATTTTCCTTCAAGGAAAAAAAGACCTATAAATAAGTTACAATACAGTGAATTTGCCTGAACTCACTTTGTTTCTGCCTTCCAGCCTTTATTAAGTCACATAAAACAGCATAAAAACTGTACACACTCTTGAACAAGATAGTCGATTTTTTTTAATATATAAAATAAGATGTTTTCAAAGATGTCAATGTTACAACAAGGAAAAACCAAGCCTCGTTGCAGTCACTAGTATAATAAAATATATATTTATATTTATATTTATATATGCATAAGTTTTTGTTTATTTTTTTACAAAACATGTATATTAATTGCGTTTGCGCAAACCATTTGTCTTTTAAAAGATGACCTTAACTATTCTAATAACTTCATGAAAATACAACAGGCGGATAAATACTTCATGTTTGTAACATAACACGTCACACATCATCAGCTGGCAGAGGAGGTATGTTGATTCTTGGTCTTGTGAAAAACGCCATCTTCTCCCTAGTAAGAGAAAAGAGAAAGCGGACTAAGCATAATGTAAACAGGACTCAGTAAACATGGAGTATGCATTCTGATTGCTTTTGAAAATGTTTTGGGCAAGAGGTGTTTGAAAGTGATCAGTGGGGAACCAGGGTACTGACCAGTGGTAAGGACATTCTTGCCTAGAAATTTCGTGAATATTTTTCCTCAAAACATTAATTTATATCTTACACAATGTTATACAAAATTAAACAGGACTGACCTGTGAACCCAAAGCAGCCCTGCCAAATGTTGTCAGACTAGCCCCAATAGGGGCATAGCGAGCGAACCCGACCACTACAAAGGGGCTTGGGGAGTTCTCCACTGCAAGAAAAGTTGGCGAAAATGGCAAGAACAGTGCATTCTACAACACATTTTTCATTATGTATTCAACTGTATTAGTTTTAAAGCAAAGCAAATGATGACCTTAAAGTGCACCATGATGCAGCAATTTTTAAAGGGGCTCTTCATTGATTCACCATCCAAGAGTGACTCTCTTGTCTCATACCCCCTCTCACATGTATTTCATTTGTTTTGTAGCGCCTCTCTTACCAGCATCGGGGGCTGAAGCACTTTATATCACACATACGTACAGAGGAAATGAATCTTGTGTGTAAACCAGTGTATAGAAAACGTTATTTAAGACAAAGGGGACTAACAAGGTGTAGGATTCACATGCCATCCATACTAGTAGGCATTTTTTTTTTCCAGTGCTTGGGCTAGGGAAGCATAAACTCAGGATTCAGACCGTAACACAGTACTTTACTAATAATTTATTTCTAGCCAAACCAACCCTTTTTAGCAAAATTAGCGTAATCAAACACTGGGTAAAACATAGCTTTCTAATTTGTACCATGCAGTTTGCCGGCAGCTCTTTGATGGCAGTTCAGAGCTCACAGTGCGGGATTACGATTGTAGTTTATGAACTGCACATTAACAAAAAGATATCTGTGACAAAAGCAGTATCCAACTGACCACTGCAAATAATATAATGACTTGAGGAGGCACTAGCCCCAGCTTTAAAAATCCACATTATTGCTGACTCAAAGGGAGACCCAGAAATACTTGACAATGCTACTGGAATTGCAGGGGGAAATACACAACAGGACTGCAGCTGAGCAAACCTTGGAGAAATCCCTTGTGTATGTCCGGACTAAGGGGCATATTATGTATCAGGGCACTTTGCAACTTTAACCTCACCCCCTTCTAAAAAGGAAAAAACAGAATCATTGTACATTATTACAGAAGGAGCAGGAGGGAGAGCTAAATGTACCCTGTTACCAAAAAGTAAGAATCCAAACACACATGCAAGGAAGTATGCAACTCTGGGAATCGAGGCCCAAAGGAATAGGCTCACTTGGAATCACGTATAGTAGACTACTGTGTAAACGTTTTGTTGAGTGCTTTAATTATATTTTGGAGAAACTATAAGTAATAGATGCTATAGTAAGTTAGCTCAAATGTCCAGCAAACATGTTATTCATTCTCCGACTTCATCATCTAGTCAATCCTTTTTGATTACTCAGCTTATTTAGCCCCCACTGTGAAACCTTTCCTTGCGCCACAACAATCAGAATTTACATCAAATCAATTCATTGAAGATGTAACTGAGATGGCTAGGTTACAGTAAATGTTCTCAAAGACAGATCCAAACAAATTTAAGCCAATAGGGAAACAATTGTTGTTAAACATGATTTCCCACAAGTCGCTCCAGAATGCATACCCTGCATATTAATTCGGAAAGATATCCGATTCTACCTATATCAAAGAAGGAGGACTTCACTGCTTTAAAAAATAAAGTTGTTTACTAGCTCAAATCCAACGCAGGGTGGATTTTACGATGTATCACCAGAGGTATGTTCTGTTAGAAGATTTCCCTTGTTGTGTATACATATAAAGGAATCTCCAGGAGTTTGTGCAATTCTTAATTTTAAAAATCCCACTATTGTGAGATCCCTTTTAGAACCCCTTCATAAATTACATTTTGTCCATGGTTCCATTAAAGCCATGCATTTAGGGTATTTCTATAGACCATCTAGAGCAACAGCAAGAAATGCTAAATCTCGCAGGGCTCATAGGACTTTTATTTTTGAGCCAAGGAACAGTTTTGAGAATTTATCTACCCTGGATAGCCAGGTTTGACTTGCCCAAAATGCTATACCCAAGTCATGTGATTAACAATGCTTCAGGAGAGTTGAGGGCCTGCCTGAAACTCTTCCACAGCAAATCATTGTGTCAAGGTGCTCTCTTCATGGAATCTTGCAGATATTCAAACAAAACTCTTTCACCTACACTGGTTAGCAGCTTTTATTAGGGGTTATGATGTTGTAATCTGTGTGCAAGAAACCTGGACTCATGATACCTTTAACATAAATGGCTTATACTTTATACACTGTCTGGCTACCCTGTCATGTGCTGGTAGAGCAAAAAGGGTCTAGCAACCTTCTTAGTTATTTTAACAAAGCTTGTTTTGAAGGAATTATGTATCACTCCAATGTATCAAACAATACTTTGAAAGAGTCCCTATTCCTCTGATATTTTGCAGATCAATTATTATTGTAGCCTTTTTTATGATTATTCCACTAAGGTTATTGATAACTTAAAAGAGTACACAGCAATTTTTCATGAGGCATACAAAAAACAGAAGTCCTATTTTTATGGGTAGTGGATTTTACTCTAAGTCTGTGTAGCATCGGTAATAATGTGTTGATTGGTTTAACTGATATAGCGGGAGAGGAACAGATTCATTTTATACTCATACAGGGAGGATCTAAATGTGATTGTAACCTCCAGAAATGTGGTTTTTGCCAGGACTATCAATTTTTAGAGCCTTCCTGTGCTTCCACTTTTAAAAGAAATAGAAAATGTGGCTATACTAATTACAGTATTTTATCTCTTGACCTTGTACCCTTACTGCAAGATTATAATTCTATAGCTAGCTGTGTCAGTGATCATAACCCCATCTTTGCTTCCTTGGGTTTGAATTTAAAGGATAATCCTAGTGGAGGAGCGTGCAAGAAAATAGCATATATGCAAAATAAATGAATTCGAACTAAATGAGAGAATGTACACAAATAATATTTGTTTGAAGATCTTGTTAGGGACATTCAGCCTGATTTTAGATTAATGATTGTCCATGATGTGGCCTTTCAGATTATGATAGAGGCCTTTAACTCGGCCTGTGCAGCAATTTCCTTTAAGCTGCTCGCAAACAGACCAGCAAAAAATACTTACATGGCTAGTTTAATCATGCTTGTACAGCTGTCCTCAAACAATTAAAATTAGCACTCTCCAGAAAACTGTGTTTAAGGGATGAAATAAACTCTGCTAGGGGGGCATACAAGAAAATCCTGGATAAAAGTAAAGCCGAGATTAGAGCTGAAGCCTTGGAGGATTTAGAGAAGGACAGGAATTTAAAGGACAATGCAGCTTTTTGGACAGTTGTTAACCATTCCCCTTTTCCTGGCTATCAGAAAAATGCAATTGAATGTATCCTAGTTCAGACATAGGTAAATCACTTTTCTAATATTTTTTGATCCTGTCATATAAAAAAATAAATCCCCCCAGTATTGTGGAATCATAGTGTAGTCAGGGTTCCCTATTATCACTGAGTAGGTCCATATCTATAAAGGATGCTATTCCCGCAATCACAGCAAGCCCATCAGGAAAAGCCCCGGATGGAGTCCCTATGGACATATCAATTTGTCTCTTTTTTTTTATAGATATTTTGTTTACAATCTTAGGTAAAGTTTTAGTTTCCAGTTTGGAAACTTTGGTGGACGAGGGTACAGTTCAGCTTCTGCACTGGGGTAGGCACAGTAAAGCAGACACTTAATCTCCATCTAATCTCAGGGAAGCATGTCAAGGCCAGGAGAGGATCTGTACATTTAGCTTTTAAAGACCTCTCCTGTGACTTTGACTTAGTTTATTGATCTAAACTCTGAGCCGTTTTGGAGGAGGAAGGGTTTGATTTGGCCATTATTAACTTGCTCTGCCAAATACGTCACAATACAGTAAAAAAAAAATTATATGGAATAGACAGCAAACTCTCTCCTAGTATAAGGTCTACATTGGAAGTTTGTCAGGGATGTGGTGTTGGACCCGTTGCTTTTTCTGTTATATATAAATGGGTGAGAAAAGCATCTATGTGAAGCTGGTAAAGATATGCCACAATTAGGGAATTCAGTACAGGTCTTGTTCTGTGCAGATGATATGGTTCTAATTTCAAGAACCGCAAATGGCCTCCAAACTCTTTTAGAAGCTTTTAATTATTTTATGAAGTATTTGTATCTTTAAACCAATTCATCAATATCTTTTATAATGAAAGTGGGACCAAAACACACAAAAATGAGGACATTCCAACTGGGTGGGATGGGGATAGCCAGGGTACAAAACGTTAGGTACTTGGGCATCCCTCTGGACTTCCTTATGAACTAGGAATCTCTACCTAAATGTAGGGCTTTGCAACTTCAGAGTCCCATAGAATCCATTTTTAACTTTACAAGACAATTGGGCCAAAATGCCAGTGAAGGAGGTTACTGGAATTTACAAAAGCAAGTGTGTGGCCATAGGGAACTATGGGGCAGCAGTCTGGGGGGGGTAAAGCAGCTAAGTGGCTACAAAGGGTGGAAAATAAGTTTCTATGTAGACTACAGGCAGTGCCAAAATCTACTCAGTCTTTTATGAGTCATTTTGAAAAAGGGCTGGATTTTATGTCTGAAACTCTGTGTTTTAAGCCCATAGGTACTATGGCTAAGGATTTGGGGTTCACGAGAGGCAGGCTCCACCAAGGAGATTCTGTCCAATTGTCTTTCATTGAATAACGTTTCAGCTATTCTCTGGTTCGTATATGTAAAATAATTTTTTAATAGCTTGGGTACTTCTGAGTTCTTTTTAATTCTGATAGCATACTGTTTTTTAATTGGTGGACTGAAACACACTTTAGGGACTTTCAAGCCTTGCAATGATGTTTAAGCCATACTCCTTTAAAATCTTGCCCAGGTCCACAATTTATTTGTATAATATTTTGTTAAATGCAGAGTATAGATTTTACTTGACGAGATTCCATTTCAATACTAGTCTTTCTCTTTCTTGGTGGCGTTACCAAAGCGGGGAACTTGGCCTTCAGTGCTCCCTAACTGCCCTTGTGGTAACACCTCTAAACAAAGCACAGTGCATTTATGCTTTTTGCCCATTGGATGGATGCCCGTGGAATAATTTTTTTACAAAAACTTTTAAGAGAAGCCAATTTTAGACAGCATAAGTTAGCTTTAGCACTCTTGTGGCATCTTAGCTCATTTCACATTTGTTGTGCTGTCAATAGATTTTTTAGATGTTCCCTGACTATAAGTAAGTAATATGGGCCCTCAGTGTGATGGTATACATTTTTGCCTCTGTTTTTATCTGTTTTATTATCTGAATGATTAGTGATAATACTGGCCACTAGGAAGAGAGTTGGGTTCTTAGTATGTTATGAATTTTTGTCTTTGTTTTATTTATTGTTTTTAATATGTAAATGGAATCTAAGATCATCCATTAATCAAAGTATAGCGTTTTTTAATGTTTATTCACCTACATGTGCAGGCTTACTGAATTTACAAAATATAACTTGGGCTAGCTTTTGGTAAAACTTAGCCTTGTGCTCATCTGCTACACTTTTATTTTCTTGTAATCACTCCCTGATTCTCAGAAAAAGATGTGGACTGTAGTCTGAATGTATTATTTAGTTGCTTTTGATAATGCTGTTTAACAATGAAAATAATTTACCACTTTTAGCACTGTATTTGGATGTATGTTTTTCTTTTTACCTTCTCTGTGCGTTTATGGCTATTTATAGCTGAATAACAAAAGGTGAGGATGTTGAACAAAATCCTTGTAAGGCTAATAATCTGGTCAAGAAAAGCCGATGCCCAGTACATAACCCAGGGACTGCTTTATGAAAAGTGCCCCGAGTGCACAACTGGCATTTGCACCCAAGTTCTGTTGGGAGGTAACTTTCGTATTAGAGAAGGGTCTGCAAACACTTGCACGGCACCTTCTGGAATGCATATAGTGCTGAAACTATCCTAAGGATGTGCGTCCTCATTTGCACGGGGGTGACTGAAAATGAGGAAAACACTTTGCCTCTGCGCCTGTGCTGTACTACGGATGTAGAGGTAAAGAGGCTCTCAGGAGGCAAACCGTGTGCCACAAGGAGATGGTGCACAGTCAGTGCACCCCCAGAAGACGCCTCTCTGGTGGGGGAAATGTTGTCCATGGACTCCTGCAGAGGCATCTCTGCTCCACGGGTGCCGCCCGCATTAAGAAAAACAAACCAACTGCTTCAAACCAGCAGGTCCACCTTTTATTAATGTGCTGCCCAACTGATGAAGCGCATCGTCCTGATTTACACAGGGCATACCTAGTCATAGGCGCGCCATGGATTAAACAGACAGAGCACCCTTAGTGTTACACAGCTCTTTGGCAAAGCAGATTTTAGCTCTTTGGGTTACCAAGTAGAACAGATTATCCTGCTGAGGATCTACCTCAGCATCTTATTCACTTCTTCTGTTGATTCCGCAACAGGTTTATGGTGAAAACCTTCAATCAAGTTGAGCACATATACAAAATGTCCCTACAGTTTATATTTTTCTCGTTTATTGAAGAACATGTGAAAGAAGATCAACTCTCTCATAGTGAACAAAGGTTGTGCAAGTTGCACGTCAATAGTTGCTCAAGGACCCCTGAAGTTACCCTTTATTTTGAAATAATATCACAGCACTTCTGTCATCAAGGCTGTGCAGGTTATGATATTCAGGGGTTTCTAGTTATTGAAAAAACACAACATAAACTCATTTAAATTTAGGTGCAATTTGCATAGGACTTTCAGTACATATAAGGGGTGTAGAACTATTCGGCATTCCTTAAATATGAGATTTTATATGATCTTTTTTGTGAAAGGGCACTGCTCCTCCACGCTGCCGTCAACTGCCACATCGAATGGTACCTTACACAGTAGGAGTTTTAAATGACATCTTAGAATTTGTACAAAGGTAGTACCATCACTTTGGATAATATCACACTGAGCTCCCAAGCTGAGGCGGATTGCTTTCTTTCAATCTTCTACAAGGTATGGACCTGTGGGATCTTAAAATAGTTCTTGCACTCCTCCTAGTCACCATTAGTTCAGAATTATGCTGTACACTTGCACGCTCAATGCAATAAACCTAATAATGTGTGGGATATAGAAGAGTGAAGGGGTGAGCATGCTCTAAGCATGTCGGCATGGATCAACTGGACTTCAATGAACAGCTTTACCCAGGTGATGATCTTCTGGCTTCCCAACATATCTTAATGCACTTGTGAACTTCAGGAGTTAAAGGTCACTGTATCAGCAGCATCACACAAAGTTGAGTCTCCTCATGCGTGGGTCTGCTGAACAGTAACCACTGCTGACTGACATCACATTTCTGCTGTTCTCTGAATGCCAGCATTAAAGCCATTCGGTCATATAGTAGAAAGGAACATGACGGTAGCATGGCTTTGTCAAACAAAGCTTGTACTAAACATGTTTTATTTGGAATCTGGATACATTTCCTCCAGGGAATAGTCATATGAATCCTTAAAGTTATCAATTTCACAGTCAGATCCAACATCCTGTGTCATGTTTGTCCCGTGTGCTGCCCATTATTTTGTCCATTGTCAAATTCAGCATGTGCATGAGGGACACTGTCTTTATGCAAATCCTCACACGCCACATATGGTGCACAGGCTGGTCAGGTATCTGTGTTGAATGCTCTTCAAAACTGATAGTTCTGGGGACAGGTCGATGTCTGCATCAGATTTGTTCAGAACAATAAATCGATTTTTAGGGCATCAAATACATTGGATTTCAGCTCAACAAACTGAAGGTCTGTGTAGGACGAACACTTAGTAGGTTTTAATTGGAACAGCGTAAGAGTGTTGAGACCAGTGCTTAATTTGGGCCGGTTTACCAGTGCTTGGCATGGCCCTTAATTTTCAACACAAGCATTTATGACATCACCTGGTGCTGTTTGTCTAATTTTGAGGTGAGTACCACAAAAGAGTGTTCAATAATTTACTATACATTAAAAAATAATAATACTGGATGCCCAAATCATTCTTATAACTTGGGTGGTGTGGAACAGTCTAAATTGTCACACTTGCAGAAGTGTGATGGTAAGTAGTTGTGCTGGCACTGGCAGGGCCTCCTGAGAATGGCCCTGATACTTACTTTTTTGTATGAACTAAGCATTGGTTGAGATGCGTTTCTGGACAGTTGTATCTAACCTTGTGTCAGGAAGGTTATTATCTTTCCTGAGAGCAGCAGTCATGTTCATAAGATCAAGTACTTTCACAATTTCTTCAAACCTGAAGCAGCCATCTTTGTACCTACTTCTTTTGTGGTCCTCTTTGTACGAAGCCTAGCAGTTTGGGGTTATTATCCTTCTGTTCTGGCTAAAGACACGTATTTCCTAAACTGAAGATATCCATCACCAGAAACTTTGGTGGCTCTGGAGGGAGAACTAGAAAGCAGTGGTCCACCTCAGTGGAAAATTGACTCTGTTACAAAAAGAGCAGTAGGTTCACGCAGTCTGTCCACGGACAAGAAAGGAACTCCAGAACAACAGTTTCAGTCTCTGGTATGGAACCTCCTTTGACGCCCAGTTTCAGGCTGCATGTAAAAATGTTTTACATGGTCAGTTAATACAAGTTGGTTGGAGTCATCTAAAACAAATCTAAAAAAAGAAAAAAAATGGAGGACAAATGCAAAAGAGGAATGGCATACAACTGCAAGTAGTATATTCAAATCACAGGCATCCCTTCGAGACAAACTCCCATAGTTCTGTTCCAAATCTTTGGTCATAGCACAAACCAACCTATAGATAATCTATAAAATCTATAGTGCAAAATTTATGACACGAGAGCAGAGTGAAAAACCTCTGCGATTGTGGAATTTCTGTGGACGCCATTAGTTTGCCTGACAAAATCATATATTAAGGGACAGTTTGCAGTAGAACCTTGTTTTGAACTGGTGTCTAGAATGAGCTAAGTTACTACTGCTGGAAAACACACAAACCCTCAGTTTCTGCTTGCATCTCAATTTAGGGAGCGACCTTTCACTAACACCACTGAACTTTACAAATGGCAAATAGACTGCAACTAGAAAGATACTGTTTCTGCTGCACGTTGCGGAAGATGTTGTTATACGTGTCATATCACTGAGAAGCAGTTAGATGAGAACAAATTGTGTGTCCAGGTTTGATTACAATGTTGTGCATGCCCACTTACCTAAAGGTCTGCACCTGAACCGGCTCCTTCTGATTTTGTCCACGCAGCTGGTATACTTCTTTGGATGCTTTCTTAAGCATTTTTTCAGCTGCATGTTCTTGACATTGCTCGAGTTTGGTCTGTCTTGTCTAATGAGAAAAAGAATTACAAAAATATAGTGAACTGTGCACCCAATCAAAATTCTAATCATTCTGAACGTTCTTTGGGCAAGTACAGAAATGTGGTCGGTAATCATTTTTCTCCTACTCGCTTGTGGAACTAAAAACCAAGCACTAGGATGCAAAACGGGTCAACAGTGGAAAATGAAGATAAAAACTTGAATGGTGCAGGAAACTTGTACCACAAATTTACATAACACAAGAGGATCGTACACAAAAAAGTTTAACTTAAAAAAAAAAAACAAATACCGTGTAAATTCAAGTTGACCAGAGTAACCACCACATAAATATGAAGGTGCGAGGGCATGTACGTGTAGCAGTGTCAAGGAAGGCAGAGTAGGGATGCGACCGGTGAGAGGTGTGCAGACGGTAGCTACAGTGAGATAAACTACTGAGACTATGGGGATGGCATAGCCTGGAAACAAAATCGGAATGGTAAAATGCATAAGTCAGATAGAGGTGGAACAGGACAGGAGTAAGCTAGAAAGAAGACTGAAAAAGAACCTCATGAAGAACAGGCACTGGTAGAACTAAAGCTTGGCTAGTTGACCTTTTGGTTTTGCAAATACTTGGTGCTGATGCAGCTCAGCATATGGAAAAAGTAAAGTGCTTATACTGCACAACATCGTGGAAAAAAACACAAGAGCTGCAATGACGTGACCATAACACTAGTGCACATGTGTGATGATGTATGTGTGCCAATGTAACCACGTATACAGTATGCATTGCGAGCATCAGAACAGGGGTGACATTGTTATTGATTTGTTTTATCTAACAATCTAAGATGTAGGGTGCAACATGGGAAAATCTGAAGTTCACCTGCTTTCACAAACTCACATCCTCTGCTATATAACGTTTGAGGAGATGCAAATCATTAATCTCTAGCCTAAAGCAAGTTTACATAAATATCGACCAAGGGAAGAAAAAAATGAAATAAAGGAAACATTCAAAAGACCACTCCTTTCGCCCTTTATCGAAAAGCTTAAATATACTTACTATATATTCTTTGAACAAAATGTTCAGTGTTGTATTAATTGTAGTATAGTGAAGGAAGGATTTATTGTTGCTAAAAAATTAAAGGAAGACACACGAAAAAGCTACTAAAAGTACAGAAAAACAATTCTGTGTCAAGATTTTTGTTACCCATACATGGCACTCTAGTGGGAGCAAGGAGTGGTGTTCTTGCATGCCTTTCATGAAGGAGGCATCAAGGGATGCTTATTTGCCTGACTGTCCAAGGGGGAAGTAAACTGCATTTTTGAAGGTGCAATGGGACAAGAAGGTGGTCTCTTTTCCTTTTTTGCTTTATCTAGGCAACACAAGCTGTAGACAAAGGGATGGGAGGAGTATTTTAAAACAGCAATAACAAGAATCACCAACGCTGATGTTGTACAGAATGAGTGTTGAGTGTGTCTGTTCATCACTTATAACAGAGCGTTGACCTCCCTGCCTGGCGTTGGCAACCAATTTTTTTTCTACTTTTTCAGGTAGCAAGTTACTGTTTCTTGCTTTGATCACCAGCATTTCTCAGTTACTCTGCTTTTGTAATGTCCTCACCCCGAATCCAAGGAAATAAGAGTGTGCCATCATCACTCTACTTTCTGTCAAATTGTACCTGCTGGAATGAACCCTCTTCTGGTTTATCACGGTGGAAGAGGTATTACTTTAATAATCCTTTCATCAATCGCTGAGGTTACTGCTGCAAACCCTCCTCCTTCTACACCTGGCTTTACAATGGCTGTTGCTACCTTCCATGCTACGATTACTGTTCTTCCCATGACTGATCGCCCATCTCTCTGTATTCAAGCCTCTTTTAAAAATCATTGGCAAAAGACAATAGGTCTCCACCGGCAAAACCGAATGCCTCAACATGCCTACCAAAAAGTCATGGCTCAGGCAGCAGAGTTAAAAAGAAACAGGAAAGAATTTAACAGAACAAATACTGTTCTAAATCAGAAGTTCTCAACCTTTTCCGTTCTGCGGACCGCCACTTTATCCTTACTAGAACCCAGGGACCACCACTGAATCATTCCTGGACCCTGAGGACCCCCCACTGAGTCATTACTGGAAGCCACGGATCCCGGCGTAAACACGGTTGATGATTTGAACCACAAAACAATACACACAAAAATACAGAAACAAGCATTCATCACATACATCCACCAACGATCACACATTTTGTTTAATTTGCAAACAAATATAAATACAAAATGCATTTTAATTATAATAGGAAGGCTGGAGCTTTTCAATAATCTATTGAAGCCACACATCAGCCATACTATATTCTGTCTGATGCACCTGCACTGCTCCCACACATCAATCTGAGGATAGTAATTTAATGTTTAGCTGCCAACTTCAAATTCCTGGACATGCACAGTACGTTTTAAAATTTTCAATTGTACATTTAGCCACTTTATTTACATACACTTTATTAATCTGTTAATATTTTTATGCACTCGAGGACCCCCGGGGGCCCTGGACCACCGGTTGGGAACCACTGTTATTAATAATTCAGGGACTTCAGAAAAATCTTTCTTGTTAATGCGAATCACCAGATAATCATATGCATTGACTTGGCACAGATAGCAAAACTGAAAAAAAGTTTTGATATGTTCAAGGAACAGATTCTTTAAGCGTAAAAGCAGAGGACAAATAACTTTTGCTTTGGATAAGAACAGCATACACTGGCTTCTCAACCTGCAAATTACAAAAATAGGAGCCGGGAGAGAAGATATTTATGAGGAACTGACCAAAAGGCTAATTTCTAGAACACAGAAAACCCTCCTTAAACCATCTCCAGCATTCAGTGGAAATATTTCAGAGATTGCCAAAAAGATTTAGTCTAATAAGTCAAACACAAAAAAAAAAAAAAAACGTCAAGTTCTATAAAATATAGAATGTCGCAGAGGGAAAGATAAGTTAAAGTGCTTCAGAAATTTGGTCAAAAAAAGGAGAGGCCTGTAAACAATGTACTGATGGTAGAGGGTTCGCCTGACCATACAGCACGTTGTAAAAGGAGAGACAGGCCTTCGGGCAGAGATGGTGTGGAAGTTGGGTTATTTCTCCATATTTCTCAATGGGGGTAAACTTGTGTACCACCCGAATGAGCCTTTGCTACAGTTCTGGTATTAGGAATCTAAGCACTACCTTCCTCCTCAGAGTAATATATTGAGCTCCTTTATGAACGAGTATGGTCCTGTACTGCAAAAACAATTAGTGTTTGAAACAAACATTAAGCAGACAACATCCCCGAGGAATTCTAATCTGCAAAACAATGCATTCGGAGGATTCTTTTTGTCAATTCTGGCAACAAAACAATTTCGTGGTGGAAGACCTCTTGAGGTACTTTCTCAAGAAACCTCATAGTTGCCTCAACTGAGCTGCAGACTTGTACGGCAGAGGAGCGAGAAGTTGAGACCAGAGAAAACAACTGCTGAAGTGGACGGCAGCAATATCGGTTCTTACTGTCCTCACAGGTAACAATTACCAACAGAAAAGTTTTTGAAAACCTTAAAAAATACTTGTATAGTTAATGTAGGTATGTTTTTAAGCTAATGTCCATTTATGATATTTGAATGTGCATCAATTACAATGCTGTAAGATAATGAAAAAAACAAGATAACAACGGGGGACTGAAATTTCAGATAACTGAGGCATGTTTACGCATGGCAAAGGAATCTCACGTACCTGCCTCTCTGCTTCCCTAAGCAGATTCCGGAAGCGCTCATCCCGTAGGACCCACTGGGGTAACTCAATCTGCCCCCTAAGTTGAACATCCTCCAGGCGTTGCTTAAGCTCCCTCAGAGCATTTATCTCCTCGTTTAGCTGAGACTGTTTTGTTCTGGACGCCTGGAGATCCAGCTCCAGGTCGAGAGATGTCCGTGTCATCAACTCTGCTAAGGAAGGTCTGCAGCAGGATGGCTGAATTCACAAAAAATACACAAACCACACATTTCATAACAGAAAAACAAATTAAACTGAAGGGGTGTGTAAAATACACAAATACGTGGAATAGTCACAGGTGTCGATACTTGAGAAAAAAAAAAAACACTTACCATCAAGATAAACAAACTTCTTTATTGGTTAACAAATTGTAGCTAAACAATTAATCATTAACCCTATATGAGCATGTTTACATCCGGAAACAAGATTTTAAATTGGACGTATCATCTATCAAAATAATAATTTGCGATGGACATATGGCAAATGAAAACTTTTTAAACAATTTAGCTATGCTTTCTCTGCTTCAAGTTCCTTTCAGTTCCAAGTCCTTCTTATCCATAGTTTAGGAAAGAAGCTTTTGCAATGCAATGGGTCTCGCGTTTGCCTGAGTTAGAGCTATCAGCGTTTTAAACTCCTAAACAGACTTTTCTTGCACAAACTGAAAAGTAAAAGAGTTTCACATAAGCAAGCCGAAGGCCGCCATGAGTGCAAAGCAGATACACAAAAGGAAACAAAAGTTCGCTCGCAGTGAAACATATCGGCAAAAGTGCAATTATCCATGTAACTGGCAAAAACATAATTATCCATGTAACCTGCAAAAGTGCAATTATCCATGTAATAGGGGCGATGTAATGCAAAGTGCTCAATTATTGCTCAGCAAGAGCGCACTGCCTATGAAAAAAAATAAAAAGTAGTCCAGAAACCATACGGAAAACATCGAGCCTCGTATGTTTTCAGTAGTTGGCTGGTGCGCTCGAGGAGGGCTAAACACCGGAAAAGGCATGATGTATGCATGCCTTTCACTAATTAAATCAAGCGAATTTTAAAAGGCAAGACCATGAACCAACCAAACTGATGGGCGTGACATGGGCATGGTTAAAAGCCTATAGAGAGATTACACCAGGGATAGTGTGCTTTGCACGCTCGCCCCTTAAAAGGGACAAAATCCCAGAGAAGACACTAGGCAGCAGCAGACACCAAAGAGAGAATTAGCTTACACCTTCACAATACCTTTGAAAATGTAGCCGAACCTCACGATTCTTTAAAAAACGAATTCCGTTGAGATTGTTGACGAAGTCAAACTTGATAAGCAAAGCATAGGAGCATTGATGAAGTGGGTAACCTAGTGTTTTCAAAAAGGTCTACTTGGGACGCATTATATATCAGCTTTCAAAGGGTATGACAACTTCGCACAAGGGGATAAAGGTACGGCATCAAAATACACTTGATAAGCACTGTGGTTCAGAAGTAACAGGAAGCAGTGGGAAGAAAGCAACTGTGGGATGAATACTGTATCACCAGGTTTCCATCAGTAGAATATCATCATCTAGCACTTGACAGCCTCTGAATTTATAGTTCAATGCCCTTAAAGGGAGAATCTGCTCCTCATTTCAGAGGTTGAACATTAACACCATACGGCTGCAAACCACTATTTCCAGGCTTTCAGTCTAAAAGAGATGAGCAATTCACTGCTCACTTCAGATCAAACACTTAAGCTCTTTCTACAGTGGTGCTCACATGCCAATAAGAAATTCCAGAAAATATTAGAAGGCTAAAGAATTGAGAAAGATGCTATCAAGTAGCGATCTGTATTTTGTAATTCTTATTTTTGTTATGTTTTTTTTTTTTTTTTTTTTTAAACTTACGCTGATCATAAGAGCCATTTTAGCTGTGGTTCCATGCCACTTAAAGAAGGTGACATACATTTATATGAAAAAAATGGCACCAGAGTGGCTAAACACTGACCAAGTAAAAACTACATAGGTTTAGAGACCTAACTATACTGCTAGCAGTAGTAAAAACATGTATGTCATGGATAACTCGTGCTCTGGCTATCTGACGTCCCTAGATGGATGAGTAATTAACTGCTGGTCCTTGAATAACTGCTTCCTACAGAGCTTTGCTGTTATATAACGTTTTCACATAAAAAGATCCTGCCTAACCCAGTTGAAAGACATTTGTGATAAACCTGCTCTGGTTGTGCAGGTATTCGCAAATAAACAAGTTGTGAAGCTAGGTATCAGGAGAGCAATTTTTTTTTGAGCTCCTGGTTAATCTAATCTAGTCCGTAACCTAAGTGAGCAAGGCCCATGGGCATCCATACCAGATTTAGCACTGCAGGTTAACTAAGTGACCTATCTACCGGCATCCTTCATTTTATCCATAATGCTGTTTCAATTATGTCCCATGGAGATAGGTATCCTTATTTTATATCATGAGTATCTGCAATGTATTAGGCTCCAATTTCTTTTAGAGTTAACAAAAGAGGCTGGTTTTGATTAATTTTCCTCTGTGCTACATTCATCCTCAATCACATCTGGGTTTTTTTGATAACTCAAAATATTTACCAGAAACTCAACCAATATCAGGGCACATTACATTGAACCGACAAAGCGCGGTGTAGAGACTCGACTCTTCAATCAAATGCACTGGGTAGGGGGGACTATGGGGTGCAGAATGGGTAAACGTGGAAAAAGCATAAAAGGATGAGCGAAGATTGAAGGGACATCAATGGCATTCCAGAGGCTATAGAAGGCTAAAACTCTCTGTCCCCTTTAACGGTGCTTCATCTGTTAAAGAGTAAGTGCCGGAGTCCAAAGTTGTGCTGATAGCACCGCAGCCGTTGCTACTGTATGTCGGCATGCCAATTACTAAGACTGCATGGTCTTGATTTCATCCCATGCTGCTTTAATCAATCACCAGACATTTCAAGTCCCTTTAATGCACTCTTGCAAGTTTATTCTTTCTCCCTTTTACTTTATATCTTTTTTTCTCCTCCTTTTCCCCATGTGTTTTTTTCACTCTCTTGCTCTGGTTCGAAATCTGATAGAAAAAACATTGTGGTGATCCCCAAAAATGAATACCGGTGGGCCCCACCGTTTCAAATAAAGCACTGCCTTGAAATGCCATCAAATCTGGTTGAGTCTGCAACTTGCATGGACGATACCTGCAAAGTGCTCCTCGATTAAAAAGCTTGGCCAGCTCTAAAGGTCAGTGCTTCAGGACATGGGGAGCATCTGTTTTTGTTTTCTGGACCTACAAGCGCCAAGCAAAAGGCTGGACCAGTAGACTGGCCTCCTTAAAGCCTTGACTCCGAATTGGAGAATGTTAAGCCATACCCTGGACACTGTCTTCACACATTTGCCACAAAAGAATGCACTATTAATTGAAACAGTAGTATGGCTGTCACTCACGCTTAATAGAGACATTAACTTATTTTTTTAACCAACTAAACCTCAACCTTTACTCTCCGCCCTAATGGTATCTGATTGATTTTAAAAGCTCAACTTTGAGACAATAATGAATACAATACACTTAAAGTTTCATTTGCAGTTCAAAGGTTCCACTTGCCATTAGGGCATAAGGGAACAATTAATTTAATCTCAAGATGCACCAGAAATAATTTAAAGTGACATATTTGGAAAGTAGATAATTGTGTGGGGATATATTTTCACAGTCCTCACCTGCTTATAGCGCAGTGTTCGCCTTTCCAGTGTATTTCGAATGAAAGGAGCTTTTCGAGGCAAGGTTGAACTGTCGCTGTCACTGCGGTAAAGCTGTAGGGAAACAAGGCAAGAATTATAACGTATTTTAAAGCATGCTTGTTATAGCTCAGAGTTTAACTACTTCACTGAGCTATTTTACATTATTATAGTATATACATTGATCTGTGGAAGGCAAATGCAACCATATTTTTCAGCATAAAGAGTAGAATAACCACCGAAACAAGATTAGTGCACACTAATAAAAGTAAAACAGTGCTTCCAATCTCCATAGTCTTCAAATGAGACTTAGTGGTGAACAAAAACATAGGTTTACTGAGACAAATTACCATGGGCGTCTATATGAAAATAAGTCCACTGAATGTTCACCCCACTACATTGCAGTAGTTTCAGGTTTTAGCCTCAGTGACTTGCACTGAAAATCTAGATAAAAGTGAACTGTGAAAGAAACACTATTATATCAACAAGCATATGGGCAGAATAGTCAAGATGGCTCGCAAAAACAGTTCACAATAGATGCTAGAGGGATTCAATTGGGTCCAATGCTGCAACAGTTACAGAGTGGAAATTTGTTTTCGGTATTAGGACCAGTTTGCATCCATGTAGTTAACCAAAATGGTAAAAACCATCTGCCACACAACAGGGCGAATGAGAAGATTTTTGTGCCAACTAATATAGGTCTAACTCTAAGCACTGGCAAGTTCCATCTTCCTAAAACTAAGGAGAGACAATAAACCTCTTATAGAAATAAGACTATTTTCAGCAATTTGCAGAAAGTGTGTGTATGAAATCTGGTTATTAGTTGAGAGCCCCACTCAAGTAATAATCACAATCTTTGTCAGGTTGAACAACAAAAGTCACTAAATAAACCTGCTCTTATTCCTATGGTAGCTATGCAAAAAAAGTAATCAGGCATAACTGAGTGCTGCATAAATACTTTACACACTGCCTCTAACAGTAATAACATGACACAAAAGAACAAAAATCTCACACCATTTTAGAAAAAGAGAACATTTTATTAAATAAGATGACATCAAAAGCACGAATATCCAATAAGTAGAACCGTAGATATGAATTTTTAAAGTTTCAGTACAAATAGCCCTAAATCCCGCTTAACTGGTGGTGTTGGACAGAGCCCAAGTCAAAAGTTGAGGCCGACGGCGATAGAGCATGGTTTGGATACATGGACCACGTTTGCAATGGTGGAAAGTTCACCTTCTAGCTTAGTTCTGTTTCAAGAGAAGCCACTGTTGACAAGGTTGCCAGAGGTCAACCTGCAGACTGGATCTAGAGATGTTCATCAATGGCAAGTTGGTGAGTTCCTAGGCCTTGGTTGGCACACTGCGCTGGACACCGAGGCAGGTGCAGTCAGCATAAAGAGCTGGCCAACAATTAGAAGTCTGCATTGGCAGGAAACACAGGGTGGCCATTGTCGATGCAGAGACAGCTCTGTGTGGGTAAAGTTTGGGGGTCTGTACTCTGTCAGAACTCATCAGCAGTAGACAGCAGCTTTCGCCTCAGAAGTCCGTCATGTTGAAACTGGGGACAGTTCTTTTTTTTTATTTTTTACATGAATAGCTCAGCCTCTGGAGTTCAGTTTTTGCAATTTTAAGATTGGATAAGTACACCAACACCAGTCAAGGCTCCAGGACCTGGGGGGGGGGGGCACCCCTGGAGGGTAGGACCGACTCCAGCAAGGGCCAGCAGCAGGGTACAGGCAGGTCCAGTTGGGCCTGGCCTATGGAAGCTTAATGTGTCCCTGTATCCCAAACTAGAGGTGAGTCAACTGACTCCTGGAGTCACTCTGGGGTCCTGGGTTAACGACAAGCAGGTCCAATCTTTCTTCGTGCTTCAGACAGCAGTGTTGCAGTGTAGTCTTCTTCTCCACAGGTCCAAGAGTGTTCGGATGACAGATTTTGGGGTTGCAACATTTATGGCTAGTGCTAGCTTGTGGGTCTGGGACACACCCTTTGTCCAACCCCAAAGTGTTTCTGGTCAGTTCTTCCCTTTGCCCCGGGTCGGGCACTAGCCTGGATAGTGAAACAAAGGACAGGCAGGCTCAGGTGTGAGCTGCATTTGTCAGTGACAAGGCAGGCATGTTCTGAAGTCAGGAAGGGACTGAGTACAGCCCATGGGTTAACCTTTGAAGCTTATGAAGGGGCTGGGTAATCTCCCCAAGGCCATCCTACTCAGGAGAGGAACACCCTTTCCACACCCAAGTCCTTTTTGGCCGCTGTCTGAAAGGAGTCTATATCATACTGCAGGAGGACCATTAACAGTCGTGTGACTCTGGACACTGGCAGAAAGACATTTGTTTTTGGAGGCAAAATGGCAACTTTCTAAAAGTAGCATTTCCATAATAGTAATTTATAATCAGATTTTATCATTAAATAGCATTTAAAATTACAACTGAGTAGAAGTATTTCTCTAACTGTTCCCAAATAGAAGGTATCACTTATTAAATATAATAAGGTAACCCAGTGTTAGTCTGTGGAGGCTGACCTTGCCACAGTGAAAAATGACTTTGGGATTTGTTTTTTGCCAAGACATGAAAAGCTTAAGTACACATCCTATTTTTTTTAAATACCATGTACCCTGCCCTTTTAGGGCCTACCTTACGAGTGACTTACAAGTATTAATAAGGAGGGTTTAGGCCTGGCAAAGATATATTTTGCCAGGTCAAAATTGCAGTTTAAAATTGCACTACAGGCTGCAGTGGAGAGCCTGAGACATGTTTCTCAGTGCTATTGTAGTGAGTGGCACAATGAGCATTACAGCCCACAAGCAGCATTCAATTTACGGGCCCTGGGTACATGTAGTACCATATACTAGGGACTTATAAGTGAATTAACTGTGACAATTAGGTGTACACCAATTGTACTACGTTTCGAACAAAGATCAGAAGCACTTTACCACCCGTTAGCAGGAGTGAAGTGTGCACAACCCTAAAGCCAACTAACACTGTTTAAGCAAGGGGAGGCACAATTAAGGGGTAACCCTGAGGAAAGGGCCAGCTCCAACAGGGGGTAGCACTAATTAAGTCTCGAGCTCCTGCTTTAAAATCAAAGGTACTTGGCCTCATTTCTCTACCCAGGGGAATTTATTTTAAATTTGGGGTCTAAACCCACTAAATAACCTGTGACCATGGAGACTAGCGTGGGTATATTTTCCACATGCCTCAAAATGTAGACTGAACTGTTCATGCAGTGACACCAATTCCTAATGAGAAATTATGTAGCGCTGTCCACAGGGTGTGCCCCTGACAAGCTCCCAAGACTGACAAAAACTCACTGCTGTGTTCTGGGCTAGCTGTAAGCAGGGAGTCAATGTCTGGGGAAATAAGACAATACAGTAACAGCATAGAATTGCCTTGACTTGCACAAGCCTCCCAATGCTATGACTCCATCTTTCAGATGCTTGAAAAGCTTCACACTATTGGGGGTTAACAATTTAGAAGAAAGTGCAATTGAAGAGCAGCCTCCACATTTTATAATGTTAGAATCCAAGATGAATTTGAGGTTAAAACTGGCGATTTCATTTACCTCTGAAGATCAGTGGCACACTTTTTTTTTTTGGTTTAGAAACTAACATGCGGTCATCCAACTTTGTGTGTAGGATTAAGGACTGGTCAAAGGACAGTATCAATTCACACTTCCGTATTATTATGTACCACAAGATGTCAACTGCACAGGATTGATGTCATGAACAGAACATACAATAAAAGCTAGAAGGTGAAAGCTATGTAGTGTTTGCTCACTTGGAAAAGGGATTTAAAATTGGGCATCTACAGAGCCAAGTTCTTTTGCCAGGGAAGGTGTCATTGCCACAGTTTTGAGTTTCATCTTGGTAAACCCTACCTCTTGGCCCAGTACTCAAACACAGCTGCAACAGGGAGTGCCCATACTATCTTAGAAGCAATGAACAATGGAGACCACAGCACACAATGTAAGCAGCAGTACTATATATGTAATTGCATCCAAGGTATGCAAAGTTCAAATGGATAAAAGGTGCACAGAAATCCCAAGTTCTCAATAGAAAGTCTCTTTATTTGGAAATGTTTGCTTCATTGTGAGGTAACGTCCATCCAACACATCCAACACGTGTTTCGTCACGCATGTGACTTTTTCAAGGCTAAAAAATGGGTATGGTTGTAAACAGAATATAAATCCCCAAGTTATAATGTTGGAATCCCGTCTATTTAAACAGCTGGTAATTGTACATGTTCCGACAAGAAATGTCGATACAGTCCGAGAGTAACAGTAGTTATAGAGGCCTTGATACGCCCAAGACGCAGTCCGTAAACTTCCGAGTGCCGAGAGACGTCTAAGTCCAGTTCTGTAGAAGTTGTGACGACATTTCTTGTCGGAACATGTACAATTACCAGCTGTTTAAATAGACGGGATTCCAACACTATAACTTGGGGATTTACATTCTGTTTACAACCATACCCATTTTTTAGCCTTGAAAAAGTCACATGCGTGACGAAACACGTGCTGGCTGTGGTGGAAGGACGTTACCTCACAATGAAGCAAACATTTCCAAATAAAGAGACTTTCTATTGAGAACTTGGGATTTCTACGCACCTTTTATCCATTTGAACTGTGCACACCTTGGATGCGATTACATACATAGTACTGCTGCTTACATTGTGTGCTGTGATCTCCATTGTTCATTGTCATGTGTGTATAGCTGTACACACTCTTTGTGCTTATGGGTAGTAAGGCACCTGACCACTTGCACCACTTATAAATGACATTATATCGTTGCTATTAATACTGTGTTTACTCCCTGGAAGTGCGGCATCCTATACCCCTACTACCCCCTTATTTCTGTCCTAGGCTTTTTCCTATCTTAGAAGCAAGCGAGGTGGATGCAGCACTGCTCTTTCCCAAATGTTAAGAGGAAACTGGCAAGTTGCACCTGTCCTGGTGAAGCCAGGACATGGCTCCTGTGGAAGTTCCACAGTACTGCTGTAGAGTGACCTGGTGCCTGCTACCCACAGGCATTATGTGACAGTTACAATGGGAACCTCAGTCAAGTTACAGGGTGTGTCCTTGTTGGACTATCTAGAGCAGCTGATTTGTTGGATGTGATGCTCTGACACCATGAAGGAAATAATTTATCCTTCCTCCAACAGGGTGTTCATGTGCTGCCAGTGGCAAGTGAAAGCAATCTGTAGGCAGTCAGGGAGGGAATGGGGGAGGCTAGTCCTAGAGGGCCTGGATGTTGTTGGCTGGATCCACAGCCTCTAAAGATCATGGTGGGTTCCGTCGCTAGAGTGGTGGGGCGTGGTGATGTTATGTAGGTGAACCACTTTCAAAGCCTCAAAAGACATGACATTTCTGGGAATGCTGCCTCAAAGGGGGCAAAAAGCCAAGGGAGTGTGCTGTGACCTACTCCCTTGATGTACTTTATCTCTGAAGAGACGGGTGCTTGGACGTTACCTGAGAAATCCTTGGATTTCATAAATGGATGGCACTGAAGCACCACGCTGGTACTAAATGTCCTGCCTAAGCAGTCAGTAGTGTTCAGCTCAGAGCAGATGCTAATTTGCTGTGCCTTGACCATCACAGCAAAGGAGGTTGATTCTTCTATGGAAAGGCAGTGGGAGGCGGGTGCGGGGGACTCAACCCAGTGTCAGGCCAGGTGTCCAGCCCACTGGCCTCTTGAAGGTCCATGTGTAAATGGTCATCACTGAAATAATAAGATGCATTATCCCTGTTATCTACAAGATAGTCCTCTACAGCATGCTGCCTAGGTTTAGGGTCTGAACCAAAGAGGTTTTAAATTGCCTCTGGTTGACTCTTATGTAAAGGTAGCATTCTTTCAGAATCAGACTGAGGTTAGACCAACCTCGTCACCACTTGTGGGGGATTCAACTTTAGTCAAGACTGTGTCAGCACCAGCTTGGAGTCAAACAAAATAACTAGGTCCATAAGTGGTGTCACTACAACAAGGTTTTCCTTTCATTAAGACTTCAAGTGCGAAAATGATCTTTTGTAGCAATGGTCTCCAGAACAGAAGTGGGTTTGTGTCCTGGACTACAAGCGCAAACGGGTTTTACCCACCTTCCGATGGTATTCGGCGACAACAAAGTTTAGCTTCACAGTCCTGGATTGTCATGAGATACATCCGGGCTTAGTACTCACAAGACTTAAAGTTGTGGGAGAACTCTAGACACTAGAGACATACCTCATGAGGGTCTGTCACAAACACCTGCTTGAGACATTCCCTGCAAGGCCTTAACCATGTAGTTTCTTGGAGGCGAACCCGTGTTTTTTCACAGTGTGCAAAGGACCGTGTTCCTTTGCACACTGTGAAAAAATGTTTGAGAACCAATCGCCAAAAGCCAAAGAAGTTTGTGAGCAAACTTGGTGTCAAGACACAGTAAGAAAGAGAGTGACATCAGCGAACAGCGCTGGTGCACATGTATGGCTCTGGCATTACTTCCGGAGTGTGGAAAAAGAAGAAACGGGGCTACACAATACACCTGCTGCTGCAAAGGAGCAACCCTGACAAATGATCTCTGGAACCGGTATGGGAGTATTCAGAAGGTGAGGAATATGCAGCTAGATCCACCTGGAACAAAAGATGTAACTATTTAGAACGTGAATATTAAACAAGATGCTCCTAGTATCCATCAGAAGCAAAATATGTAACTTGTTAGCACTTGAATATTAGACAAGATACTCCCATTATCACACCTTCGTTTATGGTGTGATTCTCAACACTCTTCCTCATCCTTTTGTCCCCATGTCCAGTTCCTTGCACAGCATTTCATCCTCTAAAATGGCACACTGTTCTTCTGACCTGCAGTTTCCTTTATTTGGTTTTGGAACCTTTGTCTTACATCACAAATGTAGACTATGGATGACCAAACAGTTCTATCTGGGAGACTGATCAAAGTAATCACTTTTGCCCATTTTGAACAGGAGGCGGCACCTTTTTTCCTGCTGCTACACTCTGGAAAATTATTCTAGACCTCCTTTATTTCATGAAAACCCCATTGCTTTTATAAGGGTCTGAAAACATCTCTTTTTGAAAGTGTTACTTAAGCACGTCTTTATACTTACTCTGCAAACATACTGACTTCGTGCTCCAGGCGTGAAAGTCTGCGAACGGACAATAGTACTACTGCGAACAAAAGGTGAACCACGGGACCTGCGGCTTGTTCTCTCTTTGGGAAGAATACCAACATCTTCAGGAAATAAGTCATCTGTGTTGGTCTCCTTATCCACCTACAATAAATATGATATGAGAATAAAAGCTATAGAATATCTAAACAGATCTAAAAGAGGGCAAATAGTAACAAGCAAGTTCATTTTACACTATCATTCTAGCAATTTTACCATCATTTACTTCAGGCCAAAATGTAAAACTGATGAGAGTATTTGCTTTTGCATTAATTGAATTGTTCAAACTTCCTTACAGGAAGCTTTATTATATCCCTTATCTCAGTCTGATCTCTTAAGTTGACTATTAGTTTTAGGCAATATGCTATGACAAGTATCATGTTCGTTAATTGTTAACCTTTAGAGTTCTAGCTATGTAGCTATCTATGCAGCTGTTAGCAATGTCAATTTGACACCTCAGGCTCTACAGTTAGGTTCACTGTAAATGGTACCAACACATCAGGGAAAATGTGAAATCAAGAAAATAAAAAGCATGTAATAGGAAATCTGTTAGTTATGAAAGAACATAAAAATCAGAACAGAGTGGACAAGGGAGAGTAAACATTTGTTAAAGCTTCCTCCATGACCTCGGAGAAGTTGGAAGGGAGATACGGAGGTTCAGCTGTGAACCGATTACCTCCATTCACTGTTGGGGGTGAGTAAATGCTCTTTGTCGAGGCCATTTTTTTAACCTTGCATTGAGGTCTCTAAAGTCTGGGGAACTGATCATGCAGGTTCATATTCTGCTTTAGGGGAATTAAGAGTTTAAGCAGGGAATGTCTACCTCACTCTTAAAGTGGGGGTGGACAGTGTGTGAGAAGGGGCCATGTATGAAAAGGATGGAATTGGTCATATAAAGCGTGGGTTACAAGCAACTACAAGGATAGATTTGATTACACAGAAGTGGGCAGGGATTAAAAGATGCAAAAGATTTTGATGAGATGATGGGTGTAAACTGAGAAAAGAGGAGGACTGCGAGGGGAATGAGGGAGATGAGCAGCACAAGGGTAGCCAATCTAAGTTATTTATGAGGATAAGTCAGCAGTAAACGTGAAGTATGTGGATTCTGAAATGGCTGAGAAAGGGGAGGGAGTAGGCAGGAGAAACCTGAGTATCCTGCCACCCAACAAGAAAAGGATACAAAGACATTCTAAGCAGGGATAATGCTAAAATGATTTAAGTCAATCAGCAGGATGCAGAACATGGGATGTATTTTACTAATATCATGAAATATTTTGAGAGAAAAGTGTTTATTACATGGCCCAACCAGGTGTCAAGGACTGTTCCAGACTACCTCAATACATGGGGCTAAACACTGAGACTCAAACATTGTTGAACTTAATTTTGTTTATGACTATGGAGCTCAAATCTGGTTTAATTCACCTGGTACAGATTAGAAGAGAGGCTGAAAAGAAATCTCCAGAGTAAGGCACTTTTAAAATTATTTTTCACTTGTGACAGCCGATGGACGAGAAATTACAGTTCCCATACAATGAGGCAGACTTCTAGCTTCAAGATCAAAACTAGATACATTATCCTTGTTAGAATGTAGTCACTGAAAAGTGGATTCGTTGATCTGATGGGCACACTTTCTCTATGTGGACCCGTGGTGTAAAACACTCATAATAACTCAGAAGAGTCCTGTTTTAAAAGCCATGGCATCTGGAACTTGTTAGTATCCTTTCTCAACCTTCAGGCATTCAGGTTTTTTTGTATCTAATCAAACATACTCCAAAGATTAAAGAGAACAGGTGGAGAGAGAGTACACATTGTCCTAACAGAAGCCTATGTTCAGGTAACCTCAATAGTGGACTTTAGACTCCCTAGAAAAGCATCATATCCAGATGCGGGATCTTTTTGGTGGAAGTAAGGGATGGGGTTAAAAAAAAAAAAACAATACACAAGCAGCTATGAGGTTCGCAAAACCAATTGTAATGTAACCAAATGTATGTTTGCACTAATATCAAATAAGTGCCTTTGTGGGGAGGCAAGCCACACTAGTTATCGAACGGATGATGTATTTGCTGCTCACTGAAGGCCCAGTTTGGAAGAACTTAGGAAAAAGAAAGAGGTATTCTCTTTTTTCATGGATGGGGAGGGACAGCTTTTGCTATAAGTAGGCTGTGTGGAATGGTCGATGTCTCATTTTGTTTCTTTTTTGCTTGTCTTGGATGATTAGGCTGTACACTTTTTGGGATTCTTTGATCAGGTTTTGGCTTGATTCAAACTAATTTCGAAAAGTTTTTTTTTTTTTAAACCAATAGGACAATGTTTTTACATTTTAAATGTAGTGTATTAACAATACTTTTTATGAAGGTATAGAAAGTTTTATGATTTGTTTCCAAAATCATCTTACATTGACTTTTATTCTCGAGTCTTACTGACACACTCTGGTGATTATATGTATTTATTCTTTCAAGAACCTAGATGTTAACTATTTAGCCTGTAATACTACTAATGTATAGTAGGGAGGCCTTCTGATGACATACTAAAAGCCACTAATACAGACATTTAGCCTAGACCTAATGTATAGGAAAGACACTTATGGACGCAGTCCGAGTTCCAAAATCATCCCATTTTGATCTCAACCAGGTCTGTTTGCCAAAATTGGGATTAAAACTGGTGTAGTATTATCGCCATTTTTGATCACACAAATATCACTGTGTAAAATTTGAAGAAAACTGCCACCTTATAAGCTTTGACGTTTGGGAAGGGGAAAATATGTAGCAATGTCACATACAAGTGATATAGCACTTTTGCTCTCAAAGTGCTATCCTGCTTGTAGAATCTACCTCGGACAATGTTACACAAAGTTGCACTAGCACCCAGCGGGCATGTGCACTCCCAAGGCACTATAGTATTGCTGAAAAGGTTAGGGATGCTTGAGCAGCATGTTCTGCAATAAAGATCTTGCTGGTGCTATATGTGTCCTAGTGCAATCTTAAAGGGGGCATTCCTCATTTTCTTTTCTTTCTTTTTTTTAAATATTTTATTTTTGCGATCTAGTGGAAAGAAGTTTATTGGTACATAGCATCGTAAATATCAGTACAAAAAAATAAAAATAAAAAAACACCTTTTTTTCTGGAATCACCCAAGTGGAAAGGCAAAGAGTCCACACAAAATCACATCTTATTTAAAACAGCAAAGCAACATAGCATTTCATTACTATGACAGTCACAAGCAAAACTCGGCAAAACATTGTCTTGTCACCCCAAAATCACCTTTAATTCCTAAGGGCCCTGATTCTTTGAGCATGCAGCTTCTCCTGCTGTTTGAATTGGGAATTTTTACTTGAGGCACTCCTGATTAATGAGAAAAGTACAAGAAACTGTATGTGTGTTAAGGTGCTACTAAACGAAATTATATAATATCTATGGCTGACAACGCGTTAAGGATGTAATTTGTAGATATGTGTCTGATTCAAACTATTATGAAACTTTATGGACTAATGGCTATTCATAATGCTTTTGGACCTGTCTGGCGATGCAACAATTAAAACTGTGCCTTTGCAGCTTTTCAATAAATACAAGGTGACAAAAAAAAAAAATGGGGAATTTCCAGGGACTTCCACTTCTGTAATATTAATCATTGTGCGACCAGAGAAGCACTATATAACAATTGTCGCTGTCTCACTGAGACTTGCCTATGCGGCAATATCTTAAAAAACAAGGGCACGAGGGCTTATAAAAATCTGCCACTGCTTACTAACTGACGTAAACATTTGCTTCCACAAATATGCTAGGGTTGGACAGGTGAAGCATACATGGAGCCAATCTCTCTGCTTGTTGCCGCAGCTAAAACATGCTGCTGAGATGGCGGGGTCCATTTTCTGCAAACGACAGGGAGTGTTAGACAGCTGCATAGGCAGTAAAAGGCCATTCTTTTAAAATTAGCTCCACAAATTACTTTGTGGGCCATTACATTGTAGTGGCTCCAGGAGTGCAGGACTACCTTGCATCCTGTCAAGGTTGTAATTTTGGACAGTGCTGCGGGCATCATCTTGTTCCACAATTGCTGGTACAGAAGGCTATATTGAGTCCCTTCTCCGTTAAGGTTGCTTGCAAAGTGGGCTTTAGTGACTTATTCCGAGAATTCATTCCTCTACACCCGATTATGACACATGAACTGTCTAATTTGTAGACATAAGAAAAGGTTAACTCAGGAACGATAGCAAAATTGCCAGCAGTCGGCTGTTTTTATGTCCCCTGCCAACATAAAATCATTGAATCTAGAACACCTCACCTTTTCCCATCTTCTAATAGATCCAGTTTCTAGATATAGTCCTAACCTTGTGCATTCCTTATATGCATCTGGGGATCGAACAAGGGGAACTGGATTTGCTCTAAGTTGCATAGCTGTACTCTAGTATATGTGGAAACTTATATCGAGTGCATTTGGGCAATTCGGGGATCTTAAGGAATACAGGTAGCCGAGTTTCGACTTCTTGCAGCATGCATTGAAGATAAAAAAAAATGCATGTGGCTATTCACTGTCACTGCCCAAGTAAACCAATCGAGGAAAACAACCTGATAGAACATTCTAATATGCAGTAGTGCCAACCCGCCGTCTTCAATATTCAGTTAGACTGACCTCAGATTCTCCTGCCACAGGAAGTGCTGAATTGCTTTCTCAACCTCGTCAAAGAACTGGTGTTTGACTTTAGTTATAGCATTCTTGAATACAAAGGCAAATAACAGAAGAATGGTCACTTTAATTAGGGCTACATGCCCGACAATGGATAAGGGCAGACACTGCCATTTAAGTAACAGTTTTCGTATTGTATTAAGAGTTGCTATGTAGTTTAATGCAAATAGCTCAATAAAGTAGTGTGAAGCATAGATTCCTAAGTATCTTAAAGGGCGGGTAGCCTCAATAAAGTTGACTTAAACATGGATTCCTAAGTATCTTATAGGGTGGGTAGTAGAATATTGCTGTCACATTTTGCAGGTAGTATTGGGGGGCGCTATTGAATAAAGGGGCTTCAAACTCATCATGGTTGATCTTATAGCCCCCAATATTTGTAAATGTCAAGATTTTAGCAAAAGCATTGGAGATGCTATGTTCTGTGGCCGCTATGTAGGGGGTGATGTTGTCCACAAAAAAGCTTGATCTTAAGTTCTTCTGCGATGGGGGTTCTACTCAGTGGATCTTGCCTTAACGCAGCTCCCAAGGTCTCGATGAAGAGAGCGAAAAGGACTGGTGACACAAGGCAGCCTTGCTTTGTACCTCTTCTAATTGTGATACGTCCCACAGATTGTGAGTTGATTACAACTTCTGCTTCAGCCTTATCATATAGAATTTGCAAAATATAAACACGCTTCGGAGGGAACCCAAAAAGAAGGGCAAATAATACCTCCCTCTGAACTAGATTTAATGCTTTTTCAGCATCTAACATGATAATTGCAGCCTTAATATTGTTGTTTGTGTAGTAGTAGTAATCTATTGCCTGGACCAAGAAGTTTAAATGAGATTCAATTACAGGTACAAACCCACTTTGGTCGCAGTGAACTACGGTTTGAGCTGTACAGGCTAATCAGGACACTATAATCTTAGTGAAAAGTTTATAATCAGTATTTAGTAGACTGATTGGACAGTAAGGGCTAGGCTGCGCTGATGGTTGGCCCTTCTTAAAGAAGCTAACCATAATTGCTTCCGTAAAGGAATTTGGGACTTCACTTCCTCCCAATACTTCATTAAATAGGACCATTACAAAATTTGCCAACTGCTCCTCAAATACAATATACATTTCTCTTGGCAGGCTGCTGGTTCTGCATGCTTTACCATTAGGTAGAGATTGAATAGCTGGTCTCACTTCTACTAATGAGATGGGGCAGTGATTGAGGCTTGATAATCCCTACTGAGTACGGGGAGCTTCTCTGGACACAAAAATTCCTCTATTTGCTCTGCGGGAGTACTGCCTGTGGAGGTATAGAGGTTAGTATAATGGTCAAGAAAGGCTTTAACAATTCTATTAGGCTGTGTGACTATAAGATTCCTGTCTTCATCAACTATTGATTTAACGGCATTGCGATCCTGTTTATGCTCAACTGACCAGGTACGAAACAGCCCTGCGTGTTCACTTTCTTCATAATATGTCTGAAAGCAAGTGTGTTAATTTATTATCTATTTGGACATATAGTATGTTAGGTTCTGGATAGCTTGAGTAACCTTGGCTTTGGATGCAGGGGAGCTACATACGGAGATGTTCACCAACTGCCCGATCCAATTCAGTTTGAAGGGACACTGCCTCTTCGCGTCTTTACTTGCTGACTTGGGCCTTAAATGGAATTGCTTAACCCCTAATGGAAGTCTTACAAGCGCCCCACACTGTAAAGGTTGAAGCAGTACCTATTTTCCTACAGAAAAAATCCTCGATATTAGAAGGCATGCTTGAAATTCAGGTCTACTCCATCAGGAGTGAGTTATCAAGCAGCCACCATAGGCGTTCTGCCCAAGGTTCCTGCAGCGTCACCTCACAAAAAGGGACCAAATGATCAGAAAATTGATTTATTTCTATTCCATTTGTATGATACTAGAAAAAAACCAATTTGCGAGACAGAAGTGAACTGCTTTGAACAGCAAGTATACTCTCTCGCGTTGGGGTAATCCATTCACCAGGGATCAATTAGTGCAAAATTTGTTCTAAATTTGATAAACAGTGGACAGCTTTATTTTGCAGCTTGCTCTTTCGAGAGCAGTCTAGACAGACATCCTGGGCGATGTTAACAACCCCCCCAATGATCACTAGACCATTTATTGGGAATAGAATGTTATAAATGTCTTTCAAGGAGGAAATATCATCCTAAATAGGGCCAAAAAAAGCTAATAAATTGAAAAAGCAGGTTGCTTACTATAAGACTAAGACTTACTAGTATCCATCAAGCTGTTCGATTATTGATGCCATTAGTGTTGTAGGTTACCACCGTGGGACACATAAAATGAATCCTAGGGAGGTTTATAAAGGCTTCCCCAAATGCACCCTGTCCAGTCCCGTAGACTGTCATCCATTGTTTCCTAGCTTGATTGGCATTACTTAGTCAATTGAAGCACCAGCGTTTCTGCTGGTGTCCTTGGTTGACTACCTGATTATTCAACCCTGGAGGGCCCCTCCATCCTGCTACCCACTTCGTGGAGAGATACAAACAGGAAAGGCCAAGTAGAGCATCCATCTTGCTCTGTGGCTGAGACTGCTTCAGGGTCTGCTGTAGGTGTCTGCCAAGATGGCGTGTAGTGCAGAGTTCCTCTCTGCGCTGTATTTATTCCGCACAGCCAGGAGATCGAAGGAATTACGCTCCTCTCACCCTTCCCCCGCTTAAAGACTTTTTTTTGGATTCACACATGATTTTATGGAATGGAGTTCATCTGCTGAAGAGGTGGCAACTTTTTCTGAAGTCTGAGAGGGGCAGACACTGGGCGTGTGGAGGCAAAGCTCTGGAGCTACCAGTGCATCTGCCATACCCTGATTGCAGTGACAACTAAAGATTGGGGTGGTTGAGTCCCAAGAGTTATGGCTGCAAAGCTGCGCACGACTTGGCTGTTGATGCTAGATTAAAATTTGCATGTGTCCCAGGGTCAGTGCGGCACCTCCGAGCAACTCTTCATGGGGGCCAGAAGCGATAGGCATCCTTTGTACAGGTGGGCTCAGGACACAGCCTTAAATACAGGAAACAGAAGGGCAGCTTGAAGGGAGGTGTAGCGGCAAGGGGCTGAACAACACTAGAATAACGTGCAATCAGGACAGCCTACAGCAACACAAATGTGCACTGACAAAACCTGCCATACTGAAGAAAACTTTTGAAAAAAAACAATTAAACCCATTTAAAAGTCTACGACTAAATATTCTAGGAGGCAGCCTTAACACTTGAGAATGGCAACTACCTGTGTGGATGCTTAGGGAGCGTGGCAGCCTGGGGTGGTGGAAGGAGACAGCGGGTGCTCCCCATAGACTGAGTGAACCCAGGGAGATTGCGGAGGCGGTCCATGTAGTGACGGATGTGGCATGTGACCTCTTGGGTCACTCTGGAAATTCTCCCAATTTATTCACGATTTCAACACCATACACTGTTACATCAACTGCCATAAATCATCACTAGGTGTAAATGAAGCGATATTCATTCGATAGCTCAGCTAAAGTGGATCCTCCTGGGAAGACCGCAAGAGGCACAAAATATGGTGGCCACCCCATGACTAATATGGCACGTGGTACAAAGACTACAGAAATGGCGCTTCAGACTTTCTTCCTGGACCAATTGCTTGACCAGCCTCTGAAAGAAGTAGATGCACACGAGAAAACATGGGCAACTCCGTACACTTTGGCTGCTTCTGCAACATCAGCTAATAAAAGCTAAGACCCTGTCAACCCTGCTATTCCAGTGTTGATTCCAGATGGATCCTCAAAAAAGGGCAATCGACAAAGAAGGATTCTTGATAACCATTCAACTGCGAGTTTTGACTCTAAGTGTTTTATTTGATGCTGCAGCATCTAAAAGTCACCCTGCCCACGCCATGTTTTCTGGCAGTTGCACTAAGGGGCTTCAGAATGAGACCCTAGATCTGGGGAACGCACAAAATAAAGACAGCACCGACAACATCAACAGGAAAGGCGCAGAAGTGAAACATCATACACCAGGGTCTTCAGCAATTTCTATGCCTCATCCAAGCCCACAGAGGAACTCTGAAACCTCTCAGGAATCACAGGTCACTCCAGAGAAGACCTGCACCACCTGCAAGAACAGGCAATGACGACACCACAATCTTCAGGGCCTTATGTAACCCAGACAAGCTCAGCAGTCAATGTTACACCAAATATTAGGTGACTAGAGAGCCATGAAGATCTTCCAAGAGGAAGCCCATAAATAGACTAATGAGCAACTGAGTCAAATTGACGCCAACATTCAACTCCTTAAATCTAAAGTAGAGCTAAGAGTGGCAGACCTAGAGGACTTCAAACACAGCCAGGAATACACAACTATTAAACTTCAATCTGAATTGGCTGAACTGCAAATTAAATTGCATGATGTAGAGAGCAGGTCTCCTCGTTTCAATCCCTGGTTCACTGGGTCACCTGAGGGCTGCGAAAACGGTCAGCCAGTCTCCAACTTTTATCTCTGAACTCATTAATAAACATGTGGGCCTGCATTCCACTGCAGAGAAGACAGACCTCACCATCACCCAGGCACTTTGTGCCCCAGCAACAGTCTTCAATTCCAAATATCCACATACCATTCTTGTGAATTTTGGTGACTTTCGGATCAAAGAGCGTATCTTCTCTAAAGCCATTCAACATAAAACGTATCAGACTGTAGATAACTGTTCTTTAACAATTTTTTCAGATATGTCAATTCTTGCCACACGCCAGTGCAAAGAACTCAAAATTTTGATTGACAGTTTCCGTAACAAAAGGGCCGGACATGGACTATTCAGCAATCCAAGTTAAAAGTACTGAATAAGGGGCAGTCACAAATCTTCCAGTCAGTTGACCAGGCGAAACACTTTTTAGTTTTTATTCATAAAGGCCTAGCAAAGTGTGGAGTGTGGTCGAACTGTGCAGTTCACAATGTAAAACTCTAATTCAAGCAATGGCTACATCTTGCGATCTATATGCTACGCTTTACAGGCTAGTTAACAGACCAGTGGTCCTTTGGTCACAAAAGTTAGCAGTCTTGTGAGTGTCATGTTAGGTCACTCATCTAGGGGTTTTGGGTGGGGGAGATGGAGGTGGTGCTGGGGTGGACAGTGCACTATGGGATTGGTGGGCTGCCACTCCCCTGTGACGGGTGGAGCTCCATGGGCATTCCCTCATTTCCATTGGGTGGCCCTATGCAAATGATTTAACACATTGCCTCTACACCCATGCCATAGAACACAGATGGGCACAGGTCCAAAGGAGCTGTTGATAGTGATACTGCACTGGCTGTGTACCACAAAGAGGCAGTGCATAGTTAAAGTGCCCTCTGAAGGTGACCCTTGAAGGAACAGGGAGGACCCCCCCAGACAACTCCCCGGAGGCTGGTGCAGTTACCCAATGCACTTGATTGCAAGGGAATATCTGTTCTCTTTAAGCGCAGGACAGGTCGGCACCTATACAGTGAAAGTCAGAGCAGCTACTTCAAACAGCTGATGAACCTTTCACTAATGAGCTTGCCCCACAACAGTTCCCGACTACATTGCATTAACTGTAGTATGGTGCACTGGCCCAATGAGAATGACGCATAGTATTAGATGAGTGCCGTGGCTCAAATCTGATCAGTGTACCACATTTTCAATGGGTGCCTGGGGTGTTTTAATTCTGTAGAGCTGGCCACTGCTTCCCAAAATCTCAATTTTGCCCTTGAAAGCCTTGCTTCCAAAACACATCTGCACTCACTCATGACCATACACCAATAGCACAGGCATTACATCCCATTCAAAGAAAGATAACATTCAGCTCTATTGTAAGCTCTGCAGCATCCAGGTTCCCCATATTTGCATCTCTAAAGCCCTAGACATTCTCAAGGAGTGGATGGTGAAATCCTAACAATTAAAACAAGCCCACCCATTTCCTCCCAATAACCCTACTGTGATCTGATTCAAACAACTACTGAGTTCCCCTCCTCTGAGACAGTGTTGGGCTTGGAAGCAATATTGTAAGGAGAGGCTTCATTGATCTGTCAAGAACTCTCTCCAATTGCTCTATTTATGAAACCAGTTAAGTACACCTTGACATAGACAACCAACCCACATGCTGTTCATCATCCTTCGTACTAGCTGCTGAGCCTTGAAGATAAAGTTGCTTTCCATAGACACATTTTGGTTGATGGCAAAGAGATTGGCTATGTAAGACACCCTAAATGATGTCAACTAAAAACACACAAAGCCCTTTCATTTCTGGGTCACTCTACACACTGCTTTTTGCTTGCCTCAGAGGGGTGTGGGGGAGAGGGGGAGTTGGTGGAGTGTAGATCTGTGTGGTGGGAAAGCTGGGTAGATCACATGAATGTATAAAATAAGGTACAAAGCTATTTAGTTAAGTAATTGGTTTCTTTTGAAGCAAACATCTGTTGTAGTCACATGGTGTGTATTTATTCCAGCATTTTCACTGCCTCACTAAATGTATATTCAACTTACCGGTAAACATACTTCAGATCTCTACACTTATATATTATTCCCTTCCGGGAAAAAACAGTCTAGGGTGGAGGTATATGGGTCATCACAAAACAGAACCTTCTTCTTTGTAGTAAACAACTTGTAACATCCACACTCAACAAGAGATGGCAGGGGTGTGCACAGCAGGCTGATTGTTAAAGACAAGTAACAACTTGCAACATCTGTGCTCAGCTCTACCTGGCGAAAGTGTGCACAGCATGCGGTCTACAGCAGGACATGTTGCAAACAAGTTGCAAAATCACAGAAAATGTAGCTGGAGCATACTGGGTGTTAAAGCCCTTATCACACTCTTGTGGGAATTTGTGATAGAGAAGAGGTCACAGACCCCTGTGCAGTCTGAATTATTTGCCAGTATTCAGCCATAAAATCAGCGGATGCACGTATGAATGTCTGTGTGTGCGTGCGCACAAGTGGATCCATCTTTTTCCATCATAGCACTTTTAAGTACACACCACTAGCCAGCAACCACCGTTTTCACAATTTAAAAGAACTTCTAACTATTCAGGCAAAACCATTAGATAGCAGGATAAACCCTGGTGTGATAATCTGCAACACAGCAATGGCAATTCTATCATTCATGGCTTGTAATGGGCATGCATAAGCTAAGCAACAACAACTGCAAGCAAGCAGCTGCACTAGTGCTGTTTAAATACTTGTGGTAAAGTATATAAAGATGACAGACCTAAAATATGGTCTACATACCCGCATTGGTGGCATTGGACTCTTCCTAGAAACTGGCTGATCTTCAGGCCCTGCAAACACATGTCTCTGACTCAAGTCCCCACAGAAGACTTCGGAATAAGGAAGATGAGGTTGAGTGCAGTTACTGCAGCCACTATCAACAGAATCAGCCTGCCAACTCCTAAAAAGTAAGCACAATTAAGATTAACAGCACCAGTCATATGATTCCAATGCCACTGCAGCACTTGTAGAGAAGAAATTGAAATGTTTGAACCTTAAAGGGCAACTTATAAACAAAATACATTTTCATGGCACTTAATCAGTGGCGATTTAAAAACAAAAAAATGGCACCATGTTCTTTGTGTTTTATTCTTAGATTAAAGAAAATCAGTGCTGGAACTCAAACCCAAACGTGCTACACTATCACTACAGTACAATTCTACCAGAAAACTATTTCTACAAATAAGAATTTACTAAACAGGATTCCCATACAGATGGCATTTCAAGAATACAGTTGAATTTTATTTGTTTTTCTATAGCTTTGGCACTGCTATCAGCTTGTTTAAAGCTCTTCTGGATCTGCTGATTGCGAGTCACTGATTAAAAAAGGTAACTGCAGAAGATGAATTATGAAGGACGTGGAGAAAAATTATGCAGATTCTAGCTTGTATGCTCAATGGTCGAGGCAAGTCTTTCAGTTTTTCCAGTATTTTCCAAAGTGACAACAATACAAGGGATCTGAGTTCCGAGGGTATGCACTTTGCCAATACAGTGATCTCAAACCAAAATGTTTGCATCTATTGGAACAAAATATGGGTTGACTTTGAAAGTCTCAAGAGTAGAAGGCGCCTTGAATGTTTCGAAGATGTGGAAATGGAACACAGTATCTATGGAATAGAGATGTATATACATATGTACAAATTTAAATGTAACTTAAACGCCTACAGGCTCCCGGGGAGAAGGGAGGGCGCATGTGAATCTGCAGCAGAACATGCCACAAACCGACGTACACTGGGTAAGTGACATTTTCCGTTCGATGGCATGTGTAGCTGCAGATACACATGCATGCATAGACTACAAAGCAGTTCTCCTCCCCTAAGCGGTGGTCAGCCTGTAGGAGTTGAAGTTGTTTGAAATAGTGTTCTTTGTACAGCCTGTCCTACTGTGGCTTGTTGTTTTGCTAACACATCTACACAGTAATGCTAGGTATATGTATAGGATGTTGACCAAGTGTCTGCTTTACAGATTTCTGTCATTGGGATATTACCTAGAAATGCCATTGTTGCTCCTTTTTTCCTAGTGGAATGTGCCTTTGGTGTTATTAACAGCTGCCTTTTAGCTTTTAGGTAACGCGTTTGGATACATTTCACTATCCATCTGGCTATGCCTTGCTTTGATATAGGATTACCAGTATGGGGTTTTTGGAATGCGACAAACAGCTGTTTAGTTTTTCTGAATGATTTTGTTCTGTCAATGTAATACATTAAAGCTCTTTTAATATCTAATGTATGTAGTGCTCTCTCTGTCACTGAGTCTGGCTGTGGGAAGAAGACTGGAAGTTCCACTGTTTGATTTAAATGAAACGGTGAGATGACTTTAGGTAGGAATTTAGGGTTTGTGCGAAGTACTACCTTATGTTTGTTTACTTGTATAAAGGGTTGTTCAATAGTGAATGCTTGTATTTCACTAACTCTTCATAATGAAGTGATTGCCACTAGAAATGCTACTTTCCATGTTAGGAATTGAATCTGACAGGAGTGCATGAGTTCAAAGGGTGGACCCATGAGTCGTGTGAGTACAGTATTAAGATTCCATGAAGGTACTGGTTGCGTTCTTGGAGGTATGATACGTTTTAGACCCTCCATGAAAGCTTTGATGACTGGATATTTTGCAAATAAGCCGAAATTGCTGTGAGATGTATTTTAATGGATGAAAAAGCTAAATTAGCTTTTTGGAGATGGAGTAAATAACCTACAATGTCGTGTATAGTTGCGTCTAGGGGTGTTATGTGTTTGGCTTGGCAGTAGAAAACAAATCTTTTCCATTTGTTTGCATTACACTGCCTGGTGGTAGGTTTTTCTTGCTTGTTTAATCACTTCCATACATTCTGGTGGAAGATGTAGATATCCAAATTCTAAGATTTCAGGAGCCAGATTGCTAGATTGAGCATTGCTGGATTGGGGTGTCCAATCTGTTGTTTGTTTTGTGTCAACAGGTCCGGCCTGTTTGGAAGTTTGATGTATGGTGCTATTGATAGGTCTAGCAATGTGGGGGTACCATGGTTGACGTGCCCACGTTGGTGCTAGAAGTACGAGTTTGAGTTTGTTTTGACGCAGTTTCTTGACCAGAAATGGAATGAGCGGGAGAGGGCGAAAAGCGTAAGCAAATATCACTGACCAGTTGATCCATAGAGCATTGCCCTTGGATCGAGGGTGTGGGTACCTGGACATGAAGTTTTGGCATTTTGCATTGTGGTTGGTGGCGAACAGATCTATGTCTCGTGTTCCCCACTGGTGAAAGTATTTGTGAAGCACTTGGGGGTGAATTTCCCACTCGTGCGTTTGTTGATGATCTCGGCTGAGGCCGTCTGCTAATTGATTGTGAATCCCTGGAATGTCCTGAGCTACCAGGTGTATGTTGTTGTGAATTGCCCAATGCCAATTTATTTGTGCTAGAAGACAAAGTTGTGGTGAGTGGGTTCCTCCTTGTTTGTTTAAGTAGTACATTGTTGTCATATTGTCTGTTCTGACAAGAATGTGTTTGTGAACAAGAAGAGGTTGAAAAGCTCTTAGTGCTAGGGATACTGCTAGCAGTTCTAAGTGATATATGTGAAGTTGTTTTTGCTTGTAGTCCCATTGTCCCAGAATGTTGTGATTGTTGAGATGTGCTCCCCATCCAATCATTGATGCATCTGTTGTAAGAATGGCGTGAGGCACAGGGTCTTGAAATGGCCGCCCTTTGTTTAAATTTGTGGGATTCGACCACTGAAGCAATGTGTGTTTGGCGGACTATCAACACTAGATCTTGAAGATGACCATGTGCCTGCGACCATTGTTTTGCAAGGCACTGTTGTAAGGGCTGCATGTTTAATCTGGCGTTTGGGACAATGGCGATACATGATGCCATCATGCCCAACAGTTTCATGACAAATTTGACAGTGTACTGTTGGTTTGGCTGAATTTTTGGCAATATGCTGTGAAACGATTGCACCCTTTGTGGACTTGGGCTTGCAAGTGCTTTTTGGGTGTTTAATGTGGCTCCTAAATACTGCTGAATTTGTGCTGGTTGGAGGTGCGATTTTTGGTAATTTATTGAGAACCCTAGTTTGTGTAGGGTGTTTATTACATAACGTGTATGATGTTGGCACTGTTTTTGAGTGTTGGCTTTTATTAGCCAGTCGTCGAGGTATGGAAAGACATGTATATGTTGTCTCCTTATGTATGCTGCGACTACAGCAAGGCATTTTGTAAATACTCTGGGAGCTGTTGTTATCCCGAAAGGTAACACTTTGAACTGGCAATGTTTTCCTTGTATTACAAATCTGAGATATTTTCTGTGAGCTGGATGGATGGTTATGTGAAAATACGCATATTTTAGATCCAGTGTTGCCATAAAATATTGCTGTTGTAGCAGTGAGACTACATCTTGTAGTGTCACATGTGAAAGTGTTCTGATCGGATGTAGAGATTGAGAGTCCTGAGATGTAATATTGGTCTCAATGTTTTGTCCTTTTTGGGAATGAGGAAATACAGAGAGTAAACCCCTGTTCCTTTCTGATGATGTGGCACAAGTTCTATGGCTTGTTTGAGTAATAGTTCCTGTCATTCTGTTTGCAACACTGAAATGTGTTGAGATGGAAGTTTGTGCGTTTTTGGGGGAATGTCTGGAGGAGTTTGTGTGAACTCTATGCAGTAACTATGTTGGATAATGGATAAGACCCAATTGTCTGTTGTGATGTGTAACCAGTGGGTGTGGAACTTTGCCAGTGTTCCTCACCCCGGGGAAGTGTGGTGAGGGAAGGTGGTGGTAAAGTCACTGTTTGGTATGACTGAGTTGCTTTGAGGGCTGTATATTACCTCTAGATCTAGGGAACGGTCCTCTGTAGGATCCCCGAAAACTCCCCTCTCTGGTATTGCGTCTGGTAAGATGGTTTGGCTTGTGAGGTAGATGGCTCAGATGGTTAGGGCCTAAAGCCTCCCCTATACTGAGGCTTTCGAAATGAGCCTCTGTATTGGGATGAATAAAGCACCCCCATAGCTTTGGCAGTGTCAGCGTCTTTTTTTCATTTTGTCGATGGCTGTATCACCTTGTGTGCCGAATAGTTGTTGCTGGTTAAAAGGCATGTTGAGGACAGCCTGCTTGATTTCCGGTTTAAATCCTGATGACCTAAGCCATGCGTGTCGCCTAATGGTGACAGCTGTATTAATAGTTCTTGCGGCTGTATCTGCGGAGTCTAACGCTGACCTGATTTGGTTGTTTGCGATTGCTTGTCCCTCTTCTATCTGCTGGGCTCTCTTCTGTTGGTCCTTGGGGGGATGCTGAATAATGTATTTCATCTCATCCCAGTGAGCCCTGTCATATCTGGCCATTAGGGCCTGCGAATTGGCTATACGCCATTGATTGGCTGCATGTGACGCCACCCTTTTACCTGCAGCATCAAATTTCTTACTTTCCTTATCTGGAGGGGGTGCGTCTCCAGAGGACTGGGAGTTCGCCCTTTTCCTTGCTGCGCTGACCACTACGGAATCTGGGGGTAGCTGTTGTGTAATAAAAATTGGGCCTGAGGGTGGTGGCTTATATTTCTTTTCTACCCTTGGAGTTATGGCTCTTCCCTTAACTGGTTCCTGGAAGATTTGTTGTTGCATGTTTTAACATGCCAGGAAGCATGGGTAGACTTTGGTATATGGTGTGAGTTGAGGACAATGTGTTAAATAAGAAGTCATCCTCAAGAGGTTCTGTGTGCATGCCCTGGCTAGAACCTGTGTATATGAGGTGCTATCCTCAAGGGGTGATGGCTTTGATGGATTGCACTCCGGATTATTATCTGAAACTGGATCATCATAGAGATCCCACGGATCCGTGTCATCTTGTTGTGATTGCATAGTGTGTGATGGAGACTGTCCAGTGGGTGTAGCAGGCGGGGAGACAGTTAGATGAGGAGAATGAGGAGGAGACTGGTGAGCTGAAAACTGAGGAGGCAGAGATTTTTCTCTTGGTTTTGGCACTTTAGCCGGTGGCTGATCAGTGTCCAAACATCCATGGAAGGCCAGTTTCCTCTTTGTTCTTAGAGGAGGTGTAGTGAGGATTTTGCCAGTGTCTTTATGGATTTGTATTCTGGCCGGTTTCTCATCGAAATCCTCCATTTGTGTCAATTCCTCAGCAAATTTATGGCTTTCTTTTAATTGCTTTAAAAGTCCATGCTCCTCAGTGTATGTATGATTTTCGGCTCCGAACCTGTTTTTTTCGGTTCCGAAGGGCCTGGAGTACTTGTTGGTCTCAGCTCCGAGAGTGACCTTTGGGGCTTGGACTGGATGGTTCGGTGCCTTATAATTTCAGAGCCTGTGCCTCGGCTCGAGTCCGAAGGCTTTGTTGTTGGCGTGGCCTTTTTCGGTGCCGAAGATGTTGCTTGGTCACCGGTAGCTTTCTTACGGGTGGAGCCATGGCCTTCTGGCAGTGGCGTCCCCGAGGCCTTGTATTTGGGCTTGGATTGGGTCGGGGCAAGGGTACTCATGTGCTGGCCCGCTGTTATTGGTCGGTCGATGTCGGGCTCTTGTTCGGAATCGGACCCCCGCACAGAAACTGCATTGTGGATCATCTCCTCCTCTTCTGCGTCGAGGCGTTCAGTGCTTTTGGACGCCATCTCTAACCTTCACGCTCTTCGGTCTCTTATAGTCTTTTTCGAGTGGAAGGATCTACAGGCCTCGCAGGTATCCTCTCGATGATCCGGAGATAAACACAGGTTACAAACCAGATGCTGGTCCGTGTCAGGATACTTGGCGTGGCACAGGAGGCAGAATCTAAACGGGGTCCGGTCTATGAGGCTTCGACAATACTTTTGGTCGGGCCGACCAGGCCCAAGTTGGGCACGGGTGCCCCAAAGGGCAAGTAGAGATCTGTATCCGCCGGTACCGAGGTGTCAATGATGGATGATACTCGATCGAAAGCAATACCGACGAATTTAGCGAATTTGTAATATTTTTCCGACTCGAACAACCGGAGTGAAAAGAAACACGTCCGAACCCGATGGCGGAAAGAAAACAATCTAAGATGGAGTTGATGCCCATGCGCAATGGAGCCGAAAAGGAGGAGTCACTCGGTCCTGAAACTCAAAAAGACTTCTTCAAATAAAAACAACGTGTAACACTCCGAGCCCAACACTAGATGGCAGGACCTGTGCATAGCATGTGTATCTGCTGCTACACATGCCATCAAACATATATTTATATATTTTTAGTGGCATTTCAGCATCAACAATCAGAGCCCTACAGAATGTACATAGGCTATAACTGTCATGAACAATACAACCAACTGTCATCTTGCGATGCAGCTCTATTACATTTTTACTTTCCCCCCGGCTTAGCCAATGCTGCGAAAATTTGCCATCCACTGTAACAGCTACTCCAGAAAAGGCTAGAGGAAAGAAAAACAAGAACTCTGACATAGGCTTAGTGTAACAACTCAATACAAGTCCCCCCTCCCTCATGCACTCCCCCGACTTCATTAGATATTAAGATCAAGAGGACTAAAAGGTTTCATTACAAGACTGTACTTCCAATATGATATTCGGCTATAGCTTTGGCATTAATAAGGCAGTCATGGGTGACAATCAATGTGGACCCCTGAGACTGGACCCCTTCGTAAGGTCACATTGAGCTGTCCAACATCTGTCAATTTGTCATCTTGCCTAGTGCGCTTCCTCTGCACCTGCCCATTCTATGAGGCCATTTCGCCACATTCAGATTTGCAGGGTTCCTGCATTTAGACAGTGAATCGCAATGGTCCTTTTGGGGACAATTAGCCTTAGCATTGTGTACTGTCTGCTTAGATTTTTGGGGAGTTGTCTGTAAGTAACCCTAGCAGATATGTTTTATTCTGGCTGGGGACCATCCAGCCTGTCACAGTTTTAAGAAAGGTCAACACTTCAGTCCAAAAGACAGTTATAACTGGGCACCACCAAATCATGTGTGAAAAAATCTGCATTGTCGTTAATATATCTGGCACACCCGGAAATGGGTAAATGGCATGAAGTTCCTTTGATGAGAGATACCATGTGGACATAAATATATTGTGCGAGTTTGACTCATGCACCGATACTTCCTTACATATTAACTTTTGCCCACTCCTTAGCGGTGTTTGGTTCTTCACTAGCACGCTGCCAATGTTCCTCCACTCAGAGCAGCGTCATATGCAGGTTCACCCGGTATATATGTGTTATCAGCCATCGGCCTCCAACAAAAGCCAACAGAGTGAACAATGTCTGCATGGGTTCTGGATCCTCAAGAAAGGACGGCCAAAGCCATTGGGTAGTGGTGGCCCACTTGGCATATTACAATTGTCCTTGCCCCAATATAAACGTGTCAATGGCATCTTGCATAGTATTAAAACGATCTCCCAGGTATAAGTCTGTAAACATTATGCAGTCACACTCCCGCAACCTTTCAGTTGACATTGTTTTTCCTATCTGGGCTAATGTGAGTACGATCCATATGTCCAGGTCCGAGGCATATGGTGTCCGCTGTATCACTTGTTGCACCACCCAGTCCCACAAGCAAAAGGTCAGCCGGATCACACGGGGTAGTGTATCTGGGACATCATTTCCACTCATCAGGAGCTCACCTAGCAGATAACCATCAAGGGAGACTGCTAACACCGACCTCTCCCAATTTTCCTCCCCATCAAGCCATTGGAGTGAGCTGCCAGACAATGGAGTTCTAGATCTGGGACTTCCAGCGCACTCCTGTTCCAATCCCTCCTAAGAATGGCAAGTCCAACCCTACAGCACCTTCCAGCCCACAGTAATTGTAATACGAGTTTGAGTAGACCTTTAAAAACTTAGAGCGGTATTTCATACTTTGCCCCCGCAAGACAAAAATCTCAGTAATACCCCCATTTTTCAAAGGGCTATCTTACCCATTAAAGATAAGCCTAATGTGTTCCTGAATTCTATAGTAGGGCGCAAGGTACCTATCACTCGGCTTAATTTAAGTAGCAAGCTAATTGTTCTCCGTGTGTAATGTAAATACCTAAATATCGTACCTCGTCTATTTTCCACGGGATACCTCCCTCCAGCAGCTGTTCTAACAGTATCTCTCCCAATAAACCTATGAGGATCGGTGCTGATTTGCTTTTGTTTACCAGGAGCCCTGAGACTGCAAAAGATACTGGACTGGACTGGACTGGGAGAGTGGAAAAAAGGAAATCCCCCCTTCCCCCCCAAATTTGTTTTAAAGTGCTGAATACCAACATATCCGCATACCACAACCTCCACGTCCAGTCTTAAGCATTCAGGATCATCTGGGCTTAGTTCTCCCACATCAGTAGGTTACTAGAGAGGTTTGGAGTAGATAGAAATGCATAAAGCAGGCCCCAGTCTAGTGGAGATCACACCTGTCAACTAAGAGAACCATAAGCGGCCACTACAATATGAAGGCAAGGTAACCCACAGCATCACCTCTGGTGTTGCAGGAGCTTGTAATATGTGCCACCATTGAGAAAAATGCCCTGTTGCTAAGCCAACCACCAGTTATATTACCTCCCAACGCAGAGGACATGATCTCACATTGCCATGTATGTTGATTTAATGGACAATCGGACAGTACTTGAATGGAGCTCTCTGAAATGGAAGGAATGTCTTTATGACAAGTCAGAGGCATTGCTTAGACACTGACCCTAGGCCCTGCACCGTCATGCTGCCCAAGCCCTAATTGGAGGCATCCATAAATACAGTAGCATCCTATATTGTGGGAGTAAAGGGATCACACATCAATAAATTGGCTGGTCCTGTCCAACAGTGAAGATTCAGGAGAAATGAACTGAAGATTTACACCCGAGTCTACAGGCTCCCCTGGTGTTTAACCCACTGTTCTCTCGGTTACTTGACAAGTTCTCATCCACAGTATGACAGGCAACACCAACAGGACATACAAGGCCATAAGACCAAAGCAGTACGTCTCACTTACGAATATTGTAATCCTATCCCAAAAGGAGTGAATGAGACTTCTGAGCGTTGATTGAAAAGCCCATGTTGTGGATTAGGGTTAGACTCTTGATCTTTGCATTGACGCCAATGCCTATCTGAAAGCATGTGGTGTGGTTGTTAGTAGGGGTGGGTGAAGAATTTTGCTCAGCCGGCGGAGTTTGCAGAGTTTCCTCCACTACGTGAAGAGTTCCCAAATACTCTAAGAGACACGGAGCAGAGTTTTTCTCTTGCGTGGCACGCCAAACTAAAGTTGGCACTTGAGAAAAAAATCACTAAGTTGGCGAGTCCGATTTCTGATCGTGGGCAGTAGTGGCAGGTCGCTACCGCTCATACCAAGAAGGCTGCTGCTTGCATTGAGGAAGCTGTCGCCCGAGTAGAAAATCTCCGTGTGATGCCGTTTGCGTGGATTTTAAAGCGCAGGAGAAACTCTTGGCGCTGAAAATCAGTACAAAAAGCGCAACTTACCCAAACTCCGCCGCTCGTGGAACTCCATGTAGCGCAGCTTACTTTTTTAGGCACTTCACGGAGTTCAGCAGCAGAACTCCACAAACTCCGCTGAGGCCTAGTCAAGAGCACTAGCCAATCCCATGCATTGAGACCTGGCTCAAGTAACAAATTCAAGTGAAGAGTCATACAATGTGTCTCACACATCTGCATCTGTCCTTCTTGGGGGCAATAAGTGAAGCATGTAAAATGCTATGCTCCTTTCTTCCAGGGACAACACCTCTAAGACCCCTTTGTCAGCAGGGCAAAAATCTTCTTCAACAAAGCTATATGTGATGGGGAGCACATTTTGGTGGGTGGGATGTGGGGCTGTCCTAGAGGGGAGGACAGAAAGGGAAGGGTGAATCAGCGTTTCATGTTGATCGCCTCGCAAATGAAGGATAAATGGTAGAGCCCTACAAAGTTAGTCATATAAAGGGTGAGGGGTGTAGATGTTCAGGGTGGAGTTAGAATGGTTTTGAGGCAGCAGAACCAGAGGACGATAGCGGGAACAAGACTGGACCTGCTGATGCTGATCATGTCATCCCTTTGATCTACCCCTGCACCAAAAGGAGAGGTGGATTTACTGGGCTGTTTGAATTGGCTTTGAATGTTGAAGCTGTCCAGACCATTGCGCCCTGGAGTAGCCTTGAAAATTCTTGTACTGTTGATAAAATTGTTTCTGCGCAGAGGTAAGGCCCAGAAAGCACGCTGCGCCTCTGCTACTTTGAAACACTTCTGTTTGAATTTTCACTATTCTTCAAATGACACGTCCAGGAGTGTGGCTTGGACATCCCATGAGAAGTCGGTGAAATGCTTCCAAGCCTGGTGATGCAATGTGATAGCTTTATCTATGGATTGAGCCTTGTATATACACAATCTAGGCTGCTCTTGAGAATTTGTTTCATAAGTCAGTTTTGCCAATTCAAGGTCACAGGGGCCCACTAAGTATATCTCATTAGTAATTTGGAAGGCAAGGTTACCAAATTGTGGGTGGGGCATGTGGTAGGGAAGGGGGTCTTAGGAAACGTATTTGTATTTAACTTAGCATAGGAAGCTTGGACCACAACATATTCTGATTAGGGGTAGGATGACAAAATAATTGGATCACACAGTGTGGACATTTGCTGCCCAGCAATTTGCTTATGAACTGTCGGGCCCAAGAATGGCTTCTCCCAGGCAGCCAGCAGGCAGTAGAGATTCTGAAACTGTGGATGAAGATTGGAAGATTTTTCTTAAACTATTAACATTGGCCTTAGTGGAGAGTAAAGTTAGCTGTAAAACTACTGCCAAAGTGAATGAAGAGATTTGCTCTGAACAAACACTTTCTTACATTAATGTATAGGGAGAAGGTTATCAGCCTTTATAATGATGTCAGACCCAAATCTATGGGCTGTGCCAAGGGCTCCTCATTAAAGCAAGCTGGAATGTTCTATTTTGCCACTGTCAATTCAGCTAAGTTGAAAAGTTTTAATGGAGTCACTAAAAGTGATTCCACAAGAAGCACCAGTGACATCATATGCTGTGCCAGGCATTAACTTTGTTGGAGGCACCGAGGAAGAAGCTGCCAAGGCCAGAAAATCCGCAGCAGCAGGCCCAATCTCAGGGAGTGGTAACTGAGCTGTCCTGAAAAGATCCAACAAGACTAGCATGAGGGCTTCAACATGCATAGACTTGGCTCTTGGAGTAGGAAATTCCAGATTCATCTCTTTATCTTTAACAAATGGAATCATTTCCAGAACAGGAAGGGCATTGGGGTTCCAAATGGTCCTGGGACCATTTCCTCGAAGCCGAAGAAGAGGGTTACTCCTTCATATGATGTTTTCATTTTTTTTCCTGAGAGGACCTTTTGGGAGATTGCTGCCTTTCTGTGAATTTATCTGAAATAGTGAGGGATTGTCATGGCATATCTCAGTGGCCAAAAATATCTTGCCCACAAATCTATCTGATGGTTTTTGGGCACATTAAGGAGCTACAGGCAGACGGTTTATGTTTGGATCCAAGACACCACATGCATGTAGGTCGACAAGGAGATCTTACGCCATCTACAACAGTGCTTAAACCCTGGAACTTTAGGAGGATGTATTTGACTTAGTTGCTGAGAAATTTCATCAGTGAAGCACAGGGAAGAGTTCCAGACAGGCAGGTTTTGGAGTCTTGTAGGCTCGCTAAGCTCCAGTCAACTCTCATTTAGACAAACTGTATGGATGAATACTTTCACAAATAGTCCCATGTTTTGTGTTTTATCCGAGGTAAAATATTGAGCTGTACTTGCTATTTTATTGTATTTGCAGGGCCTTCTGCAGGTACCCAAGGTAAACACTATCCTTGTGTAATCATATAACAAGATAAGCACATGAAAACTAGTCCTGTCATGCTTAGAATAACAATAAAGATCCAAGAGGTGTTGGTGGTATTAAACAGAGGCATGCCTTCCTTTACTCAAGATGCCTACAAAATAGAACAAGAAAAGTTTCAACCTCATTGCATTATTCATTAGTGTTGCTGATCTTCCCAGGGATGCCGCATGCTTGTTATCATAATGATGAGTTTCAAAATCTGCTTTTTGACAAAAATGCAATCTGTAAGTCAGTAGACTATTTGGAAGAGGGTGGCGATTAAGTGGCTGAAGTGCTAATAAATGTGCACTCTGGCCATAGGGTGCTATCCATTGAAACATTAATTATCAAGCACATTTTGAAGTTGGGTTAGCATGTGGGTTGGATTAATTAGAACTGCCTGGCTCTTAAATGGGTAGAATACACTTATTACGTTAACTGGTATGATGCGCAGTTCTTAAAGTTGCTACTGATCTTGTAGACAGGACAGATCTCACACTGGCAGGAGGACCTGACCACCTCTTTTTGAAGGCTGGACTATATCTGGGGCAGTGTCTCAGCAAAAAAGTCCCTGGAAATGTCAGGCTTAAAGACAGACTATTCCTTAAGGTATTACTGTTTTGAGTTCTATCATGCATATGCTACTAACAAATACCTCAAGAAATACATTGCATTATTTTCATGTGCAAGCGAATGGAAGCTTAGATTTGTGCAACCTTTACCTCTCAGAGTCAGCCTTTATCCGATCCTCTTTTCTCTCCAATTCTAGGATCTCCTCTTCTGTGTATACAAGTTTGACTCTTTCCTCTGCAAGTTCTTGCTCCACTGCCTTTAGTTGAGCTGTGGTCTTAGCTAGCAGCGCTGATACTGCATCCTGGAGAGGACATGAATATATTTTAATGTGCATTTTTTCAACAGAAATAATTCCTACTGAGAATTGGTTGACAAGATACAATTTGTTTCTGCTGGTTCCAGCTGCTGAGGCAACACATTTCTGAATGTTAATTTAGATAAGAGGAAAACATGTTTTGAAAAATCAACATTTTGGACGGAAATCTAGAATTCGACATTTGAAAACTGACCTTTTGCACTCAATTGTTCGTCACTCTTTTCTCTCACACTTCCAATAGTTACGTTTATTTTTGAACGTCTCGCAAACTCCTCAGTTGTTCTGAATTTTATTTTTGAAAGCCAAAATTGTAATTTCACGCTGAGATTCTGAAAGTTTGAAATGCCTTCTTAACTGAAAGAAGACGTTTTCAACTTCTGTGGGGCCAGCCCACATTGTCTCTTTAGTTCATTAATATTCATCATGCCACCCATTACAGCAAACTATAACAAAAAAATTCTCTAAGGTTAACATAAAAGACTGTGGAAATATTTCCATTTGGCTAGCAAATTCTTAGGAATAGTTTGCTGTACTAATTTGTCTCCTAGATTTATTATGGTTTATGAGTTTGGAGGAAAAAGTAGTAAGCATTTATAAAGTACAATACAGCATTTCTAATTATTCATTCCGAATTTTAATAATTCTAAAAAATCGAGAGGTGAAGTAAAACATATGGACTGAGTTGTGTAAATAGTATGTGAAATCGGTCCAGGCTTTTGAGAGAGAAAGAATGAGAGTGTAGTCGCACATGTCATGTTTGGAAAAATGTATCACAGTAATTAGAAAATCTGCCACGATAACTATTATGTAATTTTACTTCGAAAATAATAATAAAAACACCAAGCAGCTATAAAGTGACCCATGATGCCATTTCTAGAGTTGTTATATTTTTAAGTTTTGGCTGGTAGAGGAGAATTACAAATCTGAATAAACAGTTATAATTTAGTAGTAGGGACATTTATTCTCAGTTGACCTGACAGACGTGTGACAACACATGCTTCTCTTTCAATAAAAGCCAAGCGTTTCTTGGAGTCTGAAGGATACTACATGTGAAATAAGTGGTCTTGAGCAGTAAGTGCAAGTCACAAAGTATAACAACTTGGGGAGAAGAAAAGATAGTTCAACAAGTTGGACACTCTCTAGCAAGATGTACCTGCAAGACGGTAGTTGCCAATGAATCGCACATCACAAACTCAACCTTTCATTCTCTTTGAGGCTGTTGTATTGGGTAATAGAAACATGTCTTTATAGTGCTATGAAACTGCAAATGTGCCGTAGCAAGCACTATATAAAGAAGCAAGTCATAACAGTGAATACTCACATGTACAAAGATAATGTAAATTAGCACAATCTGAAGATCTCTGCATTACGTGTACTGCTAACAAGCTATGCAAAATGTTATTTTCAAAATCTCATGAAAATTATTATGTAAAATTATGCCAATTTCTCTTTGCTGTATTTCACCTGGAAAAAGAATGAAAGGCCATACCTCAAGTTCAAAAGTCAAACTATATCGGGTAGTGGATCTGGTTTGTGAAGAAAATTTCCCTTGGTCCCTCTACCGCAAAATCCCCCCCCCCGCAACCACCAACAATCTTGACATTTTCCGCTGAGGTTATCATCCTGTGTGACAATATCTAATCAACACTTTCCACCTTCGGGGGGAAAGAAAACCTCACGTTTTGAACCAATAAAATTTGAGAATTTCAATAGGAAGCTGGCTTTTTATATGGTGGACCAAAAAGTGGTACACTGTGTAAAGAGTCCAAGCAAACCCCAAAAGAATTTCAGAGGCACACATGACAGCCTAAATGCTCTCTTTTGTGGTAGTGTGGGCGAGCAGTATGGCATACGGAGGGTAGTGCTAAGCATGTATTGCACACACAAATGCAGTAAATGAGACACCCAATCAATAAAGAACTCCAACACATATTTTTCTATGAATTTAGACACCAAGATCATCGGGATCGTGTAAGTACTTTTCATGATATGAATTTTTATAGGTTTTAAAAGTTCACACACAGTGCAATTTCTGGAGGGGTAATGTTATTATAAGGGGGGAAACATATCCTGCATACAGGTACTTAGCTGTGACTTACAGGACCAATTTTCAGGAGTTAAAGCAGGTATGGGGCAAGGTCCAAGGCAGCACTAACAGGTCACTTCAGGAGGCACTGGGGCGAATGGGTGCAGAGGTGTTTTTCAGCATCGAGTGCCCTAATGTCATTCTATGGGAAAGAAACAGACACTTCATACGGGTACTTAGCAACAACTCAAAGGGCTTTTCGTCTAGACTTGAGGTGAGAATGGAGCATGGTCCAAGGCCACACCAACAGTTCACCTCCGGGGGCTCTGGGGTGTCCGGTTGCAAATGTGTGTTGCGGTGTGTCGGGTGTCCCATTCACTTCGATAAAGATCGGTCCAATCAGAAAAAAGGCTAAAAGCAGATACCGGGGCTGGGTGGTGGGAGGTGGGGTGCCAGTCTGGGGGAATCCATAGGAGGGCTTGACCTTTGAGATCCTCTGGCACAAAGGGACACCACTAGCTCACTTCTCTTCAGGCTGTGGGGCCCAGGTGCAATGGTGTCTTTTGGCAAAGGGTTACAGTGCAGTGGATACTCACGGTTGGAGGTGGCCTGCAGAATGAGGCTGCCGGCGGCATCTGGAAGTCCACTGTTGGCAAACTCAAGGTGGGTATTGGTTCTGGAGGGCCTAGGGACCACACTGGCACCGTTGGCCCACTTCAACTCAGGCTAGGGGGCACGGGTGCAGTGGTGCTGTCCGATGTCGGCTTTTGCCATTTCAGAGTCCTCCTCAGTCTTCTTTGGTGCCTGCTGGGAAGCAACTTTGCTACTCCACAGGAGATCCTGGTTACATTTCGAAGTGCTGGCTGTCCAACCAGACCTTTGGAGATAGAACAGCTGCAGGACATGTCATCTTTGGTGCAACTGTTGAGAACAGCAGGTAGGCCGGCGGGATTAGGGCCAAGTCAGTTGCTGCGTCTCAATTCTTGCTTTTCGTGGCTCTTCTGGTCCTTCTTCTACTGTAGTCCAGGGAATCTGAAGTCCTGGTATCAGAGGGTCCCATAAGGGACGGGTAGTAGCCAATGGGCTACTTACCCCTGGGGTCACTATGTCCCCTTGATGACCACTTCATTTGGGGAGTGGGCATCACCCTGTCCCAGAATTCCTCATTCCACCACACCCACTTTGTGTTCACTTCAGGCTGGTACCCTAAAGGTGTCTCCAGCCTGGCAGTGCAACACCCCTCCTGCAAAGCAAATTTTGCCTGCTACCCAGCCTCCAAATGGGCATTGGCCGGGAGGTTGGCATCTCCTCATGTCTGAGGGAAGCTAGATCCACATATCAAAGGCGGTGGGGTTCTTTGAAGCCCCCTGCCTTGAAATACAGATTTGCAGGCCATTCTGTAGGGAGGGGTGTGTGTGTAATACCCCAGCCTGACCAGGCTTTATTCCTGACCGACCAAGAGCAGAGGCTCTCAACCCTTTTGGGTCAGAAACTTGTCTTTTGGTGGCAGAGTGGTGGAAACCAGTCAGTCAGCACACCAGTAGTTGGTAGGTTTTCAGGAGGTACCTCGAAGGTGCCCTCTATGTGCATTTATTAATACAATCACTGGAATCAGTGAGGGTTTAATAATACAAGATGTTTGATACGAAACATCCCTGGTTTCAGGGAAGCCATCATGTAGCTGGGGAACTCGTACTGACCAGTGTCCAGCACATGTACTTAGAATGGCTCTCCTGATCACTTACTATGAAGAAGAATCAACAAAGACATAACAGATCTGCAATTGCAGATATGTCCACACGTGTAATATAGTGCACCCTGCCTTAGTACTGTAAGACCTGCTGTAGGGGTGACTTACAAATATTACATGCAGTGCTAGGGGACATGGCACACAAGTGAGTGTGTCATGTCAAGCTTTTACTTTTTAGAGCACCTTGTCATGCAGCCTGCAGTGGCACTCTGCATAAGTTTGGTGCAGGGTCCCCTAAAATAGCACAAGTTATGCTGCAGGTCTTAGGGACCCTTTTTAGTGCCTATGCCCTAGGTACCAGAGGTACCACTTACTATGGACTTACAGAGATGCTAAAGGCCTGGCTACTTGGGGATAAAAGTGACCATTGGTCTTGTTTTTGGGGAAAGAAAACTGGCACTGGGGACCTGGTTAGCAGGAATCCAGTGCACTTCAGTCAAAGTCCAATCAGAAACCAGGCAAAAATGGGGGTACTACTGCAACCAAACCTCAGTTTCCTACAATACCATGTCTCTCTAATTTCTCAGGAGTCATTGAAATTTACCATGAGCCTAATTCTAAGCATGCAGCAACTGACTCACAAATGGGAACTTCAACTCATTCCCTAAACCCACCTGAACTTAAATTTCCAGGCATAAGATTCCATATTTCTTACAGTGTTACAAAACCCAAGTGTATAACGTACCGTTTTAACAGCAGCCATGGTCTCAGCAGAAGCAGCCTGTTCTTCGTATTGACTGCTCTCATTTGTCCTTTGAAGCTCCGCACCAGAAAAGATTTGCACCGGATACCACTGAAGAGAGATGTCACTGGAACTTTCATAATTTGCCAAATTTATCTGAGCAATGCCCTGGGAAAGACAAAAGGGGTAAACAAAGGATAATCAATCACACGGTGAAAGACAGGATAATCAAACAATTCAATGCATACACTCAAGAAAGTGCCTTCATGATCACAATGACCAGATCAGATGTCCAAGAAGTGATGGAGAGTATGTAGGTTTAGAACAGTTACACTCTATACAGAAGTATATGGAATAAGAGGGAGCAAAAGAACATGCAAGAGATGCTAATTAGGCATCTAAAACAGCTGCTCATGGATTGAGACAGTATTTGAGTCTAATCAACACATTCACAACGAAGTAGAAATTGTCTTGAAAATGGTAAGGCTGATGCATCTCTCTGAGATTTCACCAGATACCGCTTTGCTGTTTCACAGCTCATTACATTCACAATCCTATACCAAACTTACTTTAACAAAACATTTCTATCTGCCAGTTGATGTTGTGTGTAGTGCTGCTGAATCATCATTTAGGGGTAAAACTGAGCAGAACAGCTTTAAATTTGAAGTATACAAATCCTGTGCCACGAGGCACATTAAAATAGGCTGTTGGTGCATGGATGCTGTACAGATTTGACCATGTATGCACCCCAAAAAGTCAATTTATACGTTGATTCTCTTTGTAACGCCTCTCAACCAGTCTAAACCTTCTCTTATCCTCACGCTCCAATACCTCAAAATTTATAGAGAAGACCTTGCTTGCTCGTTATGTTGTTCAGCATATATGGAGAATTATCGCTTCAAAGAGGATTGCTGTATACACATGCTACCAAGTAGTACATAGGATCAATCCTGACGTGAAAAATTAAGACAGATACGGTATTAAAGAGTGGGGATGATTTTTCATACACACAAAGTACAGAAGTACTACAATATACACTTAAAGAATGGCAGTGGAATTCACAAAATACATGCTTACAGCTACATGGCTTGGTAAGAGGTAGGAACGGTTACATCAAAAACTAACTTTATTGAGCACAAGTAAATCTTTAGAACGCAAAATAGATTTAAAGTATAACAACTTATGAAAATCTGAAAGCATACTAAACACCGACTAGCCACAGAACAAGTCAAACACTGGAGAACTTTGCTTAAAAATAGTGACATCTGAGATGGCATATTATAAAAAAAAAAAAATACTTTAATTTTCTCATCACCAATAACATGCTACACAATGAACTGTTACTCACTAGTAGCTCTTCCTGCAGCTGCTGGCCCACAGAACAAATGTACAATTGCACGGACTTGAGTTTCAGAACACTTGAATTGACAGGAATTTGAAAAACCTCATTGAACGTCAGCTGACTTTGCCAGTCTAGAGCTTTGGAACAGTAAGTGCTGGGTGCACTGGAGTCAAGTGGGGGCAAGTACAGCCTGAGGCGTCTGGAAACCAGAAAAATAGCAGAATGTATATACTGGCAATTTGTACTGATGTTAATGAAATTCAGATCAGTCACACAACAGGTTACATATTCTACATGCATGCACTTACATGGCAGCGAAAACTCCATGAACCCTGAGAGCCTCCATGATAACCAGTCCTACAAAGTGCATTTAAATAAACTAGGGGGAAGCGCAGAATTGACTAGGAGCACAATACACTAATTTAATCTGCTAACACATACTGCATACCCAAGACCCCATATGTGGAAGCAGGGTCTCAAGCGAATATGTGCCAAAGGCTCAAGTCTCAGCAACACAACTCTGCAGTTGAAACAACCAAATGATCGAACAAGGCATAGCAAGCTTGTACTGCATACAACACAGATTCATGTCAGAAACAATTTTACAATATAAATATGGCTGGACTGAACCCAGAATGCACAACCGCCTAGGCTCATAACCTTAAAATCCACACGCAGCTCAGCAGAAGGAAAAATAGATGTTTTAAATGATATTACACAGGGTCTTATTTTGGGTTCCTTCAAGCCGTAGCATCACAAAAAGAGGAAAATCAGTTGTGACAGGGTGCATGCAACCATATAATTAGTGACACAAGATTCTGAGTGGGTGTGAAGTGCTGTGTAGGAAGGGTAAAAGTGTGCACTAATGCTATGCAGCATAGTAAGAGGCACTAAACCTAAATCATTACATTTGTTTGGAATATGTGCTGTACAGTGGAGTATAAAACAATGTTTGCCAAGGAAAAAATAAGTCAGGAACCTTACACTTGTTGATCTGAGTTCTTCTGGTTCTGGCCAAATGTCTCATTGTTGGATTACAATAAGTTCCTACATAATTGAAGAGTCTACGTTCCAGAGACTGGTTGGGGCAGTAAGGAGTTACTACTACAAATAATTGTTAATTATCACTTCTTTCAGTTCCTTTTACTTGTGAAAATTACAAAACTGAAGAGAACTATCAGCATAGATCACATTAGGGCCAGACAATAAAGCTTCTCAAAAACATTGCTTTGAAGTGGGCTCTTGTTCTATAACTGGCATTGAGACCGAGTGTCAATAGGAATTAAGAGTAGTTTATGGAGCAATCACACTGGAACATGCCTCCAGAAAGTCACTAATGCGACTGTAGCGGTGATGTAGGAGGATTGAAACGTTTCTTGCTTTCTTTTTAAGCCCTTCAGTGTGGCTTGGTTAATATACTTTGAAAATAGTGACGTTTGAAGGGTAGTCCATACTTAAGAAAAACAATCAAACCAGTGTAAAAGCAACTGGTGATGCAGAAATTAAGTATATTCTGCTGAAAGGAGCCAGCCATTTCTTAGGGGAATGCCAAAATAAAGGCAATGTCCCACATGTGCGTATTTTTAATGTCAGAATTTGTTACACATAGGGCTAGGAAAAGAGCAAGATTCTGGGAATCTATGATAGTCAAGTGTCCTTATCTGCCATACAACAAGGCCAATGCACCTGCACTGTTTTAACTGTGGCATTGTGCGCTGATTTTTAAACTATATGTCTGACTACCTGTGAAGACCACTTCATATTTGCATATGTATATGTGCAGCAGGTCATTTTTTCCCAACTACAGGCTACTGACCCAGTGGGCCTCCCACATTTGTTTTTAAAAACAAGGCTCAGTCGGTCCTACAATTTTCAAACATCATCTTTGATCAATCACGGGGCCCTACTTTACCACTGCTAACCAGTGCTAAAATGCTTGTGTTCACACCTTAGAACATGGTAAAATTGGACACCTGACTGGCACATTTAACTTAATTGTACGTCCCTAGTAAAGTGGCACAACATGTACTCCGAGCGTGTATATAAATGCCACTATTGGGCCTGCAGTACCTATTGCGCCACCCACTTAACTAATCTTTTAAAACGTCTCAGGCCTGCCATTGCAGCCTGTGTGCACTTTTAAACTGCCAAGTTGACCAGGCAAAATAAACCTTTTGCTCAGCCTAAAACTCCCTCTTTAATACATATGTCACCCCCTAAGGTAGGCCCTAAATAGCCAATCGGCAGGTTGCAGTGTATTTTAAAAGTTGGAAATGTACTGTGAAGTTTTACAATTTCTGGCATTGAAAAACTTCCAAATTCCTTTCTCACTTCTGTGAGGCCTAACTCTCCCTTAGGATAACAAAGGGTTACACCTTACTACATTTAATAAATGATAACTTTTGTTTGGGAACACATAGAAATGTCATGTTTAGTTGTTTAAGAATTGTAATTTAAAAAAACTTTTAATGGCTAAGTCAGCTTTTAAGTTACAATTTTGAAAATGTCACTTTTAGAAAGTGGTCATTTTCTTATCCTAACAATTTGGTGGAAGTAGCCTGTGTACTGGGTCACATGACTTTGATGAGAGTGGCAGTTGGCCTTTGTGTATTCCTCCCAGAGAGAGAGAGAAAGGAGGACTAGGTATTGGCAGGATGGACCATCCTGACAGGATGGGAGGAGTGTAGCTATTAACTTCCCCATTAACATTTCCAAGTAGCTGTCTTAAGAACACTCACAAATAAATTCATACCAGGCCTTCTTCACCCCAGACCTCTTGGTGCCTGAGCAAGGAGGAAGAAAATTTCAGAACCAACTGTGTGAGGGAGGGACTCGAGAAGTTTCTTCAACTTCAAAACAGATACCAGGTATAAATATTGGACCTGCAGACAAACGCTTTAGTACACTCCCGGACCTGTGGAAGAATTTAGAAGGGCTGCCTTGTACTCCACAGGACTGCCCTGCTGCTATAGGCCTATTTTGTTTCTCAGTGGATGGCCCTGTTGCCTGAGGCCTGTCTTGTTTCTCAGAGATCTGCCTTGCTGCTACCAGAGGACAGCCCAGCTGCTTGGGGCATGTCTTCCTCAGAGAACTGCCCTTCTGCTTGAGGCCTGACTTGTCGCTCAGAGGATCGCCTTGCTGCCTGAGGCCCGTCTTGCTGCTTTAAGAGAGGACCATCTTTGAACTCATGACTACCAGAATGTCTAAGATTCATCTGGCTGACCTCTTCTGAGCTACAGGGGCACAACATGCTCCAGATGACCCACTGCAACTGGCCCTTCCTGGGCTTGCATCTGGAGCAGCCCGAGTCCTGCGGGCTTCTGCTGGAGATCTGTCCTTGACCCACCCTTGGCTGGCATCCCCCGAGCTCCTCTTGGGAAATAATTAAGTTTTGCATGCTAGACTTTCAGAAGGTCGTTTTTTAAGTGGGACTAACCTGGTCCCTGTATTTGGCCCGCACTCTATCACAGTCTGTCTGAACCTGTGACTTTGACTAGGACTAGTTCGACCACATACCCACAGGTAGTGCTTTCTGCTTCTTGGTGCTATTTTTACCTAAACCTTTAAAACTGCATACATCCGGTTCTACTGATAGGATTTTTGGCACTTTAATCTCAAATTATTTATTAAATTTTACGAAATTGGTGTGGAATTTTCCTTGTGTTGTGTTTTCACTTTATTACTGCTGGTGTGCTGCATAAATACTTAACACAGTGCCTCTAAGCTAAGCTTGACTTTTTGTGCCAAGTTACCATTAAGCAAAAGTTAATTTAGTGACGGTTGTGGTTCACCCTGACAATGATTGTGGTTGTTGCCTGATAAGGGTTAACAGCCCCTTAAGCAATACTCCAATTTCTAACAAATATTTTTCCCAATAACAATAAACGTGCAAGAAAATGCACACATGATTCTTTTGAGTCAAACGTCATGCAAGGTTTCTCTAACTGATGGGCCACAGCTGTGTAGATGCGCATGTTGCCAAAGCGGTTAGATCCAGCCAATATACATGTAAAATAGAACAGGCTAACTAATTCAAAATAAGACATTCACACGACACTGCACTATCCACAATTATACTATTGATTCACTCAGATTAGTGGCTCTGAAACTTGGTTTTATGATTGTTATAAGTATTAACCTAGTCCGTCCACTTTCCACAAAGTGCACATTATTCTAATTACCATTCTCATTCTTTTGATATACATAACGATTGCTGTCTATTAGTACTGCGCAATCTACAGGCAGTCTGATGCCACATACAGTACTTTGGCCAGATGTGTTTTAGCCTACTCTGCCAGCTTTCAAGAGTGACATTGTACATGTTTCTTTGCCTGTGGGAGGACAAATTAGATTGAGTCCATATTCCAGAGTTGGGTCTTCGTGACTGCACAATTTCAGAGAAGTGGAATCCATTGGGCCTTGTGAAGATGGATGGCTTAAGTTCCCTGCAGCACTTATGCACTTCTCCAAGGCTATATATGCAAATCAAGTGATGAAACACACCAATATATGATAAAGATTTCTCCCTCATGCAAGGTATAGGAGGATGCCTTATCCAGAGTGCTATACCATCAGCATGATTTGACAAGATTTTAACATCTTTATCGGTTTTGCCTAGATAATAAAAGAACCCGTATATTTCAATCATGTAGATAATCATCCTTCCTGTACTAGAAGACACCTCTCCTCGCACCACTGTATTGATGATTCCACCTCTTATGCCCACACTGTGTGGTTGGTTTTCCCACTCTGATGCTTATAAATTGCAGGTTCTTCCATTCATTGTGTATGGCCAACCAATCCTGCTAAATCTTACATTTGTAAAGTTTATAATCTCTACTCTCCCTCTGAGGCACAGCCTCTCTCATGTCCCTTACCTTCTCAGATTTCCATTTCACCTCATCAATATTCCTTTGTTGCCCCCTGTTTTGCCAGAGGCAGAAGGTGATTGCCATTGAGGTCTCCTTTTTTAAGATTTGTCCTGTGCTACATTAAAAATGAAACTGTTGGTTACCGACTTCATACTGGAATTGTGAAATTTACACCTGGTTGTCTATGATTTGATAAGCTTTTAAAAAGTTCTCTGGGATCTGAAATCTTTGCCTGAAGATGAATGAACTCCAGATTTGTATAACCTTAGCCTGGTCATTTCAAATGCTAGATCTCAAACTTTGTAGCATTATCTGTAACCACCAACTTCCAATTTTTAAATAATTTCCACATCTTAAATAAAAAGAATTATCTCAACCCGTGCAATAGCGTACTTAATGAGATTCTCAAAGTGAATGGGCTGTGATGCAGAAATAGAAATATCTTAATTTAGAGATGGGTATAGTTAGATAGGTCTAATCTTACCTAGGTATCTATGCTAAAGGAAATGTATTGTCTCCTAAAACACAAGATAGGAAACGTTTTCTCTGTCAAGTTTTCAACTACTGGAAGGTAATCTGCTGGTTGGTTAAAAGACTGGTAGCACACAACACATAGGAGGTTATTTTAAAAAAAATAGAAAACTATAGCAGAGAACTGATAAGTCTTACATTTTGCAGGATTCTTTGGCAGCCACACCAGTGAAGTTCTTCAGCTGAAGCACGTGGACCAATAGACACTCACTACCACTGTCATGCCTATGTCAAAGAAAAGACAAATAAGTTACCACCTAGAAAAAAAAAAACTGACGGGGCTTTACATCTCAAAAGGGTATAAAACATATTCACACATCCTTACTCAACTCATAAATGCATTAAAATGAGGCAAAGTGCACTATGCAAGAAACACTGATTTCAAATCCAAGAGCGCAAAGTGGGCTACAGTACGGGGGCTTGGTGGTTTGTCTGGCTTAACGTTTGGTACTTATAAAGGCAACATCTTATAATGCCCAATTGGATAAAGAGTCACCTGTTTTCTCCTGAACCAACTAAGCCACATTTGAGCTGCAGATCAACATCCTTACTTTTTTTCAAACATCCTCCTTCCTGTTAACTTAACCTTTTGTTTTTTCACACTTTTTCAAACTATTTTTCTTTTCTTTGGCCTACTCTACCATTCCCACTTTCTTCCTCACTTCTGACTTAGAAGGCTAGAGAATACAAAACAACTAATGAAGTTTTATGGTTCTATACCACAATTGATGGGGCTGTCTGGTTCAGTAAAACCATGAGTGTTGGTACAAGGGTCTCCTATCTGGCTTGGATCAGGTGTGCTCTAGAGCACATAGTTCGTTATCCTGGAAGACCCTAATTTTACTTTGTACCACAAAGTTTCTATTACACAAGTATATTTTTATGTGGTTCGTCTGACAGGGGGCAAAATAAATGAAACCCCACACAAAGTGAGGTCTAATGCCTTCCTTGCCTCCTCCTTTTTTCTCTTGTTTTGCAGAATGTCTCCTGGCATTTATGACCTTCTCTTTGTTGGCCTTGACGGCTCCTAACTTGTCAAGTGGGGCTAGCTGTTCCAGATGATTAAAAAATTAGAGAACAAGGGGCAAGATGCACTGGTATTTTGGAAAAGGCAAGAATTTGGTGGGGTTAGGCCTCCAGTCTGTGCCCGATCGTTACAAGACTGAGGCCCTCATTACGACTTTGGCAGTTGTCAGCAGACCACCATATTACGAGTGGTGGCTGTTCACCACCATTTTTTAAGCAGAGAGCAGCTATCATTCGTTCTGGCAGATGGCGGTGGAGAGGCTGTTCCCTCACTGGCATCGCGGACGACAGCTTGACTCTGCCCTCCGTATTACGAGCCGTAATACGGCTCAGCGGTGTCCTGCTGGCGTGGTGGTGGCAGAGAGGAAGACCACCAGGACCAATCCCCTCCCGGACTTCCTCCTCGACGGAAGAGGAAAGTGGGCATCCGAAAGAAGGGGGGGGGGGCTCTGTGGTGTGTTTGGATGCATGGGTGTGTGTGTTTGTGGAGGGGGTGCTGAATCCGTGCGTGTCTGCGAGTGTATGTGTGTACATGCACGTGTATTGGGGTGTCTGAATGGAGCAATGTGAGTGAATGGGTGTGTCTGAGTGCATTTATGCGCATGCTGAGTGGGTGTGTATGTGAATGCATGCATGCGTGAAGGGGTGGGGGGTGCCTGTGAGTGTATGGACGGGTGGGGGAGATGTGTGCATGTGTGGTGACATGTGTGGTGACGTGTGTGTGTGTGGGTGGGTGGGTGTGCGCGCGTGTGTGTGCTGATGTGTGTGCTGATGTGTGTGTGTGTGCATGTGGTGGTGTGTGCGCGTGTGGTGGTGTGTGTGTGTATGTGTGAGATGGTGACAGGAATGAAGATTCCTGTTGCCCGGGTGCATGACCATCAGGCTTTTCATGGCAGGGTGACCGCCACAGAAAGCCTGGCGGTGTGCAGCCTCATAATACGGACAGCGGCCTGAGGACTGCCGCCGGATTGGAGGAGGTCATCGGCGGCTGTGGCGGTGCAACCGCAGCACGCTAAGTGGTGGTGGTTTTGCTTCAGCCAAACCTCACAACTCGTAATACAACACTCTTCAGCACTTGCTCCGCAGCAGTGAGACCGCCATGGCGAGTCTGGTGGTATCAAGACCGCCAGACTCATAATGAGGGCCTCAGTCTACTGGCTCATAACTTTTGCACCTCTCTGCAACATCAAGGAGATCTTTTACATCGGTTAATGGTAAAGGCAATGTCAAAAGTTCAGCTTTTGCTGGTGGTTGCTTGCAGACCGAAATCCCTGGGGCAACGTACTGATGTGAATTCTGGGAAGGCCCACTGAAAGCAGTACTTATAGCCCAGCTGAAGTAAGATCCATGAGGATGGCTCATAGAATTATATCAACACAGGAGCCATAGAATCCCATCAAGTCCTCTGCTAGAGAAGAAATACCACATTCCAATATCACGAGTTGTGGCTCTGCTGCAAATCTTTCATGTATTACCACTGGTTTACAAGCACTACTTCTGACATGCTCTCTTCCTCTCAGGTGCTATCTGCCCCTGAGCAGTACAGAAGGAGTTACTGAATTTCCAGTTCCTCAGCGTGTGGTTAGTAATGCTGCCTGGAGTCCATTGGCCTAAATCAGGACCTATTAGAACCATGTATTATGGATTAGAGGATTAGGATTCAAGAGAACTGGTGCTTTAATCTATCAGCTTAACTTTAACTGCCAACTTTACAGATGGAATTGGTGAATCCTCGGGGGTCCAGCAGATAACCCCACTACTTAAAAAAAAACAAAAAAAAAACTACAACCTGCTGTTTTTCCAAGTTACATTCCCCCAACGTGTTATTTAAAAAAGGACATCATCATGGATTTTGACCTAATATACATCTGCCAGCATTGACAATACCTAAAGATCAGCAGGGTCCTTCACTGCTCTCTGGCTAGGAACTGTGCCTTAATTGGACACCACTTACAGAATTACCAGTAATCCACTTAACAGTACACAGAAGTAAACAGTACGAGTGCAGGACACTAGCCAGTTACCCCTGGCGGCCTCAGTATCACAACAAAAGGTCTCTAAATTAGGTGGAAGGGAGGATTTGTGTGAAATGTCATATAAACCATGCAATCTTTGGGAAACATCACAACGCGGCAAATGCAACAAAATGCATTTACCACAATGCCTTTACAAGGCATATGCCTTTAGCACACATGGCTTTAACACGCATGCCTTTACCTCGAATATACCTTTACCACGCATGCCTTTACAACGAATTTCATTGTAAAGGCATGAATGGTAAAGGTGTATGCTTGGTAAAGGTTTTAAAGGTAAGTACATATAAGTTATAAGTGGGCTGAGTGATATATATATATATATATATAGTGTGTTTAGGGTGGGTAACCGTTATTAGTGGTAAATGCATTTTTAAATTTTAGGGTAGGTATGGGATTTGGGCTAGTGAGGGAATTTTTAGGTTTTAGGGTGGGTATGGGCTGGGGGGTGGTAAGGGCATTTTTTGTATTTTAGCATGGGTATGGGATATGGGATTTGGGGTGGTAAGAGGTTTTTAGGTTTTACATGGGTATGGGATTTGGGGCGGTAAGGGGTGTTTAGGTTGGGTATAGGATAAGGGGTGTTTAGGTTGGGTATGAGTTTTGGAGTGGTAAGGTGTGTTTGTATATATTATACTTACCTCTACTTTTTACCATGCATATGCCTTTACCAACTATGCCTTTACTACGAAATCTTCGTGGTAAAAGCATATATGTGGTAAAAACATTTTGTGGTAAGTGCATGCGTGGTAGTGACCATGTATTGTGTTCTTACAGTGTTGTAAAGACATGCGTTGTAAGTGCATGCAATGTTCCATCCTACATCCGAAATCTTTTTAAGCACACACACGTTCAACAATGTAGTTTGTGTGTGACAAAGTTTAATTTGGTACAATGTGACAGAAAAATTATTTATGGCTTTTAAATGGGAATATAATGATAGACCGAAATATGTCCAATGCTATAGTTTTCTATGTTTCTGTCTATTGCAAAAAGCCTAAAAATCATTTAGGCGGAATAGGAAGTTTTAGCAACAATATATATATATTTTTTAAATCCTGTGTTCTCTCAATGGTTTCTGTCTTTGATAGGTTCTCTTGCAATGTTCAACAGCAACCAGTTAACTGCAGGGGATTTTATTTCTTCCTTAGACCTCACTGCCAGACCGCAAACTATAAATCAAAACACCTTCCCCGACTCAAACACAGTGAGTATTCCACACCCTACAAGTTGCCCTGTCCAGCAAGGAAATAATTAGAACTTCTAGTATGATAGAGAACACAAAGCAGTCTAACAAATCTGTTTGACCCCCGCAAGCGAATTATAAATGAAACATATTAAGGTGTCTTGAGTAAGCATGTGATCAGAGTAAATTACTGAAATGAGTAGGAGAGTCACACATTTGTCTCACAAGGTTCTCCCTCAGGGAATGCACACAGCGGGCAATATCAGAAATATGAGAAAAATTAAACTGCATGTAGCTTTTATGTGAAATGCAATCAATTATCTCAACCCTACAGCAGAAATGCAGTCTGTAAATCAATTAATATCAGTTCAAAATTCATGAATCGGGAATTTTCAAAAGGACAAACTGCTACAAAGCAGGTCAGTCACACGTCAAGTTCTAAAGTCTTAAGCAGTTCACGATTTTCTGAAGACACGCACATACAAAGTTTGATGAAAATGATCCACTATCCCCTACGTCTTCTAGACAGTATAGTACTTTTACCAACATTTTTCAGACTTCACTAACAATCAAGAGATTTACTATTCTATTAACCTCAGATGTACTAAATGTCACAGGCTGAGCTATAATTGTTTAAAAAAAAATAATGCTTTGCTAGCTTGTTATGTTCTATAACAAAGAGAACCATTCCTCTGCGTGAACAGACAGAGAATGGGGGCAAAAACGAAGAAATGCAGTGCTGACAGAAGTATTATGGAGATGTCAGGATATGGATTCTTACTTACAGTAGTCCAACATGTATTTTGGCTTCCTCATTCCTTGGCACACTGCTGTATGCAGATTCATCAACATCCTCATTCCTGCAAGAGAAACACACTTGTGAATCCTACATTATTACAGCAAACATGTTTGTGATCAGGTTCTGAGTGCATCCACCCATCATGCCAGCGTAGTTACACTTTGCGACATTGGAGTACTTAACTAACATGTTATTTATTTATTTCCCACAGATGGCAAACTAGAATAATACAGTTTTGGTTTCTTGTTTGTTCACATATATCAAGCAAAGTGAAGAAAAAAACCTGACTGAACCACAAAGTGTGTTATGCACGAACGCTAACGGGCTGTAGAAGAAATCCCTGAGCTGTAAAGAGATACAGTGATGCCTAATTGCCTGAAGGCTGAAACCATACTAATTTGCACATACATTTAGTCACACATACATACGCATGCAGCATAACTTAACGTAAACTATTATTTGTCCTATAAGCAAAGGGAAACAAATCCAAAGGTTTAAGAGGGTATTCCCTTACAAACAGGGAAACAATGAGGAAGATGTATAATGCAAACAAGAATGACACAACAGAAGTGATGAAAGACCTGCTACAGGAACAAAGTAGATCACACCTTTGCAATCTAAATTGGGGAAGCAGATTGTTAACCCTGGGTGAATTATATGCAAGATGTTTTTTATCTGTATGTCATTACAAAGGGATGCAGAGTAAGGAATAATCTAGCAATTTTCCAAAAGTACACACGCTGTGTTCCAGAAGAATACTCTAGCTAACTGGTTCCTTAATGTTTACATTCAGTATCAGTAGTTTAATTTTAACGTTAATAATATTTTTCACAGAAATGCAGTTGAAAAAGTTTACATATTTTCACTCACTTTATTGCCACTTGGTTGGGCCGGTGGGTGGGTGGTGGGGATTATATGTAGAAACTCTTGGCATGACTGGGGGGGTTAGAAAAACTAAATCGGCTCTATATTGCCTAAGATGTTTAACCTTACTCAGATGTGAATAATGTAATCTATAATACTTTATTTTATTTTTAAAACTGTCAAATGCTATTTTTGTTTTTTACATTACTGCAGTCTTACACCCATTTTGTTTTGCACTTCCTTTTAAATATATGTAACTTTCAAAACGTAAAAGGATGCCAATGTTGTGTTCTCCTTAATCGCTTCAACAGGGTACTGTGAAGACTACCCTTAAACTGCTAAGGTGACTAAAAGGAAAATAAAAAAGATCCCAAACTACAACTCAGAAAAAAAGTCTTATATAGGCAATATATATTGACCGACCACCAACTTCTAAGGTGCTTGGGTTGTAGTAACACAATACTTCCTGCGGGAGGTACGGTAAGCAATAATAATTAAAACAAAAAAACTTGATTTACTACAGTTAAATTTCACTGAAACTCAGCCAAAGTTATCAAAAAACTGTTTTAATTGCAGAATCTGCAGTAACTGAAAAGATCTAAAAAGTAGCACAATAAATGCATAACTAGAATGCTGAATTACAACAGAAATGAAAGAATAGAATGTCAAAATCTAACAAAGACAATGCTAATATGTTTGGCTTGAAGTGGCAATGTACAGCAAAGTAAAATGTTACTGTTATACAGCATAGTAGGACAAAAGGTTTTACAGTTTGGATACACGGCTGACCATGTAGATAGAGTGTGGCCTGCCTCATTTTAATGTGCAAGGGGATTTATGCTGCAATATGAAATACAGCCACGTCTGGGAGGGGCTTACAATGAAAGTGGTAAATTAAAGATGACATCAGGTATTCAGGAGTATAAGGAAATAATTGTTTTGACATATGGCTTGTGACCGCTGTAAGTACATTTAATTGAATGCTTCAAGAGTCACTGTTGCTCAACATGATGCCACTGAATGTATAGACCCCTGAAGGATGACTGAGTTGGCTAAACTATGATTTAATTTGGTTTACCTGATGTCTGCAACAATGCACGATTTAATGAGACATCTGGCAGCAGAAAGAGTGCAATCTTCATTTTGCCGAGTGGTATCTTGTCATGTTTCAAAAGCCCCTACAAAGCAGAAAGATGGACAGCTCTCCCCTGAATCAACTGGCAGATGTGTTGACAAACAGCAGAAGCTGGGGCTGCATGAAGAGGAAGCGAGCACAGGACAGCCCTCCTAGATGAGAGGAAACATGCTGCCTGACCAGAAGACGCCACTTCCCAGGCCACAGTTCAGGGGTGTAGAATTTAATAAATTATCTTCTTGTCCACAGGACATGCTCCTTCATAAATCTACTTGTCCTGAAAAAAAAATCTCCTTGTTCCTTGGGTGCCTAAGAGCTCTGATAATAGCCTCTCTGATTATGCCACTGCTAATACTATAGCAGGACATGAATACTAGCAATTTCCTTATTTTGCTACCTTTCTGCAGATCTACATATGGGGCTAGAGGCAGCGGTAAGCAAACGTTCTAGGGTTGGAATGCAATTTTTGAGTCTGTGCAAACCTACTACCTTGCATGTTTTATGGGTTTTCAAAAGCTTTAACCTAATATTTTCCAAAACTGGAAAGGTTGAAAATGTACTCTTGAAAAGTGAAGAAGAAACTTCTTCCAGGTTTGGGAAAAAGTGGTAAAGGGAAAGTGAACAACTATACACAACATATTTTCTTGTGCATATTTGCTTGTGCTAAAATGCAGTTCACAAATATTTTACGAGGAGTACGATTTCCTTGTCTACTTCTGTAAATACATGTGAATTCATGAAATATGTAAATCTGCACTAATGGAAAGATATATAGCATGAGTGCACTTTCCTGACTCCCTTTAACAATTGGGCTCCTACTTAAGTCTGGCGTTAACCAAGACTCTTTTAATAAAAAAAAAATGTATCTTTCTCTTTATCCATCTACCACTCGTTTCATTGTGAGTGACAGCAATCTGCTCTTTCACAAGGAGCATATAGGCACACAAAGTAGCATTGTTCGGTGCCAGAAACTACTGAGGAAATATGTGCTTTCTGAGAACAAAATATATTTTTGCTTTTTGACAATGTTTGTTACAATATTGAGGGCCCAGCAGCTCCCACACTAAAAAGGGTTTACAAAAGTCATGTCAAAATAACACATGCATTGAAAAAAAAAAACACTGACCACCAACATCGGACCTACCTGCTTTGCCTATGCTTGTTTATTTTCATGTTTATCATAATCTTATTGAAACTGGTTTCACTGATTTTCCATTATGAATATTTTTTGGAAATACTAGCATGCATCAAAATGTTTCACTGGTGCTTCTTCAAAGAAATGGTACCTAAAATTCTACAGTAATTTAACAAAACGTTTTTTTTCCTAGTTGCATTTTTTGGGAGCATATTATTTTAAAAGCAAAGAATCAACAATCTTGCTTTCAAGGTTATGCAAATATTTGCATCTATTCAGAGAGCATTCGGGTAACGTTACATATAGCCTAATTGTTAAACTTTGTAAACGTGTGCTTACTTTTTTTTTTGAGAGCCACTGTCAGTAGAGCAGTCCAAGCTTACAACTATTTAGAGCTCTTGCGCTAATAATAAAGGCTTTGCATTAATGAAACAAAAATACAAGCTCGAGCAGCATTAGCATATGGACACAAGTATTACCTCAACTGCAGACAATTCCCTTCCTTGCCCCATAATGTGCTACTGTGAACTGCAGCCAAAGGGCATGTGCTGCAGGGGGTTGGTCCTGCTTGTCCCAAGGTCAAAATAAACATGAAACCTTGTTGTACCTGACCCCAAACAATATGCTCTAGGCATGGGGTGATAGGAATTCCACACCCCTGCACAGTTGCAGAGGTTCTTGTGTATTTATGGTGCGCACACCTTCTCTGAAGCTGCGACTATTGCCGAGGTGTATGGTCTCGAAAATCCCAAAACATTTCCCTCCAAATCACATGAAAGTGTGGGTCTACGCCCGTAAGTTAACACACTTATCTTGTGTGTTTCCCTAGCCCGGCACCTCTTCCAGGCTTGGAAGCCACACTATTTATGCCAATATAACACTTAAAAGCTAAATGTACTCCAACAACACTTAATGAAACCTATAACTGATAATGGATTCATAGTCATCTCTGTCAAAGTGGTAAGGGTAATGTGATATGTAATCTCATCTCAACTTTTGTATCTGTTTAATTAAGCGTGAGGTCATGAACATTGCAATTGATGTACAAGTTATCGCTTGCATGACTGTTCAGCAAGTTATGACTGTGGCCTTAGCCACACCTTCAGTATTTTTTGTTTTTTTATTTCTAACCATTACAGTACTCATATTGTTTTTTTTAACGTGAATTTCTAAGGTCGTTTAACATATGTTAAAATATTATAAACAAAGCTAAACCTAATTACAAGTTAACCTTTGTTTTTCTCAGTTAATAGATATATATATGTCTATGGTGTTTGTATATGGGTGTGTATTTCGGGTGCTTTTGAATGTGTGTCACTGTTATGTATTTGTTAACTCTTTTCCCACAGAAGATATATTCTGGACTAGTACTGCAGCTCCTTGAAATCTGAGCAACTTCTGAAAAGGAACAGAACATTAGTATCCAGTTAGTACCCACATCCCTCACAACAGCTCTTTTAGTATAAAACTGAATAGTCAAACCAATCGCAATGGTCCCCCAAAGCATGGAAAAAGGTCACTATTTTACACCTTTCTGGGAAAAGGAACACACTTAAAAATGTTGTGTGACTATGTGGCACTATTGAGCCTAAGAGGGCATTTACTGCATCGTCATACGTCACTTTCAGGGCCATGCTCTTCCATTACTCATATCCTCCTATGTCTATGTCTGTAGATGTACACAATTTGCAAGTTGTCACCATTTTAGCTGACCGAACAAGAACATCCTTGTTTCATTATATGCATGCAATACCCTTAAATGCAGAAGGACCACAAACCTTATTTGCTCGCTCACTCTAGTATTTTGTAGAATTTTTATCTGCAATAACCATGGTTATTTACCTTTAGAAAATAGAAATCTTTCGAAAACCACTGGACTTAACTTACGAAGCATGTAAATTATATATATAACTGCTAGAGCAGCAATAGAAAGACAAGCAAAGCAGACTGCATACCTCTTCATTAATGGTTCAAAAACACCACTGTCACTAGCAAGCGAATCATCTGAAAGACCCGCAGAAACTCGCCTCGCTCTCCTCTCTGACCTTCTGGCACTGTCTTCACGAAGAGTCACCGCTATATGTTTATGGAAGAACAAAAAACAATATTAGCACATTGTGTAACATGTACAGTGATGAATGACTATATGTTTCCGCAATGAGTAAGCTAGGATTGCAAACCCCCCAGATGTTTCAGCTATCACAGGTTTAAAGGGTGAATGATGCATAAAGTGCACACTAAGGTGAACAAAATCCAAGCGTACACCAAGGAACATTTTTGCCCCTTAACTCGTTATTTCATAGCAGGGAAGGCACAACACGAGAATAGAGCTATATTTTTCCATCTAGGAGAAAGTAATTCGAAGCAATAAGATCGAATTACCTGGTTGCTGCCATCTTCTCATATCAATGTCCTAGCCTCCACATTCTCCAATAATTTTTATATTATATATTCCCACCCCAACACCTGTATGTTGAGGTCTCCAGAATTTTGCTTGATAAAAGTGATAAGGTAAAGGTAAAACAAAAGCTGTCTGGGGCAATTTTAGCTGGGAGTAGTTCACCTAATTAATGACAGTGCTAGCGTGCTTTATGTATTTATCAAAGTGGGGGCAGACGTGAGGGTCGTTTCTCACAATAAGGTATTTTTATAGCTTTAAGTGTTGACTGATAGGTTTTGTTAGCCTACCTAAATTATTTGAAAATATTTAAACAAGGTGCTTGATTGTGTAGGTACTCGGTTCTATAACATGTCTCACTGCATATGTGCAGAGCTTAAATCAGTTATATTTGGTCAGTGAGCTGCAATGAAAAGGGGGCATTGAGTCAGACAATGCCAAATTCAATGTATGACAACAAAACATATCAGATTTTTGTTGAACTATAAAAAAAACTATTGTTTTAAAAAATAAAAAAAAAGCTAAAAATCGTCCAGCACATTTGCTCTCCTCATACATCTTTTGACGATAGGCAGCATTTGCTGTAAAGCCGCATTCATAATAATACTCCTGCATATTCACTCTCAATTGCTTAAGTGCCACCTTGTTGGTTATATTCTTATTATGGGAATATGCCAAATTTGCAGGTTGGAAAGCAGTCTCCAAGCCTTTCAAGCGAGCAGCTAAGGCCCTTCTAAACCTGATACTTTGCAAGGTTATTTGACCTGTATAGCAGCCTTAAATGTTTCCCAAACACAATCCTCACTGGCGGAGCCGACGTACAAGTTACTTACGTCAGGAGTAGTACATAGAAGCCACCTCAAGCACAGTGACTGCAGGTCTTTTAATGACTTTCCACGCCAAAGTGCAGAGCCACTAATAACACTGAGATTGGCGCGCCAGAGCTAAGGTCCTTAATGGGAAATCACTGACTCTAGAAATCAGTTCGCAAGTGGGGAGAATGGGTGGTCCGGTAAGGAATCTGCAACTAGAATGTGTGTCTACAAGGTAGTTTGTTACCAAAGGTAAGAAACTTGTACATCTGATAGAGACTTCTAGTTGCAGATTCCTTACCTTAGAATAGATACCCAAGCAATGTCATCCTCGGAGCTGGGCTGCGAACCCAGATCATGCAAGAAAGTCCTGCAGGACCGAACGATCAAAGTAGCCATCCCGACAGACCCGACTGTCCAGGCAGTAATGTTTAGCAAACGTGTGCAGGGATACCCAAGTAGCTGCCTGGCAGATATTCAGGATAGGAACTCCGAGTGCTAACGCAGTGGAAGCAGCAGTTGCTCTGATGGAATGAGCGCGCAAGCCCTAAGGGGGTTGCTTTTTGACCAAAGCGTATCACATCTTGATGCAAAGAAGTATACATTGAGAGAAGGTACGTGTTTGCACCGCTTTCCCTTTCTTCACACCCACATATTCAATGAAGAGTTGATCGTCCACCTGGAAATCTTTAGTACGATTGAGATAAAACGCCAATGCTCCTTTTGGGTCCAGACGGTGGAGTCTTTCCTCCTCATGAGAAGGATGTGGGGGTGCATAAAAAGTAGGCAAAGTGATGGACTGGCATACATGAAAAGGTGTAACAACTTTGGGAAGGAAGGAAGCCTTAGTGCACAACACCACTTTGTCAGGGTGCACAGACAACTATGGGGGCTTTGAAGAAAGAGCTTGAAGCTCTCTGACTCTGCGAGCAGAAGTGATGGCAACAAGAAAGAGTCTTGAAAGTAAGGAGCCGTAGAGGGCAATTGTGCATCGGCTCAAAGGAAGTACACATTAAGTAAGTAAGGACAAGATTGAGGTCCCACTGAGGCATGATAAATGGAGTAGGAAAAAATAAATGGGTGAGACCTTCAAGGAATCGATTGACAATAGGAGACTTAAAGAGTGAGGGATGATCAGGTAACCTAAGAAAGGCCAAAATACCCAATAAATACCCTTTAAGGGTGCCCAAAGCAGAGCCCTGGTGGGCTAAAGAAAGAATGAACAAAAGAACCTCAGAAAGAGGAGCAGAGAGGGGATCAACAGATTTGTTGGTACACCATGCCACAAATTTATGGCAACGACAAGCGTATACTGGTTTGGTGGAGGAACGCCTGGCTGCCAAGATAACGTCACAGACTTAGGGTAGAAGGTCAAAAGCTGTCAACTGCTGCCGCTCAATCTCCACATATGAAGGCTGAGATTGGACAGTTTCGGGTGGAGAACTGTCCCCTGCTGCTGCGAAAGAAGATCCTCCCGAAGAGGCAGTCTGACTGGAGAAAGGGTGGCCATGCGCAATAGCTCTGGACACCAAACTCTCCGTGCCCAGTCCGGAGGCACCAACATAACCTGGGGCCGGTCGCCCCTGATCTACTTGAGATCTAACCAAGGCTCTCCCCACTGCCAAAAGAGAACTTGCGCCACCTCCGGATGGAGATGCCATTCGTTATCGGCTATGCATCAATGGCTGAGTTCGTCAGATCTGGGGTTCAGAGAGCCAGCCAGATGTTGAACCACCAAAGTAATGTCCTGATGTTCCAGCCATGTCCAGAGTCCTAATGCCTCCTGACAAAGGGTCCAGGACCCTGCTCCACCCTGTTTGGTACAGTACCACATGGCGGTAGTGTTGTCCGTGACACTTGCACTACTTTCACTTTGAGAGAGGGAAAAATGCTTTCAACGCAAGCCTGATCGCCCAGAGCTCCAGAAGAATGAAATGAAGCCCAGACTCCGCCGGAGACCAGAGGCCTATGATCTCAGCCTCTCCCATGTGGCCGCCCCAACCAAGAAGTGACAGTCACAATGGATCGATCTGGCTGGGGAAGGGAGCGGGATCTGCCGTGGACCCAATGCAGATTTGAAAGCCACCACTGCAGGTCTTTCGAAGTCCCCCCACCCGAGATCTGGACCATGTTGGAGAGATTTCCCTGATGCTGCATTCACTGGAACTTCAAGTCCCACTGCAGAGCCCGCATATGCCATCTGGCATGAGTTACTAGCAGGATGCAGGAGGCCATGAGGCCCAGAAGCTTCAGGGTCAGTCTCGCCAAAACCCAAGACAGAGGCTGAAAGATCTGAATTATAGCCTGAATATCTTGGACTCGCTTTTCAGGAAGATAAGCTCGAAACTGCACTGTGTCCAGAACAGCTCCGATTAAAAAGGGTGCATCTGAAAGGGAGTCAGTCGTGACTCCGGCATTTTGATAGTGAAACCAGATGTGCAGGAGGCTCGCCGTTCGTCTGAAGGTGAGAGGTAACTTTCTGGAGCGAGTCCACCTTCAACAGCCAGTTGTCGAGGTAGGGGAAGACTGAAATCCCTAACCTGCGTGGATGAGCTGCAACCACCGCAATCACTTTTGTGAACACCCGAGAGGTGCTGGTAAGGCCGAAGGGGAGCACGGTAAACTGATAGTGCTTGTGACCTACCACGAATCGCAGGTAACGTCTGTGGGTAGGCAGAATGGGAATGTGGAAATAAGCGTCCTGCAAGTCCAACACTACCATTCAGTCTCCTGGGACTAAGGCAGACAAGACAAGAGCCAGGGTGAGCATTCTGAATTTCTTCTTCTTGAGGAAGTAATTGTAGTCCCGAAGGTCTAGGATAGGATGTAAGCCATTGTCCATTTTCGGCACCAGAAAGTAGCAGGATAACAACTACGACCTACTTCTGGCACAGGGACCTTCTCTATGACTCCCTTGGCCAAGAGAGCTGCGACTTCCTGGCGAAGAAGTGCCAAATGATCCTCCGGAAGATGGCTGACTGATGGAGGCATGGCTGGTGGGGCAGATTCGAAGGTGGGGAGTAGCCCCTTCGAACTGTCTACAAAACCCACCTGTCCGTAGTGATGAATTCCGACTGGGGCAGGTGATGGCAAATCCTGCCGCCAACTGGATCGGAGTGAGGGGACGGACTAGGAGGGTTTGGAGGCTGCAGCGGGGGAGGGGTGGACTGGGCAGACTTCTGGTTCCCTGTCCCATGCCCTCATGGGATTCCACATCCCCGGTCACGCAGCCACTGAACAGCATGGGTGGCACAGTGGCTGGGATGGGGACGCGACAGGGAGCCCCTTCCATGACCACGAAAGGGGCGAAAGGTGGACTGTTAGGGGCAAGGGGCAGTGGGAAGGCCAAAGGACCAAGCTGTAGCGCGGGTGTCCTTGAACCTCTATAAAGCCAAATCTGCCTTATCTCCAAAGAGACGGGAGCCATCAAAGGGCATGTCCATAAGAGACTGTCGGACATTCCCTGAAAAACCAGAAGTACGCAATCAGGCATGGCGCCTCAAGGCCTCTGTCATCACAACCAATCTGCCTAGAGAGTCAGTCATGTCCAGGCCACATTGGATTGTGAACTTCGCTGCATCTCTCCCTTCTGTGACAGCTTGGGAAACAATAGCACAGGCCCTCCTTCAGTATCTGCGGCAGACGTTGCACAACCGTATCCCACAGAGAGTGGGCATAGCGGCAAAAAAAGGCATGCAGTGTTGACAGACTGCAGCGAGAGACTGGAAGAAGAAAACATCTTCTTCCCAAATTGTTCCAGCCGCTTTGATTCCCTACTTGGGGGTGCACCACAAACAAACCCAATGCGGATCCATCATCGACATCATGCAGTGACAGCCCTCGCGCGGCTTGAACCCAGTTTTCGGGGACTTCTTGACGCACAAAAACTCACCAAAACGACAAAGGGTCGAAATTGGTCAACAAGAGACCAGGGTAGCTCTCTCCGGATAAGCGCAGGGCACTGAAAGAAAAGAACTGACGTCACTGCGCAGAGGCAGTGTCTATGTACTACTCCTGACATCATCACAGTGACTACAATGCCATTGACCCCCACGGAGTCAACCGACGCCACCTACCGACCGACGCGCAAGGGTTTTGCTGAAAGAAAAAAATCTTCGGATTCCGCCCAACGCCCGGGGGAAAATTTTAAGGTTAGAAATCTGCAACTAGAAGTCTCACTATTTATTTGCCTGCACCATTCTTCGTTTTCAAGGTTACTTTTATCCAAATGCCACCTCAGTATGGGCCTCTCAACCTTTATCCCAAGAATCTCCATCTCTATCAAGGAATGATCAGAACAACTACTTGGAGTTTGAACGTAATTACCTAAATGGAACTTGAAAAAGGACAAGAAGTAATCTAATCTGGCTGCAGAATTAGACTTCCCCCAAAACACACGAATATAAGCGTTTCATTGCATGCTTGTTGCGCCACAGATCAGTGAGGCCCAGAATTTCCATACCTTTAAATATGGATTTTGCCACCTTTGGCTTATTCTGCCTATGTGTGGATGATGTGGAATCCAAGACTGGATTTAATAAGCAATTAAAATCGCCCCCGATAATGCCAAACCCAGGAATAGTTACCAGAGTTTGAGGGAGTTTGAGAATTGCAGCAGGATGATCAACAATGGGGGCGTTGATTGTGGCTATGCTCAATCTGCAGTTATTAATCAGACCGTTATTTAGGGCCCAGTGACACTCTTTATCTATTTGAGAAAAGGAAACCTGAAAGAAAAAAAAGTATTCACGTAGATGGGCACCCCCTGTGTTCGGCACGAGCAGACAATATACACTGATGGCCCACTTCTCAACGGTTTTATGCTTGGATACCTTTTGATTTTGTAAATTCATCTCCTTGATAAAACCCACATCAGGAGAGTGGTTTTTTATCCAATCCTCAATTGCCTGGGCTTTACGTTTATTATTCAGGCCATTAGCATTAAATGTGGTGATACACAGAAGGTACTACCTTCTGGGAGTATCATTGTGCCATTCGGATTAACTTTACCAGATAAGCCACATTAGTGCTTACTAACTGCTGTTGGCAACTTTTAATAAATGCCAGAACCCTGACTGTAGCCCCTCCACACAGTTCTCCCTCAAACAATAAAATGCTTCGCCTACCTGAAGCAGTGAGGGTGCATGGAGAATGAGAAAATGCTGTGAGTGCGATATGTAAACATTATACTGGGACACTTTAGTTTATTACTACTATTGCTAAATTGCAGACACCTCATTAAAGGTTTGCCATAAAGTGCATTGTATAGAGCTAGCAAACTATTCTTAAAAGTGCTGTTCAGTAGCGGCTGAAATGCCCTCACCTTAAAGCGCACTGTGCTACGTTAGCTACATAACCATTATATGCTACGTTTCCATCCTTGAATATTATACTTCTCTACTGCCTCCATTGTCCCATGATTTCAAATGTGCCTCTCTGAAAGAAAGAGACCAAAATTGTAAAGAACTCACCCATTTTTTCCAATGCCATAGACCCCTTCAGCCCATCCCATACCAACCCCTTCCCACCTAACCGAGGCACCAACCCACTGGCCCCTGGGGACCACCTCTTTTACCCTGGGTGCCATGGCTCTGTATCCTAACACACTCTACCCTCCCAGAAAAACCATCGGTATCTCAGGCCGCAAACCCCCCCTTCCCGGAACACCTACTATATATATAGTGGTAGAAGCTCAAATTGTGCCCTTCCACCTGGGCACAGGAAGCGACAAGTTCCATTTACACTTATACCAAGTTTTTCATCACACCACAAATCACAGTCTCAGTTACAATTCGAACTAATTCAGGTTAGCTTAAATAGGTTTTCCTATAAGGCCCGCACCAACCCAATATCAGCTAAGTGATACTGGTCATTCATCTGAACTTTAAGTTTCGACTGCTGAAAAACTGATGCTTTGCTCTCGACCCCTTCTGGTACCCCAGTGATCCTGAGACTAGAGTGCCTATCATAATTTTCCAAATCCTGAAGCCTATCCTCTAGCAAATGCTTGCTTTTTCTCAGCCGAGTGACTCCCCATCTTGTCTTCCAAATTGGAGATTCTATCTTCTGCCTCTTTACCTACTGGGGAGTTGGCATATCACCTTCTCGTTTTTGGCCAAGCGATTATGAAGAACCACTATTTCTTGTGCCTGCGTACCTTTCAAGTCTTTGATTTTGGCTAGAATTCGCTCAAGCATCTTTCTGGTGGACTGCTCAGGCTCATCCCGGGAGTTTGAATTTTCCTTAGGGGAAGTCACGAGCGATGGTGAGGGTTGCATACTTTCCTGTGGGGCCGCAGTTACCCCCATACTCGGACACCCAACTGGTGATGCACTAACAGGTGGTAGCCTCTCAGGAGACAAGATTGTTAGACTTTTACTCACACCCCTCGTCCCCCATCTGTAATGTGTGTTCAGTCCTCACTTTGCATAGGACTCTTGGATGGCTTTAAAAATAGAGGGCACTGCATAACTGGAGCCAGCATACCAAAGTCAGGTAAAGGTATCTCTGAGGGTACATCAGTTAGTGACAGGTCCACATTGTCCTGTTCGTTGTCACTCTCCCCTTCCCATCTGACCATAGGCCCCACTGAAATCCTGCTTGTGCCGCTCAGCTGTACTTCGAGGCAATATCTAACTTCCAATTCCATCCCCTGCTGAGAGCTCCAGTTTCCCCGAGAGATGGCTGGCTTCGTGGAGTCCCCTCTGCGTTTTAGCTTCTGCGGCGTCACTGATTGAGCAGATGCAATTGAAACAGTCCCCTTACGTTGAAATGTGCATACAATCACTAATGAACTAGCTGAATCTGGAGGCAAAGATTTATCAATGAGTGCCAATAGTCTGACATGTATAAATGTTTCAGCTTTTCAACAGTCTATTTGCAGCTAAAGAGAGCCTCAGTGCCATATAGCTGGCTATGGAAAAACTTTCAAAATCCCTCAATTTAAATGAAAAGGGTGAGGCCTAGGCATCTCCAGGAATAATCACAGTCTTTCCAACAGTAGCTCCAACTCAGTTGCAATGCTTATTTAAAAAGCACATAATTTCTTGTACGATGTTAAATGCACAGCCGTCCTCCCCACTCGCTCTTCAACTACTGTGCAGTTGCCCTGTATCTTTAAGTGAGCGCAGGGTGAGTCACGACTCACCCAAACTCCTTGTGGTGTGCTGCACTCACTTCACCTGTTCACGGGGGTCCGGAACGCTGAAGAGGGGTTTGGGGGGTTGCTGCTAGTATGTCAACAATCCACTTAGCAGCTCAATGAGCAATACCAAGGCTCTGTCCTGGCCCGAGGATCTCTCTGGTTGCCACCATGCCAAATCTGTGCCGCTCCAGCTCCGGCATCTTCCTGCTCTGACCTGCAGCAGGCTTTGACACGCACTTCCAGGGGGCGAGACGGGGGAGAACGCATCAGCAGTGTGCGGATCGGCCAGGCAGATGCATGAGCGGAAGATGCAGGATAAGGTTACCAGCCTATTTCACCGTGAAAGTAAAACCAGGTTGACCAAGCCTGCTCAGATTCATGCAAAGTTTCTCAGGCACTACAAAGCATTTTAGGGTGGTGTGGATAGAATTAAAAGCTTTCTATCAAGGCTGTCTCTTCCGAAGCTGGGTGAGACTCAAGCACAGGCTCTGCTAGCCACAGTCACCCTTGAAGAAATAGAGGGGGTGGTAAAGTCACTACCAAATGGGAAAATCATGTGGTGAAGATGGGCTACCACCTGAGGTTTTTAAAGAAATTTGCAACAGCTTTGAATTCTTAACTGGTTTCACGGGCCAATTATATATTAGAGTGGGGTGTAGTCCCGGCCTCTTTTTGCACTGCGGTAGTGGTGCGTTTGTTTTAAAAAAAGATTCAAATAAAGAGGATGTGAATTCTTATAGACCTGTTAGTTTGTTAAATACAGATTATAAAATTATAGTGAAAGTGCTGGCTAATCAGATGAGTAAAATTCTGGTGTTGATTATACATCTAACCAGTGCAGAGTTATTCCTGTGAGACAACTTCAATACAATTTTTTTAATTGTGGCACTGGATTACATCTCACAGAACCAGATCCTGGCCCATATCTTTTTATTAGATGTGGAAAAAGCATTAGATCTATCGTCCTGAGGCAGTCTTTTTGCCATCCAGCAGGATGTTTGGGTTCCCTGAGCAGCAGATTCAGAGCATATTGCGTTTGTACGAAGGCGCTACAGCCCAGATTGTTATTAACTCACTTAATATAGGGTTCTGTATGATTTTAAAGGGTACACAGCAGGGATGTCCTCTGTCTCAGATTCTTTTTGCACTATTCATAGAGCCTTCAGTTATAGAGATACACACTAACAAAGTAATCAAATCCCCAATAAGTGGAATGACTCCTATTAAATTGTATGCAGATGACATAGCGCTATTTTTAAAGCCAGATGAGCAAATTTAGATCAGGATTTTCCAAAATATTTTAGGACTTCTAAGAGGTGGGCGGGTATAATAAAACAAAAGTTAAAAACAGAAATTTTGTTAAGTAATGGTGCACAAGATTCTTTGCCAACAAAAGTCCACCCATTAGAGAATCATCGCCCTAAAAGATATTTAGGAATATATGTGACTGAAAATGTGAATGATTTATTTGCCTTGAACTATGTTCCTCTGATTTACAAGATAAAAGCCTTGTTTTTCCGATGGACCGATTTGCAACTCACCATAATGGGTCGGGTAGCATTATTTAAAACTTCAGTCCTTCCATTATTTTTTTTTTGCTATTTTCCACAGTTCCGTGTGCCCTTCAGATTAAGTTTAAGATATTAGAAGGATTATTTTTGACTTCTATATGGGTAAATAAAACACCTAGGCGTGTTATTGAAGTGCTCTATCAAGCTCCAAAAAAGAAAAGGGGGTGTGGCTTTGCCAGACCTCAAAGTATATTATTTTGCCAGTTTCCAGCAGGTTTTTAAAGAAAAAAAGCTCACGGTAAGACAAGCGTAGACAACTTCTTTAATAATCAGATATTTTCGAAGTACAAGATTGTCAATCTTCTGCATATCACAAAATCTCCCAAAAAGTCAAGTATAAATCCCTAGTGTGGCTTCTCAAATGTAAGGAACAAATGTTCAAGCATTACACCATTCCGTTCTTCAATGGTATAACCCGCTTAGCCGTTATCTGGGTTGGAAATCATCCACTTCTGGATAAGAACATCTCAGCCAGGTGGAACTAGAAAGGATATCAAAGTTTCTGAATTTTTAAACGTTGGAGATTGGAAAACATGGCCAGAAATAGAACATTCTATTAGAAATTTTAGTATATTCATGCAAGCTTAGAATTGGCCGAAGATTGGATAAAGACCACTTCTCGAAGATCTATTAGCTTCTGGATCGCTTTTCTGAGGGTCAGAAGGCTAATACATAGTAATTAAAGTACAAGATAGATGGCAGTCAAAGGAAGGCCTTGTATTTTCAGAGGATATGTGGAATAGGGTAAACTAGCTTAATATTTCACTGCTACAAGGTGCTACCTTTCGTAGAATGCAGTTTTACAGAACTCTGGCATTCCTGCACAGAATTAACCCTCAGATTCCTGGCAGATGCTACAGATGTCTGGCTGAGAACGGAGCCAATTAGACTCACATTGTCTGGGGGTATCCACGAGTTGCCTCCTTTTGGACAGAAATCCAGGTGCACTGCTCTCGCACTTTAGGGTTAGATAGTGGAATAGATAGCTATACTGCTGTCCTTGGATATTCTCCAAGTATCAATGTTTCTATCAGGTTGAAAAAAGACTTTTCACATATGTATTGGTAGCCAGATCTTTAACTTTGTAAAACTGGTGATCTGACTTGGTTCCTACATACGCACATGGGCTCTCTAAAATGCAGAAAATCAAAGAATCCGAATACCGATATGCACTCAGATCTAGGTCTCTTAAGAAGTTCTGTAGCCTATGGGAAACTTCGGGCTTTGGGATTTGAGAAAATATTGGCTTTGTGATAATTATTCATTTGCCTTTAGTTTACCAAATTATTTGTATGATGTCATGTTAATAGGGTGTAAATTTTCCCTTTTTTGTTATTGCTTCTTGCACACTGTATGAAGTCTCCAAATAAAAAAAAAATCAACAAGTAGGGACTGACAACAGCAGTTTCCCCCAGCAACCTTCCACGTAAGCATCAAAAGCACCACTCTAAACCCCTTTTCATTAGAACCAGAAGTATTCAGTAACTGAAATCTACCAAATCAACAACACTCCTTTTGAATATTCTTCTATTGCTAGAAGTAAGCGATTAACAGAATTTTTTTTTTGTTCTACTTTTCTTTTGATTTATGTTTTATATTGTGGAGATTGTATGCAATAGTTGATGTGTAAGAATGAGTCATTGAGAGACATAGTGCATGTATGATGACTTAGTGAGTGCCTAAACCCATCAATAACTAAAAAGGTACTTTCATTTATAAGTTGAACCCATTTGCATTGCCAATGCTTGTTATGTATGGCTCTTAAAATCCATGCACGTTTCCGGTAACATTTAGCATCCTGGTCACACCCTAGCTGCAAAGCCATGAAATGGTTAAACATGTTCTTTATCTATTTCATTCAAGGACGTTGCAAGTCTACATATACATCAAACAAAATCTTTTATTACACAATAGGATAATATTTTGCTGGCTTTCAACTCTCATCTTGGAGCTATCAGGTCTCTGCTGCCTTAACAACTGCAGACCAATCTATCCTTCTTGACTCCAGCTGGTCTATAGGCTATCACAAGTGGCTGACTTGGATCTCTATCTTTTGTGATTTCCTTGTCTTTCCTACAGTCACAACTTTTCAACATACACCTTTGCGTCTCTCCAAGGTCATTCATACTGTATGCTCTTTTCCAACAACATGCTAATGATCTTCGACGTTATGATTACCAACCAAGGCCAAATACTGAAACCATCTTTTTCTTAGCTTGACTCTTCTATGATGTGCACCATGCAGAGTGATTCACTGGTGTGAAATGGGTTTTAAAAGGCAGGCGCTACTGAACAATCAGTACATCTGAGAAAGCTCGCAGGCTGTAAACCACAACCACTGTTAACAGATAAAACTCAAGGTTTTAAATATTTCCATGTTTTTTTGTGATGGCCTCTGATACGTAAACTTAAATCTCATACAAGGCAACAAAGTACAAATTGGAAGGCTTAGCACGTTATCTCAGCAAACTAACAAACGCCTAAGACTATGTAAATGCAGCAAAATATTAACGTAGTATTGAATACATTTTCCAATAACTTGTTTTAAATAGTATATCACATCACGCTTTATGCATTTCTAAGAGCTTCAAGCAACAGTTCAGACTACTACTAAACAGTAGAACACTTCATTAACAGTCCTCATAGGATGGAAGGCTGAGTAAGGATTTAAACCTATGGCCTACACATCGCATCAAATGTCAGTGGTGAATTTTAAACTCACTGAGCCATCTTACCACATCCAGAACTCTAAATTACAGGGACAAGAGCATGGAATTCAGATACACAGCAGAATTGCCTCTTAATATACCCAGCGCGTTGCAATTTACTAATCTGTAAGGCTGTAAGAAATTCCATTGCCTGAAGATGGTCACCCTTTATTTCTTGCTTTTGGACATTCAGAATTTGTTTTTCATCTTCTGTGGTCAGTCGCCTAGTGACTAGGCACCACCCACTAAATTATTACTTAAAATAGTGTTCTCTTCACCCCAGTGCAGTCCCTGCTAACATGGGATAGTTCTGGCAAGTCTGCTGGTCAGTGGGCTGGCATTAGACAGTATCACATTTTAATAACTACTACATAACAAGTCGCCTGTAGTGTGCTGTGTTGGCCATGTCTAAGTACATTTGTACTTGAGTTGTACTGGATGTTTCCGCATTGATCCAATATCACTGTGTTGCTCACTGTGGCACTACATTTTGAATCGGACTTTCAGCTACAAACCACGGTATGCCCTTGTGCATCTTAGTAAGTTCCCCTCAATATATCTGGCATGAGACCACAGACTCCAGAGCTGGTGGGACTCACCATAAGTCAATGTTACAGAATGTCCTTGTTCAACACAAGGGTTCTAGATTAGCCTGCTTTTACTTTCTAACACACGCATCGGCACAGGAAATAGACCTAGTCTTTCAATGGCTTAACCGACTTACTTGCTTTGCCAATGCTTTTGCCAATGTTCCTTAGATGCAATGCCAAAAAGCACAATGACAAATATGTGTGATTTTATTTTTATTTACTGTTCCAAGATGGCAGAGGCCCATCTTGCAGCGGTAAATAAAATAAAAAAAAATAATAATAATAATAATAATAATATTTTAAACCACATTTTTTAAAGAAAATACCAACCCAGCTGCAAACTGCACTGGCAGGCCATCAAGAAAAAAAAATATTAAATATATATATATATATATATATATATATATATATATATATATATATATATATGATAATAATGGGGAGGAGAGTGGAGGTGCAACAGAGAAGCCGGGTGGAGAGAGCATGGGAGATTGTTTAAATAATATATTTTTTTAAATCCAAGCACGACAGAGCAGTTGAGGGAACCAACGGGCAGGCTTTTTTTTTTGGGTGGGGGGGCATCACACAAAAGAAACGGAGAAGACGGCAAGGAAACAAATGCACTACCATGGAGTGCTAAAAGAGAAAGTAAAAGATAGTTCCACCAATGTGAGTAGTGGAAGGATACAACTCATCCAATCTACCAGAAGGGTTGAAGAGAAAGGAAACTCATTGAATAAGATGTAAGCAAATGAGATTGAAAAGAAATCCAACTAATGTTAATCAATGTCCCAGCTCAAAGCTCACTGAAAGTTTTGATTTCCACAATAGGGCTTTTCAACAGCAGACCGCTAAAAGCACCCTGTATGCATGACTTGAAAATAGCATACAGAACTGTTCCTCGGACAGCTTTCATGTACAAAATAATCTTAAGGAATAAGTTACTTTGGTAACACTCTTTCTGGTAAAGACTATATAGCAGCAGATTCCTCACCTTTTGAATATTCCCCAGGTGTCTGACTGGATCTGGAAACTTTTCAGTAGTACCTCAGGGCGCTCGAAGGTAGCGGCGAATGGCTCCAATCAGACACTATTTTGCTCTGGAAAGGACATGCAGGGCATATAAAAGCTCCATCTGTGCACTTTCGAGGCTGTCCTCTTCCCCAGGTGCACAACCCTAATAGGGAACTAGTTGTAAGCAGTGTGCAGATTACTAGACTTATTATTGGATAGGGTCCAATCACAGAACAAGGAGTATCAGAGTGGCTGATGAGGAATCTCTGGTTAAATAAACCCTCTACTAGAAGGAGTGTTGTTATAAATGGATTCTCTAGTTGACAGAGGTTTGCACCCTGTCCAAATAGGGACCCTCACTCTTGTGAGGGTAAGGGAGCCACACAGCTAAAATAATCCCTGCTCACCCCCTTGGTATCTTGTCACGAGCAGTCAGGTTTATCTCAGGAAATGAGTGAAGTATTTGTACACATACAGTAACAGTGTAAAACCATAAAAGTATTCCACACCAGTTTAGAAAAATAGCCCATATCTATCCGAGTACCACCACCAAAATAACAAAAATTCCAACATACACAAGTAAAGATACACATTTTCAAAGATTGAGGACCTGATTATAACCTTGGCGGATGGGATACTCCGTCACAAATGTGACAGATATCCTTCCCACCCTTTTGCAAATTCTATAGGATATAATGGAACTTGTAACAGGACGGACGGGATATCCATCACATTTGTGACGGAGTATCCCATCCGCCAAGGTCGTAATCAGTCGCTAGCTCTTACTATAGCACTTAGAAAGACAATAGCTCCAACTGGGCCTCTCACAGCGTCTTAACGGAGTTGCTTCCCACAGTCCAATGCCATCCCCAGGGAGTGTGGGTCGTTCACGGAGTAGTGCGGACCCCGCGTACGGTACCTTGGAAAACAGTGATGAAACAAAGACGTTGCACGGAGTCGGGGAGGTGAGGAGTCACTGGAGCTTGTGCGGCGTCTGTTCCTGAATCCAGCATGTCAGGATGCAAGATGTTGACTTTGCAGGGTCGCAAACACGCAGTGGGCCACAGGTGCTGCGGTGGAGTCGGAGTTATGTGCCATGGATGTCGGTGGCACAGCACTCTGGACTCACGCTGTGGCAGGACTTTGAAGGCGCTGTGGCAGCGTTGGCCTGTGCTGTAAGTCGTGGTCTTTGCACTCAACGGGGACCATGGCTCCGTTGCAGGCAGCAGTGGGGAGTCAGCGAGGCGCCAGTTCCAAAGTCGCTCTGGAGCTGATGTGCTTAGTTTCTTCTTGGGTGCACCAGAGCTCACTTCCAAGGACCCAGAAACTGGGCTGGGCATCACTTGGCAAGTCGAGACTATCAGCAGAAGAGTCCAGGTACTGGCAGATGAAGTCTTTCATGCCCCTAAGACTTACCAGGAGGCAAGCTCAGTCCAAGCCATTGGAGAACCTTTTCGAAGCAGGGTGTAGAAAGCAAAGTCCAGTCCTTTCACTCCCAGGACAGAAGCAGCAAGCAGCACCATCCTACAACATCCAGCTCTTCTTCCTGGCAGAATGTCCTCTGTCCAGATGGATTCCAACTATGTGGTGTCAGAGGTCCAATACTTATGACCATTTCTGTCTTTGAAGTAGGCAAACTTCAAAGAGAACTCTGTTTAGTGCACAGGACTCTGCCTTTCCCTGCCCTGGCTCATGGGGGTGGAGATTGCTTTGTGTGAGGACAGGCACAGCCCTATTCAGGTGCAAGTGTCAGCTCCCCAAACTGCTCTAGCTCAGGAAGACCCATCAACCTAGTGATGGGCCATCGGGATAGGCAAGGAACGCCTCAACTCCCTTTGTGTGACTGTCGAGTGAGGACACAAACAGTCCAACTGTCATCATGACCGAGATGTGTCGTCAGCAACCATTTTGCATGGTTAAACAAGAAAATACACACTTTTTAAAAGTGACATTTTCAAACTTACAATTCAAAAACCAACTTCACCGAAAGTTGTATTTCTTAATTGTGAGTTCAGAGACCCCAATAGGAAATTGCACTTACAAGATATTTCAGGGCAATCCCCATATTACCCTATGAGAGGCATAGGTCTTACAATAGTGAAAAACAAAATAAGCAGTATTTCACTATCAGGACATGTAAAACACACCAGTACATGTCCTACCTTTTACATACACTACAGCCTGCCCATGGGCTACCTTGGGCCTTCTTAGGGGGTAACTTACAGGTAATAAAAGGGAAGGTTTGGGCCTGGCAAGTAGCTGCACTTGCCAGGTCGAAAGGGTAATTTAAAACATGCGCACAGAGACACTGCAGTGGCAGTTCTGAGACATATTTACATGGCTACTCTTGTGGGAGGCACAATCTGTGCTGCAGGCCCACTAGCAGCATTTAATTTACAGGCCCTGGGCACACATAGTGCATGTTACTAGCGACTTACTAGTAAATCAAATATGCCAATCATAGATAAATCAATCACCAGTACATTTCAAACAGAGCATATGCACTTTAGCACAAGTTGGCAGTGGTGAAGTGCTCAGAGTCCTAAAGCCAAAAAAAAGGTCAGAAAAAATAGGAGGAAGAAGGCAAAATGTTTGGGGATAACCCCACAAAAAGAGCCAGGTCTAAAAAGCATTACTAAAGCTAAGTAACTTATTCTTGTGATATAAACGTCTAGCTGCAAATGTCTCACCTTTTGAATAGATACCAAAGCAGGGTCTGTATGGAGGAAGGTCTATGATTGAAATTAAACCAGAAGGTCCTGCAAAAACAACCAGGTAAAATACCTCTCTCAGCAAGCCTAACTGCCCAGACAATAGTGCTTCTCAAACATATGGAGGGCCATCCAAGTAACTGCCTGGCAGATGTCAAGGACAGGGCTCTTGCATGCCAAGCTTTGGACCTGGTAAAATGAGCACACAGTTCTTCAGGAGACTGCTTTTGGCCAATTTATAGCAGATCCTAATGCATAGCACGATCCAACTGGAGATAGTTCTCTTCTGCACAGCCCTGCCTTTTTTTGCTCCAGTGAACCGCACAAAGAACTTATTGTCCATGTGGTGGTCGAGTACAAATCAATCGAAAAACTCATAACTCTTATGGGATTCTAACAGTGGAGTCTCTCCTCTTCCTCAAAGGGATAAGGTAGAGCACAGAATGTCAAGAAAGTGATGGAGTGACCGATGTGGAACAGCAGCACAATTTTAGGTAAGAAAGATGCAGTAATTCACAGGACTAGTTTGTCTGGGAAAAAGTTGTGCAGCAGATGGACTCAGAGAGCCTGAAGCTCACTCATGTGCTGTGCCAAAGTTATGTTGACAAGGAACACTGTCTTAAGGATAGGAAGCTGCAGGGGAAAGCTGTGAAGCAGCTCAAAGAGTGCACATTCGAAATGTGAGAAACAAATTAAAGTCCCATTGTGGTATGACGAAGGAGAACGTGAAAACAAATGCTGCAGCCCTTTCAAAAAATGCATAAAGATGGGCGATTTAAACAAAGAAAGCTAGTCCAGCAGCCATGAAAAGTCCAAAAGAGCACCTTTCACTGTACCCAGACCATAGCCTTACCGGGCCAGGGCCAAAAAAAAAAAAAACACCTCAGGCAATTTTGCTTGCAATGAGTGAGTGTATTGAGTATCGCACCAAACCATAAATTCGTCCCAGCAACAGGCATATATATTTTTTGTTGAGAGATGCCTGGTGGCCAAGATGATATCAACCACCTCCAGGAGTCCCAAGTTCCACTTGAGTTAGAACACGTCTTCCAATGAGAGATGCTTTGAAAACTCCAATGGGCAGAAGTGTCGACATTGAGCTTCTCAGCAGTGGCAAACAGCTCGAGCCAAGCATCTTGTTGTGTTGGCTCGCGAGTCGGGTGGAATGTAGAGGGCTCGCGAGTCGGGTGGAATGTTGAGGGTTGGATGGGGGCTCGAGGGCTGGAATGCGGGAGGTGCGGCGAGTGAAAGGAAGGCGGTTGGAGTGGTGCCGGGGACGAATACTGGAGGTGGTTCTTGTATACCTTGGAAATAAACATGGAATATACTCCTGCCTGTTTCAGCTCATTTATCCTGGATACAACATAATTTTGGCGACGAGGATCTTTGTGGAACCATCTCCGAACCTACGCTAAGATTTTTGTCTTCGCTGGAAAGAGTCACAGAGAGTTTCTGGTACTTTAAAGTTGAATCACACGCGCACTTAGACGTCTTTGCAATTCTGTGTGTGTGATATTTAAGATTGGTTTATCTTCGGTCCCCGGCCGCGAGCGTTTTCTTGCTTCGTATGTTCACGCGCGCTCTCCTACAACGCGTCCTTGCGTAAATGAGCACTACAGGACGCTTCGTCAATTTAAAAAAAAAAAAAGGGAATATAAGGCGAATTTCCCTTAGAAAACGGACCATTTGTGTGAACATTGCCAAAGAGGACGTTGGTTACTTGTTTTTAAGTCAAAACAAGGGGATATTTTCTCTCTAAAAAAAAAAAACTGACCTTTTTGGTTGAGCATTGCCAAAGAGGAGGTTGGCTACTTGTTTTTTTTTTGTCAGAACAACAGCATAAGTACACTCTTCAGAATTACATCAGATGTTTCTATGTACGTGGTTTACATTACTATTTAATTTCTACCACTAGATTGTCTAATTATATTTCATAAATATGCAATCTGTCTCGGCTCCTCCTCCTTTTCTTGAAACACCTGGGGAACCACCAGTGGCTTGGTCTCAATGGTTTGATGCTTTTGAGACTTATTTGGGAGCCATTGGGGCATCACGTTATAGACCTGACAGGAAAAAGTTTTTGTTATTACATTCCCTGGGATTTGAAGGCCGAGAGACCTTGAAACATCTTCCTGAAATCGAAATGACTGATAATGAAGAGTTGGATGAATATCAGGAAACAGTGAAGAAGCTGATTGTGAGATTTGACAAACAACCCAGTCTTCTTGTTTTGCGCCACAAAGTTTTCAAAAGGATCCAGCTACAAAATTAATCGATAGACGATTTTGTTAGTGCGCTTCGAAAATTGTGTGCACAGTGCCAATTTGGTGCTTTTCGTGACCAACTAGTCAGGGATCAACTCATTGGGAATTGCTATGATAGACATATTCAACAAAGACTACTTACGATGGGTGATCCTTCACTTGAGGAGGTTATCAAGCAAGCTAAAAGCATTGAACTTGCTTAAATTTCTCTTAAAGAACTTTCGTATCAACGCAAGGAAGATGAGAAAGTTTGTGTCAGTGTTGTCTCGTCACGCAAAGAATTCAAGACTAACAATAATCAGTTTTTCAAACGCACTAATATTTGTTTTAGATGTGGGAATGTTCCACATTTGAAAGACTCGAAAGGGTGTCCTGCTAAGAATGTAATTTGTTACAAATGTGGCCGTACGGGCCACTTTGCTAGAGTGTGTCAGAGTGTCAAGAGTGACAAGAAGGTTAATATCAGCAGTGTGTCAGATATCTGTGAAGAGTCCAATCAGTGTTTGGAAAATGAATTCCGTGACATGATTGTGGTTGTCACAGATGAGCAACTGCCGGTGAATGAATTTGAGAAGTGTGTTGACCCGTATGTAGATATTTGTGTGGGGAGTAAAAAACTTCATTTGCTTGTGGATTCTGGGGCACACATTACTATGATAACTTTAGACCTGTTGAAGAGTACGTGGGGTCATAGAAAATTGTTTCCACCTGATAGAGCTCCTGTTTCCTATGAAGGGAGGAGGATTGAATTGGAGGGTTTCATTGAGGATGTGTTGGAATTCAAGGGGCGCAAGATCCGTGGTAAGGTGTATGTTGCTGTTAAAGGTCTTAATATTTTAGGCTGGTTCCACCAAGGTCTATTTGGGATGGTATTGAGACCAGGTACCACTGAGCAGGTAATGGTGGTTAGAGACTGTGATGACGAACTTGTCTACTCTTCATTTAATGTTCCCAAGGGTTTTTGGGAAAATTTTAGGATGTATCAAAGGTTTTAGGCATTGTATCAAAGTTAAAGATAATGCTATCCCGATAAAGCACAAGTTAAGAGCAATTCCATTTAGTTTGAGGGAGGACCTTAATTCAGAATTGGAAAAGTTACAATCTTCAGGTGTGATTGAACCGGTTGAATCCAGTTTATGGTTGTCTCCCATTGTCGTTGCTCGCAAACGCAATGGTGAGATCCGTTTATGTATTGACTTAAGAAGTCTCAACAAAGAGATTTGGGTAGATTCTTTTCCCTTACCTAGAATTTGTGATCTACTAGAAAAACTTAGTGGCGCAGTCTGGTTTTCAAAAATTGACTTCGCTTCAGCTTATCACCAGGTGGTTCTTGACGAAAACTCTAGGCATTTAACAGCGTTTAACACCCCGTTTGGTACTTTTCAATTTCGTAGAATGCCTTTCGGCCTTGCTTCGGCTGCTTCAGTCTTCCAACACATCATGTCATTTTTGCTGAAAGATGTCGAGGGTGTAGTGGTCTTTCAGGATGATGTTTTGATTTTTGCCAAACAGTTACAGGCTCACAGTACAGTCCTCAAGATGGTATTACAGATTTTTGAAGACAATGGGGTTGTGGTTAAGGAGGAGAAATGCGAATTTTGGAGGAAAGAGATTGAATTTTTAGGACATGTTGTTTCGTCTGAGGGTGTTAAACCAAGACCAGGGTTAGTGGATGCTGTTCGTCGATGTCTTCCCCCTAAGAATAAAGATAAGTTACGATCATTTACAGGATTATGTGAATTTTATTCCAGATTTATTCCGAATTATGCCTCCAAGATGAAGTGTTTGTCTAATATGTTGAGGAAAAGTGTTGAATTTAAATGGGACAAGGACTGTCAGGACACATTTGAATTGGTAAAAGCTGAAATGACTGATGCTAAAGCTTTACACTCCTATGATCCGGCATTAACGTGTAAAATTATGGTTGATGCCAGCAAATATGGTTTAGGGGCAGTTCTGGTCCAGGACACGGAACATGGTGAAGTCACCATCAGCTATGCGTCTAGAGTGTTGAGGGAGGCTGAAGTCAATTATTCAGTAATAGAAAAGGAATTGTTGGCTTGTGTCTGGGCAAGTGAGAAGTTTAGGAGCTACATTTGGGGCAGGAGGTTTGTTATTGTGACAGATCATAAACCTTTATTATACATTCTCGGTGGGGAAAAAAACAATTACACTACCCCACGCATTGCACGTCTTACCACTAAGTTGTTGCAGTACAATATGGAGGTTAAGTTTTTACCGGGGAAGCTCAATGTGAGAGCAGATTTTCTTTCTAGGTTACCTGTGGGAGAGTTGGAGAGAGTTGATGCTGAGGACGATAGAGAGGATTGTTTTATTGCTTCTGTGGTTCTACCGATGTCCAGAGCCTATACTAAATATGATTGGGAGGTGGCTTTTGCAAAGGATCCTATTTTAAACCAAGTTAAAGAGTTTGTAGTTAATGGGTGGCCAAGTGAAAAGAATGTTCCTTTACCGGTACAACCATTTTGTAAAGTTGCAAATGAGATCTCTATAGAAGATCAGATATTGTTGAGGGGTGAAAGGTGCATTCCCCCACACGATTTACGTTCAGGTTTGATTAAAATAGCGCATTGAGGACATTTTGGAGTGTCTATGACTAAAAGGAGGTTAAGGGAGAGTTATTGGTGGCCATCTATGGACAAAGAGGTCGATTTGCTTGTCAAGGGGTGTCTTGTTTGTAATTCGGCAGAAAAGGGGTTAAAAGTATCTACTCCACCATTACATCCTATTGAAATTCCTCCTAGACTGTGGTCTAAGCTGGGGATTGACATGATTGGCCCATTTAATTTTCTTCCTCACAACTTACGATATGCGTTTGTTCTTATGGATTATCATAGTAGGTGGCCCGAGGTTCGTTTTTATCCAGTTCCTTCAGCGCTTAATGCTGTGAATTTTCTAAAGGAAGTCTTTTTGCGGGAAGGTTTTCCGGAAATCATTATTTCTGACAATGGTGTGCAATTTGTTAATGCGGAAATGGAGAAGTTTTTAAAGCAATCTGGCATTAAGCACTTGAAGAGTTCATTATTTCACCCACAGACAAATGGTTTAGTTGAAAGGATGAATCGGGTGGTTGGTGACTGTATAAAGTGGGCTAGACACAATAATTACGACGTTTTTGAAGCGGTAAGCACCATGTTGTGGGTTTATCGTTCCACACCTCATTCATTAACTAATGTGTCACCTTTTGAAGCCTTAAAAGGGCGTAAACCAACCACCGTTCTCTTTCCCTCTTTGTTGAAGAGTTTGTTGAATACCAAGGGATTGTGTGGTAGTAAAAAGGGATTGGAATGGGAAAAGGTGACGTCAGGTCAAGAACGTATGAAGAGGAGATATGATTTGATCAAAGCCACTAAGTTGTGTAAGGTATTCCCTGGAGATTTGGTGCGTATAAAAAAATGTGTGTCTGTAAGAAAAGGTGATGATTGTTTTGGGAAGCCTGTCAGGGTAAAGAAAGTTTGTGGAAGTGCAACTATGGTTGAAGATGGTCGTTGGTGGAATCTTTCCAGAGTGGTGAAGTCACCTGATGAGCCTGTATTGAATCCATGTAATGACATTGACAGGTATACAAATAGGAGTTCTTCCTTACAAGTTCAAAACTTACGTAATGTGAATACTCAGAAGTCAGCTTTACAGTATGAGGATAATTTTCCACGCAGATCTTCCCGTCAAAAGTTTGTGCCATGGAAATTAAGAGCTGATCTATAGTATATATATATATATATATATATTTTTTATATTGTTATTATTAGGTTTGTGTTTGTTTTTTCCTAGTTTTATCATTTTTGGTAGTTATAGTATAGTTTTGTTTTAAGTCAAAAAAAAAAAAAAAAAAAAAAGGGAAAAAGAGATGGTATGTTGTGTTGGCTCGCGAGTCGGGTGGAATGTAGAGGGCTCGCGAGTCGGTGGAATGTTGAGGGTTGGATGGGGGCTCGAGGGCTGGAATGCGGGAGGTGCGGCGAGTGAAAGGAAGGCGGTTGGAGTGGTGCCGGGGACGAATACTGGAGGTGGTTCTTGTATACCTTGGAAATAAACATGGAATATACTCCTACCGGTTTCAGCTCATTTATCCTGGATACAACACATCTCCCCATTTGTAGAAGAGACCTTGCATTTCCTCTGGGTGTAATTGCCACTCGTGATCTGCTAGGCACCGACAGCTGAACTTGTCCACACTGACATTCAACAATTGTGCCAGGAGGTTCACAACCAGAAAAAAAAAATCTTGGTGGTCTAGCCATTTTCAGAGAAGCAGGGTAACTTGGCATAGGATTGTGAGCCCCAGCCCGCCATGATTGTTGCAGTACTGCATGGCGGTTGTGTTGTCCATGAGCACCTGAAACATTCCTTGATGGATGGGAGGAAGGCTTTCAATGCCAAGCAGATGACACACAGCTCCAAAAGGTTGATATGGAGCTGGGACTCTGCCAGAGACCAGAACCTTTTGATCTCCAACTCTCCCAGATGGCCACCCCAACTCAAAAGCAATGCAATAGTGACCACCATCAGCTCTGGGTGGGGAAGGGAGAGGAGTCTGTTGCTGCCATAATCGTGGTCTAGAAGCCAACACTGCAGATCTTTTACAGTCTCCACTGAAATCTAGATGTGGTCCAAGAGAGCCCCTTGATGTTGGGTCCATTGTGACTTCAGGTTCCACTGCAGGGCCCGCACATGTCACTTAGCATGCATTACCAGCAGGAAGCAGGAGGCTATCAGTCCCAGCAGCCTCAGAGACAACCTCACAAAAATCCAGGACTGAGGCTGAAAGATTTGGACCATAGGATGAATGTCTTGGACTTTCTTTTCTGGAGGAAAAGCACAAAACAAAACCATGCCCACAAAGGCTCCAATGAAGTGGATCATCTGAACAGAATTCAAGTGTGTCTTCAGCATATTGATAATGAATCTCAAAGATGACAGGAGGTTTGCCAAAGTTTGGAGGTGGTTGATGACTGCCTGGGGTAAGGTCACTTTTAACAACCAGCCGCCGAGTTAGGGAGAGACTGGAATACCTGACCTCCACTAACGTCACCATCACTTCTGTGAATTCATGAGGAGCACTTGTGATAACAAAGGAGGGCACAGCTAACTGGTAATGATCTTGTCCCTCCACAAACCACAGGTAGAGCCAATGGGCTGACAGGACAAGAATAATGAAACAAGTGTTCTGTAGATCCAAAGCCAGCACTCAGCCTCCAGGGTTGAGCGCAGACAAGAATCTTAATTTTGACAAATTTCTGATTTAAAAGTGTCTCTGAGACACCAGATCAAACTCAGGATCTGGTTCTAGTGGCAAAGAAAGGAAGGAACTGACATCAGTTTGCCCGGGTGGCCCGGGATGGAAATGCGCCAGTGCAGAGCCACACGGCCCCACCTGTGGCACGCTGATGTACTACTGAAAAGATTTCAGAGCCAGTCAGACACCTGGGGAATATTCAAAAGGTGAGGAATCTGCAGCTGAATGTCTCTATGAGAAAACATTGTGTTGGCACAAAGTATTGTAATGCAGAACTTATATAGTGCACCATATGACCAATGAGGAGCTCTGATTTACACTCGTTTTTTGGTCACCCATTCAGAGTGCATAGTTGCATAGAAGCAAGGAAATGGCATGAAAACAAAGTCAACCAATGGTTAGCAATGAGTGGATGGTAAGACCCTGAAAGTTCTTGGTCTTTTGCAATTGAACAGGCTTCGCTGTCTGGTAGGCTTGCCCTAAACAATAGGTTTAAAAGAAATAACACTTATATAAATAAACAAGGACCGAATATTAAAGATAGATAGTTGCAGAATGGTTCATGGAAATGAAACAAACATTACCAACATCTCAACAGAAGGGCATGTATCTAAGAGTAAACTGCATCCTAAATACACATTTGATGATAGGCAAGATCATCATGTACAAGACTCAAAAACCAGAACCAGCATCAAGTTCAAAGATGACACCACATCTGATACTAGTTCTGTATTTATATGATAAAATGGCCAATGCAGATTTGCAAATCTAGGAAAGATAACTCAATAAAATCCAAAATCCAAAGGTATAAACAAAACAGACAGCAAGACATTAAAACTCTAATGACTGTCCATTTTGTAACCTACAACTGCAATCAGAACTAAATTTAGTATAGAATTTCAGAATTAATTCAAAGACCATAAGGAGACCAAAGAGGAGATGGTGTACACTTACCTTCTTGTATATATGATTTCATTTTGTTAGTTATTGAAATAATTTCATGAAAACCTCATGTAATTCCAAGTGAGATCCACAATTAATGATACATTGCAAATGTTTATTTTCAGAGATAGTCTGATGAAAATCCAACTGACTAATACACCACACATGGCTGTTATGCGCAGCTCACCCACAAGAATGAAGAGGATAATTTAGTGCTGTTACACACCAAAAGGTCATTCTATGATAAATTGAGAGAACATTACAGATCTCTGTTACATTTTATGACCGGTAGGACTCCAAAGTTTTTGAACCACTGGGTCTCTCAACCTCACCCCCACAACTTCCCACCCACACCCCACCTTCCTTGGTGTTGCTACAAAACAGTCAGCTTTCCACCAGTTCTGAAAACTACCAAAGCAGACCACTTCTTAACTTTGCGGCACATCTCACATTCATTACCATGACTGCACTGACAGTACATTTGTATTGGTTCTGGGCTCAAGAGCACAAGTCCCAGTCAACTCTAACTTGAGGGACAACTTCAGCATACATGTTTTTTTTTTAAAGTTATTAATATGCCACGGTTACCTAGCCTAATCAATCTAGGCCAATTTACTGTTTATTAACTTCGGAACAAAACAAACGCAATCTATGAAATCTTGAAACAGGTATTTCAAATGTTAAGTATCTTTGTGACCGCTCGAAGGACTACTATAACTGTGAATAAGCAGAGACTGGAAAAAGCAACTAAAATGTATTTAAGTTCACTTACTTTGATGTTAGCTTCTGTGTTGCATGAGAAGTAGAGTATAAAATAAAAAAATGAAAACATGTTTTACGTGTAAGTAATCAAGCTTTTTATATCATTTTGATTAGCTTGCATATGGCAACAAAATCATCAGTTTCAGGGCAGCTCTCTGTGAAACAATGTACCCATCAAAGGAATTGTGGAAATTTTAACAGTAAATTTCATACATTCATTTTGTTTAGGGTCACCTTACAATCCGAATAATTCAAAACTAATCAAATTCCCCTTCTCTAAACATTCTATAAATTGCATCCATACTACTTAAATCAACCCTAAGCTGTTGATTTAATTTAACAGCTACTTTTCATCCAGGAGTACAGTATGCAACGAGAAGCAAATGGAGTGCTGAATGACCACATAAACCTGCACCCAATTTAGGAGCATTCATGTCAAGTTATTGTAGCATTTTGTGTTTAGATGATAAGAAACTGGATGTTGATTCTGGAGTATGACTTGTGCTCAATTTCATTAATACCCTAACATAGAGCATAATTTATGAAATGCCAGATACATATTAGTTTATTTTGTACAAGAAGCAATTATTCGACACGGCTGCTAACACTTCATAAAGCCTATGAACTTTGCACACTGTACAAACAATGTAACCCTCTACTTTCACAAAGGTCATTGTATGTACAGAGATTGTTGCACAAAAAGTTGCAAAGACTGTAGCCCCAGAGGATACTTCAGTACAGGAATTAACACTGTTGTCTAATGTTTTTTTTCTATCTGGTGTCCAGGTCAAGAAGACAAACTCTAAGTGACTGAATTAATAAAGCAACATATGGATACTACTGTTGGCACACTCTTAGAAAACAAAGATAGATTAACACCTGTCAGCTCCGTGGAGAGAAAAAAAAAGAGAAACAATCACTTCTGATTAAAAGCTTACCCTGTCTGGGAAGGGAGATCAAGACAAGGCGCAATTTCCGAACCATTAGGAGTCTCAAACATAAAATAACACAAACATTGTTGGACATTTAAAGGTTTGGTGAACATTGAATTATGCAAACTACCTGCTAATGTGGTTATAAGCCATCAGTTTTGGTGAAGGGGGGAGGTTACTCTCCACTACTAATTAGTTTGATAGATCCTAGAACAGAATAAGTGGGTGCACCACAAGAGCAGCAGGAATCAACCAATCAAGGGAAATTAATTACCCCCTGGATGGCTGAAGACAAATGGAAAAGAAGCTCCTACGATACGCCTCAGCCCATAATTTATTACAGAGGATGTATTATGTACTGCACGTTAACAGCCCTATCCAAGGAGAAAATCATGGGCACAACAGCGTCACATAACTTTGTTTAGGTCTCTAGGTCTGATTATCACATTTTACAAGCATTTAGTAGCAATGCCAGGTCCTAGACTACTAGAGGAGAAAACAGATGCACTGGATGCAAAGCTGCATCCAGTGCATCCACTCTGGAGAAATTGATCATACAATTGCACATGCCAACAAAATAACTCCACTTCCTGGGGATTATATCTCCCTTTGTTTATACTAAATTTAGATCACAAAATCCTGACCACTGTGATCACCACAGGGTGGACATCATAGGTGCCAATAAATACAGAGTGTTTTCATCCTGAATTGATCCGCAAGCTATAATCCCATCAGGCAATTCTCTGCTGTCTTTGACTCCCTGGAACTTAATGGTTGTAGTGATTACCTTGAATGTCAAGAAAGGTTTGATGTCTTGGGTGCATGTGTGGCAGCCACCAAGAAAACAGTTGATTTGGGCAATGTTTATTCATTTATTTTTTCTAGATTTAAGCTAGGGAGAAGATGTGGCGTAATGACCAGAGCTGCCAACTGTGAAACTGGGTAACCAGGTTTGAGCCTCAATGTCAGCTCAACATCCTGTGATTCTGGGCACATCACAATCTGGTTTAGGTACAGGCGTACCAAAAAAAACATGAATCTGACCTTATGTAACTGGTGTTAAAGGGAAAGCACTCCAATATCTTCAGGTCGAGATGTGCTATATAAATCTGCAAATTAAATACATTTAATGAAATGTTTTTACATGTTTCATACTGCAGCTAGAGCAGGAGGTAGGATGGCATTGTACAGTTTCAACTTTCATAGGGTTTGCAGGCAGAGCTGACCCTTCCATTCTAGCCTCACATGGTGCTAATGTCTGCACGCCATTCCCTCTGAGCGAGCTGCAGTTGAGGGAAGTGGGACCTGATATCCCTGTGGGTCAAGCCTTCAACCTGAAAATGCTAAGCCGAGGCTTGCGGATTGTCAAAGTCCTTGTGGGTTAATTTGTAGAAGCCTCTGATCTTTGCATCAAGTAGTGTATTGTAATTTGTTTCCACGGAGCACAAGTTAGACAGCAGTAGGGCCTTCTTAGTCGGAGGTAAAGATTGTATAAAAACCTGCTCAAACACGTCTATAGCATAAAATAGGATGCTGAACGCAGCCTTTGTGATGTACTTCTGAACACAATCACTCAAAAGCTTGACTTCTCTTTTAGATTTTTAAAGTATTGCACATATACCCATTAAGCTTGAGCAAGATGTTTGTTTTGTGGAACATTCTAGTTGTTTGTGCAACTGATATATCAATCACTTAAAACTGTTACAATGGCATAGGTTGAGTGCATAAGGGAGGAGTTCCGTTGCTGGTTTTTGTAGTCCTATAAATCCGATTTAAAAAAATAACTATAAAAAAATTGAAACAAATATATTAGGTTGCGCTCACTTATTTTGTGGTGCTCATAATAATTTCCACTAACAGCAATGATCAATAGAGACCTTTTTTCTAATTAAACTGCAGAATAAAATGAGCCCTGGGTGAGTTATGTTAAAATATAAGAAAGTTAGTTTACTTTTATGGGCCACATAATGTGACCAAGAAAGAATAGCTACAGAAATAACTGGGCAACGTATTGTAAATGATATGTTGCAATGCAATACATTTTGGGACTAGACGAGCAAAAGTAAATTAATTGCAGAGAGGGAAATGTATTATCAGATCAGTCTTCAGGGGACTATGGAACAGCAGGCACATGGGTACTCATTTTCACACGTAATTCCTGTGTCCATGGAAACCGGACTCATCAGATACTACTGCAAGCTCACTGACTTGCCAAATACATCCTTGTTAAGACTTTAAATTTCGGGGGCTAGAGAGGTTTAACAATAAAGGCATACTATTACAGTGTAGTGTGAGGTAGAATGCTCAGATACAAAAAGCACAGAGGTGAAACCTGGTACAGATTAGCCAGTTCGTGTTATATCATTGAGAAAATGATAAAGGACTGACTTGTGCTAAGTTCAATAGCAGAGTCAAATATAGCACCCCAGTTAAACACTTCTTCCCAATACTTCGTGCCCTCTTGCTTTCCATTTGTTACAGTCCAACAAACTTCGTGTGTTCAGGAGACAATTGGGCACAGAAACATCTTGCATGCTCTTTAAACTATTTATGGCTAGTGCATTGTCTGTTGAGCCTCCTGGGAAGTCAGATTTCTAAGCATGCCACTGCACAGCTTGTTTCTAATGTGCCGTTTGGTTGCAGCGACGGTCACATGTCTGAAAGGCTCTGCATTTAGTAAGAAGGTTGTAACCTCGCAGGCAGCATACCAAAATCAGAGCAGGCTGGTGGTGGCAATGGGGTTAATACTAGTGTCGGGCAACGAAGGAGCTTCCAAACTTGGGAACTTGTGGCATAGTGCACCAGGCTTCACGTCCTGAGAGAAATAATTTTAGGGGGCTGATGCGGTGACCTTGGAGGCTGAACTAGTGCAAACATCAGATCGGCAAAAGAAGGTATAGAGCACCACTGCAATTAAAGGCATGTCCCAAGGGGATAAGAACAGCTTTGGGCAGATTGTATGATAGAACCATGCATGCACGAACAGCGCATGCCTTAACAACGCGGTCAGAATCACAACTGGGTTGTTTCCACGCTTGCCTTTACCACGCATGCCTTCACAATGAATTTTGCTGTAAAAGCATGTCTAGTAAAGGCATGTGTGGAAATGGCATGCATGGCTGTAACATACAACCCCCCACCCGCCCTAATGCCCAAAACAACCCCCACCCCTAATAGCTAAACTACCCCGACCCCACCCGCCCTGAACCCTAGTAAAAAAAAAAACTACCCTGACCCCTACCCCTGCCCCATTAAACAAAACTATACTGACACCCCACCTGCCCTGAGCCCTAAAACCTTCCTCCCTAAGTAAAGTACGCCGACTCGCTCTGAGCCCTAAAACCTTTCTCCCTAAGTAAACTATCCGACCTCCCTCCCACCCTTAGCCCAAACCCCCCTTAACACCTACACCGACCCCCCAAACCTTTGCCCCCAAAAAAAATTACTCTGCCCCCCACCCGACCTGAGCCCTAAAACCTTTCCCCCTAAGTAAACTACCCCGTCCCCTCCACCTGCCCTGAGCCCTAAACCCTTCCCAAGTAAACTATCCGACCCCTACCCACCCTGAACCCTAATAAAAAACCTACCCTGACCACCACCCCTGCCCCATAAAACAAAACTACACCAACATCCCCCACCCGCTCTGAGCCCTAAAACCTTCCATCCCTAAGTAAACTACTACGACTCACCCACCCCACCCTGAGCCCTAAATTCACCCACACTCCTAAAAACTACCACCCACTCCTGCCTCAACCCCACTTAACTCACCGCCTCCTCTACCGATCCTTTCTCTTCATCTCTCCTCCCTCCACCGCCCTTCCTTAAACCTTCCCCTACCCCTGTAAAAATAAACTAAAAAGCCCTAAATAAAAATAACCAACCCCCCACCCTGCTCCTAAATAATAGCCCAGCCCACCACCCTAAAAAACGAAATACCCAAACCCAACCACACCCTAAAAAAAAGCTGCAAGCCCCGCCCACCCCAACCCCTTAATCCACCCCACTCCTAAAATCTACCCCCAACCCTGCCAAAACCCCACTTACCTCACCGTGTCCTCTCCCGATCCTCCCTCGTCTTCTCTCCTCCCAGCCCTTCCTTAAACGTTTCACCACCCCTTTAAAAATAAACTACCTGCCCACCCACCCTAAGCCCTAAATAAAAATAACCAAACCTTCCACTCCTGAAAAATAAAATAGCTCGACCCCCACCTTAAAAAACGAAATACCCAAACCCCTGCCCCACAAAAAAAAAAGCCCGACCCTCCCACCCACCCCAAGCCCTTAATCCACCCACCCCTAAAAACTACCCCCCACCCCCGCCCCACTTACCTCACTGCGTCCTCTCTCAATCCACTCTGCCTTTTTCTGTGCCTTAAGCACGCATATGTGTAGTAGAATCACAAAAAAAGGCAAGCATGGTTACGTTTAAGCGGGAAACGTCCACGTTGTTTACAACGTGTTGTTCAGGACGTTTCCCCTTTTCGGCACCCTCATAAAAGCAGCAATTTACCATAGGAGTTCTGCCCTTGCACTGTGCAGTCACAGCCCAATGCACAATGGGCTTGGGAAACAAGTAGAGGTCACAGAGAAAAATGCCTCATGGTGGGTTTCTTCTTGGAAGCTGAGCTTGACAACAACACCCCAGTATCAAGCAGCTACCTTCATGGGAGGACTCAACTACTGGTATTAGGAACCTCAAGGTGGATTCAAAGATTCACAGGTCAAAGGCCAATCTACCACTTTGTCTTCAGATGCAAGTATACCAACACAGCCCAAACTCTTTTGGTGGAAACAGTCAGGAATCTGTTCATTGGTCAAGTCCTTTTCTCTGTCCTGATCTACACAGCTCTGTGGTGACACACTGGACAAGCGTATATCCAGAAACAGCGGTAGGTGGTGTCAAGCCAACTGGCCACTCTGATTCAATCTCAATTTGAATTTCAGATGTGTTAATTCAAAGCCAAGTGCAGCTTCCTTTTGGTGCAGTTCAGTCCCACACACAGCCCTGAAAGTCCAATCTGTCACTCCTCTTCTGCTGTTTTTGTCCATTTAAAATGGCATAGACCTCATAGTAAGCGATCCAACTGTTAGAAAAGGATGATGCGCGAAACGCATCAATATTCTGGGTTGTGTACTCCCATTGGATACTACAGCAATTGTTCTGGCTCACGTACTAAAGCTCATCGTGACGTAAACCATATTTGCAGAAATGGGTCTTTGCATATCTAAACGAGGGAGTCGTATCCAACAAACAATGTGTAGCATTTTTGTTATACTTATAGGATTAAAAAAAGGGAAAGTAGTGGATTTATATCCTTTAGCCATCCGGGTGTGTCATTCTTCTATGGACTTCTATGGTTGGGTGCCTTCTCATGTTCACAGCACAGTATTCCACTTGGGTGCATTTCTGGTTCTTTCACATAGTACACATGCGTTGAATATATTTTTGGCACAGTAGTGTTCTTTTGATGCACTACATACAGATTGTGTGGCCAATTAAAAGATAAACTAATAGATGTTTCTATCACTTACGAAATTACACAGTCTTGGTTGCATTTCTGACATGGTCTTAAGTCAATCTTGCAAAGAATCTTTTGGGTTATATTGTCTTAGGTCTCCAGAGTCTGGCAAAAGAAAAGGTCCGTAGTTTTTGACTGTGGTCTCAAAGGACCGAGCACAATCACAATCTTTTAGTAAATTTGTGTGCAATTAGGCAGGATGGGAATGGTTAAAAATACACTATGAACGGGTTTTAGGATATAATGGTCCTATAACCCTAAAATGTCCAATTACACCAACATGTTTCAGCCCTACACTATTGGCCTTAGTAAGTCCTAGGCTTTTGTCAGGGTGGGATATCTTGTTTCTCACGCTTCCCTGTGACGTATTTTATGTAGCAAAATGTGGCATGCAATAACACTAAGCATACACGGGCAGTGAAATACTTGCCCAATAAAGTCGTACCTGTAACTGCAAAAACCTTCTGTAAGATGCCATGCCATGGCCGCTTCAGGCATGTCAAGCACTCCTCTCTTTCATATGTGCCACCACATCGATCACTTCTCATCAGCTTTTGCCAATAAGAATCGATTTTTAATAATATCAAGCCAACAATATTGCTCTCCAGGTTTATTTTACCTCTGCTAATCCATTCACCCTGCTTACACTGTACATCGCTCATCTCTCCTCATGCGTAAATCAAAAAGTAAGATCAATTAAACTGTCGCAAAGTTACAGCAGCTCGACCCGCGATGTCCTGGATATCGTTCGACCATCAGTTATGGTCCCAACTTAGGGACTTAAGTAAAAACTCACATACATCCATTCGTAACCGCCCTTTTTTTGTTTGTTTGACTTCTTTGACTTCACTTCACTCACCCAATAAGTGGAAAAAAACTCCTCCCAAGTGGGCGGGAGGGGGCTTGGCCCTGTAATCACACCCTGCAAATGTTAACAGAACTCACGGTCAATATTTGGAACTAGCATTCAATCATGTACTTGGATGTGCACCCACAACTTTGGCCTCGAGCTGGTACGTACTCCTTGCAGGGTCCCTACCCTTAGATATACCTACGTGACTCCACTCACTGCCACTTGTGGCAGTTTGGAGCTGGAGGGAGCACTCTACACTAGTCTCTGACAACCAGCCCACTACTGGAGCTTGTGAATGTATTGTGGATGTAGAAAGTTGATTAGTATGAAAAGTATTTGGCTAGGCCATCACACTAAAAGAAGAAAAAAAAAAACACAAATTAGAGGAAAGAAACTAGGACTTTGAGAAAATACATAAAGAAATTCACAAACTTATCACAGGCAGAATGGGTACTTCCCATTACGGATCACTCCATATACTCTTATAGAATGAGTATGAGGTGAGAGGTGCCGCACACACTTGACTGACCTCTACTGCCAGGAGCACTATCACCTTAAAGATAATCAACCACTCATTTTTGTCTAACCCCATATGCCCCCTCTGTGAAACCAGGATTAAGCCAACCCAAAAACCAGTCCAAATGAACTCTGAACCCCCTTGACCTTGAGGCATGTAGAGGACAGTAGGCCATATTTTTCTTTTTTATAATCTCAATATATGGCAGCATTACACAGATGCTCCTAACTGTGGGCGTATTTGGAAAGCTTTGCTGCCTAAGGCCGGTTGGAATAAGCATATTTGATAAGAAATGTAGAAATTATCCATTTTGCTACACAATACCTTAAAGGTTGTCTAGCAGTAACATTCCATTCAACAGAATCAAAGTCGAAGAACACCCTCTACCAGGTGGTCGAATTAGGTCTTGCATAAGACACAAAATTATATTGTGGGATAATGGGGTAAAAAGAAATACAGAAAGTTCCTTTGTAATTAAGTGAAATGTGTGAAGCGTCTACTTTTCTCTATGAAGCAATGGGATCAGATTTTAGAAGTCAAATGGCCATACCTAGCTGATGGGATAACACAAACACGCATGTCTTTCAGCTCAATAGGTTTGCATTACAGAATACCATGGATCCAGAGTGGTGCTGAATCCAAATTAACTGAACAAGATTCAGACTTTATGGCGAAAGATAACTTACAGAAGGGATGAACGTAGTGAATCATCCTTTTTCTGTGAAGCCCTGCTTCCAAGGCCGTAGAATTACTAGTAGAATTATTTAAAACAATTTTTAGGAGCTTTATGAGTTGGTAGCATGATAAGCTCTGATGAAAGCATTTTAACTCAACGGGAGCAATGTAATAGAAGGATAAGTTACTCACATTTGGTAACACACTTTCCTGGAAGACTATGTTTTAAACTACAGATTTCTCTACTTGTGAACCTGTCAAGACAAAAGTTTGAAGCAAAGGACTAGCCATCTTACGAAGATCACAATCTGGACAATTTTTCCCTTTTTCACACCTGCGAATCCAATAAACAGAGGCTTGTCAACACAGTACTCCTTAGTTCTATCTATGCATAAACTAAAGGAATTATGCATGCATAACCAGGGTAACGTCCTACTCTTTAGATCAATGCGGTGGAGGAAAAAAACAGGAGAGCCTGATATTGCCCCCGCGGAAAGGTGTCACCACTGTCAGAAGGGACACACTAGTCCGAAGCTTCAGCCTGTGAAGGGAAAAATGCAGTATAAAGAGGCTGAACTGACCAGGCTTGCAGCTCACTAAAGCAAAAGGAAGAAATAGCAATAACAAATATGGTTTTCAGGGTCAAGCGGGTCAAAGTACAGCTACAGAGCAGCTCAATAGCAGTAGAAAGGTTACAATCAAATGAAGGTCCCACTAGGTATAACAAAGGCTAGTTTATAAAAATATCACAACCAGTGATTTAAATAATAATGAGGAAATGCAAATGAAAAAAGGCCAAAAGGGGGATAAGTAACCCTAAACTGGGGCAACAGCAAAGCCTTGTGAGACCAGAGACGGCTCACCAGACAGTTTCGCCGGTAGGGGAAACGGCTTCCCACCAGGCGGCAAATTTAGCCCAACAACACGAATATACAGTCTTGGTGGAAAGCAGCGAGCAGCCACAATGACATCCACCACTTCAGAAGGAAGACCAAAGCCTCTCAGGAGGATCAGCTCAATCTCCACACATGAATGTAGACTGGCGGATTTAGTGTAAACCTATGCCCTGCTGATGGGACTGCGGATCCTCCTGAAGACGTAACCTAAGAGGAGAGTATACAGCCAGAGTTAGAGGTTTGTGGTTCCAGGCTCTCTGACCCCAGTCCAAGGTTATCAGAATATGCTGCTCTCTGCCCTGCCTGACGTTTCTTCAGCACAGAATGGAATTAGAGGCTACTGGTGGCCAAAGCTCACATAAAACCAAAATGAGTCTACTAAAGACCCTGATATGAAAAGACTAAAGTGCAAAACGCTGGGCACAGATGTTTTCTTTTTTTCTTTTTAACAACAATGGCAAAAAAGATCACCAAGGATAATCCGAAATGTACAAAGATGTCCAGCACCAGCTCAGGAAGCAGATGTCACTCACGGTCAACAAGTTGATGTCGGCAGAGTTTGTTAACCCCGATTATGAGAATTCATGCTCCATGACTGACTATCAGGGAGATCTTGTGAAGAACCAGCAAACGCAACCAAGGTATTCCATAACCTAAAATTGGTTTCACTGCATCTTGACCACCTTGGACTCTGGGTGAAGGCATTACAGGGGTCTTCAGGCAGTGAAGTAAAAGCCTCAGGCACCATTTCATAAGGTGAGACTCAATGACCCGACAGGCAGATAGCCTGCAAAGAGCGCAGTGAAAGACTGACAAAGAAAGAAAATGCTGCCCACTGCATTCGTTTTTTTGGATCCCTGCCTGCTGGAGTTGCAGACAAGGAGTGAGGGTTCACCTGAAAAATCACAGTCTGTGCCACAAGGCGCTCTGGATTGGGATCCAGAGTCAAAAACGTACAGTCACCTGGAGCTGGTGTTGTGGTGCTCAGCAATAGGGTGATTCAATCCCAAAGCAGGAATAGTTTTGACCAAGCTGTTCTAATCGGGTTAACCAAAGCCTTGTTAAACGGCAGAGGCTCAGAAGATTTACACAATCCAGGTTGAAAAGCCTCAGTAAGGAGATTTGCTTTAAGTCTCTTCAGTGGGCAGTGGCGGCTCTTGCACTTCTATTCACAAAATGAAAGAATCAATAACAGGATCTGGAAAGGTTTCAACACCACTGGCAATCTATAAAACACAATATCGGCAAGCATCAATATAATGATCCCTATGTAATGAATCCTTATATTGCATCGGTCAGAGCCTAAAATAGCCGTCATGCTCCTGAAGCATTGTTGCCAATGTAAAGGAACAGAAGAGAAGACTTCCACAACAACTGTTGCGCCTTTGTGATAGTTCAGCATGACTCGTGCACCCCAACTGAGGAAGGGCCCAAGACTGGGGCCGGAACTGGATATGGCACCGTCTGAGCCAGAAATAGCATAGACAGAGGAAAGACTGGCAAGGACTGCGGCACTGGGTTGGATGCAAGGCCTGGCACTGAAATTGGAGCAGTTACTTTGTTCTGAGTCCGGATGAGGAGGTCCTGCCCGTGGCAATATGAGTGGAGGCTCCCATCAGGTTTGTTGGTACAGGTAGTGAATGTCAAAGGGAGTTCCAATCAGTTTGAACGTCTGCTGTATGGTCTATTTGAAGGCCTCGACTTGCTGCCGATTGACTATGTTCTGTGAAACTAGAAGTGCATCAGCTCCATGATAGGCATTTGGCCCGAAGGGAAGGCAAAGTTAGTTGGAACACCAACTTTGAGACGTCTTTCGAGATCATTAAGGTGTGGACATCGAGAAGCCTTGTTTACTTTTCCTATGCTTTTTTTCTGACTTGTCCTTCTGCTTACCTGACGAGGGAGATCTGGACCAGAACCAACCTTGTAAACTAGAATGGGATCAACCCAGCATTTTGTGTTTTGCACTGTAGGGTTTGGCTTCCCGCTTCCTGATGGCCTTGGGGTGCATCACGAAGCATATGTTGAACAACTTGGAATCATGCTTTACACTGAGGCCTCTTAGGCTGATGTCATGCTCACCTATAACAGACATCGGCTTCCAACACACAAGATGGTTTGTAAACTGCCGCCATTGAGGGCAACATCAATGAACTTGCCAAGAAACGTCAGGGTTGCCTTAAAAGGTTTCTGTAAAAGACGGAACTCGGCAGGAACAGAGTTCCGGGTCTGCGTTGAACGGAGTGGTAAAAGAGGAACTGAAATCAACGCACAGTGGTGGTGCACAAATGCAGCTCGATGTCTTCATATTCCAAAGCGGGAGGGAGTCACAGTGGAGGCCGGTGGAGCCACCTACTGGACCATAGGGGATATTGCAAGAGTTTTCGGTCGCAGTGTGGTGACTGTGCATTTAAACTCACCAGGTGAGGAATCTGGGGTTAGAAGTATCCATCACAAAAAGAGTTGTACAGCAGTATTAAACGTGGACTGCTACAGCATTCTGTGAACAATACAGCCTGACAGAAAAACAGACACACGTGGACATTCAGTGTTCTGTAGATTAAAGGGACTTTGCACCCGACAAATGCAGAGTACTTTCAAATACGTAACGCTATTTGTTTGTGACTCGATCGCAGGGAGGGAATAAAGGATGAAATATTTATGTAACCTTCGAGATACCGGGAATCGTTAACCTATCGGAGTTATACAATAAAAGGAGTGCAACAGAAGTATCAGGCAAGTAATGGACCAATCATAAATAAATGTAAATATAGACTCGGCCAAAGGGAAACAGTACATTTTAAGAGCCCATCGAGGTTCAACAATGAATTCAAATAAAGCGAGTCCGAAATAAGTTACTAACAAACAAATGGTGGGATGCAATTAGACCTAAAAAAAGACAACAGTTTCGGGTAGATTCGCCATTTACGCAAATATTCTCTATACTTTCCTAAATAATGATTTTTTTTTATATAAATTAAAAAAGAGCGATAATTACAAAACAAGGAAGTTATACGTTTAAGCTGCAGAACCCTGTTCCAGTCAACGTAGGAATAAATAACAAAATTATAACAGACACGTTTCGTTGAAGAGACGTTATGTTAAGGATATGCTAATTTTGGAGAGTGAAGCAGAGCTCGGAAAAGAATTAAAACTGACGCAGAATATCAATGTATGTTACTGAAAATTGTGTTCTTTTCCAGACATAAATTTCAATTTATACAAATTACAATAATAAAGAGAATTTAATTGGAAGTGACAGATAAAAAATAACGGTTCAAGAATTTCGCCTATGCTTAGCCTCTGTGCTACCCTAAACATCCAGCAGGGGGCAGCAACGTATCGAGTTAAAAACATTATAGCGCATCGCTGGATTGACACATCAAAAATATAGAGTACACATATATTTCAAAAGAGTGAACACGAGAAGCAAAATACATTAAAGGTAGGTATTGAATAAAAGGAGAGACCGCTTAGTGAGAATGATAATTTCAAATGAGGAATTAACACCACCAATTATCCATGGACACGCTACATTTCGGACAATCTTACTCTCAAGTCGCTTACTGTGCTGGTTTGGGAAAGGAACTTACCAGTAACTACAAAAAGCATGCGTGTCAAAAGTCAGGACAAGTCCACCAGCCCTGGGTAAAGTAAGTACAACATTAAAAGGAGAAAGAAGCCAGGACAGATACCGCCTGAGTTTGCATTTTAGGCTAGCCTCCCATGATGCATAAGTATTTTTTGCACAGTAATTACGGCTTCTTTCGTCTCCTCGAAGAATGCCGAAGGGGCAGTCATGGATGGGGAGCCGGCAGTTTGGAGGGGGAAGTAGCACTCGAAGGAGACGAACATAAGCAAGAAAGCAACGTGGTGGGGGGGAGAAGAACACGAGAGAGTCCAACACAGGTGGATGGGGGAGATCATACAGGCAAAAAAGCAACACAGAGTTAAGTGGAAGGGGGGAAGCACACGAGGAGACAGCTGGAAAACACATACTCTCATGAAAGGCTTAACCAAAAAGAAACCAGCATTTGTAAAACCAATAGGTGTCACCTGTGCGAGAGCTATTGGCATTGCCAGTAGCCATACTGCACAGCAGTGTGGTTGTGTAGCATGGCTAAAAGTAAAGTTAGAAAAAAAGATCTATGACTCGGCTGGTGAAGCATCAGTGATATTTTTTGGTTCAGGCAGGCAAGTAGGAACAAGAAAAGGGGATGCAGGGTTAGGTAAGCAGCGACGACAAGGGTGGGAGGGAGGGAGAAGAGGCAACACAGAGAAGGGACGGGTGGGAGGGGGAAGAGGCAACACAGAGAAGGGACGGGAGGGTTGAAGAGGCAACACAGAGAAGGGGCGGGTGGGAGGGTTGAAGAGGCAACACAGAGAAGGGGCGGGTGGGAGGGTTGAAGAGGCAACACAGAGAAGGGGCGGGTGGGAGGGTTGAAGAGGCAACACAGAGAAGGGGCGGGTGGGAGGGTTGAAGAGGCAACACAGAGAAGAGGCGGGTGGGAGGGTTGAAGAGGCAACACAGAGAAGAGGCGGGTGGGAGGGGGAAGAGGCAACACAGAGAAGGGGCGGGTGGGAGGGGGAAGAGGCAACACAGAGAAAGGGCGGGTGGGAGGGGGAAGAGGCAACACAGAGAAAGGGCGGGTGGGAGGGGGAAGAGGCAACACAGAGAAGGGGCGGGTGGGAGGGGCAAGAGGCAACACGGAGAAGGGGCGGGTGGGAGGGGCAAGAGGCAACACAGAGAAGGGGCGGGTGGGAGGGGCAAGAGGCAACACGGAGAAGGGGCGGGTGGGAGGGGCAAGAGGCAACACGGAAAAGGGGCGGGTGGGAGGGGCAAGAGGCAACACGGAGAAGGGGCGGGTGGGAGGGGCAAGAGGCAACACGGAGAAGGGGCGGGTGGGAGGGGCAAGAGGCAACACGGAGAAGGGGCGGGTGGGAGGGGCAAGAGGCAACACGGAGAAGGGGCGGGTGGGAGGGGCAAGAGGCAACACGGAGAAGGGGCGGGTGGGAGGGGCAAGAGGCAACACGGAGAAGGGGCGGGTGGGAGGGGCAAGAGGCAACACGGAGAAGGGGCGGGTGGGAGGGGCAAGAGGCAACACGGAGAAGGGGCGGGTGGGAGGGGCAAGAGGCAACACAGAGAAGGGGCGGGTGGGAGGGGAAGAAGCAACACGCAGAAGGGGAGGGTGGGAGGGGAAGAAGCAACACGCAGAAGGGGAGGGTGGGAGGGGAAAGAAGCAACACGCAGAAGGGGAGGGTGGGAGGGGAAGAAGCAACACGCAGAAGGGGAGGGTGGGAGGGGAAGAAGCAACACGCAGAAGGGGAGGGTGGGAGGGGAAAGAAGCAACACGCAGAAGGGGAGGGTGGGAGGGGAAAGAAGCAACACGCAGAAGGGGAGGGTGGGAGGGGAAAGAAGCAACACGCAGAAGGGGAGGGTGGGAGGGGAAAGAAGCAACACGCAGAAGGGGAGGGTGGGAGGGGAAAGAAGCAACACGCAGAAGGGGAGGGCGGGAGGAGGAAGAAGAAACACGCAGAAGGGGAAGGCGGGAAGAGGAAGAAGCAACACGCAGAAGGGGAGGGCGGGAGGAGGAAGAAGCAACACGCAGAAGGGGAGGGCGGGAGGAGGAAGAAGCAACACGCAGAAGGGGAGGGAGGGAGGGGGAAGAAGCAACACGCAGAAGGGGAGGGCGGGAGGGGAAGAAGCAACACGTAGAAGGGGAGGGCGGGAGGGGAAGAAGCAACACGTAGAAGGGGAGGGAGGGGGAAGAAGCAACACGCAGAAGGGGAGGGCGGGAGGGGGAAGAAGCAACACGTAGAAGGGGAGGGTGGGAAGGGGAAGAAGCAACACGCAGAAGGGGAGGTTGGGAGGGGGAAGAAGCAACACGCAGAAGGGGAGGGAGGGAGGGGGAAGAAGCAACACGCAGAAGGGGAGGGTGGGAGGGGAAGAAGCAACACGCAGAAGGGGAGGGTGGGAGGGGAAGAAGCAACACAGAAGGGGTGAGTGGGAGGGAGAAGAAGCAACACTGAGAAGGGGTGAGTGGGATGGAGAAGAAGCAACACGGATAAGAGGTGGGTGGGAGGGAGAAGAAGTTACACAGAGAAGGCGTGGGTGTGAGGGATAAGAAGCAACATGGAGAAGGGGTGGATGGGAGGGTGAAGAAGCAACACAGAAAAGGGGTGGGTGGGTCGGAGGAAGACGAAGAAATAGTACATCAATCACAGAGCTGGCAGCGGACACACTAATCAAGGAGGAAGCAATCTGAGCTTGGTCCATGCTCCAAAGAAAGAAAAGGAAGTGACACCTGGCACACACTGGCCAATTAGCAGGCAGCAAAGAAGGGTGACAATGAAACCAACAAATGGTAAGCAATGGGCGGACTTCCAAGCCCTTTATTGTACACAATACCCCTCCACAGTGACAATGCATGCACTGTTGGCAGGCAACAACTAAAATGTTTGTGCCTGAAAAGTAAACAGTAAGTAATATGACTATTCTCAAGGGAAGGGAACAATAGAAAGGGAAGGAATGCCTGTACAAGCTAATGAATAAAATGCATGCAAATGAGTGACAATAAAGCAAAGGGCGGGCTCTAAGGCCACTGTAGGTTGGCAATAGATCTTTTGACAAACCAGACAGCTTGTGCTGTTGGGTAGGTGATATCTAAAAAAAAAAAAAAAAATCCCAGAGAAAAGAAGCCACTCGTCATCTGGCTACAATACACCCACACCAACACAGAATTCGGTCTACCCAATCTTACACCAGAACTGCTTTAGTAACTCATCTAAATTACCGACTCACAACTGCCACAAGAAGGTGCACCACTATTGCTGATCTGAAGTGGGGACTCTATGTGAAAAATACACTGTTCCAGCTGTGTGAATTACCAGCGCATTACTTAAAATAAATACTGACATTTTAATATGTTTTTCATTCAAAATCCACTAAGAATTACATTTTTTACTCCCCAAGAAATCATTTTACTCTAGACTTTCAGAAGGGTTAAGTAAAATATTGCATGGGGACAAAATTGCGAATTTTCTTTAAAAAAAATGACACACAATTTTGACTAGTGAATTAAATTGTACTGGTCGGTCTCTCACGTGAAAATGGAACATGACAGCTTACCTGGAACCCTGAAGTAACACAGGTTACAAGCAAGAGACTGGTTGAGCAGAAAATGTCTCTGAGCTGGGTTTTACTGTTGCTGCAGTACTATTTCTGCTCAACCTATCTCCCCGCAGGCAAAAATCATGCAAAATTTCACCACTGAGAAATAACAAAATATCACACCTGCGAAATTACTCAAAATTTCCTTTAACGCTGAGTTTTGGAATTTCATGAGATTTCGGCTAACAAAAAATATCAAATACCTTATTTCAAAATGTACTTGGTGCCTTGCTAATAACATAAGATGTTCAACAGAATATATGGTGCACCACTGTGTGCAGCATCATTTAGAAAGCTAGGACATGATGTATCCCACCTAATCAGGATTTCATCATAGGCATCTCAGAGAAACTGCTCTGCAGGGGATAGGAGGTAGAAAGTAATGAGTTGTAAAATCAGGGGTTTGGATTTTGCCCAATGTTGTAATTTAAAAATAAGAGGAGAAAATTAAGGGGTAAAAAGGCCAACATTGGAACACTAGGTTGTACAAGAGTTACTGTGAAACTAGAGTGGAATTACTTCCTTGATTAATAGGAATTTGATGAATTACTATCAATCCAGCTGGGAGGAAATGAGAAGTGATTACGAGGGAGTATTAAAACAAATTGGAGATTGGTGCAGAAGAGGACAAATACTGATCTGAGTGCCCCTAGGTTTATGGTGCCTGAAAAAAATGTGGGTCATTTTTGAGCGAACTGTACTAAAATAGTAACAAGGTAAGTCAGAGTGAAGTGTACATAGCAGACATTAAACTACTCCTGTATTGTCGAACTTGATGCTAAATTATCTAAATTGTTCATGAGTGGAAAATTCTGACGATCTGTCTGCAATTATAATAAAAACAATTGCAGATTGGTTGTTCAGGATTTTTGTCCTAGGCTTCAAATCAATAACACAAACTGGCCACTTCTCAATAGTTAAAAAGGTGCAATTATTTAGCCCGTTCTGAAGAAAAGGGACTTAATGCATCCCAATATCTATCACATATTAATTTGATATATGTTGGAGCAAAGGTATATTCAAAAGCAATGCTCCAATTTATGAAGGATTGGATTTACCGTGGCGATCTTGCTCCTGTTGAGCAAGGTGGATTCAAAGAAAGGCATTCAAGTATAGACATTTGTTTAAGCCTCTGGTCGAAGACTCAAGAGGTACTGGTACACAGGATAATTCAGAACGTGGTGTTGTGGATTTTCAATCTGCCTTTGAGCCAGTTGTCTGGCAGACTCATTGCCAAAAATAGAAGGTATCAATAATCTCGGGGGTCTAACGGTATTGAAAGAACTGCATACAGACAACAGGACAAGATGAATTTGGATAAAAATGGATCTTTGTCATGGAAAATTCTGATAAAGAATGATCTTTGCCAGGGTTGTGTAGTAGCTCCCACCCTGTTTACACTTTACTATGGAGACCTACCAATGACCCTACAGAACATATTTTTTCACCAACAATGGTTGGGGCACAGCTCTTATTCATTACATGCCGATGCCTTAGCTCTACTAAATCTTAAACAAGAAAGGATCTGAAGAAAATTAGATACCTTTAATAAATACTGCAAGTAAACCATCTAATCCATTCACACAGTCAATTGGACAGCAGATAATGAAGGAAACTTCCCCTTATAGGTATCTCAGTATATATGTTTTATTAACAAACTAAACTGGTAAACAAACCAAGACACTTTAAAAATGTGTGTGTCAACTACTAAAGCAAGGGTAAAGAAATTTAAAAGGGATTTAGGTAGCCAGTCTCTAGATCCTGTAGTGACAGCATACAAAGTGATAGTCCCACCAATGCTAAACAGAGCAGAGATCTTGTATAAGTACAAAGGTAGACTGGGTAAAGACAGAAGGTTTGCCTTAAAAACCTCATAAGTCTCCCAAAGTGCACAATGACTCAAGCCACAATGAATGGAAGCCAACTTAAAAAAAATCCTGGAACATGTCTACGAAGAACCTGGTCATCCAGTTCTGAGAAAAGTCTGGACCTACTGCACAAACAAAGTAATCAAAAGCAAACTAAAGCAGGCACGGATTTATAAGGACCACCTTAGTTTAATTGCCAGATATTTTTATTGAAAGTCTTGTGCGTTATACCAAACATGGAAATAAAGGAAAGAGGCTCAGGACGGTCCAGCATTAGAGACTTAAGCTACCTGGCTTCAATGAGTTTAGATTGGTCAGATGTAACAAAAATAAAATTATTCAAAAAACTAAGCTGTGCTGCTTGGTCCCAACAACCACTATCCCCATGGAACTTGCTTCAGTTACCTACCTCCCTTCTACCGCATCCCTTCACTTTAACAACAAGAAAAAAAATAAGCAATCACTGATCAACAAGATGAGAAGTCTCTTAAAATATATTTAGCATGTCTAAGCTGGTGACAGAAGTACTGTGGGTCCAGTTTATAACCAAAATAAGACTATTCTAATTTGCTTTACCTACCCAACATATCCACTATCTGGATTACGGAATCCTATACAAAGCCAAAGGACTAAAACCAAAGGAAAAAAAAAACTGGAATTTTAGATCACAAACTCACTGACTTTCAGTGGCTGCTAACCAAAGTGAGTAGCAAATTGAAACTTGAATGTCAAAGGCAACAGTATCTATAAAACTCCAGCTTTAAAACAAAATAAGACATCACTGCCTTTTTCACACATCATGTCCAGCTCTGTTCACTTCTGAAGATACCAGGAAATATACTTGCGTCAAGAAGACAGAGCCCATGTTTTTCATTGTAGAATCTCAATTACCGCTTCCAAACCACATATGTTGTGACCTCACAGCTCAGTAATTGCTAAAAAATAGCTTCAGGCTTCATTCATAAGGAGGAAAAAGTTCAGTGAAGCTTGCATCAAACTGCTTCCTCAGAACATGGCAACATCCCACCCTCTAGCTGACCTGGGAAACAGGACCCAAATCAAATCCATGCCACTAGCGCAAACATACTCTCTTATCCTCCTTTCCAAGTTCATATCCTTATATGCACACTGCAAACTGTGGCCCTCCAGTTTGAAAATTGAAATGTGCCCTCCCATACCCAAATTGGTTAAGACCTGAAAACTAAACACCTACTTATGCTTCTTTTTTACACATGCTACCTTAACTTGAAAACACTGTACAATTTCCTCCTGCGTTGTCACTTAATGAGAAAAGACTTCTTCCTCCCTACTTGCTATGTTCTTACACACATGCAGTACCCTCCTTTTTTAATAGACCCACCAACCACTGCTCACCTTATGCCATCTTTCCTTCTAGGCACTCATCAACATCGGCACTGCCTCCTGATTGACCTATTTTAGGGGGCTACTTACTAGATCACTTTTCAAACAGACTTCGAATCTATTTCAAGTACTATTCTTCGTTTCCAACTTCTAGTTTTCATTACCAAGGAGTGGCATGCGTCTTTCCTTCACTGCAGATTCCTCTCACATTTGGAGCCTTGATGCAACTCTCAAAACCACAGAAATGAACACAGACTACAAACTAAGACAAGAAGTACAGTGGACATAAGCTCATTTGATGATAAACAGACCAGTCGATGTAACATCTCAGCTGCATATTTTGGTGTTTTATGCTCAATGCCGATAAAGCAGATAGTAAAAATAAAAAATATTTTTTAAAGATTAAAATGTGAAGACCTGTGTTAAGCTACCGAATGTAGAGTATTTGAAAACAGCAAAGTAACAAACTGAAAGTTACCACTCAGTGATGATTTGCAACACAAAATGTTGCTACCCAGCCGATTCCAAGCCAATAATCGTGACTTTCACCATAAAAACACTGGAATGTCCAGCATTCTTTGAAAAGACTGTTACCTTCTTGTCAATTGATCGTCTACACACACACACAACCTCCCCATATATAGTTTTAAGGTATAACAGTACTTTGATTTGTGTTGGCACAAATGGTAAGTGTGCATCAAATCCAACACTTAATGTATTCCTGGAAATTAATTTCCAAAAGTAGTTTTCCAATCTTCTTTCGAATGTAGCCTACCAAAACGTACCTAAAAGTGTACATTTCTTGGACACTGCTTTCCACAAAGTGTTAAAGTAGAAGGCATTCTCCACATGTTTAATTCCCTGTTACCTAGTTTACTGGATTGATACCCTTCTACCACTAGTCTCAAAAACACACTTAAATACCCATCTTACCTCCACCAGTTTGCACAGCAGCTGCTTCACGGACTCCTTTGTCCAAGTGAAGGGAAGGAGTCTGAGATGAAGCTGCGCCCTGTACAGCACTCATGGATGGAGACTGTTCTAGCAGCATCTCCAGAGTTCCCAGGCCTGCAATTTCCTCTAATCCCTCAGACATCTGAGCCAGCGGAGAATCCCGGGAAGCAGAGAGAAAGGGTGTGTCAAGTGGTGAGCTCGGAGGTGACAAGGAAGACAGAGATGACCTCGAGGACAATGAGGCAAGTGACTGGGGCGTATCCAGGGACATGCGATGCTTGTTGAGGTTGGAATGCCCTCCAGAATTTGAGTACTGAACATCCTTGCAAAGTGCATCAAATGGAATCACATCGAACCGCAAATGCTGTCCAGAGTCAGAGTGTGTGTCTTGCTTCTCATACAGTGGAAGACCATAAATGTCTGTGAAGCTGACAGAGCTCAGGGATCCTCTGCTTGATGCCAGTGATCCGCGGCTTGATGCCAGGGAACCACGACTGCTGCCAGAAGACATGGTGAGGCTGCTAGCAGACAAACTGCAAAACAAAATAATAAAGTTTGGTCCAATGTCACAATCCTACAAATACACAAATCCAAATGGTTAGACTATCGCCCCTCCACAAGTAGGAAGGTTTTGCAATGCCTTCTGATTCCAGAATTGTTTTTTCCACCCAAAATGTTTTTCTTCTTGATAGGTATGTTTTTAGGACAGCATAAAACTGCTATGGGTGGACAGCAATTAATAAAACCTTGCCTGGAAAACTTTGTAAAACCTGAACGAACTGTTACAAAAAATGGGATGGCAAAATTATAATGCTTTCACTGCTTTTCAGGACCAGTCTTTAAAAAAAAAAAAAAACTTTTGGGGATGAAGCATTCAACTAAAAACTGTAACTGGCCAAAGTAAAAAAAAAAAATCTTTGTCAGCCTTGACCTGGCCAACAAAGCAGGCACGCACCCAAGTAGATGCCCTGCTAGCCCCACTTAAGTCCAGTAGTGCTCCAAGTAGAGAATGGGATGATGTAATTCAGAGCCTCATTTATAAATTGGCAGATGCCAGGGTGACAGAGTAAATTACTCTATCGTCCTGGTGGAGGGATGCCCGCTGAAATTATATATGACCGAGCTGGTTGGTAATTTATAAAGCATTGGCAGGAACCACATTCACAGTGGTTCCGGTCAATGTATTTGTCTATGTGGTGCAGAGCTCCGTCAAAGGACGACGCCCTGGTCAAAACAAGTTTCTCTTAGGTGGGCAGAACGACAGAGGGGATTAATCACTGTGGAGACATGAGTAGTGAATAACCCTAAGTTCAGCCTTCATTTAAGTTTTGGTGGGAGGACCCGATTCTTGGTGCTAAGGATACTCAGTTGCAGTTGTGACTGAGTATCCTTACCGCTAAGAATTAAATAAGGGTCTCTCAGTCTCAAGCGAACCAGAAATGTCGGTGTGGAGGCCACCGATATAGAACCTAACCACAGGCCTCCAACAAATGTAAGAAGATGCACCATTGTGCCCTGAGAGGCATCCGTTCCCTAGCCATTACACGAAGACAACCATGAGTTCTATTATGTTGCCATATCAGCAAATTACGATTGGTGCCCTTCACCCCGTGAACTGTGGTTTTCAGCCCTGAGCGCTCTGCTATGCATTCCCTTGACATGTATCAGCCCCTTTCAAGGATTACTGCTCCGCAACAATGAGAGCTATACCTTGCATATCAGTGAATAGTGGCCCGCACCACCAAATGTTTATCCACCACTTTAAGTAATTGGTGTCATGCGCGGCTGTAAACTGCACCTTTACCTGACATTACATCCACTTTGTGTATTCCAGTAAATTGTGTTATGAACAGTGTAACCTACAGCCCCGGAAACTGTAGCTTACAAATCTGTGACCTGTGCCTGCTCTGGAACGACTCATGTTACGCACCCTGAGAACTGTGGCCCTCCTGCTGGAAATTAAAATTTGCCCTCCCATACCAAATTGGCTAAGACCTGAAAACTAAACATCTACTCTATAATATATGGTTCACCCAATATCCTCACATTTTCCTCGTCCCAATAAATCACCTTTCACAAGCCCCCTTATTTTACTGCCACGTCGAACACTAAAGGGAAGCTGTAAACACCAAACGCTCGCTATGCTGATAAAATGCGGTTAGTGTGTAATTTATCCATTGCCTTCTGGATATGCAAACGTCTTAATTTCACTGCCAACTCTGAGAACCTTATGCCAAGAAATGACACCTCCACTGCCCTTAAATCAAATTATGCTACATTTACTTACACTCCACACACAACCCATAAGGGCCACCATGTTCAGCTGACTTTCAATTAAGGATACTGCTTGTCAATGTGTACCTCTCATTGCTGTCAAGCAGACCTATTCACCATTGTCATTGCTCTATTGCCCACTAGCCTTATTCTATCAAAACCTCAACACTATGCTTGAAGAACTGTGCTATTCCTACCTGCATTCATTAACCATGAAGATAAGAACCTCAACCAAAAACAAAAACTCAGAATAAACGCTTTCCTTTCTGATCATTTTCTTATCAACATTCACCCATCTCCTGCTCTCTCTCATGGCAAACTTGCGGACATCAATCACCTAAACCATTTTCAATATCACCCTCCCAAATATCATGCAATTCACCCTACCCTAAAAGCATCTTCTCCAGCCCTGTCACCAGAGATCAACTTTCCTATCTCTAGATGAAAATCTCCACTCCCACTTACCAATCAAATTGACAATGACCTTAAACCTTCCTAACTCAGTTTTCCTTGAGACTTAAAACAACTTATGCACTGCACTGAAAGATCGCTTCCTTCTTCGCACTTTTGACAATCTTTTTCACTGCTGCAACCCACGAATAACACCATAAACCAATCCCTAAAGACAAAATGTTCTTCTGACCAAGCATGTAGAGGAATTACCCATACCTCGATAAAAAACAAATACGTGCTTAACAATCCCAGCATATCCCTTGCAAATCCATTTATTACAAAGAATATAACACAGCTGACCTAACAAAAAAATAACTATCTAAACCATGCAACTAATGTTCTTACCCCTTTACACCACCATTACACATTACAATCTTTTGGTCAAAGATATCCCTAAACATTTTATGCACAACATCAGGACCAACCTCACCACAATGCTCACTTTCCCCCCCGAACACTTCCTCCTAAAGTGGTAGGGACTCCTCTTACATCCCTATGCTAATGAATCCCAAATGTTGCTCTCCCTTCTGATCTTTCACACCCTGATTTTACAATTAAACCTCAAGCAGTTTCACAGCGGTCATTCAATGGGATTCTCATATTAATTTATTTCAAAAGAAATCATCTATTTTTCAGCCACCTCTGGTCCAACCATCCTCTTTTCTGGAATACCATTGGTTGTTTTTCCGCCTGACTTCTTTATTCCTCCACCCCCTGCTATAAACTTTGGGTGTGCTATTCGACACAAATGTATCGACACTTTAATCGTCACAAAAGCAACTGCAACCAGATATTACCTTCTCACTTTACAACTGTACCATGCATCCTATTACACAGCATGAAGTTCTTAGTAAACCTGCACGTAAAACATTACGCTATGGCAAAAATGTAAATGCGAGTACCACTAAGTATCCCTTCTTTCCCTAATAAAGTTATTTACCTTGCAGCCTGAGGAGATTTCTTACTGACCAGCAGCGTAAAGCTAATCTTGATTTTTAAGATGATTTGGAGATTTCTCACAACACTCATTCTTTACTCTATACACACAACTTTCATCTTCACCTTTATGAAACCTAATCTCCAACCTGCTCCTAAGTTCTATACATTGGTGCTCCCTTTTTCTCACTTCACATTGATGTAGTTAAACTTTTAGTGCTGTCTCTCACGTCACAGAAGTCATCTATACGTGACAGTTTACGCATTATGTTAATCAAAGTACTAATAGTTTGATTGGCGAAAGATGCACTGAGAAGCCATTTTAGATGTGCATTTGTTTAGATTGATGTTAGAAACACCGGTGGTATAAAGGGAAAACTAAATCTTAGAAAGATTTAACTATGTTGTAGTTTAGATCTTAGACTAACAGTATTTATTGAAACAATGTTGAATTTCTAATGATTTAAATATGTGAAGAAAAATAGTGAAATGCAGTACTATGTTATAGTGACTGAAATGTATTAACAGAGTCAATTTCTTTAAAGTGACTAACATGAATATTAATGAAGAATTACTGTCAAATTTATAAGCTTGCATATCAAAATGTGTTCATTACAACATATTAATCCAATGTATTGTTTTAACTCACTTGCATTAGTCTAAGTGAGGCATGCTAGGCCTTTATTTCGTGACTGTGCAGAGAATGCAGATTCATTTTTATAATGTGAATTTTCTTTAAGGCTCCGTTCACATGAGAAGACTAGCTTTGGCAATAGCCCCTTATTGTTTTAGACATAGAGAGAAGTGAAACAATGTCCTCGAATGTAGAACGTCCTGAACTGTGGACTTGTATTATATATAACTGTTTCAATCTTGTGTGGAGCTACATGGATGGATGATGTTCCCAAGACAGACCTGGAAAGATGTGATAATGTTTCAACTTGGAGTCATGTGATCGATTTGCCTATTGGATGATGTTCCTTCAATATAATATGGACTGTCGCCTAGAGTGAATCAGATTGTCGTATGAACTTTGATATGTCACTGATTAGTTGGATGTTGGTCAGAGACCCTTCCAGATCTCAAAGATGAGAATCTAAGCCCTTTTTCCCTGTATCCTGAGCCCCTTGGAGAGGTAACTTCCTCTCTGCATGCTCCTTTGAAATGCCTTATTGCTACTCAGAGATCAGTCCCTATCCCTTTTGCAGAAGACTTTGCTCAAGCTTCTGTCATGCAGATGCTTTCTCTTTTTACCTATCTTTTGCCCACCTTAGTTAGTACCCTGTAGCCAGAGATTACCTTTTACCAAATTCTTTTTGCCCTTTTTGTTTTTTGCCCTCATGTGTTCCACCCTGCACGTTATCCATTACTCTGACAAATAGTAGGGGTTTCCCCTGTGCTCAGCTAAACTATAACACTGCTGATTTGAAATTGACTGATGCTGGTCAAACCTGAGCAACCCTTGATTTCTGTATCTCAGATAATCTTGTTTGATGTTTTGTATTCTTCTTATTGAATGGTTAGTTTTATTAATGTTAGTTCGTCTGAACTTATTATGTTGCCTTGGGCAACCCTTGGTGATCCTGTATCTTTATAATTTTGTCTTAAGAGTTGCCTACATCACTTTGAGCGTGGGTTTGTAATAAATCCCTTAACTTAATTCCTGACTGGAGTTGTATGGTCAAATTGGTCATACTGTTTAACTTAGTCTGCATTGAAATTGTGCCGTATGGTTTTACCACATCCTGCTGCAGGGGTCCAAAGATCCGTCAACCTGAAGTTGAGCATTGATTTCTGAGAAGGATGAAAATGCTCTAGCAACATACATCACCCACAAAACGACTTTTCCTTCCCTTAAGGGAAACAGGCCTGAAGGGTGAGTATAGGTAGACTTGATGCTAAGAGACTTTCACATAGGCATTGTAGTCCTGAACAATTTATGATATATTTTCAAAGAAGCTAAACAAATTTGTCCTCCTGTATCCCTGTGCATGCCTTTAACTTCCCTCCAAGCTAAGGGATGAACCACTCAAGAAAGTCCACGGAGGGCAGGGAAACTAATAAAGGACTCTCAAGCATGTTTTCCATTCAGAATAAAGTGGAGGTGCAAGCTTGAGGCAGTGGTACTTGCACATCTTGAGACCCCTGTGTAGGAAACCCTGCACAGGATTGACAAATAAATAAAACATGGGAAATCCAAGTTTTGTAACCACACAAACTATCTCCTTGACTACACCCAGAAATAAACTGTATAGTTGAAACCTCCTGATGCACACATTAAACAGATAATTGCATTAGCTGTACTTCAAAACATACATTCATACACATCATTAGACAGGGCGCTGTCAAACAACATTTTAGCACACACTGAGGCTACCCAAAGTCTTTCGTTATAGGTGGAGGATACTTACGCTGCTAGCCAAGCCTTCATTTATCTTTCCATTACTGTCAAGTCTTATAACACACATAGGTCATTGAACAATATGCACAAGTAATGAAAAAAAAATAGCAACACATACCTTTTTAACTGGGAGTGTAAATACGAAGATAAGCGGGTAGCTTCTTCTAGATGCTTGAGAAGACAGTTTTGTTTTTCTTGCAGCATTAATCTAACAAAAAATGAATTACTTCCATCATGTCAGGGAAAATTAAGCCAACATGGATATATAATATGATTTCTATTAACACGAACTCTGGTGCATATTAGTATGGCTAATCAAGATGAATATTATCTCTGCTTACTAATATTTAAGTGAATCTTTGCCCTAAGGGCGTTGCATACTTCCCATAAGCAAATAATCAAAAATCAAGAATAGTCAACTCATCACATCCTTAAGATAGTGATCAACAATCCTTTACCAATCAAGGGTATTCTGGGTTTGTGTGTGTCAAATTTCCCAAGAAGGTGTTTTTAGAATACAGCAAAAAACACTCTGGATTTTGGAGTTACAAATAAAGACAACCACTTATTGCATACACAATGCTTGTCTGGTGGGCATTTTTGAGTTCATGAGTGGATAGGCAATCTTCCTGTGTACATACTGAAATACAAGCATTCTATGTGATATGGAGCACATTCTAGCAAACCTACTCAGTCATATACCTTGAGTGCAGAAACAGTACAATGACTTACCAAAGCCTGCCCAATCTCCTCTCAAGTCTAACATGCTTATATGATGTCATAGATGCAGCATTAGATAGAATTACCAACAACATGTACGTTTTGCCATGCACAACTGCAACAAGCACTGTTCTTGGATTCTTAGCAAACAATTACAATAACATTTGGGTTTACATTTCCACAGCCAACAAAATGGCAGCGGACACAGGCAGACCAAGTGAACAAGCAGCAACATTGTGGATTTTTTGTAGTAAATATGGAGGCACTTTTCTATGTACATACCAATTATTTGCATTCCCTTTCAGCACGCAAGCAGGTTATTTGTAAACACCACCACCAACTTCCTTGAAATGATAAATCTTCAATAAGGCGGTTTCACAAAATTTGCAGATACACTGCATATAAGCGGATCCCAGTGGGATAAGTGATTGAAATTTATTGTCACCACTAGATACCATGAGGACAAAGTAGTCAATTAAATATGGAGGTAACTATAAACATGAATCCAAACAAGTTGGAATACATCAACTTTAAGACAAGTCTGGACATGGAGGGTAGGCAAATATACCCTCCTCTCTAGTATTATTTATCAGATTTGCAAATCCAAGTGAGAATTAGTATATTGTGAAGAGCCAAAGGCCATTCACTATACCTAGGACGCACATGGCATACAACTTTTGCACAAAACCTTACTAGCAAGGACATGTATAGTTTCCAGTCTAGATTAATTATTGAGGACTCTTTTTCAATAGTCAAAGAGGGCTGGAATGCTCCAACTAGCAGAGCAGCTTAGACACTGAGGGTATGCAAAAAATCCCTCTTCTTTCATTATTACGTATAAGATTTGATAATTTCAGGGAGAATTAATATACTGTGCACAACCCCAGACTCTTCACTGTATCATACACTATCTACGAAGCAAAGTCTGGCTGTGGACCATGCCTATACTTAAAGCAAAAGACTTGGTGCCAGATGTACGAAGCCTTTTACTGGTCCCAAATAGCCCATCAGGCTGCTTGTAACTAGTAAAATGCTTTTTGGCATGTACCAACCCCTACTTTGCGAGTCAGTAACCTATTACCATCTTTCAAAATAGGGTTTGCAAGTCACTATTATAAAGGGGCGTAAGGACGTCCCTTCCTGATAGCGGGTCGTACTGGTATGTAGGAATGTTTTGCAACCAGGAATTCGGTCGCAAAACATTTGCAGATTACCATCAACTTCAAGTTGGTGATAAGCCATTGGCAAACGGGAAGGGGTACCCAAGGGGCCCCTTGCCCTTTGTGATTGTGGGAGAAAACGTTTTTTAAGAGTAGGCAGTGGTCCAATAGCCCACTGCCTACTCTTAAAAAATGAAAAGAAAACTTTTCAGTTTTCTTTTGGTAATGCATCCCGTTTTCCTTTAAGGACAACTGGCTGCATTACAACAACAAAAAAAAGATTGCTTTACTTAAAAAGCAATCATAGGCATGGTGGTCTACTGACCCCAGCAGGCCACCATCCCTGTTATTGTGGCCATTACCAAAGGGGTCGCAAATTGCGATTTGCCTCATGATTATTAGTGAGCCAGATCTCTTGCGACCCATTTGGAAATTACAATGTGTTAATCGCACTGTTGTACTTGGCGACTTCCTAATAGCGAATTAGCTATTAGGAAATCACAAACGTCATGCTATGTACATCTGTACCTAATTTCCTAGGACAGGTAATAGGTTATTCCCAGTAAAGAAAAAATATTTCAGGTCTTTTAGTTACAATGTTCCTGCATGTTTTTTCTTAAACACCAATTAAATTTAAGAAAATATTCACTTTCCTATAGAAATGTTTTCCTATTTTTTTTATCGCATCTTTTTATCAATTTTCCTAAGCAACCTGACAACATTGCAGGCAATTGCATCTTTCAGCCATCGTCTCTTTGCATCTTACACATCTAAAAGCTTATATTATAACCTTCGTAGTGCCCCCTCAATTATTTTGTGGATTTCATCTACAGGGCACTTCCTTTCTTCTTCCCTACTATTCTTCTTCAATCAGCGTGATCCACTCTCATTACAGCCACCATATTTGAGGCATTTAGTTGGGCATCCTGATCCTTCAAATAAAATGCTTCTTTTTTAATCAACTGCCATGCTTATATAAATGTTAAAAAACAGATGTTAACTCTAAATGCAGAATGAAGACCCACTGACTTTTTTTTTGGGAGTTCATAGATACTTATTTTTTCTCTCTGCATTGATAATAACTACATTAATGCCCTTTTTTTTGTCTTGCAGATTTTACCACCTCTGAACAGGATCATTCCTTTTCAATGCACGTTTGGAGCACCACCAAGCAGGGTGGAAGTGTGGGATCTACTCACACTGTTTAGCCTTAGCCTCTATGCAAACGTATCGTATCCAGTCAGCACATGCAATTTAAGTAACTATTCATACTGTAGCATAACATATTAATAAGGGGGTCATTACGACCCTGGCGGAAGGCGGAGAACCGGCGGTAAGACCGCCAACAGGCTGTCTGTCTTATTTTTTGTATTATGACCATGGCGGTTACCGCCATGGTCATCCGCCGGTTCTCCGTTCCACCCGCCGGGCTGGAGACCTGGGTCTCCAGCCCGGCGTCCGTCACTATACCACCGGCGGTATTTGGACCCGGCTTACCGCCGCGGTTTTCCAGCGGTCTGAACTGCCATGAAAACCATGGCGGTAAGCACCACTGGCGGTCTTCAGCACAGCGGTACCTCGGCGGTCTTGCAAAAAGACCGCTGAGGTCGTAATGACCCCCTAAGTCTCCAATGCTCCCCAAGTTTCATCTAATCACTGCCACAGAAAGATTAAAGAAAACCTGAAGCATTCTGTTTCAGGTTCTCGTTGCTTGTTTTACCACACCATCAACTGATGGATTATGCAGCAGACTTGCAGAGGGGACTGAGCATGTGAAAACAAAGTCATGCAGTCTGGTGGATCAAATGATGCAAAAGCAATGTTTTCTGCCACCCATTTGTCTTCAGTGGAGCTCTCAACATTCCAATATTTCAAGACATTTTGATACGCTGGGCACAAACACTACATATCAACTGTGTTAATATGGTCATTTAGACACAGAGAAAGTTAAGTATACATTCCCTAAAATTACTGCATGGTTTACAGATAAGTACAAAATAGGATTAACTATCAGGCACCATAGCATCACAATATTTCTATTGCATGGGTGGAACAGATTTTTAAAACAGATACCAATAAAAGCCCACAAAAAATAAGATTTGACTTCCTATTTGACAGACTTATATGCTACTATATGTTGCAGAACAGGCAACTTACCTCTCTGTGGCACCCTGAGCGGATGTGGCCCTCGCCCTTTGTATTTCATCTTCCAAACGCCTTATTTCCTCTCCCAAATGGGTGAGGTCATCAGGCGACCGTCTCTGTTGACTGATAAGGACCAACTCTTGGAGTAAGGCTTCTTTCTCCTTAATGAGCTGTAACCGGTCTCGATCTGTCTCAGCCATACCAGGCCAGGACTCGTTATCAAGCAAGGCAAGCTGGTGCTGTATGCTGGAAACTCTTTGGGGAAGGGGAGAAGATCAAAAACAACATTATCAACAAAGATTAAAGAAAGAGCAACAGCAGTCAAAAGTACCTATGCAAGTAGAGAACCGATTTCAGTCTAAGGTACATTATCAAAGGTCTACCTAACTTTGTAGACATGTCTATGTATTGATCAGATCTTCTTTGCCTTTGGCGTTTGCCTTACAAGCTACTATCTTTTCACAATAGTAATGCCAATTGTAGTTACTGATACAGGAATCATTTTAATGAACAGCATATTATGAAGCCTTTGATAAAAGTTCAGTGCAAAAAGATCAGGGAAAAATAGTTGGGTTGGCACTAAATTGTTTATTTTTTGTCCTGAAGCAGAACTCCAAACAGTCATCCGTGAACTATTTATCTGGTCATGATCTTTTTGGAACAAGGCTAACATGTACATTTCAAAATTTCCATCTCCATCCCTGACACAGTCATTAGGTTGAGCGTAAACGTACGACCTCTTGTATACTTTTAAGTATACTTCTTCTGTGCGCTTCCAGCTATTTCATTTGTTACAGTGTCATTTAAAAATCCTTGCTTGCTAGTGGTCAGTCATGCCTCTTTGTCCCTCCTTCTTCTGTGTGGGAGCAGGGACCAACTACTGTATAATTACGCTTTGTCCTGTTTATCTGGTCTGGGGGGACTTTTTTTTACTTTGTTTACTGCTCCTATCTAGGGAAGCTTCCCTTTCCTTTTGCAGAGCATTCTACCTCTGAGCTTAGCTGTAAACAAGGCTATAAAGCAGGCTATCTTCGTCACATTTGATCTTTGTGGGCTCTCTGCACCCTCTCCCAGCTGCCTGGCTTCCGCCCTTCCTTGGCTTGGATTTTCTTCACCAAGTGGGCATGTCTTTGTGCTGAGAGCGAGGGCGGAGGATCGCTTGTAATTGCTTATAGCCTAGGCACCCAGCTCTACCAGGGCTCCGCAATCCTTAGAGACAGTGTCCACTTCTGCTCCATACTGGGATCCCACTCACAGCTTCATCAGTGCACCTCAGTTCACACACTCCAAGCCCTCAGGTGTGCCAGGAACCCCACACTCTCTCTGCCGGAGCACCTTAGTTCTTGCAGTCGGTACACTCTGCTGCTCCAGTACTGGGACCTCGGATGCAGCTCCATCAGTGTACCTCAGTTCACACACTCCAAGCCCTCACCCGTGCCCGAACCCTAAACACGCTGTCTGCCAGAGCACATCAGTTCTTAAAGTCAGTACATTCTGCTGTCCCAGTACTAGGACTTTGGGCGCAGCTCCGTCAGTGCACCTCAGTTCTAACCCCTCGAGGTCACTTCCTTTCCTATACTGGGACCCCGCTCACATACAGTTCCATTACAGCAGCTCAATTCTAATATTCAGTCCCAATGTCAAGCCAATACTGGACCCAAAAGAGCAAAAAACAGCTCACTGTTGATGGGAACCACCACCGCTCCGCCAAAATCCATCCATTGTAACATTCAGTCCACATTTCTTTTCAGTACTTAGGCAGGGGCTTCAGGACTCCTGCTTCTGTGGTTCAGAGGAGATGCCACTCCCATACTGGGCCCCCTCGCAGCTTCACCAGGGCAACTCCAGGCTAACACTCTACAACAGTGGCACGCCAATACTAGGTTCCACATATAGCTCCATTAACATACGTCACTTCTGATCTTGTGTGCCTGTTACTAATCCAATACTGCAGCCCACATACAACTCTGTCAGTGCACCTCAACCCTAACCTGCAGCGCCCCATTATTCCAATACCAGGAATTACACAGAGCTTCGTTTCCCATTCCTCGCCGCTGCCTTTCTGTTCTTCAGCACTGGGCCAGGACACAGCTCTGTCTATACCCACTATTCCTGATCTGAAGCACCCCAATATTGCTGTATTGGGGATCACATGCAACTCTGCTAATGCACCTCCTGCTGTTCCGCAATGCCCCTGCTTCCCCACACACTGACTTCTGTTTGAGGACATGGGGAGCCAATTAAATCTATTCTTAGCTGCTATCTTTATTTGGGAGGATCTGTTTCACCTATCTTGCTCTGTTCTTTCCTTTACTCTATTTATTCTCAAGGGTTTATTTCTCCCACCCTTTCTCTTTCCAGCTCTTAAAGTCCACACACTAACAGTTTTGCTCTTTCTTTCAACTGTTTATTTCTACTCCTCAACCTTGTTTCATTCCTCTCTTTTTTCGTCATAAGGCGTTAATTCTTTCACTATTTTTTCTCTCCCCTTCATTCTTTCTTTGTTTTTTTGTTTGCTCTTTCCTTTGACTCTGTATGCATCCTTTTACTTTTTTTTAGATCTTCCTTCCTCTGGTGTTATTCTTATCTTTATCTGTCAACTCACGTTTTACTATAAATCTCTCTTTTTATCGGTCTGTATGTGGAAGCCACAAGTTACTTGTCAGGACCTGTAGTGTCAAAGTGGTTTTCCCATTCAATGCCAGTGGGAAATGTGTCAGTACATACATGCCCTGGTTCTTTAGCGGCTTGTTTCACTCACTGTCTCTTTTTTTCTCTAATGTTCATTTTCTCTTTATTTTCACACTTTTTTCATTATTTTTCCTCTTTATCTTTCACTCGCTCGCTAGCTTCCTTCCCTTTTTTTCTTTTGGCTCACACATGTGCTCTATTTCTTCTCTTGGTTGCATTTTCATTTTCTCGTTTTTTCTTTCCCTACTTTCTTTTCTTTCTTTGTGACCCCTTCTCTTTCTTCTATTTGTCTGTTTTATTCTATTTGCTTCTGTTTTTCTTCCCCATCTGCTTTCTCTCAAGAGGCCTAGTTACCAATGGGGCAACAGGTGCAGTGACACTGGGGCCCAGAGACCTGTGGACCTTACTCAACTCTAATTACTGCTGTATTTTCCTACCGAAATTGCAGTCAACCATTTTCCTTTCTTACTCCAGGGCCCATGACACCGTTACTATGCCATGTGTCCTCTCCATCTTTACTCCCGGCTCCCTTTTTCCTTTCACCCTCCAATCGGTCCCAAATTATATTTTTGTTATGGTGTTTTGAGCATTACACTCTAATGCCAAAAGTTTATTGTATATGTTTTAAGATAGAGGAAAAAGGTAAATGGAAGTGCTTTAGTTAAATGCTAGGCCTCTGGAATTATGTGACAGGAAAAGACAAAATTATGAGGCAAGAAAAGTCAGTTATGAATTTACAGTGCCAATAGCTCTAACTTAAGAAAATGTGAGACCTCTTGCACTGCAAATGCTTGTTTTTAAGTTTTAAACTTCATGTGACACATTTTAGGCTCAAGGTTCAATCTCTGATTTGATATGAAAAATTGTGCAAGAGATGGGCTCTTCCTCTCCAACAGTAAGTGTCACACAGGAATTCCAGCGTTTCAAATAGTATGCCCACAGAGAAAGGAGTATTTTCAAATCCGAAGTCTTGGGCTCCATGGTGCCATTAAAAATTCTGTACAGAAGCATGCCATCTTTTCTTTATATGTAGGAACATGAGTAAGATAAGCTATTGAAAAGATAACAGACACCTCTTGCCTACTCTGACAAAGTAACCACTGAGCAGCAGCAATCGGTGATGCCGACCTGCCAAATACCATTCTTTGGTTTGCTGCAAAAGTCAGCCTAATGGCATTGAACAACTATGTGCCATTCTTTGATCAATGCTGTAAACCTCTGCTATTTTTTAATGAACTTTCAAACTTGTAATACTTCTTGATATTGCAACACCACTGATCTGTATGTGGTTGATATGAATAATTTAGGTGTACAACCTTTTAAAAAGTGAATGGCATTCCAATACATTGTACTTGGCCAAATGGATGTCAGATGAAGGCTGTTGTTGATATGATTAGAGTTAACATATCTTGGCTGTGTGTAAGCAGTGTTCCATATTTCCAGAAGAACCTAGACAAACACCAGAACAGCGGAGTACCAGAGATGTCATCTGCTTCCAAAAACGACTTAACAATGTCTGAAGTTGGCAGTCATAAAGGAAACCGATTCAGATTTATCTTTTACCCTAACAAGAAGGGATAAGTGAGGACATGCAGCATACAGATATAAATACCTACCCTCTTTTGGGGCATGGATAATAAAAGTGGAGTGAAATGTTTATTTCCAAAAAACATTTATACGTTTAGAGATTATAAAAATACTAGAGCACAAAACCTAATTTCATAAGTGAAGTGCTACAACAATTTAATAGCTCAACATACAAATAACAGCCAATTTCTGGAGATTTGACCATCTAGCTTACTTTACACAATTATTCAACAAGCCCTAAAAACATTGTCTAAAGCAAGTATTATCTTCTTCTGTATAATTCGGATACATTTTGTGATAGTTATTGCTATGTCAAACCACTTATATAAAATGAAGTGTGTAATGCACCAAAACAAGTTAACACTCAATGCCTTTTTAAAACTGGGCCATGGATTTGTTTGTTTCATCTTAAAAAGTAATCAGTTTAAAAAAGGATCAATTATACAATATTTGACTCTAATGGCACACATACAATAACCGTTATTTTGATTTTGATGAATTTCTTTGTCAGGGCCCCAATATTCTCCAAACTGGATCAATACCTATTTGGATCAGTAAAATTCAATTCAGTAAACCTTTGTCAGGGATTTGGATATGGAACAATCGCTTCATCACCCAGACTTTCAACTGAGTGCATTACAGACTTTTTTTAGTTGACAAGTACATCTTATCACTTTACTGGCTAGTTTCTCGAACAGTTACATTAAGAAAACATTTTATCTTTACAAGTGAAAGCCTACATTAAGAATTATTAAATTAGAACGAGGCTCAAAGTTTACAATTTGATGAGAGAATTCATCCGAGTGATTCTGTACATCTTTTAAACATTTTGACAGACAATTTGTATTAATACAGATTTTTAATAAAGAGAATAAAAACGTAGTGCACATGATTTTGCTAACATGTCTCAAGAGGTCTGACCCAAATCTAACTTTAATGCTTGGCTCATCAAGTTTGCTGGGACTTGGAAAGATTCTTTAAGCACATTCTTTACAAATATTACAAGCTTCCTGTTTGATCAAGAAACAACAGTTCTGACCATAAATCACCTGTGTGATAAGTTTACTCAGAATTGCCTTCTATACAGGATCAACTGATAAGGAAAATGTCACTTACCCAGTGTACATCTGTTCGTGGCATTAGTCGCTGCAGATTCACATGCTGTGCATAGTCCGCCGTCTGGTGTTGGGTCGGAGTGTTACAAGTTGTTTTTCTTCGAAGAAGTCTTTTCGAGTCACGAGACCGAGGGACTCCTCCCACTTCGGTTCCATTGCGCCTGGGCGTCGACTACATCTTAGATTGTTTTCCCCGCAGAGGGTGAGGTAGGAGTTGTGTATGCTAATAATAGTGCCCATGCAATGGAATAAATACGTATGTACAAAATGAAGGTTTAATGTAATATATTTACAAATGTACAAAGCCTTGAGATTGCCGGTGTGGGTACCTGGATGCGAAGTTTTGGCATTTTGCGTTTTCTTTTGTTGCAAATAGATCTATTTGAGGTGTTCCCCAAATTTGGAAGTAAGTGTTCAGGATTTGGGGGTGAATTTCCCATTCGTGGACCTGTTGGTGATGCCGAGAGAGATTGTCTGCTAGCTGGTTCTGGATCCCTGGAATAAACTGTGCTATTAGGCGAATGTGGTTGTGAATTGCCCAATGCCATATTTTTTGTGTTAGGAGACACAACTGTGTCGAGTGTGTTCCCCCTGTTTGTTTAAATAATACATTGTCGTCATGTTGTCTGTTTTGACAAGAATGTATTTGTGGGTTATCATTGGTTGGAATGCTTTCAACGCTAGAAATACTGCTAACAATTCTAGGTGATTTATATGAAACTTTCTTTGATGTACGTCCCATTGTCCTTGGATGCTGTGTTGATTGAGGTGTGCTCCCCACCCTGTCATGGAAGCATCTGTTGTTATCACGTATTGTGGCACTGGGTCTTGGAAAGGCCGCCCTTTGTTTAAATGTGTACTGTTCCACCATAGAAGCGAGATGTATGTTTGGCGGTCTATCAACACCAGATCTAGAAGTTGACCCTGTGCATGTGACCATTGTGATGCTAGGCACTGTTGTAAGGGCCGCATGTGCAATCTTGCGTTTGGGACAATGGCTATGCATGAGGACATCATGCCTAGGAGTTTTAATACCATCTTTACGTGTATCTTTTGTGTTGGATACATAGCTTGTATCACCTTGTGAAAATTTTGAACCCTTTGTGGACTTGGAGTGGCTATCCCTTTTGTTGTGTTGATTGTCGCTCCTAAGTATTGCTGTGTTTGACACGGCAAAAGGTGTGACTTTGCATAGTTGATGGAGAAACCCAGTTTGTAAAGGGTTTGTATAACATAATCTGTGTGGTGTGAACACTTTGTTAGCGAGTTGGTTTTGATTAACCAATCGTCTAGGTACGGGAACACGTGTATTTGCTGCCTCCTGATATGTGCAGCTACTACTGCTAGACATTTTGTAAAGACTCTTGGTGCTGTTGTTATTCCGAATGGCAACACTTTGAATTGGTAATGTATTCCTTTGAATACGAACCTTAGGTATTTCCTGTGCGAGGGATGTATCGGTATATGGAAATACGCGTCTTTTAGATCTAACGTTGTCATGTAGTCTTGCTGTTTCAGTAGTGGTATTACGTCTTGTAACGTGACCATGTGAAAGTGGTCTGATTTGATGTAGGTGTTTAGTGTTCGGAGATCTAATATTGGTCTCAGACTTTTGTCCTTTTTCGGTATTAGAAAGTACAGTGAGTAAACTCCTGTGTTCTTTTGTGTTTTTGGTACTAATTCTATTGCGTCTTTTTGCAGTAATGCTTGAACTTCTAGTCCTAGAAGGTCTATATGCTGTTTTGACATATTGTGTGTTTTCGGTGGTACGTTTGGAGGGAGTTGGAGAAATTCTATGCAATAACCATGTTGGATAATTGCTAAGACCCAAGTGTCTGTTGTTATTTCCTCCCATGATTTGTGGAACTGGCTTAGTCTTCCCCCCACTGGTGTTGTGTGAAGGGGTTGTGTGACCTGTGAGTCACTGTTTATTTTGAGGGGTTTTGGGACCCTGAAACTTTCCCCGGTTTCTTGGGAATTGGCCCCCTCTGTATTGGCCTCGAAAGCCACCCCTTTGATATTGTCCCTGGTAGGTAGGTGGTCTTGTTTGTGAGGTGCTGGCTTCTGTGGCTTGACCTCGAAACCCTCCTCTGAAAGTTGTTTTGGGAAATGTGCCAAATGTGCCTCTGCCCTGCGGGGAATAGAGTGCGACCATGGCTTTGGCTGTGTCAGTGTCCTCCTTTAATTTTTCAATTACAGTGTCCACTTCTGGGCCAAACAATTGCTGTTCATTGAATGGCATATTGAGCACTGCCTGTTGTATCTCAGGTTTGAAGCCAGATGTGCGCAGCCATGCGTGCCTCCTTATTGTCACAGCAGTATTTATTGTTCTTGCAGCTGTATCTGCTGCATCCATAGAAGAACGTATTTGGTTGTTGGAGATATTTTGCCCCTCTTCAACCACTTGTTTCGCTCGTTTCTGGAATTCTTTGGGGAGGTGCTCGATGAGATGCTGCATCTCGTCCCAATGGGCCCTGTCGTATCGCGCTAGGAGTGCTTGCGAGTTGGCGATGCGCCACTGATTTGCAGCTTGTGCTGCAACCCTTTTCCCAGCTGCATCAAACTTGCGGCTCTCCTTGTCCGGAGGCGGTGCGTCGCCCGATGTTTGCGAGTTGGCTCTTTTACGAGCTGCTCCTCTGTGCAGGGTCTGTGGGCGGTGCCTTGTATTTTTTCTCCACCCTTGGAGTTATTGCTCTGCTTTTAACAGGCTCTTTGAAAATCTGTTTAGCGTGCCTTAGCATTCCCGGGAGCATGGGAAGGCTTTGATAATGGCTGTGGGTGGAGGACAGGGTGTTAAAGAGGAAGTCATCCTCAATAGGCTCCGAATGTAGAGATACATTATGAAATTCGGCTGCCCTAGCTACCACCTGTGCATATGCTGTACTGTCCTCAGGTGGTGAGGGTTTAGTTGGGTACGACTCTGGACTATTGTCCGATACTGGAGCATCATAGAGGTCCCATGCTGCCTGATCATCCTGGCTCATGGTGGTATGAGCTGGTGATTGTGGTGGAGTCTGTGCCGGTGATACATGAGTTGACTGTGGTGGAGAGGGTGGTGGTGGAGTTACCCTCTTTACCACCTTTGCTTGTGGTGGCTTGTCTTGTTGCTCGAAGTCAAGTTTCCTTTTCCTTCCGATTGGGGGAAGAGTGCTGATTTTCCCTGTACCCCTTTGGATAAAGATCCGCTTTTGCGTGTGATCTAACTCTGTAGTTTGTAATTCCTCCTCAAATCTGTGTCTTTTTAGTTGGGAGGACAGTGATTGTTCCTCTGAGTAGGAACTGGTTTTTGGTTCGGTTGCTGGGTGTTTTGGCACCGAAACCGTGTCTTTAGTTGTTTTCGGCTCCAACGAGATCTTTCTCTTTTTCGGTGTCTTGGCCTCTCGGTGCCGACCATCTTCGGTGCCGCTATCTCTGTGCCGAGCAGCTTCGGTGCCGCTGTCTCTGTGTCGAGTAGCTTCGGTGCCGCTATCTCGGTGTCGAGCCTTTTCTGCACCACTCTCTCGGTCCCGAGAGTGTTGCGTGCCTGTGTCTCGACCTGAGTCGGACGACTTCGGCACCAGCTCGCCCTTTTTCGGTGCCGATGGACGGTCACCTACTTTATGGGTTATGCCATGGCCTGTTGGCAGTGGCGTCCCCTGGGCTTTGTCTGTTTTCTCGTGTGATCTTTCTTTCGACGTCTTACTCACGGTTGGTTGCTCGTCGACGTCGAATTCTTCGGAATCCGAATCGCGGATGGAGAAAGTTTCTTCTTCTTCCTCCTCCTCGAACCTTTGTTGTCCTGTCGGCGTGGAAGCCATCTGCAACCTCCTGGCTCTTCGGTCCCTGAGCGTTTTTCTCGACCGAAACGCGCGACAGGCCTCACACGACTCTTCCTTGTGCTCGGGGGACAGGCACAAGTTACAGACCAAATGTTGGTCTGTATAAGGATATTTACTGTGGCATTTAGGACAGAATCGGAACGGGGTCCGTTCCATCAGTGTCAATGTTGCACGCGGTCGGGCCGACCAGGCCCCGACGGGGGATCGAAAATACCCCAAAGGGTTACCGGAGCTCTTTAAGGCTCTTAAGGGTGTCGATTTGCCCTAACTATCCCGATACCGAACGAAACAATACCGACAAATTTTCCGTTGATTCTGACTAACTTTCCGACCCGAAACACGGAGCAAAAAGGAACACGTCCGAACCCGATGGCGGAAAAAAACCAATCTAAGATGGAGTCGACGCCCATGCGCAATGGAACCGAAGTGGGAGGAGTCCCTCGGTCTCGTGACTCGAAAAGACTTCTTCGAAGAAAAACAACTTGTAACACTCCAACCCAACACCAGACGGCGGACTATGCACAGCATGTGTATCTGCAGCTACACATGCCACCGAACACTTCATTAACATGTATCAAACCTTTTAAGAGGGTTTACTAGGCAATGACATTAGGGAGCTTTTTAACCTCCCCCCCATCCTTCCCCAAATACCATTTCAAGTCGTTTCCGAAAGTGAGAGCTAAGGACTTCTAACTATGAACCTGCTCTATTAAGAAACCATACAAACTTTTCAAAACACCTTGGAAAAGTCTTAGTCTTTTCTACATTTATTGCAAGTCTATAGGTTTCATAATGTGTTAAGAATATGAAATTTATACTGTAAACCCACATGTGTGTAGTCCATTAGGACAAGGTCGATCACATAAAAAGGGATCCCTGGGAACCTTTGATTTTCAGGAAAAATGTTATCTCTAATAGTTTGCTTGAATGTCTGAGATAAAGAGGCTAGACAGGAGGGATGTAAATACACACCACATCTGCTGAAGACTATTTTGCACACACATTTTTGTTGAAAGAGTTCCCTGATTAGTCAAATCTACCTGAGCCCAATTTCTTAAATGAAACTGCTAAGTTATAATTAACAAATAATGTGAGGCTTTAAAGGTATTTAATTTATTCCACAGAGTCCAATCAGATCAAATGCAGCCCAAAAGTCCACAAAACAGCAACATAATTTGCCAGCTGACAGGACTGACTTCTTTGCCTCAGTCCAAAGGGCCAGTGATCCATTGTGGAACAGAGCTCTGTGAATTCACCCTGTTCTCTTGGGATAATTCTTGATGCAAATGATTAAATCTCAAGGCGGATTAAAAGTGATTTCAATCATATCTTGAGGTAGAGTTGACTACAGAAATCAGCCTGTAACTAGAGGGTTATGACCAGTTGCCTTTCTTGTGAATCTGCTTTATGATGGCACATCGCCATGAATCTGGTATTATACCAGTAGATGAAAACCACTTAAAAAAAAAGGCTAAGTAAACTCGCCCAACAAAGAGGGTCTACTTAAACTATGGCAGATGGTAAATAGTCCTGACCACCTGCACAGGAAGATTTCATATTGGCAATTAAGTCTGCACTAACCCCTACTCCCAATGATTTTGTTAATAGTTGTGGTTTACACTAGGATCAATTATATCTTGATAAGAAGAACTTTTATATATATCAGTAATATATCTACCCCATTCTCCTTCACGAACTTGTGCATCCAGGTTGCTCAGAGAAAGAGTTAACTCTGTATTAACCAGCAGGCAGAGAGGTACCTCATTTGGGACCTCTCTATAAGGGGAGCAATAGTTTAAAAAACGGTACTGGCCTTGGTGAAACAGAAATATAACATCAAAGAAGTAGACTGGTTGAGGAAGCCATTGCCTAAGAAAAGCTATCATACATTCATTGGTTAGATGGTCGATTTTCCAAACCTTTGTCAACTAAAGAGATCCTTTTAAAAGAACAAGTTACTTACCTTCGGTAATGCCTTATCTGGTAGAGACTATTATGAAGCTGCAGATTCCTTACCTTAGAATTATCCCAGGCATTAGACTGGATCTGTAAGATTTTTCCTGAGCAGTAACCCCCTGCCGGTAGGTGGCATTGTCCAGCTCCATGTGCTGTGTTGTCCGCGCAAGAAGTGATGTCCGGGGCACCTATATAGGCGTCACCCAGGCGAGTTGAAGTCAGTTTCTTTTCACGACTTTCCATGACAGAAGCAGAGCCTTGAAGAACACCAATCACTGGTGTGGATAACAGGTCTACAGTGATTTGTCCCTGTCCCTAGAAATCCATACACAGAGCGGGAGGATGGGTGGGCCGGTAAGGAATCTGGCGCTAGATATCGTTTCTACCAGATAAGGCGTTACCAAAAGTAAGTAATTTGTTCATCTGACAGATTTCTAGCTGTAAATGTGTTACCTTAGAATAGATACCCAAGCAATACCATCCCCGGATTAGTCTACAGACTAATTTCAGATGAGGAAGTCCTGCAGGACCGAACAGGCAAAATGCCCGTCCTGACGGACCTAACCAGGCAGTAACGTTTGGTAAACGTGTGCAAGGAGGCCCATGTTGCTGCCTGGCAGATATCTGGGACTGGAACTTCACATGCTAACACAGTGGTCGCAGCTTTAACTCTGGTGGAATGAGTCAGGGGGTTGCTTCTTGGCCAATAAGTAGCAGATTTTAAAGCAGAGCACAACCCATCTGGCGATGGTCCTTTTCTGCACAGCACAACCTTTTTTTAGCTCTGACATACCATAAAAACAGTTGAATGTCCACCCGGAATTCCTGTGTGGGGTCAAGGTAGAACAACGCTTGTTTGGGGTCTAGACAATGGAAATGCTCTTCTTCCTTGGAAGCGTGAGTTGAAGCATAGAAAGTAGGTGTGGTGATGGATTGACCCACATGAAAAGGCGTGACCACCTTTGGAAGAAAGGAGGCACACGTGTGAAGCGCCACAGATGACAAGGCCTGCAGCTCACTAACTCGCCAAGCAGACTTATAGCCATGAGGAAAGCGGTTTTGATGGTGAGCAACCACAGGGGACAGTTGTAAATTGGCTCAAAAGGAACGCACATTAAGAATGTTAGAACCAGATTCAAGTCCCAATGAGTTATGATAAAAGGAGAAGGGGAAAGAAGATGGACTACAATTTTCAAGAATCTTTGTGAAATAGGCGATTTGAAGAGAAAGGGTTGATCAGGCAATCTTAGGAATGCAGAGACAGCAGAAATATAATACGTAAGAGTGCCCAGAGTAGAGCCCTGTTGGGCAAGAGATAGAATGAAGAGAAGAACCTGAGAAAGAGAAGGACAAAAGGGATTGATATTTCTGTCAAAACACCAAGCCAATAATTTCTTCCAACAGCAGGCATATACCGTCTATACCATGGTGTAAAGCCTGGCTGCCAAGATTACATCACAGACTTCGAGAGGAAGGTCAAAAGCATTCAACTGCCACAGCTGAATCTCCAACCAAGAAAGCAGAGACTGGACAAGGTTGGAGAACCCTCCCCGGCTGCTGCGACAGAAGATCCTCCCCAAATGGGCAGCCTGATCGGAGGATCGATGGCCGTGCTCAGTAGCACGGGATACCAGACCCTCCATCCCCAGTCTGGGTCACAAGGATGACCGGAAGTCTGGGTAGGGGTGGTATGGGTGCAAAAGAGTATAGGAGGCATGAGCTCCATTCTAGACGAACAGCGTTGTCAAGCGAGAGCCACATTGGATCTCTGGCATGCAAAACTGCTGACACTACGCATTCAACAGTGGTGAACAGATCTAACTAGACTCTCCCCACTGCTGAAAGAGTCCTCGCACCACCTCTGAGTGGAGATGCCATTCGTGATCTGCTAGGCATCTTCGGCTGAGTATCAGCCCTGCCGTTCAGACAGCCCGCCAGGTGTTGAACCACCAGGAAAATACCCTGATGTTCCTGCCAAGTCAAGAGATGCAGAACCTCTTGACAAAGGCTTCACAAACCCACAACCTACTTATTGCAGTACCACATGGCGGTGGTGTTGTCCGTGAACACCTGAATTAGCCTGCCCTTATGGAGGGTAGAAAGGTTTTCAATGCCGGTCGGATTGCTTGGAGCTCCAGCAGGTTGATGTGGAGTCTGGATTCTGCAGCAGACCAGACTCTTCGGATATCCACCTCTACCAGATGGCCGCCTGATCCCAGGTGTATCACATCTGTCACTACCGTCAGATCTGGTTGGGCAAGGGAGAGGGGTCTGTCGCTGACACAATCGTGGTTCGTTAGCCTCCACTGCAGATCTTATACAGTTCCCTCCAAGATCTGGACCATATCAGAGAGATTCTCCTGATGCTGTGCTAATTGGAACTTCAAGTCCCACTGTAGAGCCCGTATATGCTAATGTGCATTTATTACTAGCAGGATACAGGAGGCCAGGGGGCCATGGGGCCATGAGTCCCAGCATCCTCGGAGTCTGCCTCACTGAAACGCAGGAAATAAGCTGAAACATCAATATCAGAGCCTGAATATCCTGAACTCGCTACTGGGGAGGATAGGTTCAAAACTGCGTTGTGTTGAGACCAGCTCTGGGGAAAGGGAGCATCTGAGAAGGAGTTAGGTGTGATTTCGGCATGTTTATAGTGAACCCCAGTGAGTGCTGGAGGTCCAACGTAGTCTGGAGGTGGGAGGCGACAACCTAGGGCAAGCCCGCTTTGAACAGCCAGTAGTCGGGCTAGAGAAGGACAGACACCTCTGATCTCCGCAGGTGAGCTGCAACCACCACCATCACCTTGGTGAACATTCAAGGGCACTGGTGAGGCCAAACAGAAGTACAACAAACTGGAAATGCTCATGGCTGATCGTGAACTGCAGGTAACCCTGTGGGCAGGAAGGACAGGAATGTGAAAATACATGTCCTGCAAGTCCAATGCTAACATCTAGTCTCCTGGGTCCAGGGCAGACAGAACCTGAGTCAATGTAAGCATCCTAAATGTATCCTTCTTGGGGAAGTAGTTAAAGGACTAGGATAGGATAGGATGAAGGCCTCCATCCATCTGTGGCACCAGAAAGTTGTGTGAATAGCAACCATGACCTACTTTTAGTGTCAGAACCCTTTCTATGGCTCCCTTGGCAAACAGCCTTGCTACATCCTAATGGGAAGAGAAAGATGACCCTTCATCAGCCTGTCTTGAGATGGTGGCTTATTGGCAGGGGTGGGTGGGTGGGGAGTGTGGGTAGTCATGGAGGGGAGTGAGTAGCACCTTCAGACTATCTGCAAAACCCACCTGTCCAATGTTATGGAATGCTAGTGGAGCAGGTGATAGCGTATCCTACTGCCAACTGGATGCCCCTGATGATATAAGGGCTGATTAGGAGGATTTGGAGGCTTCAGCTGTGGTAGGGGTGCTAGACTGACCCAGCCTCTGGCTAACTGATCCATGAGCCCTGTGGATACCATGCCCTCGGCCACGCAGGGCTGTGGAGCATGTCTGGCACGGTGGCTGGGTCGGTATTGGGGCAGCTGGTAGACCCTTCCGTAGCCACAAAAGGGATGAAAAGTGGACTGGGGTGGCGCAGGGCTGAAGAGAAGCCCAAGACCGGGTTAAAATCCTTAAAAAGTTTGAGTGCAGAGTCTGATTTGTCTCCAAAGGGAAGGGCGCCATTGAAGGTCATGTCTACCAAAGACGAAGTGACATACCCCGAAAAGTCCACAGTGAGTTGTGAAATTTGCTGCATCTCTGCCATCTGATACAGCTTACGAGTGCATGGCCTGGGCCTCCTCAGGGACCATAGGCAGCACTTTCGCAACTGTATCACATAAAGTGTAGGAGTAACAGGCATGTGATTTTTACAGACTGCAATGCCAGGATGGCGAGGAAAAAAAACCTCTTCTTCCCAGCTTCTTGGATTCCCTATCCGGTGGAGCAGTAGGGAACGTGCCAGGGTTAAAAAAGGGGTTAGAAGACTATACTATCAAACTCTTAGGGGTGTGGTGTTCAGTGAAGAAACTTAGGTCCCCTGGGCCGGGGCAGTGGCAACGGGTGATTGTCCTGTTCACAAGAGCGCCTGAGTTGAACATGGACCAGGTACCCAAAAGGACATCTGCAAGGTTCTCATTAAATAAGCTCCCTCCTCTGTAGCCACAGTAGGGGGAGAGAACATGCCAACATCTGGGAAACTGTCCAGCCTAGTAGCTTCACTCAGTTCCTCACTTGTTCATAAGGCTGGACTTCCGCAGGGTCCAGTGACCTCTCCCATTCCTCCCCGAACCCTAGCCCATAAGAATAGGGCTCAGGACCTGATCTGGAACGCAAGGCTCCTGATGTCGCAGGATATGGCATCGAGCAACACCTCTCTGGGCTCTGTATCGGAGTCGGGGATTAGAATGGGGATGGCGCCAGTGGCATTGGGACTGGGAAAGATCAAGGTCGTATGACCGGCTTTGGTCTGAATCCAGGAATGGATCTATGGGGCCCCACACTTGTCGGAGCCACCAGTGCTGGAGCCACCAGTGTTGAACCAGAAGGGCCCCCTGCGGACCTTGCGGGGCCCTAAGGCACGCCTGAGTAGTCAGCCTACCCAAATATGAGGCACATGGCATCATAAAATTCTTTAAGTTGGGCAGGTTTCACACTGGCTCCTGGAAACTCAGCAAAGCATGGAGTCGATCCAGGCGCAGGCTCAACTCCTGAGGGAGGTCTAGAATGCCAACGCTCCTTCGTCTTTTTGACCGACGGACACAAAAAAAAGCAAAGCACACTCCAAAGACTTTTTTCTGCTGAGACTTATCCGAATGTCCTGAGGATTTGGAATTAGATGACAACTTTGGACTCTGCAAATGGTCCTGGGACCTCAAACGGGGCGGGGGCGCACAATAGGCCTTTGGATTCATGGCGTGGCAGTCAGAACACAACTTGGTCGCACTCAAGGCACAGCAGGCAGGCACACAAGGTGTGGGTCCATCACTGACATCGGCCAGTGACAGATGCCTCATGGCTTGAAGCAGCCCTTCTTAGATTACATCCTGCCACACAAGAGGAAAACCTCAAAAAAGTCCCAACAAAACATTGGAAAAGTACAGTCAAAAAGGTGACTGCAGAAGTACCTCTTCCCGGATCTGTGCTGACTGGCTTAGAAAGAAAAGAACTGATGTCAGTGCACCTGGTGGTGCCTATATCGGTGAGGTGGACGTCACTTCCGGTGCAGATGACGCCAATGATGCTCACAGAGTCAAAGACAAAGGACACCACCTACTGGCACGCAGAGTACTGCTCACCAAAAAATCTTTCGGATCCAGTCTCACGCCTGGGATAATTCTAAGGTAAGGAATCTGCAGCTAGAAGTCTCTGTAAGATAAAAATATTTGTGCATCATCTTGCCTAAAAGGTGTTCTTGACTTTTTTTTTTTTTTTAATGTAATGCTCATAAAGTTCACTGTTTTATCACTCTGGTAATCTGCCAAGAACCACACTGCATGTTGAGATGGACATATTTAAATTGGGATGTGCTCTTATACCGATTACGTTGCTTTCCACCTTGGATTTCAAATCAACATGGAATGCCATTCTGTCCCCATTAAAACGGGTGTCAAGGAACAACTACGGCATGCACTACTATAGAGTCTTTTTTGTTCAATAATTCATTTCCTTTAGCCAGTTTTAAGGTGATACAAGACCTATTTGGACATGGTGCAATTGTACTATTATTGGAATTACGTTTTTCCTCACCTTTGCGGTCACATAATTTTAATTGACATGATCAATGATTTTAATTAGTCCACAAAATAAATAAAATGCTACAGATGAAACTGTGATATTTATGATTGTTACTGCAATAATGTCGAGAGTATTGCCAAAAACAATTTGCATTGCAAAGATTAAACACAGCAATTTGAAAGAGTTCACATGCAGATTGTATGTTTTTCTTCCCTTGATTTTAATGGCTATAGAGTGTTACTGGATTTTTAAAGGATCGACGAGAAACAAGAGGAGAAATATAGTGGTGACTGTGGGTTATTTTTGTGAAGTATAGACAGACTGGTGGAACGCAAAGCTTCAAAGAAACTCTGTTCAACTGGCATAGAGTGAAATGTCATACTAGTGGGTCTCAACTATTCTGCATTGTAATGAGGCTCTAGGTTAAATCCTTCATCAATTTCCCATGAACCTTTGAGAAATGTTGGCTGGCAGGCTATCTGCAAAAAAACATATACAAACTACTGATGCCTGTATTCTAAGCAATAAACGGCAGAGCCCCCTCCTACCTCTCTCACATTCTATCCCACCACACTCCAACCTGAAAATCTAAGGTATGCTACTTATCAACTCCTAATCACGCCAAAGACGAACCACCCAGTGCCACTTCATGGTTCCACTCCTACCTATTATTCCATCTGCACTGGATATTTTCTACCACTAAACATTTAATGCACGCCACTTATCCACTTAACTGGCTTAATGAACCCACAGCACAAAAGATAATTTTGACTCCAATGTTAACCATCTTATCACAAAATAAGCCATTAATTTTTGTTTTTTAAAACCTTTGTTCAAAATGTTACACAATATAAAAGATAAAGATGGTTAATGTTTGATGTATTCCTGCAGTAAAAGATCATTGAGAATAATACTTGCTTCTGTGCCTAATATATACCACAGTGTTCAAAGGAAGTGTTGTGTAGCTTCAGCTTATTCCCCATAACGAACGATGACGTTACACAGACTACACAGTTGACGATCATTGTGTTTTTTTTTTTTTTTACCTCTTTCAGACCTTTTTTTAAATCGGAAGGATTTAGTGCTCCATGCACTGGGTCTTTGTCTACTTGATCCATTTCTGTCAGGGATATGTATATAGCGATGTATGTTAGCAGACATGCCAAGCATTAATGCAATTTTGTTTCTTGCAACTATTTGTTTTTAAATAGTTCCCGTTTTTTTTTCTTTCAGAGAAGAAAGCCACGACCCAGAGAGAAAATGCTGCTGTCCAGGAAGACGGTGACATCAAGTGCCGTAACTGATGTAAAATGTTGTGATCATCTGGTTCTCTAGACTGTAATCCCTCTTCCCATAACAGAAGATTAAACATCAATTTAGATTTTACATTTTGTAACGCATTATATTTAGTTTGAAGGTATCTTCCAGCCATGGAGATTACAATTGTATTCTAGTTTGTGTCTACAGTGGGCTCTGTTAAAAGTTAGCAGAACCAATGAGCTATAGGCTTGTACAAGTACAAAACAAACAGTTTAAATCCTTAGTAAGCAGAGCGGCTCATCGAGTTGTTTTTTCCCTGACACACTGGTTATGCTAGGAGATACACTTCGAATGTTACTGCATTGAAAAGGTTAACTCCACCACAGCTGAAGGTTTTTTTTTTTGTTTTTTGCATCACTTTAGATTTAAAGCACTACTTCTGACGTTTACTCACTTGTTCACTGTCCTACTCTGAAACAGCTTGTATGTAAAGCAGATTAGTACACTTCTACTGCTATTTTCTACATTAGTACAGTTCTTCCTTCCATTGACTATCATGCACGGTTTGGAGTCTGCATTTTCTAGGCAAATTACACACACTGTTCCACAGCATTTAACCCCCTTGGCAGCTCCAGCAAAAAACACGTCCCCCTGGAACCGTTGGAGTCTTCCAGTCCAGGAATTCCAGATAATTATGGCAAATATGAATGTCATTGTGGTCGTGGTTTCAAGGAATTACACATACCTAAACTGAAAGGGAGACTTCTAAAATTCTGGGACTTTCAGATGTTTGGCCAATTTGTAAACAAATACATGCCAATCTATTTCTACTCTTTGCTCTACCACACAATCCTGCAGCACTTACAACAAAGCTACAATTCTTCAGCAACAGGATGGTCTAGTCTCATAAAATGACAGTGTAGCAACTACTGAGCATGCATCATAAAACAATGTAGGTGTGTTAAATGCTATTAACATATTACAAGAACACAAAAATATCTTACACGTCATTAACCCCTTAGCTGCTGGGCCTTTTCCCCCCCAGTGCTGGGCCCTTTTTTGGCTATTTGGGGTAGTTCGCGCTTAGGGCTTCATAACTTTTTGTCCACATAAGCTAACCACGCCAAATTTGCGTCCTTTTTTTCCAACATCCTAGGGATTCTAATGGTACCCAGAGTTTGTGGTTTACCCTGGAGGAGACCAAGAAAATAGCCAAAATACAGTGAAAATTTAGTTTTTAAAAAAAAAATGGGAAAAAAGGGCCGCCGAAGAAGGCTTGTGGTTTTTTCCCTGAAAATGCCATCAACAAAAGGTTTCTGGTGCTGAAATCACTATCTCCCCACCTTTCAGGAACGGGCAGACTTGAATCAGAAAACCACATTTTCCAACACAAATTTGGCATTTTACTGGGACATACCCCATTTTTACTATTTTTGGTGCTTTCAACCTCCTTTCAGTTAGTGACAGGAATGGGTGTGAAACCAATGCTGGATCCCGGAAAGCTAAACATTTCTGAAAACTAGACAAAATTCTGAATTCAGCAAGGGGTCATTTGTGTAGATCCTACAAGGTTTTCCTACAGAAAATAACAGCTGAAATAAAAAAATATTGAAATTGAGCTGAAAACAACAGCCATTTTTCTTTATGTTTTACTCTGTTACTTTTTCCTGCGATGTCAGATTTCTGAAAGCAATATACTGTTTTGTCTGCTGGACTCTTCTGGTTGCGGGGATATAAAGGGCTTATAGGTTCATCAAGAACCCTAGGTACCCAGAGCCAATAAATGAGGTGCACCCTGCAGTTGGTTTTCATTCTATACTGGGTATACAGCAATTCATTTGCTGAAATATGAGGAGTGAAAAAGAGGTATCAAGAAAACCTTTGCATTTCCAAAATGGGATCAAGATAAGGTTTTGAGGAGCAGTGGTTATTTGCACATCTTTGAATTCCGAGGTGCCCATACTAGCATGTGAATTGCAGGGCATTTCTCAAATAGACGTCTTTTTTACACACTCTCTTATATTTGGAAGGAAAAAATGTAGAGAAAGATAAGGGGCAATAACACTTGTTTTGCTATTCTATGTTTCCCCAAGTCTCCCGAAAAAAATGATACCTCACTTGTGTGGGTAGGCCTAGCGCCCGCGACAGGAAATGCCCCAAAACACAACGTGGACACATCCCATTTTTTCACAAAATACAGAGCTGTTTTTTTGCAAAGTGCCTACCTGTGGATTATGGCCTCTAGCTCAGCCGGCACACAGGGAAACCTACCAAACCTGTACATTTTTGAAAACTAGAGACCTAGGGGAATCCAAGATGGGGTGACTCGCGGGGCTCTGACCAGGTTCTGTTACCCAGAATCCTTTGCAAACCTCAAAAAGTGGCTAAAAAAACAAGTTTTCCTCACATTTCGGTGACAGAAAGTTCTGGAATCTGAGAGGAGCCTCAAATTTCCTTCCACCCAGCGTCCCCCCAAGTCTCCCGATAAAAATGATACCTCACTTGTGTGGGTAGGCCTAGCGCCCGCGACAGGAAATGCCCCAAAACACAACGTGGACACATCACAGAAAACAGAGCTGTTTTTTGCAAAGTGCCTACCTGTAGATTTTGGCCTCTAGCTCAGCCGGCACCTAGGGAAACCTACCAAACCTGTACATTTTTGAAAACTAGAGACCTAGGGGAATCCAAGATGGGGTGACTCGCGGGGCTCGGACCAGGTTCTGTTACCCAGAATCCTTTGCAAACCTCAAAAAGTGGCTAAAAAAACAAGTTTTCCTCACATTTCGGTGACAGAAAGTTCTGGAATCGGAGAGGAGCCTCAAATTTCCTTCCACCCAGCGTCCCCCCAAGTCTCCCGAAAAAAATGATACCTCACTTGTGTGGGTAGGCCTAGCGCACGCGACAGGAAATGCCCCAAAACACAACGTGGACACATCACAGAAAACAGAGCTGTTTTTTGCAAAGTGCCTACCTGTAGATTTTGGCCTCTAGCTCAGCCGGCACCTAGGGAAACCTACCAAACCTGTACATTTCTGAAAACTAGAGACCTAGGGGAATCCAAGATGGGGTGACTCGCGGGGCTCGGACCAGGTTCTGTTACCCAGAATCCTTTGCAAACCTCAAAAAGTGGCTAAAAAAACAAGTTTTCCTCACATTTCGGTGACAGAAAGTTCTGGAATCGGAGAGGAGCCTCAAATTTCCTTCCACCCAGCGTCCCCCCAAGTCTCCCGATAAAAATGATACCTCACTTGTGTGGGTAGGCCTAGCGCCCGCGACAGGAAATGCCCCAAAACACAACGTGGACACATCACAGAAAACAGAGCTGTTTTTTTGCAAAGTGCCTACCTGTAGATTTTGGCCTCTAGCTCAGCCGGCACCTAGGGAAACCTACCAAACCTGTGCATTTCTGAAAACTAGAGACCTAGGGGAATCCAAGGAGGGGTGACTTGCGGGGCTCGGACCAGGTTCTGTTACCCAGAATCCTTTGCATACCTCAAAAAGTGGCTAAAAAACAAGTTTTCCTCACATTTCGGTGACAGAAAGTTCTGGAATCTGAGAGGAGCCACAAATTTCCTTCCACCCAGCGTTCCCCCAAGCCTCCCGATAAAAATGATACCTCACTTGTGTGGTTAGGCCTGGTGCCTGCGACAGGAATAGATCACACAACGGTCAATGTTGGTCCTTACGTGAGGCAGCTGTTGACCCTGGGGTGATCCATTCCTGACACAGACACTAGGTGTAGGCACTCAAGTGGGGTAGTGTTTTTATCAGGACAGGTGAGGAGTCACTGGGTGGTAGGAATATTGTGGATCCCAGCATATTCCTGTAGTTTGTGTGACAGAAATGCGAGAAACATTTAGTTTTTTTTCAACATTTCAGCTTTGCAGGGTATTCTGGGTAAGAAAACTTTGGGGAAGCCACACAAGTCACACCTCTGTGGACTCCCCCGAATGTCTAGTTTCCAGAAATGTTTGGGTTTAGTGTGTTTCTCTATATGGCCGCCGAATCCAGGACCAAAAACACAGGTGCCTGCCTTACAAAACCAGTTTGTTTTGCCATGGATAATTTTGATGTCTCCACAATATGATTTGGGTGGTGGAATTTGGGGCTGAACTAAATTGGGGAGCTCCCAAGAGAGCACTCTCTCTCTGCTTGCCGCCACATTCACCTGCTCTCTGGGTTGACCTAACCCACTATTACCCAGTTGCACAAACTGCTTGCGAAGGGACAGCAGGACTGTCCTCATCACCTCCCTCATAATGTACTGGAAGAGGAGTTATCGAATGGGACTCCTCTGACTGAAAAATCACTCCCAGAGTCTGCGCCATTGTCCTATCCCTCAGATGCTGTCTCAGTATCTGATGTCTCAGTCTCTGATCCTATGTCAGAGCGGTCCTCTATAACCCGAGTGTAGGCAGTAGTCATCCATCAAGATGCCATCTCTGCTATTGGCTAAACTGTTGCTCTAAAACACTAGCCTACGTAGACAGTCACAAAATCGATGGTGTGTGAGATACGTGCAACAGTAGAGGCCACCTTACCTGCGCTTCTTCCCTCAATCAGCACGTACTTTCAAGACACTCAAAAAACACCTTGTCACATACCATTCGTCACAGTCTTTAGCACCTCCTGCGCCCAGTCCAACAATCATTATTGGTGCTCCCACTCCCTCCTCCTCGGATTCCCTCATTACCACCCAGCAAAAGTGCCCTTCATCTCTCCATAGACTTTGCTAATGTACTCAGCTATTTACATAAAATACAGATTTGCTCTTTGCAGTAGGCATATAAACCTTCTGCGCTTCTTTATGGCACTAAAACTGCCACTAGACAAGTCGGACCCTTTTCCCCCCAGGGAAACCACACACATATTGACAAAAGTGATATATATATGACAGCCAATCACCTGAAACTCAACTCAAGCAAAACCGAAATAATCCTCTTTGGCCCACACAAAAACACCTGGGACCCCTCATGGTGGCCCACCACGCTAGGCCCTGCACCCACCCCCGCCAACCACGCACGCAACCTCAGCATCATCCTAGACTCCTCCCTCTCGATGACCCAACAAATCAACGCTCTCACCTCCTCATGCTTCAACACACTCCGTATACTGAAAAACATTCAAATGGATCCCCACAGAGACCAGAAAAACTGTCACTCACGCACACAGCAGCAGGCTTGATTACGGAAACGCCCTCTACGCCGGCACCACTCTAAAACTCAAGCGCAAACTACACGCATCTAGAACTCAGCAGCACGACTCATCCTCGTCCTCCGCCGACACGAACACATCTCTCCACACCTCAAATCCCTCCACTGGCTCCCCATTGACAAAAGGATCACCTTCAAGATCCTCATCCTCGCACACAAATCACTCCACAACACATGCCCTGCCTACCTCAACGAGAGTCACCTTCCACACCCCCACACAAAACGTCCGCTCAGCTGACCTCTCTCTCGCCTCTGTCCCCCGCATCAAACACACCACCACCGGGGGCAGATCCTTCTCCTACCTTGCACCCAAAACCTGGAAAGCCCTCACAACCCACCTTCGCAAGACCCAAAACCTACTTCTTTTCAGGAAGGGCCTCAAAACCTGGCTTTTCGAACAGTGAACCTCCCAGCCCCTTTCCCTCCCCCCGCCCCCCCCCCCCAAGCGCCTTGAGACCCTCACAGGTGAGTAGCACACTTTATAAATCTCTTTGGTATATATAGATCTACCTCTATATATATATATATATCTATGTACATAGATATATCTATAGATATATCCATGTACATAGATATATCTATCTACATAGATATATAAATATAGATCTATATATAGATCTATTTTTTTTAGTTGTTGTATAGTTTCCTTGGGGGCCAAAATGGCCCCCAGGGAAACCCTACAACATCTAAAAAAAAAATTGCCCCCACAGGGGGTCACCCTGCCGATGGGCGACCCCCTGTCATTTTTTTTTTTTTTCATTATTTAAAAAAAAAAACAATCCCCTGGGGGGAGGGGGGTGCGATCGCGCCCCCCCCCCCCAGGGGGCACCTACCTTTTTTTATTTTTATTAATTATGCCCCCGGGGGGGGGGGGGGGCGGCCCGTTTTCCGAGGGGGCCGCCCCCCCCAAAGTGAAATCCCTGGCGTCTAGTGGTGTTTCCTGGCCCCCGATCGCAGCTGTGCTGCGATCGGGGGCCAGGAAACACTTTGAGAAGGCCTCGTAAGAAAGGGGAGACTCTCCCCCTTTCTTACGAGGCCTTCTCAAACTGTTTCTGGCCCCCGATCGCAGCACAGCTGCGATCGGGGGCCAGGAAACACCACTAGACGCCAGGGATTTCACTTTGGGGGGGCGGCCTGGGGCCAGAAACAGTTTGAGAAGGCCTCGTAAGAAAGGGGAGAGTCTCCCCTTTCTTACGAGGCCTTTTCAAAGTGTTTCCTGGCCCCCCGATCGCAGCTGTGCTGCGATCGGGGGGCCAGGAAACCTGAAAGTGTTTCCTGGCCCCCGATCGCAGCACAGCTGCGACCGGGGGGCCAGGAAACACTTTCAGGAAGGCCTCGTAAGAAAGGGGAGTGTCTCCCCTTTCTTACGAGGCCTTCCTGAAAGTGAGAAAGGCCGTTTTCCCCATCAAAGCAGGAAGCGGCCGCAAGGCTGCTTCCTGCTTTGATGGGGAAAACACCTTTGCAACGTCAGCGCGCCGCGAGGCGCGCTGACGTCACAAAGGGGCGGGTGGGGGGTGCGGGGGGAGACACGGAAGCTTCCGTGTCTCCCGGGGGGGGTTTAAAAAAATAAATAAATCCTCGGGTGCGACGCACCCGAGGATTTATTGATACCCTTCCTGGTGTCGGCCACTGGTCGTGACCCGCACCAGGGAGGGTGTGTGGGCGTCGGCCAGTGGCCGACGCCCGCACCTATCAGGTTAAAAAGTATGCCAAAAATCTAATATAAACAAAAACATGATTGCCTGCCCAACTAAGACGTAAAGCACACTCTTTCTGTCGGTTTCAATCACACGTAGATGCATTTTTAGCTTCAAGAGAAACAAGCATTTGCAAGGCAATTGGTCTCATGCGTTTGCTCAAGTTAGAGCTATTAAAGTTGTAAATTCCTAACTGGACTTTTCTTGCAACATAAGATGAAAATGAAAAGTAAACAGTTGACATTAGCGAGCCGATTCAAAGCGCCATGGCTGCCATGAGCATGAGTGTGAAGAAGAGACACAAATGGAAAAAGAAGTTTGCTTGCAGTCAAACGTATCGGCAAACGTGCAATTATCCATGTAACAGGGTTGGTGTCCAAGGCAGTAACAAAACCGTCCCAAGGAGGGAAAAACGTAAAGCATTTACCAATGATGATAAAGGATTTTTGAAAGGCAAGCCCATGAACAAGTGATAGCGATGGCTGCGGTAGGTGTGGTTAAAAGGCCACAGATAGATTACAACAGGTAAAGTGCTTGCACGGAACTAAAAACTTTGCATACTGCCACAAAAGGTCTATCTCTGAAGAGGAACCAGTGATTTAAGGTTTGTATTATTCTAGCACCTGGAAGGAATTATGGCACTAAAGACAGCAAAGGAAAACTCAGCGCTTCAAGCACTTTAGTTTAGGAGTTTGTAAAGCGCATGGCTACCTGAAGGCCTCCCAGCGCTAGAGTGGAAGCAGAATGACAAGGAGACAACTTAAGCTGGGAGTAGAAGGGGTTCTCAAATTTTTGCAAAAGGAAATTTCTTGACTTTACTGACGGTGCTCCGAGGAAAGTGAATTCCAGAGATTTGAGGCTCTAAATGCTAAAGATCGACCTCCCCACCTTGCTTTCTTAATCCGTGGAACTTTAATTAGGGAGGCCGTCAAGGATCTAAGAGTCATTTGAGGGTTGTAGGGCGTTGCAATCTGTTTCAGGAAGGCCAGACCCTTATTATGCAGAGCTCTGTGCACAGTGCAGAGGGCCTTGAGGTTGATCCGTTGTTCCACAGGCAGCCAGTGAAATGAAGTTAAAGCAGGTTTTGCAGACAGGTGTCTGGGAATCTTCATGAGAAGGCACCACCTGAAGTCTTTTTTAGTACATATCGAGGTGAACTCAGATAGAGTTATTTCCATAGTCCAGGTGTAAATTTATGAGAGCCTGAGTGATCAGTATTTTGGCTTGAAAAGGAAGTATCTTAAAGACTTTTCTAAGGAGTCTTAATAGACTAAAACAGGTGGCTGCCGGCTTTTTAGATTGGTAGTCCATAGTGAGGTGGCAGTCCAGTCAAAAAAACCAAAGGTCTTTATGTTGTCTCTTGGTGGAGGCAGGCATTCCAACCCATCAAGGAGCAAAGAAGGGGATTTGAGGGGCCATAATTAACCACCAGCATGACTTCTGTTTTTTCTTTGTTCAGCTTAAGTTTACAGCTGGCCATCCATCTAGCTACTGTTTGAAGTCAGGGTGTCAAGTTGGGCTGACCTGTCTTAGAGATGGTTGAAAATGAGGAAACCAGCTGTGTATCGTCAGCATAGGAAACCAGTAAGGTTTCACAATCTTAGCCGGAGGGGACATGTAGATAAAACAACCTGGGGTTGAGAGAGGAACCCTAGGGCACGCCACAGGTGAAAGAAAGGCAGTTGGAAAAAAAGGAGCGATCAAGAACTTGAAAGGTTCTATCCCTCAAAGAGGAGGAGATCCATTTCAAAGCACGCCATTTGATGCCTGAATGGAAAATTCTTTGAAGCATAATGTTATGATCTACAGTGTCAAAAGCAGCACTTAGGTTCAATAGAATGGTGGCGGCAGCACCCCCTAAATCCAGTCGTCGTTGAACATCTTTGACTACTGCCAGAAGGGCAGTCACTGTACTATGTTGGGGTCTGAAGCCCATTTGAGTATGATGAAGGATCTTGTGTTCTTCAAGAAAACCTGACACATGTCTATTAACATGTTTTTCAATCAATTTAGCTGCTATAGGCAAGAGAGAAATTGGCCTATAGTTACTCAATAGGGCTGTATCTAGGTGAAGCTTTTTAAATAAAGGTTTAAAGATAGCATGTTTCCAGTGTGACGGAATAAGGTCTGTTATAAAAGACATGTTAAGGGCCTTAGGCCGGGCAGGGGCAATCATGTCTGAACCTAATGCCAAAACGCAAGGAGGGGCAGGATCCAGTGGAGATCCTGATTTTATAATGTGTAACAAGTTAATTACAGATTTCTCCACTAGGGGGCGGAAAATCTAACAAGGATCTCTGGAGTTTAGAGCCTGAGCCTGGCCTGCAAGGTCGTCATTCTGGGTGGTCATATCTGGAAAAGCTGACTAGATATCTAGAATTTTCTTTTGAAAGAAACAGGCCAAATTATTGCTATGCTCCTTGGAGGCTTCAGTGAGATCGGTATGGCAGGGCACTTGAATGATTTCTTTAAATATTGAGAAGATTTCTTTGGAACAGTTGGAGGACTGATAAATTTAAGATGTATAATATGATGACTGTGTGGCTTTAATTTCTGTCTGGAAGTGTCTAATTGCTTTCCTATATTCGTTTTTTGTGGACATATCGTAAGTTTTCCTCCACTTTCTTTCAAGGCTTTTACACTCCTTTTTTAGCAGCAGTAGCTGAGGAGTGAACCATGGTATTTTTATGGCCTGCAACTCGGGTGATAGTTTTTATTGGTAGTACTGAGTCTAAGGATGTGGAGATCCATTCATTGAATTTGTCTGCTGAACTTAGGGTGGAATTGAGGAGAAGGGCTCTAGTGTTCTCAAGGGCGGAGGTCCATTCCTTGCAGTTTAGCTTAGGCCAGTGCCTACCAGATAACTTGCAGCTGAGCCTAATTAAAAAGTGGTCAGACCCGGACAGAGGAAGGGGAGTCTCAGCTGAAAGTTCTGAGATGTTGCTAAACACAAGGTAGATCATATGACCTTTGGTATGTGTGGGGCCATTAATCATCTGTGTGAGACCTAGCACCTCAAGGACTTTAAGTAGTGTTTTAGCAGCGACATTACTTGGTTCGTCAGCGTGAATATTAAAATCGTTAAGAATAATAAAACTAGATTTATTACCAACTAGATCAGAAACTTGTTCAGAAAGAGCTTGAAAAACCTATCGTGGGAGTCAGGGGGTGGTAAATAAGAGCCCCAGAAAATGTGAGTGTAGGGCTCACTGCTAGGGAGGATATACTTTCCCAGTCAGGAATTATCAAAGGTTGAGAGAGACATTTAATAGAGTCCTTAAAGATAATGGCGATTCCCCCACCCCTTGCATGTGCCCTATCTAATTGGTTTATTGAGTACCCATGAGGCAGGGCCAGGGTAACATCCGGCAAGTTTCTGTCAGAAATAAAACTTCTGGGGCATAGTCACTCAACAGTAAATGGATATCAATTTTGTGGGCGAGTAGGGATCAGCAATTGATTAATAGGAACCTGCCGACTGACCCATTGTACTTCCTTCGGGGCTGCACAACTACACTCTGAGGAGTCCATAAGCAGTTGGTGGGAGCCCAGGGTCAAAAGAGTGCTGGTAGCAGTCCGAAAAAGGTGCTCTGAGGGCAAGGAGTTGACTAGCTGAAAATGCTAATACATCTGGACTGGAAGGGGCAGCATCCCTGGCCCCTGGTCCCGGCATGGTGCGGACTGGTGCAGACGGGCTTGCCTTCGGAGCACTCGCTGCGCAAGTCCGCTGTTTCATGACCCTTATAAAGGGGTCAGAGAGGCAGCAGACAGCACAGCTAGACCAGCAACCACAAAGGCGTCCCCTTGAGGCACAGAAGCCTAGAGGAAAAATGGCGCCCTTACAATCTTTAAAACCAATTAAAAGTAAGCCGCTATGGGCTGCTAGCACCACCTGCTGCCACTGAACAAGGGCAGAAGAGGTAAAATGAGGAAAGAGGGAGGGAAGAACAGGGAGAATAAAATGTAAACACAGCAAAAAGGCAATTAGTTCAGTCTGACCGAGTGTCTGCAGGTCCTCTGAACGTCCGCTGCTTCATGACCCTTATAAAGGGGTGAGAGAGGCAGCAAACAGCACAGCTAGACCGGCAACCAAAATGGCGTCCCCCCGAGGCACAGAAGCCTAGAGGAAAAATGGTGCACTTACAATCTTTAAAAACTTTTAAAAGTAAGCCGCAATAGGCGGCTAGGACCACCTGCTGCCACTGAACACGGGCAGCAGGGGTAAAATGAGGAAAGAGGGAGGGAGGGAGGAACAGAAAGAATAAAAGGGAGACGATTGCAAACCTAGGTCCTAAGATGGCAACATTGATGACCCTCTCTTCTTAGACCCCTCTTTGCCAGTCAATATCGCTAGGCCTGAAGCAGGAATCAAAGACACTCACAACACCAAGAATTATCAAACCAAAAACTTGAAACAAACTGCTCTCCCACAGAAGCTGGGAATAAAACTAGCAGAAAAAAAACTAACAGGTAAGAAAAAAAAACCTAAGAACAACCCTTACAACAGCACAGCTTAAAAAAATATAATACACCTAAAGTCTGCAGGTTTTCTCTTTTTAGGTTTAGCTGGGCAGAGGAGCTTAACAGCGGAACCGATTGTTACCAATACTTTAAAATATACATAGAGCAGACTCTGGCTCGCCCCAAATGAGTATTTCTCTCTCACTGAATGCTACTGGCTGTTTTGGTGTATCATTTCATTTCCTATGACACTTCCACCACAATGCATGAGGGACTATTTTACATCTTAAAGTTGTGATGCAGCAATTTTCTTTCTCTGTTAGATGAATTATACACAGAAAGCAACCATGTTCTTATTTTTTTCATTGCAGCCAGTATTATTTTAATGTATTAGACAGGGCTCAAATGCAACCAGATCTGCTGGCTTTCCAATGCTTGTTTGGAATACTATTGAAGTGTTTTTGATTCTTCCACTAAAGAACATTTCCTGTTAACATGTCTACAAGACGGCTGTAGGCAGCAGTCTGAAATGTTTTTACATCTTTCACAGATAAGGCACATTTGTTGCAGTATTTTGCCAGCAAATCACATGTTGATTTTATAGAGGGCACAGTCACAAGGAACTAAATTAAACCCCTCAGACGGCTAATCAGTCACAAATCCTTGCCAACTGTAAATATGAAGGTTGTTAAAACTGAGATGTGCATGGTTGTTTTAAATCAGTAAATTCGTAATACACTGTGGCTTGCACCGTTACCAATGGCAATTTTGTTTTATCACGCGAGTGTTAAATAACCTGACTGCTTTCACACAAAAAGAGCACACAACCACCTCAAGATATCGGTTAGAAACTAACAATTTAGGCAGACCGCTGCATACCACTTCAGCTGAGGCTTGAAAAATATCTTACATTACAAAACTTCAGTAAATATAAATGAGTCATGGGGCAATCCAGTCAAAACATTATCCTAAACTGACAGTGCCAGTCGTGGAGTACTTCAAACTGCATTGCACCATCACATACAAACAATGGATTGGGGTGCGGCCAAAGCAACTGCAAGTGGCTGAGATTAATTCAAGCATTCCTTCCATCACCTTGTTGTTTTTGCATCTGCCGCCCTAGGTACTCTGGGTATGCCCAGACATAGGTCCCCGGCGCACTGTAACAAGCCTATACCAGACTAAAGGGCCATAACTATGGTGAAACTGGTCCTGGGTTGCTTGGTAGATCGGGCTGGGCTGTTCCCATGAGGAGCAGGGTCAAGACTCATTTGCATATAGCTGTGTCCAAACTGAGGTGGCATGGACGGCAAAACATGATGCGCCCAAGCGATTGTCAGTGACTGAGATTAATTCAAGCATTCCATCCATCATGCACAAAGGCACATTGCATCACTGTTACTGCATTTATCCTTTCATCAATAGGATAAAGAGAAATACAAATGTCATGGAGGTTGGCAGCTACTTACATGACACTTAAGCCCAATTAAAACAAGGTGAGCGATATAAAGAATGCAACTTTAGATAGCAGGACTCAAACAATCAACTTTGTAGCTCCTTGAAAACGGTCGTCTTTCCTAAAAGATAGTAAGCATTCCAAAACAAAGTACATTCCACGAGGTGTTTTTGGCTGTACAACACAAAAAAATAAAAGAAAGGTCTTGTTGGTAGTATGGATGTATGTATGTCTATATTGCAAACCTAATACAAACAGCAAATACCCTCATTGATTATAGATCAAAACCTACTTCAAAGAAATGCAGACTTTGTTCATCATATCCCCACTAATTTTGTTTGAAAATGGATTCAATTGTTCCTTTTTAAAAGTTGAAGTGCTTACAAACAATTGTTGAAGAAATTATCGGGGACATGATGAAAAAAGTCTGCATGTCTTCTAAATAGGTTTTGATCAATGGTGAATGAGGGTATTTGCTGTTTGTATTTTTATAAAGTACCCCCAACTCTCATTGTCCTTAAAGGGCCCAGCCCCATCTTGTTTACATACATATAGTGCAAAGCTAGCTAGTCAGCAGAGTGCTCTACATGTGAAAGACGACCATAAATTCAATGAGTAAGAGAGGGTTGTGGATGGTTAATGCATTGTGATTTAGTGTTCTATAAAGAGGTAAGTCTTCAACTCTTTTCTAAACTAGAACAGAGTTCGGACAGTCATGTTTGATATAGGATGTTGTTCAAGATCCTGGGAGCATGGATGGCAAAAGCTTGCTCGCTTGTGTTTTTTTCTTCACCACAGATGGTGAGTTTGCCTGCAAGATGAGCGGGGTGCTGGATGACAGGTATGTAAATTATTCAGCTGGTTTTGAAGATGATGGGAGCTGGCAAGGGGAGCCACTGAGGTTCAAAGAGGAAGGTGGTGATGTGATCACATTTCTTGAGGCCCTGGACTGAACATGCTATGCCGTACATTGAATATATGGAACAGGTGCTGGCTCGTGGGTTGGGTTGGTATAGCACTTTGCTTTGTGTGATGTGTGGAGCTGTGTGTATATTGAGCAAAGGGACTTTAGTATTAAGAGGTCCTTGGTAATGCTGGTGTTTCATCCACTTTCTTTCCCGTCTGCGGAGGGATTGTTTTTCCGGCAAGCTCTTTCGAGTACTTTGGTGCTAAAGGTTTTGGCTTTCATTTGCATGCAGTAATTTAGGTGTGGATGTTCCCTTAGCTTTCCAAACAAAAATACAGTGGGATCACATACAGAAAACACCTTAATCTAATATTATTTCAGTTGAGAGGTACAGTCACTTTAATAGGCCGTCAGCAGTTGAGTGGTAGAATGGGTATAATCCCATTAGAACAATAAACCCACAGATGGTGGAACATTCTAAATGAAAAAGAAATATAGGAATGTTGAACCGGAAGGAATGTACCAGTCATTACTGGTCCGCTGCCACTAACACAGCCTTCAATGGAATGCTCAACATTCAAATGCTCTAATAAATAATGAAAATTTAGTTATCCTGTTAACCCCTTTGGACTCTCTCAATAATGAGACATCTCTAGTTGTAAAGATATCATAGAGGGGTGAGCTTAATCAACTGATAAGGTGACAGACATTTCACATTCTCCCTAGGATGCACGAGGCCCAAGCTAACATTCTGAGTATAAGGGGTGACTGCTGTTTTAAGAACATTTCCAACACTTGTCCCATGATATCTAGGATGGCTATGGACACAAAAACCTTTTAAGTATGCTTGTTCGAAGTAGGTGGGGTGTTTAGATAATAGTCATTCTATTGTGTATTGAAAGAGAATTACCTTTTGTACTCGTATGGTGAACCTGTAGAAATGCTCCAAATGGAAGTGTCCGAATCAAGTCCAGGCTGTCTTTGGTGACATCCTAGAGTAAAATGACCACTTGTTAGGGGACAGTTGACCCCTTATTTCCAGAAAAAAAATATTTCCTTTCAGGGAATAGTGCATCTCCGTTCGCTGGATTTCACCTGCTGCTCTAAACAGGATACATGCTGTATACACAGTTGAAGTTATATATATGTATGCCCTTTGTACATAATTCAATAGATTGTTTAGGTTTGTGTGCTTAACTGTAGCTGGATTACTGTTTAGAATGTGGAATCTGAAGATGGCTTAGACTGACAGGCTTTGGATGCTGTGCAGCAACAATACATCTTCTTCCTACAACATTTATTTGGAATTGATCATTTTAACATATAATTACAACTCAATATTAAACACTACCTTTATTTCTTAGTGGGTTTCAGTGGTGGTCTAGGAAGATGCCAATTGTTTAGGCCAATGTGACTGACGATCAAAAGGACAGAAAGACCGCAACCTAAGGGACAATGTCACTAATCTCATGGTGGCACAACAAACTTCTTTGGCTGACAATGAATTCCAGGAATGCGGTCGGGCATCCTCAGGAGGGACAGCAGGGTATTGTGAGTAAATTGAATGCAGCTTGCCAGAAATCTTCACAAACCTATGCTGGAGTTCATCACAAGTGAAAATGTACCAAATGAAAATTAAGTGGTGGATCATTCTTTTTTTAATTAAACTAATTTGTTACATTTTCAGTGACAGTACATCACATAGTTGCAACACTGAATGAGTAGTAAAGTTGTTGAGGTTTCAGCCTTCATAACACACAAGTCCTTAAATAAAGAAATAGTCTTATTGACTGCCCACAGTCCATGGTCCTGGTTCATTTCCAATAATAATTACACTATCCATGTATCTTACACCATTCAATGTTACATTTCATTCCTGGACTATGCTTCCATATCTCATCCAGTCATCCCAAACTTCAGAGCGCTTGCAAAGATATCCTCGAGCTTTATGAATACTGTAGTCCATTCCTAAGACCCAACACTCAAAAGGCTCAGGCCATATCCCTTTTTGCTAAAACCAGACACAAATTAGTCAAAGACAATTCATATTTGTTGGTATATAGGCTCGAGGTTATGTCTAGCAGGGTGAGTCTGAGGTCTTTGCTAAGCTTCTGGTTTGTACTCTTACATCCCAAAACTGCTGATCTATGGGGCTAGACCATATTATGTGTATGAAATACTCAAGATCTCTATAGCACCTAAGATACTCCAGGTAGTCTCATTCAGTCAAAACAATTGCTTCTTGCTTGGTGGCCCATTTTTGGAACATGGAGTATCATGTGACCTACCTACACAATTGATCGCATTTACAGCTCCAGATGATTTCACAAATGTAGGAAAGACAATACACTAAACATGACAATTGTACTAAAAATGTACTAAAAGACAGACACTTTTACCAGTTTCTCTAACAAATGTTGATATCAAACAGTATAATTGTCAAATATACCACTGGGGCTTAATGAGAGGTTCTTACTAAAAGGAAAACTAAAACGTGCCAGGAGTTCCAATCATCATATTACAATATGCAGCATAAAAATAATGATCATATTTCAAATGCTTCAAATAGTCAAATAAATAGAATGATGGGGAATCACCTTATTTTACATTGAGGGTGGTTCTAAAAGTTGGTAACACAACTTCTGGGAACAAAAATATAAACCACTCATCATCCACTTACCTCTTCTTTGCCTCTTCATACTGCCAACTTAGTCTTTCTTTGTTCAGCAATGTTCTGTCATCAAACCCAAACTAATTGGAGAGAAAGAAAAAATACTATCATTAATAATTATTCAAAAGGCTGTTGGAATCATGCAAGAGACATTATAGGGAAATGAGGGTGTCCCTCTATTTTTTGCAATGAAAAGGTCCACAACACATAGATGGAATACAACAGCATTATGTCAATTTCATATTAGTTAGATCGTTTTACACTAGCCTGACTTTAACCTTCACAACACTCTGCTAATGAACCACATTCTGCAAAGAAATGACAATTGCATATAAAGCACATATCCATGAACTGCTATTATGTTGTGGACCCTCTGAGCTACATATCTAGCAGAAGATAAGCAATACAAATCGGGTCTCTACAGGGAGTGCAGAATTATTAGGCAAATGAGTATTTTGACCACATCATCCTCTTTATGCATGTTGTCTTACTCCAAGCTGTATAGGCTCGAAAGCCTACTACCAATTAAGCATATTAGGTGATGTGCATCTCTGTAATGAGAAGGGGTGTGGTCTAATGACATCAACACCCTATATCAGGTGTGCATAATTATTAGGCAACTTCCTTTCCTTTGGCAAAATGGGTCAAAAGAAGGACTTGACAGGCTCAGAAAAGTCAAAAATAGTGAGATATCTTGCAGAGGGATGCAGCACTCTTAAAATTGCAAAGCTTCTGAAGCGTGATCATCGAACAATCAAGCGTTTCATTCAAAATAGTCAACAGGGTCGCAAGAAGCGTGTGGAAAAACCAAGGCGCAAAATAACTGCCCATGAACTGAGAAAAGTCAAGCGTGCAGCTGCCACGATGCCACTTGCCACCAGTTTGGCCATATTTCAGAGCTGCAACATCACTGGAGTGCCCAAAAGCACAAGGTGTGCAATACTCAGAGACATGGCCAAGGTAAGAAAGGCTGAAAGACGACCACCACTGAACAAGACACACAAGCTGAAACGTCAAGACTGGGCCAATAAATATCTCAAGACTGATTTTTCTAAGGTTTTATGGACTGATGAAATGAGAGTGAGTCTTGATGGGCCAGATGGATGGGCCCGTGGCTGGATTGGTAAAGGGCAGAGAGCTCCAGTTCGACTCAGACGCCAGCAAGGTGGAGGTGGAGTACTGGTTTGGGCTGGTATCATCAAAGATGAGCTTGTGGGGCCTTTTCGGGTTGAGGATGGAGTCAAGCTCAACTCCCAGTCCTACTGCCAGTTCCTGGAAGACACCTTCTTCAAGCAGTGGTACAGGAAGAAGTCTGCATCCTTCAAGAAAAACATGATTTTCATGCAGGACAATGCTCCATCACACGCGTCCAAGTACTCCACAGCGTGGCTGGCAAGAAAGGGTATAAAAGAAGGAAATCTAATGACATGGCCTCCTTGTTCACCTGATCTGAACCCCATTGAGAACCTGTGGTCCATCATCAAATGTGAGATTTACAAGGAGGGAAAACAGTACACCTCTCTGAACAGTGTCTGGGAGGCTGTGGTTGCTGCTGCACGCAATGTTGATGGTGAACAGATCAAAACACTGACAGAATCCATGGATGGCAGGCTTTTGAGTGTCCTTGCAAAGAAAGGTGGCTATATTGGTCACTGATTTGTTTTTGTTTTGTTTTTGAATGTCAGAAATGTATATTTGTGAATGTTGAGATGTTATATTGGTTTCACTGGTAATAATAAATAATTGAAATGGGTATATATATTTTTTTTGTTAAGTTGCCTAATAATTATGCACAGTAATAGTCACCTGCACACACAGATATCCCCCTAACATAGCTAAAACTAAAAACAAACTAAAAACTACTTCCAAAAATATTCAGCTTTAATATTAATGAGTTTTTTGGGTTCATTGAGAACATGGTTGTTGTTCAATAATAAAATTAATCCTCAAAAATACAACTTGCCTAATAATTCTGCACTCCCTGTAGTTGGCAGTGGTTTGTACCCTGTCCAAGTACGGACCCTCATTCTAGTCACAGTAAGGGAGTCACATAGTGAAGGTAACCAATGCTCACCCCCATTTGGTAGCTTGGCATGAGCAGTCAGGCTTATCTTAGAGGCAATGTGTTAAGTATTTGTATACACACACACACACACACACACACACACACACACTGTAGCGCAGTATAACAGTGAAAATACCACAAGTACTCCACGTCAGTTTAGAGAAACAGTCAATATTTACATGAGTAAAACAAGACCAAAACGACAAAAATCTAACATATACAAGTAAAGATGTCACTTTTTAAAGGATTAAATTGAATCTTAGTCCATTGGAATAATTGGTTATATCTTTTTAGCACAAAGTACTTGGGTGAGTCAAAAACAAAGATGATAAAGGCCGCAGGGGAGATGAGGCGCCGAAATGTAAAGTGATGTATCGGTTGTTCCTTACTGCGTATGTGGAGATGATGCGTCAGTTCTTTCCCCACTGGAGAGGCGATTTGTTGGTTCCTTACTGGCAGGGGAGATGATGCTTAAATTATTGCCCCGCAGGAAAGGCAATGCGTTGATTTCCGGACATGCAGCCTCGGTTCCTTGCTGCAGTGCGGGGTCGATGAGAAATTGATGCCCCATGGACAATGCGTGGAAAATCCAGACATGCTGTGTTGATGAAGCCGCAGTGAAACAGGCACTGCGTCATTTCTGCAGCCATGAGACAGGCGAGGAGTCGATTCTCCAGTGGTAAGACAGGCACTGCCTTGATGTTTCATGTGCGGCGCATCAGTGCGTGGACTTTCTCCTTCAGGTCACCAGCTTACACTTTCAAGGTCCCAGGGACTGGAGTTGGCACTACTTGGCAAGTCAGGGCTTTCAGCAGAAGAGCCCAGGTACTGGCAGATGAAGTATTGGATGTCCTTGAGACTTCTTAAGAATAGGCAATCAGGGATGTGGAATTCCTATTGCCCGACACCCAGGACATATTGTTTGGGATCAAGGGCAACACGTTTTCATGTTCAATTTGTCCCTGGGAAAAGTAGACCTGACCCCTGCAGCACAAACCCTTTGGCTGCCAGTTTACAGAGATGGGAATTGTCTGCAGTTGAGGTAATATGTGTGTCCAAATGTTAATGCTGTTCGAACTTGTATTTATGGCTCATTAATTAAAAGCTTTCTTTAGAGTGAGCGCTGTAAAACATTTTAAGGTCACACTGCACTACTGACAGTGGCCACAGGGGAAAAAAAAGTGTACACACTTGTTTGAAAAGTTTAACAGTATGAGGCTAAGTATAATGCTCCCAGAAAGCTATCTGATTAGATGCAAATGTTTGCAGCAGCTTGTAAGCAAGAGTGATTCTTTGCTTTCAAAATTCAATGTTCAGAAAAAAATGCAATTAGGAAAAAAACGTTTTGCTTCTATGAAATTATAGGTGTTATTTCTTTGGAGCGTCATGTAGTAAAGTGTGTTGATACATGTTAGTATTTCCAAAAAAATATTCCCTAATGGAAAGTCAGTGTAACCATTTTCAACAATATGATAAGAAGCATAGAAATAAACAAGCACTGGCAAAGCCAACCAATCTGACATCTTTTTTGAGAGTCTTTTAGTTCTGTCAATGCGTGTCTTGTTTTGACATGGCTTTTGTAACACTTTATTGTTGTGGGAGCTGCCACGCCCTTACAATTGCAACAAACACTGGCAAAAAGACAAAAATGTTTTTGGTCTCAAAAAGCACACATTGCCACCAGTGGGGTAACAAAGGCCCTGCAGCCCCCTTCTAGGGGGCCCCCTCAGCAAGGCACCTCCCCAGAGTTAGTCTGGAGGGAGGGGCCCTCCATGTTCTTTGCAGGGGGGCCCCCTCCAGTTTCATGACGCCACTGATTGCCACAGTGGTTCCTGGCACTGCACAAAACTACTTTGTGTGCCAATATGTTCCTTGTGGAAGAGCAGAATGCAATGACTCACGGTAAAGCCAGCCAATAGACAGAGAAATAGATGTTTATTAAAAAAAAAAGCCCCAAATTTAAGAATGGCCTTGCGCCATCTAACGCCACATCATTTTTCTGACGCTAATGTGGCATTAGATTGCCAAACATGCCGCAACATATCTACAAAGTAGCACAATGCATGCACTGCGCCACTTTGTGACCATTTGTGCCACATTATACGTGTGTCATGCATAATGTATGAAACAAGGGTGTTCTGGCACAAAGAGGCCCGCAAAAATGGCGCAATGAAGCCCACAAGATTTCATTGTGCCAGTCTTGGCGTCATTTTTAATGCCTGCTGAAAACAGGCGTTAAAAGTACGCATCCAGTTGGAATCAACGGGCCTCCTTGCACTTTACTCCTCTAGTGTCAGAAGTTTTGATGCCAGTGGAGCAATGCACCACAATAGCGTAAAAAAGTCTGACACTATTGTACCTAATTCCGCCATGGTGTGCTGCATCTTAAATAAGGCACACACATGGTAGCGTTGAGGGGGGGGGGGTGCAAGAAAAGTGGCACTTCACGATGGGAAGTGCCACTTTTCTTGAATGTGGGACAAAATGTCTTTGTTAACACCAGACCCAATTAGGGACCCAATTCCTAAAGAATGTCATGGTCACTAAAGTACACCCATGGTATATGTCTTTGAAATAGTGTCTTTCATGAATTCGCAAGAACTTACAGAAGTAGGCCAGGAAATCGTACTCCTAGAAAATATTTGTGAACTGTATTTTAGCACAAGCAAATATGCATGTGTAGATTTACTCATGTGAAAATCTACTGAGCGTTTACAAGTTCACTTTCCCTCCAACCTCTTTTCTCCTCCCCTAACCCTGTAAGAACTTCTTCTGTCCTTGTCAGGAATACATTTCCAACCTCTCTTATTATGGGAAAAGATTAGAGAAGAGCTAGTTAAAATCCTTAAACATGCAAGTAAGTCGGTTTGCAGGCTCGAAAGCATTCCAGCCCTGCAACTCTTGCTTACTGCTTCTTCCAGCCCCAGTATGTCTATCTGCAGAAAGGTGGCAAAATAAGGAAATTGCTATAGTAGGGATGGGAATTGCAAGTATTCAAGCCCTACTATAGTAGTAGCCCCGACATAATCAGAGAGGCTATTATCAGAGCTCTTACATAACAAGATTGCTGCCATAATTTGTCACCACACTACATGGCACCAAAGGGACAAGTAGAATTTTTTTCTTTATAGGACTAGTAAATGTAAGAAGTAACTTGCCCCATGGACAAGTAGATATTATATCAAATTCCACACCCCTGGGCAAGCTCAGTTCAAGCTCTTGGAGAACCTTGGAAAGCAAGAAGTAGAAAGCAAAGTCCAGCCCTTTCACTCCCAGGACAGAATCAGCCAGCAGCAGGCCAGCACAACAAAGCAACAGGCAGAGTGCCAATCCCTCCTTCATCATCCAGCTCTTCTTCCTGGTAGAATGTCCTTAGTCCAGAAGTTTTCTAAATCTGTGGTACCAAATGTCCAGTATTTATACCCATTTCTGTCTTTGAAGTAGGCAACTTTGAAAGAGAAATCTTTGTAGTGCACAAGGACATGTGAACCATACAGGTACTGCACCCTACCCATGGGGCTGCCTTGGGCCTACCTTGGGGGAGACTAACATGTAGTAAAGTGGAGTTTTGGGCCTGGCAAGGGGGTGAACTTGGCAGGTCGAACTGGCAGTTTAAAACTGCCCACAAAGACATTGCAGTGGCAGGTCTGAGTCATGTTTACAGGGCTACTCACGTGGGTGGCACAATCAGTGCTGCAGGCCCACTATTAGCATTTCATTTACAGGCCCTGGGCTCATATGGTGCACTATACTAGGGACTTACTAGTAAATCAAATATGCCAATACAATTTAGACAGAGTGCACTTGCACTAGTCAGCAGTGGTAAAGTGCCCAGAGTCCTAAAGCCAGCAAAAACAAAATTCAGCAAAGGATCATAAACAGGAGGTCAGAAGCAAACAATTGGGGGATAATCCAGCAAAATTGGCCATTTCTAACAAGATGTATACCTACCACGGCCACTTTATAAAGTTCTTGATAGGTTTGAAGTAAAAAAGGAAAGGTTGAAAGCTTCCCTAAACAAACATTCTTTCCACTAATGTGGCTTCACACAGGGAGCACGAAAGTGCAGTCATATATGAGAATCTACAATCCTCCTTTGTGGGTAATCTACAAATGGGCTCTAAACAGGAGATTATCTCCCTCTGCTGTAATAGTTTAGATTGAGATTCTGGCATTATGACTTTCAGGATCAATACCAGAAAGGGTCTACGATTGACAATTTAAAATGGATATGACCTACACATGGAGTTGGTGAAGAAATGTCAGCCCTTTACAGAGAATGTCTTTTTATCTAACATGGCATTAAACTTTTTATACATTTTGTAGCAGATACAATCAATTAATGGGTGAAGCCCTTGAATAAGTCTTTGAAGGGGCAAATAACACAATTTTTGCTCACTGTAAGGGTGGGTACAAACCTGTTGCAAATTTGAAAATCTATTCTAGAAATTGTCAAAATGATCATAGAGGTGCTCGATTTTGGAAAGCAAAATATCAACCCTCCATAGGCCAGGCCACATATTCTATGAAGTATTTGCATTCACAGTACTTGGCTATACAAACAAGGGACAGGGTGATTGAGATATACAAGAGACCTTTGCTGAATATACCTTTAGGAAATCCACCTTTTCTGCGTGGTCACCACAAATTGTTCGCCTTTTGTTGAACCCTATGTTTATTTACTAACTTTAGAATTCTGTGCACGTTACCCTTGATAACTATTGGTAAAGTGACTGTGCTCCTCCTTTCAATATGATTACATTGGCATACTTCTAATTGGCATAGTTAACGTATCTACGAGTCCCTAATATGTGGTACAAAGTGCACTTAGGACCTGTAAGTAAAATGACACTAGTGGACCACAGCACCTATTGAGATGTCCACTACAGCGACAGTATAAAACATGCCGTCAGGGTTATCAGTGTAGCCGGACTGTAGCAGTGTGAAACCTGCAATTCAAAATGAACTCTTTTGTTAGGTTAAACCAGAAAACCAGAGTAGAGATTAAAAATCCTAATACTGTATCTCAGGAATGGGACTAGCCAGAAAAATAGGTAAATAACAATTTTTCATAGTCGTTATGAATTCATTTTAATTGTTACGTTGAATTTGTAATAACAGTTAAGTAAAAGTAACTTTTATGAATTCGCCTTTTCCCTGCCTGAAATTTCTGAAGGCCAAATTTGCATTTGCTCTCTAAACTTCTGACAGCCACCTATTAGCTTTTGAATAGGTATAAAAAACGGTTTGAAATGCCTCTGAGAAGCAAACAAAAGGCTGACCTGAATGGGCAGAAATGACTGAACCTCCCAGAATATGCAGGGTAGGGATTGTCAGCATCATTTTTGACATAACAGTGTCAAATCCTGCTTGACAAGTCTGCTGGGTCATGTATTCCACTTGGGCACACTCAAAAGGCAAAAACAGGATGTCAGACCAATTCTTTTGTGTTCACTGTCTTGTTACTGGAAACCCCTACTTTTCTTCTAACAGTCTGAAGGCTCCAGGTTTATGGTAAGCACAGAGGTGGCCTTTTTTTTGTACTACATAAATACTTTACACATTTCACCAAGATAAAACTGTCTGCTCAGTGCTATCACTACCAGAGGGATGATCTCAGGTTAATTTAGTGGCATTCAGGGATCACACTGACGAAAGTTGTGATAATTCCTTATGTGGGTAGTCATTCACCCAAAATAACAATCCAATTTCTTACAACACCAATTTTGTTACCCATTTATTGGCTCTTCTTGGACTGCTCAAGCAGCATATGGGATATATCAGTGTTGTCATGTTGCTTAGGAACAATTAATAAGATACTGCATGTGATTCAATCGCATCTGGGTCACAATAGCAAAGTCACCAGATGGAATGCAGTGGTCATGTAAGCCTAATAAGCAAATGTGTGGAACAGTTGTAGATCCTGTGGATATAAACGTAGTCCACTAAGGAAAGCATGTTCTCTTACAAAGGTGGTTTAACCACCAGTCACGACTTTGTGGATTGGAGACCAGAAGGAAAGCAGACAATATAGAATACAAAATAAAATATTACTCCACATCTGATTGGTGTACATCTACACATTAGAAATATTTCTGTGGAAATCTATTTGGCCAAGATTTATTTACGGGGAAAACCAAGAGTATGCTTAGTAGCGATAACAACTTCAATGTGAAAGTAACAATCTGTGTGCAGTGTGTATCTAATACTCCGGAGGTTTGGGGCACATCACAAGGGTGTAAATGGCATTAACACAGAAAAAGAAGGGTAAAGGCCTGTCAAAGAATGATCCATCATAAAATAATCTGCCAAAGCTAAGGTTTAAAATCATGAGAAAGATCTGTACATTATAAAAGGACAGTGATGATATATCAAGGTTCAAGCACAGTGATTAGCTGAGAGACTGTAACAATTGAAATATTGTCAGGACAGGAATCTTTATAAAGGCAACCAATTTTCATACAGAAGTGGAAGTAGAATCTGTGATATCCCGGTCTATTCCAATACTAAAATTGAGCCCACAAAAAGAGGAATGCTGGGCCCTCAGGTGATGACACGACATCACAGATGTGGCAACTGCTGTGTGCTACAACATGATGGAGGATGCCAAAACTAAACACAATGGTATCAAAATTAAGCATCAAGAAGTTACCAACTGCAAAACGAGGAATGTTGTATGCTTGATCTTACTGCCATGTGAGGCATATATTGGAAATACTTTCCAACAGATACAAAAAGAATGCTCAACATAAATCAAAGCGAAAAAGCAAAATGAAAAATGCATCTCACATCATTTCTTGGCAGCACAAAACACAGCATGATTATCGGTGAGCATTCTGAAACACAATCAACTTTGAAGGCAATATTAAACCCAGCTTAATAAAGAACCCAAGATCATTTTGAAACTAAGAACAGCTGAAGCCAGGTTAAATGAATTATCTGAAATAAATCTGAAATCATTTTTTGAAGACAAACTTAATTGACCAATTGGATCTGTGGATCGCGATGTACTACTGAGCAGTGTCCAGCAATAGCAATTTAGCCCAGTGTCATCAGTACACTATCAAACTATATACTTGCATAACAATTACACAGGATAACTTCATAGTGAAAATTCTACCTTAGCCATGGAAGTAGCTCTTAACAAATACATTTTCTTGTATGCCATCCGCCTTCCCCTGTAAGATGACGACCTGCCCAGGGAACCTAGATCACTAGTTACAATACCAGGAAGAAGACACAAGTGTAGATAGGAAAGGTCCCTACGCTCAACTAACAGGAATGCAATAAGCAAACCAACTCCACTGTGGCTGCATGGAATGCTGTGAAAAGGACTCTGGTCAGTAATGAATGAGTGTGCGATCTGATTAACTGCTGATATCACTCCAGAATCAAAGAGTGTAGCAGACTTTTAATATTCATACAGGTCTTCAATTCAGGAGACCCCCCCCCTCCATAAAGGCGACATTAAGTACTGTACGGCATATTTTCAGTACATTTATACATTGTTTTCATTCAGCCATTATGATTCAGAACCAATACCAATAGGGGAGATGAGACCACTTATTGGAATCACATGTAATGCACAGTGGTGGGTCTCACACTTTATTTAAAGAGCCAATAGCTAGCTCAATCATCATTTGCCCTTCTCTCCAGTGTGTCCCCCTTAAAAGGATGGTCAAGTATATGATTATTTAACTTTCTGATCACAGTTCCAAATTATGACTCAGACATATGTATTAATTTTACATTTAAATCCTGTTTTGCACACAGTCCCCTGAAAGGTAACTTTCACAGGTCCCAAGGAACACCTCAACTGAACATTGTCCCTACAACAGAGATCGAAATGTGCTAGCATTTTATGATTGGTGAGGGACATGAATACGTTGAATAAATTAACTTTAAACCTGTCAATTTAGCATGAAACAGGTTTCTAGATAACGAAGTACACTACCCTCTTTAAAAACTGCATGATCTGCATTTATTTTTTAGATTTTGGAAGGATCAGTAGTTTGCACTAACAAGGTTCAGAACATTTTGGTGGATACAATTTGTCACCACTGTAAATCGTAATTGTGATCAGGACAAGTTATGTCTGTTTAAAAGCCTGATGTGTTTGATTGTTTGTTACTTATGGGGTAGATGAATGTTGAAATATTATACAAAAGATAATATCACTAAAAGTATCAACAGTAACACACTGAATAAAGTCTATGTGTTACTAAGACGAATTTACTTACAAATTTGTGGCCAGTGGAACTCACTGTCTTATTTGATGTAGTTGAGAAACATAAGCACAACCCGAGGACTGTGCGTTGGAGCATTTATTAACTTATCATGATGCTGTTTTACACACCACATGTAATGTCATCTTATACTGTCCCAACCTTATCTATGTCACGGTTTCTAATGTCAACCTAGGAATATTAGGGTATGAAATGCAGGGGAATACAACAGCACAGATGAAATCTCCAAAAGCAATAATGTAGGTCTTCCAACTTTTAGAATAATTGCATAGGGGCTAGGAACATGGACTTGATATCTGCAAATAAAGCATGTTGATAAAATATTGTTAATTTTATGTCCCTCCGCATTGTCGCATTTGTAGAAATAAGGGCATGATGTAATAAATAGTTTGGCTAGACACCACCTCTTAAGAAAAATTAATTACTTGTTAGTCATGGGAACGTATGAGTAAACTTGGTGAAATTAATGTGGTACCACTCTGAAGGAGAGGAGATGAAATATGAGTTAATGATGAGGTAAAAGTAGTTAATTATGTTATTTAAAATGCCTGCTGAATGAGTAAATCTAGTACAGCAACAAGTTTAAAGACCATAACCAAAGCGTGGCTCAATGTTTGCAGCACAGATAGTAACATGAGGCATGGTTCATTAACACCAGTGTTTGAATTGAAATCAACGTGATGGCCCAATCACTGCAGCACCTGAAGTGCTACCAACATTTAATAGAGCAGCAGAAGCTATAAAAACTAGCATTTCTTCAACGCTGTCCAGTTGAATTTTGCTAACAAGTGAAGTACTATGGAATGTTTTAAATCATGGGAGGAATTGTTCTATGTAAATATAAAAACAGAAAATACATTATGGAAACTTCTCTCTAACTTCAGTGCTCATCAATTATTTTTAAATCTGTTTAGAATGCAAACTTTTGGATACAATGCAGCTCTAATTCTCACTTCCTTTATTATTTGAGACATTAACAACAGTGTGATGTAAGTGCTTGTTTTCTCTGTTATTCCTGTTACAACATAGCTGTATCGTTGCATATTGTAAAGACAGAATTGTTTCAGTCATGAGTCCCAACGCTGTGAGTAGATCACATAGTATCATTACAACTGGTAACAATTAATTATGGAACCACCTCCCTCAACTTGGTTCTGTTGCTTGATCAGTGTGCGTGGAACTAACCATGACCGCATCAGTAACTAATTATAGAAGGGGCGGTGAGTCCGCAACTAGTGCCTTTCCAGAATTATTGATCAGGTGGTGTGTGTCTGGGCAGCCTACTTAGCCGATGTAACATTATGAGGGTTAAATAAAATGTCACCCCATAAATGTGCCAGCGGTTTCCATCACACATCTTTCCTCAGTGTGCAATGCCAGACTCCCAGATCTAGCCCACTTTGGAAGATTACCTCATTATCTGTCAACAGATGGAACTGTGCCACTTTTCTATGACACAGCAATTAGTTGCTTCGCCACCACTAGTGATAAGTCTATTAATTTAATGCATGCTTTTCATTTCTCATGATTGGGAAAAAGTCCTGGCAAAATAGGCCTTTGGCTGGAGTAACCCTTCCCTGCGTAACTGGAGCTCAAGGTGCTCCACGACCAGGGACCAGTTCTCATTACAATTCCCGACCATGAGGTAAAACCCACATTTTGGAAACTGCATCTACAGCAAGCCATAATTCCCATCGCATTAATTAAACTAATTTGTCTGAGAGTCATATAGATCATATGAATGTAACTGAATTTCATGTAGTTCAAACCTGGCATTTATGGACACCTTGTGTGTATTCCAGAATCGATTCCAAGGTCTTGTGTCTCAGTGACCCACCCAGTTCTGTCATAACGTTTCCCACATCTGCTTCTTTTATATCCGTTAAGGATTTGTGGAACCATGATACTAGTCTGCATTCAGACACTGCTGTGATCAACATTTGTAACACTTCAGGTGTCGGTTTCCCTAATGCCAGTTTTCCAAAGTTTCCTATCCGATTGTGTTAGCAACTCCTAAGCTAAAAACTGTGATGATGGAAGTCCAGTTTCATCCCTCAAGGTCTCCAAGGAAAACAGTTATCCATTGGATTACAAATAGCCTACCACCAGTAAACATATGCCTGTACAGATGGACAGATGCAGCGGCCCAAACCATCCCCTAATCCTACCAGGAGTACAGGGGGCACATACAAAAGTTTGTCTTGTTCTACACATACAATGCACCAACATTTCAGGGCTAGTGCTGTCAGGATATTGGTGGGAGGAGATTGTCAAAGCTTTTTCCAGGATTTTGGCATGTAATTTACTTTTGGATGCTTCCAGGCCCAAATGTCCCAGTTCCTCAGAAAACATTTCCTCCAACCATATCGGTATCCACTGAACGTGGGCTCATGCTCCTCTTGCCAATTTTTCAAGAACATTTGTAAATCGACTACAGATAATCATAACACAAGTGGCCCATCTACCAAATGTATTCCTCTTACTCTGTTTTCTCTATGAAGTTTGTTTGCAAAAAGTTAAATGGCCAGGGCAAGCAGCATAGAAGACAATGGGCAACCACTCAGTCTTCCTCTGTGTATTGTGCATGATGATGAAATCACTTTGCCTGTCGTAACCCTGGCCATCGAGTTGGAATAAAGGGGTTTTATCCACCTAATCCATTTTCTCTCAATCCCTTGTGCGAGGAACCCAAATCAATTTCTAGATGAGGAAATCCAATGCCTTCTCCAAATCTATTGCGAGAACTTTATACTTTGAGCATATTGCCACATATGCATCATCTAATATTCATAGACGGGCCTAAGGTTAATTGCTGTATTTATTGCAGGTATAAAGCCAGATTGATCATGTACAGTGAGGTAATATGGGTGCTCAACCTGGCTTAGAATCTTATAATCAAAGTTCAGCAAAGACAGTGGTCTTCTGGAGGCACAGTCCAAACTATCCCTGCTCAGCTTCAAAATCGTGATTAAGGCTTCACTTGCTGTAGTTGGGAAAGCAACTGTTTCCCAGGCTGCTGCTTACACTTTCCTAAACTGGGGCCCCAAGAGCTCTGTATACATGTCACTTACCACAAGGTGCCATCTGTCAGTGCCTATGGTTTTCCTCTCGTTATTGTAATAAGTAGGATTGTCCCTAAGTGATAGGAGTTTCCAATACCTCTACTGCTTATCTTGTGACCATCAGCGACCTTGCTCAGAACAGATTATTCTGTATTTGATTCAATAATATGTCCACAGCTCTAAAGAGATATTTATAAAATGCTATATAATACTCTGTATAGGATTAGTTAATATCGACCTAATCCTGTATTACCATCTTTGGTTCTTCTCCTATTTGGGGACTCACAGAAAGCTGTGGGGACGCACCAGGATGAATGTTGTTTTGTCGCTCTCCATGTGCTTGTGAACCATACAGCTTTTGTAATCTAGACAACTTAGCCTTTGAACTGCTAGAGCGTAATCCTATTCTAGTTTCAAGAGTTCTGGTCTTCTACCTGGATGATCATCAGCAGGGGTCAGACAGACTTCTCCAGTCTCTCTAGGGTTGAGACCAACATATGTTCTTCTCGCACCATTTTCCCAATGCAGTGGCCCCTAATTATTCCTTTCAGTGTATCCTTTTCAGCAAGTGAGGTTGTAGCTGTTTCCTGGTTATCACTGAAGTAATTATTGATGGTTTCCTTGATGTATTCCCTAAATGGAATGTCTTCGAATACTACTCCCTGTGGGCGCCAAGTTGGGATTGGCAAAAGGAGTATCTCCTCAATTGCATTTAAAGATCAATACGTTATGGTCAATAGTGTTTTACGCAGATAGTATGCATGTTCCATGTTTAAGGCTAGGATTGGAGAACCTACGTTACTTCAAAAGGGAGGCATGAAAATTTTGCATTGGATACTAAAAGGAATATTCTCGGAGTTAGGGTTGGGAATGCCTCCATAAGTCTACTATTCCCCAATCTGCCAGCCATTTCACAAATCCATTTGCCTCACCAAGTGGATATGCTGTTGACAGGTAGGGAATGATTTATCCAGAGTCACATCTAAGTCACACACAGTGTCTCCTCCTGGCATTTGATGGGTCTGGGCATTTAACTAGCTTATCAAAAACACTATTGAAAAATTGCAGCTGATCACTCTAAGAAATACACACACATCCCAATGTTATTTCAATACCATTTAACCTCCCATCAAAATCACAATTCGTCCCTCTGGATCTATATAAGCTTTGGAGCAACAAAAGATCTTCATCGATTTGATTGGCAACTCAACCGGTCCCTTGTAGCTCCTAACCCATTGCGAAAGGTGTTCGACGTGCAGGAAGATGGGGGACGCAGAATAGATAACATGAAACTGTAGAAGTTACAAATAAAAGGAAATGACCTAATGATCACAGACAGTAAATGAACGTGAGAGGGTGGTGAGAAAGATAAGAATCAGTTTTTCCACAGTAGTCGTATTGACTGGTGTGTACAGGGTCCGAAAATGCTGTTAACAAAATTAAAATCTTCTGTTAAGGGGTGATCAGTCATATGCCCCGAGTGTCAGACAGCATGCATTCAATGAAATCTGAAGGGTTTTTGTGAGTTCAAGTTGGGAGCAGTAGTCATTTGAGTTAGACCAGGGTAAGGAAGATTGAAGGCAAGGTTCACTGCAATTACCCCGGGCATGAACTGCATATGTGGAGGTAATATAGAGACCACTCACATAAAAAAGTCTTGACGGATGTGGGTTTGGACATTATGCAAAAGAGGCTTAAACTCGAGTGCTGTAATTTAAAGCAAAAAAGTAACAATGACCCCCGTCTACAACAACATTGTCCTCCTACATAGCAGCATATACAGTATCTCGGAATTGGAGCAAAACACTGAGATATATGGGATAAAGTACTCCCTGTCGTACAGTACAAGAACACCTCAAGTCACTGGAGAGTTCTGTGGCCATACAGAGAAAAACAACCAAAGACGAAGCTGGAATTGAGGTGACTTGCAGTCTCCTTATATTGTGCGATAGGGGGCACTTCATTCCTTAAAATACACGATCACACCACCACCATGCCCACAAACTGTTCAAATTCTTGGTCAAATACTCTGTCAAATAAAAGAGATAGGATGCTTACAGACATTAATAAAATCAGATTCTGTAGTACGAAATTGAACAGACCAAAATAGACGTTACATATTTATTGAAAAATGTATTAGAATCAGTTTAATATCGGTCAGGTTAAAAAAAAAAAAAACTAGCTCACAATGTGTGAAAGCAAGGCGAGAGATTGTATTTCCCTACAAGTACCTAAAGCATGCAAAAAATAAATATGCGGCCATAAGTATTTGCAGAACACTATTCATCAACAAGAAGAGAGCAAGAGCAGAAAAAAGACACGAGTTGAATTGGAAACCGGTACAATGACAGAGAGTTAAATGCTGGCGTATGAGGTCGCTTCGGGTCACATTACGGAATCTTCAAAGGGTCTGACTCAGCCTTTCGGCGTTCCGAAATCAAAAAGGCCAATGCTGGTTTCAAGTATGTACTTATAAAGAAAAACGTCGGCTGAAAAGCAGCGTGGAACCGTTGGTAGTTAACAGACTCCTTTGCTTGGATACCTTGCACGCAATTTTTCTGAGTGAAAAACGCATGACAATTCATTTTATACTTATTTTCCAATTCTTGCAATGATATTCTGTAAAATTGATTCGCAACCTGGAGGAATGTATTTGCATGGCAAAGTTTTGAAGTGTGCCACTGCGATAAAGAAAAAATAAACAAAAGAATGAGAACTAAAAATAAGTGACCAGAAACAGCAGCAGTATTTAAAAACACTGCAACCAGACACATACCTCTCCAATGACATCAGTTTGACAGAAGGCATCGCAGTACTGCTGAGGTAAAGTGGAATTGCTGTGCGTGCTGAAATTCTGCTGGAGATCCTGCAGAGATTCCGAGAGGGAGCAACTGTTCCTGAATCCATCTGTTATCTTAGCCAGGCTCTGGGGGGGAAAAAACCATACACTGAGAACATTTTTAGCACAAGTGTGCAATAATTTTCTGTATGAAATTAGTAAATAGTTTCCCAAAAATACACACTCTAGCTGAGAAACGTATTAGGACATTCACGTGCAAGCTTGTGCATGCTCTGGGCTAGGGATCTGAGTGTTTCTAGAACGAAGGCTTCTCATGCACACATACAAAGCCTTAAACAACACTGGACCAGTATACCTGAACAGCCACATACACTTCCACCAGCCAGCTAAACAACTACGCTCTGCCTCACTCTCACATGCCACCCACATTAACAGATGCAGAGCAGGAGCTTGCTCGCTCTCCTACATTGCACCCAAAACATGGAACGACCTACCTCAACACATCAGAGCCTGCTCGTCACTTCTTGTGTTCCGAAAAAAGCTAAAGATCTGGCTTCTTCAAAAGTGCTGTGGGGACCACACGCCTATAGACTCGAAGTGCCTGGATACCCTCATGGGTGAATAATGTGCTATACAAATCAACATAATACCACACCAAAAAATACCACAAAACACCACACCAGCAACACAACACACCATAACAGTGTGGAACAGAAAGTTGTGGGACGACTGCTGAAAAGAGGGAGCAGAACATCCAGGAGCAGAGGACTGTGTAGTGCCCAAGCGGCCTACTCTTCCAGTGGTCAACAGGTAATAGGTGATTGGGGGTGAGTGGGACCCGGGGTGGCAGCAAAGTGAAGAGGTGATGCCATATACTGGGATTGAGACCAAACAGGATGGATGGGTGGGTGCCGAGAACAGGACCATTCTAGAAGATGGAGCTGTGGCAAAGCATCAGCAATTACCATTAGGTGTTAAACTGAGTACCATTAAATTGGGTGATAAGACTGGTAAATCATGGTGCCTAACCATGACAGACGCACATTATGAAATGCTTTAAAATACGAGTCAGTGTTTTGTGTGCGGTTGGGGACAGTTTTAATACAGAAATTTAACAACTTTAAAAATGCCATTTTGTAGGGTATCCCTGTATTTGAAATGCCCATGGAGAGTGTTAGTCTGATGTGTGCATCAGCAGTCAATCATTTCCAGGAGAGTGTGGAATGGAATTCGAGCTACGAGCAAAAGACATCTTTGAATGTTGTCTGGAACGTGTCAAACAGAGAAAAAAATAGAGAAAGTTGGCTTGCTTGAATTAATCTTAGCCACAAGTACGTACTCTGGGCCGTAGTCCATTTTTTTGCCCACAATGCCACCCCATAGAGGAACAAACCATATAAAAATCAACCCTTGTCCTGCTCCAACAGGATAGCTTAGCCCAAACATCCAGTCCAGGCCCCCTTTGAACAGAACATAAGCAAACCTAGTCTGGCTACAGTCTACTTGGGCCTCATCAGTAGGGTGCAGCTTGAATCCTATTGTACAGTGAGCGAAGGACCCATGCTTGAGCATACCAGTCACACTTAGTTCATCACACAGTGACAGGACTGCTTGAATTTATTTCTGCCACTGGTAATTTCTGGAGCCACAATCAAAACCACTGTTTTTTGTCCCCCATGTCACCTTTGACAGGAACCAATCATATGTAAATGTGCCTAAGTCCTGTTCCAAAAGGGAGAGTCTTGCCAGACTGCCTGTGAGTCTAAAGGAGGCACGTGTAAGGCATCAGGCAGCCTAACAGGGGCTGCAGCTAAGCTTCAGGGGTATAATAATGTAGCTAATTGAAGGTATACATTAAAAAGATATCAGAGAACCACAGGGAAGTGCTAAACAGAAATAGATCATCAGCCTTGGAAAGCATTTCAGAGGCTTTACAGTGATGCTGTGAAGCTAAGGGGAAATTATGTATGAGGGTGTTTGACAAGTTAGCAAAGCTTTCCCACGGCGCATAATGAAAGGAGGGCACATGGAGGATTTTGGGGGAACATTTGACTAAACAAAACGTGGAGATCTCCACCGGGGATTATGCATGGGTATTGAAGTTATGGGGTTATTGAAGAGGTGGGAACCGCATCATAGAGGCAAGTTGCTAGGAGTCATGGAGATGGGCAAAGTTAAATGTTTACATTTTTTTGGTGGCCAGAGCATTTTTGGTGACAAGAGCAGTGTATGCCACACAGTCAATTGTTACCAGTCAGTCAACAATGCGTCCCCAATATGCTACAACAAATGGGAAGAGCAGCTGCATCTTGTGCTCTAGTATGAAGTAAAACCTCAATCTTAATTACAACATTTGTGAGCACAGTCATGGAACAGTAGAGTAGTCCATAACAAATATAAAATTCTTTATTCAGCTCCATCAGGGCACATCTTCATTATCATCTGTTTTAAACTTCAAAGAATCAGAATTGTTTCCAACTTCTTAACTCGGGAGTTATGTTGGTTTATCGTGATGAGGTGTATGGATATGCTAAGTTGGCTCATTCGATTTATGGAGCAATAGTTCACAGAACTTGATTGCCATCTGTGCACCAACAACTATGAGCATGTATGGTCCTGCCTTTTATGATATGATTTACTTGAAAGCGATCTCTTGTCCTTAAAAGGAAATATACTGTGCTTTTCCCGCAAATTTAAAGACGGTTTTTGGTGTGTAATTCTACAAAGAGGATGTAATCAGTGGTTTTAGGAAAGTTTACGGTAGACTGTGTTAATTAGTGCACATACACACACACACACACGTTTTTGGGGAATCTTACTATACAGAGTGAGTTTATTAACCTGCACCATAACTGGTAATATTATGACCTTTTGCACCTTCCCCTTCTGCATGTTTGTTAGAGAAATTCATGATGGGTGACTCCATCGAGTGATGTTATGGCACATATTTGGTGTTTCTTATATTGATGTGCATTAGTTTGGTCTTGAATTGGTCACGTATATGGTTCCTATCTTATTTACTTTCTCTTGATTCACTTTGTAAACTCTATATTTTTACACACCTAAGAACATTGGGTGAAAGATTATGCAGAGTTTATACCATGTGGAAATATTGTAAATAATGTATGTGTTCCTTAGCCTTGAGAAAGTTATGGCGGTTGAGCAGGACCAAAAATGTGTGGGTATCGACCTATTAAGGTGGAAACAATTCTGATATTATGAAGTTGCAGTTAGATGAAAATAATGATTTGCCCAGCTGGAGCTGAATAAAGATTTTGATATTTGCTATGGACTATTCCATATTGTGCTCACAAAACTTGTAATCAAAGTTATATGTTAAATGAGTGAAATAACCATTGATTTTGTTGCTCCACGATTGTTAACTGCAGAACAACACTAAATAGTAGTAATTATTAAATACCAGGCTAAGGGCCTGATTTAGAGTTTGGCGGAGGGGTTACTCAGTCACAGATGTGACTGAGTAACCCCTCCGCCAAACTCTAAATCAGGAACTAAATGAGCACAGAAAAGATCCATACAGAAGATCAAATGCCCAAAGAGTACCTTAATTTTTCAGAAAGAGTTCTGCAAAGTAAGGTTAGTGATATATGGTTACAATTTTATTCTTTGCACATGAAGGAATATTTCCAAACAAAAATAATAAGTCATATGCATACTATATTTTGGTTGTATTAGGAAACAATGTGGACATGCACCCCCTGATCAATAACAAGACAAGATGTCAGCATTTTAAGCACAGAAGAGATGAATTATGTGTAATGTTTAGAATACAGTGCTGATGAGAGTATTGAAGCAGAAGGTAAATTGTTGATGAAGGTCTAAAAAGAAGGTTCAAATACCTGGGATTAGGAAGAAAGAACTGACAGTGACTGGAGATGTGAAAAGTGACTGGATACGTTATGCATTTTGCCTTGTATATCTCTTAGAAGACCGCCAGTATTTTGCATTTGTTTAGTTGCTGATAGAGGGGTGAGGTCATGCAAGTTATCAGTGATTTACAATGGTTGATGCGCTACTTTTCATGATTACTGAAGAATGTGTATACATTTTTCCTACATTCTGAGAATATGCTTCTAGATCATATACACATGTATTCACTTCAATGAATGGTGCTTAGGAAAAGGCATAGTGGGCTATGGCTTTAGTATGAATACTGAAGCGAGTTTTCACAATATTTTTCTCAGCTGACATCATGGGTCAAAGTGTTTATTTTTCTCAGAAAAAATGGTTTGGATGGTGTAAATAGGTGTTCACAGCCCCCAGAGAGAGATTTGCAACTCCTTGCTGAGATGCATCAAGACCATTTTCTCACAACTATCTGTACAGAGACATCATTTGGCATTGCCTCTGAGACAGGCCAAGCTGTGAACTGGAAAAGCAGATGGAGCTCAGGTACAAGTATGTGATGACAACAGTGAGATACTGAACCGTCAAAACGTAAACCCTTGGTGCTAAAAGGATCATTAATAAATGCACCATGTAGTACGTGATCCAATTTTTTTATGTGCCCTGTGCACTGACATTTGCTACATTAATACAGTTATTTTGTTTAGTTTATTTTCTACTTACATTTGCTTGAAATTAAGCCTTAAAAAGAATGACGTGGCGTTTTTGTGTGGGCACACGCATGGTGAAAAGTTGCCAAAACACTCACTTTTGGGGCATTTTGATTTATTGTTGTCATGTGGCCAATACACACTGTCTGCAGGTAGGTTTGAGATAAACATTTAGATCACAACGCATCTGTCGCATCTGTTGAAGCTGGTAAGTTGGTACATACCTGCGCTTGCCAGAGGGCCCCAAAGCATTTTGCGGTTGTGTTTAAGGAACACTGCGAAAACGTAACCGGTGTAGATGTGGTAACATAACCCGATTCAAATGCTGTGTCTAAGTGTTCAGGCTCTATAGGGGTACATTAGGTTGTTCCTATGAAAATAACAATTAGATGCAGGAAGGCTTAGGCAAATATAGCTTTTTACAAAGGTGGTATATTTTTTGACAGAGCACATGCAATGTGGAACCATTATTAGAACATGGAGTGTGTGCAAAGCTGTTATGTATAAGTAGGTATCGCCTGCAGCACTACACACAATTTGTTGAAACAAGAACAGGCACAGAAGGCGAGACAACCGTGTGTAAGAGGAGGACTTCGAAGGGGCCAACAGGCATCAATCACAATGATGTGTGATCTATGTAGAAGGTAGCTGGGATGGTGGGGTGTGTTACAGCAACTGCTGCTATGAAGTACACTGGAGAGTTGAAATTTAGTGTGAGTTGGGAACATAATGCTATGGGTGAGTAATGAAAGTACTGTGATTCCTGTATCGACGTGGGGGAGGCTGGGCAGGTTAAAAGGTGGCAGTAGGACTTGTGTCTGCCACATCTAACAATGTGGGTTATCTCTGCAAACAGACATGCAATATGCCCTAGGAACATGTGGATTACATTTTATTTATGAAAACTCAAAACCTAGGCTTTTCAGTTTGAAATGCTCAAATTCAATGTGGTGTAATAAAGACTGTGATACAATAATGTGATCAATACGGAAGGAGGAAAGGCTGATAGGTATTGGCAATAACATTTTACTTTTGTAAGAGTGGTAGTGCTTTCACAGGTGCCATGAGATCTGCTTTGCAGACCTTCACAATTGTAAGTGGAACAAACCTGTCAGGTGAGCATTCCCTTTTCAGCCATGTGTACTACAGTTTTCAGTGTTGTGATTTCAGTGACTGCAGCCTACGGATGAACCCTGCTTACATAGCTGGGATGGCAATATTAGGGACATTTTTCATTAAGGCCAGAGTGTTATATTGGTCAGGTATGAATGAAAGGGGTATTTGGATTTGAGGATGCAGTGATATGAAAAGCAAGCGCTAAGCTTGATTCAAGCTGGAGTTTAGCAAAAGTAGTGATTTCTTCTTCATGTGTATAGACGTGGGGGATCCACCTGCTGTGTGAAGGTATTTTCAGGTTGAGTGTTTGTATACGATTTTCAGTATTTAGGTGACAATTTGCTTATTTTCTTATTTTAATCATAATGCTCTTTTTGCAAACAAATTATCACTACAGGCATGAATTAAACAGCCCGGTCATGTGAAATATAGGTAGGTCCACTTCTAAAATATACAAGGAACAGTGGCTACAGTGGCAACCTGAAAGGGCTTAGTATGCTCATTATAAGTACAACACGACAATGCACACTAAAGCCGAATAATATTTTCCTGTAGTGTCAATGTGCCACATTTGCAACAAAATGTTTTTGTGTTGTGAGCCCCCAGTACATGGTCAGCTTGAAGTCAAGTAGAGATCCTCAGACATAAAACTAAACAACATAATTCATTCTAGATATGATGGCACACTGCCAAAAGGTTTAGCTTTAGTACAGCTAGGAACAAATCGCTTATTGTAAGGGTAGCAGTTTGAAATACTCTTCAGTCAAGTTCCAGGATTTCCCAGCATAATGCCAAGCTGGGTCACTGTACTTCTGAATATTTCTGCGGTAAATACCTCCTCACCAAGCTGAGGAACTCTATGGCATGAAGAGGCCCTACTGGCCTGCTATCTACCTCATCAAGAATCCTGAAGAAACATGTTTTAATCGCTGCTGCAGAGGTGGATTTCTATAGAGCCACCAAGTGACTGGAAACCATAAAGTAGCAAATACCAAACGTTGTGGCTCTAGAACCTTTAACACAGGGGGAGTTGCATGCTGGTCCTTGAAAGGTTTTTGGTGAGACCAGAACCAGCATAAATGCCTACAAATACTGCCTATGAATGCTTCCAGAATGCAGAAGATGCTACTGAGGAGTTTGGTACTTTAGACATGCTTGTGTGGGATGTCATCATTGGCAGCAGCCTTTTGAACACGACATGTAAAGCCAAACACTAAGGATCAAACTGGAGGTCCCTGCCCTGAAGGACTCCAATATCTGTGGAAGGTTACCCAAATATCCTGGAAATACAGAAGTAAGGAGCCCGTTCAACCCCATTAATGAATCTAGCTTTGATGCTCAAGACTGTTGCAAGTTTTTGCTAAAAAGGGCAGACATTTCAATTCTGATGTCTCTCATATCACCTCTGGTCTTAGTTAATATAACTATAATTTTCATATATTATTTTCCTGACAAGGGGTACTCATCTTATGAAAGGTGGCTCCTGGTGTTTTTCTATCCTCTTTCACAACTGGGGACAGAGAGAGCCCTAATGTCTCCATGACTTGTGTTGTACATTGCAGCACCTGTCTGCCTAATCCCAAGGAAAAAAGGTAGCAGACCTGGCCTCTACAGTCTCTGCCATGGAGTGAGGCTGGTACCTGCCAGGCCTTCAAGTCTCATACCACTTCCCTGCAATTAAAGAACGGCTACAACAGGGCTAGGCGAGGTGAACAGCCAAGTCCTACGTTCCAGTAGCATCATCAGCAAACCATAAGATGCACCACTGGCCTCTAGGCCACCAGGGTAACAAAGAGGAGGTTCACTTGGACACCGCAGTGCCTGAGGCAACAGGGCATGCTGGGCTGATTGGGATGATTGGGATGATGGGGCTTTTGAGAATCAGGTCTTCTAGACTCCAGAGGGGTCCTTTCAGTCCTGCTAGGTTAAGGCCCAACAGATCTCTGGTTAAACCTGTGAAGAGCAGGAACTTGGATCGGTAGCTCCCTGATTTGCAGTGTTCCACAGTCACACATCAAACCAGTGGTAGTTTTGGGGGGGGGGATGCACATCCCATTCCTAGGAAGAGTAAGTTCAACCTTTCAACTTGTTTTTTAAATGTGCATATCAAAATTGGTAACCAAGAAATTAGGCTAAAGTTTTAGACACAAGAATTTGTACTCAGTAATGTTAAATGGGGCACTGTTCTGTGGTTATTTGGGTTCTGAAACATATCAAGAATGTTGCCCAAGATCTAGACATCCAGAGCATTCATTAACTTCTTTCAGAACACAGAGATGCTCAACGTCAGAAAGTCAGTCATAAACAGTCTCTGAAGGTAGGTCTTTACACCCATACACTATTATGGATCCTTGAGCTCATGAATAAGTGCCTCTGTTGTGTGGGAGATAAATACATGTGTATATTTTTTCATTGTGAGAGTTTCAAAACTATCAACTGAAAACAAAGCTGAAAGACGAAGCATACAGTCTGAGCAAAATAAATTCCTTCTGTCAGGATCTGTGTGAAGAAAAGTCCAAGTAATGTAAAAACACGCTATGATGTGGAGAGCGCTGACCTGAAGAAAAAAAACATTGTCAAAAACAACAGATCTCACATAGGCAGGACCATTTGGCTTTGCCAATGTTTTTTTCTGTGTTTTGATTTAAAGACCTGAAACCAAAATCATCCCTAAACTGCCCGAAGCAAGAAAAAACAGCAGAACAAAACCAGCTGCCGCTGCCCACAAAAAGCAAGAGAAAGGAGAGGGATGAGCAAGGCTACCATAGGTAAGTAATAAATGAGCCCTAAGCCCCCCTTTTTTTTAAACAATAGACCCACCACAAGAAACAGGGCATGCCTGTCTCAGACGAGGCCTAAACAGAACAGCTGCCTTATTACTTATTGGTTCTAGGTTTGTCAGTTGCAATTGACACAGCCTATCACTATATACTACTGCAGAGACTTCAATGTATCAGATCAGTCACAATGCTTTAAAAACGGATTGCTTATCTCACAGACAAAATGTAGTCTACCTAACCCCTTTCACATTACCCCTTCACACACAACTCTGTAGTTTCTCAGGAGTCCATCATACCTCCTCCGTTATTCAATATCTACCTAACTCCCATGACCAAATCTGAATAAATCATATAGCCTCACCTGTTACAACTATGCAGGTTAATACCCAAATCATTCCCTGAACCCTCTACAATTAACAACTCAATGACTGCCTATGTGCCATAAACAGATAGATGGCGAATAACCATCTAAAGCTCAATACCGCAAAGACAGAGATTATGACCTGAGGACAAGGGCAAAAGTACCAGACCACCGCCATATGGCCTAGGAAACTTCAAGCCTCTCCAACAACATCAAGGTAAGTTACAAACCTAGGAGTAACTATGGATTCAGACCCATCTTTGATACCCCATGCTAACATCACAAAGAGTACTTTCTGTACAATGAAAACACTATGCCTCATCTTCCCATAACCTGTACACCAACATAAACTGCAAGCCAATCTCGCACTCGTAATCTCCAAGCTTGACTATACCAACAGCCTATACCTTGGCACAACCACATTCATTGTACGCAAAATAGAACTCATCCAAAACGCCTCCTCAAGGTTTCTTCTCCAGTTTCACCCAAGAGAACGCATAACTCCAGTCCCGCAATCGCTCCACTGGCTAGATAGATAGCTAGAAAGGCAATGTTCCAGGCACTTTCCATTGTCCACAGAGCCTCCCACGCAAAATGACTGCTATTACTACAAGTTAAATTGAAGCAATATAAGCCAAACAGAATGCTGCACTAAGGGCTGCACCACTTCTCATTCTACCTTACCACAAGAGATCTGTAGGAGGCACTGCTTTCTCAGTGCCAGCCAAGCTCTGGAACTCACTGCCAGACAGCATTAGAGGCACCCGGGAGCATATCGACGTCCTAAGATAGTTGAAAACATGGCTATTTCCCAGATAACTTCAGCACCCACATCCCAGCAACGGAACCCAGAAAACAGATGCGTCCTCACCTGTAATCCTCAGCTTAAAACCTATGAATTTGTAAATTCATAATAATAAATTTGTAATAATATAAACACAATATACAGCAGTCAGCAACAAACTGTAATTTACACTTCTTAAATTCAATAAAGACACATCTGCTATGAAGGTTGTCCATTAGAGTATTATGCACCCAAAACAAATAGCCATCACCAAATGACCAGGCGTGGAATAACTGAAGAGATCTGCTTCACACTTCTGGACAACCTGGAGGACCTTAATATAGTCGACCACAACAAGTCCCAAATATCTATACAATCTGTTTATTTATATCCCACATAGATGCCCAGAAATATGATGATACTAAAAATGGCCATCCAAGCAGATCTCTCTACTTCTCTCTTCCTCCAACCATGCCAGCTAAGGACCACAACTATACACAAAATCTCAGATTGGATAACCCAGTGCAGTAACTAGCTACACAGTCTATATCTTATGACATGTCACACAGGGACCTGCGGAGCTGTACAAAGCTACTAAAAAAAAAAAAAAAAAAAAAAACTCAAACTGCACATCTATCTCTTACACTTCTTCATCCAAAACACTGCTACACGCTGCTTCCCCTAACATGATAACTACACCTCTGTGGTCATTATGCAAGACACGGAAACACTTCCCACATAGGATCAAAACAAAGACAACATCATTCCAGCCACATACTGTACATGGTCTGGCATAATACTCATGTAGGCAAGCACTTCTGCGCCCCACATAGTGGAAGTACGCCCTATATAAATGCTGCAATACAATGCAATTCTGAGGCACAAATATAAAAGGGGTTGGAATGTTACAGTTTTCCTCGCCTATTAAAGGTGTACATAAAAATCTGACTCATTAAACTCTACAATTACCCGATACAGAAGCCAAACAACATACAGCATGACCGTCAAACACTGAAACTACATACTATAGTTAAGGGGTTTTAACAAAAAAAAAAAAATTGCATTTACAGGAAACTATAATTCCAATCCGTATTCCCGGCACATGATTTATGCAGCAGGGTAATGCTGGTAAAACGCAGAGCATGGAACATGTCTGGTTTTGGCAGCACGAGGGTAGGTGGGCGTTTTGTTGACACAAAGCCATAAATGGCCGTCCTTTGGGTCGCTACTTGCTCTCAGAAAAAAGAAGCGTGCTAGTCATTTTGAAATCTTTTCACTAACCAGACCAAATAGTTGAAATTTAGCAAGCTGCAAGTCACTATAATGACTTCTTTGTGGAGTCAACAAAGCGTATTTTATGCAAGATGTCAGATGGCTGGTTGTTGAAGTCGTTTAAAGGCAAACAAAAGTATTCACAAGTGAAAACTAAGCAAACCAAAAACGAAGAAAGCAAATCAGAAAACGCTTGTGTTATACGTTATTTGCCTTTACAATGGTATCTTTGTAGCTCTATCTCAGCTGCAGGTATTAAAGACAAGCTATAACTGCCTGAAGTTACATAAAAACAGAGATGGTTTTTCGTGATCTGAAATTTCCAAGCAGTCAGCGTCACAACACTGCAGCAACAAAGAATGATTTTCCCTTTACAGATTTCCTATCAGAATTTTTAACACCTCCTTATGAATGTGTTTTAATATTCGCATTTGAAACTTTTGAATCCCTGCAGTGCAGGAGATTGACAGGCAGAGGCAGTAATATTCCTCTTGGTCAACAGATCATTTACCGAAGACCTGGTCACTGCTTTACATGTCACCAGCGTGAATCAGAATCTATGGTAGTGAGTTCCCTGGCAGACTGGACACTTCTACTCCGACAAAGGGGAAGGGGACTGCTGTCTACTCTATGCAGAGAGGTGTGCACCAACCGTCTGTGTCAAGAACTACAGATCAGAGCAAAATGAAACAGAGGCTGACGCCGCACCGTCCGACAGTGAGGGCCGGAGGTGTCTAGCAACCTGCAGGTTCACCTTAACCACCTAAAGTACCAGCAGATGGCTTGCCAATGTTGTGCTATGTAAAATATACCAAATAGTGCCTGATGAATGTTCCTGGTGTAAATCAGAGAGGCAGACTTTATACACATAACCTAGTCGTATAGGATCCTGGCAGGGTCTGTAGCCAGGTGATCCTCGTCGTTCAAGAGGTGATGGGCCCTTTGGGTCAGCTGAATCTAAAGCACTGTATGTGGTCTACACCCTAAACCAAAGGTGAAACAATACCGTATCCTGTAACTGCACCCGGGCTGTAACTGGCCAAACATGTATAGCTATGGAGAGGAAACAGGCTTGGTTGCCCCAATTTTCTTTGTGGCAGAACTGTGAAGGAAGAGATGATAGCGGAGAAATTCCATGCAAAGGAGGGGAAACTGCCGAATTTGATGTCATAAATTGCCACTAAGAAGGGGCTATGTTTTAACTGTGGAAAATTCCATGAACTTTAAAAAAAAAAAAAAAGGGATTGTCTTTAAATCAACCATATAACCACTCTATAGGTCATTCACTGGTGGTCTGTTGCCTTCAGGAATACCTCATCTGCATTAGGTCTTCTTCTAACTCTGTGCTTTCCAACCTTTTAGAACCACAACAATTTTCTTCACAACGCTGGTGAAAGACTTGCAGTGGCTACAGCAGGAGGGCCTAGCTGGTGACAAGGAAAACACCTATCAGATCTCCAAGAGAAAGAGATGGCGGCAGCAGCAAAGGACAGCCTTTGAATTGGTTAGTCCCCACCTCAACAGCACAGATTAGAACTGAGAGCCAAGGAAGTGGCAACCATCTGAAAATGCCAGAATTCCACAACAGTGGACAGTCCTAGGGCCTCATGGGCTGATGGACTTCACGCTGGACTATTTTGGACTGGAACCAGCAGTGACCCCTGATGATGATGGAGGGCATCATATGAACAGACCAGAATGCTTGGCTGACCCTTTGGGGGATAAAGGGGTAGAATGTGTCCAGTGCACAGGTCTGTAAGGGTGTGTCAATTGCTCCAGCTCACACTTATGGCAAGCCGGGGTGGTGATGAAGGAGACTCCTTCAGTAGGGATACTTTGTCTTAGGGCTACGCTTATTTTGGACACTGGCAGTCCCTACTAACTTGTCATTTCCTGACTGGTTTTAGGTTTTAAGGGCAGCAGGTGACCAACCTCTCTTGAGTTGGGGGTAAGCATGGCTTGGTTAATAGAATGGAAATGTGGGGTGGCCGGTTAGGGGGACTTGGGTGTTAAATTAATGAGCTGACACACATCTGGGTTGACAGAGGGCTTAGAGTGGGGGGTGGGGCGTACTGACTGGAGAATGCAGAGGACAGATTTGACAACTTAAAATGGCAGTGGTGGGATGTTAGGCTAATGACTGGTAGCACACTACATGAAATTAATGGCCATGGAAGAGGTCTTCTTACAGAAGGGGCACTTGTTGGGGACAGTGTGCAAGTTCCTGGGCGGGGTTGTGTCATTTGGACCCACTGGATTGTCTCACTGACCTACGGGGGTGGCAAAATCGGCTAGAAGGCCCCCTTCGCCCTCTTCATGATCACTGGGAAATCCTGACGACGACCCAGCAGCATGGGTCGAAGAATACAGGGGACTCGAAGGACACAGGGTTTCATGCTCATCAATGTCTATTCTCCCCCATGCTTGCAGTAGGTAGTAATGGAGTAAGCGGACTCAATATTGTTAAGGTTGTGGAGGATACCATACCACTGGTGGGAGGAGACTGGAATCACATGATTATGCCAGAACAGGACAGATCAAGGCCAGTGATGGATAAGGGCTCTCACAAATAATTCTGGCAAATTGTCAGGGCACTGGGGCTAACTAAACTTTGGACACAGGGGCATCCAATTGACAGGGTTTGCTCATTCTCTGGGGGCCACGGGATTTTCTCCACACAGAAATAATTATTCTCACCTGCTGGGGAGAATCTGGTGATTAAGTGGGTGGAGTATTTAGCACAAGGAATCTCAAACCACTCTCCAATGCTAATCACCTAAAGTGACCCTAGGTGACAGGCAAGTTGCCAGTGGCGTCTTAATGCCTGGGAATTACAAGACCCCAAGACGGTGACTCAAATCCGGGTAGACTTGACTCTCCACTGGTGGTATGGGAAGCATGTAAATCAGTTATACGCAATAAAGTACAAATGCTAATAGTGCTCAAGAAGCGGGCCACAGTGGAACAAATTCTTACTCTGGAGCACTGTGTCCTCCTCCTAGAGCGTCCAGTATTACCTCAACTGGAGGCAGATGTTCTCAGGCAACTGGAAACTGATAAGACGGAATAACGAAATGTGGCTGAAGATACAGCTCATCAGCACCATCTCACAGTGCAACAGAAACTCTATGATGAAGGGGACAAAACAGGGTCATGCTGGAGTGGTTGCACTCCAGGGAAGAGGGATATAGATGGGTGGGAGAGATAGTCATCCAGATCAAAGACAAGGTAACTCAGACAGAGGAGACAGCCCAGGAGTTTGCCCAGTACTACCGGACCTTCTATGAAGCCAGGCCGCAGAGGGACAATCCACTATCCTACAATTTAACAGACGCTTTGAGACATTCAAAGGGTCACCTCAACCGCAAAGAGGTGTTTGAGTCACTAGTGTCTCTGCAGAGTGGGAAAACACCAATTCCGAATGGCTTTCCATTAGAACTTTTTTAAAAGTCTATAAGGCCTTGGTGGGTTCACACCTGCTGTGGATGTACAAAGATGTACAAATATGCCCTCCACAGGGGCAGCTTCCCCTGGACTTGCGGCATGCCCTGATCATGGTGATGTATGAAGAGAGAAAGCCAAGACTGTGGGTCACACAGCCCAATAGCTCTCATGACCATGGAGATCAAATTACTGGTGATCATCCTGGCTTGTAGGCTCATGGAGGTGACAAACTTGTTTGTACATCAGGACCAGGTGAAGGTTATTCTACGTAGGTCCACGAGGCAGAATCTCGGGCATCTGCATAACTGGATTTTCATACGAAAGGATATCCCTTGCCTACTAGCAATAGTCTCCACTGATGCCAAGAAGGCATATGACTCAATATAATGGCTCTACGTTTTGTGGTTCTGGGGCGCTTTGAATCGCGTTTAAGCTGGTTAACCTTCTTGTACAGTGACTGCTCGGCTGCAGTCTGGGTAGATGGGGTGACATCTGTGCCTTTCCCATTGGTACGAGGGACCAGGCAGGGCTGAAAGTGGCAAGGGCAACCTGGAACAGAGGCAGAAGGAGAGAATCACCATCTTGTGCATGATGCCCTACTATATGTTGCTGACCCCGCAACCCATGCAACCCATTTTGTAGATGAGACTTTCAGGGACTACTCCGGCCACAGGATTAACAGGAGCAAGTTGATGCTCTTCAAGATCAGAAAGCTGGAAAAGGGGATACATTATCCCACCTCCATTTAAGCTGTAGAGGACAGCTTTAAATAACTGGGTAGCTATGTCAAGCAGGACCCGGAAAGTTTCAGAGAGGAGACTCGGGAGTCCCAGCAGGTGAAGCTGCAGAGTGACGTAGCCAGATGGCAGAAGCGCCCCTTGATACTCCTTGGCAGAGTGGTCATACTGCAAATGATCACCCTCCCAAAACTCCTTATGTTGTGCAGAATACGCCATTCCTGATCCCGTAATCCTCCTTCACCCGACTTGACAAGGAAGTGCCCTGGCTCCTCTAGGACAGAGCAGCCACACAGATAGCTCTGGAAACTCTCTACCGATCAATGTATAATGGTGGGATTACTATCCAACACCTTGGGACATAATATTAGGCCTCTCAAATCCACACATTCAATTCCTGGGCATATGCCCCAAGACAGGACCCAGCGATTCATCTGGATAGGAGCTCCATGGTTGAGCCTACACCTGGGTGTACTATGTCCACGATGTGAAAGACCGGACATAGTCTTTTGGCTTCAGCATGGGGAGTTCTTGGGACCTTGATTTGTCCCAGGCAACATGTGTAATGGAGGGGGGAAAGTCAAAGGGTATGCCTCTTTCGGAGGGCACTTTGTTTCAGGAGGTCAATTGACTGCACAGCTTTTCCCAATGGGATCTAATTGACATTCCTGTCTGGGAGATATTGTGGAAGATGGGATAATCAAATCTTGAGAACGATTGCAAGAGGAATACAAGCTTTCCCATATGCAACTCTGTAAATACATGTAGCTCAGACATGCTTTACACCACAAAGCTGTTCAGTCTGACCTCAATGATTCTCTGGTCAGTGTTTGATGTCTCTCCCTCAGCACCTTCGGCAATGCTTTCCTCCTCATCACTCGACAGACCCAGGTCTCTCAGGGATGGGGTTGGTGTATGTCCCTGTATGGTGGTGTGCCTTTCTCTGCTTCTCCCTTTGACTTCAATCCAGTACAGGCATTGCAGTCGTCACTTCAGTGATTGATCAGCAGGCAGAGAATACAGACTGGGTGATGGTCCTTCTGCGAGAATTTGTAGTGACAATTAGGGCAGAATTAGAACAGAGTTTTTTTCCATTCTGCCACACAGAGAGCCCCCTGTCCCTGTATTCTCAAAACAGTCAAGGAGGAAATATTCTCCCTTACTCTGAGCCTCCTCCGGTACTTCTTTCTTGATGTTCCTCTCTGGATTTCGTCCAGTCTTTCAGTGAACTTCTCCTGAACTTTTTTCTTGCTCGTGTTGGAGAGCCTTCAGCCAATTATCCAGACTCAATGCTGCATAAAAGAATCTGAATATGATGACCAAAAGTGGGCACTTCCAGGGGTGGCCATTAGACATCACAGGAAGCACCAAATGGGGGATCCATCAACACCTTCCACCCCACCCCCACCCCCAAAAAAAATAAGACTACATAACGGGGAGAATTCTGGACCCAACCACTAGATGGCAGAATAATGCACAGCACGGAAATCAAGAAAGTTCTTCAAACTGAAAAACTAGACCTACGGGAAAGAAACTATTTATTTACATTATTCTTCATTGGGTTAAACCCCATCCCCAAACCCCCTTTTTAGGTTTCACCTGCACATGCAAGCTTGCTCGCTGTGCTTTCAAAATCTATTGAACTAAAAAAAAAAAAAAAAAAAAAAGCCTTTAAAACATTTAAAGGGGCTGAGAACCAGCCTCTACTTACCTGAACTTACCATTGACATAGTCCAACGTCGCTCTAATTTACGTACTTCTGATTGGCTTGCTTTGACTTCCTGCTCTCTGCTGCTTGATGATTTGCCACCCTGCCATCTTATTGCCTCAGGACCAAGTACTACTTCCCGTCACTGCCACTGGCTAATAGTCAGTGTCCTTCCACTGGCCATATGTCTCCAAAGGTACTTTTATGTATACTTTCACAGTGAACGAGGCTGTGTGAAGTACATCCCAGAGGTGTTTGAGACATTTGTCGTACTGCTTGAGACAACTCCTCAGGAGTCTACTTGTGAAACACCCGCTCCTCCTCGTCTCCTGTTAGGTCAAACCCCCTCTTCTGTGACATAAGCCTGAGAATTCTAAAATGTGTGCAAATTCTGCGAATTAACAACCACGTCCAAGACCTCAGTCACCCCAAACACCTCACCCTCCCCTTCCCTCCTGACCATGTCATCGCTACTGGATTAATCAAAGTGAGAAAGGAAACCTAATTAGTGATCAGCTCTGCTAACAAACCACCCTCCACATCCAAGTGTTTCCAACCTTGCCTGCGTGATGTTTGCAAGAATGTGGGAGTTAGTGTGGCACGCAGCTAGGATAACAAAAGTGGTGAGACTTCAGTGCGTCCCTGAAATTTCTCTACGAGCCCCATACAGTCTCCCTTCACTCTGATTCAGAAGCGCAGGTGGGAGACCGAAAGCGATGTGAGGTGCTACAGGTGGGGAATATCGCCTCCTCCCCTCCCCCAATGTAGGCAGAAGAACTGCAGATGCTGCAGTGGTGCATAAAAAGTGCCTTATTAAAACACCTACGATGAAAACTTTGGGCAACACTCCAAGACTGAGATAGATGGACCAGCACGCTTGTTTTGCTCACTCTTTAAACCACAGGTGTCCAACCTCGGCCCAGGAGATGGAGATCCATGCCAGATTTTCAGGAAGACTATGTCAGTCCCCCCTCCCACCCACCAAGCCTTCTCCTATAGTCTGAGCTTTTCTTTTTAACTCGCCCACTGTCTACTCTTTATGAAGACAGTCCGATGGACCCCGGCGCTTCCATAAGCACTCAGTAAATGGCAGATACTGTTTGTTCTGCTGAGCTGACACTAAAAAGCCTTCATCCTGTGTTGCTCTCATATGTAGGCAGATTAGTGGCCTCATTCTGTCGCTGGAAGATGTTCACAGTTTGGTACGTATGGACATGTGCTTTGTACAAACAAACTCAACTGCACCTTTTTGGTGCAAAAAAGTCCGCTTTAAAAAAAAATATATATAAAGCAGTTATATATAGCTTGAACTCGACCTGAGGGTATCGAAGTGCTTTACAGGTGCACTAGTTACATAACACAAAGACGTGTTCATTTTTTTGTAGGCACAGGGGTATTAAATAATTTGCCCAGAATCGAGAAAGGTTTGAAATGCACCTTCTACAATGGCAGCAGCAGGTGTTGCAAAGTTACCTTTGAGCAAGGGCCAACTGATGAGAGATTTATTTGTGCTGGTTGCAGCAGAGAGGCAAGTCGCGTGCTTTACATATATGTGCACATAAATTGATTTTGGGAGTACAGAAGGCGAGTTCACAGCAACAACTACCCTTATACGCCTACATTTCGGACAGACAAGAGGGAGATTTAGAAAGTAATACGTTAAATTGTGAATTATTAAGCTGGAAAAACCTGCACGTATTTGTCCCAGATAACCTTTCAGACCAAAGTCAGATTTCTTTTTTTATAATGGATGAGTTTCTCTTGAAAGGCAAGAACCATAATTGCCAGTCAGGTAAGTGCAAGCATACAAATGGGAAAAATCGAAGGCACGTACATTCACAAAATGCAAAGTCCACACAGCACATACACAAGCATATCCAACACACAAAGATACACGCATTCATTCAGTACAAAGCCCACTTGCCTCCGCGCATCAGGTTCAGGCCCCATGAGCAGCTATAGATTTATGAAGCATTGAAAACCATATAAAAATTAGGTGCAGCTTTCAAAATATACATTATTTAAATAGTTGTTGCTGGTCTTTTCACCTACTTGTTACAGTTACACCTCACAGAGCTATTTGACGGTATCATTGTATTTTTTTTGGATGTTGCATAGCAGCTCCGACTGCAACATGGCTTAAAGTAAACAAAAACAAAATGCTATGACGTGGCCAGTGCTGATCACACAATAGCGCTTTGTTTTTATTTACTCTAATCCATGTTGCACAGCAGTATGTTCTGCTGTGCAACGTCTTAAAAAAACATTGAAAATGCAAATAGGCTTTGGACAGGTGAAACCTATTGGCTTTGCCAATGCTTATTTTTAATTAGTCTTACCACTATATACACTATCTACCCCTAAAAGGTGAGGACTGGGGACCAGGGGGATATTGGATATTAGATAGATAGATAGATACCTTTTATTGTAAAGTCATATTCGTGATTCCAGAATCACTTCTGGGGCAGGATAAAGCCAATACGGAACCTGACAATACAACTTACCTGGGCGTGGGAGCTACGCTAAGAAAAATCTCTGGAACTTGTTGGGTACAAGAGGGTATTGACAAGATGAGGAATTTGCGGTTAGAAGTATCCATCAGAAACAGGAATTTGAGGCTTGAAAATCAGTCTACAATCAGCTACTAAGTGAAACTCAGAGTGAACCACTGGATCAAACTGCTTTCCCAAAGAAGCTAACTAAGTCTTTCTTGGAGAAAACTGAAGCTGGAAATGTCTGGCAGATTAACTTTCCTCAGATTCTTCTGACTGTGATGAGAGTATCAGAACTTGGGGCGGGAAAGTCTAGGGGCTCCGGGGTCTGAAAACATTTTATTGAGGACCAAGGGGGACAAAGGACAACCTAGTGGAGTTATAAAGGGGTGAACAGATATTTTTGAGTTACCTATGCAAAACAAGATAGTCTCCAATAAGCATAAGAATGGTAGGAACCTTACTCCTTTTAGATAAAAAGTGTCAACCCAGATGAAAGGGATAAACAGCAGTCCTGTTTATAATGGAAGTCTGTGCATTAAGCTAAAATGAGAATTTCTTTTTAGGTACTTAGGGCCCTTCCTATGTTCTTAACAATGAATCATACATAAAGTCTTAGACAGCGAAAAGTGGCCATTTGATGAGATGCTGGTATCCCTTACTTTGGCCAAGCTACATGAACAGCATACTTCATTAATCTGAAGAAGCAGGCCAACAGGAGCCAAAGATAAAACCCAGGTTTCTGGCAGTATCAGTTGGCTTAGGGGAGACCAAGCCTAGCAAGGAATCAAATTGATCACTGGACAAAAGAAGGCCCACCAAACACCAAAACCTCGGTTTTAGCCAAATGTAGCCTCACAAGGTATGATCTGAAATTCCTGTCATGAAGGTATAGACACCTAGAAAGAAAACACAAACTTTTGTGTAAGGTTCAAGTGCGGACAGGTATTCAGATTTAAATTGCGATCAGAATTATAACACTATTGGCAAACAGTCTTTTTAGAAGCAGACTTAAGAATATGAAGGTTGGTTGTAAACAGACACAGATTGATGTGATCTCAAACGTTTAGACATTTTTTTAAATAACAGCATCAATTGTAAGTTGAATCTAAGTGTAAACAAAAGAGAATAAAGTCTCATGCTGTTCTCCAGGGAATTCACAGGTTCCATAAGCTTTTGGGGAATTTCAGGCAGGGTCAAGACCAAGGCCTATAAATGGTCCCTATATAATCCAAATTTCTCAAAATCACAGTGGACAAACGCAGGATCGAAAATACTGCAAAGTGATCAGTTGAAAATAAAGGCCACTGTTCTGTTATCCAAAGAGGATTAGCGGGGAATGAAAACAGACCATAAAGGACATGCGCAGTTTAAAGTGCAGAGCCTGGAGAGTGATGCACTAACTGAAGAATAGTGAAATTGTATAGTAACTGTGTAATTCAGTTCAATCCAAATGTTGAAATGTGGTTCAGCAAGCACATTACAACAGTACTTAACAAATATACCTAAATATTAAGCATGCATGACATTTCCAAAATTAAAGGACCCACAAACAAATCCCATGAATGAAATCAACTAAGGTGAGTGCTAGCTGCCATGAACAGAGGTGATGTGTGCTCCTCGATAATCCATTTAAATCACTCAAAGGTTTCTCACTGTGCACTGCCTAATGAACATGTCATTTTAAATCAATATATCACATGTTCAAATGTAGATATAAATTTTTTTAAAGTTCATATCTCAATGCCGCTATGGTTAACAAGTAGACATTTTTCAAAACAAACCTACCCTCCAGGGAAATTCGATAAAGCAGTCCCTCCAACAAGACAGGCGAGGAGAAGCCAACATCATCTAAATCCATACATTACAAGGATTCAGAACGTATGTCCTCTCCTTTGGTTTGGTAAAAGAGTTAAATCATCAAATAATAAAAATGCCTACAAACTCAGATTTTATGTATTACCCAGAAGGTAAAAAATGTTTGCCAAGCTTGTGGAACTAAACGTGCAACTTATTGAAAGACATGTTTTAAGACCAAGTAAGCAGAATACAACTGGACTTTAGTCATTACCACAGGTAATTAGCTTTGCCTACTATGAGACAGTCATTTAGGGTAAAATTCCTACCTGCATAAGATCCCGCCTTTCCTTCTCACCCATTGAAATGGCTTGTCTTATGTTACGGAGTTCATTCATTATAGCCTGAGCTTCATCCAGCTTATAGTTTGTGTGAGCAGAAGACATCTTACGGTCAATTCTGTAGAAAAGAAAAACAATTATGGTACCAGAAAGACTGAATTTCAAATTACAGGATCATATGTTTTGCAGAATTCAATGTCCTCATTGGTCAAGTAACTACACTGTAATCTGTCCCTCCAGGACTGCATGAAAAATACAGCACTTACAATATAATATGCAGAAAGACAGCTCAAAGGTCCAGCACTTTTATTACATTAGAAAATTTGCTATTTTACTGGATACATTTCATTGGAGAAACACAACAACCAAAAATAGGCTAGATAATGGATTCAAAATCTATTTAAAACTAATTTTGCCAAACACTTATTAGGAGGAAGACCAAATTTAGTGAAGGAAAACCAAAACACTGGATGTAAAACACCCTCAACTGGTAACATCAAAACGTCAACAGCATTGTTTTCATGTCTAGATCTGCTTTTTCTTAGGATCCTATTAGTTCACCAAGTTGGTTTAGTCAACTGGAATGTGTAGAGAAAGGTAAACAGAGGTAAGTGTCTGAAATTGGTTCATGTTTGGAAGGGGAAACAATAGCTACACATTGAAACAGAATCCCTGGGGGAAATAAAATAATATTCTGAAGATCGAATTTGAAAATATTATTCACTTCTAAGTAGGAACAGAGTTAACAAACAGGTTGTATGTACAACAAGCAGGGAATATAGAATTTAGATAGAGCTACATGGCCTACCTGGGAAAGTATTAAAAAGTGACCGTCCTAGGTAGGGCCTATGCAGTCAAAATATATCAATCAACATTACTACTTGGATTAGTGACATATATTAATTATCAGGTAAGCAGAAGTTCACAAGGTGAAGTCTGCCACAGGTTCTGCCCATTTTTTTAAAGAATAGTACAGAAATTTCATAAGATTAAGGCAAACAAAATTAAAGGCAGCAAAAAGTATTTGACATTGATCTTAGTTCAGATAGTTCCAAGAAGACTGAGGTAAATGTATCATGCTGTATCAGCTCTTAGGCCACTGAAGAAGGACAGCAGCCTCAAACATTAACCGAGTTTAGCATTTTGAAATGTAAAAGATGGCAGCTAATCCAAACAATTTAATATATCAAGAAGAAAGAAGGTGTGGATCAACGGGGTTGAAATCTATGACCCTAAACGCTTTCAGCAAGTTAGAGATATTTTCATGTCTTCTATTTTTTTATTTTGCAAAACAGGCCTAATTGCATTTATTCCAAAATTCGCACAAAACAACAAAGAGCCTGACTGCATCAGACACAAAATCACAAGCATTGTTTTTGTTCCACAAGTCTTTGAGATTTTATATAAATAAGTACTGCTCAACATAACAAACCAGTTGGACCCTGCACCTTGTTGCCAATACTGACACCTTATATACAAAGCTCTATAACAGCAAGACTGGTATGCAAGCAATACACAAATGGCCTGATATAAAATGGAGTAAGCAATTTACATAAGTGGCAACTGAGGACTGATAAATTCCTACGATGACACATCAAACTGACTCAGAAGAATGGTAAGATCCTACTCTTAAGGAGACATTGCATCATCAAACAAACTAGCAAGAATAGAACAGAGAAGAGAAGAATAATGAAATCAATGTATCAGGAAGAAGGAGATAAATGAAAAAAGGGGGATGGATACATAATGAAGTAGACTAGCTGACGCACTAAGGATATGACTGCATCAATCAGGACGTGGGGATGATTGTGTTGCTAGATAAACTATATACAAGAAGCCTCCTCAATAAATATGTCTTATGAACATCAACTATTGCTGAATGAATGTTTGTCAGCTTTCACTGTGTATTCTGAATTATGTGATCAATCAAAAAAATGTATAGAGTGTGCTACTCACCCGTGAGGGTCTCAAGGCGCTTGTGTGTGGGGGAGGGAGGGGGAGGGGGGGGCTACTGTTCGAACAACCGTGTCTTGAGGTTTTTTCTGAAGAGTAGGAGGTCTTTGGTTTTGCAGAGGTTGGTGGGGAGGGAGTTCCAGGTTGTGGGGGCGAGGTAAGAGCCCTACACTGCACTACAGACACAAGTTACCCAGGCCCACCAAGGGTGGAAATAAATTAGCCTAGCAGATTTCCAGTCATCCATAGCTAACGTCACCTGCAATGCTTAACCAAGATCAGATTTTGACGTTTTATTAATCACTGCAGTCAAAGATTACTAAAAGGTCAAAATCCGATCTTGGTTAAGCATTACCAGTAGTGTTAGCCATGGATCGAGCTTCAAGAATCTGCCAATGTTCAGGCACCTAGGAGAATAGACAGGGGAATCAAGGAGTAGGGGCAGTGAGGAGCAGGTACTAAGCATCATACCTCCTAACACCTCTGTGCTCAGGGAGTGGTTGTAGGGAAGAAACATGTCAAGTGCGGAAGGACACCCACATCAGAAATGAACCATCCTAGCACAAGGGATGAATTGCATCTCCATCTCTCCATTGGCCCAATATTTCTGAAGAATTTCTTTGAACTACCACGGAGACTCTGCATAGTTTTTTAGCATACATACACCAGCCCATGCCTCTCCTCCATTGCTCATTTGCAGGGAATTTAGGATGACCCACTCCCAGGTAATTTTCCTGCCTGTAGTCACCAGCCCAATAGGTAGAATGTAGCTATCGGTCTATGCTGATTAGAATACACAGGTCCCCCACCAGGGTCAATGTCATCTACGCCCCCAAACAAAAGACTGTTCAGTTTTCCTCTTCCGAGGAGGGCTTTATAACCTTCATCTACAAAGTATGGAAGAACGTACCTTTGCCTTTTTTGCACCTATTAAGTCATTTCAGCCATAAGAGCCAGGGCAAGAAAGCCTGGACCAGTTAAAGGTCTTAAGCTTTGTACCTCTCAGAATGGGCTGTAGAGCATTTTGCCTTGGCTGAATTAGTGCTTATTACCCGGCCTATTCCTCAAAACTAAGCAGGCCAGTCTCTCATCCCCTTATATCTTGCACATTACTGTGTCATAATGGCTGTTCAAGGTGTGACAACAGGCCGATTAGCATTTCTCTCTGCCCCAATTTCTTAACCCTCATGAGGAAATGCAAATTAGTTACCCCAAGCCCCAACTTTCCTTTTAATATAAATCAAGTAATGCTGTGATGGAACATATGATTAAGCGTTACTTGTCACAAAATGGGATGCCCAACAAAGAGCAGCTTTGCAGTCTCTGCTGCGGGATACATCAATCAGAGTGACCTATATAACAAAGCCAACTAGGTCTATGGTGAAGCCACCCCCAAAACTAAAGTTATGTGTGCAGATTCACACACTTCAAAAATACTCTGTGGGGATCAAAAACTGCATGTTCTAAACATTCCAAGTGAATCTCGGGAGAGAGGCCATTTCAAACAGGGTGACCAACCCAGTATGGCTAGAAGCAACTTACTCCAGTGCTGAATACTTATGCTGAATTTATTACACAATGGGATCACGGTGTGCTCACTGAATTGTTCCCAAGACCAGGAGGCTTACATACCCAGTTATCTAAAGCTGTTCTCATATTTATGCAGAGGTCCACCAGTAAAGCCAGAGAATATATCTGGATCAGAAAACGAGAGGACTTGGACCAGCTCATATGAAAGCTGAAGTGTACCCAAATTCCCTATATATATATATATATATATATATATATATATATATATATATATATATATAATCTAAGAATTGCGTGCACGGGAATCCATGATAAACAACAAAATATTCTCCACATGCAAAGATATCTAGTAATCACTGCCACAACATTTGCTGTTTCAAGTAAACCCATTAACCAGACTTCTCACCAAAGTAATAAGACGTGGTGATGGAGTAAGTCCTCCTGCCCAGGTAAAACTATTGAGAGAGAACTCCATTCACCCTAACTACATATGCGGTAGACCTATGTAGAACAGATACACAAAAACACGTTCTGGCCAGAAACCCATCTGCTGTAGGATACTCAAATGGAAGCAACCTTCAATTGAGTCACGCACCTTTTTGGCAGCTAAAGGCCAAACCATGATGGGGCCTGCAACACTGTCTGCCCTATTTTAGCAGTTAAGATGTCAGAGTAGATCATTCCTTGTTAATTGATGGCGCAAAATTCTAGTACTGGTTCACTGAAGAAGCCACGATCACAAAAAGCTGATGAGGAAAGCCTTTCACCAATACCTTGCACAATCAATAGGGAAATGGTGGATTAAGCAGTTCAATTGTAGAATGTCTGCCAGCAGAAGACTCCCAGAGCTCTAGCATCCAAGAGAAGACTAAGGAATCTGGGACCAACAAGGCCAGGCAAGAGCTTGAACATCTTCACTGTAAAGCCACTGTCACCACGAAGGTTGCTATACTGGAGGTTCTAGATGGGTATTTTCCACTTCTCGCAGCAGTAAATGCCCATATAGGGGAAAGTCTGAGGTACTCAAGAATGGTCTTGGTGAAGTCATCATCCAACAAGCACAGGTGGTAGAATTGCTGGTACTAGTGCTAGTGCACCTGCCACATCAGACCTTACATTTCCTACCTTTCATGTCTACATGTTCACATGACCACCAGAATTCCTCATTCTACCATATGAGTTTGCCATGCTGTTTACCAGCCTTGTTGCCCACCTAGGATAACCTCATTTGCAGCCCAATCTACTAATTCTAGGCATTCTCTGCTGCCAGGTTCTATGTTCACTGTTTATTCTACTGGACACTCTCTTCCCAGATAATATGAGGAATTCTTGCTCCTTTGCAACGATGGCTAATTCAAGGTAAGTAACTTTGCAGGGCTGTTTTGTAGGGCACTTTAGAGAAGGCCTTGTACCTCAGAAACATCTATAAGATTTCACAAATTCCAAACTGGGAATGCACAAAAGCATCACTTTCCAAAAAGGTACAGGATTGCTAATGTGGTGAAATTGTTTACTGTCACAAAATCATTCATCTGACAAGGGCAGAGACTCAAAATATCACAGTCCGCTCCAAAAAGAACAACAACTGCCAGCAAGTATGGGGAATGATCAGAAACCAGTCCTGATCGAAAGTACCACCCACACATACAGGAAAATCATCAGACCGTGGTATGAGTAAATATGTTTAATCCAGAAAGCCTGCTGTGGGGAGCCCAAGTACAGCAATTTGTACCTGTGTCTGCCATGTTGAGCTTGCAAAACAATAACACAGACCGAAGGCAGGGGTGAACGCTGACACTCCGGAGGGCAACGCAAGCTGTCTTGTGCCTCAGGTGAGGAGTGACACTGATATTTGCCACTTTCATTCTTCTCTCTACTTGTGCACACTTGCTGAAATCTGGTTTGAGAGCTGGGGGAGGAACTCATCCAGTCAGTCCATTGATTTTCGTGCTATGCTGGGAACACAGCACTTGCTCGAAAGTTCTCAGCAATGATGGTTACACAATTCTCACAGGCAAGCAGCCGAGGCCCACTTTCAGAGAAGGTCAAGCAGGGATGTAACCATCTAAAGCCAGAGCCAGCCACTTTACTGACTTTTCAGTTTTTGCTATTATTTGGTACTTTTATTATCTTCCAAATCAAGTTTCAAAATCCATCATCTGTGTTGTCTTCTTCTGTTGGTCTGCCCCGAAAGTTTTGCAAATTTGAATATATTTTCCATTGGTACGAGACATTCTTTGCTTTTTCATAAATTCTATTGTGTACCCTCATTCCAAAATGCAGAGTGATGTGCTATTACTTTTGACAACAGTGTAATAGCATTTTCTATGCCTGGTATTGTTTACATTTTGAAAGTTAAGAATGGACCTTTGGCAGATCAATAAATTGATCTTCTCGTTGACCTGTACATTTCGCCTAGAAACTATGAATTTTTGATCAAATCGCCCATCTTCTAAAAGTTAATTCCCAAACTCAACAGCATTTGTCTTAAATAGGTGAATGCAGCATTTGGGCTACATCTAACGTCTTACATTTACAAGAAGCAGTGCATCACCATCGTGGTATCTGGAAATAGATGCTTTCAGAGAAGCAGATAGGACATCACTGCTCCCAGCTCCCCAGGAAACATCTGCCAGCACCACAATGGAAGCAATATACAGGACATTTGGCTGTGAAGATAACATGTATAGCATTTAAAACATTTGGGTATATGAAAACTCTTCATAATCTAGAATATCAATTCACATCTAAAATTAAATGTTTTAAGTCCCCTCCGCAACTACTGAAAATGATTGGTTTCTCAGGGAAGGCTAAATTTCTCTTTGGATGAAACTCATTTTCAAGCCTGCATGAATACGGCTTCTCTTTTCCAAGCAAGCACAGGAAGGAAAAGGAATGAATATGTCAGACCATATTTCCACCCCGCCCCTTTTGTTTGAGGGCTATGACTGAGTTTGCATGCTCAAGTCAGCTCACTGCTTTACAACGATATAGTTATTTTCCCACTGTGAAACATTTTTCTACTTACGCCTGACCAGGGTCGATTCACAGGATGCCCTGCACAGATTATCAGGGGATGAAATTTGACTGCATGAGGGTGCTAAGCTGGAGCCGCCTTTTCCTGTGGTTTATATACATTTCCACTTCCCTTTGTCAACATGCAATACATAAGACGCCCAACAGAGCACGTGCACAGATGAAAAAACGTGTCCAAACTCTAAAGATGCCCTACTGCTTGTTATTTTAGTAGACAGCCTTGCTTGGCTTGAGAACAAAGCCTTTTTAAGGGGGGTCGAGGGGGCTACATAGCAGTGCTGCCTAAAATATATCACGCTGAAGAAGATAAATATTTTTTTCATGTAATTGTCCATCAGAAAACATCTGCATATACAGTGCTGTGCAATCAAGATGTGGAGGCTGAGGAACAGAGGAATGAGTAAGACGTATCCTGATGGAGAATTTAGTACCAAGGAAACACAGATTTTACAGAGAGCCCTGGGAGAACGAATCTTGGAGAAGGGACTCTGTTACTCAACAAGAAGAAATCGTTTAAAAGAAATTAGAAGAGTAATCCTTTTTTAGTTAAAAAAATTAAAAAACGTCTGAAAGATAATCAAGACAGATATAGGAGGCCGAACTTTGGTACATGACCACTGATGAATGGATATACTGTAAGAGGACTTAAGTAACCACAAGTTTACATTGCGAACCCACAGCTAGAGAAAGAAACTTTGTGGAATCACTCAAAGTTCACTCCAAAACAAAGACAAAATGTAAACATCACTATCAGCAGGAGGACAAAAAATGACAATGTGCTACAGGGACTTTGACGAAAAAATTATTAAAGTCAAAAACAGATAAATAGCTCTAGAAAAAGCTACAGATGCTTCTTCCGAAGCTCTGATTATACCTGACTCTTTATTGCAGCACATCGGAAGTGGTTTCAAGACAGACACCTTTGAGAGCTTGTAAAATTGACATCTTAGTTAATAATTGTACTATGATTCCTACTTCAATCCCAAATCAGGAATAAAGAGATGCCGTCGTGGAATTCCTGACCAAACTACTAAACTTTGAGTTGTCAAGTGGCCATGAGGGTAAGAAAGCTGTGTTCACTGCCTAGCAGAAGTCACAATAATAGAGATGGAAGATGGGACTGCAGTGGCAAGACCGCAGATGGTGTGAAAAGGGGCTGTTAAAAAACTCTAGTTTTCAGAGTAATATGAAATGAAGAATGACATGTGGATCATTCATAGGGGAATGAATGGATATTAAAATACAGCAATCTGTCTGGCATCCTATAAAATGTATTAATACCAGTATCAATCTCCAGTAAACACCAGTATCAAGCCTACGACTAAGACATCTGTAGGGTGCCATCGACTAATATCTTCTACCGAGAGTAAGCTGCATGTATTTTTCTAGGGAAAATCTAAGTCTGATGCAAACTGAACAGTGCTTGTGGTTTTATTTTGCCAGTTAAGAAGAGAAACCTCCTACATCTTAATACACGTGAAATATACGCAAAGCCATCTAAGTGTGTGTTAAATTGAGATGAAAGGACAGTACACGTACATCAGCAATTTTTCAAGCGAATACTGAAGACTGAGGAACAACTGACTAACGACAAAATAGATTTTCAATGATTCAACTAAGGCAGACTTTTTAGACAGAGTTCCACTGCTTTTGATTTCGACAAAGAAGCACTGAAACTGATTTCACTTGCTGTGCGTCATAACAGTGTTTAAAGTGCATACACATCAATATTCTCAGGGTTTTTCCTTTAAGTCATAAGTATGTGTGCAAGGTATGGGCATTGGGGTGGTGGGCGTGGGAAGGGGTAGACGCTGGCCAATCCGTTGATGGGCTCACAGGACACAAGCATAATCTGAGGCTGCTACTGCACATCAGGGCAATCAGTGCTCAGGCAAAATGGCAACGGGTGGGTAAAGAAAGCAGAGAAGTCACTGTCACACTTTCTGGACAATGAAAAAAAAAAAAAACATTCCACACAATGCTCCATGAGAAACGTCTCATATATTGTAAAGCCGACGAAAATATAAGTTAACAGAACTGGTGGAGGGTAGGTATGCTGATGACCGACGCTGTGACTCTAACTGTGCCCGTCGTGTAGAAGTTTCGAAGTTACTGTGAAAGAAAACTATTTTCCTGCATGGAAACCTGTTCATGGCAGCGCCAGCCGGGATAAACGTGTGCACTCCGGTGAACTATTTTTACTTTGCATTTTGAAAGGAAAAAAATCACTACCGGCCGTCCACAAAAACTCCCCTTAAATGCCACAGTTTGCCTCCACGAAGAATGGAAAGTTTTGTTAGAAGCCCCTGCTTTTGCATCATCAGCCTTGGCAGCGCGCCTTCCGTAACCACAGCCTGCTTCCTGCAAGCCCTCCATCAACAGCAGGTACTGTTAAAGGAGCCAGGTTTTTTTCCACCCTTAATCAGGCCTTGTCCCATTCCCGGTAACAATGCCCTTTTTGTTTTAACGCGTTGTCTGCGTGTTTCTCTCAACATCTCTAAAAAAAAATCCCGAGGTCTCATGCTATATCTAGTGTGTTCTCTGAGGGCTCGCGCTCTTCATGTGCTCGCGGAAGTTGAATCTTAGGGAATGAAACGACTGTTGGTGAAACGATGTTAGGACGTCGACGGATAAACACTTGTGGATTTAGTCCAAAATCGACCTCTATTCCAAACAACGCTGAAAGTCGTGAGTTAAAGCAAAGGAAGCCTGTCCCTGTAAAACAATGGCACTGGGCGCGGCGGGTGGGAGAAGGGGTGACGGGCCCTGCACGCCACGAGCCTAAAGAAAAAGCCGCAGGAGTAACCGCAGTCACCACTGACAACATTTGGCGTTTTGGAAGGCACAAAGGCTAGATTCACTACACATTTTAAACTTTGAACTTGGACTGGCCCAGCTACAGGAGCGTACAGCTGAAGCGTAGTACAGCCAACTTGTGCAGTTGGACATGCTCAGGCAAAACAGCGCTACCTCAAAAAATACTTAAAGCCACAGATGCAATATGAAAAAGAATTAGGGACCGGCATCAGTTGAAACGCGTTGGCATTTGTCCTCGAATGAAAATGCTTGAAGTGCGGCTGTGACGTTTTGTCTATTTTGGAAATAACATGGGGGGGGAGAAGGAGAGGTCTATATCTCCCCCCCTGCACCGATATAGGAGTGCGCCGTGAAAAAACAACGTGATTTTCCATCAGAAAGGCATTTATAGATTTAATAACTTTTGCAATGTTCAATGAACCTGCACAAAACTTTTCAATAAATGAGTTCATCCGATTTGGGTTCAATATGACAAGACTCATGCAGATCCGTCAAGAAAGTGCCAAAAAAGGTATGGGTGCTTTCCAACAGAAATAAACAAGCACTGGAAAAGCCAAAAGGTCTTGCCTATCAATACCTATTGGCTGTGTCAATGTGTTTTGGCAAGGTTGTACACCAGCGAGGCTGCTGTTTAGCATGGCTAAAAGTGGCGTAGAGGAGAGAAGTGTGTAGTGTTGTAGAGTTGAATGGCTAATAGTGGTGTAGAGTGTTGTGGAGTGGCAGAGAGTGCTATGTATTGGAGTGGCACAGTGTGGAGTCATGTTGAGTGGCATACACAGGAGTGGCATATATTAGAGAGGGTTGGTGTAGAGTGCATTGGCGAGTTGCTGAGTACAGTGATATAGAGAATAGTGCCACTGAATTCAGCAGCATACAATGCAGATTCGTGGAATACAGTGGCGTAGATTAGAGTGGTGAAATGGCAGAGTGCAGTGGTGCAGAGAAGAATGACAGTGCAGTGGAGCAGAGTGGCGAGGAGTGGTGCAGACTAGAGTGGCATAGAGTTGAGTAATGCAGTGGTGCAGAGTACAGTCGAGTGGAACAGTAGAGTGGAGCAGTGCAGAGTAGAGTGGAGTAGCGTTCAGTGGGAGAGACTGCAGTGTTGCAGAGTAATGTCTCAGAGCAGTGGTATAGAGCCAAGCAGAGTGGTTTGAAGAGAATTAGTGTACAGTGATGCAGAAAACAGTACACTGGTGCAGAGTGCAGTGGGTAAGGTAAGGGTAGAGTGGTGTAAAGTGCAGAGGCAGAGAGGAGCGGTGCAGGATAGAGTGCAGTGGTGCAGAGTTAACTGTTTCAGAGTAGAGTGAAGTGGCGTAGAGTGGAGCAGTGCAGGGTAGACTGCAGTTGCGTAGAAAGGCACAGAGTGTAGTGGTATAGTGTAAAGTGGTGTAGAGTGCAGTGGCATAAAGTGCAGTGGTGCAGAGTAGATTAGAGTGGTGTACAGTGGATTTGCAAAGAACGCAGGGGCATAGAGATGAGTGTTACAGAGTAAAGTGCACTGGAGTAGAGTTTGTTGGCAGAGAGCAGTGGCACAGAGTGCAGTGTTGCAGAGTGGCATAGGGTACAGGCATGTCGAGTGGAGCTGTGCAGAGTAGATTGGTGTGGCCTAAACTGGAGTGGTGTAAAGTAATATTGTGAAGATTGTAGTGGTGTAGACTAGAGTGGCGAAGAGTGCAGTGGCAAAGAGTACAGTGGTACAAGGTGGGGAGGTATAGCATGAAGTGGCATATAGTGCAGGGGTGTGGACTGGAGTTGTGCAGAGTGGCATGGAGTGATGTAAAGTAGAGTGGTGCGGAACAGAGTGCAGTGGTGTGGAATGGTGAAAAATTGAGTGGAATACCGTACAGTGAAGTATTCGCGGTGTAACAGCACACTGCCATGACAGACAACACATTTTCAATTGAAATGACCATTACATTTGCAGAGACATACAGTTTTGCTAATAAAACGAAAAAGTGCACAGATGAAAATGTGGGGCAATTGAATCACCTAGGGTAATGATTTCTTTTGATCATATTAAAGTATTTGTTTCCATTACACTTCATAAATAACAAATGAGCTACATTTGTGTACCTAATTTTGATATATTCTAAAATACTTGCACAGTTCATTCAAATGATGCGTGTAAGTAAAAAAAAAAACTTTTTCCTACCCCCAGTGTTCAGCAAAATTGTCACAGATAGCCCCTTACTTTGAACTCAGGGAAAGAAAAGTAAACAAGCGCCCTCGAAACACAGCGCCTGGCACTGAGACCTGTCTGTAAATGCACAGCAAACATGAAGAGGTAAGAACAAGATTTACTGGCCTGTTTACGGGCAGGGAGCAGTCGGAAGGATACATAAAAAAGGTTTGGGCAAGGGCAAGCTGGACAGCCTAAAACAAATAAAGCCAGCAACTGGAAAACAAGAACATGTGAGTTGCTAAACACAAAGCCAATGACAAGCAACAGGCAGAAGGCATTCAGACGTCAGCTTTCTCAATGTCCCCAAGATGTCTTTAGCATACCAGACAGCAAGACTGCAACCTAAAAACAGCTCAACAGAATTGCACCAAACTTTGCATAAGCAATCTTTATTCAAGTAAGTGTATTTACTTTGTTTAGTATAAATCAGTTCAGCAGTTTTAGAAATTAACATTTAAAATAACGTTTTGGATGAGTTTGAGAAAGTTAAAAAAAAAAAGAGCGATCTTAATAGTTGGAAAGGTATATTGCTGATTTGCCTACACATTTGCACAACATTTAGCAGCTACTTAGAATGTTTAGCTTACTGGTGGAATCTTTAATCTTGGGCAGCTTAGTCAACGCGTGGCCACAGTCAAAATAGGGGTCACAAAATTGTTCACTTTTTAATATCCGTGGCATCATTTAAGAAATCCAGATGAAACATGACCGACATTTAGCATGTTAAATCTTCTGTGGGTATCTCAAGTTTCTTGCCAGTCCACTGGGGGCCAAACGGGTGGCAAAACATTCTCGTGTGCTAATACCTTTGGTGCTTTATAACAAAGCTGCATGAAATCTGACAGGCTTTCAGTATGTTAAGCCCAAGGCTGCCATCTCTGAACTGAAAAAAGGGGAAAGCACCAAAGTTCAAAAAGGGGTGTCAACTTTTACAGATCTGGCTGCACAACATTATATACACACCATGTCGCCTTACTTCTCATATATATGTTCATGCACATTTGTCGAATGTGACACAATAGGATGGTAATTTGTTTTCCCATTTTAGCTACCATTGGACTCTTTCCTCCCCATTTCTGAAAAGACAGACCTGAATTACCAAAGGGTAGTCAGGGAAGGGCCTCTGCTAAGTTTAATGTTAATCCGTTAAGTAGCGGGAGAAATTAGCATTACAAAAATGTGCCTGACCTTGGAAGGGTTATGACATAAAATGAAATGACATGAAATGAAAGGGTTTATAAAGTGCAAACAAATGCCCAAGAGTGTCAAGGCTCTAATCACAGTAAGTCCTAAAGGAGGGAGATCAGCCAGAGAGGGAATCAAAAATCAAGTGACTTTGAAGTCTTCCTTTAGCAAGTGAAAAGCCAGGATTTTAAAGCCTTACCGAAAGAGGTATGGGTCTGAAGGCTAGTGATGAAACGAGGGAAGTACTTTTCAGTGCCTGGCTGCCTGGCTACAGCTACTGAGAAAGCTCTGCCTTCCCATCTTGCCTTTCTAAATTTAAGAACAATCACCTTGTTATGGCTAAAGACCACAGCTGACTGGAGGGCGTGTACCACTGAAACATGGTTTTAAGTCCAATGGGTCCCTGGTTGTGCAGTGCCTTGGAACAATGCATAAGGTCTTAAAAATGATACGCTTGTTCACAGATAGCTTTGATATCCCTACCAAGTCTGACTGATATTTAAGAATATCCAGAATCAGCCTTGCCGCTGCATTTAAAAAAAATCAGTTTTAACTTGGCTACTGCAGTCTTACTGATACCCAGACAGAATGCACTGCAATAGTCCAGTCTGGATAAGAGCAACGCCAGAACAACTTGGTGGCATGCCGAGAAGGGAATATAAGAAAAATCCTTCCTGAGAGTTCTAATAAATCAAAGGCAGATCGACACTGTCTGATTGACTTACAGGTCAAATGATAGGCTAATGTCGATGAGCACGCCCCAGGTTTTTGCAGAATCCATGATTGTGGGTAAGGTGCCCAACTTTTGAGGCCACCAGGAGTTGTTTCAAATGGGTGGCTGGGCACTAAAGATCATGACCTCTATCTTGTCTCCATTGAGCCGGATAGTTTTTACCCATCCAAATAGATACTGCCTGCATGCAGTTTCTTAAGCTGTTGGAAACGGCCTCCATACCGTTAGTGATTGTCATGATAATTTGCGTGTCATCGGACTACGAGAGAGCCTGTGATCCAAAATATCCTATGAACTTAGCCAGTGGGGAAACAAAGATTTAATAGGGCAGGCTCAGATAGGAGCCCTGAGGAACCCCACATGGAAGGGTGATAGTCTCAGAAAAGAATTGATCTAAGATTACCGTCTAGGACCTGTCAGTGAGAAAGAAAGTTAGAAGCTTTAATGCAGATTCTGTGAGCCCCAGTCCCTTCAGTCATCCTGCAAGGAAGGTTGGATAGATTGTATCGAAGGCTGCGGACAGATCCAAAAGGATCAGTCCAGAAGCCTACCCTGCATCAACCATGGCTGTTACCGGCCAAAACCAGAGCTGTTTCGGTCCAGTGGTTGTTCCTGAACCCAAACTGTGATGCATCCAGCAGTTCATATTGTTCCACATATGCCATCAGTTGGGAGTTCAAATGCTTTTCAAGGATTTTGGAAGGTATGGGCATAAGGGAGATAGGAAAGTAGTCTTTTTTTTTTAAATCAGTGTAGTCAAGATTTGTTTTTGTTTTTTTAAGAAGTTGCTTAACAGCAACTTTTTTCCATGGTTGGGGGCATCATCGTTCAGTAATAGCTTTATTCAGTGTTGTTGTTAGATGAAGAGGAATGATCTTGGCTGCCAGCTGCAAAATATTGCGAGGAAAAGATTCAAACTGAAAGCGTGACTTTATACTAAGAAGATGATGCTCTGTTTGCTCAAGTGGCTGATGGGTGAACAAGGAGAGGGATTCTTTGAGATTATCCATGGAACTCCTGGTCTCTGAGGGACTTCGCTCTGCATGGTGATCCTATGGAATAGGGATGGATAGGGAACTCTGCATTGAAGATATCAAGTTGATTATAAATACTTAGAATTTTAGTATGAAAAACCTCGCAATTCAATCACAAAAATCCTAAGATACATATGTGCAGGAGGAGCCTGAAGGTGGGGAGAGCAGGTTGACCAGCTTGAAGAGATATCTAGAGTGTTTAGCTGACTCAAGCTCATTGGTGCAGTAGAGGGATTTCCATTTCTTAATGGCGGCCTTTTATTCCCCCATTACAGTCTTGTACTTGGCTCTTTCCTGAGGGTCGTAGCTTTTATGCCAGGCCCTTTCTTGGCGACAACAAGACTGTCCTAAAGATCTATGCCTCTCTGAAAACCACAGAAAAGTAGGTTGCTTCCTCCACTTGTAAGTTTCCTTGATGGGAGCAACATTATTGCTGGCTGAAGTGAGCCAAGAGGATAACTCCGCAGTTGCTCATTCCATGTCCTTGTGATCGGTCCAATTGCAGTTGTTTAAGGATTGAGTTAAAGTTTCTTTGAAAAGCCCTTGCCAGATTCTTTTAAAAGTTCTGCTGTTCCCACAGTTAGGAGCCTGTTATATATGAGGCCAGGAGAGAGAGAGAAAGGAACTGCATGATGGTCAAACCAGCTTAGCTGTAGGGCCTTAAAGACATTTAGGCTAGAGTCATTGGAAAAGATACCATCCAATGTATGGCCTGGTCCATGTGTGGGTGTTGTAAGCTGTTGTGAAAGTCCACAATACGTCATCATATCCCTGAGTGCTCGGGAATCATTGCACATATTGTCGCCAAATGGAAGTCAAAATTACCAAGGAACGTGACATTATGTTTTCCTAGGTGAGGTTCCATTAAATACACGCACTCAGATATGAAAGGGGACCTGGGCCCAGGAGGTCTATAATTTAGGACATGAGCATTAGCAAATGAGCTGGCAGGCGTTTTTTTTTGTTTTATTTATGTTTTTAATCGATAACTGTATCACTTCAGAGGGGTTGAAGTCTAAACAGGTTCAAAGAAGCATGAATAATTAGTTTTATGAATTACTGGCAAACATCTACTTGCTCTGCCTATCCTGTCATGTCTGATGATTATAAAGTCTAGGGAGATAGGATCGACCAAGTCAGGACCAGACGATTCCTCGACCCAGGTTTCTGTTACAAATATTTAATCGGGCTTGTGTGTCATAGTAAATTCTGCAAACTCCACTTTGTTTTTGACCAGAGACCTAGCATTAGACAGGAATCACATACAGTTGGTCTTGATCAAAAGTTACCTCCCAGGTAAAATGGGGGGGGGTGGGAATCTTAGGAGGGACAGAGACTAAACTAGGAATTGGTGCAAAAGGGGTGACCTTAAATCCACATAAGGGGCAGCTACCATTATTGCTGTGGCAAAGTTCATTACATTCCATACAAGAAAGGCATTTAGCTGAATTACCATAGCTTTGCAAGCTTGGGAGCTGCTCTCTGGAATAGGCCAGGTCAGGTGCTTTACCTGGAAAAAACTGCTAGGGGTTCTGACACAAGGTGCACACCCACTGCACGTCTGAGTGAACATCTGATATTATGTGCGTCCTCCTAAGAGAGTCTAGCTCACTGACTTACTCCAGGGAAGGGCAGTCCCCGGAAGTGAGTAGAACGCTCATTTCCCCCCGATTAATTGACAAATTGAAAACCTGTGGTGGACCAGGCAATAAGCGTGAAAGCAAATGGCAGCAACATTCAACTTTCAAGGTAAGTTTTTACAATCAAAATAGTAATAGCGGCATATAAAAGAAAGTTTGCAGTGAGCAGAACTAAAAACAAAAACTCAGACTGGAGCAGCCTACTGTCATGCTAACCACTTTACATCTTATCAAACCACTACCGTTACAACATAGCAAGCCATTACTCCACAGAGAATCCTTGAACCAGATTCCACAGACTGCACATAATCCTAAATTAAAAAATATATATAAAAGCCCCACCCTACCGGATAAGAGCTTTTTGTTCCAGTTGTTCGTTTTAGGTCCACAGTACCAGTACTGGGACCACGAACCCTAAAACAAAGTTAAAAAAACATTAAACTGTTTAAAAACATATAAGGCCAGGCCACAGACTAAGCCATGCTGTCAATGGGTAAGCCATCCACCAGAGCTGGACGAAGATCACAGAAGAAGACAAGACTCTGCATCCAAACCCCATTGTGCAGGCCTTAGACGCCAGAGGGTCTGGCCAACTCCCATTACAAATAACTAATGTCCATGAACAGCTGGAGTTAGGCAACTTAAGAGGGTTTGTCACAGGGCTTGCCATAAGACAGCCCTGCAACAAACACTGGCTCTGCACAGCCAAAGTCTGAGCAGAGGGGTTGGGCAAATACTGTGCTGGCTGAAAGGCCTGGCCCTGTGCAAACCCACATTGGGCACATCCAGCAGGGGTTTGGTGGCCAGTGTGGGTTGGTCAAAGGGTCTCCGCCCAACTACATGGAGCCTAACCATGTGAACCATAACCAACAGTTCGGTTTCCACCCTTCAAGTGGCACTGAAACCACCTAAGCTAATAGAAAGGAAAAAATCCTTTTCACCTTAAATGAGGACAAAAAAAAAACTACCCTTATACGCTTTGACGTTAATGCTGCCCACAACACTGCAAAGCACAGAAGCCTGACGGAAACATCTGAACTGTGGGCTGGCATACTCAGACCTGTACTGCTACCAATTCAATCCGATCTCACCAACAGCAACCAAAAAGTCAGGATCGGATAATATGAATCTGTTCCACATGGATCACTCCCTTTTTATCATCTGTTCAGCATTTAAGTATGGCCCTTCGCTCAGCTCCTCAAGTAGTACTTGTTCAACATACAAATGCACACTGGCAAAAGAAATCCGCTTCTGTTTGGAAAATGGACTAGAAGGCCCAATCAACAACACTTTGTGCACAGCCCAAAGACTCCCACAGGAAAACTGAACTTCCTGTGCAAGAAGGGTCCCAAGTGAATAATGTGGCAGTGTGCACATACGGCTCCCAAACCATAAAAAAAAAACACTTTGCATTCAATCAGCTCAACCACAGAGTTGCTTTTACAGTGAGCTCTAAATCAAAGGTTAATGTAATATCCTCGTCAAAACAAATCATTGCCAGGCTTCAAAGACTTCACAACTAGACAGAAAGATTTTTGTCTTAAGCTTTGTGACAGGGACCACATCAAACCCTTCCCTCTCATTAGGCAGCATCATTAAGTGACACAAGAGTTCAACAGAGGGGTTTGGTGCTCAATAGCCAAATCACAGTGATGTTAAATGGTGGAGGGGGATTGACGTTGGTCAACATAGCTGGCTTTGAACTTGCTTGGTGTCGATTAACCACTGACCAGTGTAGGAGAGGATAACATTCCCAAAGACCAGGTCAGACGTATATTCTGTGCAGCAGTGATGCCTGAGCCTTCAGAGATGAATGTGAGAAAGGCCAACAGCCTGGCAGCACTTAAGTGTAGGGCAAAGGTTGAAGAGCAATACAGAATCATTGATGTGAAGGCGGTAAGTTGACCAATTGCATTCAGAAGGAATTTGCAAGCATCTACCTGACTTGCAGGCGAGTGAACAATGAACAGGACAACTGAGACGGCTAACAGTACATGACAACAGAATTGTTAATTGATCACTGGTAAGGCACAACTAAATGACTGGGTAAAACTACTCAAGCCACATAAACTGAAGTGTACGACTTAGGAAATACATTTATTTAATACTGATGCAGAGATGGAGAGAGAAGAGACGCATTCAAAGCAAATGAAGGAGGGAGGGCTTACTTCGAGTCAAATGCTAAAAAGGAGAGATGTCTGAAAAACTGCACATCAACTTGCTTGTTTTTCTTTACATTTTGAGATCTAATCGGAATGACCAGCATTATACAATTATTTGCTGAAAATGAACTACCCTTGGTCTCACAAATGTTTGCTTCAGTTATCAATAAACTTGAATGTTGTAATATTGATTATCATTTAAATATCCAGCAGAAAATGCCATCAGTTTTGCTCACACGCATTGAGGAACATAAAGGCATCTAGACATAACATATCCCTCAAAGTGTGAATATTTCTGTATTTTATGTTTTGTGGAATTTTGTGAAACCTAGATGGTTAAAAGGGACATTAATGAGCAGAACACTGTTCTGTGCATGCTGTGATTCATTACCATTGCATTTTCCCACGGACTGTTAAAATACAACTTCGGCCTCATCCTAAAAGCAAGAATTCTACTGCGATCTCAAGATAAGAAAATGAAAAATGGCGACAAAAAAGATCATGTTTTGAAATTCTTGCTGCAGATCACGTAGGAACAGTTAAAAAAAAAATAAGTATGTGTCACCAGCAATGTCATAGATGGAAGGTCTGGTTAAGTTAGTGGAAGTGATAGCCGCAGAGCGTCTGTTTGTTCTATTGGATGTAGAAATAATTCTGACATCTAAAAACACACTTGCAGAATAAAAGAAATAAATGATCGACTGCTTTAGGCTTGTTGCATGAAATCCCCAAAATTACACCACGCCGCATAATTCCAAGTCAGTTCGTGGGAAACAAAAATCCTACTGCAGGAGCACGGGTACACAAACTAAAGGAACGCATGCGGCTGTTTCGCATGGAACTGGTGTGTAAGTGCAAAATATGCCCTTGTATCCATTTAGCATTAAAATATAGCTCTAAATGACAGACTTGTTTTTTTATTGTAATAGAAATAATTATAACAATTATAACACTAATGATACTACTATTTTTCTCTTACTACTAATAACAATAATAATGCTGCATGGATATGCTTTTTTCTGTGCCTTTTAATGTGTGGAGGCTGAAAAAAGAAAGCTTCAGTTGTTTTTTAATGATTTTTTTTGTTAATCACCAACTGCAGATCATCTCTTGACATGTGTCCTGTGTGTGCTCCTGCCAACTCTGTGCTCAAGCTCCAATCGGACAGACAACTTACTCTTGTAATGTCTCCACTCCCTTCTCCTTGTACTGCAGCTCCTGCTTCATGAGTGCCAGCTCCCTCTTCAGCCTGGAAAGCTGAAAAAATACATCAGTCAAACACGAACAAGCAAGTACATTTGTATTTTGATCATACATAATGTTAACACGGAGACTCTTTCTAATGGCACACTGCTCAGGTCTATTTCTTTTATCACACTAAATTTGCATTTGCCACACAAATGGCTTTTTGAGATTACGCTCACGATTTTATTTTTGACGTAGTACTACAAAACAAAGTGAGTCCCATCCGGATATCAAAATCCAAATAATCAAACTGCATGCATCCAACCCAAAAACATCTAGTTAGGCTGTGGGGATGTGACTGAATTATTACTAAAATAATAGGATAGGTGGAGTCTAAGTAATTTATGTTAGTGAACATCTACTCTAGAAACGATCTCTTATGTTGACTTGTACCTCTCAATTCGGTTATGAGACAATGTCAATATAAGTCATAGGTTGGACACACAAGGAGATTTGTAAAACTGTACTGTGTAAACCTTGATATCCTAAACGATTAGGAATTCTTGTCACAAATGTAATACATGCTTTGTTGCTGGATTGCAACCTGAAACCAGAGATGTTATCACCACAATGGGAAAAAAGTAATAAATACATTTACCAAATATGTGGTTGTTGTACGTTTATGAAATCGAGTCTAACTCTGAAAAAGTTTTTATTGAACATACCTGTCTTAACTCACGATCTAATAACAATTCTACAATAAATATTTTTGAGGAACACACATTCATACAATCTTCACATACACCCAGCATTATGATGATGCCCATTTTTTCTACTCAGAGAAAAATTGTATTAAAAAATAAGAGGCCCAGCTTGCACAAAACTGTTGATCCCTCTGGAAAACGTGTTATCCATTTAGATTAAGAATGATAGGGCTTCACAAGGAGTCTATCTTCATTTGACTGACCCTTACATTTGATAAATCCATATTCCAAAAGCACAATATCAGATTGATTGTGCTTCTGTCACTTTAAGCAGGCTCACTTTATTTTGTGGACTTAAGTCTAGAAACACAAAAGGATGAAAGACAGAGTGCTGAAACTTTTCAAACACTCACCGCAAATATCAGATCTATGTTTAATCCATCAGTCTTTTGCTCATCATGCCACACTAGTTTGGACCCAGCCATTTGCAAATCAGTCTAGACCCTGTTCCCCTGGAAACAGTCCAGCCTGAACTGCCCGGCCAGGTCCTCCCTGGGCCAGAAACAAGCATCCTGGGAAGAGTTTCAGAGTATCACCCTTCATCAACCAGGCTTGAAACCAGTGGCATAATGAGCACGGACCCATGTCTGGGCATATCCTTCCAACTTGGGGCAACATTAGCAACACAAAAGAATGATGGATGGAGTGCTGAAACCCTTCAAACACTCACCCCAGTCACAGATCTAACAAGTCAGATGTCACTGTTGTTATGGATACTAAATCGAGATCTACAAATGGGAGAGTAATTCAAGAAATCCCATCACGTAGCAAACAATCTGAAGGAAGGCCAGCATTAAAATTCCATTTCATTAGCTCTGACTTTGTGGCCAGAATATGGTACTAGGCTCACAGACTCTGTGAACCATACCAACTTGCCTTTCATCTTAGCTGATTCAGGAGGTCAACTTTGACACCTGCTAAGGTGTACAACCAGGACTAAGTGGCTTATACTGCCAAGTAAAAGAAAATGTGAAGAGCATGTTGTGTTTTGTAAGAATAACAATTTCCTACTCCCTTTACCTCACAAAATTATTTTAGGTTATGGCATTGCTAAACTGTTGACAGGAATGCTGACGTTTCCCCATTTACATTTGGAACATTGAGAAATTATTTTTGGAAGCAGAGGAGCACAGATCTAAACAGTCCAGCTTGTATCTAGCTCAGGATGTCACAATCACATCAAGCACACTTTAAAGACCTTTCCCAGTCTCCCCAGTAAGCTAGATTCACCATAAAAAGCATGCACACCCAATCATTTATCTACAAGGTCTTCCCGCTCTACAAGTTATTCTGATACTAGAGCTTAGCTACCTGGAAGCGACCTGCCACCCACTGCATCCAATATAAATGATTAAATGATACAGCGCTTTGCACTTGAAGAGACCCCTTAAATAATCACATGTTTATCTTAAGAGCAGCCTTTGAATAGAGGGGTGACTAACTCAGAATGGTTCCAAAGCCTAGTCCTACCCGAGTATCTTCCCTTTCCAGCTTCGGCACTTCACTCCTCTCCCACTGCCCCACAACAAAGAGTTCTGAAGTAGTTACAACGCTCTGCTAAAAACATGAGGGCTAAGACTGCCCTTAAACAGATATACCTGTTGCAGCCTACCTCAAGCTATCAGAATACATGTTTTAATCTTTATTAATTTAATTAAGAACAGGGAAGTTCCTGTTCCCACCAAACAGTATAAATGTGACTACAGTCGTGGATGCTTACTTGCCTGCAAATGGAACAAATGACACCATATCTGTACATATAGGTAAACAGAAATCAAGCCACAAAATGTAAACCATATTTAATAGACCAGATAGTGCTGATTTGGTTCAGTCAAGCAGCCTCCCTGGGAATACAGCCATTTAAATGTTCCCAAACAAACATGTCTCTCCTTGTTAGTCACTGATAAATCGGTAGTGGGAAATTTTGATTGGAGAGAAAAAGTAGGGAGTACTGATGACGCAGAAAATGAAGGTTTTACATTTATTAGCGCATAAACGTAGTGCTGCAATAATCAAGTGAGACTTTAATCGAACTAATAAAGATTGTACGGGGACAAATGTGCCCTCAGAGTAGTTTGCCAACATTTATAAGCGTGCTTTATATAACGTGATGTATTAGAATTGTACCAATCTGACATAATCGTAAACGTGTGCCATGATTTGCTTGTTTGAAATGTTTTAACCTAGCACAACTTTAGTGGAGGCTTCGGCCTAGTTGCTTGTCTCACGGTTTAGATGCTCGTATTTTTCCAATGTGCTAATAAACGTGTATTCTTGCTTGAAGCTGTACTTTTCCAGTGAGATCGGTTCACATGCTTATCTTTAAGGTTTCGTGCCAGCCTGGCATCTTCTTCTTTGCTCCAAGGTCAATCTGCAGGTGCGGACAATGGAAGCTCTGAAAGTGAGTTAATTGGCAAAATATGTTGCAACTTGCGTTCCCGACTCCAAGGATAATGTATGCCTAGGTAGAAGCTTGTGAACTGTTGCTTTTGATTGGACAATTTGAAGCCAACCTATGAACCCTCCAATGGAAGACCCTACTGGATTTGAACTGTTGGTTATTTAAACCAGGTACACAAGAAGAAAGTAGCCATTAGACATTACAGCCATTTTGCGGACATCACGGACTTTGCAGCCATTATGGCCCATCTTGCCGCGATGCCATCTTGAATGAGACTTTGATGCTTTCTCTAATCGAGAGAAAGAGACTTTAAGTAATTCTCGCCCTAGAGACTTTAACTTTGATTCGTCCCTTTGCATGAAGTAGTAGTTTATCTTGCCGCTGTGAGGCAATTGCCCCGTCCACCCTGCCCCTTTGCCCCCGTCCCATGCTGATCGAATCCGGTACCTGTGAGACGAAGACTTCCTTGAATGCTGATTGAATTTGGTAAATATGAAAGGAAAATGTACAATTGCATTGTGTTTTCTTTTTAGGTAACCAACTGCTGATTTTTAATAAGAGCCCTAGTTAGGAGTTTTTCTAAATTAATGTTGTTAAATTGTTTTTGCATGAAGTCCCACATGCAGATGCTAATTTGAGGCTAGATGAGGATTCATTTGTTGCACGATGCAATTTGAGACCTTGTTATGCTGACTAATGTATGCAATTAGCCCATTACAGATTGTAGTCTTAGTAGTTTGTGTTGCTATCATCGAATGCATTGTTATTCAAATGCTGCATAGATTGCATCTTTTTCGCCGATATGGACAGCTATTAATGTTCATTTACATATATCATTTGGTGTTGAGACACATTTATATCGTGCTAGCTTTGTTAATATAGGGAAATAAATGCATTAACTTTGCATAAACTGGTGAGGTTATTCATGACTGAAAGGTCATGGTTCGCCGAAATGTTTTCTGGATTAATTGTGAAGTGTTATGTTGATCAGGGCATTGCTTATGTTCGCTATTGATTATTGATTTGATTAAATTGATTACTCTCGGGTGAAGAGTGCCCCACTTGGTCAAAAGATTCATCGACCCAAGAGCGTCCACATGCAGGTAAATTATTAGGTCGGAACGCTCTATCAGTAGATGGTAGCAGAGGACGGTTACGCCCTTTGGGACCCCCACTCGAGAGGTACATGGTGTTGGATTAACGGTTACGCCCTTTGGGACCCCCACTCGAGAGGTACATGGTGTTGGATTAACGGTTTCGCCCTTTGGGACCCCGCTCGAGAGGTTGAATTAAATTTTTCTTGGGTAAAACAGATTGAGAGAATGATGATGCCCTAAGTCCCCCGCGACTTTCCCGGGATCTCGGAGCTTGCGAATGGAGAGAATGGAGGTGTGAAATCGGCGTTGGCGGTACTAGTGACGGTATGAGTGAAGTTAGGGTTTTGCGCTTGCACAGCTTATTGCCGCAGATTGTATGAAAAGGTTGCGAGGATTTTAGAGAATAGCGGAGGTGCGACTCCGAGTGTAGGAGTAGGGAAGTCGTCGAACTTCATAGAGAATAGCGGAGGTGCGACTCCGAGTGTGAGAGTAGGGAAGTCGTCGAACTTCATGTGCGTGTGGCGCTTTGTGCAGGAAAAAGGTCCACGTGGTTGTTGTTGTTGAGACGGGCCCTGCGAGGTCAAGAGACTCCGGAGTATGTTGAAAAGTGTATGAGACACTTGTTTTATGTTGTGGTCTGGTCGGTTTAATAGGTTGACCGGGCGTGGTCAACGAGTCGGTACGTGTGTTAAGGGAGTGAAAGAAAACTTCGACTTCGGGCTTTGACAAATTCTAAGTGCACTAGAATAGATCATTGACAAGTTGAGAGCAGACTCTGCGGGTCAGGATTTGCTTGCGAAAGTGGGGACCGAGAAAGATGGAATAACTGCCGAGGCTAGTGAAAAATCCCTAAGGTCCTGAAGCGATTGTGTTACCCTTCCTGTAGTAAACCGACAGATCTGTTTTATTATTATTTGGTTGCTCGCGATACATGCTAGAAGTTGTTACGAGAGGAGCTGAGTGAAGGAGGACAAACCGCGAGGCTTTGTCAGCCGCAGTGTGTGTGAGTGTGACGTCACTAGGAGCCGCGCTGGGATAGGTTGGTTGTGAAGAAGGGTCGCGCACGGATTGGACGCAGTCCGTGGGGCTCGATTGGAAGGGGAAAGGCAAGCGAAGAGTATTCCGGGAATTAAAGTCACTTATTGATTACAAATTTTGTGAAATAAAAGACGAGAAAATGAAATTTTTTAAAGCATTAAAGAGTGCGATGAAGGGGGAGTCTTACATTAAAGCGAGGGTAGGAGAGGAGACGCCACCAGAAGGTACACCAGCTTACATTGTAATGGAGGAAAAGGGGGTAGCTCCGTGCCTTTGGCTAAAGCAATGGCACAAGCTGACAGAGAAACATGGGAGTGTAGCGTTCCCGATCCATGGGACATTCAATATAAGGATCCTAGAGAATTTGAGATTCGCGATGTACGACATGAAGGTACCTCCAAGGCCAGCACAGTTTGAGGCTCTAGCGATTTGGGAACTAATGGCTAGACAGCAACAGCAAAAGAAGTTCGAGACCAGAATAAGAAAGGTAGAAAAGACACTAGCGGACGCTAGGTGGGATAATGCACAGAAGGTGTGGAGGTCAGATATATTGCAGGGGATAAAATTGTTTCCCGCAATTGCTAAGGAAGAAGAGGCGACAGGCAAGAAAGCTACCTGTAAGACAAACAGGAGGTGTTCCAAAGATAGAGAAGACGAGTCAGAGGATGAGGAGTTCATCACTCAATTGCTGAACGACCGTCCACCACCTTATGCAGAGAATGAACAAGTTCCAAGTACCAGTTCTGCCCCTCCGGCACCGGTACAGAATAATGAAACCCCGAATTCAGAAACGCCATCGGGATCTAAGGACCCGAGTTTACTGTTCACCCCGCAGATAACCGCAGGTTAGGAGAATATATCCAGATGTGCCTATGTTGAAAACCGCAGAAAGTTATCAGCCGCAGGTCCCAAGGTACTACAGCAGTGACAACAGTACGGGAATGATTCTAGATCCAACCGTAATGGGAGTACAGAATGGTCGCAACCCAACATTGGCACAAGCTGAATCAACCCAGCTTTTGATGCCTCAAAAACAGATGCAGGGGGGAACCGCACATGCTCAGATGACGGGGAGTCAGACGGGCATGCCGGCAATGATGACCCATAGTGTGGGAATGAACATGCCTCAGAACCTGGGGAATGGACAGAACCCAGATGCGATATCCCTACCCATTACTGTAGGTCCGCCGGTACCTTTGTACATTCAGCCTAACTCAGGTATGAGCGGTCAGGGATCAGTGATGCAGAGTGGGACGGAAAGGAGGTGCATAGAAAACACTCCAGAGACCACTCCGATAGCGGCTCAGCCAACCAGATCTGGGTCCTTGATGGAGTTTAGTCCCATATGTGCTCAGTCAACAGTGGTGAGGTCGAGTCCCCCACTGATGATACCGCTATCATCGAACACTGAAAAGTTGCCGCAACCATCAATGGCAGTCGATGTGAATGCTACACTGATGGGGTTGAATGCGCAACAGCTGACACAGTGGTTCAACAGTCTGAATTCCACACAAAGCTCAGCCAGTGGGAAGGGAGAAGACTATTTGAATAAGGTCAGGTTGAACATGGAAGCAGAAGAATTGGTGGAAGGGACTATGGGTTTGAATAGGTTAGAGTCCTACTCGGAAGAAGAGCTGAGGTATCTATGTCCCAGGATTACGAGAGAAGTGAACAAGGTACATAGAAGGTTGCAAGAAACAGCTGACAAAAACGGGGTTGAGATAGGCAAGACAAAACACTTGAGCAGGAGCTATTGACTGGATTTCGGGACCACAGACTTTGAACACATGAGGTCAGCAGGCATGAAAACGCACCTTAGAGAATTGCTGCAGAGTGCACAAGTGTGGAGGTGCTTAGACAAGTGGGAGAGCAGATGGGCAAAGAAAAAGGAAAAGAAGAAAGACAGTGTCCCAGGGCACAAGGAGAATAGACCACAGAGTAGTGATGCAATAACCATGTTACCGATGAGGGAGACAGCAGGGGGAAAATTAATACATGTACCGTGGCACAGAAGTGACATTCAGTCTTTTACGGATGATTTTCCCAAACTGAGAGAGAAACCGATTGAATGGTATCAACAGACTGATAGGTTTGTGAAGCTTGCAAAATGTCTTTGGGAAGACCTGAACACCCTCTTTGAGATTGTGGTTCCGGCAGACTTGTGGGAAGACTGCAAAAGGGCTGTAGGTTGGCCGACAAGTGAACCAGAGAGGGACAGGGATACGGGTGCACCATCACCTATGGTAATGAGCTTGTACTATAAGGTGATTGAGCATTTGAAGACGAAGGTTGCCGCGAAAAATGTGGATTGGCAGAAGATTGATCGAACTGCCCAAGAGGCTAAAGAGTCGATTCATGCTTACTATGAGAGGTTGTTGAAGGCGTTCAAGAACTACAGTGGCACGGAAACAATAGAGGCGAAGGACATGCTCCATTTTGTGTTTAGATTTGTGGAAGGGCTGAGACCAGAGATAAGTCAGATGATAAAGACGCATTTGATTTGTTGGCAGTCGAAACCGATTGATGAGGTGTTGAATTATGCGAAATACTGTAGCGACGAAATTGAAGTGAAACAGAAAAGGTTGAAAGAGAAAGTGATGGTGATGCAACTTAAAGCAGCTCAGACAGGTTTGCAAGGATTGCAAGGGTTCCAACAGCAGATACCGCAGCCGCAGCCGCAGGGAAATATGGTGTTTCAGCCACAGGTGAGAGGCAGAGGCAGAGGAGGCTTTGGGAGTAATGGTCCGGATTTGAACACTGTTGCGATTCCGAATGGTGTGCAGGCAATGAAAAGGGTAATGCCGTGTCACGTGTGCGGAATCGTCGGACATTGGAAACGCGAGTGCCCGATGATGGTGCAGGAAGGTGCAGGTGTTGGTCAGCAAAACAATGATGTCAATGCATTCCAGACAATGAGGGGACCGAAAATGAGAGGTCCAAACCCAAATTTTCAGACCATAAATCAGCTGCAAGGATTACAGCCCATGCAGCCGCAGCAGATGCAGATGACGCAAATGCAGCCAATGCAACAGCAGTTTCCCATGGTACCTAATCAGCAAATGCAAATACCTTTGGCACCAATGAATCAGCAGCAAGTGATGGTTCCTCCACAGGTCTCGGGTCAGGTAATGAGTACAAATGACACAGTGCAACAGTTCCCATTACACAGTGAGAATGGAATAAACAATGTATGGGAGAGTGAAAGTTCAGATGAGGAGGGAAATTGTGTGCTTGCAGCATCCTTGGAAGTTGATCAAAAGGGTCCGTATGTGGAGGGAAGAGTCATGGGTCATCGTGTTTCATTCTTGGTTGACACAGGAGCCACACGCTCAACTGTTAGGAGCATTGAAGTGCCAAATTTGCCACTCTCAGGGAGAACAGTTCAAGTAGTGGGAGTAGCAAACAGGCACCTGACGAACCCAATCACAGATCCAGTACCAGTCAGAATTGGTAATTATCAAGGGGCACATAATTTTGTGGTATGTGACTCAAGCCCGATAGCACTGTTAGGGAGAGACCTATTGTGCAAATTGGGATGTTCGATTATGTGTTCGAACGATGGAATTAGAATTCAGACGAGCAGTGACGGGGAAGAAGAGGACAGTGTAGAGGAGGATGAGATGGAAACTGTCGATGAAGAATATCCTCTAATTAACCTTTTTCCGATGATAACTGAAGGAGATATTCCAGCTGAATTACGGGAGACAGTCAGAAAAGAAGTGTGGGATATGACAGGAAAGGAGGTGGGATTGGTGAAAGGAGTGGAACCAGTGAAAGTGACCGTAAAACCCAATGTAACCTTTCCCCAGACCCCACAATACCACATGGCACAAGACACCCTCATGAAAGTCGCCCAACTAATTGACGAGTTTGTAAAACAGGGAGTACTGAGAGAAGTGTTAAGCAGTCCATGTAATTCACCAATTATGGGACTAATAAAGCCGAGTGGAAAGGTCCGAATTGTGCAGGACCTGAGGAAAATAAACGACATCATAGTTAAATGCTGCCCTGTAGTACCGAATCCAGCTGTAATAATGTTTCAAGTCCCTTGCGATGCCGAGTGGTTCTCAGTCATCGACTTGTCACAAGCATTCTTTTCGGTGCCTCTTCATGAGGACAGCCAATTTCTCTTTTGTTTCAAATTCTTAGACAGAGTTTACAGTTGGTGTCGAATTCCTCAAGGGTTTTCTGAGTCACCGTCAATTTTCAATCAGATTCTAAAGAAAGACTTGGAAGCGTTAGAATTGCCATTCGAGTCAACTCTAGTACAGTACATTGATGACTTACTGATTGCATCTAAGACAGAAAGTGGCTGCACAGCCGACACTATTGCTCTACTGAACCATTTGGGAAGGAACGGACACAAGGTGTCTCCTTCAAAATTGCAGTTCTGTCAGAAGAAAGTGAAATATTTGGGTCACCAAATAGAGAAAGGGTCACGGAGAATAATGAAGGAAAGAATAACAAGTGTACTTCAAATGAGTCCACCAAAGACGAGAAGGGAGGTGAGGAAGTTTTTGGGGATGGTGAGCTACTGTCGCCAGTGGATTCCTAACTTCTCAGCTCTAGCAAAGCCTTTACTGAAACTGACCCAGAAGGATGCATTGGATGAAATTGAATTGAAAGGAGATGAGATGGATGCTTTTATTGAATTGAAAGAATGCATGTGTAGGGCTCCAGCTTTAGGTATGCCTGATTACACAAAGCCTTTCACATTGTTTTGTCATGAACGTGATGCATGTTCCCTGTCTGTCTTGACCCAAGCCCATGGTGGCATAAACAGACCAGTAGCGTATTTTTCAGCTACTTTGGATCCGGTCGCAGCAGCACTGCCAGGGTGTTTGCGCGCCATAGCAGCAGTTGGTATCAGCCTCACTCAGAGTGAAGGAATAGTGATGGGACATCCAGTAACAGTCATGGTCCCTCACTCAGTTGAGATACTTTTGACCCGCTCCCGAACGCAACACATGACCGGAGCAAGACTCACAAGGTATGAAACAATAATTCTGGGCTCACCGAATGTGCAGCTGAAAAGGTGCACTACGTTGAATCCAGCAACCTTGCTTCCCGGTGAAAATGCTGAAATTGAGAACGCTGAAGACGTCGAGCACGACTGCCTTCAGGTGACTGAATTTTGCACAAAACCACGACCTGACATTAAGGATACTAAGTTTGATGAAAATGACCAAATTGTTTTTGTTGATGGGTCATGTTTAAGAGATGCATTGGGAGTATTGAAAGCAGGATATGCTGTATGTACCGTAACAGGTGTCTTGGAAGCGTCCTGGCTTCAAGGAGTCTATTCTGCACAAGTAGCAGAGCTTGTAGCCCTTACAAGAGCATGCCAACTGTCTACATTGATGAAGGTTACCATTTACACTGACAGTCAGTACGGGTTTGGAATTGTGCACGACTTTGGGCAACTATGGTCACAGAGAGGTTTCCTGACATCTTCAGGGTCCCCAGTGAAAAACGGGGAGAGAATAAGGGAATTGTTACACGCCATTCAGATGCCAGCCGAAGTTGCAGTGGTAAAGTGTAGTGCTCATACAAAAGGACAGGACTATGTTTCCCTGGGAAATACATACGCGGATCAAGTCGCAAGATTTTGTGCCTTGAACTGTATATTGCTCAGGGATGAATGGAATCTGATAAGTGAGCCTGAGCTCGAACCAGCTGAAGCATTTGCCTTGAAGGTCGTAGATACAATGGATGAACTAAAAGCACTACAGAATAGCGTCAGGGAGGAGGAAAGGGTTTCCTGGATTAAGTCACAATGTACAAAGAGACCAGATGAGTTATGGGTTTCAAATGAGGGAAAATTTGTCTTACCAAATAGTCTCTTATCGCAGCTAGCGCGGTTCTATCATGGGCAGGCTCACCTAGGGAGAGATGCCATGATAAGATTGTTCAAAACTGATTGGTTTAACCCCAGATTCCGTCAAGTTGCAGAAGCAGTTTGCCATCGTTGTGTCACCTGTCAGCAGATGAACCCAGGAAAGGGAACAGTTGTGAACATGGGCCACATTGGCAGGGCAGGAGGCCCGTTCAGCAGAATGCAGATGGACTTTATTGAGATGCCTGTGCATGGAGGTCTGAAGTATGTGTTGGTGATTGTGTGCATTTTTAGTCACTGGATTGAAGCATACCCCACACGTAGAAATGACAGCCTTACAGTTGCAAAACTATTGTTGAGGGAGTTGATACCACGTTTCGGATTCCCGATCTCTTTAGAATCAGATAGGGGAAGTCACTTCAATAACGAGGTGATAAAGTTACTTTGCGCAGCGCTGAACATTGAGCAAAAACTGCATTGTAGTTATCGCCCTAAAGCCTCAGGACTGGTGGAACAAATGAATGGTACACTAAAATCCAGAAGGGCGAAAATATGTGCATCGACAAATTTGAAATGGCCTGACGCATTGCCTTTGGTGTTAATGTCAATGAGAAACACCCCTGACAGAAAGACTGGATTGTCCCCGCACGAAATTCTCATGGGCAGGGCCATGAGACTTCCTGCAGTTCCCGCAAACGCGCTTTTGAATATTACAGATGATATGGTGTTAGACTACTGCAAAGGTCTGGCTGACGTGGTTCGCTCTCTCTCTCACCAGGTGGAAGCAACCACCTTGCCACCGATCCAAGGTCCAGGACACACACTGAAAGCAGGTGACTGGGTCGTGATAAAGAAGCACGTGAGGAAGTCGTGTCTGGAACCCCGTTGGAAAGGCCCTTTCCAAGTGATCCTGATGACCACTACCGCTGTGAAATGTGCGGGAGTTCCCAACTGGATTCACGCCAGTCACACAAAGAAAGTGTTGTGTCCAACAGATGAGGAAGTTGAAGCGCTGAAACTGCCAGTACCTGATAACAAAGTGCCGAGCGCTGAGACTGAGCAAAACAGAACTAGAAGCGAACAGGCAGAAACAGAGGAGAGAGAAATATTCTCCGAGGACGAAGCAACCGATTCACTTGGGGAAGACCAAGGAGAAGCCTCAGACAGCGACGAAGCAGCTGAAGGTAACAAAGAGCCTGAAGCAGCTGAAAGTGACACAGAGCCTGAAGAAAGTAACGGTGACAAAGGGCTCGAAAGCAGTGAAGAAGCAGGAGAGCCTGATCAGAGGAGGGCTTTCCCAGAAGCAGACGGTACAGAAAAAGAAAAGGAAAACCTGATTGACTCCCCAGAAGGAGGGGACAAGGCAGAACAGAACGAAACTGTTCAAACTTCTTCAGAAGAGATCGCGGGTCCATCAAGTGGACACAGTGCAAAGAGAAAACAGAGCATATCACCAGTAAAACTAAGAACTAGAGAAAAGTTGAACGACAGTGAAGGGCCAAAAGTGAAAGAGAAAAGAAAGGAAGTGTCTGTCGTGGTACCAACATCAAGTGAAGAAAAAGACTTGACCAAAGAGGAAAGTACCAGTGAGGCAGAATCAAAGAGAGATGCAAAATTGAAAAGGAAAAGAATACCAAACAGGAGGTATTCCGGTCCAGAATGGGCATATGCAGTCAATGACGATTGGACCGACGAATTTGTATCTCTTAGCCTCGAGAACGAAGAAGAAGAGATACCAATAGAAAAGAAAAGTTTTATGGACACTGTTGATTGAAAGGCTGGTAAATGACATTGCTTGCTATAATCTAACGTGATACAACCAGCTGAGACATTGCTAAAAACCGGATGAGACATTTGCTAACTTGATAAGACTTTGATAACCTGATAGACTCTTAAACCTGATTTGAGACAACGTTGCCAACTTTGAAAAAAAAAAAAAAAAAAAAAAAAAAGGACTGAGTTATTGCCGAATTGAGACTTTGCTGCTAACCGATAAGTGACTGGGCTCCTGAAGAAAACTGTGTGAACATTGCGCTCGTTCCGCTTTGTAACAAATTGCTAAATCGTTTCTTTTATAAGTGTTTTCAGCTCTCTGATTCTATACAGATCATGACTACACAAAACAGTAGAGTGAAATATTGTAAATATGCGTGTATAGGTTTGATAACTGCATGTGTACTAATAATAATGGCAATAGTGCTTGGAATGCATGGTAAGGGTGAGAATGAGAAAATTGATGCTTCTACTTTTGCTCCTATTGCTGTCACTGAACTAACCGCATTGAAAAGACTAGAATTAGATGAGAGACACTTGCATGATAAGAAGGAACTTTCGTATAATGTTTTCTATCGCTTGCTAACAGAATATGTTGAGACTATGGATGCGAAAGATTGTTATGTGTGTACACAGATACCGACATCGGTAACGGAAGGGGTGACTTATCACCACATGCCTCTTACATATGGGATTACATGTAGTTTAGTAACTTCTAGATTTTATGGTCAAACCAACATACAGTATTTTTACTCAAATTATGTTACCTTTGCATATGTTCCTATAATAACGCAATTAAGCCAGATTGCTAAAGATTGGGATGCTAAAATAATGAGGGAATTTTTCGAGCAAATGCAACCTTTTGAAACAGCTCACGCTCATAGGAGAAACCTTACCTGCTCGCTCACTGCAGTAGAAATAAGCTTTTTAGATCGCACAGATGATAGAAGGGCACAAATGAATGCGAAATTAGAAAAGGAGCTACATAAGAGGACTTCAGTAGATAATTATGCTTTTGCCGCAATAAAAACACAAGGGAAAATAGCTTTAGATGCTTGGCATGTAGGGAAATTTTGTATATATCGTGGTGAGTCTTATTATGATAATATTTTTGTGGGTGCGAGTGAATGTAAACACACGTTTATCTTTAAGGCCAAATGGACATTCATGCTGAACGGACTTGACCCTGTCATACCGGGTGTATATTACATTTGTGGGTATAATGCCTATTATCGTCTTCCCAAGGGATGGTGGGGGAGATGTTATTTGGGTATAGTATTCCCAAAGGTTTATCAACTGGATGACCTATTGGTGATTCCAAAGACGTCTGGATCTCATCGTATCCAGAAAAGAGAGACCGCAGCTGCTGTGGTAGGAGATATATTCAGAGCCATGATTCCTTCATTGGGAGTTGTGTTGAATTCCATCAAAATAAGAAAGTTGTCTACTATAGTGGATAACATGTTGACAAAGTTTTCAGGTGCTATAATCCTGATGGATGCTGAACTTGCAGCAGAAAGAGCTATGACTCTTCAAAACAGGCTTGCCCTAGACATTCTTTTAGCAAAGGATGGCGGCGTTTGCAAAATGCTTGGTGCGCGTCACTGTTGCACGTATATTCCAGACAACAGTGTGAAAATTAAAACAATGCTTGCAAATTTGACAAAAGAGAGTGCAGACTTGAAGGAATTGAAAGAACCAGGAGTTTGGGAGAAGGTTGGAAAGGGAATTGCTTCAGTGGGAAATTGGCTTGGTGGAATTTGGAATGGAATACTACTGAAAATAATACAGGGAATTCTAATAGTTCTAATTTGCATCTTTGGGATTTGGGGAATAAAGAGGGGAATATTAATGATAATGGAAAGAATTAAGAGAAGGAAGGAAGAGAGAATGATGAAAAGAATGGCAGAAGAATACAAGGCAAGAACAAGGGGAACTAAAAGGCAAAGAGAACTGACAGAATTTTAATGGAATAAAATTTGTGGGAATGGTTTTGTGTGATGACAAATAGTCATCAGAGGAGGGATTGATGACGCAGAAAATGAAGGTTTTACATTTATTAGCGCATAAACGTAGTGCTGCAATAATCAAGTGTGACTTTAATCGAACTAATAAAGATTGTACGGGGACAAATGTGCCCTCAGAGTAGTTTGCCAACATTTATAAGCGTGCTTTATATAACGTGATGTATTAGAATTGTACCAATCTGACATAATCGTAAACGTGTGCCATGATTTGCTTGTTTGAAATGTTTTAACTTAGCACAACTTTAGTGGAGGCTTCGGCCTAGTTGCTTGTCTCACGGTTTAGATGCTCGTATTTTTCCAATGTGCTAATAAACGTGTATTCCTGCTTGAAGCTGTACTTTTCCAGTGAGATCGGTTCACATGCTTATCTTTAAGGTTTCGTGCCAGCCTGGCATCTTCTTCTTTGCTCCAAGGTCAATCTGCAGGTGCGGACAATGGAAGCTCTGAAAGTGAGTTAATTGGCAAAATATGTTGCAACTTGCGTTCCCGACTCCAAGGATAATGTATGCCTAGGTAGAAGCTTGTGAACTGTTGCTTTTGATTGGACAATTTGAAGCCAACCTATGAACCCTCCAATGGAAGACCCTACTGGATTTGAACTGTTGGTTATTTAAACCAGGTACACAAGAAGAAAGTAGCCATTAGACATTACAGCCATTTTGCGGACATTACGGACATCACTGACTTTGCAGCCATTATGGCCCATCTTGCCGCGATGCCATCTTGAATGAGACTTTGATGCTTTCTCTAATCGAGAGAAAGAGACTAAGTAATTCTCGCCCTAGAGACTTTAACTTTGATTCGTCCCTTTGCATGAAGTAGTAGTTTATCTTGCCGCTGTGAGGCAATTGCCCCGTCCACCCTGCCCCTTTGCCCCCGTCCCATGCTGATCGAATCCGGTACCTGTGAGACGAAGACTTCCTTGAATGCTGATTGAATTTGGTAAATATGAAAGGAAAATGTACAATTGCATTGTGTTTTCTTTTTAGGTAACCAACTGCTGATTTTTGATAAGAGCCCTAGTTAGGAGTTTTTCTAAATTAATGTTGTTAAATTGTTTTTGCATGAAGTCCCACATGCAGATGCTAATTTGAGGCTAGATGAGGATTCATTTGTTGCACGATGCAATTTGAGACCTTGTTATGCTGACTAATGTATGCAATTAGCCCATTACAGATTGTAATCTTAGTAGTTTGTGTTGCTATCATCGAATGCATTGTTATTCAAATGCTGCATAGATTGCATCTTTTTCGCCGATATGGACAGCTATTAATGTTCATTTACATATATCATTTGGTGTTGAGACACATTTATATCGTGCTAGCTTTGTTAATATAGGGAAATAAATGCATTAACTTTGCATAAACTGGTGTGGTTATTCATGACCGAAAGGTCATGGTTCGCCGAAATGTTTTCTGGATTAATTGTGAAGTGTTATGTTGATCAGGGCATTGCTTATGTTCGCTATTGATTATTGATTTGATTAAATTGATTACTCTCGGGTGAAGAGTGCCCCACTTGGTCAAAAGATTCATCGACCCAAGAGCGTCCACATGCAGGTAAATTATTACGTCGGAACGCTCTATCAGTACCAACTTACGTCTTGGAGGCACAATCGATATTGTCTCAGTCTAGCGCATCACTGTTATTTTCTCTGTAGAATGATCAACTTGGAAACTAGCTAACTCCTCTGGTGGCTGATTTGTCAGCTCGAGACAGGAAAGCTGAATATATCACACTATGGTCATAAGATAGCATTGATGCACACTAGGTGGTATTCTCACTTTTTGACATGGTCACCTCCACTTTTTGTCTGGTACCTGATGTCATTTTGACTGAAAATGCACTGGGTTCCTTCTAAGCAGGTCCCCAGTGCCAGATCTCTTACCCTAAAACTCTGAAGTTGTTCCCCGGTTGTTAATACTTTTGGCACCCCTGTAAATCCCTAGTAAATGGTACCCCTTATGCCTAGGACATGGGTACCAAAGAGGGTCCCCAAAGACTGCAGTACGTATTGTGCCACCTTCGAGGACCCCTCTGCTAGCACATGCAAACTGTCACTGCAGGCTGCGTGTCTTGGTGCAGCAAAAGTGAAAACACAACATGGTGCAAACCCTGTGTGCCATGTTCTCTAAACACTGCATGCAATATATGTAAGTCACCCCACGGCAGGCCTTATAGCTGTAAGTCAGGGTGCAATATATCACATGTGAGGACATAGTTGCAAGAGCAGATATGCACCTGCTGTGTCTTAGTCAATTCCTAGGCAAAGTGAGTGAACAGGGAAGCCATTTTAAGTAAATGTGCCGGACACTGGTCAGTACGCGTTCCCCAGCTACATGGTGGCTTCACTGAAAATAAGGATGTTGGGTATCAAACATTTTGTATAGAGAAACCCTCACAGAAGGTTTTATAATACCTTCACCCAGAGGGCACCTTAGCGGTGCCCCTTCAAAACCTACCATCTACCTGTGTGCTGGCTGACTAGTTACAACTAGCCAACCACCAAGAGACAGGTTTCTGACCCCTAAGGGCGAGAGCCTTTGCTCTCGGGCAGTCAGAAACAAAGCCTGCTCTGACAGGGATGTTAGCACCTCCCTCCCAACAGGATGACCTGCAATTCTGAATTCCAAAGCAGGGGGCTTCAAAGAAGCCCACCACCCTTGGTAAGCAGATCTGGCTTCCCTCAGAAAGGAGACACCGACCCCCTGTCCCAGGGCCCATTTGTCACTTGGACAGGCGGGAAAGTTAGTAGTCAGTAATACGTGTCCACTCTGAGGTCAGTTCAACCCTACCTACAAGGTGGTCTGCCTGATGTGAACACGAATTTTGATAGTCTGTCATCTTGGTTATGGCAGAACTATGAACTCTAGGAAAGGGTTATGCCCACTTCCTACAAGAAGTGATCATATGCGGGGGGGGGGTAATGACCCCAAGGATAAGTAACCTATTGGCTACTACCCTACACTCCCCTAAATTCAGTATTTAGGGGAGCTCCTGGTACTAGGAAATCAGGTCCTGCTGACCTGAAGGATGGACTCCAGAGAAGCACAAGGCAAGAACTGAAGACCAGTCACTGACTCTGCACCAACACCGCCAGCTGCCTGCTGACTTCAACAATTGCAAGAAAGACGCCTCGTCCTCCAGCTGCTGAAACCTCCAAACTCCCAGGAGGACTGCCAACCTTTACCCAAGCACAAGTAACTCCAGTGGAGTAGATAAGCTACTTCCCTGCACCTTACAGGCATCGAGGAAACACTTAAGAGGACTCCGGACCACTAAAACCTGACACTGAACAGCATCACTGCACTCGTGCCCTCTAGACATAGTTGAAGTGGGCTAACAGTGCCAGCATGGCCCCCAGCTTCTCCAGAGACAAAGTCCATCATGGGTTTCCCCACTGCGACCATCACACCAATGCCTGCAGCCTCTATGTGCAGGCACCCTCTACCATGACCTCCTCTGGTGACAGGAACCTGGCAGTCCACTGCAACTCTGTACCCGTCTGCCCCAGACCGAGGAGAAGAGGACCACTAGTGTCCCCAAGTCCCCAAGCCTTGTGAGATTTGAGCCCACTTGTTGGTTTGGTCGGACTGGCCCCCCAACACTGGGCCGGGGGAGGGGTTACGAAGGGGGGCCTGCCGCTGAGCAATCACTGCTGAGTACCCGTTTGCTGTATTTGTTTTTCCTCCATAGGATTGCATAACAGCTTAAAATAATTGCACTAAGTGTCGACTTTTCAACACTGATAATTTCTCATGCAAAACGTACTTACCTGATTGTATTGGCTCTGGTGCCTAAACACATATAAAGATACCTGTTTTTTTAATAAATTGGTGTGGATCTCCCTATTGAGTCAGGATGGAAGGAATGGCGAGAAGGATGAGGGAGGGCAATCTAAGCACTGGCGAAACAACAATGGGGAAGCAGGACAATGGATAGGGGGTGGTCAGTGATGGGGAAGAGAAAGTACAACTGAGGGTGAGTGGTGATGGGGAAGAAGAAAGAACGGCAACTGAGGGAGGGCAAGGGGAGAAACAGGCAAGAAAGAGGAACATGAAGAACACAAAGACAACTGGAAAACACATGCAAGCTTGCAGAGTGCTTGACCAAATAGAAGAAAGTAGCGCGTGGAAAGGGAGCAGTGTAAGGACACAAGTAATGGGTCCATGATCCAGGGCAGGGACAAACGGTAAAAGAGGAAGGAAAGCACGAGGAACCTGATGAATAAGAAATAAGCAAATGAGAGTAACAAAGGCAACCAGTGTTAACTCAGTGGGCTTAGAGCCTGCCCGTTACTTAACAATATACCTCGCAACAGCCGGAATAAATGCTGTCTTGGCCAAGACCTAAACAATGGCCTGAAGTGCAGTAAAACTAGAATCACATGCACGTATTGACAAAAACTGATGTGCAATCTACATCACCCACAAGGCCATTCACAAACAAAACTAAGTGTAACTCTTATTCAGCGCAAGAGAAATGTAGCAAGTAAATACCACAAACAATGAAGAGACAAGATATGGGGACATACAGGCCTGCAGAATGGGAACACCTAAGGTGTTAAAATCAAAGCACAATAGGTCACTAGGCGGCATGCACTTGTGGGGAAACTTTGTAAATACCATTCGTAGACATTGCACCCTTACCTCATTCAACTTCCGGCTTGTACAGCTGCTCTGCCTTGCATACCTACTCTTGTGATGGAAAGTACAGAATATAGGAAAAGGAGGTTCAGCCAAAGCACAAAACTAAAACAACACCTAACCAAACTGTGAATGTATGCAACTTCACCTTCAAAACCGACACCATCAACGACTTTCTTGTTGCACCCAGAATAATTCCCCTAAAGAAATGGCCTTACAAGTCAAGGCTGCCATGTAGAGGCTATGATACTTTCTTACTAGTCTTTTGCTCAAGGTAATCGGACACAAGCAGTGCCTCAAAAAAACATCTGCCATAAGTCACAGCAAAAAAGCAGAGGGAATGTTACATCTGTGGTTTCTGCTCGGAAGAGCCACCACTAAGGTAAAACAGCCACAGGGGACCAGTTACCTACTTAAATGGCAAAGGAAGTACCAGCCTCAATATCAGGCTGGAATGGATAGGATTCCAAATTGGAAGCAGCCTAGTTGTGTTCTACACAACACTACCATGTTACAAGCTACAACTCACAACTCCAACCCCAACATGTGACAGAACAAAAAACAAAAACAACAAGATACAAAGGAGATGGAACTATTCATGTCAGGGGCTCTTCAAGAAATAGCAGAAGTTGGGCAAATAATGAACAAACCATTGCAAATCGCTTGATAGTCTTAGTCATATATTAGTGAGGGGAGCTTCTTTGTCTTTCTCCCTGTTATATGTGCAGGTTATCATTGGGTTATCCTCCTCCTTATTGTTGGGTTATCTAGTCAATGGATCTTTCTGAAGTGCAGGTACTGTGCTGGCCTGAGCACACAGAAGTGAGGAGGATGGTATACAATTAGGAGCCCCAACAATCAAGGCACTACTAACTATTAATTCCATTTCAGCAAACCCACACACCCCCTAAAGATTTATACTGCGCTGTAAAAGCTACATTAATTTTCTACTGACACAGTTCCCTAAAAGTTATGAGCTGAATATCTAAGCAACCAGATGTATGGTGCTCTGCTGTCCAGCACTTACGTGCAGTGCCTAGTTTGGCTCGTTAAATACATGGGATTATGTTAAAAGCATAAGTGACTTAATCAGCTGGGCTTACTCCATCTCCCAGAGCAAGCAGAATCCTTAAGACACAATGCCAGGGTGTGCAAGGGTAAATAGTTGGAGGTACGAAGCTGTGGGAGCAAATGGAAAAAGAAGGATGTAAAAGCAGTTCTGATGACCCAAAAGACCAAAACTACAGTTCAATATCAAATATTCATTTCATAGTCAAAATGTTCAGTCTTGTACAATCACGTGCAGACATTCTTGCTAAAAGCCAACTGACCATATCAAGCTCAAGTGTGGTTCACACACTCTAGAATAAGGGGGTACAACCTTGGTCCAGGAAGGCTAGAACCATGCATTTTTTTTTTAGGATTACCACTCACTATTTAATTATACCCCACTCAGTTTTAACACATGTAAATGCATCTTTAGAGGATATCCTTCAAGTATAGCATTAATCTGTCGTCGCTGGACGTATGCTGGACACCCAGCTTCTTGAAGCACAGAATATGCACTTTGAACAATGGACCAACCTCAAAATGAGGCAGATAAGGACAGATTAGCCATTTTCATCCAACCATGCCAATAGGCTAATCCTGACACCATCAAGCACCCCTTCGAAGCATAAGTATTAAATAAATGGGAATTAAAAGTTTTTCCTAAAATTATGAATTATCTTTCCCATCTAAGATGGCCTAAACTGCAACACTGGATCAGTTCCAGTCATGTTTGTATCACTTGTTAAACAAATACCTCAGTAGCTTAATCTCTTGTATCTTCTCTTTTGGCCACATTTGGTACATTTAAACCAATGAGGCACAAATAACCATCAAGAGACAGAAAGGCGCTAACCTCAACGCTGACTTAATGCTTAATACAAAGGCTGCTGGATGTTGCAAAGCTACATAAAATACATATGATAGAAAGAATCTCTTATTTCAATGCCTCTCCCTAGGCACTTGTCTTTAAACTGCAGTCCGCCTCTTTCCCAACTAGTAAAGAATTTCGGAGTCTTCATAGATGTTAACCCACATTGACTGCACAAATAAACAGACGTTATTACCTCATGATTCCACCTTACAACTCCTTTTAGAAGTAAGTATTTCAATCGTTTCCCTCAAAGAATTACTGCCATAATAGCAAAAGCAACATCTGACCTGGATCAAGCGAACAGCCCCGAAGTCTTCATCACTTCCTACTTTTAAGTCTTAAAAGAGATTGAAAAGCTACAGCTTGATTACTTTTCTACATGGATCCAAGAACCTATATTGCCCTGAAATATTACCTGGCTATTCGTTTCTAGTTAAAGAGAGAGTTGCCTTTAAAGCGCAATGTATATCACAGTGGAAATCTACAATACAGGACCTAAATTATTACAAATAAAATTACCAGTCAGGAGCAATCATTTCCTTTGCATTTCTCATCAGACTTCTTTTTTTCCATTCTTTGCACAACCAATGGGAAAAATGTTCTCTGCAGAGGCTCCCATGGGATGCTGTTGTGAAAAACACACTGCACCGCTCTTGGTCACCAGGCCTTTCCAGAGGATGGTGAGCAGTTATCCAACTCACAAGCTCCTAAGTAACTATTCCCAGAACAGACATCTTTACTGAATTGATCCAGTGAGCTCAATCTCTATTCCATCAAATTACTTTCCTAGAATAATCAACCAGCGAATATTTAAAATCAAAAGAAACTGGCACGTATTATACCGGGAAATAATGTTTCTATACTAAGAACAACAGGACCAAAGCAGCTAACTTAAGAAATAAAAAAATGATAACCCTGTAATCAAACCCATGCAAAAATATGCTGCAAAATGAAAAGATGAAACTACCACTCCCGAAAAACCACTGCATCTAGATGTTATTGTCCAAGTAAGGACCTAATTTTGCCAACCTTCTGCTCTATTATATTCTGAAGCCAAACAAGCTTTTTTTTTTATCGGTCATCTATGCACATAGGAAAACAAATGACCAACCACTCGTTTGCACCCCAACGAAGCACAATACAATGCACATGCATGCACATTCTTAATAGCTAACCTTCCAGTAGAAGCATACGTTTGGGCAAGTTATGCTCACTAATTAACATTTAAAGAATGCATACTGCAGAACATGCTTACAAGGCTTTTGATGAAGATTTGGAATTGTTCACTGGAAGAAAAGGCTTAACTTTACTATGGTTACGCACTGGATGCATATCAGGGGTTAAAAACATAGGGCCTTAAGGGCTGGAATTCTGCCAGATTTTAAGGATAGCAATATAGTTAGAAATGAGGTTTCTGGTTGTCTGAGTATGTACCCTGTACAAGCAGGAACTACCACTCTAGAGAGGGAACGCTAGATACACACTTGAAGATAACCTGTGCTCACCCTCGGGTAGCGTGGTACAGAGCAGTCCGGCTTATCCATAGAGGCAATATGCAAAGTATACACACAGTAACACAATGAAAGTACCAAAAAAGACTCCACACAGGTTTAGAAGAATAGACAATAGTTTTATACAAGACCAACACAATGAAAATCCAATAAGTAGAAGTCGAGTTGTGAATTTTTAAAGAATAAAAGAGTGCTAGAGCTTAGAAGCAAATAGCGCATATGGGGTTACTTTAGGTCGTGCTGGACTGGTGCACAGTCAAAGTTCAGGTGTACTTCTGTGTAGCAAAGGCCTGCTACAGGACTCACACAGGCCCTGGTGAACAAAGTACCTTTACCAGACGCAGAAGTGACATGCGTGGTGAGATGCATCGATTCGGTCCTTGCAAGGATGGTGATGTTTCAATGTGTCCCACGCAGTGATGGTGATGCACCGGATTTTTTCACATGTTGAGGGATGTGTCAGTCTCCGCAGACTGTCGCTGAGGCGAACTGCTCTTCCGATGCATCGGGCAATGCACTACTTCTACTCCTGCAACCAGGGCGATGCACGGGTTCTGCTACACAGAGAGAAGATGCATCAATATCCATCTGGATCCACTTCCAGTGAAACAGAAGCAGGGGTGGAGACTTTGATATCCTCGAGTCTCAAACAACAGGAGGCGAGCCAACAATTCCTTGGAGCATACTTCAGGTAGAAATCAGAGTCCAGCCCTCCTTCAGCAGGGTTAGAGTCCAGCAGGGCAACACAAGAGAAAAGCAGGCTTTTCATGTCCAGCAGTTGTGTCCTTTAAGCAGCACAGCAATATTTCTGACAGAGTCGAGACATAGGTCCAGAAGTTTCTAATTTGGGGGTGGGTTAAGAGAACCAGTACTTAGCCTCATTTGTGCCTTTGAAGTGGGGCTGACTTCAAAGAAGGGTCATTGAAGTGCCCTGGCTCCAAACTAACAGTAGCGAGTAATCAGCCCTTTGTATGGTGACAGGTACTCCCTATTCACGTTTAAGTGTCCGCTCCCCCTCCCTCTTTCTCCCCAATGAGAGCTATCAGGATGCGGATGAACTCAGATGAATACTCAGGCACACCTAACCTTCCTGTTTTTGTGGCCGTCTAGAGGGAATGCACAAAGAGTAGCTGTCACCCACCCCAGAAGTGTATTGGAGACAGACTGCAAGGCACACAGAGCAGTAAAAGCAGAGAAATGCCCACTTTCTAAAAGCGGCATTTCTAAAACTAGTAATGCTAAATCCAACTTTACCATTAAAGAGGATTTATCATTCTCATTCCAAAGATATGACATATGATGCAATAATTTTACCTGGATGGCATGTTTTCCTTTATCTAGACCCATGAGTATCTTATGCCCAGGACATGCCTTTTTAATAGGTTAGATTTGATGAAAAAGGCTGTCATTCGGTTGCTTGTGGGCTCGTTTTCGAGTAAGGCAGTGTGAGTCCCCCTGGGGCAATGACTGGCTGATTTGTAACAATGCAGTCTAGTTCCTGGGCGCATTACGCCGGCTGCTTTAACTTGACATCTCGGGCGGCTACTAAGTATTGAGAAGGTTGCCGACTGGGATGGTCATTGTATCTAATGGTGTACCTGCAATTCACTTGCGCTTTTTTATTGCTGACCTCATCTATTGAGATGATCTTGACCAATTACCTGCCGGGTCGCAATTTAAATTGCTGTACTTGATATGTGCTTATGATTTATTCATCTGACTACGATTTGACTATTGCCGCAATCCTGGGATAAGGAAGTAGTTTTTTTTTTTAATGGATCCAATTGATTGCCATTACCCAACCACTTTTGGAGACACCCTGGACTTTGTAATTTCTAAATAGGAGTGTGATTGGAGTTCTCCTCCTCAACGATCCTTGGGTCACAGTGGTTCTTGATTTCAACTTGATTGCTTCAGCTGTTCTGTTATTTTCCCAGTTTGATTAAGCCACCACAACATTATCCCTGTGCATTACTGTCTTGATGACCCTAAATAACTGGAGTCATAACGTTGTCGACATCTGATACAGCAAAACTTGGCCCTTGATTTAATACATGATTCTTAAGAAAAAACTTTTTTTCTCATCTTCAAGTTAATGTACTAAAATCATATTTCTTTTGCCTATATGCGGTTTCCCAGTTTCCTTTTCAATGTGTTTCATATGCACCGTTCACGGGCACTAGTTGACAAGCACTATATGTTTACTTGATCTTCCTTCACCTGCACTTATTATTGACTAATGTTGATGCTGCTACTGATTTGATAACACAATATTCTATTTGGTGGTTGTCCTTTGTTTTATTCTTCATATGTTGATTTGTTATTCCATTGATACCTGTTGAGACATGGTTGAAGATACCAATTTCTAACAGTGGCATTTCGAAAATAGTAATGTTAAATCCAACTTCGCCATTCTAGAGGATTTATCATTCCCATTCTAAAGATATGAAACAAGATTTTCACTTAAATTCACTGCATGTTAATATATTTTATTTTGATAGCTTGGAGATCTGAGGTGGGTCCAGTCCTTATCAAATATCGAAAAATGACTCATGACTTTTCAATATACACCTCTCCTATGGTACTAATCAGCATTCTCACTTTTTCATTTCATCACTCACACGCCTTCCCCTCCCCACTCAGTATTTCATTGTGCTTCACCCCCGAGCTGGTGTCCCTCATGAGACAGCCGAGGACTCCAGCGTGGCTTCTACATCTTCATCTGCACTTACTTCTTCGATAAACAATTAACCATATCTGGAATGTTAGAGCTAAAAGACATTCCTGCAGCTGAGAAAGAGCTTAAGCTGCAGACACCACGTGGCACGTCAACTGCCCTTTCCTCAAGTTAGAGGGCTAATAAATGGACTTGCCCAATAAGTTAATCAAGCAACTGGCAAATTAAACATTTAACAGTGGGCTCACATTGTCTTGTAAGATAACATTATAATTTCTGCAAAGGTCAACAACATAACAAAAATACTCAAGTGAGGTATGCATTTCATAAGAGTTAATTAAAACAATGATCCCATTGATTTCAATCATAATTCTCTAAACAAAAGAAAAAAAATCAAAACTAATGGAATGCTTAAACCATTACATTAGATATTATTTCACTGAAGGTTGACAACCCGTAAAAATTCCATGCATTCCCCCCACCAGGTTTACATAAATAGCATGTTTTCTCAGAGGAGCTGCTATTCAACTGTGACAGGAGAGAAGTGGGAAGAGTCACACCAGGGAATCGTCAACTATGCAAATATGTTGCCCAATTTCCTGAGACTGAAACAGAAGATCAGAATCAAGACCATTATCAAGCCTGCCTTCAAGCAAAATGCTTCTCACAAATGGCTTTTGGAAGACTTATCTGAATGACCATTAAAATGACTTATTGTACCTGCTGGGGGATCATCACATAGTGCCTTCAGCCAAAATGTTGGTCTTATTAAAACCCACAAAAACCCCCACAAAAAACCCTTAGAGGCTCCATTACAGAAACGTATTTTTGCATTTTATCTATGACTTTCAAAAGTGCGTCTGATGAATAGCAGCCTCACGGGAATACGTATGTGTTCTTTGTCACACAAAGACCTAAATCAGACCACAGACAATACCTTGTCCAACCACCAAATCAGAGGAAGTGTCAATTCTAAGGCTCTCAAACATACTAGCAGGAAACTCATTACTTTTATCTTACCCGACTTGCTCCACAACAATTCAGAAGCACACCTGCAGGACACCCCATATTGCATACTGTCCACCAATGGTGATCTTATCAGACACAAAAGGTTTGGTAGAAGAGGCAGAAAGGCTCTCCCCTGTTGGGCCTGGCAACCTGGAACTCTACAATTTGTGATGGAAAAAGCATCCACCAACGTATTTATTTCACATGCATTAATTAGAAACCCACTGAATCAGTCAGTTTCTCAATAACGTTCCTGGACACCAGCAGGCAAAATGCTCGAATTTAACATCGCCATACTTCTAGCCGCATTTACCAGGGGGAGGTGCCACATAGTCTTAAAGACAAGTGTAAGTATCACAAATTATGATACTACATACACTAAGTTACATTAATCAATTCTAATGTGAGCTAATCTATCAGACCCGACACGTTTGCATGCTCCTTTCCCAATCAGAATTAAGTTTCAACTATCCAGTCTTAATAATCCGTTCTTGAATGAGCGCACGCTTAATATCAATCTCAAAGTGATGGGACTATAAGGTTCAGCAAGAAACGATCTGTCTTGCTGCTTTTCCGTGACACCAGTGGCCAGGGTTTCAAGCAGAAGTGTGCCAGAATAAAGCACAGCATAAGGCTGCTGGGAGATTTCTTTGTGTATCTGAGGCACCTGGAAGGGTAAACGAACAATGCCTGCCAACACAAGCTCTTTAAACAGCAGCGTTACTGAAGAGATATTTGGCACACTCCGCACACCCCAGGGAAACCACATCGGTTACATGAGCTCACATGTACATTTAACTGGCATTCGCAAAACATTTGTGGTTAGTAATGTAACGCTGGTCACTCGCATACATACTACAGATAGGAGAAAAAAGGGCAATTCACCCTGAAACTACAAACAGAAAAGTTTTGAGAACATCCTATACATACAGGGAACTTTTCCATGAACAACTGCAAGACTGTAGGTTAAAACATCGTTGAACATGGGCACCTAAAGTGCACAACAATATACTATACCATCTTAGGTCACCCAATAGAAAATTCAATAGAAACTAATAGTTTTAGAGGAGGAGAGAATTGTACTCACTCGGTCTCGCCGGCTTGCAATTTCTGCCTTTATTTGATATGGATCATACTTTGTGCTGGTTGAAAATCCAGAGAAAGCTGACATGAGACAAAAACACCAAATTAACTGTCAGACTCTAGGGCAACCACTTCAATTTCTAACAGGGCTTCCAGATTGCGCTCAGGTTTTCAAAGTCTCAAACCGACATAAAACCTGTATGAACCCAAATGCTCATCTGCCTCAGGTCCTCAGGCTTTTCTGCTTTTCTCAAGTTTGGATAACACCCAAAAGACTGCCTCTGCTTTCAATGGGTGCAGTGTTAGGAAAAACATACATTTTAGCGTTATTAAGCAGATCTCAGAAATAATAAATAATGGAGCTGCAGATATAATTGCCACTGAAAGATGTTTACCAAAATAATCGTTACTTTTCTTGCGCTGTCTTTAAGCGCAGGTGCGTAACACAAATACACATTAATTGGTTGCACACCCATTATTCACGTTGTTGCCAACTGTGGTGCTGATCTGTATGGATCTTTTCCCCATCAATATCTTCAGTAATAGACTAAAGCATTGCAGCATGCACCGGTAGTGAGGGCTGAGGCTAGAGCCTGCCTAATGTGGCGAGAATATGTAAAGCGAGGGGAGATATATTGTCATGACAATTAGAATGTGTAACGGGACGACATGTATATGTATGGAGCTTCGAAAACGGATACTGCCATGCGAGGTCCATTGTGTGCTTTTTGCTACTTGAAATATCAATAAAGAAAATATTTTAAAAAACACAAACACACGTCCTAACAAGAAATACACAAGTACATTTATAAATATTTACTGCTTTCTAATAAATAAACTACAACAAAGATTGTTCGAGGGGAGGTGTGCCTTAAAGCATGCATTACTGGTACACAAAATAAACCTGTGTTTTTAAGTATCATTAAACTTTCCCCATACAAATCTTGGAGGGAGGTTTTGAACTTTTTTTCTCAAACCATGAAGGTCTTAAACAGTGTGTAGGAGTGATTTTAATACCTTTTACTACAATATAAATCACTTTTAAGGACATGAATTGGGTAGTGAAATTGTTTAATAACTAGTGCAATCCAAATCCCTCTGCTGCTTGGGAACTCTAGAAGAAACCACACCACTGCTGTTTACGGGGGCATTTCTTGTAAAGATAGCTTGCCTTCATGTCTAAATAAAACTGAGACGTACCATTAAACAAGCCAGGGAGAATACTTCCTTACTCCATCCCCCCCAATGAATAATAACAGTGCTGCAGCACGGTACTTGTATTCTTCATTAGACCTAGAAAAATGGAGCAATGTCGGATTTATACATTGTAAGAAAAATAGTTGTTTATTTTGTTTTTTTCTGACACACAAGATCTTCTATAACCCAATAGGATTAATATGATCACGACTAGTTGGGTGGTTTTCAAGAGTACTGGTTTATGCCGGTCTTGCATCCCAAATCAAAAATACAGAATGGGGGAATGGTCGGAGCTGCTCCAAGGATGCTGACGCGTTACTGGAAACAAGGCTTGGTAACACCTTCACCACTCCACACCTAGAAAGGCTGGATCCTGAGAAAGACTTTAAAAAGGAGATTCACCAAGCAGCCTAAGGTTTATCCCCAGCCACCTGGTTGGGACAGTGACAAAAAAAAATCCGTAATTGCTGCCCTTTTGGAGACAAGAGTACTTAAAATGGAAGTTGAGGAGAGCGCAGGGGAGTGAAACCGGACACTCCATTGGTTTCTTGAGTAGTAAAAAAGCAGTGGCTGACAAGCCATGGCGAGTTGTGGCAGGCAGTGCAGTAGCTACTGAAACAAAAACCAGAAAGGTGTTCGGGGGAAGGGGGAGGGGAGAATAGACATGATCCATTTGAGATACCTCCACCAGCAAACGGAAAACATCTACAGGACGTGAACCACCAGAGGTAGCTAGGCTGCTCTGACGGCCTCATACTGCCAGACCACTGGGTCTGCTGCAGGTTGGTAAGCTTGTGGCTTGTTTAGAGGGGTGTGGTGTCTGTAACAGAGCAAAAAGGAACGGCTCGTCAGAAGTCAATCTAGATTTTAGAAATGCTCAGAAGTTTTCAGGAGGTGAATTTTTCATTAGATACAGGGGTGAGGTCTCAGGTCAACTCAAAAAAGTGTTCAGATGTATTCAAACATACAATGATATACAAACATAATTAAGATACTGCACAAGAGAATACGTTGTAAGTAGGGTTGCATGTTCACCTATTGCAATAACTTTACCCTAGCATGTCTATGATTCGTGCCATCCCAAATGATTCAGGTTTGGAAATGGAAGAGAGTGAAACTACAGGGAAAAAAAATGAAATAATGAATCAAAAATGGAATAAACCTAGTCACAGAAAGTGATCAATGAACTTGTAGGAAATCCACCTTTTCTGTGTGGTCAGCCTGCATTTTCTGCCTTTTGCTGGATCCTTTTTTCCCCCAGAGTTAGAACTCTGTGCACTTTAACCCTGTTAACCAGTGGTAAAGTGCCACTGCTTCCACTTTAGTTTAAACATGGTTGGATTGACTTACTCCTATGTTCTTAGTATACTGGTATAAAACGTACTTGGGGCCTGCAACTTAAATGTCATTAGTGAATTAACTGCAGCACCTACTGTGCGATCCACTACAGTGACAGTGTAAAACATGGTTTCAGGTCTACCATTGTACTCTGTAACAGTGTAAAAACTGCAATCTGATCTGTCAATATAAACCCTTTTGACAGGTCAAAACCTCCCTTTTAAATAATAAGTCAGTATTTAAAAGACGGACATGTAGAAATTTAAAGTTATCGTGTCCTTACAGTGACTAGCACTCAAAAGCTATTCTTCACTGTGGTAGGCATGGCTGTCTTAGGTAGAAAATCACTGTTAATTAAAATCTTAATACTGTATCTTGGTAATAGGACTAGCTAGAAAATTAAACAACTATTTACAATAGTTATAAAAAATGTAATCCAATGGTGAAAAAGTAACTTTTAAAAAGTTATCTTTTCCCTGAAAAAAGTTCAGAGTCTAAATTTACATTTGATCGCCTACTTCTGCCAGGCCATAATTAGTATTTGAATAGGAGTAAAAAGGGTGTGAAATGACTCCTAGGAGCAAACAACAGGCTGATCTGAATGGGCACAGATGACTTCTCTGAACGTCACCAAATATGCATAGTGAGGAATGTTACCAATTCCTACTTGACAGATCTGCTGAGTTTACAAAAAAAACAAAACTTTGGGGTGCAATTGAATGGGAGGGAAACAGGATGCCAAAACAATTCTTGTGTATTCACTGTCCAGTTGATGGAAACCCCAACGCTTATTTTACCAGACTTGTGTGTATGGGTTTATTGTGGGTACACTGACAGCCTGAAACTGGATTTTAGTGGTCAAGCCTTCAGAACCCATTTTTATGAGGCAGAAGGCTTTCACCATCTTGAAAATGTGTAAATGGGTGCCTTTGGATCCAGGAGTCATTCCCACCCACTAGCTCACGCCAGGCATAAATGTGGCACTCCCAAGTACATGCTTCAGAAAACTCTCTGGACCTGTTGAAGTTTGGAAGACAACTGAACCTGTTGGCTGTAACCTGAGAGGAGTTCTAAGGGGCTTGGCCTGCTACCCCTTGTACCAAAAGCAAAGAAGTGGACTACAAAAGCCACTAGGGTGACCTCCTGCTCAAGCTATAGGAATACAAGCTACAAGAGGCCTTTCCTGCAACTGCCCAGGTGATCAGTGGTATTTGGATTTGGAATCCACCCTGCTGTTGGTCTCTGCCTGACACAGTGCGAGTCTCTAATACCCCCCCCCCCCTTACCCCCCGAGTTCCTGGGGGGAAGGGACATGAACTTTACAAGCATAATCCCATCCATGGTGGATTTGGATTTAAAGAAGCAAAGTCACATGATAAAATATTCGACCAGGACAAACCTGGTTAGTGTATCCGACCCATGCTCTGCGGTGGCCAGCCTCAAGTTGCACCTAGATCCCAGTTTACCACAACCATTAACTAGTACTGGCACGTTATGTGTATTGGCACCATTTCTACTTTAAACTTTAAAAATTAAATATCTTCAGTTCACCCTTACATGATTGTTGTCATTTTGGTGTCATCTTGGTTATTCAATCTTACTCTATTTGTCTGCCTCAGTTTGGGACTTTTAATGTTTTGTATTTCACCTTTCATACTGTTTTGGTACTGCATAAATACTTTACATATTGCCCTAAGTTAAGCCTGTCAGTTCTGTACCATACCTACCATTGGGTTGAGAGAGCAGGTTCATTTAGTGACTTTGAGGGTTCACCCTGGCAAGGGTTCTGATTATTCCTTGACGTGGGTAGTCCCCTACCCCACATAATAATAATCCAATTTCTTACAATCGTGTTTTGGTGAAAATATATATATATATATATATATATATATATATATATATATATATATTACTGAAACAAGCTTGACAAGGATGGATAAATTGCAAGTGATGAATATTGATATTGTGAGCCTATAGAGTGGCAATGAGGGAACTGGCAATAGCTTCATGGACCTCCTCAGAGTCCAGGTCAATGTCACTCCTTACTATGCGAGCAGCAAAAAGGAAGGGCCAGCAACTGACTGCTTCACACCTTCTACACAGACCACTGACACCAGGCTGAAATACCAATGGAATTAAAAAAATGACTTAACTGAGATAGATGGTGAATTTGGAAAATATAGCTAACAAGATTTATAGTCTTGCATGAAGTCGACCATTCAATTTTTAATAGGCCTTCAAAGGAAAATGTACTTTGCTCTCAAAAAAGAGGCTTTAGGGTGGAATTTGTGAAACAGGATGCGCTATATTGGTGGCCAGACAGAACATCTATAGATAATAGAAGAAAAGCTTCACTAGATTTGAGAAACAGAAGACCTGAATGTCAGATGCAAATAAATAATTTTAGGAGTGATTGTGCCGAGGAGGCATTTCACAAGTATTGGACTCTTTTTTTACCCTATACTGATGTGTAAAGTGTTAAACATCCAACAAAAATCCTAAGGCTGGTAGCAAACTATCGTTAGACATGCACGCGCTACCTTTTCCATACACTTAGAATTTGGAGATCGTTTTTACTATTCAAAAGAAAGAACTAAAGTGCTTATACATCCCATTATGGAGATACAGATATTCCAGTGACTGTTTTCCAAATGTTATGAATTTTAAATGCATGTTAACTGTGCCATAGTTCAAGATTTGCGAGGGATGAAAAACACTTAAACCTTGAGGGAGTCAGAACTGAAATCTCCTGCTTCACTTTAATGCACACCATTTCTTCAATAAAAATTAATCCACGTGGACTGGTGTACAAAGCAGTAGGAGCCCATCTACCGAGCTAGAATCTATTCTGTCAAATACGGCAGCATTTGCAGTAAATGATTTACACCACTATGGACTGTGTTTGGGGATGCATTTTGTATGACGGGCCCCTGAAACGCCACTATGATTTGTACTGTTCATGCCTGATGGGGTAGTTCTTGATGTACGTGCATGGTTGCTTAATATCTGTGAAACTAATGAAAGGTTTATAAAAAATAAATGAATCCACGTGCATCTATGATGATTACAAAGGAAGGCCGCCACAGGACCAGATGGATTGGTTACCATCACAGACAAAAAAAGGAATGTACATTTTAGTAGCCCCTTCAATTAAGTTGGCATATTTCAAATCCCACTGGAGTGCTGAGCTAAGATTACAAAGCACAGGAGGAAGCTTTGTCTGCATGAAAGGTGCACAACAGGCCCCAAGTACAGGTGTACCACTGGAACAAATCAATACAGAAGCTGTCATTCACAAGAAAGTGACAAGTGTTGAGTTGATTTGAGTTGAGCTTAATTTTATTAAAAGAGGGTCCCTTGCCACCCACCTTGCGCTGTTGCAAAGAATACCGTTATGTATGTGGGTGAGGTACCAGCACGAGGTTCCCTATACATGTGTCACTGAAATAGTAAACACAAAATGGTCATCAGATGCCATTCTAAGAAAAAGCTCTTGTTCACAAAAGACCCTGAATGTAGTCTATACCTTGTAATATGCAGTGATAAAATCTGTGAACAGCCTTTGCCTGTATAAAAACAATCTGAGCAGGGGAACAGCCCCAGGCATAGTGGGAAATCCTGATGCAACCAAACTTTAGGGTAAGGATGTAGGCCCTTGGCCAGGAAACCTATTCTCAGGGGACAGAGACAAGTTGTGTTTTGATCTACGTTTGCTGGCTCATTACCTCTGCAAATACACATGGGGCTGGTCCGGGCACATCCCAGCCTCTCTAGATGGTATCATAATGAGGTCTGGTCACCTTCTAGCCAACACATGGAGCTTGGAGGGGATAGAAGTGGAGGCCTCCCAACCATTACAGGATATGTTCAGAGGAATTACTTAATAGGTTATGCATACAATTACAAGACACTAGTTTGCTATAAACAGTTTTTAGCCTGGTAGAGGTGAAAGATGAGTGACCTCAATGCATTTTAGTTCTTCACCTATTACAGAATGAGATACCACATGTCAGCAACATTAATTTGATTTCCAGCTTAACCAAAAACATTTACAATTGTAGACATGGCTCCATGCATGAAGAGATTACGTAGTCTTGTCTCAATTCTATCCAGGACTGCTCTTGAGAATAGGATCAATTGGATGACAGTAGAGGGTCTTAATGGGAAACATTGCTGCAAAGTGCTTGTCTGATGACAGCTGTCGTCAGTTCTGTGTTTTGGCCAAGCTAATTCTTACAGACAAACTAATGTATTTCAGATTTCAGTACCAAGTGTACCATATCACGCAATGGCCGATGATATTCTAATCAGAGCATCTGGGAAATGTTGCACATGTTCAGGACACCAACATCATGCACCTTGCATTCAATATCTCCAGATGTATTAAAACTAGCACAGTTTGGGACCCGACTGAAATGACAACAGAATTCCTGGTGACAGCAGCAGGAGAAACCAAACACCGATGCAAACACTCACTGGAATTATATAAATAGTAGTACTGATCATCAAGTACTATATTTCTCTTAACTGGTTAAAGGCATCCCCAGCATCAGAACATCCACTATCAAATAATGCTGGAGTTACTGAATGTCAAACTACTTTGAAGTGTCCCTCGTGCCTCTGAGGACTTATTTGGAGAGTATTGGTGGTATAAGTATTTATGTAAACACTATGTTTTAAAAGCCCCAATGATCGGTGGGGAGGGGGTTGGTTAATTTAACCTGTTAAGATTAGTCATAATGCAGTTTAATTGGGGAATGCAGGAAGATATTCACCATCAAGATGTATCAGAAAGCACATCTTAGACTTGTTAACAAACCCAGTGGTCAGGCTGTGAGAAGTGAACTATTCTGAGCAAAATATTAATGTTTCTTCCCCAACACATTCATTTGAAAAAAACAATATATACAGAAACATGCTCCAAGCATGCCAGCAGTTACAAAAGCCTAAAACAATGTACTAAATGAGCCCACGTGAACTTACAACTCGCGTGAGAGCGGGTGTCCTCCTCGCAGAGTTCATGGAGCTGCTGGAACTCTTCCTGCGCCAGCTGGAAACGCTGCTGCTTAATTTGGTAAATTTCTTTCTTTGCATTAAGAGCCTCCTGGGCTACAATTAAATACTCTTTCAGCATACGCTCCTGCTCTCTCCTCCACTGCTCGCGTGGATCCTCAATTTGTGTGATTTCTGAATCGGAAAAAATTAAGTCTGATGAAAATAGCGAAGTACAAAATGTGCAGTGATAGCATTTTCAAAATTTCCACTAAATTGAGTTAAAGTACAACAAGGAATCAATACAAGTCTTTCAAAGACAAAAGGTACCTCGTCAAAAAAAAGAAGAATTGTGAATTCAGGCATGTTACATTAGTTGTACTTAATTAGGTCCTAGTTGTTAGGGGACAGCATCAGGAGGACAAGTACAAAAACTATCAGGACAGAAAGGGACGGACTGCATAACCAATGGACTGGGGAGGAGGGGCCAGACTACCGACAGGCCAGACCAGAAAGGCAGAACAGAGCAATATGGAAGCGGCTAAACAGGTCAGTAGGGGCGAGGAATGATCACCAACCCATTAACAAGATGAGATTAAAAGATCTGGACACCAATTACGTTGAAAAGTAAACACAAAAAAGAAGGTCCTGAGCAGGAGAGTGACAGTTGCTAATTGCCTAAAGTAAGATGTTCCTCACACATCAACCAACAGTTACGACTTGTGTGTGCAATATTTCCCGAAACCATAGAAACTACTAGAAGAAACCAAGAACGTTATCTCCCCACTCAGCAGCCTTGAATCGACAGATGCAATACATTTGTATTAACATTCTTACTCTTCAAATTACTTAACCAATTATTTCATCGGTCAAAATATACAGATGTTAAACTTTTCAGAAGATCAACAACAGAGCTGAGAGATAGACAGAAAGAGTGAGTGTGAGTGAATGTGAGAATAAAAATGGGCTATGGTACTAAACACCATTCTAGCTATTTCCTTTGTGATCTGAAAGAAGTTCATAAAAAGGAACTATTAATACTTTTTTTTAAATGTAGCAAACTCTTCTATAGTGTTCTCAAATTTACTGGAGCTATGCAATTGGTCTTCTGCCCTGGTATTTCTAGCAACTTTAAAATCTGGAAGTTTTCAAAGCGTAACAGAACGTATATTTATTACTAGAGTGGATAATTCAATTAAACACTTCCATTTATAACATCCACAAAACGAAAATATAATACAGGTGAAAAAAGAATGTTAAACCTGTAAATATAGTTCATTCTGAATTGCAATATGTTTCTTTTGTAAGTGTAAGACGGTTGGTGATCTTATTTTCCTAGTTTTAAAATTGGATTGGCTTGACAATCAATTCTTTGTAATCACGGTGAAAGATACACTGGGGTAAAATGCAGTTATGTATATTTTAAAAAAAATATGTCGACAAATTCCTGTCCAAAAATATTTGGACAGGAATCACTGCACAGCATTACAAATGTACTTTGCTTTAAATTAATGGGCATACCATTTTGTCCATATATCGAATATAGCACCAGGTCATACCCAAAGGATTCCATGTCCCTGCTTATGTTTTTCTTTTTTTAACATGTTCAGTTATTCGTGTCAATTACCAGCAATTATGTACAACATAATTCGTTTTTTTCACCCCAACAGCAATATTTTTTCCATGACATCTGTGGGTGCAGAACTGATCGAAAAATGCACAGAGGTGAATTCTATTCTGTGGTTATTTTACACATTCTTGTAATAACTGGGATGATCTGCATCATTTTGCAATCAAGTAAATAAGGAACTATTATTGCTTCTAAAATTCCTCTTAAGTATTTTTTTAATTTGGAGGCAACAGCGTTGCAGTGTGTGAATTTTCTGCCTGGATTTACAACTAAATGTTTGTATTTACATAAATGTATTAATTAATTAAATACTTGAATTTCACTCCTCTTGATATAATGCTCAAGACAGGAAGATGCATTTCTGGAAGAGCTTAATTTTTCCATTTACAGTTTCAAAACATGTTTTACACCTGGCTACTGGCAAGCGTTCATTTTATTTTCGAACTGTTTTTGCAAGCATCGGCAACAGCAATGAAAAGTTTAAAAGTAAAATAAAATAAACAGTAAAAATAAAGAATCGAATGGTCTAAAAGCCTGTCAATTAACTGCACTATTTTATGGGCAGAGGCACGCACAGGAAAATAAGACATTACCCAAACTGCAAAAGAGCCAATGGCTGAAATAGGCTTCCCCATGCTTAATGCAGATATAGGCGGGCGTATTTAAAAGACCAATGGATGAAGAAGACAGACAACACTGCTCTCTGTATGTCATTTTATGCATTTATTTATTTTTGACCACATGAAGCAGGCACCTAAAGACCTAAAATGTGACCCCCACTTCCCTATGCAAGCAATATTTACAGTAAATTGAAATAACACTTTAAAACATACTCTGTGGTAAAATGTATATACACTTTTAGCATAAACCTTGTCAATAATTCTATTATCATTAAAGTAATTATCTTTATCAGTGTTTGTAAGCTAAAGAACATATTTTATCAGTGCCAAGCAGTAAAAACTTTCCCAGGGCCAGTCTTCCCTGTCTGCATCTGTCCAATTCTTTTCAAACAAATTATTTAAGTATACATTCTCAACAATATCACAACACTGAGATTTCATGCGTAGTACAGTTTACACAGTACAATTCTCATCCAGGAAGCATGTGCATAGCAGTGACAGAATCACGTTTTCCAAGACCCTCCCCTCCAATCTCTATATAGCTAGTACATCAGGTTTCTTCATCCTCACCTCCCTCAAGGCGGTCTTTTTTTTTTTAGTTTTTTTGATCTGCTGACATTCCTTTTTCCACTCAGACTGCATCAGGTCCTCCACACAGTCTGCCATCCAGTGGTTCAAAGCTCTGTCTGTATCTAGTCCCCCTCCCCTGTACCACTACGCCATGGTCAGCTGGGACCTCAGTGAATGTGTTTTACGTAGAACAAACACTATGCGCCATCCTGGTGTACTGTAAAAACTGACCCGTTCGTAGCCAAAATTATTCTTGCACCTGGTCAAACCTAATAAATCTATTATTTATAAACAGATCCCAAGTCGTGTTACACCCCCCCTTCTCGCCCAGTATGAAAAGACATATTCCTTTCCATGTCTCCAAGAATGCAAATAGGTATGTGTCAGTGGGGTGTAGGCCAGGGGATGGGTGGAGGGGTCTTTTCAGGACCTTGACCTGTATGTCATATTTCTGCAGCCCAACACTTCAGGCCCGGAACATTACCTAGAACTCCACGACCTATCCTGATTAGCGCTAGCTAATCGAGGGGTTGGGGGGGGGGGGGAGGGAGTGTTTTCCAGAATTCTACACACTGGTCTAAGCTAGCCACCACTCAACCCATATCAATTGTTTATTGTGCTCGCATGCAGGTGTTACCCATACTCCCAGATATCTGAAACTGCTGCCCTCCTATTCTCGTTTTACACTCATGAGTAAGTTTTCTCCAGCTTGCCCCAATCTCCCCAAAGGATTTGGCACAATTAGTTCATACGCCCAATGCTGTCGCAAACTTCTCCAGTTTTGCCAATGGGTGCAGGACTGATCTACATAGGACATTTAAATATGCTAATCAAGTATATAAAAGGAGATCCCATGTGTCAAGGTGCACACTCTATTTCCCCACGAACGGAGCCTCCTCCGCAAACCAAAGGCTAATGGCTCAATTGCCACTGGAAATTTTAATGATGCTAGCATCCTTCCCTGCCTGGTTCCCCGTTCCAAGACCCACAACGATATTATGCTTCCCGTACGTACATCTGCCCATTTTTACAAAGCGAAATGGGAAAGGAGAAATTCATTTAACCAATATATATATTGTTTTTTTTTTTAAATGTGTAACAAGTGCTCCCGAAAATGAATAGGCATTGTGACCTGCCTTAAATAAAAACGCACGCTGTATAAGAATACTAATTTTTAATGGTTGGTGAGAAAAGTGAGGTATTTATTCATCTGCCTACAGACTTCGCATCATAATGGCAAAGGGTTAATGCATAAATCTCGTTTAGGTTTGCAGTTATTTGTAAATATCCAAGTATATGACAGTAGACCGGGGTGCACATATAACTACATTTTCTACTTTGATTTACATCTTTGTTTTATAAATTCTTTTGTATAGTATAGAACTACGTCAAACATTCTGAGGATACATCAATGACACTGAAAATCTTACTAGGCGCAGACTTAAACATGGGTGATGCATTCAGCTGTATTCTTTATTTTTGTTAAATCGTTTTAATGTGTATTTTACAGATACATAATACAACATGTAATTCAGATTGCAACACAGACTCATCCAGAGTGTACTGCTTCACAGTACAACACAATTCAAACAACTGTAGTATTGTTAGTGACCGCAATTGGTATGGTTATAAGCGACTGCAACACCGATACATCGGGTAAAGGTGGTATGGATGATTACCCGAACACTGATAAAACAGGAACTTTTATAAACAGTTGCTGGAACTAGCCCGGCACCAGTCCAGATGACCAGATTTATTGGTGTAACTCCAGTATATGAAGAACGACAGTCGTGGGGCTGGATAAGCAAACTACGATGCTCGTGGTGTGATGCGTTTGTAGACCATAGAGGTGGTTGGGGGGGAATATCTACAGGTATTTATTGAGAGGTATGGTAAGTTTCTCTCAGATCACTGTCAGCACCGTTAAGAGGTCGTCATAGCTGGCCACAATGGGATATTTGAGGAGGCCCTTAGCATCCTTGCGATGCAATGCCTGGCTCTCAGCCTGAGCCCAGACACCCATGGCCAGCCCAGGCAGAAAAACCCAGGGGGTGGGGGGGCGACTTCCACATACAGACGATCTGGCTCCTGGCCAGGAGGAGAGCTAGATCTACAAACCGTGTCACTGCCTTGTTGTTCTTGTTTGGGCATAACAGACCCACTAGGCATACCTCCCAGGTGTTGAATGCATTATACCCTATGCAATGCGTCGGGTTGTTATCCAGTAGTGGGTGAGTGTTAGGCACAACCAAAACATGTGCAGGAGGCCTATGTTGAGTGGGTGACACGGAGACAGTCAGGGTCAGTGAGATTAAAGTACTGGTTGATTTTGTGAAGGGTGAGGTAAGCCCTGTGCAACACAGTACTCTACAAGCCTGAATCGGACATTGCAAGATACCTTCATAGGGGTATGCCAGTATGTTCTGCCACTCAGTACATGGGAAATCTAAATCTGTTTCCCAGTATTGGCACAGTGCAATAAGAGGTGCAGTGATGTAGGTGCGCAAGGAACCAGCTAACCATTGCATCAGGTGGTGGCCCATCGCCATAACGTGAATGTATTGTTATAAGTGTATGTTTGGTTCCCACTGCATATCACCCTTACTCGCCCCCAAAGATTTGATGATGGAGGTTTGTAGTAAAAACCACCCCGGCAGAAGGGCAATCTCGGCTCTGAGTTCCTCCATGTGGAGCAGTGCACCATCTTGGTACACGTCCCCCGGGGTGTGGATCCCAGCATTGTACCAATGACACAATTCCCATGGGGAGATTACTATATTGCCCTACGATGTGCCAAAGAGCAGCAGCACTGGAGAGAAAGGCATTTCCCAAGCAAGATCATGGGGTACTGAGGAAGTGACTCCCTGGAATGCGGCTGGAATAAGGGTAGTATGCGGGGTAGATCCCAAGTTGTAGAGGCGGTCGCAGCATCCTCCAGTTGGCAGCCCACCAGTCAGCTGGTCACCCACTGCAGCTGGGAGGCCAGATAGTACTGCTCAAAATTTGGCATGTCTAGACCCTGATCAGTTGGGAGGTGGAGTTTGGCTAGGGCCACCCTATGCCATGTGGGATGCCATATACAGTTACCAGGTAGGCGTTTTTAAGGAGTGGATAAAGGGTTTGGCAAGATATAGGGGCAGGTTAGAGAAGTAGCATAGAAGATGTAGAATTACCATTTTAGTGAGAGCTGTGCAGCCCACCACTGATAGCAGTAGGGTCTGCCAGGACTCCATCTGTGCTAGAAGCGAAGTCACTGTCCGAAAAAGATTTCAGTCTAGGCAGTTCGCTGGAGTGTGGTACATGCATAATCTCAGATATTAGAAAGTGGCAGGCTGCCATGTCAAGGTATTTCCATGGATCTATAGGGCAGGGCTAAGCATAGTAGAGATGAGTGGGAAAGACACACGTTTTAACCCAGTTAAGCCTAAGACTGGAAACGTCTGTGAAGCTATTGAGCGTTTCCACCATAGTGTCAGCGATATGATGGACATCTTTTAGGTATAAAAGCATGTTGTCTGCGTGGAGTGATATGGAGAGGAGGCAGTCGCTGAGAGGAACCCCCAAGCAGTGGCCCTGCACACATAGGAAATACACCAGTAGCTCCATTGCTAGGGAGACAAGCAGTGAAGACAGTGGGCATCCCTGGTGGGTGCCCCATTGTACCAGTATCAAAGTAGATCTATGGGGACCTGTTTCTACCAGGGTCGAAGCACTGGTCTAAAGGAACTTGATCAGCCAGATAAAGCGGGTCCCCAGGCCATACCGAGGGATCACCTCAAATTGGTAAGCTGACTGCAGAGAATCAAAGAGTTTTTCTAAGTTGAGCACCAGACACCCCTTGCGCGGGCATGCAGCAGGAGCATAGATCAGCACATGAAAAAAACTGTCATAGGTTCAGGGAGGAGACATAGCCTCATTGTATAAGGTTTTCAGTATAGGGGCAAGTAGGGCAGTGTAAGCCTTGTAGAATTCGAGCGGTACTCCGTCCAGCCTGGGATCTTGCCAGTGGTGATTGTCCGACTCCCTGGATCTCAAAGAGCGTGATGTTTCCATTCAGTTCCTCCCTGTGCTCTGGCGATATACTAGGGAGGACAACAATGGTCAGGAAGGAGTTAATGTCCGCTGTTGTTGCAACAGTCACTAAGGTGTACAGGGAGGTGTAGTGCTGAGTAATTGCTTCCTGTATGCTCCTCTGTGAGTATATATAGGTCCCCTGATACAGGCTGTTAGAGGCGACACCAGGGCTGTTCCTGGCGGAGCAGCAACACTAGTAGTGCTCCAGCCCTATCAGATTCAGAGTGTGTCTTCGTGGTTTGAGCCGCAGAGTTGAGGCAACTGAGTCGCTCTAGTACCTCAATAGGTTTGCACTTCACCTGCCCCAATAACTCCCTGTCCTCAGTGGTGGCCTGTGCCTGCCTTTCAAGCCGGAGTACTGTCCAGTCTATCTGCAAAACCTTACGTGTGAGTCGCTGACGCATGCCCAGGGCGTTACCTAGACTGTACCCTCTAATTGCCACCTTAAAGGCATCCCACCCTATCAGATGGGAAGTGGGGGTGTTCACATTGATGTTAAAGTATTCTATGATCCACCTGTCCAGGGGAACCCAGAATGATGGGTCTTCAAGTGCCATGGGTTGTAGGTGCCATGTGGGGATTGGGGAGGGTCATTGTCCCAATGCAAGTGCAAAAGTTGCGGATAATGATCTGAGTGCGGTCTGCCTAGGTAGTCGATGCGTTATGTGCAGAATTCAATCTTGAATGTTATTTAGGCGGTCTATTCTTACACGCAAGTCAGGCGTGAGAGCAGTACGAGTAGACACTGATATGTGTTCTACATTAGCGCCAAATGTCGGTCAAGTGCTAATGCGGTAACCAGCTTGTTTAGGCCTTGTCATATGAAGTGTCAGAGCTACAGGGGAGAGGCGGTCTAGGTCTACGTTAAGTACACTAGTGCAGTGACCTCACAACAACCAGGGGAGACTGCTCCAGTGCTATAACACCCCAGTAAGGGCCTGGTGGGAAAAACGCCAGCTGATCAGTGTTGGGAGCATAAATTGTGAAGAGGAGCAGTCGGGGGCCCTCCAGCCGGCCTTCCACAAGGATGTACAGACCTTATGGGGACCACTATGGTGTTCTCTGCTACAAATGGCATCTCAGCCTTGATCCACACCAGAACCCCCCCGGCCATAAGTGGAATAGTTAGTGGAGTATACTTGGCCCCTACAGCGCTTCTGAAACCGCACTGCCTCCATCTGTGTGAGATGGGACTCTTGCAGCAAGGCTATGTGGGTCCCCCTGTAGTGCATGTAAGCATATACTGCATATCGGCAGGAGGGCCTATACACCCCATGGACATTCCACGTTAGTATATTGGTGTCAGTTGGCATGGGGCAGTTATGTGATTCAGTTTCGGCATCAGCAGGGGGGGGGTGGGACCTGGCCTCTGTGAGAGTGGACGTGCTAAGCTGGTGCAGACAACAACTTTGAACCAATTTAATACGACAAAGAAAACAGGCATTTGCAATGCAATGGGTCTTGCATTTGCTTAAGTTAGAGCTATTAGCGTTGTAAGCTCCTAACTCGACTTTTCTTGCCACATAAATTGAAAATGAAAAGTAATACAGGTTCACATAAGCGTGAAGATTCAAAGTGCCATGCCATGAGCGTGAAGGAGACACACAAAAGGAAAAGGAAGTTTGCTCGCACTCAAACGTATCAGCAAAAGTGCAATTAGCCACGTAACATGGAAGGTGCCCAAGGCGGAAACCAAACCGCCCCTAGGAGGGACAAACATAAAGCATTTACTAACGAAAACAAAGGATTTTTGAAGGGCAAGCCCATGAACGAGTGATAGTGATGGGCGTGCTTTAGGCGTGGTTACAAATCTAGATACGGATGTCGGAAAAGCTGCGCTTGAGCACTGCTATGCTCAACCTAAACATGTAATACCATCAGGAACAGAGATACAACAGGATACTGCCCAAACATAAGAACTTTGTGCACTAGTACAGGTGTTCTGGCTGGAGGGGTGTGGGACAGTGTGTGTAGTAGACTGGTGCATTGACCAGTCTGCTTCTGATGAGTGCGCAACCCCCCATGCTTCCAGCTATTCTTCTGCAGGTGTGTATAATGAGATGTACCAGATGGAATTTGGTGCGAGTGAGCAAATGCAACCACCTACAGCATGGCTTAAGGCAAGGGGGGACGACATGTAACGTGTCACAGCTTCTGCCAGTGAGCACATCTGCCGGGGCAAGCAGCATCTGGATTGTCGCACTCCAACTCCTGTGTCTCAGTACCAATGTGTTCAAGTCAGCTGTGTGACTAGTGGGGCCGCAAACCCGCCCCCCCCTTTCCCAATCTTGGCTAAGATGGTCATAAGTGTATTGCTGCATGTTAGTTCCCTTTCCCGAAGCTACCAGTGCCACAAAAGTGTTAGAAGAGGCAGGGTGCTCACCAATGATAGAACAATCACGCAAGCACTGCATAGGAAAAAGAAAATACATGGGTAGTTGCAATGTTAGGGGCTAGTGAAATGTCAATGTTTGCAGTTTCATTCTCGGTAGGCATTTGAAGGAGATTGTCTGCTGTTTGCAGCATAACAGGTGGCATGCCAAGAGGGAGAAGGGAGAATGACAGACGACATGGAGACCTCATCGCTGGAGGACTTAACACCCTTCCCATCAAAGTCCAAAAGCTGGGCAGTGTCTTAGAGTGCCGCAACTGCCTTCTCCCCTGTATAACCTGTTCCAGGGTGAGCGAGCAGAGTGCCTGAGAGGTAAGCCTCAGTCATTGGATCCTGCAGCCTCACCGGCTTCCTCCAGAAGGATGTGGGTTAGTGGTTGGTGCCCGAGAGAAGGAAACCGCCGGACCACCCCATCTCTCACCTAGTTTCATGCCTTCTTTGGATCTGTGAAGAAATGCGACTGCCCATCTGCTTGGATTCATAGGCAGGCTAAAAACGGGAGTGAGTATTTGAAATTGGATTTACGTAATCTACGTTTGACTGCAAGGAAAGTGAGGCATTGTCATTGGACTGCTAATGTGCATTCTGGGAAGATTATTACTTTCATGTTGTCTGGTTCCAGGCTATCTTGGTTATGGGCCTCATGCAGAATAATGTCTTGGTCTTTGTAATGTAGGAGGTGGGCCACCAGTGGTCTGAGAGGGGCGCCCAGAGGGAGTCGCCGCACCCGGTACCCAGTGCGCACTCTATCGAGAAGAAGGCAAAAGGACCGAAGTAAGGATGAAACTGCAAACCCATGCTTCCAGGTAGGCTGCTGTGTCCTGGACCTCAGGTAGGCCCACAAAGTGAACGTTGTTTCTACGCGAGCGCTCACAGCATCCTGCGCTCATTCGTCTAATGTGCGGATCTGGCTTTGCAGAGCATGCAGTTAAGTTTGTAGCTCCTGAGTCTGACGGAGTGTCACCAAGGATTGCTCTGCTGTACTGACCCTGTCAGCTTGTGGTGCTCACCCCTCAGCAGGGTGAGGTCTGTCAGAACCATGCCTATTTTGTTCTCCGGGGAGACCTCTCTGACTGAGAAATGTATGTCCCACTTTTTCTCTGTGGGAGAGTGGGGGTTGGGCTGTGTGTGGCACTTCGGAATCAGCAGCCTGGGTATCCAAAGTCGACATACCCTGGGGATGTGCCATCTCAGAGTGGGCTGCGGAGCGAAGGGAGTTGAGTCCACTTGCAAGTGTCAACTGGCGTCAGTGAGTCTTGCAGAAGGAGCAGCGCAATCAGTCAAGTCTTTTGGCATGGTCGGCAGGGCAGTTCAACTGAGGACCCCACAGAAGACGCACCACAGTTGCCTGCTGCTCTGATGACAGGCAATCCCAAGAAATGGCCCTACCAGCACCTGCAGGGGTAGTTGGCCTGGGTGGTGCAGTCAGCACACTTTGTTGTGGTGCACAAGGCTGGGTCTGCCAGGGGGAGCCCCCCGTCTTACTCATTGTGGACGCTTCTGCTCTCCACGCAGATCCACCAGCTTCCATCAGTACTGGAGGGCACCGGGGTGCAAGTCTCTAGTTCCACATGTGATCAGTTGTCTCCCTGCAACCTAGACCCCCAGAGCACTGTGAGGTTTTTAAAATACTTTTTTTTTTCTTTTTTAGGGGGATTGAGTCCTCTGCTTTCAGGCAGCTGAGAGGGTCACCGAATGGTATAGGTGGTGCGCGTGTGCTGGCCACAGGAGATCACCCCAAACTGCGGGCCCGCACTGTTAGAAATCAGCCCCTCAAGTCTGAGTGTCTTGTCCTGGCTGAGAACAGGGGCCCCAGCTGTTTCTCTTGTTGGGCACAGCAGGGCCTAGGCCTGGGGGGGGGGGGGACCAGTGCCTATCAGCCACACCGGGCAGGTAACAAAAAGCAGGCAGCCCTGGTGGCTCGGGGCACCCTTTGGCAAGGCAGCACTCAGGACAACTGGGCAGTGTCCATGCAGTAGAAGGGGCCGTAGGAGGTGGCACCTGTGCCTCCTAGGCCTCGATTGCCATATGACCACGGCTAGTGCCACAGTGCGAGTGCCACCACTTTGATCGCCCAGGGCATCATCAGCTAAGCTACAGGTTCACACATGGTGCTAGGTAGGGGTCACCGCAGCGGACCCCATCCTCACACAAACACCTCACCATTGTCTAGTCAGGTCCCCACCGAGAAACCAGCTGCAGCATCTTCGGCGCAGGGGGTGGCCACCAGCATTTGCACCTCTGCTATGCCCCCAGATTTTGTCTTACCAGTTCTCCTGGGGCTCTCTGACGCCTCCAGTAGTTCCTTGTCGATGGGTGTCAGGACCTTAGCCCGCCACCTTCAGCCCGAGCTGCTGCACCTGGGAGCAGACTGCTATTCTCCATGCGGCAGCCTGGAGCGAAAAGCTTGCCCGGCCTCCAATTGAGCCACATAGTCCCCAAATCCAGGTTCTCCAGTAACGCTGTTATTCCCAGAGATACCCCCAGGCAGCAGAGAAGGGTGATGGCAGCTGGGGGCATTGGATTAATGATGAATGCGGGGATCGGCGCCCAGAGCTCCTCTAGTGAGCATCCGCCATCCTGGCTGCCACAGCCACCATCCAGCTATATTTGTTACATAAATATCAACTCAAATTCCTGACGTTTTACATGTATACATATATTGTGTGCGAGTGGTGCAATCTAAAACTCAAAACATTTTAACTGGATTCATTTGTGTATGATACTAATGGTGATACAACACAAGATCATTTTGTTGGCAATATTTAAGAGAGAATCAACAATAGTAAATGTTCTATCTATCTCAGTAACATCTAAGAAATCCATATGCCCCTAAGGGTACCACTGAAACTCCAGCTTACAACGATGAATGGTCTTTCTAGGTCTATAAATAAGCAACCCAAAAATTAAATTCTTTTGCAAATCAAATTATTTCTGTATCAAAATGTGAACTAGTTCACAAGGTGCTGTGCTGGATGCCCCCACTAGTCTTCCTATAGTAAACTTGGGTATTTTAGCAAAGGTTGCAGTAAAAGTTATGGAACTCAACTTTAGTGAAAAAAGGGACAACAGACTATCTTGGAGCAAGCGTTCAGAAAACCAACATTAGCTTGTGTGACTGATTTAGGTTACAAAAGAGTACTATCTAGAATGCAAAAGCAATCAAGAAAGCCATGGGATTAGTTCGGAAACAGCTATTCTGAGCATTTTCTTCGAATCCCCTGGTTAAAATGCTTGGAATTTTGTAAAAGGGTTACATTTCCAGTAGAGTCATTTCTTTGCTGAGTATCTGAGGTATGGGAACTTTAAATCAGAATTTCAGCCAAGCCGGCATACACCTTCAAATCCTGCTGACTACATTAAGACTTTATGTTAATTCTTAAGACAGTTTGAAACATTTCTCTACATTTATTCAAAATATTGTCGGTATATATTTCAATAGCTTAGTAGCAGATGGTGTTCTGTCTCACCCTGTAACTGTGGCATTTTTCATCTTAATTTCTCCGAAGATTTAATGATTTATTAACAGCCTAAATTTAATGTACCAAAGTATACAAGAAGTTGTCAAAATATTTAACCATTTGCCAAGATATGTATGAGCAGGATGGCTAAGAAAGAAAAGCGGTGAGGCGCTGCGGAATACATGCCTCGCTTTATGCCAAATGTCTTATCAAATGTTGAGTTGGTTTGACAAAACAACATGTAAACAATAACACACAATACCTCTGACCTGCCAAGTAGTTATTTCAATGCGTGGTGGCCAAACGATCAGGTAGAAATGGGGAGATTGTATTTGGTTTCTGCTCCCATGCCCCATCATTGCTCCAGTCTCCCTCTGCTATCTAAATGTATCAGTTGCACAGTGACTCATTAGTCTGAGTTCATCTCTCACTGACCATTGAAGCATCTCTCCCAACTCACTCATTTTTTAATCTTGACTTGCCTCTACCAACTTTCACTTCCCCAACCTTTGTTCCATCCCTTGATGACGGAATGCTTTCCCTTTGCCTCCTTTGCTCTGCTTTCAATGTCTGTGTCCCTTAATCAATGTGGCTGTGGGTCTGCTTCTATGCTGTCATTTCATCAGCCATAGCAAAACTGTCCTTTACTGAAAACAAAGGGGTATTGCAACTTGCCTGATCTTGAACAAAATATTTACCTGCGGTAATACACTTTCTGGTGGATACTCTATCTAAAAACAGATTCTAAACCTTTGAATACTCCCTAGGTGCCAGACTGAATCCGGAAACTTTTCCCCAACAACGCACCTAATTGGTGCTGTGCTGCTCTGCATGCAACAGACTTGAGAGAGCACGAATGTAAATAAGCACCAACTCTGTGCGCTGACTTAGTTCTTATTTTTCCCTTTTACCACCATCAGACATGAAACGAACAATTGTTGGTACCAGTGTGCTTACCTTTTGAGATTAGATGTTAAAGGCAGACGGTTCCACAGAGCAGGGAGGTGGGAGGGCAGTGAGGAATCTGCAGTTAGGTAGAGTATCCACCAGAAAGAGCATTACAGAAAGTAAGTAACTTGTTCTTCTGATGGATAATTCTAACCCCAGATTCATCACCTTGTGAATAGATACCAATACAACACCTTCGCTGGAAGAAGGTCTGTGCAGTGGACCAAAAGGTGTTGTAGGTCTGAGCAGGCAAAATACCCTTCCTATTGGACCTGGTTGTCAAGGCAGTAGTGCTTCATGAACATATGCACGGATACCTACATTGCAGCATTGCAGATGCTAAGGACAAGCACTCCACATGTCAACGGAAGTGCAGCAGCCTTAGACTGATGAAATGGGCTTTAAGCCCTTCCATCAGGTGCTTCTTGGACAGTGTGTAGTATATCTTAATGCAGAAGGCTATCCACTTTGGCGGGGTCCTCTTGCACATAGGCTTCCTTTTCTGTGGCCACAGAACACCACAAACCACTTATAGTCATCAAGAATCATATGAATGTACAAGATGTGATGCGTTTCCTCGAATTTCTCTGTGCTGACCAACCAGGGGCAGTTTGGATGGGTGAGGGTGTTGTTAACTATATTAGCCTGGAAAAGGCTTGCTCCTATCTGTCAAACATATAAAGTCAATAACATGCTCATTATACTTATGGTGTTCCTTGGTATGATTATTATAAATTTGTAAACTCCTTTTTTGGGTCCAGCCAATGGCGCCTCTCTTATTTTGGAAGGTGAGGATGGCAAAGAATGCTGATAGGGTGACAGAGTGATTGATAGCCCAACGTGGAAGGCGTTACAATTTTGCGAAAGTAAGCAGTCTGAGTCTTCAGCACTACTTTGTTCCTGAAAAAGGTGGGATAGGGAGGTTGACCAAAGGTGCCTGAAGTTCACTCACTCGGCAAGGTTACGTAATCGCAATGAGAAGACTGTCTTAAAAGCTGGAAACCGCAGCGAGTAGCTAGGCATCAGCTCGAAGGGTGTACACATGAGAAAAGTCAGGATCAAGTTTATGGTTCAAATCTTTTTATTATTATTATTAGCATTGGTAATGGATACATCAAAGAAGGAAACAACCAGCAGGGCGTCGCAGCACCCTCATTGATTAACCTACCAAACAAACCATCTAACACCCTCCAACCCCAGGTACATCCATGAATAAGCACATCTGTAAACAACCGGAATACGCACCCAGTTACATTCATTCCCTTGTGTGAATTACTAGGAGTCATATACAGCCGACAATTAGAGGAGTCTCAGATATTTGGGACAAGTGAATTTCTGAAACTCCCCAGCAAGGAGGAACAGATAGGGACGCCACAGCTCTCCAAAGGAGTCGCCTTGAGGACCAAGGTGAGTTTCTTCATTCCCAATACATACCACAATCTGTGTAACTATCCCAGAAGTGTTGGGGGTGTTGCAGTGCCCAAGAAAGCTAAGATATTTTGTAAAGTCACCCCAAGTGGCAGCCTGATTTGTCGTCCCTTAAGAGACTTGAGCGGGAACATTAAGGGATTGGGAAGTCCCAGTATTACGTATGAGGAGAAGTAAGCTTTGGACAATCCCATAACAGGTGTACCGATGTTCCGGTAAGACCACATTGTCTCCAACAATCAGCACTCCGGGTGGGGTCACTCTTATGTATACATACAGGGGTAAAGTACCAGTAAGGGGCAATTTTTGTGCCTGTCTCTACCCTGGCTGTGTTGTGAGCTGTGTGGCATGCTCTGTAATATACCTCTTCTTATTCTTTTTTTGACCGTCAGAGCCCTTCCCAGTTCCTCCTCCCAGCGTGCCTGACCTGGTGATCTAGGTGTCTGAGACGATCGCTGTAATAGAGTATATATGTCAGAGATGGGGATTTTGTCCATATTCCTCAACAGCTGCCACTTCTCGTAGTCCGTAAGGGGGTCTTTGAATCCTAATACGCCTCATGGGGTGCCTCACCCAGTGTCTTATTTCTAGATGCCCCATCCTCTCTGTCTCTGGGAGATCACAGTCTGCCCTCAAGCTCTGAAAGGGAAGTGGGCCCACTTCACTGTGTAAGTGTCAGATAGAACAACAGTCCGTGCTTAGCCAGTGGCGAAAGGCGCCCTGATCCAAGCCCGGTGCAAAGTCTACATTTCCCACTATAGAGGTCAAAGGGGAGGGAAAGGTGGTGAGACCCCTTGCCGTTACACTTGGTCCCACACCTTCTAATTTGTGCGGCTAACCAGTAAGGAGTACTGACTCCAGGGTCGGTGTTGCTGCCGCAGAAAGGGAATCATCCAGAGAGAGGATCCCCCCTATAGCTTGGTCCGTGAACAACCAGCGCTTACCAAATTTCCTCCTGGACCACTCTAGTAGGTAACGGAGTTGAACTGCCTGTTAACATTGCAAAATGCCAGGAATGCCTAGGCCCCACATCTGCGGGGACCAGTAGGCCAAGGCCCAGAGCATACAAGATTGCGTCTCTGCTCAGACAAAATGATTAATTTCACCTTACAGTGTTTGGAGTATCCCAGGGGGAGGCTTGATTGGCAAGGCCTGGAACAAGAAAAGAACTCTCAGAAGCACAGCCATTTTAATGGCCGCTATTATTCCCAGCGAGGAGATGGGGTAAAGTTTGCATTGCGCCAGGTACCTTCAGATTCACTGTAAAAGGGCCTGGTAATTCAACACCCATGTCTCCAGAACTGCTGAGGCAAGTTGTATTCCCAGATATGGGATGGAAAGCGGCTGCCACTGCCAGAATAGGAGAGGACGTTTAACTTGGTTATTCAGCCCCTTTACATTGAGAGTGACTACTTTAAGTATATCATGTGACATACAAAGATGATTGTGGCACTATTAATCTGTGTCCCAGACAACAGCCCACACCTAGTCTGGGGTTGAGGGGAACTGGGGTGTGTGATGTCAGAGTGTGCCTGCATGGACCAGCGCTCTCCTAGATTGTGTGTACCCCCATCTTAATAGTAAACAACACTAAACAGAATCCCCAAACTGAACTTGGACAAAGACAAGGAGCCAGGGGTTCCCAGCATAGTCACATAGGTGAAGAAAGTTGCAGGGTGCATGATTCCATGGAAGTCTTCAGTCAGCCCCATTGCCCCCTGTTCCCTACCCTGCCGCACACCAAAGAGGCCTAGTCTCTAGGCCCCATCCCCATCAATCAGGCTCAGGTCTGTCCACCTCTCCTGTCAACGCTTCGAGCACTGCTCTGCATTCCATTGCTATGGTCTCAGGGTCCGGGCAGTGGCCACCCAGGGGAGTCACTCTCCATTGTGAGTGCTTCCTGGCCATACATTCTCAAGGGGGTAGCATTTGGTTTTCTCCAGAAGGTTCCTCCAGTTGTAGCATCTTGTAGGCTTCTGTCAAGGAGCGTAGTTGATGCAGCTTAATCCCCAACCGGACCACAAGATGAATACGGAAGGCCCAATGAGTATGATATTTCCTTGCCCCGCAGGTGGGAGTTGATGGGGTGAAAGCACCCCCATCCCTGTTTTTTTGTAGAGTGAGCGCTGACACATCCTGGTAGAGAATGATTGAGTGTCGTCTGAATGTCAGCGTTCACCAGGCGTGGTGGAGCCACTCGGTCTATTTGGATCGCTTCCTCTGGAGCCTTTCCAAGATCTGACTGAAAAGAGACCAAACATATAATGCAATGTCCTCCTCCTCCTAGGCGGCTGTGGGGGCCCCTAAGATGCAAACGTTATCACGCCTAGAGCGATTCTCTAGGTCTTCCTTGTGGGCTTGCAGGTCTTTCTGTTGCTCTCTAAGCCACAAGACCTCTTGCTGGAGCTGTTCAATCTCCTTGTCTATGCTAGTCTCATGTTGCAACTCTGTCCCCCATCTCTCCCAGCTTGTGACAGACCTCTTTTTGACCTTGTGATTTTTCTTTCTTCTTTTTTCAGAAATCTGCCTTTGAGGAGATGAAGAGTGCTTCAAATGTGCAAGTCATCCCCCTTGGTAGGCAAATGTCCAGCAGCCGGTGAGGGAGGTCCCTTTTCTGCCCTAATCCCTCAGGTTTTGTCAACATCTCTTTCAGAGATCGTTCTTTCTCTGAGCAAGCAGTTGCCATATCAAGGCTTGAGACTGCACACCCTCTAAGAAACATCCAGGCCCTAGTGAGTGAGAGCCGCAGGGGGCCGGAGGTCTGCACCACCCCACCAGCTCAACCGGCCCTCAATGTGGTTTCTGGGCCACTGCGTGATAGGGAGGTAACTCGGTGAAGGCTCACCAAGCCCCCCAGAAGGGTGAATATGATACTAACAGGTGTCTGTCCCCCGGAATATGCAGTGGTAGGGCTCTGCTGAATCAGTCTTTCCTGGGTCGTCCCTTGATGATGGAGGCGAATGCTTCCCAAAGCAGACACTATAGCCTGAACGGACAAGCCCCTCGCCAGGTTGCTGAGCAAAGGTGGCCCAGTCACTCCACTGGGTCTTTGGTGGGCCAGACAGGTTGACGGAATCCACGGGTGCCAGCATCGTTGGGACCCTCTTGCTTCTCATGCTTCGAGAGCCGACTCTGAGGCCACCACCTTCAGTCGCTGGGTGCCACATCTTCTGGACCTCTGGTGCGCTCCTCTCTGGGGCTGTCCTCGTCCCTAACCCCGGCTTCGTTTGTCCTCAGGCCAGCGGCGTGCTCACCAGAGCATGCCGCCTTTGTTAGGGAGCATGGGGATGCATTCTGGATCACTGCGGTGGTGACAGAGGGACAGAAAAGCACACCCTATCTTACCGCCATCTTGGCCACACCTCCTCAAGACCAAGTTTAAATTCCACTGGGACATCACAAACTGTTTTGAAGGAAATGTGTGTCGAGCTTTCATAAATCACATCACAACAGGTGATTTAAGCTAAGACTGATAAACGTAGAAATGCAGGAAGGGCCAACGAATAACCTTTAATGGTGCTACACCAAAGCCTTGCTAGCTGAACGACAAAATCAAACTAAGCACTGGCAAAGCCAACAGGTTTCGCCTTCGTGTTTTTTTTTGTTGCATTCTATCTTTATATGTAACTGGATTATAAATATTAGAAAAAGATAATAATAATGTTTTAAATTTGATAAACTGTTAATAGATGTTCATGTTGTAATGTATTTTAAATTAATATCCCAGGGTTACAAACTCATAATTTTTATCTTATTTAATATGGCATTGTATTAGAGTATAGTAATATACAGTTAGTAGAGTGCCACTGCACTTGCTGCACGATTCAAATAATGCCCCTTTTAACTGCAAAGTTACCGTAATTGTGACTGCATGTTTAGAAGTAAAATATAGCAAAATTTGTTTTTTTGGAGGAGTTATGACAGCTTTTGGGACAGGTGCCACTGCACCTGTTGCACCATTCAATTAACGACCCTAGTGCCTGCAAGGTAACTGCACTTGTGACTGCCTGTTACGTAGTAATATATATCGTTTTTTTTTTTTTTTTTTTTTTTTTTTTTTAGGGAATGCAGAATGCAGAGGGAAGAAAGGAAGGCGGTCAAACGACACAAAAATCAGAACTAATACTTCATTATTAATGATCCCATCCCTCAAGTAAAGCCTTTGGGACATGCTAGCCCTATATAAAACCTGCAAAAATAATATGTAACCGGTTTAAAATCACAGATTTAGTCTATCGGATACGACTACACGTTACAGTGAGGGGGCTAGGTGAAAATGATGTGGAAAGGGGGCGAGGGATGGAAAAGTAATGCCATAAGTAAAGTTCACCTGCATCCTCCGCAGTCTGTAACGCAGGGAGGGGGAGGTCAATTGTCTGTTGAGTCCTCTTCTCTTAAGGCACAGGAGAGGTGTAGCATCTTCGGATACTATTATTATGAACCCTCAAAGAACTCTCTAGCATGCAGCTGCCAAACAGATTTAGCAACTCTTTGTAAACAAACAGACCCACTCCGCCCGCAACATCATCTCAAAGGACTAGAACCCCTGGCGCCACCTACAATACCATGCTTATCATAACCTATGACCCTTTTCTCTCACCTGCAAATGCCACAGCAACAACTAGTGTTGAGCGACGCAATCGAGGGAGCAGAGCGAGGGTGGGATGTTCATAATGGAGAAAAGACTGACAAAGTCATGACCTTTGCATGGCGGCCATATTTGAGCTGTCCCATGTCCAAGTACGAAGCACAGATCTTCCCCTTTTCCCACATTACGAAGTATGGCTAGCTTAAATACATTCCAGACATGTGCTTAAGAATGTCTTCTCAAACTATAAATAATGTGTTAGCTAAATTGTTGAGTTTTCAAGCATTTAATTCCATAAAGTTACCACATCTCAATGTTTTTTTCTGTTTATATTGTGCAAATTCGACCCAAAGGGGTTGAAGCGCTTTACATGAACCAGTTTTATTACACAAGAGCAAGTTCATTTTTAAACAAAAGGAGATTAAATCGATTTGCTCAGAATAACAGGATGTTAAGTGGATCCAAAGTCTCGAACCTTCACCAATTTCAAAGTCAGCAGCTTTGAACATAACGGCGTGTCCTAGTGTGATAAATAAGCCATATCATTTGAATGAACCTCCAAGATTAGGCACAGCTGTTCTCTAGTTGTCACTTACACTTTGTATGATTCAAGGCTCACATTAATTGAATGAGAGAAAACTCCATTAGGGCGAAAGGAGGACTGAAATCGGTGCCTTGTGAAGGGGCGGGGAGTCACATTGAAGTATGGAGGGTAGGCGTGGAATGAAAAATGTACCTCAGAAGCATGACACTAGTGGAAGGAAACTGGTTTCCAGCCACTCATCATCAACCAGAAGGGGTACTTGGTCCAAACTCCAAGGAACAGACGAAGTTGAGGCAACAGGAAGTGCAGCCAGAGGGCGTGAGAGGCTGCTGCTGACCAATGAGAAGCAAGAAAGGGAAAGTGACCGGGGAAGCCTATCAATGGTAAGTAATGGGAAGACTGTGGGTGGGCTGTGAGCCCATTTAAAGATTTTTTTTTCCTAATACAAAAGATTTCGCCACAGCGCAAGCTCTCTGCAGGCGAAACCTATAAACAATATCAGGCAGGTTTACTTATGAAGGCGCGGTCTTGCTGATATCACACCAGGCCACAATTGTGTCCCAGTAGCCAGCATAAATGAACTTAAGGGAAGGGTGCCTCGCAGTAAGAATGACATCTACCACTTCAGGCAACAGATCTAACACAGTCAACTACCTCAGCTCAATCTCCACACATGGAGGTGTAGATTGCACAGATTCAGGTGAAGAACTGTGCCCTGCTGCTGTGACAGAAGAACCTTGAAACCAGTAGACAGATCAAAGGACACATGCCTAGGAGTTCCAGATAAACAGTCAACTGGCCCAATTCAGAGCCACAAAAATGACTTTGTCCCAGCATTTCTGACCTTTTTCAGAACTCCGGACAGTAAAGCCAGGGACCAGAAGGCGCACAGGAGGCTTATGTTCCATTCCAGCCAGAATGCCTCTCTGAGGGAGTGTTCTAGTGGAAACTCCAACGTGCACAATTTTGGATGTGTTTGATATTGGTAAAACGGTCTAGCCAGGGTACTACCCACTGGCAGAAGATGCCCTGCGCCACCTCGATGTATAGACTCCATTCTTGATCTGCCAGATGCACATTCAATCACATTCAAGCAGTCACCACTGCAGATCATGAGCTGTCTCCAAGATCTAAATGACATCCTTCAGATTTTCTTAATGTTGGGCCCACTGGAATTTCAGATTTCAGTGCAGAGCCTACATGTTCCACCTGTTATAAATCGACACAGAGGATGCAAGAGGCTAAGGAGTCAAGAAGCCTACTCTCACGAGATCCAAAACCGAAGCTAAAGCACTGAGATTACAGAATGAATGTCCTGCTTCCAGGAAAGCTCCAAAGAATTGGAGTGCTTGCAAAGTAGTCATGCAAGGTCTCAACTTATTGATAGTAAACTTCAATGATGTCAGGAGGTTTGCGCCATATGGGTGGTCTGTGGCTAACTTGGCCAGTCTGCCTTCAACAGCCAGTCGTCAAGGTATAAAAAACACATATAACCCAGGACTCCAAAGGTAGGCAGCAACCACTACTATCACATTTGTGTACACACAAGGGGCACTGGGGAGGCAAAAGGAACCAAGTTGAAAATTATCCTGGCCTCCCTTGAACCATAATAAAGGCTGCTAAACTATAGGACAGGTATATGAAAATGTGTGTCCTGTAGGTCTATAGACTTAAAGATTTAACAACCATCTTCTCTTGTAGCACCCTCTCAGTAGCACTGTTTGAGGGTAACACTTGCATCTCTTGTAAGAGAACAGACAGGTCTCCTCTGTAATTTGCTCTGATTTGGCAGGAAGAGTTGTTGGAACAAAAGAAAAATTTGGTTATGGCCATGCTGACCTACCTGGACGACCTATCTGGGGAAAAAGCGCTAACTCTTGCTACCACACGATGGGTATGCACCTCTAAGGGTAAACAAAAGTTATTTGGTGACTGTTGCCACAGTGGAAGGGGACTAAGAGGACTGATGCCTCTGATGACTTGGGTTTGAAAGGACTGGACTGGAGTGACAGCTTTATTGGGGGGAAAAATGGCTTTAGGCCTGATTTAGATCTTGACGGTCGCACCACCAAGCCACGTCAGAGGTGGACCCAAGAAGACCGCCAAGTTGACAGTGTTCCGTCCCACCGTTTTTAGATGTTACAGCGCTGCAAACAGTGAACTGGCAGCGGCTCTGACGGAAGGAGGACATCACATGACCCAATGGACAGCAGACAACAGCAGTGGCTTTAGAGATAGAGGCAAGTTACACATATGCACACAGCACTTTGCCAAATGTGTCCCACTGCACTACACACAACACACCACATACACACAACTATCCATTTCAATTCCACCATACCACAACACGTACATGCCGCAAAAAAAACTGACTGACATCCACAACAACATACATTGACCATTGACACTGCACTCACACGGCAAAACAACCACCACCAACACATTTACACACTCATCTACACAAGCATACACATGCACAACTACACACATCACAAAAAAGACAATCACACAACACCACTAGCCTGAATGTTGCATGCAGCAACACAACACAACATACACAAGAACATCACAGCCATATGCAGGTGGCGCACATACTGGCACAACCACAGCTCCCACTCCAGCTCCCTCACCCAGCCAATTGCATCGCATTCATATATACACATACTGACTCACAGCACAACATGACAGGTCCCCTGGCAATCTGTACATATGGACACAGTTGACAGGTGTGAATGTACCATCATTGTGGTGCCAGCATTTATTTGCCAATGAATACTGACATAATTATGACAGTTGTGCATGCGTGCAATATGTGTTGTGTACCAGTGTGTCCTCATCCATGTCTGACCCACTTGTGTCCCTGACATATACATGTCACAGTAACTTAAAAAAAACATGTTTAAAAAAAAAATACTTACTGTGACATGTATGTATCTTCAGTGGTCCCTACCAACCGTGTAGTGCTCACCCAATGGACCCTGGCAATGCGGTGTCCCTACCCTTTAAGTCCAGCAACGGGGGTGTTTTCTCCATGGGACGGTGTCAGCAGTGACTGCAGGTGTTGTCTAATTGTGTCTTGTCTAAGACTGGGTGAAAAGGAGAAAAAGGGTACGTTTTCACCCCTACACCTCCAAACCTCCCCCTCCCCCAATCTGTCAACTCAGACATGAAGGTTGGATTGCTACTTTTTTCCTGCCGGTAAGGCACATCAAAATCTGCATACTGGGAAGGGTGGCTGGGGTCCCGTCAGCATCCCCTTTTCCCTTTCCCACCCTCAACAAGGGTGGTAATTCTTGGCGAAGACTGCAGTTCGAATGTGGGATTTACTCTATGGTATCACCATCTAAATGCGGCGGGCGGACCATCAGTGCGGTGGACGGGTTTCCAGTCGAAAAGTCAACGGCGGGACAGTTACGGCCAGCATCTAAATCATGCCCTTTGCCTATAAGTCAGCTCTCTGGAGTAACCTCTGAACCTTTTGAACTGATATGGGAATTGCAAGGTGGGAATCAACAGGCCCAGGAGTGTGCCACTGTTCTACTTTCCTTAAAACACTCTAGGGCAGAATTGGCTCTTTCACTGAAAAGACGCAATCCATAAAAGGGCATATCCACGAGAAAGGTATGTATGTCTACAGAAAATCCAATGGAATGCATCCTCACATCTCGGTGGAACACAACACTGGTGCCAAGTGCCCTTCCCAGGCAACCAGTAGTATCTAGGACAACACGAATCACATATTTAGCTGCATCTTGTCCATCATGAATTGTCTGACCCAAAGGGGTCTTCAGGACCACATGCAAGATCTTATAAACCATGTGCAGCGATCCAATAAATAAAGCATTTACAGATCACATGCCAGGCTGGTAGAAAACATACATTTGCTAAACGTTTCAATCCCCTTGGACTCCTGATCCAGAACAGTCATGGGGAATTAATTGGGGTTCACTTTACTAGTTGAAGCCTAAACCACAACGAGTAAGATGCAAGCCTGGGGCCTTTTAAATGCTGCAATGAGTACACAATTTCATATATGTTAGGCTGTAAGCATACTATCAATATGTAAAGCTTTGTTTCATGTGATAACTCCCAAATACAGGTAACACAAAGGGTTAGATTTCCAAGTGGCAGAGTCAACATCAATTTAGGACAAAAAAAGTGGAACTATCTTTAGGAAGTAATGTGCACCAACCCTATGCACAAAACTGAAAGTTTAGATCAGCAAAGACAGATATAAAAAGCACTGGCAAAGCCAGTAGGTTTCACCTATGCAAGATCTTTTGGCTCTGTCGATTTTTTTCTCCATGTTGCACAGCAGAGCGGGCTGCTGCACAACATGGCTTTGGGTAAAAAAAAAATAATAAGCACTATGATGTGGCCATGATGCTATGCAATATGTCTAAAAACAGCGCAGGGTTATAGAAGAGTCAAGCAACATGAAGGGGGTGGGGTGGTAGGGAAGAGACTGCGGGATGATGGGGAAGGATTAAACAATAGACAAATGAAGGGCTGATTTAACAATGCCGGACTACAAGTATCAGAATATTTCATAGTCACTTGTAAGGGCTGATTTGATTCCCATATGACTCGCGCATAACAGGGCAGCACTGGGGTCAGAAAGAAAACAGGAATTGGTTACACATGTCTATTGCCTGCATCCCAAATGAAACCTAAGGCTCACTGAAGTGCCAAGATAACTTCTGGCAGTAGATGGGCCCTTTACACATAAGTATAAAATGTTCAAGGTGTAGAAGAGTGAGGTGGACCCACTTTCAGATCACATAACCTCTCAGCACAAAAGACCCTTGAACATCACAACAACCCTGACTGAATTTTAAAGGGTGTGAGGACTCAGCATTCTGTATTTGGTCATCCACGCTTGAGCCTATAGTGGGGAGGTCTGTTCTTTGTGGCTGTCGTGAAAAAGACTAGCGCCACCCAGTGTTTACAATGACAGAAACAAGCCAGGTGGTAGTGCAAAGGTGTGAGTGCATATGCAAGAAATGGGGAGGAAGTAAAGTGAGTTCACATCACACTGAAAAAGATCACTTTATCTTTCAAATACACATGCACCAAGAAAGTACTTTTAACTGACAACAGAAATGCATTTAAAAAAAGATACAATTAAGTATGGCTTTTGCTCGCATAAAGCACGCTCCTGTGGCTGTTATGCAGGCTCAAGCCCTCCCTGCCTTTCCCCACTATAGGAGAGGAAGTTTGTTATTCACCCACCCGTGGCCCCTGGCAGGTCACTAGGCCTGAGAGGAGGACTGGGGGTGGGGGGTGAGAGGGAGAGGCGAGTCCTTCAAAGGAGCAGCAGCAGCCAATTAGTGCCACACCCAAGTGCTTCAATGTAGTACCGGCCAAGAGGGAGAGGCTACTGCTACTGGAAGGAAGGGCAGGGGCTGGGCCCAGGCTTCAGGAGGGAGTGTCCCTGCAGGCGGGCGATATATATATATATATATATATACATATACATACACACACGCACACACACACACACACATACATACACACACACACCAGTTACATAACACAATGTCACTTTTTTGGGGGAACAGGGAGATTAAGTAATTTGCCCTGGACCCTCAGCAATATAGCAACAAGTCTGCAAATGAAAGTGTCCACCAAGAGGACACCATCGGCAGCCTGCCCATGCGTAGCATTTCCAGATGGCTGCCTGCAACATTCAATTTAAAAGTATTTTATTCAGAGTTGCTTTATGTACAAAAACGTCCTGTCTCTTGTCAAAACAAATTAACCATTGGTGCAATGCTTAGCAAGAAACTTCTACTCACGTTTTATGTGATCCATATAATAAACCCCGATTTGCTGATCATAGACTATTTCCCATCCCAAAGGAAGCTCGTCGCCAATACAGTCTGCAAACGTCAAAGGTTTGGTGATCCTGCAAATTGGAAAATAGCGACAGCATTAAAATTCAAACTATCACAAACCAAGCGAGCATTATGCACATCTACAACAATGCCACATGCAATGCATTTGCAAACAGGAACCAAACAGGTGTGTGTTTTTGTGGCGAAAACCGTCTCAGGCTGGCAATCAGTTACAGCAGCTCACAGTGGCAGCGTTTTGGTTGTGTTTCACCTGGGATTAGGCACATTTCCCCTGAACCTTTGGGATGGAGAAGAATCTGTTCAAAGTGATAATCCAATACATTTACAGGGCATGGGAAGTAACAAGAGTCATTATTACAAATTAAGACAGTACTACTGCCTCAGAATGAGCTACTGCAGACAATTCTTTTTATTTTTGTTTATTTTAATCAGTTATAAGGAGGTTCGCTGATCAGTGTGATGAGGAAAACTGGGGAAATGCCAATCTTTCTCTGTGTATTTGTCAACTCCTCTGTTTTCAGGTCTAGTCTTGAAACAGTTGTAACTGCCTCGCCAGCTCCATGTGACATCAAAACAATATTAGAAATGTCTACATACATCCACAGAGGTGCTTTTGGGTCAGTTCATTTCAGCTACTGGTTGTCTTGCACTACAATTTACATCATTTAGCCTTCTCACATATGTATGTGAGTAAAAAGAAGTGCACTCCAATGCAAAGGCTGGCGGCCTCATTTTACTTTGCCATTTTTTTTTCCCCATCTTACATTTTTTTTTAAGTTTTTTTTTACTGTGTTTAAAGTATGTTCTCAGTATAGAGTAATTACCAGCCGCTACCTCGCATTAACTCTTAAAAGGGTTTCTATACCTGTTCCAAGTATACCTGCCTTCCAGAGACCGTTCATACTATTCTATTAAAATTATGTGAGGGTTATTTTTTTTAATTTACATATTTTGTACTGCAAGCATATGGCGACCACATTAATGAATGTCCTCTTCCTTTTTCTTTCTGTGGCATTTGATTGCAATAAATAAACATCAACCATCAGACCAGCTTGCCAAGGCTAGAACTTCTAGCTGCGCCAAGGGTTACTGGTTCGGAAGGGCGAGGCAGAGGGAAGAGAGGGCACGGAGAGAGTAAGTGCACATCACCCTGATTAATAATTTTATGTTTTTATAAGGGAAAATGAATAACAGATGTTTAATACCTGATATATTTATTCATACACCCAAAGTCCACGTGCAGATAACATTACGCACCTTAGAGCCAGTCAATGTTACTTATTATAAACACGCTGTTAATTGCGCATCTACCTACAACTTTGTGTACGTTAAGCAAGAGCTAATAAATAGTGTAGCACTGACTGGTTAATGTGTTAATAGTGTTTCAGTCTTAAAGAGTCTTACATTAATAATATGGTCATATGGTTCGATGGAATTTGTATTTTTATAGTCCTTGCATCTCACATTAACCCCTTCTGTGCCTGGGACGTAATGGTTACATCCACCGGCACAGTGCTCCTGTGCCGAGGACGTAACCATTACTTCCTCAGCCTGGAGCTCGGAGGGAGCGGCTTCCCTCCCACCCCCAAAGGCAGGGGTGGAAGGGGAAGCCCAGTGACATTCGCGCGCTGACCTCATCAGAGGCCACTTCCCCAGCTTCCAGCGCGATCGAAAGAGAAATGCTCAGCATTTCTCTGCCGATCATGTGATGGGGGCCTGAGCGGCTTCAAAGGGAAGGAAAGGGAAGCCGGATTGTGAAGCAATCCGGCTTCTGAAATGCCAATTAGACACCAGGGATTTATTGTGAAAAGGAAATTGGCATAAGGGGAGCGACCCCTCGAGCAAGGGTCGCTCCCCAGGGGGGAAATTTTTTTCAAAGCCTTTTCTGCCCCCCCTTGGGAGCAGATCAGCCTATTGTCATTAGGTCGATCTGACCCAAGGTGGGGCAGAAACCTCTAGGCAACAGGGATCTTTTTTTTTCTTCTTTTTTTCTTCTTTAGAGGTGGGGAGCGACCTCTTAGGCAAGGGTTGCTCCCCTAAGGGGCAAATTATATTTCGGCCATTTCTGCCCCCCTTGGGGGCAGATCGGCCTATTTTTATGAGGCCAAACCTCTAGACGCCAGGGATCAATTTTTGGGGTTTTGTTTTTTTTGAGGTGGGGAGCGACCCCTTAGGCAAGGGTCGCCCCCCGGAGGGGGAGGGGGGGGCAAATTGTATATAGATCATTTCTGACCCCTTGGGGGCAGATCGGCCAATTTTTGTTAGGCCAATCTGCCATTTTAGCCCATTTCTATTGTTATTAGGCCTATTTGCCCTGGGGGGGGGGGTGTAGAATCCTCTAGGTGCAGGGATCTATTTTTGGTGGGGGGTTTGATTTGTTTTTTTAGAGGTGGGAAGCGACCCCTTAGGCAAGGGTCGCTCCGGGGGGGGTCAGGTGGGCAAATTTATTTTAGGCCATTTCTGCTCCCCTTGGGGGGCAGATCGGCGTATTTCTATTAGGCCAATCTACCCCCTCTGGGGGGGCAGAAACTACTTAGGCACCAGGGATTGGTGTGTGTATATGTGTGTGTTTTCTTTAGGGGGCAGCCCCTTGGGTAAGGGTCGCTCCCCATGGGGGCACATTACTGTTGGCCATATCTTCCCCCACTTGGGGGCAGATTGGCCTATTTTGGAAGGCCCATCTGCCCCAAAGGGGGAGCAGAATGCCCACCAGAGACCAGGGAAGTTTTTTTTTTTTCTCAAAATAAGAATGTGGGGGTATGGGCATACCCCCACCCCAAATAAATGGGGCCAAAGTTGTTCTGCCCTCCAGTGGGCAGATGGGGCAATTACCCCCTGATCCACACCCTAGGGGGGACAGCAAGTCTACTAGATGCCAGGAAATTTAAAAAAAAATATTGAGGGGTGGTGGCTACCAACCAGTAAGGGCCTGGTTATGCCCAGACCCCAACTGAAGAGGGTAAAAGTCTTTCACCTCTCCCCCGCACACCAAAACATCTTATCCCAAAGCAAGCAAGAAGACATTTGATTATTTTGGGTTTTGGTTTTACATTTGAGCCATGAGAGCTTGGCTAACTCTCAAAATCGTCCCGCTTGGAATGGTGAGGGCTGCACTTTATGGACTTTGGGATGCTGCCATGTAGAAAAATCCACAAGACCTAAACACATATGAAAACTAAACATCTGGGTGATTCGAGGGTGGTGTGTTTCACATGCACCCTGCACCATTTTCTTACCCACAATGCCCTGAAAACCACCAACTTTACTGGAAATCACACATTTTTCCCACATTTTTGTGATGGAACCTTCCGGAATCTGCAGGAATCCACACAATTCCTACCACCCAGCATTGTCTCATCTATACCGATAAAAATTCTGCTGCACTTGTCAGCCTAAAAATTTTTTTTTTCAAACTGCCCTTTTGGACCCGCTTTGGTTACCTCTCAATTTTGACATGTTTTTGGCTCTTCCTTGTCACAAGCACTTGGCCCACCTACACAAATGAGGTATCATTTTTGCCGAGAGACTGAGGGGAACGTTGGATGGTATGAAATTTGCCCCGGTGCAGTGATCCCACACAGAAATGGGGTAAAAATGAGATTTTTTTTTGCTAAATTTGAGGTTTGCTGAGGATTCTGGGTAAGAAAACATTGGGGGATCCACGCAAGTCACACCTCCCTGGACTTCCTTGGGTGTCTAGTTTTCAGAAATGTCTGGGTTTGGTAGGTTTCCCTAGATGGCTGCTGAGCCCAGGACCAAAAACGCAGGTGCCCCCCCGCAAAAACAGGTAGTTTTGTATTTGATCATTCTGATGTGTCCAGATAGTGTTTTGGGGCATTCCCTTTCGCAGGCGCTAGGCCTACCCACAAAAGTGAGGTACCATTTTTATTGGGAGCCTTGGGGGAACACTGAGTGGAAGGAAATTTGTGGCTCCTCTCAGATTCCAGAACTTTCTGTCACCGAAATGAGAAGAAAAAGTGTTTTTGGCCACATTTTGAGGTTTGCAAAGGATTATGGGTAACAACCTGGCCAGAGCCCCACAAGTCACCCCATCTTGGATTCCCCTAGGTGTCTAGTTTTCAAAAAACACACAGGTTTGGTAGATTTCCCTAGGAGCCGGCTGAGCTAGAGGCCAAAATCCACAGCTAGGCACTTTGCAAAAAACAGCTCTGTTTTCTTTGGGAAAATGTGATGTGTCCACGTGTGTTTTGGGTGTTTCCTATCACGAGCGCTAAGCCTACCCATGCAAATGAGGTACCATTTTTATCAGGAGACTTGGGGGAACACAGAATAGCAAAACAAGTGTTATTGCCCCTTGTCTTTCTCTAAATTTTTTCCTTCCAAATGTAAGACAGTGTGTAAAAAAGACCTTTATTTGAGAAATGCCCTGTAATTCACATGCTAGTATGGGCACCCCGGAATTCAAAGATGTACAAATAACCACTGCTTCTCAACACCTTATCTTGTGGCCATTTTGGAAATACAAAGGTTTTCTTGATACCTATTTTTCACTTTTTATATTTCAGCAAATGAATTGCTGTAACCCGGTATAGAATGAAAACCCATTGCAAGGTGCAGCTCATTTATTGGCTCTGGGTACCTAGGTTTCTTGATGAACCTACAAGCCCTATATATCCCTGCAACCAGAAGAGTCCAACAGACGTAACAGTATATTGCTTTCAAAAATCTGACATCGCAGAAAAAAGTTACAGAGTAAAACGTGGAGAAAAATATCTGGTTTTTTCAGCTCAATTTCAATATTCTTTTATTTCAGCTGCTATTTTCTGGAGGAAACACTTGTAGGATCTACACAAATGACCCCTTGTTGAAATTCAGACTTTTGTCTACTTTTCAGAAATGTTTAGCTTTCAGGGAACCAGCATTGGTTTCTCACCCATTTCTGACACTGACTGGAAGAAGGCTGAAAGCACCAAAAATAGTAAAAATGGAATATGTCCCAGTAAAATGTCAAAATTGTGTTGAAAAATTGGGTTTTCTAATTCAAGTCTGCCTGTTCCTGAAAGCTGGGACGATGATGATTTTACCACCGCAAACCCTTTGTTGATGCCATTTTCAGGGAAAAAACACCAGCCTTCTTCTGCAGCCCTTTTTCCAATTTTTATTTTTTTTAAACGAAATTTTCGCTGTATTTTGGCTAATTTCTTGGACTCCTTCAGGGGAACCCACAAAGTCTGGGTACCTCTAGAACCCCTAGGATGTTGGGAAAAAAGGACGCAAATTTGGCATGGGTAGCTTATGTGGAGAAAAAGTTATGAGGACCAAAGCGCGAACTGCCCCAAATAGCCAAAAAAACGCTCGGCATAGGAGGGGGAAAGGCCTGGCAGCGAAGGGGGTAATACCAGAATTTTTTTTGCCTAGCAGGACATTGTCCTTCCTTCTGTAACCTGCTCTTTACATGCCCCCCCCTTCCCCTCGCCCCACCACCGCCGCCGGTCGCACAGCAGTGATAGTCGGTAAATCCCAGCCTCACGTCTCCCCTCCTCAGTATCCCCCGAGGACATCGTCCTGCAACCAAAATACACTATTTCACTAACTGGTGCGTTTTACGCGACATCCTGCAAGTAAACTACGTCTCGAATGTAAGCTATGAGGGAAGGTATGCCTCCATAGTTGCAACTATGTGTGGAATTAAAATAAAAACTCCATGCAATGCCAAGGCGTCGCCGTTTCGTGGCTAAACTGGTAAAACAAGACTTTCTCTAACGTGCCCTCCAGCCCCCCCTAACTCGCTCCACAGCTGTGTATTCCATGATTTAATTATGATGGTATGCAGCCCTGTCAGGTTCTTCGGTATCCAGATTAACAAGAGCAACATAGAAACCCGAATTCCGTTGCTGCCGACTGTGCAATTAGAACCCGAAGATTTCCAATTTCCAAGAATGTTAATACTTGGCAACGCTTCACCGCCTGGGTGAACTCCAGCCCGGGCACCTCCGTCTCACTGCCCCGGCTAAACGCGCCATCGCCTACGGATAATTACAGACAGAAGGTTTACGTTTAAGGCCGCACCAGCTCACAGAAAACATGCCACATGGGTTTGACTCAATTTTTCCAATATCTGAACAAGTCTCCAGTGCCAGATCTGTGGTCCTTTGAAACCATGAAAGACGTATATTCTGGCTGCATCAGTGTAAAACGTAGGCTTCGCTGAACTGCGAGGTTCACTATTCGCGAAAAAACACCTGAACGGTTCTCGCAAAGTGAAGGAAAATTAAGGGGCAACGGCAGTGATGATATGCTGATTTACGGTAATGCCCCGCACATAAAACACATACAGCAAGAGGTTATGGAATTACGTTGAGTTGTGTTTTCTGTCAGCTTGTGTCTATTATTCTCTACTGTATAATACGCTTTACAATATAGTAAAAATAGTTTGCAGATTGTAAGAGATAGCCACCGAAAAGTATTCAGAAACATTGGGAAATTATTGATAAAAAAAAAACCTTTGAATAAAAGCGCCTACCAATAACAGACTACAATAAAACATGAAAAAATTAGGCAAATATAGTTCGCCCGGTCAGAGAGAAACCGAGAAGAATACAGTAGCCACTTCAGCCCGCACTATTACTATTTCATATGACTTTTATAAATATGCATTACAAGGAGTCTAAAGAAGCGTGGTGTAGGCAGGGGCACTGGAATTATGAGATTTTGCAGATGCTCTATTTTGCATATAAATGTGGATTTGCTGCATAGGACACAATCCATCATCCGCCTAATACTCAGCAGATTTCTAACAAAAGAATAAAGGTTTCTAGCACAAACTGATCAAACACGCTAAAAATGCAACAACACGTATTTCAGCGCAGTAGAGGGGCCTTCCCAAAGGCTGACTGGTCACCTATCTGGTACTTGTTGATATTTTGGGGCATTACTTCGGTGCCAACGAGGTGCAACCTTTGTGTTGACAGCGTTAACGTGCGTATGGGGAAGGCGTGGGGCCTCCAGATAAGAGGTCCTATAATATGCCTTTTATTGCGATAGGAAACACGACATGAGGGGGCATAAGAGGCAGTGGAAAGAGAGGGGGGCTGGTAGGGGCACTAAAACACATTTTTGACACTAATCAACATATGAGAGAGAGAGCGCACACGAGATTCTGGGAAGTGTAGACACGTAGAATATCCCAGGTGACCTCCGACGTCATTATGCCCGACTGAAAGCACTTGTACCCACTACAGAATACATTTTGTCGAGGGGGTGGGTATAAGACCCCAAACACTTCCCCTGAAGTTATGGCCCTGAGCGTGTGCCCTTGCATTATCTGATTGTGTGAGCCCCGGTATCCCCTGGTGAAAATGGCGCCTACAGGTTAAGTGGTAATAGTTTTGCTTGAGACTGGGAATGCTAGCACTCCTTCATTTTCAATAGTGGCCAGGAGGTAGCGGCACTATGGAGATGTTGAGAAGTAGTTAAGTACAGACCTAGATCACACCTAGAGCCTTCTTGGGTTTGATTTGCTGTCCATGTCCTAACTTTTGTATCTACCGATTCTGCTAATGGAAGAATAGTCATCCTAAAATGCACTGTACACATCGCTCCCAAATTTTAAATAGGCACTGGTAACAACAAAAGGTCGGTCCTTTCCAATATATATATATATTTTTAAATATTGTTTTCATGTAAGCATATGCCTGAAAATGAAATGGGGGGAAATCACCCCCCAAACATGGCTGCCAGTCACTTATAATAAACCATTTTTAATTATTATACATTTATGGATATAGTCATTTTACTGGTGATGATTTTTTTTTTTAATTACAAGCACTACATTTGTGAAATGCATTTTATTATTATTTGTGAGAGAAATGAAAATAAATCACCAAAGCAACCACTGAACTTACAGGCAGTGAAAATGTTAGTGCCACTTGAAAACTTTACATCAACTTTAAAAAGGAATAACAGAAAAGATAAGCATTGGCAAAGCAGATCTCACGTATGCAAGAGGTTGTGCACCAGTGTGGCTTCTGTTCAGTATGGATAAAAGTTAGTGGTGTAGAGGAGAGTGGCGTGGAGTGTCGTAAAGTGGAATGGGGAAGAGTGCTGTAGAGTGAAGTACAGTGTTGTGGAATGGCAGAGAGTGCTGTGTATTGGAGTGGCATAGGGTGGATCATGTAGAGTGGCATACAATGGAGTGGCAGAGAGTAGAGTGGACTGGTGTAGAGTGCATTAGTGGACAGTGTTGCGGAGTACAGACGCACTGAGTGCAGTGGCATTGAATTCAGCATCGTAGAATGCAGTGGCGGAGGATGGAGCGACGTGGGGTGGAGTGGCGCGGGGTGGAGCCGAGTAGAGTGGCTATATAAGTTATGTGCAGTCAGATATGCCTTGAGACTTGCTGAATGCATCTTTGCATGAGATCCTTCAGCACAGTTCCAGGCTGTAAATTAAGTGATCCTAAGAAACCAAGATGGAAGACTGGAGTGATTTTTGACGGGCAGGGGGAAATAAAAGTCCATATTTTGACTTTGGCGAGCCAGCCAGGAGAGTTCTTGTGGTCAGCCTGCTGGACCTCGGGGGTCAAACCCACCACCTTCCCTTCATTGATTAAATAGTGCTCAAAGAGGTAAGCACATACCAGTGTTTGTACAAAATCTGCCATTAAGATGGGGGGTGGGCGAGTGGGTCCTCGTAGTTCGGGAACATAGATGAGCCCAGGACAGTCTCTGAATAAAGTTATGTCCTTAAAAGTCTTTCCCTCTTGAGCTTCTTAGAAGGTCCATAAGGCTCACTATGGATATTGTTGTAGGATGGACTACTAATTAGTCAGACTTTACTAAGAATGTCAAAGTGTCTGCATTAAGTAAATAGTTTAGCAGTGGTGTATCCATCCTGAGTCCTGGAGATGAAACAAGAATGAAGTGTCACTAAATACAGGAAAGTGACAATAGTGTGATAGGTTATGATACTGTTTTGTCAGATTATAAGATGACGAGTTAATAATATATGTACATTGCTTGTGTTCTGTTATACATTGAAAAGTTATTGTAAATTATCCATATTGTGTGAACATTTGATCAAAGTAAAATATCTGATACTCCTTTGCAACATATTAAAGTGTTCAGGGTGATCAAATAGGATAAAGAAACACTGTAAGGAGTGGTGTATGGGTACAAAACAAAGTCCTTGTCCTTGGCCAGAAGAGGGATCATTTGACCCATGTCAATTGGGGCATTTACAAACATATTTATGAGGCATATAAAGGTGAGAAATAAAAAAAAAAGTGACCTTAAACATGTGACAAGCATTTGAACCTGACAAGGTAGAGGAACCATCTGAATGTAGTTGGCATCCTCCTCCTTACAAGGAAGATAAAGTCCCTATCAGGAAGCCAAAAGACTACTTGAAGACGCAACAGGAATGCATCCATTAGGAGAGAGTAGCATTGTTCCAGATATAACACAAACAGAAGACTCGGATACTCATTGCACACTAAAAAGTAAATACACAGGGCAAGTCACAGCTAACTTTACTTTGAAACTAGATGAAAGCCAAAAGGTGACACCATCTCATAGCCAAGACACTGTTTCCTACACAAAAAGAGATGACCCCATGATTTCAGGTAAAACAACAAGATTATTAGCACCAGGCTTCTTCTAACGCTCTTCAGACCAAAGTTCCAGAACTAGCAGGGAGATTAGCCTACCACAACCAAATTTAACATTCAGTCCATCACATAATGAACAGATAAACGAACAACTATGTAGAAAACACCTATTAGAAATAGAAAAGAAAGCAAATGCATGTCGAGAGAGAGAGAGGAACAGGAACACAGAATGATGACAGAGGAAGAAAGGAATACATTAGAGGTTGTAAAAACATACATTGATAATGCTAATGCATTATCTCAAAATATATATGATACAGCCACTGCAGAACATAAAGGGTACCAACAGAGGTTACCAATGGTGAGTAAAGGGTTGAGTGACGCTTTAAAACACACCAAGAAAAAGATGACAGAAGTAGAAATGTTAAAAATATATGGGAAACGTGGAAATCCAGGTGTTAAGTAAGGGAACAATGCAAGGGCAAATAACGGTTGAACCGAGTGACAGAGACAGCGAGACAATAGGAGATTGTGATGATGATTTAGATTTGCAATATTTGGACGCTGCTAAGCAAGTTGATATGAATGTAGGTCGTGAAATGATAAATAGGAGAGATCTGACACCTATTGAGAGAGTAATTATAGGAGAACGAGACTCATTTGCAGTCTACCCTTTCTGAAATGATTTGGCGGATTACACAGAGAGTAGACCTAGCAAGTTTACTTCACCATGGACTAGAGAAGGTTCCTTTCACCCCAAGACTTAGCAACAGCCCAAGATTGTAATGAAAGGGTGGGGTTTGGGGGGGTGGATCGGTAGTTTAGGATTATGAATACATGAGGGCCTCAATGTGTATGGCAATAATATGTGTGAGAGAAAATGGTAGGTACCCCAGAATGAAAGAACAACAGGTAAAGTAGACCACAAATCAGACAGCTTCCACTAATACAAAGGGGTCCAGGAACACAAAATGTTACCTTTGTGCCATGGCAACATATGGATAAGGATAACTTAAAGAAACAATTACCACCACTTTCTGAGGGTGCTTCTAAAAGACACACAGCAGGATTACAATTAGCAATAGGGGACGTGAAGAGCCTCCTTTCAAGTATATTGGGAGATGAGACAGACAACATTTTTCAAGTAGTACCACGTACCAATGCAGAACTAATAACCTTGATTAATGGTGACAGAGACACAGCAACATTCAACCGCATATGTGCGCTTGTCTGGGCAGAATTGAGACGGAGATATCCAGACATGCCAGATATAGGTGGCATGATGCGCCAAGTAATGGGGAAGGATGAGTCAGTGTTGGAATATGTTGAGCGCATAAGAAAACTATGGACCACTGAGATGTGTCCCCTAGATAGACAAGGAACCAGACTGTTCTCTCACAGTGTGAAAAACGGGCTGCTAGAGGACCTACAGCAGCCATTAGACACAGTAGTGGCAATAGATAGTAAACCTTGGGAGGAAATAAAGGGCATAATACTGTACCATGCTAGATAAAGATTTGAGAAGGAAAGAAAGCAAAGGAACATTTGGACCGTGTCACAACCAAATTGGCTAGTCAAAAATTAGAGAAAAACGCAAATAAAGAGCACAATAAGAGCAAATGTAGTCACTGAAACACATCCAGTTCAAGTTACAGCACAATTACCACAGATACACTCACAACAGCAGTGGTATCAAGGTCCCACAGGTCAGCCTTCCCAGCAAATGATGCAAAGATGCCAGCAACAGTGGGGAGGTAGAAGAAATAAAACAAATATGACAGGTTATCACTGCAGCAGGAAAGGGCACGTAATAGCAGATTGTTGCTTTAGAAAGGCACAACTGGGACAAGGAAGTCATTTTTCCCCTGCAGGGAATTTTTCTCCTGTGCAACAGTACCAGCAACAGCCACAAGGTTTAGTGTACAGTGCACCACAAATGGCTCCACAGCAGCCAATGCAAATGATACAATCACAACGAAATTATCAGGCAGGGATGGTAACATCAACCTCAGGGCAACAGTCAGCACCACAGTATATTCATCAGACATCGCAGCAAGCACAACCTGTACTGCAGCCAATGATGGGGGGCACAATTTTTCAAGCAGGGACAATTCATTCTTTACATCATGACAGTATGTACCGGAGACCCTGATGTGCCCTGTGATAGCAAAAACATTGAATTACAAACAAGAGCCTATAGCACCAATTAGTATATTGGGAAGAAAATATAAATTCTTGATTGATACAGGGGTAACCAAATCGTGCATTAGACATGGATGTTTACCACTGTCAAATAAAACAATGGCAGCACAAGAGTTCTCAGGTGAAATAATGATGGTACCATACACCTGTGAGATTCCAGTTCAGGTAGGAGATTATGTAGTTTCAGAGTCTTTGCTATATGCGCCCACATCTCCTACACATTTATTGGGAAGATATTTGTTACACAAACTGAACATGTCCATTACATTCAACGATAATGGGACAATCATTTGTTCCGCACCAGGGATACCATCTGTAAGGGAAATGCCTTCCTTGGCATGGTCCCCTGTGACTTTTTGCCTTTTGTTGATGGCAGTTATGTTTGAAAGTGTGCTGGGACCCTGCTAACCAGGCCCCAGCACCAGAGTTCTTTCCCTAAACTGTACCCCTGTTCCCACAATTGACACAGTCCTGGCACCCGGATAAGTCCCTTGTAAATGGTACCCCCGGTACCAAGGGCCCTGTTGCCAGGGAAGGTCTCTAAGGGCTGCAGCATGTCTTATGCCACCCTGGGGACCCCTCACTCAGCACATGCACACTGCCTCACAGCTTGTGTGTGCTGATGGGAGAAAATGACTAAGTCGACATGACACTCCCCTCAGAGTGCCATGCCCACCTCACACTGCCTGTGGCATAGGTAAGTCACCCCTCTAGCAGGCCTCCCAGCCCTAAGGCAGGGTGCACTATACCACAGATGAGGGCATATGTGCATGAGCACTATGCCCCTACATTGTCTAAGCCAAACCTTAGACATTGTAAGTACAGGGTAGCCATAAAGAGTACATGGTCTGGGAGTTTGTCAAACACAAACTCCACAGTTCCATAATGGCTACACTGAAATCTGTGATGTTTGGTATCAAACTTATCAGCACAATAAATGCACACTGATGCCAGTGTGGGATTTATTGTAAAATGCACCCAGAGGGCATCTTAGAGATGACCCCTGAATACCAGTCCGACTCCTAGTGCTAGGCTGACCAGTTTCAGCCAGCCTGCCACAACTAGACGAGTTTCTGGCCACATGGGGAGAGTGCCTTTGTCACTCTGTGGTCAGGAACAAAGCCTGTACTGGGTGGAGGTGCTTCTCACCTCTCCCTGCAGGAACTGTAACACCTGGCGGTGAGCCTCAAAGGCTCATGCCTTTTGTTACAGCACCCCAGGGCATCCCAGCTAGTGGAGATGCCCGCCCCTCCAGCCACTGGCCCCACTTTTTGGCAGCAAGGCAGGAGAGGATAAAGAGAAAAATAAGGAGGAGTCACCCACCAGTCAGGACAGCCCCTAAGGCAGAGGTCTTCAATCTGGGGCCGTGGAGTCCTGGAAAGGGGGTCGCACATTCCCCCAGCGGATTGTTAAAATGCCTCAGGTGAACTTTGATTTATTGAGTCTCCTGTGCTGTGAAAGCTGCACAGACATCTAAGGAGGCCTTCATACTAGGGTACCTGCTTCCTAAATAAAATGCATATGTGCTCTATGAGATGATCTGCAATTGTAAAGGGTAATCTGGTATTACTTAAATGTACTATCATACATATTCACAGTGCTTTCTGTTACAGGCTCTGACCTCGTGGCACTAAAAATACACGTCACTATTCTCAACTGCACTAACCAGGATTTAATTCTGTCGCACTCATGTTACACACACATCTCTGCAGTGCATAAACTAATAGAGGTTTCATAATGCACTACAGTGTATTTCCCACTGAGTAACAACTTTCTTTTATTTATTTATTTTTCATTTAAGCTGGTTGTTAATTTATATGTAGCTACCTGACAGTGAAAGACTTAAAAACAACTTAGAATATTTTGGGGTTTACTTATGAGAGGCTTGCACCTCCGGAGCACCACTTTTTTTTTATGCTTCAGCAGCACAAGCCTCTCAATCATACATTTGAGGTGACGCAAAGCCACCCTGCGTGGCTTTGCAGGGCCTCATAGATAAGGAGTAAGGCAAAGAAGCGCAAGCCGCTGCGTTTACTTACTTTGCGTCAAGGAGGTGTTCCATGGGCGTTGTGGTGGGTGTTCCCAGGCAACACCCATGGATTTTGACACTGCCCCAGATTTACAAAATCACGGAAACTGGAGCAGTGCCAGAATCTTACGCCTACCCAGAGCAGGCATAATGAGGAGAAATGTTTTGATTTCTCCTTGTTTTTCCTTTTTCCATGTGTGTTGCTATCTGCTGCCCTTAAACAAAGAGGTAAAATGCCTTTCTGGGTTGTTTTTGTGCAGGAAGGTGCCTCTTCCTGCACAAAACAATCCTGCCTACGTTGGCACTAGGCAGCAATTTGTGCACCAGTGCAGGGGGAAAGGACAGAAATACACTGTATTTCATAAATACGGTCCATTCCTGCCCTTTTGTATTGACGTAGGGCAGTGTAGCAAGAGGACGTGTGGCACTGTCCTATGCCAAATCAACATAAATACTGACCTTTGCTTTTAGCTACACATTTGACCACACCCCCACACTCACTGACCTTTGGTTTGCTAAACACTGTTCAATCTTAATATTATTTCCTCACCGTAAAAATGCTGTGGGAAATTGGGATCTTTATTATTGTCGATGATGAGGAGTACCAGGTTCTAGAAAGTTTTGCCAGGAGGGGGTCCTTACACCTAAAAAATCTTTGAGAGGGGGTCCCAACATCAAAAAGTTTGAATACCTCTGCCCTAAGTTGCCCTGAGCGGAGGTGACCCCTGCCTTGAGAAATCCTCCATCTAGAGTTTGGAGGATTCCCCCAATAGGATTAGGGATGTGGCTCCCTCCCCTCAGGGTGGAGGCAAAAAGAGGGTGTACTTGACAACAGAGTACACTGTTCCAAAAAGAAAGTGGGAAAAGGAAGTCCTACTTCTAGTAGCAAGAATCCTCACACACCCAAATGAGTGTCATGCTTCATCATCGGAAGTGCTCCTCGTCAGACTGGTCTTGCAATGTCTGACGGGCACCCCCCGAAGTGGGTCTCTTTGCCGGAGATCTTTACTCGATGATGCCAAGACCCCACAAGTGAGCCTGGAAAGAGGAGAAAAAGAAAGAGTGATAATAAGGATATTTAAAATTGGCTCAGGACCACAAAGTGGAAGCGGTTGGCAATCAACCACTAACCCAGACAGTGAAGGCATTACAGAAATGTTTAGGGTTATGCAACTTTGCGAGGCAGTGGATTTTTGATTACAGCTCTAAAACTGCACCATTGTACCAGATGATCAAAGGCACACCTTCAGGGACCATGACACTTCAGTGGACACTTCCCCTGCAACAAATATTCCAAGAATTAAAGAACTGCATAGCCACCGCCCCAGCGTTAGCAACACCAGGTTATAACAAACAGTTATTTCTGTTCCTCCATACTAATGAAGATACCATGACAGCAGTACTAACACAAGAGTATCATATGAGCCATAAACTAATAGCCTATTTCAGAGGACAATTAGATGAGATAATAAAAGGGCAGTTTCCAAGCGTACAAGGACTTGCTGCTGCAGCATTCGGAATTTAAAAGGCATCTATGATAACAGCAGGGAGTCCCACAACTTTATACGTAGAACATGCCCCTTTTGCATTTCTGCAAAAAGCAAAAAAGTACCTTAACTACAAAGAGAGCATCTGGATATGAAGTAATACTTTCCAATGCCGCTATTAAAATTGTCCGTGTTCACACAGTGAACCCACCTCAATTTCTAGTAGAACCATTGATAGAAGTTGATCACGATTGTCCAACCCATCAGGAAGACACAGAAATATATGCTTCAGAATTACCACACAGCAGAATGTTATATTGACGGTTCATCCCTAATAGATCAGCAAACAAGGATAAGGCACACAGATGCAGCAACAGTAGTAGAGCAAACAGCAGTTCCACCGAATGTCATGTTTTAAGTATTACATTATATACCACTAAATTCCCATTTTTCAGATGCAGAATTGAAAGCTCTGATACAGGCCTTACAGATAGTGCATCCAAATTATGTTATTGATTATTCTGATTTGGCATACGTTACTTCCACTGTACACTCAGGTCTCAGCAAATGGGAGAGACGGGGTTTCAAGAAAAACAATGGTACGCCAGTAGCACATGGTCTCCTCATACAGGGACTGACTTCAGAATTAAAGAAAGGGGGGGCAAAAGCAATAGTGAAATGTCAAGCACATACTGGTGGCTTAGATACCATTTCTAAAGGTAATGACATAGCAGACAAAACAGCTAAAGCAGGACAGATGTCCTCTAGAATATGTACTGTGACAGAAGGGCATTTAGAAAACACTAATGTATCTTATCTCGCATTAGCAGCACAGCATTTACAGGACATACAGGAAACAGCTCCTGTGAAAGAGAAAGAAGTTTGGGAAAATAGAGGATGTATGGTTTCAAGTGATTTTCTTTATCGACATACAGACACAGGAAAGCTTGTGATGCCACAGAGGTTGTTGCACTTAGCACTGACTCAATTACGTTTGCCATCACATGTACCAAAGAAAAAACAAATGGATATACTTTCAGCAGATTGGTTCGTTTCAGATCTTCTTAAGTTAATAGATACATTTTTACATCAATGTCTCATTTGCAAACAGTATGGTACCACAAGACCACTAATTACACCATCATCCTCCTTTCCAAGACCTGAAGGCCCTTTTCAAGAGTTATACATAGTTTATGCGGACATGATTCACAAGATGCCTAAACATGAGATATTTGATTGTAGTTGTCTGTCCATTCTCTAGATGGATAGAGGCAGGACTTTGCCACAGCTAAGATGCAAAAAGTGCAGCCAAATGTTTTGTTAAAGAAGTTATCCCAAGATGGCGATTTCCAAAAGGGATTCGCTCCGATAATGGGAAACATTTCACCAACAAAACATATGAGCATTTAACTAAATGATTAGGTATACAACACTCTTCAGTATCAGCCTATCTACCACATAGTATTGGAATTGTTGAGCGCCTTAATGGTGCTCTGAAGGATAAAATACGTAAATTACCAGTCAACCTGAATGCAAATTGGATTTATTGTTTGCCCTTAGCGCTATTTACTCTATGGAATGCTCCCTCTTCGGACCATCATTTGACACCGCATCAAATAGTCACAGGCAGGTTAATGCCTACGGGCCCCATAGAAAAAATACTGATGCACAAAAAAAATTGATTTAGTATGGCAAGAGATGTCAACATATGAGTGCATTAACACGTGATGTGCACATTTTCGCAAAGCAGGTTCAGCTGCATCAAGCGAGCTCCACCTCACCAGTGGTACCACAGAAGAACATCTATCCCGGATGCCAGGTCGTCGTGAAGATCCACATTTCCATGGCCCCTACAAAGTGATTCAGGTAACACCAACAACAGTAAAGGTCAAGGAACTGAAGCACTGGATTCACTTAACAGATGTACGACTGTCCCAATACCACAGCCTTTCTCCTCAGGAGTAATGAGTTGAGGGGGGCCAAGAGACTGAGCAGATGCTGGACTGCATTTACTCTTTGTTAATTGTTTTTGTTTTGGATGCTGTCTCTAACACTCATAAAGGGTGAGAGCCCGATAGGTAGTCAATTTCAGATGTTGCTGACCCTCTCCTTACAAGATAAGGGTCTGCCAGGTAGCAACAAAGAGTTGCTGATCCCCTCCTTATGAGATAAGGGTCTGCTAGGAAACAATGCAATTGTAACACCACAAGCACCTAGGGAGTATAGGCATATAGCTGCCCAATCACCTAAGTAAAAAAGGGAATTTCCTGACCACTCACTACACCCATTATGGATGAGGAACACTTGGTATAGAAGCTTACACACTATTGTCAGGGAACACTCGGATAAGACATGTGTTGTTTGTTCATTAATACCACATGCAGCAGATAGTACTGAAATAACGAGAGTATGTTAACATTAATTTCCTGCTCCTTTAGGGGCCGAAAACAGTATTTCAAATATTATTTCAGGGCAGTAAAGATGAATACCACAGCAGTATTAGGAAGAAGAGCGGAGCAGCATTGTACCATGGGACTAAAATAGATGTTAATAGCACAACAAAAGAAAGCGAAAAATGGCCTACACATACCTTTAAAGGATCAGCATACAAGAATAGGCAGTGGGTTTTCAATACTAGCGCTATCTGTCCCTCCAAAGAGTTAAAGGAAGTAGCTTTCAATGCAACAGATTATAGGGAAACAAAAACAGGATGTAGTCCCATATGGATCAGGAAATAACAAGTATGACATATTTTTACCAATTCCAGCACCAATACATATTTTTCCAGCCGTGAATTATACTATATGTTTTCGAGGCAAAGGGACATAACCAGTAGGTAGGAACAAAAAGTGTCAAATCTTCAAAGCCTACAAGAAGGAATAGCAGCATTAATGGATAAGTACTGGACATGTGGTACAGAAGCACATTATCACCTGCCGAAAAGTTGGCAGGGTGTTTGTTCCCTTGTTATGCTAATGTCCCAAATGCTAGTGGTGCCATTACGTGAAAATGTCACCGTGGAAGACAACTATGCGCATACACAAAAGAGAAAGCATGCCCTAACACACGGGTGGAAGAGGAGCATCCATCAACAATTTGCCCTGGATGTGAAAGGTGTGCCAGAAGAGTTTCTACTATTCTCTGAAAGTGAGGTCTGGGGTGCTAGTATGTCCCTAGGAAGACGGATTCTAGTGTTCCAAGCAATTGCAAATGCCAGATGGCTGCAGAAAACAAGATATGAACTTGTTATTAGTGAATGGCACAGATGATGGTGTTAATGCTATCAGAGAAGAATCGAGGGCAATGAGAATAATGGTGATGTAGCATTGTGCTGTACTGGATTTACTAACGGACATGGGCAGAGGAGTGTGTGCTAAGATTGGCTCCTCCTGCTGTATGTTTATTCCAAGAAATAATGAAGACAATAGTACCCTATTCAAAGCAATGCTAACTTTGCACACTCTAAGAGAAAACATGGCAACAGAACAAATCAAACCTACAGATTGGTATTCAGGGTGGTTCTCATGGTTACCATTCTGGATGTCAGGGTTATTTAAAGCCCTCCTGCCCATCATAATAGTACTACTGCTATGTTGCTGTTGCTTCCAAATAGTACTACTGTGCTTCTGAAGAGAGATGGCAAACATGGGCAGAGTAGGAATTAGTTTGGTTAGAACAAAAATTAGGCTAATAGACACTTGGGGACAGCCACGAGATCACCACAATATCACCAGCATCAAATAGATGTCAATCAATTGACAAGAGGGGGAATGTGGAAATAGAAATGTCTGCAGTAACTCCTTCTTTTGCAAACAGAGTCCATCTTGTAAAAAAAATATAAATGAGACAGTAAAATATGTGCTGAAACCAGAGTTTCAGTACATGTGCTAGTTCCAGATTCCATCTTGTACAAAAAACATATACGTGAGACAGAAATAGACACACCAGTAAAATGTGCTGAACCCGGAGTTTCAGCACATGTGATAGTCACAGGGTGAGGGCTACGACTTTTGGTACAAAGAACACAAACTGGTCCAAGAAATAACCTACTGACCTTTGTACTCAGCTGAGCATATATGTCCTAGAGGGAAGTTAGTGATTAGACCAGGCATGAATGACTGACACTCTCAGTACAAAGAGGATGGTATGACTTTGATGATCAGCAGATGTGCTTGTGGTGAGCAATGGAATGTGGCAGGGACCAAACCATGCAAATCACTGTGTTTGAAATCTATATAAGTTATGTGCAGTCAGATATGCCTTGAGACTTGCCAAATGTGTCTTTGCAACCGATACTTCAGCACAGTTCCCGGCTGTAAATTAAAATGATCCTAAGAAACCAAGATGGAAAACTGGAGTGATTTTTGATGGGCAGAGGGAAATAAAAGTCCATATTTTAAAAATAACTTGCAAATGGTGAGCATGTATTTATTTAGCAAGTATCTGTCTGGCCTAGTAGAATCATATGTGCATGTTCAATAATTGGTGAACTCCGTGAAAATCAGAAAAAAACCGACAGGCTTTGCTGTTATATTCTGGTAGAGATCTGTAAACACTAACGTATCATTGGAGCGCTTTACAAGACGAATGCAGCAGTCTGGTTTGAATAAAACACAAGCTGTATATCTAAACTAAAAACAAAAGGGCAGCGAAACCAGGACAGAGGCAATTGTAGTAGTTCTAAACCCATACACAACATCCTCTCCACAAAGCAAAGGTAAACAAGGTCCTTAATGACACCTCTGCCAACCCGCCCGTGACCTACTCAAAGTGACCTCCTCATCTAAACATGTAAACGCTGCTGACAAGTTCCATTGCTCTAGTCCGATTATTTTCAAATTCCCTTTATCATCTAGTCAATAAAAGTGGTTTAGTCAAAATAAGACTGTTAGGCCGTGGAACAATTTGTCTTGTTCACACTGATAAATTTCTCCTGCGGGCACCTATCTAGAAGGTGTGTAGTTTACAGGTCCTGTATGACTCTAGTCAGCTTCATTTCCTGGCTAAGGTAACTTAGTTCTTTAGACCCTTACTTTCTGGGGCAAAGACACAGAGGAAACCATTGAATCCTACATGATGCTTGGTTTTCTATTTGAATTGCTCAACATTTCTAGCATATATTTTATCCACTGTAATTCATTCATTCATTCATTCATTGCAGTATGCAACACCTACTGGATCTAAAACAATAAGTACTACAAATTAATTTGCTCACATCTCAGAGATGTGAAACCCTTTTCTATTTGAATACTGCATCTTCTCAGGTGTGCATTTTTAGGTTGAGTGCGCAAGCGCTTTGACATGTTGTAAGTCTTGTGGGCCTTTGACCACGCCCACTGCACACCCATCACTTTCACTCCTTCCTGGGTTTGCCTTTCAAAAATCCGTTATCGTTGGTAAATGCTTTATGTTTGTCCCTCCTTGGGGTGATTTTGTTACCGCCTTGCAGACTGCCCCTGTTACATGGATAATTGCACAACTGCTGATAGGTTTGACTGAGAGCAAACTGCTTTTCCTTTTTATGTCTCTCCTTCGTGCTCATGGCTGACACGGCACTTTGAATCAGCTCGCTTATGTCAACTAATGTTTTACTTTTCATTTTCAATTTAAGTGGCAAGAAAAGTGCAGTTAGGAATATACAACGCTAACAGCTCTAACTCAAGCAAACGTGAGACCCATTGCATTTGAAATGCTTATTTAGCTGGGAGGTTCTTAAACCATTGATCTGACCCTGCTGGTCTCCTTTCAGTTACTTTTCCCTGTTCAATGAACCTCTGAAGTCACTTGATTTAACAGTGTCTGGTGTAGCATTCAATTAGACTCTCATGGCTTGACACCAAAGATAGCAATAATCTGATCCATCAACAACTGAATTGAGAGATGGAGGCACAAAATAAAGCCACATTACTATTCCTAGTCTTTAGGAAAGGTCAAAGTCAGTGAAGAATGCTAAAATTAGACCTAAAAACTATTAGTGGAACCTTAAAATAGTACGCTCTTTGCCCACTCATCTGGACGACTTTGAAAGAAGGCGATACATTGAAGTCATTTTTATAGGGTATTTAAAACACAAAAAAAGGTGGTACAATTTATCCCATTCCTAAGTGTTCCCAATTTTGGTAGACAATAAATGAGACAAATGAAAATATATATATTTTTTAAAAACCCACATACACTCAGCATTCTAATCATAACCAATGGCAACAAGCACGACTGGATCAGTTGTTAATGATGGTCTTACAGTGGACATTTCATGCAACTTTCTTGCCGAAAAGCTCTTAATACATCACAAAGCATATATAAACTTTCCAATAGCACTAATTATAACTACAATTGTAATGTCTTTTTTTAAGGGGGGTTAATTTGATTCTTCAAAAATCGTAAACCTTTTTGCTCATTCATCAGAGAAAATGGTTGGCTAGGTGCTGGAAAAGGTAAAAATCACCTTCATACCCACCCCTTGTCATACAACTTTAGGAGAGTTCATATGCTTGTCTCACCTCAATCATTAATCAGACAGCATGTACACTGGCTTTCACCATTCCTATGCTTTCCTCACACATTCTTCATCTGGCCATCCTTTTTGTACAGAACTTCAAAAGCCAGCGAATCATGTTTGCTACTATTTGGTTTTTAGGTTAGTGGCAAGTTTGTTCAGTCTTGGGATACTTGTGGTTCTGATACGATGAGCAAAAGTGATTGTGATAAGGAAAAGTATTTTCAATGTCAGAAGTCATAACATACAGCTGTGAAGAAGCTTGAATGGTGAAGACCTCAAGAATTCAAGATCAAGCTAAACAAGATAAAGTCCCACTGTATTATAATAAAGGCATTGAAAGGAAAAACATACACAAGCCCCTTTAAGAAACACATCAGAGAGGGTGGGTTAAATATAGATAACTGGCCTGGTAAACACAGTGAGGCTAAGAGAGCTGGCAAATATATCTTAACAGTGCTCACAGCAAAGCCTTGCCAGTTTTAACACATACAACCCGCAACCCAGCAGGCAATCTTACCTGGGCAGGTTTAACTTGTTGTTCCTCATGCCATGTGAAAACTTTACTCAGTGCAGAGAATTGGTGGATGACATTTTGGCTTCTCAACATAGGTGATGGAAAATATTATTCAGTGGAAAATCAAGTCCCTCCTGACGTTGGCTCAGGTCAATCTCCATCCATAGAGGAGTAGATTGTGGAGGTATGGGTAAATACCCTACCCAGTTGATGAGACAGTAGATCCCACCGAAGTAGAAATCAAAGTGGAGGGCAAACACTCAAATGTAGGAATTCAGAGAACCACACCCTCCAAGCCTAGTCCAGGGCACTCAGAATAGACTGTGATCAGTCCCAGCCAACTCGCTTCAAGACCTGCAGTTTAATGGCAGAGGTGGGAAAGATAAGTAGGCCAGAGTTTCACGTAATGTAAAACAGGTCTCCCAGGGAACCAAAAGGAAGAAACGTCTGGGTACCAGACCATGTATATTTTGGGAGGTAGTGAACAGATGTACAAAATGGGCACCCCACTGGGCAAAGAACCACTGGGTGTTGCCAAGAGGATGCCTTCAGACTTCTTCGACTAAGAAGATGAGATTCTGCCAGGTGACTGGATTGCCAAGAAATCCCATGAAGAAGCAGCCACTGACAGAGCCTTTTATCATCCAGACAGGGCACAAAATAGCACACCTTCCTGCTTAACGAAGAACCACAGGGTGGTTGTGTTGTCTATTAGTGCCTGAAGCACCTTGCCTCTTTTGGAAGGCAGGAAGGCCTTGGGTCAAATGAATGGCCCACAGCTCGAGATGACTGATATGATGGACCTGCTACCCCTGTAGAGGGGTCTATGATAGACAAGACTCATCAAACATCTTGAGTTTACAGTACTGATGGTGGAACTGTGAAGCAGGGTAAGCAGCAGCCAAGAACCTGTAGCTCTACTGTCCTTGAAGCTATTTAGCGCTGAATCTGCCTTCGCACCAAACAGCTTTGTTCCAAAGGCCTTGTCCATAAGCAAAGCTTGGCTGTTCCCAGAAAACCCAGTGTCACAGAGGCGTTCAAATAGATGAACACACTAATGTCCATAGCCCAGGTCACACAGACACTAACTGTCCAGGCCAGACTAGGCACATAGTTCACTTCGCCATAACCATCTGGTGCGGGGCCTATGCCAGTGCAACCAGGACACTATGAGGGACTCAGTAAAATTCATTAAACTTTTGCAAGGGCTTTGGAGTAGAAGGCCCAGGTTGTAAAATCTTGATCAACTGATTGGTTTTAGTCTTAGTCTGTACCCAAGGTAACTTGAAGCACAGCACATTTAGTGTTCTAAATAAGAAACACACAAAGGACTTTCTGGGAGAGCCCCAACAGGCAAGTTCAACTGTTTCAGGTGAAGTGTCTAAGCTACCGACATTCTTTAATTCTAAACATAGACTAGCAACAGAGGTTTGAGGAGGAAGAAAATGGTCCACCACCATCATGATCTTCGTTTTGGGGGCATTATGCAGAATCTGCATTGTGCCAGAGTCTGAGCCATAGAGAGCCTCTCAATGCTCCTCTAATGCATCTTAGGGGCAAGCTAATAAGATGGGAGTCATCCTCCTAACTGCGCTGTGCCTTTGTATGGTGTAGCATATCACAGATTGAGCTCTGGCTGAAGCCATTTCTGGATCCACACCAGAGTTGGGGTAGGATCTGGTGATGGCACCATAGGGCTGGTGGCAGCAGTGCAGCCAAGGGTATAACCTGTGAGGCCTACAGCAATGTGGCTGAGGATGGTCTGGCACACGAAGGCAGGGCGTGACTGATAGTGGAATCAGGCATCTGGAGAACCAACAGTGGGATCTCAATCTGGAGTAAAGAACTGCTTCAGGGTTCTTGTGCTTCCTCTTCAAGTTGTCCCTTGACTTCACCTTGGACATACCCAGAGATGAAGCAGGAACAGGTTTGGGAATGGCCTTCCTGGCTTGGAGCAGGACTGACCGCATTTTTTGTGCTCAGTTGAGTCAGTCAGAGTTTGGCTTCCCTACTTACTGAATAAATAAACTGTGTTAACAATCTAATTGTGTGAGAGAAAAAAAAATACATCTGTAAGAGTTGCTCAGCACTATCCAGGACCCCGCCCCTTGACAGATTACAACAGTGCAGACAGCAGCAGCCACAAACTATTGGCAAAGAGTTGTGCAATCACTAATCAAGTACTGAAATAGACTAAACAAATCAGTTTCTTCTGAATCCCTAATTCCTTTAAAGCACTGCAATAATGTGTACCAGACCAACTCCCAAGTACAAAACTCATGTATGGGAAGCCATTGTATTTCAAAGGTGGGTTTTGTATATTTAAGGGCTTTAACGTGGTTTTCCTTCATTCATTGGAAGCATTTAGTCACTCAGGGTTTGGAACTAATTTCCCAAACACATTGGAAGAAACCATGTAGAAAGAAGTGGCACTACAAATTGGTTGGCGTGTTTTCTTGTTTAAAAAAAATAAGAGGATGAGGGAGGGAGTGACTAGGGTGCAGCACAGTTATCCTCAAATTAGTTTTGATCAAATTTGTTTTCAAATTAATTTTAAACAATTCAGAATGCAATATTTAAGGAACAATAATGAGAAGGTGTAAGTGACAAGAAAAAAGAAGATCAACAAGGATTACTGACCTAGAGACACTGGCTGAGGTGTTTTAATAAACTTCACCTGACCTTTTCCTAAATGTCCTGCCTCAATAGTGATAAGTTTAACACCGTTGATAAGCTTGACCTGACAACATCTCATCATGCTCCATTCACTGCCTAGGAAGAAGAGATAAAAACAGCCACCAGTGCACGGCAACAAAGTTTGGGAGTCCATGAGACGGAGAATCTCTGTCTGCCTGTCAATGGAGGAGCTCAAAGAGTCTGAAGCCTATCAGTGGACACCAAGGAAGAGATCACAGATGGTCTGCAGGTGAAAGGTTCCCTGCTGTTGGGATGCAACGTTGTTTGCATTCCTCTTATAAGTGGTGAGGCTCATTGAATTTTAGGACGATGTCCGTAGAAAGAACACCATGAGGTGTACCCCAGAAAACAAGGTACTTATTAATGTGTTAATAACATATCCTTTCATTCTTTACAGTAGGTGTTGACAAAGACTCACTGGGAGAAAGTTTCCTCATGTGTATGCGGCTGTGGTGCAACACATACTTACTTCAATGCAACTCAATCTCCATGCAGCAACTGAAGTACAAGATAATTCATTCAAAGCACACCCAGATTCAAGCATAATGTACTGAGTTATTTAGATGTCAGTCATTACCTCAGGTAAGCTAGTTCCACCTCAGCAACGGTGAAAGGCTTACACCAATGAAAGGCACAAATGATTACTTTTAAAAACAGTGGTTATTAAAAACAGGGGCAGCCCAATAATCACCTGGAATCAGGGTCGGATGAACAATAATAAAAAGAAGAGTTCCAGATTGTCCATGGAATTGAGGATAATCAGTAAAGGTTGCCACATATCAAAACAAACTAATACAAAATGTCAAATCAGAAATATCTTCAGCAAAACAGGAACACTGGGCTGCACACGTATCAGCTCATGAGGCAGAAGGACAGCCACGTAGGTCGGCGTTCCAAGCACCCATCAGAGACTATCTGGATTGCCTCTGTTGGATGCTTGGACATAGACTTATGAAGCGGCTTTGAGCCCAAAAACATTTGAGTAGAATTCCTCTTCTATCTTATCCTGATGAGGACCAGACAGCCCCTCCAGTTGAAACATCTTCAATACTTTAGGCTATGAGGACAATACTTCTGAGTTGTAGAGGTGTCTGAATACTAAAGGCCCATTTTCTATACAAACGTATATACTCCGTATCTTGTATACTGCTCCATTATCGCCACATATCTTACACACCGTACACAGGCCTAAGGCCCTTCTGAGTGTGGATAGTAACTTGAACACAGAGCACTTATCCTTGAATTCAACAGAAGTTTTGTATATGATCAGGTTTTGCTACAAGTGTGTTCTTTGTGTTACTGATATCATTTTTAGGGTCAAGCCTGTGTAGCATGCGCTTGCGCATGCGTATCGCGTGCAAGACGCTGTAGTAGTTAGAAAAGGGCTCGGAGCACCGTCCATGTCACGTCAGTGTCTTTCATTGGTTCGTGGGCTTGCCATTTAAAATCTGTTTGCTTTAATTAGTGGAAGGCATGCCTTTTACAGTGATTAGCCCTCCTTGAGCGCAGCAACCAAATACTGAAAACATACGAGGCTCGCAAACATACGAGGCTCGCTGTTTTCCGTCCGGTTTGTGGACTACTTTTTCTCTTTTTTCACAGCGCGTTCTCGCTTGTTTAGCAGCACGATCATGCACTTTTTTTTCCATTTCATGAGTTAAGAAAAGTCCAGTTGGGAGTTTACAACTGCTACTAGCTCTAACTCAGAGAAATGCGAGACCCCTTGCATTGCAAATGCTTGTTATATTTGGCGACCTTCAGGGGTTATCCTCAATTCCATGGTCAATCTGGAACCATTGTTCTATTTGTTAATTTTAAAAACAGGCAAGAAGGACAGTGAAGCAAATTTTTGACCATATGACCATTTTATTTTTAGTTGACATTCCTGAAGTTGTGGTGGCAGTAGCAGGAGAGAAAGTTTAAAAGTACATTTGAGATGGAGAAAATCCTCCAAAAAGGCAGCTGGTACACCCAAGAACTGAGAACAGTGAACCAAGACAGCAAACAGCTGGAGAGGAGATGGCTGCTCAGAGAGAGCAGCCTTCAAGACCTCACTCAACCCCGCCTGTTGAGGGCAACAAAGACCACCCTTGTGGCACACATCGAAACCAGTGCCAACACCACCAAGGAATTTTTCAACATTATTAAGGAATTCTCCATTGAGGCTGCCAGTGAAAACAACATCACACCCTCACAGGAGCTGTGGGACAACCTCGCCTACTTCTTCCATGACAAGATTGCAGCCATATACAGAAACTTCAAACCCCAACCCTCACCTACGAACTTCCTCAACAGATACGCCACCACCGTAACCAACACAAACCACACACTGACCACCTGGAACATCCTCTACACCCAGGACATCACCTCCACTATACCCACCCACTTGGGAGCTCCCACAGTTCTATGTCTGCACCACATCTTCAACCTTGGAAACCAGAGGATCAGCCAGGAACTCACCACCCTGCTCAACACCTTTATCACCACTGCAAAATTTCCCAACACCTTGAAACATGCCGTAGTCAGACCACTAGTCAAAAAACCCTCCACCTACCCTAGCAAACCCAAAAACTACTGACCAATCCCACTGCTACCATTGCCAGCGGAGGTACTGGAAATTATAATCAATAAGCAACTCATGACATCCCTGGAGCAGAACCACCTGCTCAACACCACCCAATTCGGCTTCCACAGCAATCACAGCACCGAAAATGCCGTGATCGCAGACGAGATGTGAACCCTCATCGACTGAGGAGAAACAGCAGCTTTGATCCATATTCCATCACATGCTGATCGAAAGACTCCACCACATCAGCATCCAAGGGGACAAACTGAGATGGATTACCTCCTTCCTCACCAGAAGAAACCAGAGGATCCACCTCTCACCTCTGAACACAAGGAGATCATCTGTGGTGTCCCCAGGGTTCACCCATCAGCCCCATACTCTTCAACGCGTATAAAACCCTGCTGGCCTACAATGTCAGATCCCACAGTCTCAATATAATTTCCTACTCTGACAACACCCACCTCATCCTCTTACTCACAGACCACCCCTCCACCACCAGAACAAACCTCCACAGATGCATGACAAGTATTGCTGACTGGATGAAGAACAACTGCATACAGCTGAACACAGACAAGATGGAAGTATTGATCTTGGCAATAGCAGCAACACATAGAACAACTCCTGATGGCCATCCGACAGGTCCCACATTCACTCCCTCCGACCATGCCAGAAACCTCTGACTCATCACTGACAACAAGCTCACTAAGAAATCACAGATCAACGCCATCTCCTCCACCTGCTTCCACTCTTTGCACATGCTAGATAAGATCTTCAAGTGGCTACCCCTACACACAAGTCATACCGTGTCAACTGGACAATGGCAACACCTTCTACATAGGAATTACTGCACACCTCCTACAGAAACATCAGACCATACAGAACACTGCAGCCAGACTCATCCTCGGCCTTCCCCGACAAACCCAAATCACACGCCACCTCATGCAACTCCACTGGCTCCCCGTATAGAAGAGATGCCAAGTCAACCTGCTGACCCACGCACACAAGTCTCTATACAACAAATGATCTGTATATATTAACCACCACCTGAACTTCCACCAACCGTTGAGATGACTACGCTTTGCCTCCCTTTCACTAGCCCCACGAACTTCCAGACCATCACCTAATTTCCAGAATTCCGAATGGCCTTCAAGACCTCACTGTTCGAATAAGCCTCCGGGAAATGCAAGCGCCTAGATACCTTTTCGGGTGATTAGTTGCGGTCTATAAATCCTGATTGATTGATACGTTTATTAAAAATGAGGTTATAAAAACATATAGCATGGCATTGAAAGTCTCTCCGTCTTAAAATTAACAAGAATTCTGGCATAGTAATTCATTTGCCATTAAATGAACATCACTTTTTGAAAGGCAAACCAAAACGATCAGGGGAACAAGGCAAAACCTGACATCAATTCTTAGCCATCCAGAACTACTATTTCGCTGGAGGAAATGGAAAAAAAGTATTCCACATTTATGCAGGAATATGTGCAACAAATCTAGGAGTACACTGGGGTTAGAGAAATACAAATTGTTTGATAATTTACAAAAGTATCCAACAGTGTGAAGCATGTAGTTTATATCTGTTTGTGGTGTATCTATAAAATGGTTATACATTACTTGCCTTACCATTCTTGAGATATAATATTTTGAAAAAGATAACTCAACTTGAGGGAAAGACAGTGTAGGAGTAAAATCACAGCTTAAAGCTAATTAGTGTCCGCCTGTAACTCTACACATGAAAAAATGTGCTAAAGAGAAACAATGATGGTGACAAAAAGGTATGGGTCAATTTAGTCTGTGTACACAAAACTTATAGTGGAAGTAAAGTGAAAGGCAACCTTAAAAATTATTTGCACAGGCTAACGCCTTAAATGCAGCTTTGTTAGCGACATGGCTAACAATGAACGGCCTGCCATAACTGCAGTTTGCAACATGTTTGGTAAGACAAGAAGTTTTACTAAGTGCTGTAAAAAACACCATGACAAAGGCAGCAGAGAGCTGTAAGATGTGGGATGAAGAGGTGTTGCAGTTAGGAAGAAAGTCTAGTAAACAATTCCATGGTGGTGGTAGATGTGAATGGTGAAGGAGTAAAGATGTTTGATTCATGTTCCCAAAAACATTGTTTTGAATGAAAGATGGATACAGGAGTCGATGGGCACAAGCTGTTAGAATGAGCTGTTTTCCAAGCTATAGTGGAGTTTAAAGGAAGATTTGTGGTAGGGAAGATTTACGTATGGTTAAAGGAGGTCACATAATAAGCAGAATTGTGAGCATTTTTAGACCCTAAAAATAGAGTCCAAGTACATGTACACCAAATAAAGAAGTTGTACAGAGATTCTGAGATACCGTTTCCCAAAATCATTAACAAAGATTTGGGTTGTCTGAAATCATAAATTCATCAAATTACAAAAGTGGGCAACCCCAAAAATTTAAGAAGACTGCCAATTAGCACGCATGGTGCTGTTAGATAAAGTCTGAAGATGGGTGAGTGTGCTGTGGAGGTCACCGACTGGTTGGTGCTAACAGCGGTGGATAGGAAGGCATTACAAAAGAAGTGTGTGTTGAACAAAGAGGTAAAAAGTAAACAAACTCCTTTGGTCAAACCGCATTGAAATGTTTTTACTTGCAGATGCAGGATTTTCACTTGTTTAGACCTGTCCTCTGCGTGTCACCAGATTAGAGATCACATAGAGTCTCAAAACTTTACAGCATTAATTACGTCAATCTGTGGCTACAGATTCCAGAAATTCATCTCATTTCAGCCACTTCAGTATGTCACAGAGTAGCAACATAAATATTAAGTGGACTTGACCGTGTGAAATTTCACAATCATCATGAAGAGTTAATTTATGACCATATTTGGGAACAGCACAATAAAACGGTAGGACTGTTCTGAGTCAACTTGAAGAACTTAGATGGACTTTGAAGATTGAAAACTGTTACTGTGAAAGAGAGATGATCAATTACACGGGGCACTGCATCATAGCTACTGGGTTTAAACTAAAAAGAGCTGGTGCAGACCGTTCATAATCTCGGGGTCCACATAACAAGGCGGAATTGCTGTAATTTTAGGCATGGCCAAATTTTCCAGCAGCTCTGAGGAAAGGCTGGCAGAGAAAATCTAACTCCATGAGAGAGCTGGTCAGGAAAAATATGGAATTCAAATTCGATTGAAGGTGTGAAAAGGAGTTCAAAGGAAATATTTACCACCCAATGTGTGCACTTGCACCTTGGTGAGCAGAGGTGTGGAATTCCTATATCCCAATGCCCAGGACATGTTGTTTGGGGTCAAGGACAACAAGTTTCCAGGTTTATTTTGTCCTTGGGACCAGTAGGCCCAACCCTCTACAGCACAAACCCTTTGACAGTCAATTTACAGTTCCACATTATGGAGCAAGAAAGGGAATTGTCTGCAGTCGAGGTAAAAATTTGTGTCCATATGTTAATGCGGTTCTAACTTGTATTTATGTTTTAATAATGCAAAGCCTTTATTATCAGGGTGAGCGCTCTAAATAAATGTAAGCTCGGACTGCACTACTGACAGTGGTTCCAGTGACAAAAAGTGTACACGCGTTTGCAAAGTGTAACAATATGAAGCTACTTTTAAAGTAAGATTGATAATTTTTGCTTTCAAAATAAAATGTTCACAAAAAATGCAACTAGGAAAAAAACATTTTGCTAAACTACTGTGAAATTGTATGTACCTCTTCTCAGAAGCAAAAAATATTCATAATGGAAAATCGTTGTAACCAGTTTCAACAAGATTATTGTAAACATGAATATAAACAAGCACTGGCAAAGCTGATAGATCCGACTTTGGTGGTCACTCTTTTGGTTTTGTCAATGCAAAAAGCAAAAATATCTTCGGTCTCAAAAAGCACACATTGCCACAGTAGTTCCTGGCACTGAATAAAAATACTTTGTGCTCCTTGTGAAAGAGCAGATTGCGATTATTGAACCGATAGATTGGGAAAGCCGACTGATCGATGGGGAAAGAATATGAATAAAAACCAAAAGCTCTTGGTTTATGCCAGACCTAATTAGGGGCCCAATTCTTAAATAAAGTCACAAAAGTGCAGCCACAGTATATGTCTTTCCATTAGTGCAGATTTCCATATTTCATAAATTCACAAAATTTACAGAACACCAGGAAATTGTACGACTAGAAAATATTTGTGCACTGTATTTTAGCACAAGCAAATATGCAAGTGTATGTTTGCTCAGGCGGAAATCTGTTGTGTTTACAAGTTCACCTTGCCTTTAACCACTTTTCCTCCACAAGGCTGTAAGACATTTTACTTCTGACCCTTCCTCACAAGTAAATTTGAAAGATTTCTGATTAGAGAAGAGCTGGTGAAAACACTTTAAACATGTTAGTAGGTTTGCAGAGGCTCAAAGGGGCATTCCAACCCTATTACTATTGCTTACTGCTCCCTCCAGCCCCAGTATGTAGAAAGGTGGCAAAATAAGGAAATTGCTAGTATTCAAGCCCTACTATTGTATTAGCCATGGCATAATCAGAGAGGCTACTACCAGAGCTATTATATAATGAGACTGCTGCCATAATTTGTTGCTGCACTAAATGGCGTCAAAGGGACAAGTAGACTTTTTGACGCGACAAGTAGATTTATGACGCAACCTGTCCCATTGACAAGCAAACATTTTATTAAATTCCACAACCCTGTTGAAGAGGTTCCAGTTTGTATACACATAGTGAAACCCCCCAACGCACAACCAAGCATTTTATTTGCATTAAGCCATACGTACATGAGAAATAAACGAAGACTATAAATCTACGAGCACCAAATCTAAATGTACAAAACTTTGGTTCTCAATCAAGTATTTAGTAAAGAAACGTCACAGTCTGTGCAGGACAGGCATCTTTGCTCATTTTCTGTTGCAGTTCAGTGAACTGCTTTCTTGATTTTAAAAAATAAAATAAAATAAAACTGAATGCAACCCACATGCTGAAAATAAAAGCTAGTGTTTCAAAGCATGGAGCCGAGGGAATACGGAATTCATTTCCTGAACGGTTTTAAAAGTGTGAAATCATGTTCTCTTGTAGTAATGGAATTCGAAAATGTCAGAACGAATTACAATTTGCGAAATAAACACTACATTTTTAAATTTCAATGTCGATTCTTTTTGAATGCATATAGTTGTAATAAGAGTAGCTGTTTAACAACTGCACTAAGGTCGCCATACAAGGCTTAAGTTAAACGCTGCAAAAGTCCCTGAAACAAAATGCCCACGCAGCGTTCTGTTTTGCAAAAAGCAAAGCAGGATGTTGTTGGAATTCTTTGTATTCCAAGATCACCACACCCCTTTCCTGCTTTTCTGATTAGCTGAAGCAAAACGGAGCTTGGTGGCATTTCCTGTTACAGTTTCATGTGGGACTGTAGCAAGATTCCGATATTAACAAAATATAGAGGTAACTTCTCTGTGCTGGAACCCCTTAATACAAAAAACACACTAGGCCTTCTGTTTTATTTGTCCGTGGTAGTGATGCACCTTCAACAAACTTGTTCATTCCCTTGGCAGAGTGCTCCCCCTGAGGTGCAGTAACTCAAAAAAGTACACAAGGACGTCGATAAAAACCAAAGCACAAATGTGATAGAGTGAGTCTGCCAGTAAATTGCCACACTTTTCAATTTTAAAGCGCATTTATGTTTAGGTCTCCAGAGGAAGACATTTCCTTTATGGGGCATCACAGTGGCCATGTGGAAACGAAATACCAATCTCCTGGTATTACGGAAGTTAAGCACATCTTCAAATGGGTAACATTTCGTCACAGTACTCCGGGACAAAAAGCTGCCCAGGAAGCAGCATCTACTGGTTTTCCACAAACCTAAACCTGCTTCTTGTCCCGACACCCACTCCTGTCCAGTATTGGACAATAGCCATCCTTCAAACTCCTGTATCACAAGGATCGTGGCAACATTCTCTGCTCCCTTCAAAGATAACACTTATGAAGATGAAGACAATGTCTTACCCATATACTTTAACAAAGGAATCTCTGGAGAAGCTAATTCAACTCACCACTGTCAAGGGCTCCTTCAATCAATTCATCTACCGTGAAGCACTTGACGTGCCAGATCCTCACACCTCTGAAGAAACCCACACTATACCCAAACAACCTTGACAAGTATTGGCCCTTCACTCATCCACCGAAAAGATCTTTAAAAAAACAGCCTATGCACAATGTCAAGTTCGTATCAATACAATTGAGTGCACAACTATCAGTCTGGGGTCAATCGCGCTGCAGCAAGGAACCAGCTATATTACACATTTTATAGGACGCGCCCCTTACTAAAGAAAAAGAGAAATGCATATGTCTCACAATATTGGCTGGATATATCAGCTGCCTTTGACACGGTTGCCCATCGCACCCTCACTCTGACCATGAAGTCTTGAATGAGATTATAGGAAACTTCCTTCACTAGTTTGCCTTTTTCCTGTGCAAATTACAGCACTTTGTAAACAATTGCACCTCCAGAACCTAGAATATCAGATCACTTGCAGAGCTGCCCAGCATTCATCTTGTGCCCCATCTTCGAAGTCGAAAAGGAGCCCCATGGGCTTCTGCTCACAGACTTCAAAATTGACAAATAAGCAAAACACACACATCATGCATCTACCGCAAGGTTGGCCTGGCAAGAACAGAATTCTTGATGTTTGCCAAGAACAATAAACAACATCTTGTCCAAACTTGGCTGTACTACATGAATCTGGACAAACCCAATTTTCATCCAATGTCAACTGTACCATACACTTGACACTGATCCCACCCTCCAAGAAAACTACACAGGCTGCCCTTGCCAGCCTACTCCCTATTCAATACTAGCTGCATCATTTACAAGGGAAGCACAACTATTACATCTGCCTTGCGGCTGGCAAACTCGCCATCTTGGGGGACTCTCAGCGAACCCGCAGCCAGTATACTGTCAGAATAGACACATAAGTGCACAAAAAAACACAAGCCTTTCTCCATCTATGTATCTATGGATGACTCTGGAAAGATGTCCACATATTTCATGCCCTAACTATGTTCCCATTTATGAAAGAGCTGAAGACCCACCTCTTTAACGAACACTACATCATGATACCATAGCAGTCTACATCCCCTCTTAGAAAACAGCAATCCCTCCAACCACATGCTGTCTTTTCCATGGATACTAAAGAAAGCTTCTATGTCTTTTGGTTAGGGTCGCACTCGCCGGGGTCGGCGGGAGCACCGCCAACAGGCTGGCGGTGCCCCGCAGGGCATTCTGACCGCGGCGGTTTGGCCGCGGTCAGAAGAGGAAAACCGGCGGTCTTCCGCCGGTTTTCCGCTGCCCGACGGAATCCTCCATGGCGGCGCAGCTTGCTGCGCCGCCATGGGGATTCCGACACCCCATACCGCCATCCTGTTCCTGGCGGTTCGCCCGCCAGGAACAGGATGGCGGTATGGGGTGTCGTGGGGCCCCTGCAGTGCCCATGGCATGGGCACTGCAGGGGCCCCCGTAAGAGGGCCCCACAAAGAATTTCAGTGTCTGCTGTGCAGACACTGAAATTCGCGACTGGTGCAACTGCACCCGTCGCACCTTCCCACTCCGCCGGCTCCATTCGGAGCCGGCTTCCTCGTGGGAAGGGGTTTCCCGCTGGGCTGGCGGGCGGCCTTCTGGCGGTCGCCCGCCAGCCCAGCGGGAAAACCAGAATGGCCTCCGCGGTCTTTCGACCGCGGAGCGGCCATTTGGCGGTTCCCGCCAGGCGGGCGGCTACCGCCGCCGGCCAGCCTCAGAATGAGGCCCATTATGCTTATACAAACTCCTGTACTACTTATCAGTCTATCCAGATTCTGCATATTTTCATATATAAAAGACATCTGCCTATGTGAGCTTCATTTATAAAACTGAAGCAAGTGCGGAAGTCCAAAGATTTTCTTAAAACCATGATGCAAGAACTACAAATGCCAGCGTTGCCAAATAAAAAGCCTGTCCAAGTATTGATTGCACATCATGCCTCTTTCATCCACCACCCCACATCTCATCACTTACTATTGCAGGTCCTTTTCACTCACCTGCTCAGTTCTGGTTCAAAGTCTAATGCAACCAGCAACAACTTATGTATATTAAATACCAGATGTGAGGTATGACGGAAAGTGCTTGCATGTACTGCACCCTTCCATTAAGGTGCCTTCCAGAATGAGTAATGTTTTGGGTTTTTTCAATTGTTCTAGACAACAGCTTATTTTTTAAAGTCTTATTCTACATACTGGGGGGATGCTCTGATAATTGTACTAAAACAGGAAGAAATATATTTCAGAAAAAGGAGTAATCACTAGCACACCTTGCAACGGAGAAAGGTAAAAATGCATATCTTCCTTTAGCATGAACTCTTTGTTTACTCCCACTTGTGGTCAATGTTTTCTCCTCCACCAAGGTGATTTGCAGCCAACACCATCATAATACCTTTACTCCCCTTTCCTTATTGGATCAGTGTTACCTTCTTACTATGAGCAGTTTTCACCTGGTGCCAGTTTAACAAATCTTCTCAAGGTTAACCATTGTTCCCACTTGTGGTCCATTCTTGTCCTTTCCCACAATTAGTTGCCTGTCCCTCTTTGGATGATTGTCATCCTTCTTTCCTTGCTAGCGGTCTTCAATAAGTCTGTCTAACGTAGATGTACCTTAGCCACCACAGTGGACATCTCATCACCATTTCTCCTTTCACTATCACCTCATCCCCGCAACTCCTTAACATGTTTTTTGGTTTCTTACTTGAAGTCAATGATCCAGGCTGCCAAGTTCACATCATATCATATCTGATGTCTCACAGTTGCTCCTGTGGTGCTATCTTGGTAAAGGAACTAGAATGGAGACTTGACTGCTTCCTACCTAAACGAATGAAGCACACAGTGAATGACTAAAGTCAGTGTTCAATCTGGTGCTAGACTTCCTAGATCTTTTTCTGCTCAGAACAGGCAATAACAGATTTTGTTAAGGCAGAAGTAGAGAGTTCAACTTTGTCCTTAGCTGCTGGGACTAATGGTGTAGTATTAGTCTCCCAAATTATATTTGGCCCGTAGAGGGCTCAGGTGTTGCAATCACATACGGGTACACAATTTAAGCCTTATGCACAATAAAGTAGTAGTTACATTCCATATCCCATGTTCTAAGAAAACAGTACAGGCAAAAGTGCATGCAGACTATATGGAGTACAACCAAGGCAAAGAGACCAGCACTGTAATTGACAATGCTGATGTCTGCAGAACCATGGCAGTGTGAGTGGAGGATCTGTGCAAAGTTGCTGACATTCTGCGTTTGGCTAGGGTGACATTGAGAATGGAACAGCAGTGACAATTATGCTTTCTTAAGACAGTTCTATAGGCATAGATCTTGAGGATGAGTTATATGAGACAACCTAATGAGAGCAGGGTATCAAGGTGTTAGCTAATAATGGTAGTGAATTCAGTTCTAGGTATGAACTACGTTGCTAGGCCTCTTGGCAGTAAAATGTCAGGGGATCTGCTGCATGGTAATGCAACCTACTGACATACCTGGCACCAAATTAGAATCTGGAGACTATTCCAGTCTGTGGCACACACTTCATTTACTGGGCCTGGTGCAGACAAGGACTGCACACCAGATCATGAAGATAAATTGCACTGTGACCCCATGCCAGGACCGGGACAGCACTGCGCTGAATGATAGATCAGTGGTTTGAAATCACCTGTCCTTTGTCAATGCGGAGGGGCCAGTAGCTTTTTTGGGGGTGTAGCTGAGATGTACCTCGAGCCACTATACTTATCTCCCACCGGCATTCTTGGGGCATGGGAGGGCATACTGAGAGTGCACCACTACACATTTGATGCACAATCAGTGAGACTCCCAACAGCTTTACCCCTGCACCTTCATCTGTAATAGGTTAAGGTGTTCTCTCATTCCATGGGAAACATGACCCAGTTCAAAACAGGACAGCCGGGTCAGCACACTTTAGTCACCAGCATTATCCATACTACAGGAGGGTCTACTTAAGTGTAAGCAGAACATTAAGTAGTATTAAAGTGCCATAGGGCGCAAAAAGAATTTACAAACATGTGTTGCACTCTAATGGTAGTGAGTGCCTTAACAGCCCAGGAGTAAAGAACCAGTCAATCGGCTAAGGCCCCGACAGATAGGACACAGAGGTCTGGCTGGTGTATGCCTTGCGCAACATGACATACACCCCTTATTGTTGGTAAGGCGAGCGCTACAGAATTATGAGCGTGACGCAAGCTGCTGGAGGCAAACCTACCAACCCACAAACAAGAACTCATAAAAGGAGGTCTAAAACCAGTAAATGTCTGTTGGGCACTTCTACATATTGTGCCCCAGTGGCGCAATGGTCACTCATACCTATTTTTTTCTCTCCCAGGGTACTTTGGAATTACAGAAGGGGGTTCAGATGCTTGCACATCCCATTCTAGCAATGCAATAGGCACGTATTTGAGGTTGTGGCGTGTGCTAAACATGCCCCAATTAGTGCAAGAACTTACAAATAGGAAAGGAAGTTTCAAACGTGTATTAGCAAGATTCAGGAGGTTGGAGATTACATATGCTATAGGGGTGAAGGACAAGAGTGATGGACAATGCAACGATAATAGTGAAGTTAGGAAACGTACCTTTGGTCATTGAAAGAACTCGCCCTGTAAATGATGCTTATGACCAATTCCCAAGGAATACGTATTAATTGTAAACTGTTGACAGTATCAGCAACAATTAGTGTATCTTGTGAGGGATATGCAAAAGCAGGCACTCAAAGGAGTAATCAATAGTTCTAAGTGGAATAAAGAGCATTAAACGAATTCCTTCACTGGGTGATATTTTGAATGAGTAAACACTCGCAGGAGAGAGCAAGTGGGCTTGGATTTCACACAGATGAGAAATAATGGCGTTTTCATAAGGTATCTTTTGAGAAGTAAATTTCTTGAAACTCAGGACTTGCAGGTGTTATTTTCCTGGTTAGGTAGCAGTTTAGTGCATCTTGATATTAAGAGTTTAAGTGCCAGGCACCTTAGCAGAAGCAAGGCGGAAAGCTGTGACGATCAGGCACTCATTTGTGAACATGCAGCAGACCTTTTGGAATTCTAACCAACAACAAAGTCCTAGTGACGAAGCTGTAAAAATATGGTAAGTGCTAACGACCAAATTCCACAGTACTATACAACATTGTAAATGTAACAAGTCCCTCTACCACAGTTTGTAGTTTGTTTTTCTACATTGAACTTATGTGTTACATGAGGGGATTTGTGTTGAACTCCTTTCACAGAACTTGCCATACTAAAGGTCCAGACACTGCTAACTGCAGAGCATGTCCATTAAATTGCACTTGACATTAACAATGGGGACTTGGCTTCCACTACGGTAAATGGAAATTCTGGAGGGGGAGCTGCAAGTGGGTGGATCTGGCTAGTTTGGGGGCTACAGGTTCTACTCTGAGCAGGTCTGGTTGAAACCAGGTCAATAAACTCAAACAGAAAGCAATGAGTGAAAATACTTGACCCAGCACTCCCTAGACACTTGAAATTCAGATTTTGCGTTACTCCCTTTCAATGGTCTGAGTTGACAGCACAGCTTTCGCCAGACAATTATGTGAGCATCACTAGAGTGGGCCTTTGGCTTTGCTCACACGTTGGGAGCCAGGAGTACGTTTTGAGTGGGCAAAATTCGTATGCTTCCACAGAAAAGTGTTTGCCCTCCAGGAAGCTGTAATCATTTTATTTTATATTATCCAGCTTCCTAAACTCGAGCTTTCAGGGGCACACATGACACTGGAATGCTATTAAAGTGTCACAGATAGCTGAACAGTTGATGTCGTTTTTATCGACAGCAGCACAGACGAGAGGAGGGCAGTTATTAACCTACATGGCTTGACAGTGGAACTGTTCCTTGAACTTTTAACCCACACCAATACAATTCTACACTTCTTTGCTTACACACAAATACATGTATATTCCCATGCTATTTACCTGTAATGCTTCACACTACCATACAGCATTCCTTCAAAGACAGTACTACTGGCACTGCCAATGCTTGTTTAAAATGTCTGCACCTTTATAGAATGCGACCAACTGCATGCCAGTCAGTTTTGGTCCAGCTTCAATTGAGACCAAAAGAAAGGGAAGCTAAAGACACGTATACAACTGTTGATTTTAGACTCTAGTATTTAAATTCTAAAAGATACAAGTGTTACGCTGTAACAATGAATTGTGTCTTTCAATGCTGTATGGTAACTGCATATATATCACTATATATCTATATATCTATATATATATCTATATATATATCTATTATATTTATGTGGCGATTTGTAAGGTCTTCATGGCTTCACTCACCAGCCAAAAATGCACATTTACTCATGAATTCTAGAACTAAAAGCACTCCTGCAAACTGCAGCAACTCACTCACTTTGGTTACTGGTCCCAGGTATGAAATGCATAACTCAGTGAAAGGACTGAGACCAAGTTCATGTCCTGATTCTGATACAGTGCCGGAGGGAGATCTTAGTCAGTCACCCTAACCACTGCTCAGACCCCCTACTAACTGGGGCAGATGAATGTATGGTCTTCTTGCAATAAGAAAACAAGTAGACTGTAGCCTGTAAGCAGGGCGAATCATTAATGTGTGGCATCCACTTTGACAGGTCTTCTGCAGCAGTAAACAAACGGACAAGTAGTGTCAAAAACATGCTCATGTTCCTACTGCGGAAAATGTTTGCACTGCCCTCAAACGCTAGTGCCAACTTCATATTGAAGGTTCCATTTTATGCAAATGTAATAAGCGAAAAACAGCCAGCAGAAATTACAACAGAAGAACGAACCGTGAAGTATCAGACGCATACTATGAACATGTACAGCAATAAAATATAAAGGAAAAAAAAAACATACACAAAAGGTCCTCAAATTGAACGCTTAAGTAGTATTGCTTGGGTTAAATTGAACAAAAGCGTTCTGTTGCAGCAGGAGGTTTAGCTATTGTAGGGACAGCACACTATATATATATATATATATACACACACATATCAATATATCTATCTATCTATCTAGATCCAGTAGAAGGCGTTCTGCCGAAACGCGTTGACATCGTACTTCAGGACTCTGTGTTACCCATATATGAAATAAATTCAATGAACTGAATTGACTCTTGCTCCATACGATGTTGTTTCAATAACTGGGATCTGACTAACGGGATCGGTGCAGCCGTCAGATGGCTATCGTTCCATCTGTTGAAGGAATAAACACAAGGGCGAAGCATAAAACAATTCTGAGCAATACACAGGAAGAATGGTCTACATTTAGTGATGCTCAAAGTAGTGGGATTAGAAGGGAGAGAAAGTATATTATGGAGATAGACCAGAGATAAGGCATGCGTGACTGATGAGGAGAGAGGGAGTAGTCAAATTACAGAATCTATACAAAAGTTGGATAATGCATGAATAAGGAATAACATAGCAATGCACCAGGTAGTCAGAGAAAACTAAAGAACTTTATACGGGCAGTCACAATCTTGTCACATGAAATAGAAACTTTTATTCAAAGCCCACAACTCTCCCAGGCTGATACAGATAACTGCAATTTGATGTCCAAAGCACAACACAGAAGATAATTCTGGCTATGCAGTTGAAACTTAGAGAAGGCACAGGCCTCCAGCTCTGGTGAGCGCTGACCAATCCTGGCGCTGCTTTCATGCTGGTTATCAGCATGAAAGCAGCATCGGGATTGGTTAGTGGCATTTCCTGGTTCGTGGGACCTGTCCTACTTGTCATCATGATGAAACCTCTGGCGCCTATTGTCACAGACTAGAACAGAGGAAGGAGTGCACTGCTTTGGGGAGTAGAGTCTCACATCCCAATAAGCAGCTGGGTCATGCCATAGTGAATCGTGTGGGGCGTTCTCAGGCCTTTGGCAAACTTGCCTAATGTAGGGAGATTTTGGATTTGTGTACTAACTGAAAGTAGTCCAAGGTGCTCGAACTGTGCAGGCCAAATTCTACTATTGTTGATCATGTGCCTTTTAAGGGTGTGGGGGGGGGTCATGAAAATGATCAAATACCTTGCTTTACATATCTACCTCAGATACTGTGCTGCAATTATCTGGAGTAAAAATAGACAGTCAGTTTAAGCTTACCCCTTGCCCCCTCAATATCAGGCGGAGCAACAAAATCACTGAAGCCGATTTTATTCAGGTTGCTGTGCAGCTTTGCAAATGCTCATTTTTCCTTGGATCTCTAGTTCTTCTTGGATTGTACATTCATGTTAGTGAGACTGGGCTTTCAGCCTGGAGCTCAACTAGACATTCTGATTCACCTGATGAAGAAGTACGAGTTACAAGTACCAGATTTATTGCTACTGTTTTCTTGCTGTACAGTTACTGCATGCCTCCACTTGTATGGACAATAAGGTGATGTCACATGCTTGCACAAAGTGACAAAAATACAACACGTCTGACATGTACACATTCAGGACATTGCTTGACACCTGAAAAGGTGAGTGGGTATGGTCGCTCAACACCACTAGACCACACTATAGATAAGATGGTGAAAGCACGGACTGCTGTTGTCTAGTAAACCACTCTGAAAGAACCTCAGTGGTGAACAGGCTGGGCACAAATTGTTTGGACATCGGACATTTTAATTCAGAAGCATGATGCATGCATCAGCACAATGGAGAACATATTCCCTGGCGTATGGTTTAGCTAACTACAAAATATTACGGAACAAGTATGCCAGAAGGGAAAAGTTTTTTTTTACATCCCCTCTAGTTAATGCACCTTAGATGTTTTGTTGTGTAATAATGGGTAGCACTTGTACAAACGGGAAGAGAGGGCACACAAAGCAACGTGCAAAAGACAAATGGGCCACAGCCCTACGATGCACAAATGTCAGACAGGTAAAAGGGAGGTGGCATGATGCAGGATATGCAAGATCTCCCTGAAAATTAGTTATGAATAAATAGATTACATGACATCATTGACTACCTCACTCCCATGATTGGCTGTAGAGGATAAGACCAGGACATAATCTAAAATGTCCATGCTGCGTGGTCCCGGAAGTCATAATACTGCAATGTTTTGAAAGTGTCAGATTACAAAAACATGTGGGATAAAGTTTTTAAAATAAAATCAGTTGAACTCTAGGTTCAACTTGTGATGCCAGTCCCCTTCAACCAGTTGCAGAGAAACAAGAAAGTGATAGTCATGTGTGATAATCACTCTCACATGAAGGCCAATTTTTTCAATTTTGGCAGTAGTTCCTGTAAATAGTCACACATTACTTTGCTAGATTTCTTTTTTATTCAAATGCATTTTTGGGACCCGTGTCAACGTGTCCGTTGACAGAAAGAAAACAGAGGGCGTGAATAAAACGTATGTGGGAGTCCTGCATCACCACTCTCGCACCCAGGAGTATCAATGCTGTAAGTATTTGTACTCGAGGGATGCGTGCCGGCTCCTGATAAAACGGGAATACATAGGAGGAATTATTAATCGAGCATGTTTCCACATGAACAGGTCTGTCTTCACTTTGCATTGCTCCAACGTTTGGCACGCGAAATATTCGGGTGAAACGATATATAAATCATAGCAATGCATTTGTTTCGCAATTTAGCCGGAGAAGCCGAACCTGGAATTGTATGGTCTTTAGAATGAGGCATTGGTAGTGATACGCTCCCTCATTGCATGTTTTCAGCTTTGTTTTAAGTTAATTTACCACCCTACAGCAGCTTTTTCCAGATAGCCATTTCTTTCCCAAGGCTGGCACCACAGTTTCTTTTAGATGCAGTACTGCCACAGAATTGAGAGTGGGCAGCCTCAGGGACATCTACATCTATAACTTGAAGATTACGAGAGAAGTGGCACACAAACCTCAACGCAGTGCGCAACCGGAAGCACTAGCTCAGTGCTGGGTGGCTACTAGCATAGTAGCTTAGCAACTGAGCCACTGTGGAGCAGCTACAATTAGTGCAGGTGAATAGTACCATTCTCTTATTATAAGCACTTTTGTTTGCACAGAAAATAAACTAAAGGATACTACAGGTCACGTGACTCTCCTACGCTATACATTTTTACAATACTTTCTAAAAATGCAGCTTTGAAAAGGAATCCGAGTTAATTTTCAATAGGGGCGCTAAAAAAGGGCGTGAAGGAGCAAAGTACATACATAAAAGCACAGTAATATTAAGCTTTAACGGGAAACCTTGCTTCCGAACCAAAAATAGTTAACAAAACAAAGTGCAGTGACGAAAACATTTTCCCCCACGTTCTTCCTCTACATTACTAGTCATGTTAAAAGCAGTGCTAAGCAAAAAAGGTAGTGACAGTCGATTTCATATATCAAAGAACACATTTTCCCTATAAGTGGAAAACTCGTAGTGAGGCACAACATACAGCAACGGAGTAAGCAGAGTAACACATTAAACCAAGAGCCGAACATTTATGGTGCCATTTTAATGGCACCTTAATTTGATCATAAAATACAATTGACCTTTAACTATAATTTTATTTTAAGACCGGAGGCTATTATAGCCTTAGAACCCGCCGTAGCGGGCTCTACCGGCTATTAAAGGCCCGCTCCCCGCGTTAAATCGGCGAGGGCATTTAACAAGGGAGAGGGACTTTAATAGCCGGTAGAGCCCGCTACGGCGGGTTCTAAGGCTATTAGAACATTCTGCCACTCAGGGCAGAATGTTCTATTAAAAAAAAAAAATGTTCACGGAGCCCGAGGGGATTAAAATCCCCCTCGAGCTCCGTGAGGCTTTGTTCACAGCTGTTGCTGTGAACAAAGCGAACATTGGAACGTTGGCGCTGCGGGCTTTTACCAGCCAGTAAAAGCCCGCAGCACTCCATTGTTTTCCAATGGAGCTTCCAGCATTCCAATGTTCTAATATGCTTTCAATTAGGGAGAACATCCAATGGGATTGAAAAAGTAGTACAAAACGAATCCACTATAATATCTAACTTGACTGTTAACAGCCCTCTTTTCTTGGTGCTCGCAGTCAAGATAAGTACTCACTTTATACACTTCTTTTGTTGCATTGCTGTAATGTTATTTGTCTTAATATCATGTTTATTAGATTAGCACTTTACTTTTACCTCTCTTTAAACTAGCCAGCACATTGCTGCACTACAGAAGCACCTGGTTCCTCGGGCTCCGAGCGTCTTGCTCCTTGCGCTCCAATGTACTTCTAGAGCTGTGGAAGTCATTTTCTTTGCGGCCTAGAGAACTGATGTCACTTAATTCTGCCCGTCACTGTTTGTGGTTTGGGTTAAGATATAATTTTCTCCATTTTGCCTGAAGCGAGCAGCTGGCTGGCTTTACATCGCGCTTCAAACGCAGAGGGCTTGCTCCTCCCCCATCTATCCGTCTCCTCAGACTTCTCTCGGTTTGGCCCGTCCATAGGTGGAGCTAGCAGAGTCTACATTCCTCCCCTCAAAATGTAACCCTTTCATTGCCACATTTTATTTCCAGTGCACCATAAGATTATTGTAACCTTTCTTTCCTTTACTTTAACCTCATATTTGAAGTTTTTGGTGCGTAACGGAGATTGATAGCTCTCCTTTGAGGCAAGATATCAATGCCTATCATCAACATCATGTCCAAGACGATTTTGGCCCTTTCTGCGGGGGATAGCAGAAAGCACCCATCTTTGACTCCTGTTACCCTTAGTAATCCTCCAAAAAAACCTTAAAAAAATATGTCACTATTGGCTGGTGAAGTTTCCTCACACAAAGCAGAGGATGCGGTTACTACAGGCCTCCAACAAAGAAGGGGAACAAACAAGAAAAAATGGACAAATCGTCTTTTATTAAGTGTAAAACCAAGTCTAACCATATTTTATCCCCAATTTTAACTTCTCACATCCCTGACACGGATGACAATATGGGCAATGATGATTCGACAATGATAAATATGGTCAAGGGGATGCAGATCATTTCCCATTTCCTTCTACCAAGAATCCAAAATCTGCTCCCCAAGAGTCCTCCAAGGCTAAGTTGGTTTCAGATTCAGAAGGGGTTCCTATGTTTGACCCTAACAGTATACACCAGCCTAATTCTACCAAATGGATCCCAGTAAACCACATGGGAGAATACGTCGCGTCCAGATTACGCTCCCTTTAAGACAAACAGACAAGGGCCAAGCTCAGACTCGAGTGTCCCCGTACTTCACTTAATTCCAATATTAAAGTGACCCCAACTATCGACTCATTCCTTCTAACTTTCTTATCCTAATTTGGAAAGGACCCTCACAAAGGGGTTGATTAAGCATGGTGCACATGCCAGAACAAATGATTGGACACTATTTGTCCTCTCACTCATATTTTTGAATTGGCAGAATCGGCAAGACTGGACAATATCCCACTTCATCCAGAAGATCTTTCCTTATGGGTCCAGTGGGCTTTTTGCCTTTTAGGACATGCCAATTCAGCTGTTACTCATGCGCGCAGAAAAGGTCTCCTTTTAAAGCTGGATCATAAATTGGACAATCTGGCGGTGGTAGAAAAGTAAAGGGTCTTCTTTTCGGGGACTCGTTCATTAAAGAATCAAGCAAGTATGTCTCCACCTTTGCTTCCTTGGACATGGCCCAACAATCCTTAAAGAAAATGCTTTCCCCACTGCTTTTCTCCAGGGCCTGCAGAGCCAGAAACCGCTTTGCCAGCAGCAATTACAACAATCAAGGTTCCAAAGGTCCTTCAACTCCTCCTATCAGCCAGTTTTATCCTCAAAAAGAGGTTGAGGCTTACAAAACAAGGGCAACAAGAGTTCCAGATATGCCTCTCACTCAGATAAATCTCCTCTAGGAGGTCTTCTTCGTTTGTTTCTTCCAAAGTTGCATTCAATAACCTCAGACCCATGGGTACTAGACATGGTCCAAGGCTATGCTATAGAGCTTTACTCAGAACCTTTTCTATCCATCTTCCCTTACTCTCCTCAGTTTTTCATAGAAATGTCTTCCCTCATTTCCCTAGAGATTCAGTCTCTTCTACAAAAGGAAGATATTTGCCCATGTCATCCCGACCATTCTGGTTTCCTCAGTTCCATCTTTCTGGTTCAAAAGAAAAAAAGGTGATGAGGCCAGTCATCAATCTCAAGCACTTCAGCCATTTTGCAGTTTATTGTCACTTCAAAATGGAGACAATTATTCATCTGAGGGATTCTCTACTCCAACACGACTGGATGGTCTGCTTGTATTTGCAGGGCGCCTATCTCACCGTCCCTATTCATCCACATTACAGGAAGTATCTATAGTTTCAATGGTTAGGCCAAACCTTTCATTTTAACTCTCTTTCTTTCAGAGTCTCATCAGCTCCTTGGTGCTTCACCAAACTGATGAGACCTGTAGTAGCTTTCCTCATAGCTCAGGGTGTAAGATTAATTATCTATCTGGACAACATTCTCATCACGAGGCAAAGTCTTGCCTCTCTACAAAACCAAATTCTTCTAACTTGCTCTCTTCTATCTGATTTAGTTTTTCTAATCAACAGGAAAATATCTCTTCTGTCTCCCACTCAACAAACAGAATTTCTGTGTTTCCTTATAAATTCAACATCCGCCACTTTACATTTTCCTTCGGCAAAGGTAAAATGCATCAAATCAAAATCCTTTGAATTCTCCAGTTTTGTGATCCTCCTCAGATCTCTAGCAAGAATAGTGGGTCTCCTCTCCTCTTCGAGCCAGGCCATTTTAACAACTCCCCCACATTATCGGGTTCCCCAAAGATAAAAAAAAAAAAAAAAAAAAAAAATCGGCCACTTACCAAAAGGTCTTGCTTACTCAGACAACATTTCTTTAGATAAAGATTCTCGTCCAGAGCTGCAATGGTGATAGACCACTTAGACGCCTGGAGTGGCAAGATTATTTTCGCATCAGCCCCCGATCTTGTATTAGCAGATGTAAGTCAAACGGGTTGGGGTGCCCGTTGTGGACCATTCTCGACTGGAGGTTCATGGTTGCCAGGAGTCCAAATTGAACATCAATTGTTTAGAGAAGCTTGCAGGCTCCTTTGCAATAAGAAGCTTTGCAAAGAACAGAGTCAGTTGTTCCATATTACTCCGCATGGACAACTTTTCAGCAGTTATTGACATCAACCACCTAGGCAGCACCAAATCCAAACCATTAGCGAAACTAGCAAAAGGTTTCTGGGATTTTTGCCTGCTAAACAAAATTTCTTTTTATGCCAAATTTCTACCAGGCAATCTGAATTCGGTAGCAGACTGGCATTCTCGCCATCTTCGAGATTCCAATGACTGGAAGCTTCATCCCTCAGAACTCAATACACTTCAACACAAATGGGGTCCTTTTCAAATAGATCTCTTTGCTTCTCGCCTCAACTCACAACTTCCCCAATTCTTCAGCTGGCACAGAGATCCCCTGGCTCTAGCATCAGATGATTTTTTGTAAAATTGGTCAACTGCAACGAACTACGCCTTTCCTCCCTTTCTCACGATAAACAGAGCTTTAGCACAGGTCAGGCGACAGGAAGCGACTCTCATCCTAATAGTATCATTTGGCAACCCCAAGTGTTGTTTGAAATATCCATGGATTTCCCAGTTCTCCTTCATTCCTTCACGATCTTCTTCTAGACCCTCTTCGGTTGTCCACACAGTCTGGTCATCGACAATGCGGTTACCTTCTCAGCTTGGAAAATAACAGGAATTCCCAATCTTCCTCTATTATTTTGGCAGAAGCTTCAAGCTACATCAATCAGTCATGGGCTCCTGGAACAACTAAAGCTTACAAATCAGCTTGTTTTTTTATGGACAAGCTAATATATGGGGAACACACATTGATCCCTTCTCAGCAGATGTAGCATATATTGTCAATTTCCTGGCGGCAGAAGCTAGCAGTGGCAAAACCTATTGCACTATTGTACAGATCTGCTATCTCCACTAACCATCCTTACATCAACAGAAAACCAGCGGGTGAACATCCACTCATTTGTCGACTATTAAAGGGAGTCAAATTTTGTAACCCTCCTGTTCCAAAATACAGTTCTTTATGGGATGTAAATTTTGTTTTAAAACTGTTTCTATCATGGCCTGAAAATGCCTTTTTTCTATAAAAATGTTATCAGCTAAACTTAATATGTTGTTATGTTTGATTTCTATTAAACGTCTCTCAGATGTTAGAGAATTAGACATTTCATCCCTACAGTTTACTTCAACAGATTTTTTATTTACAGTGCACAGACATACTAAAACTTCTCCAACCATCTTAAACTTTGTGTGGGTCAATGCTTGAAAGTTTATGAACAGAAAACTGCTGATCTAAGAACATCCTCGGATACCAAACTCTTGATTTCCTTCAGAAAACCCTACAGACCAGTTTCTTCCCCCACACTTGCCCTTTGGGTCAAGTGGATCATGTCACTAGCAGGTATCGATAATTCAGTTTTTGGTGCTCATTCCTCCAGAGGAGTCAGGGCTTTAAAAATCTTCCTGGGAAGGTTCCCTTCTTGAGGACATTCGCAGATCACCTGATTAGTCAAATGACAAGGTGTTTAAAGTGTTTTATTGCAAACCTGTACATAAAGCTTCTTCTGTTATTAATTTGCTTTGAACATGCATAATAGGAGCCTACAATCTTGAAATAAAATGTTGATTTTCCAAGTAACTTATGAAGGAAAGTCTTAATTTTATTAAAGACACGGAGGCGAGTATTATCCCACCTCAACATTTATTAACTTCATGTTTTTCCCTCTCTATTAGCAACTACAGCTTCTGCGACAACCTTCTCGTAAATCTCTATCACATCCAACTGGTTTCCTCAACATCGCTGCTACATCTTCGGACGCCATGGGGTTCTGGTGTGTCCTGCACCTCCTCTCTCCAGTCTCAGTCCCAGATTTAGGAACTTTGGTCAAGAATTGTATTCTCTTGTTATGGCTATTATTTCTTCCATTTTCCCATTATTCAATACTTTTTGACACCTCACACAAGAAAAAAGGTCTGTTCACAGTCAAGTTAGATAATATAGTGGGGGTTATCTTGACTGTTGCTATTAAATTTAGACAAAAATTGAAAGCATAATACTCACCTCTGTGTCTTTAATAAAATTAAGACTTTCCTTCATGTTACTAGGAAAATCTACGTTATGGGGCAAGAGAGTTCAGAGTGTTATGCAACCATTGTGCTTAAACTTACAGGGGTGAAAGAAAAGGTGGCAAAGGTGACACACACACACACACACACACACACACACACACACATATATCTCTCCAGTAGGTTGTTATATTTAGGACCTAGTTTCCATAGGAAGAATTTTTATTTTTTTTGCTTATACCTTTGCCACCATTTGATGAATCTCAATGAATTTTTCAAACTAGTTTGCCAGTCACTTCAGCTGTTGTCTGGAAAGTTTTGGGGTGACCCGTCAAGTAGGGGGTCGAAAAAAGGAGGGGTCTCCAAATGGATTTTCCCAATGCAATTTCCCATCGTGTTTTCAGAGACAACTACAGCCCAAACCGATGAACGGAATTACACCACATTTGGCAGAAAGCTCATCTTTGTACAGAAAGAGTGCTTTGTGTAATTTGGTGTAAATCTGTACAGTTGTTTTGGAGTTATTAAAGTAAGAAAATGATGTATATCTAGAGGCATGGATCCATGCATCAACTGCAATGCCGTGATTGGCTGGCTGCAACCTAAGAGGAAAGTTGTGGATGTAATTTTGTACACTGGGACTTCCCGGGGGGAAATAAAATTTAAAAGTGATAGAAGGGGGTCATGGTAGTTGTACCCTAAATCCATGGGACTGATGAAGGGGGTCTGTGAGGGAACCTTCACGGGCAAGAAATTGTCCAAAATGTTTTTTTTTCTTTTTAAGTGTGCGAGGAATCTCAGATCCACTGCAGCGTTCAGCATGACCCCCGTGTGTGCTCCACAGCAGATCCACGGATCCAGACCCAAATTAAAAAACACATACACCCATACACCTATTCACACACTCACTTATGCACCCACACACCTGTTCACACCTCCCAAATTCACTCATACACCCGCTCAGACCCACAAAACCAAACAGACCAACTTAGACACACACAGCCACTCACAGACCCACACAGCCTCTCTTACACCCATACGGTCACTCTGATACAAAAAAAACAGACAGACACACAGACCCATCCACATATACAGCCACTTACACACTCACACAGGCAGTGATACACATATAGAAATTGCAATAGCATATATTCACAGGGCAAAAAAAAAAAAATTAAACTGTTACTAGACCTGCAGGTCGAGTAACTTAAATAATCTACTCGACCTAATTGTAATGTACTTGACCCGTAAACATGTCTCAAATTGTGTGATCCTAGGCAAATAGCTTAAAGAGTCAACGTTTTGTTAATTCTCACATATGATTGCACCTTCAAATATGTGAGCTGAGCATTGTTGCAGTACAAAAAAAACTCTTATTTGATTAAGTAGACTAAAGTTTGCTGCATGCATCACAAGAATCTAGCCCACATACCCACGAGGCCTAGCCCACATAACCTAGGACTTCTTTTAGTTTACTAACAACATTGCCATCAGGACAGGAGTGTTTCTCAGTTTGTTTAAAACACTCAATTTTAATAAATATATTACTAAACCATGATGTGTTAACATATTGTCATCTGCACACAATAACTTTACAAGAAATGTCCAAAAACCTCTCCACTAACTTTCAGATTTACTGATAAAACTATATAGTGTATTAAGCTGTGAAAATTGGGTTTCAGAAAACATAACCTATGCACATCAACATGTATTCTGATTTGTTTTCATCCAATGAAAATATTTTTTCATCACACGATAATATAAAAAAGGGCTTTCACAACTACAGAAATATATTTTGAAATGTCTGCACAGTTGACTTAGTCATTTAAATGTTGTGTGTTAGGAAAAACATGACACCCTATATCCTTTTATTTTACATTCTAAGCAGCAGGTTACACAGTTCACCTAACAAAATCCTGGAACTCTGCAGTCAGAAGGAAAATTAATTGCAAGAAAAACTGACTTTTGACCTCTGTCTGTAAACACAGAGCAAATGTGACATAAGATTTTAAGGCCCCTCCACTTTTCAACTGAACGGAACACCTGTTCAGTGTGGATTCGCCAGAAGGGACGAGTAAGTATTAAAAAGCTCGACCTGATCAAATAATACTCGCCAATGCGAGTGGTCGAGTGGATTTTTGGAGGCCTGTGTTCGTAGTAAGTGTGTTGTTGTTTTAGTACTGAATGTGTGCTTTTAGTTGTTAACTTATCAGCGGATCCATAAAATGAATAAAAAAAAAAAAGAAAGCCATGGTGCATTGCATTTATAGAAAGACTACATAAGTTACTTTATATACATTTTTAGTCTTGAAGTATATAAGAATAAATGTGTGAATAAAATGTATTTCTAAACTTGTGAAAATTTGTGAAAACGTATATTAGTTAATTGAACTTATGTATGGGTGACATTGTAGTACAATTCATATAAAAAAAAAGTGAAATTCACAAAAAAAAAAAAAAAATGGTATAGGGATGTTATAATTAGGGACAAGAATTAAAAAAAATTTATTAGAAATTCACTAAAAAAGCAAAAGGTTATAGTTACCTTTTTAGGGCATGAGTTATATTTACTTGAGATGACTAACTGCTGATTTCTACGGTTTGTGTGCATGAAATCTGAACATAACTATAACGTCCCTGTAACCTTTGGTTTTTCAGTGAATGTATAAATTAATTATATATATCTTTGGTGCCGTTTGACAAATCTTCTTGAAATAAAAATAAAAAAAAAGTGTCAAAGCCGGGTCTTGTTGTGCATGGGACGTTTCTGGGTGATCAGTCAAGCGGGGGCTGAGAAAAAGGGGGAGGGGGGAATTTTTTTTAAAAAAAATCATGTTTCCCATGTTAATTCCCCTAGAGATTTTAGACACAGCTACAGCCCAAACCGCTGGACAGAATTACACCAAATTAGGCAGAAAGGTAGCTCTTGGTCCAGAAAGCACACTTTTTGTTATTCAGTATAAATCTGTTCAGTAATTTTTAGGATATTAAAAGAAAAAGAAATGTGTATGTTTGGGTGCTCCAGACAGATTTCATGGTGAGATGTGATTGGCTGTCAGCACATCAACCAGAAGTTGATGGCAGCTATTGTGGGACAAATATACAGGATATCACCCCACTGAAATGCACTGTAGTGAATGGCAGGCTTTTACGGTCACAAAAAGCAGATTTTAGTTACAATGTATGTCACTTGTTGTTAAGGTCATTTTACCCTATGAAAAAAGCCTTCTGCAGGGATTTAATGAATACGTTTTGAGAGAAACTGTTTTCTCAGGATTGTCCCATAGAGGTTATGGAAGGTGCTCCAGAAGCTAAAGTAAGAGCATATTTTCTGTAAATTCGCACTATCTTTCTCTGTCATATGCAAATTAAGTCTAACATTCTCAGTAAAATTTGTACTTCCAACAGGAGGAGCCTGTCAGTTGATTTCCTTGTGTTTTACTGTGGCCTCCTAGAGTGTTATAAAGAACTTATATCAAAAGTGTGGCACACCTGACGCTATCTTGATTTAATCAAACTGGTAAAAAACTTAAACATTTAATTTGAACAAAATGAGGGGTTCCATTTTGTCGTAGAAATTATGGTTTGTGCTGTAGAAAGAAATATTAGGGCACGTTTTAAGTGAGTTCTCAAATATCTTCCTTTTCTATTTAATTTAAACATTCTGAAATGTAGACTGAAACATGCACTTTCAAAATCAGCAGCAGACTGCCAATTAACTCCCTGGTGATCAGCATTTTAATAGGGTTGTAATGAGCAACTAGAGGTAGAAAACTGAAAGCATTTCCTACTAAGGACACTGCAGTCTATGAGGCGATTAGGGAGCTTCAGAACAAATAAATCTACCAAGATAGACACCAGAAAAAAAAAAAAAGAGCCCAAAAGTAGCACAAGTATCACCCAAATGTAGCTCAAGTACAGACCAATGACCGAAGTGTGCAAAACACTTATTTGTTTTGATTTTTTGCAGTTTTGTAAAACGCACACTTGACCCCACGGTACTGGAGTGCTTTAAATGAGCATCGGTTACATTACACAAGGACACATTCCTTTTGGGCTTTAGGCATGAGGAGATTAAGTGATTTTCCCGGAATCACAGGATGTCAAGCTGACGCGTAAACTTGAACCTGGTTCCCCAGTTGCAAAGTCTGTAGCTCTGACCATAACACCACATTCTGTCCCTTAAGTGTAACATATAATTATGGCTCTTGGTTTGATGGTATTTAGTTTTTCTTAACATTTCTGTCTGTATTTATCCATATTTATTTTTTGGCCATCTTATTGGTATTTATCCATATTTATTTTGTGTTTTGTGAACAGATGAGATGATAACTTGTTATCTCCACATTTAAAGGATACTTTGATCTCTGTCAGGTGTTTGCACATTACACACCTACAAATAATAACAAAAAATATGCCTCCATTAAAGAATTAGCATAACAGCACAAAAACAGGTTGAGATTTGCAGTAATTTAAGCAAATCTTACTGAGTTGTGAAACTCCCCATGCTGCCAATATGTACAGCTATTGGCCTGAAAGTCACTATCTCAGCATGGGGAGTCAGTAAAAAGAATCCAAATTATCTGTATTTTTCTGCTTTTAAAAATAAATACAGACAGAAAACACAGTGTTTACTGTCAGTATTTATCAGTGAAAATCAGTAAAAATTGAAAATCTGTAAAAATGGAAAACAGGAAGCCCTACATATAATCAAGAGATCAACTGGATAGAAAAACATCAATATAGCAAATAATTTATAAGTGCTCAGAAAATATGTTCTCAGTTGAGTTTTTTATAGCACAAACCATAATTTCTACGGGAATAAGACCCTCTCATTTTTATAATTTCTAAGGGAAATGCTTTAGGTGTTACAGTTTTGACTACATCAAGATGACGTCAGACGTGCCACACTTTTGTAATAAATATAGAATGTTAGCAGTCTAGTTGTTTATTAAAATATTGTGGGGAGGCAGATGTCAGGGGCATGGACTCCGATAACTGAGGACACTGAGGAGGGTGCAGAGGCAACAAGTGGACCACCCTGGGCAGGCCGGAGGGCAGTGGCTTAACAAGGGACCATGGGGGGCAGGGGCAATAAACCAACCATGCAGGAGAGGCAAGAGAAGCTGTGGCAATCTAATAGACCTTTGAGGTCAGAAGGAAGAGGCAGTGGCAGTACAACCTTGCATGCCAACAGACCTGATTCAGGCAGGATATTCCCAATATTTTATGCCCATAAGGGCTTAATTTTATCTGTCTCCTGCCTAAAATCTCCTCTTTTTTGGTGTAAGTCAATGGGAAAAATCAATTCCCCTGTTTTTTTGTTTTTTTGCCAAATCTCCCTGTACCAAGTTCAAAATGTTGGCAAGTAAGGGATGCCCACCAAGGGAAGGAGGAATGGGGTCATGGACTTGGATAACAGAGGGCAGGATGGAAATGGGCAGGGATTTAAAACTGACCTTACAGGGCATGTGTCAAGGTTTGGAGCCAAACAAAACACCACAAAGAGCAGTACAGCACAACAGACCATGGAAAGCAATAGGGAGGGGACAGGTCCATGCACAAGGCCAACAGAGGGGAAAGTGGATAGGCCAGCAAGCTGACCATACTGAACAGACAGGCGGGACAGTTGCAGTATGAAAGACCATGAAGGGCAGGAGGGACAGGCACGGGCACGACATTGGACCAGATAAGGCAGGAGGGAGGGTATATGGGACTGCACATGGAAAACGGAGGGCAGGAAGCAAGGGGGCAGAGCTGGAGCAGCAAGCTGACCATGGAAGGCAAGCGGGATGGGCACTGGAAGCACCACACACCATGCAGGGAAACAGTAAGATTATAGTGTAATGCAGGCAGGCAGGCAGGTAGGAAGACAGGAAGGAAGGAAGGCAGGAAGGAAAGAAGTCAGGGGACGTGTTGGCTCATTCTAACAATGAGACTGCTGGATTCGGGTGGCAGCACCACCGGATTGTGAGGAACGGAGTCCAATCCCCCACCATGTGGCATACTGTTGGCCTAACCCTTCTGGCCAGCTAGCAGTACCTCATCAGTACCCAAAAGTATAGGTGATTTGTGGCAGCTATACGCATGGCATTCTGATTTCTCAGGAAAATTGTGGTGGAACAGATCTTACCCTTTTCTCTTAGTTACTTTTGACTCACACATGAAGACAAACAGGAGCAGGAATTGGATCAACTGCATCGTAGATAAAAAGGCATGTACTGCAATAAAAAGTATAATGAAACATGACAACAGCAGAGCAGTGACAAAGGAAGTGAAACATAAGAAAAGTCCCACCACAGTGTAACAATGCTAAGTGTAGAATTCCTACCTACACCACTAAAGTTGTTTACTAGAGCACATCAGTGTTAGCCCTATTCCGCCCTTCAAGTTCCCTGGGAAGATACCATTCCCCATTGGTAGTAGCAAAGATGGTTGTTGGTCTGCCGAGAGTCTTCGCCCATGTAGGTGGAAACGATGTTAAGTCTCAGCAGACAGCTGCAATGAAGCGAACAGCATGCAAAGGCAACTTCTAGCTGGAATTTCCCTCTGACGTATAGGGAATAGAGGGGTGTTTTCTGAAGAAACATCGGGTGTTCTAAGAAAACTGCCCTTACGTAAAAACATGCTTGTTTCCATGAAATGACAGGGAATATGATGTTCTACTTTGTACAACAACTTTATCGGATACAGCCTTGAGCAAAGCACAGGGCAAAAATGTTGTGCTAAAAAATGAAAACAATTACTAAGCAGAGCGAACAACAGATAAAAGAATAAAAACATCACCACAGAATGAAGCTTCTGCAAAAATAATAAAGGCTAAAGGGCACAAGCTGCAGGCCTGTGGCTACTATAACGTGCCCATGAATTGCTGCTAAAATAACCTCACAACAAGACCTTGCATGGCAAGCGTGAGATTTAGTGGCAGCACAACAGCCATGGTGGGCAAGAGGGTAGGGATAGGGGCACGGAACTCAGACAGGAAGGGTGGAGGTGGCAGGGACAAGTGGCAGTCATCTAACCATGTTAGGCAGGTGGGAGGGGCAGTGGCAGCTCGTCAGAACACGCAGTATAGGAGGAGCAGTGGGAGGTAAATGGAACAGGGAGGGCAAAAAGGGGAGAGGAAGGGCAAGCAAACCGACATCATAGGGCAGGGGGAAGAAGGGTAGCTAAGCACAGAGGATAAGCAGGAGGGCAATGATGGAGCACTGAATTGAGCAATGGAATGCTGGAGTATGTAGGGACATCAAGCTCATGAACTATAACTTGCGCCCTCACCATGCACTGCTAATTACCCCAGATATTATATCACCCATGACATCTTCTATGACATCATTGATAATATCACCAATATTTTCAGTAAAATTATTAATCAGAAAACTGTCCATGGAGAGGACACGAGTTATAGTTACCTTAGGGCATAAGTTATAGTTACTTAAAATAACTAACTATTACAGCTTAATTTCTACAGTTTTGTGTGTGTAAAATCTGAACCTAACTATAACATCCATGTAACCGAAGTTTATTAGAGTGTGTGTGTGTGTGTATATATATATATATATATATATATATATACACACACACACACACACACACACACACACACACACACACACACACACACACACACGTACACATACATACACACACATAGTGAGGACCATGTTTCCATAGAAAAAGCGTTTTTTGCCTTCCCTGTAGCTTTAGCACCGTGTTTGATGAATCTTCATAAAATTTTCCAAACAAAAGTGTGCCGGTGATTCTTGTTGCCCCCCCACCCCTCCTGCTCTGTCCCGTGGTGCCCACCCCCGGGACAGAGCTGTTTGCTTTGACAGCTCCCATCAAGTCACAGCAAGCACTCCGCTCCCAGCAATCGAGAGCTGTCAAACAGATCTCACTTGCTCAGAGCGGAGATTTCCTCTGTTTCCCTGCTCGCAGACATGCAGGCACGGAAAGAGTAGAAACTATTGCTCTCACAGATGGGGGAGCTGCATGTTTAGCAGTTCCCGGTCTGTGACAGCAGTGCCGGCTCTCACAAGAGGCGGGGAGCCGTCTGGGACCACGGTGAAGGTGAGGCTACTCCTGCGGCCCCATTATACACTGGTGAGAGGGATAAGGGGGGGCGCACAGCCCCCATCTCCCCCCTAAAAAATTATGTTAAGGCTGGGCCAGGGGGATGGGGTCCTCCAGACAAAGACTGACCAGGGGATGGGGCAGCACAGCCCCGCTCCTTCATTTAATGAAGGCTTGGCCTTGGGGGATAGGGTCCCTAGGGCTGAGATCGGCCCCGGGGAGAAGGGCCTTGCACCCACCTCCCTGCCCCCCCATTGAATAGAGGGCCACAAGGAATGGGGTCCCCAGGGCCTAAATTAGCCGCGGGACGGGGGCTGCACAGCCCCCCTCTCTCACACTGGCTATTTACGCAACGAGGTAGCACTTACTAACAAACCAGTAGAAAGTGCTCCTGTTGGATAGACATTTTGTGCAAAACTGTGGACTCTTGTTGGCTAAATGAGCAGGTGAGCTTTCATTCTGGCCATGATGCTTGTTTCACAGCAATTAAACCTCAAAAGAAATCACTTACAAATACGCCCCACTTGAAGCTCCACTTCTGGAAAGAACAAAAGCTCCTAACTCCTTGGCTTGGCGAAGGCAAAACAAGTGTGTTTACTCCTCAATCCCATATTGAAAAACTATCAAATTCTTCATGGAGGTGAATGCATCTTCCATCTATTGGATTGCAATCAGAACTCTCACACCCACATAGACCCTCTCACACCCACTCTCACACTCAAAAACTCCCCAGTCACACTCACACCCAGAGAAACAGGCCCTACGACCAACTCTCACCACGCACAGCCAAAGGCCATGCATGGCGTTGGGTTGGGTGGTAGTTAGGGGTTGGCCTCGCCATGCACGACCGAAGGTAATGAAAATTACTTTACATTTTTAAAAAAAACATAGAAAACATAGAAATAGGTTCTGAATTTACTTGCACAAAACCAGAGAAATTCAGCAGTTAGAGTTATTTCAAGTAACTATAACCATTGAACTGTAATCCCAATATTATATATTTATTAGAGGCTCAGCAATAGCAACTCTGTAATTATGGTAGAAAAATGTTTGTTTTGTTTATTGCTGTGGTGCAGTTTGACGAATCTGCCAAAATCTTTTTAAACAATGTAGATCAGGATTAGCTCCGAGATAAGTTTCAAACAGAACTGTCCAGGGAAAGAAATGAATAAAAGGCTGGAAGTCAGAAAATGAGCATTTTACACTGTAACTGCCAAAAGAAGCTGCTGTCCCATACAGCAAACACCTGGTGAACGGAATTACACCAAATCTGTATTGTAACAAACTTGTAAATCTGTTTAGTACTTTGAGATATCATGAGTTGAAAAACGTATTGGGGCAGGAGATGAGCTTCAAGAGTTGAATTATCAGGATAGTTTGACATTTGAAAAGGTATTTTTTTGATATGCCTAGAATTTTAACGCTGTTTGATATATTTCCACGGAATCTGTCCGATAATATGTTTAGCGTACTTTTCGTCATTTTAAAATTTTTGTAGATCCATTGGGGGTGGGGGCACTAGGCGATCGAAAAAGTGTTTATTACCTAATAACTGTGGCATCCTTTGAAAAATTCACATGAAATATGGTAAACATTTACCATATTTTGTCTTTAATGGGTATAGCAAATATTGTTCTGAACCATGAATAGGAACAAAGTTAAAGTGGACAAAACGTTTTCATGTTCCGATATCTTTAGTGCTGTTCAATGAAACTGCATGACATTTGTCAGACTGAGTACCAATCACGCAGAGCCAGCACGGATTTGCTACTAATTGGCACAGTTAGATTGGTATTAACATGTGACAGATACTTCGCATGGTTAGCTTACTCCCGATATCTTGAGGTTCCTGTAAATCCATCAAGTGATGGCATATTTAAAAGGGACGAGTCATCATTATCTGATAATTTAGTAGCAGTTAAATTAATGTGTATACATTTTGCATGCTGTTAGCAAGTTACACCCATGGCAGCACTTTCTGGTTTCAATGAGATCCAATGTGAAGGGGGCAAAGTTATGATGAGCGCAGCGTGCTCTCTCTCCTAACTCACAGCTATATTTAATATGTGCTCGGGTCCAGAAAGAACAAATAGATCCCTAGGATATGAAGAAATAGCAATAACAGAAACCTGGTGCATTGGCTTTAAATTGACACAATAAATTAATGTAGTGAAAGTCAATTTGGGCTATCAGTAGAAGCAGATTTAATGTTCTGGAAGGAACATTATAATATTATATCCGGATTGTCATTTACAAAGGTTTACTACAAGGTTCTAATGTCGAACAGTTACGTTTATTGGTTTGTCGCAGGGGTTTGTGACCACCCTGTAACTAACTTTAATTAAGTCTTGCATTCAGACATTTCAAAACTCTTATGGTTGGGGACACAACCGACCCAGTGAGCAAGATAGCTGCATGGCATTGAAGCTCTAGGAAGGGTCTGCCCTCATACATGTGGTTGCGCATCCATCCACCATCAGCTGTGGCCCCCACCAGTGTAACCTGATGCCTGGAGAGACCCTGCACGGGTCATTTTACAACTTAGTGCCGCCACGGCTCCCAGAAAGCCCTGTGGTGACAGGGACCGGGGACGGCCTTGGGAACGGGACTGCGGCAATGCACTCCTCATCTGGCTGCTGGCAGTGATCTTTGGGGTCACAGGCTAGCGCTGCTAGCCTGCTCTGGTGCTGCAACTACTCGCGGGACACCTATAGGAGTCTCATTGCAGCTTCAGCGGGCGCAGTGGTTGCTGGGACGCCTGTAGTTAGCATGCCCGGCGGCTGCAGTGCTCCTCCGGAGACCCGCAAGATGAGGCTACTGTCCCCCTCCCCTACACTTACTTGATGTGTTTGGCCCCCATCCTTTGCTCCAGCGGCACAGGGGTGGGGGTTTTGTTGCACCCCAGAGCTTTGCCTGCAGAGGTGGTGGATGGGGCCTACTGACTGAGCTGGCTGCCCCCCAGGCCTGAGGTGCGACCTGAAGAGTCGACTCCCCAGCAGAAGACAAGGCACCTATGAACCACGTATTGCGCCCTTCACACTGCCACAATATGTGGTGAGTTTGCCTGCTGCCTCTGAGACACATGAGCACCTCATGGCCAAGTCACTATTTCCCTCGATGGGCAGCTGGTAACCCGTTGGGGCATGCTACAAAATATAAAGGCCTGGTGCACCTAGGCCTATTGGGGGGTTAGTGGGCATTTCAGTATCCCTTCTTCTGTCCTTCAGGCTGGATATCAGGCAGTCAATACTTGCTTATACACTCTTGGTGCTAGTCTTGAACAGATGACTGACAGACTAGATCACCACGTGACACGCCCGGAAGGGGCAGAGCACTGGTTGTCTAAAATGGAAGACACCTCGGTCAACCCCTGCACCTTTGCACCTCATAAAGGCCTCTGTCATTACTCAATTAAGATAATAAAATTCAAGCAGAAGTCATACCAATGCGACTAGCGCCCCTTATGGACCACATCATTTCCAGCCTTCAGACGGGCTTTGCGCCACAACTCTCGACCATCATTAACCTGCGTACAATATTTGCGATAATAAATCAAACTAACCCAACTCGCCCTGCAGCTGTCACTTCGATGCGGAAAAGGCGTCGACTCCCTCGTATGGCAGTTCCTGTGAGCTACACTCAACGTTCTTCCCATATCCCAAGGCACCCAACAAGGGTGTCCTCATTACCCCTTCTATTATCACCCTTCACCCACTAGTTCAATACTTTTAGGAGCACCATCTACACAGGGGGTTACACTTCTAGGGGGTGCCGTCCTGGCCACTGTTTACGCCAACATTATACTACTATGTGTGAGAAATACTGCCATGCACCTCTCTCCAATCATCCAGGAGATTATCCAGTTCAGTGCCCTGTTCGGCCTCCTCATAAATTGGCTTAAATCTGAAATGTTCCCACTCACTGAGGCTACTGTTCCTTTACCCCATGAGTACCCTCTAAAATGGTGCAATGAGTCCCCTAAATACTTGGGCATCTTTCTTCACCGACAAAAGGATGAAGTGGTCCCCTACAGCTACGGTCCTGCCATAGACAACTTCTCCTGACTGCACAGTACACTACAGGAAATATTGCCCACATTCAGAAGAACCACCCGACTTCACCCCCTCACTATCGTTATCTCAACAGTGAAAAGAACTAGGCTCGTCTCACACCTTTATCATGCCAGCCTTTATCTGCGGCCGTTGCACCATGCTGCATTGCGAGCGGCTTGAGAGGGGGATTTAAACTTCCCCATTTCTGACAAATTGTGTCAAATTTGCTACATGCATACTAAGCTGGTTTCAATAAACAGCCAACACAAACTCCTGCATTTTAGGTCTTTGAAAAGCAATACAAATTGATTTTTTAAATTCTTCTGGTAGGTTTATTATTGAACAGATATAAGGACAGCGTTATCTTCAAAGCCTTGTTATACCTCTACTGACAAATGTAATGATATTCACATTTCTTCCAGTATTTGACTTCAGATCTGAGCTCCAGCAAGTTTGATTCCCGTGGTCTATAGTGTCAAAGTTCTGAGGACAACTCTAGGATGCTTTCTCAGTTACTTATGGTTTTGGGATTGATGGCTGGAATACAGAATATAGCTAGGAGTTGGGGGCAAGAGACCCTCTAGAACTGGAAGGAAGACATGGACAAGTGTATGGCAACGGAAAAGCAAGTATACAAAGACAGAGGATGTCCCAAGAAATTGGGGATATGTGGCAACTTAGGCAGCAATACAGGGAATACAGGCTATATGCAGTGTGTTAACTGATATACTACTCATTGGTGCTGACCACTGCAGCAAGTCCACCAAGTATCGAGAGATCTGACTTATGTGACTAATTGGTTTGCTCTTCTTATTGTAAATTATATATATATATATATATATATATATATATATATATACACACACACACACACACACATATATATATCTATATATATATATATATATATATATATATATATATATATATATATATATATATATTATTTTTTTTTAAATAAGTAGGATGTTTTCTCAGATTACAGAAGGAGCGTAAGGCCTGGTGACCTGCTACTTAGCTCACCATGTGCATGGGGCTTTTGGGTGGAAAGGAACTACTTAGTGGCTTGTTTTTCCAACTTCACACACTTGCTCCAGGCTCCAATCTGCCTATGTCCAACAGCATAGGCAAAATGAACCTCACAAATTGTTGCATAAATATACCTTAAATCCCATGACAGGCAGGTCACAGTCTTAGGCATTTGCTTTCTTGTTCTATAATGAGCAAAGCAGGAGTGTGCACCCTACTCTGCCATTGCATCATCCCTTTAGAGAATGCATAATTCCAACTGTCGCTTCAACTTATTGTACATTTATTCAAATCAAAATTTGTAACTTCACTGGGTGACAAACAGGCATTCAAATATCATGCCACCAGCAACCATGTTGAATTGAAGTGATAGTTGGAATTATGCACAACAACTGCAGATATTGTCCTGATGAAGTCGCAAGTTAGAGACTAAACACCTTGGCCGAGAGTTTTGTAAAGGAATGCAATTTGGAGAATTTATACGAATAAAGAGGTGGAAAAGATCCGGCATTTGGATTCCTAATTCCTTTGTAAACTGTCTTGATCCATGACCATCCGCTCTTAAGTGAATGACTAAACCTGTTATATAGAAATGGTGAACAATTGGAAAACACACATTGCCCTCCCTTGCTAGAGAGTTTAAGTTGATCTGTTTGGGGTTTGTTGGCAGTCAGACCTCAGGCAGTGTGCAAATGGACTAAGACATTTGGGACACGGACCAGTGTGGTGCAACAGTACCATTACAGCTTTTGGAGTGAGGAATTTATTCTAGTTTGATTCAAACCTGAACTGGCAATGGATCCTATTCATTTGGATCATCTGTGATCTACCAAACAGGGGAGTACATATGACTGAATGCCAGCTACAGATGAACACACAAAGAACAAGTGAAAGAGAGGTAATGCTTTTCCTTTGGAATTCATTTGGAAAAATCAAACAGTTATGAATCAATGCTTATGTTGGATGTTGAGAATGAAGGATGAACATTTCCATTGAGTAACTTTGAGAAAATAATCTGATATTAGACCTTGGATTAAGAATAAATTTCAAAATGGTTAATTACATAAATGCAAATAGTATCCTAGCTTTTCCCAGCTTTACTGACAAGATTATCTTCAGTGATTGCAGAAGGGACCCCAGTGGTACCTTTCTTAATAAAAATTATGAAATCTACTTTATTATTAGCTTCTCTACTATATAAATTAGCTCAACCTGATAAGAATACTACAAATAAATTAAATCAAATCGTGAACATAGGATATTACATCACCAAAAGCAAACTAAATTTTGGAAATGTCTAAGCTCTCATGAAACATAGAAATTATGTTGGAAATGTATGAAGTTATTTGGTATCCTATTAAATGACCTAAAAAAGAGTGCCTTTTAACCTTTTGAATGCCGGGGACCCCCACTTTGTCATTAGTGGAATCCAGGGAACACTGCTGAATCATTGTTGGAATACTGAACCCCTCCCCACCCACCCCAAAGTCACAATTAGAATCTGGTGACCCGGCTTAACCGCCTATGGGCTGAGGACAGCTCCGAGCCGTTTTCAGTCAGGTTGCTCATATGCCAAGGACCGCTCTGCACCATCTTCGGTACACAAGCAGAAGTCCCTCTGCTGTGGGTGCCAGAGGGATTTCCTCCAACTTAAACTAGCCTCAGGAGCTATTTCCGTATTTTCACTGAAATGACGTTCGGCATGTATGGCACGCTGACATTTCAATAAAAATTACAGTGAACGGGCTCATTTGACTTTATCTGTGCTGGGGGGGGGGGCTACCTCAGCCCCCCGAGCACCGATTCAGATGGGGGAGGTATAATTAGACATGGAAGAATCTCCCCTTTCCAATTGTACCTTTCTTAAGTAGATTCTTGCTTGGGGATCGCCCCCCACCCCTCGGGGAGAAGAAACACCTGGACACCCGGAATGTTTCTAAATATATGTTGGGGCATTATTATGCCCATTTTCTGACCTCCTTAGAGGACAGCAGCCATATTTTTAGGCCAATCTGCCCCTGGGGGCTGGGGGCAGAAAACCACTAGACAACAGGGATTACTTGTGTTTTTTTTTTATTTATTTGTAGTGGCAGGGGTTGCCCAGCATGGGCATAGCCAAGCCTCCACTCCCCCAAAAAGGGAAACAGTCTTTCCGCACCCCCGTGGGGTGGGGGGGTGGGGTTGGGGCAAATACCTCCCCATCTAACTCCCTCCAGGGGGGCAGAAAGCCCTCTAGACACCAGGGATTTTTTTTTTTTGTAGAGTTATGGCTGCCCAGCATAGACACCATGGCAATGCTCCCACCCTCATAAAAATGGGCAAACGTCTTTATGCCTACCTCCAGGGATTAGTTTTTGTTTTTTCATTTGTAGGCATGGAGGCTGTCCAGCATGGGGCTGGCCATGTCCCAACCCCTCAAAAAAGGGGAAACAGGCTTTCTGCCCACCTGCAGACTAAAGCACCTCATCCCAATGGCAAGCAAGAGCATATTGGATTCTTTTGAGTGCTTTTACAAATGGGCCAGAAGAGCTTGAATAACTCACAGTGTCATCCGACTTACGACGGTAAAAAGGTGCACTTTTTGGGTTTGAGTAGGCTTCCACCTGGAAAAACCTACCAGATCCAGACAGTTCTGAAAACTAGACATTTGGGGGAGTCCAGGGTGATGTGATTTGCATGCATCCCACACCATTTTCTTACCCACAATGCTCTGTAAGCCTCAGAAGTTGACTAAAAACATACATTTTATCACATTTCTGTGATGAAAACTTCTGGAATCCACAAAATTTCTACCATCCAGCATTGCCCCAGTTATGAAATATGTTTTTTAGTTCATAAATACAAAAGGTTAAAGCTGTCCTAACTTCAACTAAGGCCATCCACTGACCATATTATATTCTGTTGGGTGCACTTGCACTGCTCCCACAAGTCAATACGACGCCAACTTAATTTTACATGTTTTTTATTTATATACACCTGATCTGTTAATGTTATTTTATTTTCAAAGCATTCCTGAAACCCCTTTGTAAACTTTGCTGACCCCCCAAGAGCCACAGATAAAACTAGTTGACCTAAAAGATTAAAATGTTTTTAGGAGATCTTTTTGGGGTATTTGTGTCATGTGGATAGAATTCCTTGTAATTCAGCCCTTAATAAACAGAACAGTATAATAACTTCAGTTCTGCACTGTGAACATGACAAATTCATTGTTTATAGTTCTTGTTATCAAGCTGTGTAAAAAGCTTACTGTAATAAGGTATTAAAGGAAATATTCTTTAAGAGCTGTAGTTATATTTTGCATCAATCATGAAAGTATAGTATATGACCATATTAAGGAAGAACAAAACAAATTGAACCTACACTAACTATATTTCTCCGTTGAATTCTCCATTGAAAGCACACAAACCAGGGACTGGCAACTACTCTGAACAAATCACACTTAATCAACATATGATTTCACAGGCTCAAGAGTTCCTGTCAATGGGGGTAGGGGGTGGGGAGGGTGGGGGGACAAGGCTTGCCTGGTCTCCCCTTGGTCATGTCAGGAGAGTGGCATGCTCCTGGGGAACACACACACACAGGTCGCAGATTGGTAGGGTGGTGCAGGGGCGGAAGCTGGAGGATTTGTGTGTGTGTGTCATGGTTTTGGGCGGTCTATGACATTGGCCCATCCAAGGGTAGGGCTTATTCATGTAGCATTGCCTAGTTAGGCCTCATTACACATCCGTTGAATTACTTTCATTAGGCAGTCGGATGGTGAGTTAATTTCTCACTCGGGCCTCGTTGAAGCAGTGCTGATGGCTCAAGAAAGTAACATTTTGGGGGCCCTGCAGATTTTACATGAAGCAGGCACGGAGGACCTACTAAAGCAGGGGTACTCAAGCAGGCATGGGTGGGCATTAAGCACCCTAAGCGAGTGTCTGCAGAAGACTTAACTGCGGTGGTTTACTCTCGATACCCTCCGCAAAGAAATATTTTAAAATTCAACTTGAAGAGTGTGTCGGGCAGTCGGGGGGAAATCATTACCTGAGGTACCGGTGGAGGTTGTTGGCATGAAGGAGAGGTGTTCTCAGCAGCTGCAGTGTAAGAAAAGAGGCAATGCACATCTACCCAGGCAGAGAGGAGTTTCAGGCAGAGAGGAGTGTTGTTGTGGGAGTGTGTGGGCGGTTTGGGGCAGGATTCAGGACTTGGAAGTGCGGTGGCACAACAGCAGGAGGCAGGAGAGCTGCCGATGGATGACAATAGATGTCATTTATTAGAGGAAAGGCTATTGGCAGTGCTCAAGATGGCGATGTGCATACAGACTGAATCGGAATCTATAGTAATATCAGACTCCTAATTTGATGGGATGGCAGCAGAAGGGAGTGCATTCAGGCAACATGGGTGTGAGAAAGTAGCCTCTTTCTATCATGGTTATCCCCATTTTGGACTGTTTGTCATTGTTTGCCAGTGTGTGTTTACTGTCTCACTGGGATACTGCTACTCAGGACCCCAGTGCTCATAGTTTGTGGCCTACATGTCAGTAGGTTTTACTGTTTTGTCAGTATGCTTGACTGTGTCACTGGAGTCCTGCTAACCAGAACTCCAGTGCTTATTCTCTCTCTGATTCCAAATTTGTACTTACATACTGGTAACCCAGTATTCCACTGCAAACTGGCATACTGTACCCCCCTTATAAGTCCCGAGTATATGGTACCTAAGTACCCAGGGCATTGGGGTTCCAGGAGTTCCTTATGGGCTGCAGCAATTCTTTTGCCACCCATAAGGAGCTCATACAAACCTTTCTTCAGGACTGCCATTGGAGCCTCAGTGAAATAGTGCAAGCACTGTTTCACAGCCATTTTCACCACACCAAGTAACTTATAAGTCACCTATATGTCTAACCTTTAGTTCCTGAAGGCTAGGTGCAAAGTTACTGTGTGTAAGGGCACCCCGGCACTAGCAGAGGAGCCCCCATGTTGTCCAGGATCAATTTCCCGAGCTTCGTGAGTGCGGGGACGCCATTCTAAGTGTGCCCTACATATAGGTCAATACATATATGTAGCTTCACATTGGCAACCCCGAATTTGGCCATATGAGGCGTCTAGGATTCTGGAACTGCACCCCCAATCCGATTCTGGTATCGGGGGGCCAATTCCATGCACCCTGGGGGCTCCACCATGGACCCAAAGTACTGCCAAAGGAGCTGTCTGAGGTTTACACTGCAGCCCCAGCTGCTGACACCTCACAGACGGTTTTCTGCCCTCCTGGGGATTGAGCAGCTTAATCCCAGGAAGGCAGAACAATGCATTTCCTTTAGGAGAGGTGTGTTACACCCTCTCCCTTTGGAAATAGGTGTTACAGGCATGGGAGGGGTATCCTCCCAGAGCCTCTGGAAATGCTTTGAAAGGCACAAATGGTGCCCTCCTTGCATAAACCAGTCTACACTGGTTCAGGGACCCCCCCAGTCCCTGCTCTGGCACGAAACTGGACAAAGGAAAGGTGGGTGACCACTCCCCTGTTCATCACCTCCCCAGGGGTGGTGCCCAGAGCTCCTGCAGAGTGTCCCTGGCGTTAGCCAGCTTGGATTCCAAGGTGTGGGTATCCTCTGGGAGCATCTGAGTGGAAGGTGACGTCAGAGACCCCTCCTGGTAGGTCCATACCTGGTTAGGTAGCCAATCCCCCTCTCAGGGTCTCTCCTGTGGGTGTTTCCTCAGATTTGGTTTGCAAGACTCCACCAGGACTCCTCTGCATCCTCTGCTTCTGACCCTCAGATCAACCACAGACTGCTCTAGAAACACTGTAACTGCAACAAAGTATCCAAGAAGGCTACTGCAACTCTGTAACTTCAGCTCCTGCCAGCAACTGCAACAGTTTCCAGGTTATGCACGCTTTGAGGGCTGCCTGTCTTCATTCTGCACCAGAAGGACCGAAGGAATCTCCTGTGAAGTGACGGAGTCACTTCTCTGCTTCAGCAGGCACCCTTTTGCAGCGACAACCGGTACTCTGGGTCCCGCTCATCTCGACGAGCGTGATCCCTGGAACACAGGTGGTGGACCGAAGTGACCCTGACTGTCCAAAGGTCCAGTTGTCCAAATTTGGTGGAGGTAATAGCTTGCCTCCCCGTGCCAGACAGTACCACTGTGCACTGCATGTTTTGCAGCTCCTTGGGCTTCTGTGTACTTCTTCCAAGAATCCTCTGTGCACAATGTAGCCCAGGTCCCCAGCACTCTATCCTGCGACGCTCAGCTCCCCAAGTTGTCCTCCAGCGGCGTTGGATCCCTTTGTGTAGTGCTGCGAAGACCGCCATTTGCAACTCCTTTGTCCCACTGTTCTGGGACTCCGGTGGGTGCTGCCTGGTCTTCTGAGGGCTCTCTAAAGTGCTGAGAGCACCCTCTGTCTCCTCAGTCTGAGCTGAGACCTCCCCCACCCCCCCAGGTCCCTCCTGGGCCCAGGTAGCGCCTTTTCCCGTCAACCGCAGCATTTGCGTGAGCCAAGGCTTGTTGGTGGAATCCAATGACGAAAACCAGCCTGCATCCAACGACTCGAAATGGGACATCTCTTGCACCAAGCAGGGACCTGCAGATGTCTTCTTTGGTGTATTTCTGACTTTTTCCTCCAACCGGAGAATCCACTTTTTCACCTTCATCCGAGTTAGCAGGGGCTCCTGTTCTTCCTGGTCTCTTCATCGTCTTCTGGACTTGGTATCCTCTCCACAGGTCTTCAGGTCCAGAAATCCATTGTTGGTATCTTGCAGTCTTGCTTGGTTTTTGAATAATCCTTTACCATGACTTCTAGTGTGTCCTGAGGAAAGTTGCTGTACTTTACTCCTGTTTTCCTGGGCTCTGGTGTGGGGTATTTTACTTACCTTTGGTGTTTTCTTACACTCCCAGCGACCCTCTACACACTACACTTGCCCAGGGGGGGAAACCGACATTCGCATTCCACTATTTTAGTATATGGTTTGTGTTGCCCCTAGGCCCATTGCAATCTATTGTTTTTTTTTCACTGTTTGCACTATTTTATGACTGTTTACTTACCTGAGTTTGGTTACTAGTGTATATATTGTGTATAATAGTTACCTCCAAAGGGAGTATTAGCCTCTAAGATATTGTTGGCCTTGTGTCACTAAAATAAAGTACCTTTATTTTTGGTAACTGAGTATTGTCTTTCTTGTGTATAAGTACTGTGTGACTATAGTGGTATTGCAAGAATTTTGCATGTCTCCTGGTTCAGCCTTGGCTGCTCTGCTACAGCTACCTCTAGACAGCATAAGCTGTTAGACACTGCCTACATTTCACTCAGGTGGATCGCTGGACCTGGTATAAGGTGTAAGTACCTCTGGTACCCACAACAAACCAGGCCAGCTTCTCACAATGGGGCATTTTAATCATGACTTTACAACACCAAGAAAGTCAGTTTTGGCATCCAATTTACAGGATTTTCATATTGTTGTGAAGCCGTTTAGTTTCGTCATTAACAAAGTGCAGATTTGGGAGGTAGAGAAAAGGAATGTCTACCAACCAATCCATTTAGGTAGGGCGTAACAAAGGCACATTGGGGCAATCTCAGTTGCAGTACTTAGTAAGTTTGGGCATTCAGGAGGAGGAATGAGCATTATTCCAGGTGTGGCACCAGAGGCAGCATCCAGGACAAACAGGACAATTTTGTGCAGCTGGTGGGGCCCATGGGTTGGCCGTGATGCCTAGGTTGGGCAATTTGGGCAGAATGGCAGCGTCCAGCACAATGAGAGTATCCAGAAGTGATTCACAGAAGTCAGTGAAGTCCTTTGTTCTTTGTTTGGGATGTTTAGTTGTTTTTTTCTGTGTTTTTTCAGTTCAAAAGTGGTGCACGCTATTGATACTCTATCTAGATGATTGGTGTTCAGGTGAATATCAGAAGGCGCTGATGGAATTCCGACATGTTATGGTGGAGCTGGGAGTGCCTCTGGCTCCAGAGAAGGCCGAAGGGCCCATTACCACCATCACTTTTTTGGGCGTTGAATTCGATTTGGCGCAGATGGAAGTTTGTTTGCTGCGAGATAAGTGCATAATTTGATTGAACTTCTGGAGGACATGGTGGCATGCTCAAAACTGGAATTGAGAAAGGTGCAACAGCTCCTGGATCATTTGAATTTTGCCTGTAGAGTTCTGCAGAGGGGGACAGTTTTTTGCATATGGCTCGTGTTTTCCATGGATGAGGCAGTGATGCTGCATCAAAGAGCACGCTGGCGTGCTAGTGTGAGAGTTGATTTGAGGATGTGGATTACATTTCTGAAAGATTTCAATGGTGTGACTACGCTGTCTATGGAAGAGGATTGGCTTTTGCAGGTCTAGGTATTTTCCAAAGCGGCTGGAGCAAATGGGCTTTGGGCTGTTTTGGGACGGGCTTTGGGTGGCAGAACCTTGGCCTCTGAGTTGGCTGGTCAGTAAGCGAAGCGTTGCGACCTTGGAGTTCTTTCCTCTTGTAGTGACAACGGTTTAATGGGGGAAGCTGTTATCACACAGGAAGGTTGTTTTCAATGTGGACAATACAACTGTGGTCACCTTGGTTATTTCCCAGACAGCCAAGGATATGAGAGTGCTGCTCTTGTTGGGGATTTTCTTGCTGTGCTGTTTGAAGTTTAATATTTTATTTAAGGCGAGACATGTGTCGGCATATTGTGGATGCATTGTCTCGTTTGCAGTGGCAGAGGTTCCATGGACTTGCACCGGGACCAGCTGCAGTAAGGACCAGGATGCCTCAGGAACTCTGGGAGTATGAGAGTGTTTGACCTTATTGATAAGTCTGTTGCAAATTCCACCAAAAAAAAGCTTCTAAGCAAGCATGGGAAGTTTTTGGGGATTCTGGGGCAACTGGGTGAGGGTCGGCTAATTCATTTTTTTCTTTGAGCCAAGAGGACACAGTTTTATCATGGGTCACACTGAATTGGGCCTTTCTGCGGTTACAATTGCTGGTAAGAGGGTAGTTATTACCTTTTATGGCAAGTGTTTGAGTTACAATCCTATGGAAGAGAAAGCGAGTAGGAGGATTGCCGCTGGTTGGACTAGGGAGGGAGGGGCTCGGGTAGACAAGTAGTGCCCTATTTCAGGTATGCTACTTTTGGACATAATTGACCATTTGCGTGTTTTTTTTTCTTCTTGGGAAACAGCCTTGTTAGCTTTATGCATCGTTTGGCTTTTTCATGGTGTGTTTCGGATTTCTGAATTGTTGGGAGCGTCAGAGCAGGGGTTGTTTTGAGATGGCATGTTGCAGCTTCGGATAATTAGGTAAGGATTTTTCTGGAGCAGTCCAAGACGGACCAATTGGGCAGGGAGTTGTTTTGAAATGGTTCAACTGTGGATTGTCCTGTTTGAAACTGGTTGCATTTTTCATGTTTTTTGGGTGGGTCGGGCGTGTGGTTTTTGTTCATGAGGACAGTTCATTTTTTATGTCCTTTCAGGTTTTGTGGGTTTTAAGGTGGGTGTGTTCACTTTTGGGTTTTTAGGCTGCAGATTATGGAAGCCAGGGCTCAAGGTAAGTCAGACGGGCAAGTGAAGTCACTGGGTAAATGATACAAATGTTTTAAACGTTATGTTTGCCCTTGTGTATTGCAGTGCTAATGTTCATTTCCTCTGTTGGTAACTGTTGTTTCTTCCCTAGGGTGCGTGGCTGGGCCAAGGAACACTGTTTCACTGCTTGGATTGTGGGGCATTCGTTTGTTTGTTGGGGGGCGAAACAAGCTGAAGCAAGATGTTTTGGTAGACAACTTGGCTTGGATGGGGCAAGACCACTGGTTCCAAACCTGTGGTCTGGGGACCTTAGGGGTCAACAAAGCCTACTCGGGGAGTCCTCGAGTGCTTGGAAAAATGAAGAAATATTCGAAGATTAATGAAAGGGTATATACATTTTTTAAAAAGCAGAACGAAAATCTCAACATTTTAAAATGTTCTATGCGTGTGAAGGAATTTAAAATTGGAGGTTAAAAATTAAGTTAGTGTCCTTATTGTAATTAGTGGTAGCAGTGCAAGTGCATTAAACAGAATGTAGTATAGACTAGTGACCCTCAATTGAATTTAGAAAAGGTCCAACGCTTACATTAAAATTTAGATTTTTGTTTATATTTGGGAATTAAATAATTATTTTGTGAATGTGTTTGATAAATGCTTGTTTCTGTATTTTTTGTGTAGTGTTTTGTGGTTGAAATCATTGAAAATTCTTAGGGGTTTCCTGCTTCAAGTAATGACTCAGTGAGGCCCCCAGATCCAATTGTGATTCATTGGGGGTCCCTGGGTTCCAGAAATGATTAATTGGGGGTCCACAGTATTCAAAAGGTTGAGAACCACTGGGCTACAGTATTGGTATCGTGGTGGGGAGAAGAGTTGCATGGTGGGGGTGGGGGAGTTTTTGTCTAAATGATTTACGGGGAAGGTGTATCCATACTTAGTCATATGTTTAGGCGACAATGATCTGGCTTCTCTTCCAGGTACTGGCCTTTAGAAAGCAATGAAAAGTGATTTGTCTTGGATACTGGACAGCTGGGTTGGCACACATTATGGGGACTAAGTTGATGCCGACACACGTTTGGAGGGGGCAGAGAAGCCTCATGCAATGGAAAAACTGAGGAAAAAGGTAAACAGGGAGATGCAGAGCTTTTGTCACAGTTCGGGTATTTCAGTTTTGAGACATGAGGAATTGGCGAAAAAGACTAGTCATTGTTTAAGCAGCACGGGTGGACTTAATATTCATTGGAAAAAAATAATATCTGTTGGAGCTGTGGTTAGCCACTGTGGGGGTATTGGGGGAAAGATTGTGAAGTTGAGGCAGGATCCAGCTTTTCTGGTGAGAGTTTTTTACGGGGTGGGGCAAGAAAACTCCTTGCATGTCATGGTTGGTGGGGCAACATGACAATCGTTGTATGGGGGGGGGGGCTCAACATAGCTCACGGAGGTCTGTGATATAATAGAGGAGTAAACAGTTGGTTTGGGCAAAGGGAACACAGGAGTGTTTTTTGGTGGCAGCAGTAGGACAGGATTTGTATCACAGGTTTGGGGCATGGAAGGGAAGCCTTCGAAGAGAGGAGGTATCGGGGTTTAGTATGGGTGGGGGGGGGGGGGCAGGATTTTACAATGTATTAGAACATTGGAATGCTGGGGGCTCCATTGAAAACAATGGAGTGATGCAGGCTTTTACTGGCCGGTAAAAGCCCGCAGCGCCAACATTCGAATGTTCGCTTTGTTCACAGAAGCAGCTGTGAACAAAGCCTCACGGAGCCCGAGGGGATTTTAATCCCCTCGGGCTCCGTGAACATTTTTTTTTTTTTTAATAGAACATTCTGCCCTGAGTGGCAGAATGTTCTAACAGCCTTAGAACCCGCCGTAGCGGGCTCTACCGGCTATTAAAGTCCCTCTCCATTGTTAAATGCCCGAGCCGAAGGCTCGGGCATTTAATGTGGGGAGCGGGCCTTTAATAGCCGGTAGAGCCCGCTACGGCAGGTTCTAAGGCTATATTAGTGAGGTTTCTCATTTTGCAAGTCTTTTGCCTGGGGGTGTTCTTGGGGATCATGGTTGTATATTTTTTTATACCAGACCTGTTCTATTAAAGCGGCCTTTTACCTCTTGATTTGGTGTAGAGTGTTCCTTTGGTGCGCAGTCTTGCCCGATGGGGGCTCAGGTGGAACGAGTCTTGTCTGGTCTCTCCCTCGGTGTGTCTGGTGAGTGGTGTGCTCCTGGGGAACGTGCAGGTCGCAGATTGGTGGGTGCTTAGCAAGGGCAGAGTCTGGAGGGTTTTATATGTGTGTTAGGGTTTTGGGCGGTCTCTTTCTTGTCGGCACACCCAGGGACAGGGATAGTTCAGGTAGTGTCACCTGTCAGCTCTCCCGCATGGGAACTTTCTGTTTTGGGGGCAATCATCTCTAACTTCATTTTCTTGGGGTTTTCTGGGGAGTATGTATTTATTTCTTATGGTCTTTAGTAGGGCAGATCTGTTTTTTCCGTGATTTGTGAGGTGGATGGATTGCTGCCGATAGGCGGGTCTGGCTGCAGGCAGGGACAACAGGACAGCCGTTGTATTGGGGAGGTGAGGAGGGTAGCTGAAATGGGTGAGGGGAGTCAACACAGCTTGGGGAGGTCCAGGACATGGATGAGGAGCAAGGGAACAAAAGAGTGTTTCTGGTGTCAGAAGTGAGGCAGGATTTGTAGCACAGGTTTGGGGCATGCAAAGGAAGACTCTGGAGGGAGGGGGTATCGTGATTTAGTATGGGCGAGTGGGCTTCAGGATTCTACAATGTATTAGTGAGGTCTCTAGTTTTATAAGGCTTTTGTCTAGGTTTTTTTCTTGGGGATCATAGTTATGTGTTTTATGCCAGACCTGTTCTATTAAAGTGGCCTTTTACACCTTGATTTGATGTAGTATTCTTTAGGTGCGCCCTCTTGCCCAATTCATGTTTTCACAAATCAAACACATAGAGGATATCACATTTCATAACATTCTTGCAGCTTCCCCGAAAGCCAAACAGGGTGTACTGGTGCTCCATGCAGCTCAAGGCCCTTCGAAAATGAAAGCAAAGTTCTCCTTAAAACGGAAACCTCAATAATTGTACCCTTCTCCACAATGCCAGGACGATAAGGTCCACTTGTCATTTTCTGCTTCTGGGTAAACTTCAATTTGTTTCTTATAGACTGCTGCATAAATGTAAAAGCAGGTTGTGCTGCACACTTATGTTTTAAAGTATATGAAGAATATATATATATATATTCAAAAAAATAAATTAATGCAACTTTTTTCCTTTTTGGTCACAATCGTAGGCCCTTGTCCAATCCCAGCACTCTAGTTTCAGAAGCTAAGTTACCTTATCGATCAATACTAACAGAGAGAACAAATCACAGCATTTAGAAAAGAGGTTACTTTTACCTGTACAGTCTCCTAATACTAGAGTTATATTTGCCTTGCCCCACATCCATAAAGTGGCTATTAATTAATCGGTTATATGCAGATGGGACTACTTCAAAAAGGTTTACTTAGGCTCTATCTAAAAGGGCAGAAACAACTGCATAAGGACCAAAACCTAGCAGCAAGAACGCTTCAGACTGATTAACTGGGACAGTGTTTCGACAGCCTTAAGAAAATTTGTATCGACTGCTGTTGAAAAACATTGCTGTTTGGATTAAATCTATAAATAAAGCAGTAAAGAAAAATGCAGTCTAAAGAAGGAACAGCAGAATCATGTCCAACAAATCTCAGAAACAAAAACTCAAACCGTTCTGCTACGCGAGACAGCAAACTACCTCATTGGTTTAACCTTGTGCATTCGTCTCTAGTCCTCCAACGTTTCTGCTGCAGGACCAGAAAAAAAGGTGGCAAGAGAAAGAGAGACCGAATACACTGCATTACAGTCCAGTTATAAAACCTCTGCACGATGCCTTGAAGATTTAAATGGTGAAGAGCCCTAAATTATAAGCAATGCAATCATTTCCATCTTAGTAAGGGGGCAGAATTGAGTCTGCTTTTCAATCAAACGCAGTAAAGAAATCAGGCCATGGGAACTGTTCAGGCAATTCCACCCTTGTCTAGATTTTCACTAAGTCTCTTCCTAACAGTCAGTCTCTAGCAACGCTAGGGGTAGAGAAAGCAAGCATTTTCACATCACAAACCCTCAGTTGAGCTCGGAAATACATGGAGGCCTTCAAAGACCATCTGTAAGTAGCTTCTTCTTGATCTGCTGAGTTTCCTGCACAACGTAAACCTAGTTAGATATGCACTCTGGAGCCATCTACCATCAGCCTTCTCTTCTTTGCCACCACCTTTGCCATTAACTCCCCCTCGGAAGCATCAGCAAGCTCCACTTATTCCATGCCCAAACCGCATCTTCGCCCAAACGAACTCCTGCCTGATCAAACAAAAGGATTTCAGCACTGTGACCTGTGCCTCCATCACTCTCCAAGATCACCTGTGAGAAAAGAGGAATACCTTGTCTTACTCATATGCAGTATCTGGGCAGTGGCGAGCGGGGTAGGGAGGCATCTTAGAATGCAGAGCTTTTGAAGCCTTTGCCTCTCTCGCATTTCCATTTTATTTTTAAAGAGGGATATCTAGGGTACCACCCATTCTTCAAATCTTGGGCGCCCAGGGACCCCTCGTTCTGCTTCACACTTCTTTGTAAACCTCCTCTACAGTTCATTCGCCCCGCCTCTTTCTGTCTCTGTAAGACAGCCTTCAACTCCACACATTTCTATGATTTATGTGTTATTAACCAAGATGCAGAAGCCTCGAAAAGACCATTGTGTCTGGGTGCTGCTGTGAAAAAAACTTGGTAATGCCTTGACCTTTTGTACCAATGACTTAGCTATGTGAGGGATAGCAGTAATTTATTAAACCACAGATAAAATTGATATATTTGAAGTTTATACATATCCTTATCTTTCCAATAGTATCTATATTCATGGTTTCCTCTTGTTAGGTTCACTTTGTGATATGTGAAACTTCCTGGATTGGATTAGGGATTTGTATGATGAAGATGCTGCTGTATTCAGTTGGCCTGGAGGAAGGATTGTGGCTAATGTTATTCAAAAAATGCTCTTCTGCATTTTGCCTTGATGTACGGACATCCACTGCACCCGTTATGCTGGGAACGAAGAAGGAGGACAAGTGTATGTTCACTACCTCACAAAAAAAAAAAAAAAAAAAAGTTTTGCGGTGATGCATAGTCTCTAGCCTCATGTTGGTTCAATTCTGTTTACCTAGTACCTCTCGAGATTGCTATGTATATGTTGTTGATGTAGTAAATTCTATGAGTGACTATGAAAGCCAACGTACTGTGTTTCCAAAAAAAAAAAAAAAATCTACTGAAATTTGGTGTGGTTCATCAACTTGCATGATGGGACCCAAGAACCTGCTCAGTAGAACACAGTGGCTCGTGTTTCATTCAATAAGCCTAGAATGGTTTTTGATGTGCAGAAATAAAACATTCAGTCGAATGCAAAGATTGACATGGGTTCCTTCTTGGCATCCTGGAAGAAGGAGTGAAGCATGTACCCTGCATATGGTGAAATGTAAAGTAGTACATGTGTTCATCCTGTAGGCCCATAATAAGCAGTGGTGTGGTGATGTCACAAGAGCGCATGAGATTGGCACAAGTGTTGAAATGTCTTCTGTATGTGTCAGCACAAAGGAGTGGTAAGAGGTGAGGCACTTTCATTTGACAGAAAGGTGCACTTCGGGAGATGGTTTTATTATGCATGTACATTTAGTGAACAAGCTTTGATCCAGTCAAGCTAAAGAATTTTCAGTTGCTTTTGTGACGATTTATAAATGGAAAGCTTCTCTTTGAGGTGACAAACCCTTAAGTACCTATGCAGTACCGTAACTGCAAAGGAGTCTTAATAAAAATGTTAAAAACAAACTGTAAAGGTGTCACTTTTAAGTATGTCTGCACGCACATATTCAGCGGTGACAGGCACACAACTTGCTTTTTTGTGTGTATACATTTTAAAATCGGTGGCAGGAATGCCAATTATTTTGCTAATACTTCTTTATTATAGGTTTTGCCTGCTCTAAGGATTTATGAGATTTTCACCGATTTTAATACATCAACGAGTATATATCAACAATTTCCATTGGTATGCTTTGGGAATAAGTAATTTATGGTATATCTATGGATCAACCGGCTGACAAAACTTACACCATGCATGCATTAATCAGAACAATATGGACTTTAAATGGGATAGTGAGGGTAAACAAGGTTTTCACTATTTTTCAGTGGCAGCAGCAAGGATGGGAGTACAGCAGTGATGAGAAATGCACTGCAGTCCTAACACCCTCCCCTGTCACCATTAACTTTAGACTGCAGTTTTGTGCCTGAGAGCAGTATGTCATGCCCAGACCTACACTTACCTACATGAATTTTTAGGTCTGGCTTGTCAGTGCTACTGTCACCTGACCTTATGATAGCAACAAAAACAAAAAAAGATTTCAGAGTACGAGAGAGGGGCTTCCGCTCCGCGGATTTGGTTGGGATGAATTTGTGTGCCTCCACTAGGAGAAATCGCTTGTATTGCACTTTTTTGGCTTATAGCAAATTGCATACTCAATACAGAAGGACTGAGTTTATTATGCAGCAGGCCAATAATCATGGCTACTGGACTGATCTGTTTGTTATGAAATGTTATGATAAAGAAACTAGGGCTGACGTATTTACTGCAAAAAACGTGTTACATCAATGAGTATTTAAGTATGGATTGTTAGTCTATATTAAAGCCTACATATAGGTATTTCGTTATATGGAATGTCACAGATTACTTTAATAAGCAATGAATTTGGTGGTGGTTATCCTGTCTAAACAAACCAATGATATAGAAGATTTGCTCTGTGAGATTCCATGCTAGGGCCTCCAATGGGAGACCGTATTTTTCTTAGCCAACTTTAATTTTGTATCCTTTCTAATTCTGTGACTGTGTGTCTGATGGTTGCCTTCTAGCATAGTTTATACTTAAAACTGTAGCTCTGGATTGGTTATGGCGACAATCTCTAGGCCCAATTAATGTACAGAGAATCATTATGCATCATACCACAAAATGTATAAACTTATTGTGAAACGTTATGACACAGGCAGTTTGTCTAGCTTATTGCCAAAAGCATTGGTAAAAGGCAGTAAACATTGTGTTACAGTTGTGTTACAGGCCACAGACTGTCATTTTGTTACTTGTAATCTCACAGATTATTGTAGTAGGAAAGGGTTTTTGCGTGGACCACCCACACTGACAAATCTTTGCATTTTCACGGTTGTGAGTCTTTTAGGTTGTTTTGCAAGCTGTATTTTTCTACATAGTTCTAATCTTTTAACTGTATGAATGATGGTTGCAGCTACACTTGAATAGGCTTACAGATTGCAGTCTTTTTAGACTGTAAAGGTGTCACTTTTAAGTTGTTCGGAGAGGCACAAAGTGCATTACCGCTGTAGTGGTAGGGGCTACTGTCCTTCCCAGGAGTTAAGTAGTACAAGTGATGTGGTGGCCCCATACCGTTTTTAGGTTTCGCATGCACAGTGCGTGCGCTGTAGCGAAATCTTTTGTGCCTGAAATAAAAAAAAATCTGAAAAGGGGCTTACAGTCCGCCTTACAGCCCGGCCACAGCCTTTCCATTTCTCACAGTTGGTAGTCTTGTCCAGTCACTCTCCTTTTCTTGCTTGTCCTTGGTCGGCCAGAATCCTAACGTCATCAGGTTGCACTTCTTCGCTTTGTCTTCGGCTGTTCTTTAGTGCTTGGAGCAAGTACTCTTTCCGGTTGGCGATCAGTGGCTGCCGCTCAGTATCCCTCCACTGGCCGCACGCTCTAAGGTACTTCTGTTTTTAACTTTCCTCCTGGCCATCGGTGCATCTGCAACGTCATTTGTTCTCTTGTTTCCTTGTTTTTTTCCTCGGAATGGTCCCTCCTTCTCAATTTCCGTCTCTTGCTTCTCTCCTGTGGCCGTCACCTTCTTTGTCATACTTCCTCCTGATGTCCGTCACGTTCTTTTATTTTCTTTTTTTGCAGTTCTTTTATATAGCAAATAGCACCACTTACGATACATAAGGACACATTCATTTCTTGGTAGGCACTGGGAGATTAAGTGATCTACCCAGAATCACAGGCCACTGAGTCGATACTGAGACTTGAAACAGGCTACCCAGCTCCAAAGTCGGCAGCTCCAGCTGCCACGCCACACCCTCTCCTCTCTCGCTTTGCGTATGAAATCCTTGGTGACTTTCAATATCCTGAATATGTGTGGCTGGGGTTATTTCACCCCTTATGACATGCATGTTGTATTAAAGTCTGAACCAGATAATGTTGCACAAGGTGTTTGCACACTAAAATAAATAACATACGTGCAGACACCGTTCTCGGACGCCACTGTTCAAAATCATCAATGTAGAAAGTAAAACAGGAGGCACGAAGATTATTGTTAACAAGCCAGGGAGTTATTTAGTAAGCAAAGGAATATAAAATGCCTGTTTTACTGGAGAGGATGCCTGGGGGAGCTGACTCCACTCAACATTACCTGTCTATTCTGAAGTAGCCCCATTAACAAAGGCTTTGATCCAGGGCAGTCCACATCCTCCAGACCTGTGAGTCAGCATATCGAGGAGTGGGCCGCACAGAAAGCCCATGCGACACACCGCAATCTTGGGAACCACTCAAGTGAAGTATTTTAATTAACAACAAAATAAAATAGTCGAGAACAATGAGCCACAAAAAACAGCTGTTTAATTTATATTGGAGGGAAATACAGTCCTTTTAAATTAACAGTGGTTGCCACATACCTTCCCTATGTTAAAGTACATTTTTGAGGGTTTTGATTGGCTGAACTATGGTCAGATATTAGTAAACATGAAGAGGTCAGTAAGACCTGGGTCAAAGTAACAACTGATTTAACACCAGAGCCCGTGAAGCAAGACCACTTGCCCTGCAGCACCAGCATCAGTCTGCCTTCAAAGACCAGAGGACCCATTGAGGAGGCAGTGAGAGCCTTGAGTGACAGAGGTCCAGTGGGGATCCTTTCTAGCAGATCCTTGAAGAGGAGTGCGAGATTTGAGTCCACGTTAGGACCACTGCATCAATCGGGCCATCAGCCCATGTGCCAGTGTTCGCGACCCTCAAACACCAGGTGAGGGCCATGGTGAAGAGTAAAAGGGAGTCGTCCTGGTGCATCACTGTGGCAAAAGAGGGCTGTTGCCCTGCGCAGTGTTGTGACTCAGAGGGGTCTTTGACCTGGGTGTCACTGTTCATAATCGCCATATGCCAGGAAAGGAACGCAGTGAAGAGACAGGGCTATCACCCTGAAGCAGCATTTAACACTGAAGCACAGCAGATAATGATCCATTGAAGAAGAGCATCTACTCAACCACCCAAACCAGATGATCTTGCCATGGGACTCAGGAAGACCTACCTTACAAATGGAGGAGTGCCGTGGACGCCTGCTGCATTGCTCGCTGCCTCCAGACTTCTGGTCATAGTCGGGTTGCTGACATGCACCTGGGCCTTCCAAACAGTGAATGCCAGTGGGAATGGGTAAGACTGCTTAACAAGCAGGTAGGCCTCTAAGGGGAGAACTTACTCTGACTGAAGTGCTACGGAGCTGAGATACTTGGACTTTTAAAAAGCCAATGTGGAAATCCCTGCCCCAGTTCCCTGCAACCACCTGTCCCCCAAAACATTGGACCGCTTTCCCCATGCTACCAAAGAAGTAAGTGCTGAAGGGGTAGTACTTGTCCCAGCTGCGCAGGGCCCACTGTGTGTCAGGCCCCAGGACATCAGGAGTAATAGGCCTCAACTCTCACTATTGAGCCCAGTAGCTTCTGCTTTCCCAATGGCCCAGCTATACGGGGTTCCAACGGGTTCCTTTAGGAAAAAATTTATTTTGATTCGCCAAGTGTAATTTTGTACTTTTATAACTGTTCGCCGGACGTTTGCCTTCTGGAAAAATTATGGTCAGTACGGTAGGCTTTAAATGGTTATGGTGACAAACCAATGATAAAGACTACTGGCTTGACAGGTGTGCAGGGAAATATTATACCAGAGGTCTGGTCTGTTTATTATGAAAAGGTATTACCAAGGCAGGATATATGGCTTATTTATTGTGAAAAGCACAAGCTAAAGTCAAAAAACCTCTAACAGTTCACTGTTATTACAGTATGTTAAAGACTTCCAGAAAGGTATTTGGTTACAAGTAATGTCAGAAATATTCATAGTTGACAAGAGTTTTGGTGTTGGTCACCCATTCTGACAAACCCAGGGAGTAGACTTTTTCTGTGATGATTCTTGTTACGCCCCATTGAGTAGGGTTGTGTTATATATACTGTCAAGCCCCTTATAAAGGTTAGAGCCTTATCGATTCACTATGAAAAGTGATGTCAGACTTTTTAGGTGCCATATGCTTATATTGAAAACTTATGACAAAGCAAGCAGGCCTTACTTATTGTGAAAAGAATGCGTTTAAGGCAATAGGCTTTTAAGAGTGGTTTATTACTCTGTACCACTGGTAGGTCTTTTGTTAACATGAAATCTCACAGATAGTACCAATATTAAAACCTGCCTCTGAGAAACCAAAGGGGGAGAAGATTTACACTGTAATAATTCTTACTCGAATTTCCTCTTAGCTGTCTGCCAGAATCTTGTAATAAAAAAAGTCATTCAAATTTGCACTCATCTATCAACATAGCATGGTATTAGTGAATGTTATCATCATTAGTTTATCACTGTTCTACCATTCCAGAATAGCCAACATGTTGGTTCTCCATGTTGTCTCCATGCTGGAATTTTAAAACAATGATAGGCTATTTACAAAGTCTCTCCAAGAGGGACACCACTGCTATGTTTAGTTCTGTTACTGCAAGCATATGCCCACTGAGTTTGGGTGACAGCAGGTTTTTCCTACTTTATTCTTTTAATTATCTTGTACATGTTGTTGCATTTGTATGTGTTTTATTTTAATTATATCAGAGGATGAGCTCATGAATGACTCAGGGCATGGATGAATGGTTACATTAGTGCAAAGGTGAGTGACAGACTGCGTGTATAATGACTCATTGCTAGACTTGAAAGTCCTAGGTGGTGTTCCCCCAAACTTCTTGCCTTCCTCATCCATTTTGGCTGGTCTCGTTTTTCTTGGCCTTAGGACTCTGAACTTCACCACTGTTAGCCAGTGCTAAAGTGCTCTCTCCTTTAAACATGATAAAATGTGCGTAAACGCATTCAAAACACCTCGGCCCGCCTCATCCTCGACGTACCCCGCAGCTGCCACATCTCTGCACACCTGAGACACCTGCATTGGCTCCCAGTCAGCAAAAGGATCACCTTCCGACTTCTCACCCACGCACACAAAGCCCTCCACGACAAGGGACCGGAATACCTCAACAGACGCCTCAACTTCTACGTCCCCACCCGCCTCCTCCGCTCCTCTGGCCTCGCACTCGCTGCTGTCCCTCGCATCCGCCGCTCCACGGCGGGTGGGAGATCCTTCTCCTTCCTGGCGGCCAAGACCTGGAACTCCCTCCCCACCAGCCTCAGGACAACCCAGGACGACTCCGCTTTCCGGAGACTCCTAAAAACCTGGCTCATCGAGCAGCGATAACCTCCCCTTTTTCCCCTAGCGCCTTGAGACCCGCACGGGTGAGTAGCGCGCTTTATAAATGTTAATGATTTGATTTGATTTGGATTTAAACCTAAGTGGCACATTTAATTTACATGTTTCAGTAAATTAAATGCTACTAGTGGGCCTGCAGCACAGGTTATGACACCCAATTAAGTACATCCTTTTAAGCATGTCTCAGGCCTGCCATTGCAGTCTGTCTATGCAGTATAAACTACCATTACTACCTGGCAAAAAAAAAAAAACGTTTTGCTAGGTTTCCACCTTCCTTTTTGCCTTTTTAATACATCAAATTCACCTCTAGGGTAAGCCCTGAACTGTCCAGAGGGCAGGGTGCAGCATATTTAAAAAGTTGGACATGTAATTTTAATGTTTATGTGTTCTGGTAGTAAAAAACGTATGCATTTGTTTTTCACTACTGCAAGGCCCTCCTCTCTCACAGGATAATTAATAACTGACAACTTTCAATTGGGAGCAGGAAGGAATTTAGAGTCTGCTGTATAAGAATTGTATTTTAAAGCTCTCTTTCATGGTAAAGTTGGATTTTAAGTCACAATTCTGAAAATGCCACTTTTGGAAAGTATGCATTTCATTGTCCCATCCATTTGTTTTCTGCTGCCTGTATCCTCGGTCATATAACTCTGTGTAGCTGGCAGATGGGTTCTGTGTATTGATCCCAGACAATGAAACAAAGTGCCGTAGGTGATGGCAGGATGACCATTTGTGAATTGATGAAGTACAGAATCTGTCATCCCAGTCCTAGACCCTTCGAAGTGAACACGGAGGTGCTCTGCCAGCCTAGTTTTTGTCCTGTGGGCTCACAACTATGCTTCAGAAATGCCAATGAGCGACTCATCCCAGATGCAGGACTTCACATCATAGCCCACAGTCTCCTTGGAACTGCTGCTGCATCCTCGACGTAGACCTTTAGATCGCAAGGCCCTTTTCAACAGCATCCTCAAAGACAATGCAGGACCCCGCATCACGAGCCCCGTAACTTCTTTGGAACTGCTAGTGGTAAATGCATTGAACACAGTACATAGCATTGTAAGCCCCTTATCAATGGCATCCTCGACGATGAAACCAAATCTCGCATCTCAGCGTCAGAATGACTGATGTGCATCGTATCCTCGACGCAGTATCTCGCAACACTTTGCAACCGGGATTTAAGATACCCTTGTTCAGCAGGCCTAACGTGGTCCTTATGTCCGGCCTGCCCTCCATCACGGTCAGCATAAACTTGTGACTTTGTCCCAGTCCACAGCAACCAGATACGAGTCAGACTTTGAAATTGGATAACTTTGGTTCTACAGGTTGCATTTTAGTTGTTTGGGTGTCAAATAATTTATTACATTATACTCTATTTTTCTAAATTGGTGTGGGATCTTTCTTGCATTGTAGTTTCACTTTATTACTGTTTGAAGTACTGCATAAATACTTTACACATTGCCTCTAAGTTAAGCCTGAGTGCTTTGTGCCAAACAACCAAACGGTTAAGCACAGGTTAATTTGGCACCCTGACAAAGAATGTGGTGCACTCCTCTCAAACAATAACCCAATTTTCAACATTTGAGTGCATAACCCCATCAGTGACACAAAAGGGACTTTCATTCATAAGCCAGAGCTATTGGCATTGCAAGGCATGTTAAGGCAGGGAGCCGCTGCTGGAACCTCTGCCACTTTCTACTGTTGCCCCCGCTAATTACAGCAGGCACCAAGGGGGCAAGAGTGTGGTGTCGGGGGAGAGAGTGAGACAGCGCAAGTACAGCGAAAGAAGGAGAGCGAGAGGAGGTATGGAGCAGGACGGGTTGGAATACTTGTGCCAGGGGTGCCCTGCAATGCACTTGCGAAAAGGTCACACAGACAGATTAAGTCTTCCTTGTGTTGTTTCAAAAATGTAAAGAAATAAACGGGTAAACGTGCACCAGTCTGTCAAAGTCCATATAAACTTTTTATAACACATGGCTGCAATTTCATGGTGAGGGTTTTAAAGCTCCAACCTGTGGTGAGGGGGTTTCCACGGCTTGATAACGTTTTATTCTAGTAATAAATGAACGACATCACAAAATTGTGTCAAGTAACCAAGAACACCTCCAGATCTCTCCCTTAAGTGGAATCATTTAATGACTTGCAAGGGTAGCCGAGCCTGTCAAAGATGCAACTTACATTGCAGCAACTTCACCAAGCACTTACCAACCCGCAGTTCCTATTTCTTGCGCATTTGTTGCTTGCAAATTCCACTTCAATCTTACATCAACAAAACAAATGAAGATGTGTGCCTAATTGCTCACAAACTCCGCATTTATTGTTAGATCACCCAAGCAGGTCTGCCCAGCGTCCATCCAAAATTAGATCAGAGCGCGTTAAATAGAAACAGACAAGGAACAAATTGTCATTAGTGCATAACTTGGCTTTGCCCGTGCATTTTATTTTTAACAAAGTCACAAGAGAGGGTCACGGCCCTCCTTAGAGTGCACAAGGGCTATTTAGATTTCTTTTCTGGGAGTAGGACTTTAATTTTGACCTCTCCAGGAGATCTACTTAAACTTGATTAGAACGAAAACAACATTAAAAGCTTTCTAATCATATTAATAGGTTAACGAGGGAGGCAAGTCAGTGATGACGCCACTGTGTATTATACGGACGAACTGTTGGCATGAGAACCCACCCCTATGGGTTCGCTCACTACATCTATTCCCCGCCGACTCTCAAATGCCCAGTGTGTCGCTTCTGTCTCAGAGAAGCACAAAACAGACTTTCAAGAACCAATCCTTCCAAGATGTGAGGTGCGCGCATGCCACTCATTCCACCAGCAGCAAAAACGGTATATCGCATTCCACCCTCTCGGGACGCTGCTCTCGACGGCAGCCGCCTTCTTGCTCCCAGGCGGCACGCGCCATCAAGGTTGCTGCTGTAAAGTGTATTTTCTAAACCCCTCGACATCTTTAAATGGTCCAGTTGCGTAGGGATGCGTGCACTGACCTTCATTCGACAGGAAAGCACCGGCGTCCACCTGAAGGGATGCTCCGGACGTTGACACAAACGACCTGTCCATTGTTTTGTGGCACGCACTGCTGACAAAGCCGCTTTGTAATTCGGCTTTTGAGGTCTGCGTGGAAACAAAACCAAACTAAGGGCGCAAGGTATTGAGGACATGTAATATACAGATTACCCGTAAATCCGAGAAGCATTATTAACGATTCTTTTATCGTCCACCGCGCTCACGCCCTACAAAACTGATCCTAAATCAGTCGATCTATCCATCTAGGATGACACATGGACAGGGTGGCGTATGTTTTTAAAAAACAGAAACAAACAAAAACGAAAATTGTTCAAGAACATCACACCCGTCAACCGGTTGACTACAAAACAAGGGTGAATTCAGACAGTTAACAGAGTAGCTCCATTAAGAAGGATGGAAAAATCAGTAGCTATTTCAAGTATATGGAGATATTTTGTTTGGCATGAGTGTGACTATGAGTGTGTGGGAAGGTGGGGGGGGGGGTCGAAAAATGACGGTTAGAGCAAGGGAAGGTGAAGTTCCCATCCTATTAATGAACTATTTAAACAACCAAAGCACAGATAACTACCTCGGGCACATACATCATGAACAATCTTTGTTAATTTTAAATATGGAAACTGAGTTTTTGACCAGCAAAAATGAAAATCGCACTATTAAAGACCTTTAGGCAGTGTGAGCCAGTCCAATATGGTGTCACGAATGCTAAATGTGAGGCTTCGTGAGTGCACTCACTCTCACCTAGCTATCTATAGCCATTACGTATTCGTAGGTAGATATGTTCTCAACCAAAAAAGCACGCTGGGTATTTTAAAGTGAAGTGAGGTGCGGACAGGCTCTACTCAACACAGCTGGAGTTTTCTGTCAGGGGACAGTTAAAGTAGGGAGGAGGAGAGAAAATAGTTGCCATTGACTCGAACACCGGTGCTCAAAGCATTAAGTTATTGCTAACTTGCCTCTACCTCCAATCACATGGGCCAAACGTGGAGAGGATCAACCGGAGAGGAAGGATCAGCTCAAGGGTATGCAAGGCATTGCAGGGCAGGTGACACATGTGCCTGTGTTTGTGGGAATGAAAGTTTCTGCATGCCTGTGCACTTAAGTCCGGTGGGAATTCCCGATCATGATAGCACTGATTTACACAAGGAAATCTGAGCACAGAGACAGACCAGTCAACAGCAGAAAACCTTGGTGGGATCACAATTAATAGGCAAAAGAGGATACTTGGACGAGTCACCATAAGCGCCTATTAAGGAAGAAGTTTGGCACATCATGGCATAGACTAACATGATGGAGGTAGGGTACTTGGTACCTGAAAATGACCAGCAATGATGGCGCATCAGAGCACAGGATGGCAACGTTTGCAGTAGGATGGCAATACCCGCACAGCGAAAATAGCAAACATACTTTTAACAAGCACTGGCAAAGCCAATTTGTCTCTCCTATGCAAGAGCTATTAGTTTCGCTAATGTGTTTTAGCCACGTTGTACACCAGTGTTGACAATGTTCAGCGTGGCTAAAAGTTAGTGGCATAAAGAGAAGTGGCGTGGGGTCTCATAGAGTGAAATGGCAAAGAGTGGAGTAGTGCTGTAGGGCGTGGTGTGTATTAGAGTGGCATAGTGTGTAGTCATGTAGAGTGGCATACACTGGGGTAGCAGAGTAGAGCTGACTGGTCTAGAGTGCATTAGCATAGAGTATTGCAGAGTATAGTGGCATAGAGTGTAGTGGCATTGAGTGCAATTGCACCGAATTCAGCAGCGTACACTGCTGTGTTGTAGAATGTAGTGGCGTAGAGTGGAGGGGTGCAGGGAAGAGTGCAGCTGCATAGAGAGGCATAGAGTAATGGCATAAAGTGGTGTAGAGTGCAGTGGAATAGAGTGCAGGGCTGCACAGTAGATTATAGTGGCATACAGTGGATTGGCGTAGAGTGCAGGGGCATATAGTTGAGTGTTACAGAGTAAAGCACATTGGCGTAGAGTGTCTTATCATAGAGGGCAGTGGCGTGGAGTGCAGTGTTGCACAGTGGCGTAGAGTGGAGTTGTGCAAAGTAGATTGGTGTGGCCTAAACTGGAGTGGTGCAGAGTGCAATGGTGCAAAGTGGCAAAGAGTGCATTGGCATAGAATAGAGTGGTAAAGGGTGGAGTAGAGAAGCGTAACCTAAAGTAGCGTACAGTGCAGTGGCATAGAGTGGAGTGGTGCAGAGTGCAGTGGTGTTTAGTGGTGTAGAGTGGGTGCAAAGTAATGCGGAGTGGCGTAGAATGAAGTATTCCTGGTGTGGTAGGACACTGTCATTACAGACAACACATTTTCAATTGGAATAACAAATACATTGCACAGACATACAGTTTTTCTAATAAAACTATACAGTATACAGATGAAAATGTGTGGAAATAGCATCACCTCGTGTAATGATTTGTGTCCATCTTATTAAAGTATTTCTTTCTAACATACTTCAGAAATAGTCAAAAAGTTGTAGCTGTAATCGCAGGCTGGTAAGCCTTTTGTATTAAATTAGCTGATGGTATTGGAGGCTGGATGAATTCTGCCTTGAAAAAGATGGAGTGGTTGGAGTGCGACAAAAGGTCTATGGTCAAAGTGTCTTGGTGTGTGACTAGTATAATGCAGTAGGGGAGGGAGCAGCATGATTTACTTTCGGCTCTCTACAGGGTTCTACTTAGGGAGCAACATGGCTTACTTTAATTTTTGTTAGTTTGGTTCGGGATGGAGGGAGGGCATTCATCATCAACGGACCTCAGTGGTTCAATTGCTTCTAGGAGCGCAAAAAAAAAAAAAAAGGGGTTGGTGGGGTAGAGTAGAGGGCAGAAGTTGGCAGGTCTCTGGACTGGCATTTGTGGTCTCAACGATAAGACAGAGTGGAGAGGTTGCATTCGAATAAAGGGTCATGAGGCCAGGTATTGTATGCATGCAAGAGACCCACATCCCTTGGAATAAACTGGAGTTTAAAGATTTGGGTTTCTCATTACTGGTCAGCATGCGGCAAAGCTTCACTTCTAGTGGGGTGGCAATTCTGGTCAATAAGTAAATCTGTTTAGCTGGGCGTACAGCTGCAGAGCAAAATGGGTCGATGGCTATTGTAGAGTGCTGTGTGGAGGAGGCATGATTTACGCTATGTTCAGTATGCAGTCCAAATATGGATGAGGCTGATACTTTCAATTTGCTGAATGTGGATTTGGCCTTATGCCCCTCCCCTCTCATTCTCTGTAGAGATGTAAATGTCCATCTTGTTGTTAAAAGTGATCAAGCTCGAAGTCGAGTGTATTTAAACTGGAAGCCAGAGGTATAAAGGAATTTGCAATGTTTGGTGAAGGATCATGGCCTCACAGATGTGTGGAATAAGTGCAAGGCCCCGGTTCCAGGCTTCACATTTCATTCCGTTCTGCATGGCAAGTTGGTCTGGCTAGATGATTTTTTGTTTCTACTGCTTGGGTCAATCAGGTCAAGATAGAAATATTTCCCAGGGTGTCTTCAGATCATAGTCCACTGGTCCTCAAATGCCCAGTGATGTGTATTCTGAGACCACAGAGATCCTGGACCTTTGACAGGGAGTTGTTAGTAGATGTAGTATATATGGATCATATGTGTGATTGAATAAGGTGATTTTTGGAAAAAAATAGAGTCACTGCCCAGTGGCGTAGCGTGGGTTGTCAGCACCCGGGGCAAGGCAAGTAATTTGCGCCCCCTAACCCGTGGATTTAGTCTCTTCCAAGATGTTACGCCCGGTGCGGCCGGCCCCCCCTGAACCCCCCACGCTACGCTACGCCACTGTCACTGCCTCAACTGGCCTTGTGGGATGCCTTTAAGCCAGGAATTAAGGGAAGAGACCAGAGTTTTAGTTTGCATCAATATAATAAGGAGCGTCCTCTAGCAGAGGAGAAACTGATCTTGAGACGGACTAAAGGGATGGATCTTTAAGAGACATAGCAGGAAATAGCTATTTTAAAGTCAAATATTAAACAGTATTTTAGTAGGGAGGTGGTTCACAAATGTAATCAGTTTCGATAAGAATGTTATGAATATGAGGAGACCACCGGGAGATTGTTAGCAAAACATATTGATTTTTTAATCTCCGCCGGATATTGTTTGGGTCTTTAGGAGTTTTTATGAATCCCGGAATAAGGAAGAACTTGAAACTTCAACCAGTGGCTTTGAGGACCTTCTGAGGGGTGTTGAAACAGCTAGATAAGGCGAAGAAGACCAAGGGATTTTAGATGCCCCAATAACACTAGATGAGATCTCTGAGGCGATAAATTCATTAGCCACAGGGAAAGCTACAGGACCTGACAATCTCCCACTGGAATTCTTCAAAACTTTTGTTTGGAGAACTCCGACAGGATATGCTCCAGACTTTTTTGCAGGCACAGACGGTATCATTACCACCTTCATGGGAACGAACATAATTGTTTTTAAAAAAAAAGGCAGACCACCTCTCCTCCCCAGTTCATATAGGCCAATCTCTTTAATAAATGCTGATGGGAAAATCTATGCTAAGGTACTGGCAAATTGGTAAGACAGGGTCATCTCACCATTAGTATCATTCAGACAACACAGCTTTATTCCTGGACGGGCACAGTAGATCACGTTAAAAGGGTGATTACCCTCTTTGATATGGCTGAAGCATGAAGGGTATAATTGAGTCTAGTTTTACTGAATGCCGAAAAGGCTTATGAATAGGTGTCATAGGAGTTTTTGTGGGCAGTACTAGAGTGGAAGGGGTTTGGTAGAAGCTTTATCAAGGCTATTAAGGCTTTGTACAAGGCCCCAAGGGTTACAATAATAATAACGTGGCTAGAGTTGGATTATATACAAATCTCTAGGAGTACTCAGCACAATTGTCCATGCTCGCCTCTATCATTTGCTTTATATATAGACACCTTTATAGCAAAGCTGGAGAACAACCCACATCTCAAACCGGTCATAGTTAATCAAGTTGAGTGCAAAATTCTTGTGCATGCAGATGATAGTGTGGTATTTACTACAAATGTATGTCCAAACAATGCATGCAGGAACCACGCATGCCTGAACAACGCGGTCGTAACAATGACCGTGTTGTTACCACTAATGCCTATACCATGAATGCTTTAACAACAATTTTTCGTTGTAAAGGCATTCCTGGTAAAGGCATGAAGGGAATGGCATGCATGGTTCCAGCATGCGACCCCCCCGAACCCTCCCACCCCTAAAACTACTGCGACCACCCACCCCGCCCCTAAAACTACCCCGACACCCTACCCCGCCCCTAAGACCTAAACTACCCCAACCCCCACCCCCAAAACTGTGACTCCCACCCCTAAATCCTAAAAGAACCCCAACCCCCCACCCTCGTCCCTAAAATCTATAACTACCACTACCTCCATCCCCGCCCCTAAAACTTAACCTAACCCAACCCCCAAAACTACTGCAACACCCCCACCACGCCCCTAAAATCTAAAACTACCCCGATCCCCCACCCCTAAAACTACCCCAACACCACCCCTAAAACTAGTGCGACCCTCCACCCCTAAAACCTAAAATTACCCTGACTCTCCCACCCTCGCCCCTAAAACCACCCGACCCCTCCACCCCGCAACCTAAAGCTACTCCAACACCCCACCCTCGCCCCATAAAACTAAAACTGCCCCATCCCGCCCTAGCCCCAATTACCTGACCGCGTCCTCTCCGATCCAGAGTCTGTTTTCCTTTGCCTTAACCACGCATGTTTGTTGTTCAGACATGCGTGGTTGAGGCAGAGGAAAACAGGGTAGTTGCTCAGAAAAAAAAAATTCCGCTTTCGTGGACAATGATCCTCGTTGCTCCCGCGTCGTTCTTCAGACTGCTTCCCAGTCACTACGGATCCCTCTGCGGCACCACTTGAAATAGAACCTCAAGCCAGACAGTTTGGGACATTCTCAGGATATAGAATGAATGAGGGTAAAATCCAGGTGCTATATACTATAAGAACCTGCTTCAGGGGTCAATGCGCCATGACTGATGCTGTATATCTAGGCATCAGAATCACTCCAGTGGTGGATGGGCTGCTTAAATTGAATCTGGCACCTTTATTACATAACATCAACAAAATCTTGAGAGAATTGTCCATCTCCATCTTTCACTATCTGGGAGATGTTTCGTTTTGAAAATTACTTCTATTAAAGATGGTGTATATTTTTAGGACTGCTCTGCTTTAAATTAGCAGATATTGGTTGGCTAAACTGGAGAGTGCTTGTCTTAGTTTTTTTATGGGGTTATCAGCAATCTAGGAGGGGTGCCTAAATATACGTCCTTGCCCCTGACACGGGGTGGGTGGTCAGTCCCAAACTTCACTTTTTATTATTGGGCATGTATGCTGCAACATATGGGAATCCTGATTGCAGATAGGCCAGGTGGTAAGAATGTAGCAGAGTCTCGGTCTATTTATGGTTTGATTTAGGGAGCTGAAGCTAGGGCATGCTTGGTCAAAAATATAGAACCTAGTTATTATAAGAAGACTAGGTTTAAGATCTTAAGAGCAGCGTATAAGGTCTAGAACCAGATGAAACGGCAAGTAGGTATTTTTAAGTAAAATTTGTATACACCATTGTTTGCGTCATCAATTTTTCCATCTGAATTCCAGGATGTGGTTATGGATACATGGGCACGGAAATGACTCAGTTCTAGGCGATTTATCCTGCACTGGCCAACTCCATTCTCTTACAGAATAACAAGGCGTTTGGATTGGCTAGGGGTGATTTCTTTAAATTTCTTCGGAAACAAGACTTTCTTTTCAAAAGGAAAGTAGATTTAAACTCAGTGGTAAGGATACCCCTGATTGAGGAACTGAGGCGGCTGGATAGAATTGGGTCAATCTATGATTTGCTGGTACAGAGACCGCAAGATGAACTGTATATGCAAAATTCCAGGAGGTAGGCTAAGTTTGGGTCAGAGGGGTTCTATCTTCAGGAATCATTGGACCTGGGTAACACGTTGTTATTAACAGCAGGCCTGAAAAGCCAACATTACAAGACTATCTTTAATCATTATCACATGCCTGCCAGGGTAGCCAAGTGGGGCGGGAGATTTGGCGGCATGAGTAGTAGATGTAATAGGTGCGGCTTAGAGCAGGCTGAAGTTATTCATATGTTTTTTTTCATGCCCCAATCTAGAAACATTAAAACATGATATTGAGAGGTTTTTGGGTTTGATTATTGGTGGGCAGGTTCGGATCTCTCTGCAATGATGATTCTGGGTGTGATTAGCAGATGGGAAGACAGTGAGGTTCTGGGAAGAGAAGCATACTTACTATTTATCCCTATGGCGGTTGCCTGCTTGTGTATTTCATCAGAATGGATAAACCCTGATCCCGAACCTTTGCAATGTGGAGATCAGGGGAGAGCCATGCAGCCGGTCGTTGCAGCAGGTGCCTGCGAATGCAAGGGAGCGACTCCTTCGCTCCAAGGGAGATTCCTTCTTCTTCTTCTTGTGCAGGCTGAAGAGTTGCTGTTTTCTGAGGATGCACAGCCGGGGAAATGTTGTAAAGCTAGCAGGAGCAGTGGAAACAAAGTTGCAGAAGAGTCTTCTTCGTAGATTGCAGTGTTATTGGTTCCTGGTGGGTCCAGTCGCGTTTCCAGTGGCCACAAGTCGAAGTGGAGGTTGCAGAGGAGTCCTGCTGGAGTCTTACAAACCAAATCTGAGGACCCACCCCAGAGGAAGACCCTAAATAGCCCTAAGAGTGGGCATGGTCACATAGCCAGGTGACCACCTATCAGAAGGTGCCTCTGACATCACCTGCCTGGCCTGGCCACACAGATGCTCCCAGAGTTCCCTGCCAACATTGGAAACAAGATGGCAGAACCCAGGGACCCTCTGGAGGAGCTCCATTGTCCAGTTTTGCGCCAGAGCAGGGACGGGTGGCCCCTGAACCGGTGTGGACTGGTTTATGCACGGAGGGCACCATATGTGCCCTTCAAAGCACACCAGTGGCTTGGGAGGCAACCCCTCCCAAGCCAGTCATGCCTATTTCCAAAGGGAGAGGGTGTTCTCTCCCTCTCCCAGAGGATATCCTTTGTTCTTCATCCAGATCAAGCAGCAGGAGTGCAGAAACCGGTCTGTGGGGTGGCAGCAGCTTGGGCTGCCTGGAAAACCCTGTAAGACTGGTGGTAGCAATGCTGGGGGTCCTCTAAGGAGTCCCCGGTGGGGTATGATTCCGACATGTTTGATACCAAACATGCCTAGAATCGGGGTTACCATTATGTAGCTATACATAGGCAGTGACCTACGTCCAGTACACTCATAAAATAGCGTCCCCGCACTCACAAAGTCCAGGAAAATGGAGCTGAGTTTGTGGGGGCACCTCTGCCAGTGCAGGGGTACTCTCACACACAGGTACTTGCACCCTGCCCTCTGGGCTAAGAGGGCCTGCCATAGGGGTGACATACAGTGATCTGGTAGTGAAAGAGCGCATGCACCCTTTCACGCAGACTGGAATGGCAGGCCTGCAGAACACTTTGCATGGGCTCCCCATGGGTGGCTTAATACATGCTGCAGCCCATAGGGATCCTCTGGTACCCCAATGCCCTGGGTACCTAGGTACCATACACTAGGGACTTGCATGGGGGCACCAGTATGCAGAATGTGGGGTGAAAAAGGTTCCAGCAACCAGGTTTACAAGGGGAGAGCATAAATACTGGGGTCCTGGTTAGTAGGATCCCAGTGAACACAGTCAAACACACTGACAAGCAGGCCAAAACGGGCTCGTAACCAAGCTAGAAAGAGGCTACTTTCCTACAATGATCGACTCCGCAAGGTCAGCCACCAGTCAAAGTCAAAGAGGCGCCACCCAAGAAAACAGAGCAGTGCAATAAGTCTTGACGACATGGCCACAGGAAGAACTTAGAAATAATGGAGTCAGGGATCAATTGCATGATCAGCGGAAAGGGCATGCACGGGTAGGAAGTGTTACGTCATATGGTAGGCCTGGTCAAAGTGAAGGTGACTGAAGTCAAACACGACCACTAGAAAATGGAGGTCCACTCAAAGCGCCTGATTCACTGAGGCACAGCTACCAAAGTGGAAGGCAACTCGGTATGCCCGATTAACTGAAGGTGAATAAACTATGGCACCTGGAAGATGCTGAATGTTGAAGGACGTCCACTGGAAATTAAGGTTCACCTGGTCTGCCGGACTGACTGGGGCATGGCTACTGGGAGTCAAGTTGATGGCCACCAGGCATGCCTAATTGACTGAAAGTGAATTAAACATGGCTGCTGTAAGACTGACTGTTGAAGCATGGCTACTGGAAGCAAATGGTCCCCGGTGGGCCTGAGTGAGTGACTGAAGCGAGGTTACTGAAAATGGCTCCCCCCCCAGCATGCCTGATTGACTGGAGAAAATGAAATATGACTGCTGTATGACTGTGGCCGTTGAAGCACAGCCAACACAAGTGACCGGTGAGCTGGGTTGCATGACTGATTGATTCCGCAGTTTTCAAAAGTGGGCGGCCACCCAGAATGACTGAAGGTATTTACAGATGAACAGGGAAACAAGAACAAAACTGTTGCTCTGAATGTAGAGCACAAAGCAAAATATGATGGATCACTCGTAAGGGAAAGCAGCCAATAAACTTCGGCCTTTACTCTTCCAAACAAATAACTGTGGCCTCCATTATTGGGGTTTGGGAGTGGGTGACCAAGTAGGGGAACCATTGTTAAGCTACGGGACAGGTCAAATGAACAAAATAAGGCCACTGTGATCCACCAGGGCGTATGTAGTTTTACATACTTTGAAAGTAGGAACTGATGTGTAGCGATTAGTCAATTAATTACACTCAGAAATAAAGTCTGAAAAGTCACATCCACACATCATAGGGTTAGGTCTACACACTGCATGCATTTTGTAGACTCTGGATTTTCACAAAAATACCCTGAAGCGCACAATGGCATCCGGAAATAAAATAACTGGCAATTTACAGGCATCCACGGTTCTTCTGTACATATTCCAGAGGGTTCACTACCCTGGCAGACAAACCACCCGACTACAATTAAAAGAAAAGTGTATTTGCATATTTATTATTTTTACTGCACATGCAAAATATTTTACCATGTGGAATAACTTGCAGGCCTGTTGACTTCCAGTAAACACATGAGTGTGTTCCCATTCACTGCCTAATCTACAAACAAACATAATTTTTCCAGATCAGTTTCATGCTGGTTGATTGTAGAGGGATTAATGCAGCCCTGTGGCCCTTTCAAAGAAATATGGAATGAAAGGATGAGGAGTGGAGGAAGTAACAACCACAACAAAAGTGACCAGGGAATCATTTTTTGATTGTTTTCACTCAAATAGAACAATACGTTCAAAGATTGCTGTTGGTGAGTACACATGCACAGGCGACCATTCTGCTTGGTTTTAAAGCCTATTTCATGATGGGTGTCACTTACAGAGCCAGCGCTGTATGCAGCACCCTCCAATTAGATATGCGCACTCCAATTAGATATGAGGGCCCGGTAGCATAGTCTAGGGTGTTACTGGGCCCTTGCAAAATAAACAAAAGTGAGAAATATATTTTTTGGGGTGGGGAGGGGACAAACAGTGCATCAGACCCTGGTAGTAGAAAGAACATTTGAAGCAGATGTGCACATTGTGCTTACGCAAAAGTATTGTCAATCAGTGAGGGATGACACAAAAACAGACCAATGAAGTGGAAGAGGACTGGCTGAAACCCACTTTTGAAAGTATATTTTGTATGTATTTTTACGTAAAAAAAATAAAAATAAAAGTTGTGGCTATTGCCAGGACTATAACAGGCGTGTCACAGAAGGAAGAATGGGGTACATCAGAAGTTTTGTTTTTTTCCATGGTAGGTTGTTAACCTTTTGTTTTCAGAATGATAGTTCATGTAAAATGGTATATCCATTTTCCTGTCCCTAGAACTGAAGTTATCAGAACAGGAAATCCACTGTGTTAGTAAATTTATCACCACAGTAAGTTCACATAGTGGACACACATCATGCAACTTCTGATTTTGTCAATCTGCACTTTCCAACGCATACCAATGGAGGAATTTTCTGCACCCAAGTTTAGCTTGTGGGTCCATGAAAAGTCCGAATCAGATCAAAAGTTCTCTAACTGACCGAAGAGCCACAGAGTCAAAAGCTTCTACATCCTCATAACTTTCCATCTTCACCATCTACAGCCTGCAACACGTACTATTATTGCCAATCTGCCAAACTGCTCCACCTTGCACTAAAAATGTACACAAATACATGCACTAACACACCAAAAGGCAAAATAGCTACCAGCTGACAGGCAAGCAAATTAAGTTTCACTACAGTGTAACCCATTAATGCGAACTCATGCTAGTTAGGTATCCAGGGGTGGAAATTTAGGACTACTTGTGGTCATTAAAAACATTTGAAAAATGCCTCTCGCTGTTCTCCCGCTCCAATTTTACAGTCCTCGATGAGTTCCTTTCTTATGGCAACCCAACATCTTTAACGAAGTTCCATGCTCGCTCATCGAGGGTTCCATTGAGCTTTTAATTAACGTATACAACTTTTTAGACTTACTAGGACTTTTAATCTGAGCCAGTATCCCACACACTGTTGCTCAATTTAAACCCATGTTACAATGGAGCCACATTTACAGTGCCAAAAAGAAATAAGTACAGTGGCGAAAGATACATTAAGAAAATTATCCCAGACATATAACAGCGTTATAGTTCCTCGCAAATGAAACTTGAAATAAATTTAGACGTGCAGTGGTACGTGGCATCAACATCTGTTCCTTTGATCTTTTTCATCACCTAATTCAAACTCCCAGTGCTTGCCACCACCACCTGTGCACAGCAAATAATTCTGATAAAATGTTCCACTTGCTTAGGCAGTAGAAAGAAGGCTTTTGTGCTATGTCTTCTACTGTTCGTCTTCTATTAAACCATCGGACACAGCAGTAACAACTATAATCTCCACACATTCTGACTAATGATTGAGAAGGAGAATACACGTTTTGCACACTTAAACACGTCCCACGATTTTCAACAAACTATTGCACTAATGCATGCTGGCAAATCCAACGTTTGCAGTACATGGGTATTCTAGCAGTGCACTGATTTGGAACTGTATAGCTTAAAAAAAAATTATATAGAGTGTACCACAGGGAGCCTGAAGTGATCTGCAACTAACTTTCAGATTTCGGTGTCCTTCGTTTTTGGATGCTTTGCACAATTCTAAATGTTGCCTACGTAAATAGATTTCACCACAAGTAGGTCTTCAAAATGAAGATCAGATTCTAAGCAGGTAGCTAGCTGGTCTACATCAAATGGAAAGAACTACAAAAAAAAAAAAACATTCACTGAAGAGTCGGCCTGGTTTACACAAAAAGCAACTGGTATTACAAATTCTGAAATCGAGCAGAAGAGTTTAAAAAAACTGACTGATCATCAATACTGAAACAAGTTTTCTGATGATATGGGAGGGGGGCGGTAATATTTTTATCCACGTTAAGAAAAAAAAAAAAACTTTGCAGATGCACTATTTCAAGATGGAAATGCCACGTAGGAAATGCAAATAAACCAGGTAAATTTAAATCACGTTGGCCAGGTGAGCTTTATGCAATCACGTTAGAACTAAGCAGGTAATTTTGGTTTCTTTGCATATAAAAACGAACTTACGTTTTCTTCTTTGCAACATTGACACAGTTTGTTTTTCACAGTGAAGATCTGGCGTCCAAGGTGCACGAAAACTCAAAACACTATCTGGGTGGCTTCTTTGAAGTATTCTAAATGCAGACCCTAATATCGCCCCAACAAGGGAAAACATTGTCCTTAATGTAAAATTCAAAGCCCGCCCCTTGAATTAAAGAAACGTGTGTGAGCAGTTAGTGGAACATCCCTGAAACAATAAATTTGCATTCCAGTCATGAACAATATTTGTTTAACAAGGCTACCTAGCAGTCATTCCGCCATTATAATAACATGTTTGCCGTGACACAAGTCATAAAAAGGCTGCGTGCCGATTCGCAAGGGTGCTCGTAAACAGGAATTGCAAAGCTTGTTGTTGTAGGCAAACACGGACTGCACTTCAGCATTTCTGAGGCCTGCTCCGCATTCCAGACATTCCTTTGCCACGGTATTATGAGAGCTGGCGAGCAAGCCGCCCTTGCTGCAGTGAAGTCTCGAACAAACGGGCAATTATACACAAAAAATACAAAAAGAACGGAAACGAGATGCTTTATCCAAAGGGCTCTTTGCTTATATATGTTTTAAAAAATAAGCTGGTAAGGACTTGCAGTTTCAGATCCATCGCTAACACAAATGTAAGAGCCTAATTTTTTATAAGAAGTGTGATAAAATTCTACATGTCGCATAGGGCCATTCAGATCGTTGGCCAAAAGATATCACTGAAATAGGTGGTGTGAGAGGAGTTGAAACAAAGGGACTTGGAGCCCAGCCTGAAGCATATGACGGGCAAGCATCCTTGTGAATTTGCTTGAAAGTTCGTCTGCAAAGTTTGGGTATCGTGACTTCCTTAATTGAAGAACATCAATTACGTTTTGATACAACCAGGACGAGTGACTAAGATTGCGCCCACCTTGTCCCAGCATCTTCCACTCTTTCCGTAAACAGTCAGCAAGGTGTTAACATTTGAACATTCGAAATGTCAAATCGAAATGTATTCCATAGTGCATTACATACCTTAAAAGAAACAGGCATACACACCTGGCCTCCACATCCCACCATCTCAGGACCCCTCCCCTCACAGATGGTCCCAAAACTCTTATCTCAATGAGAATTAATGACCTCGTTCGTCGAGTCTGTGTGTCAGGTAGAAATTCTATAAAAATACATTATCTTGAAGCAGAGAGAAAGCTGTGTCCCTCCAAACAGTGGCACGAGAGACACCACTGCGAGAACTTAAAGCAACTGCTGTGGTGACATGAAGCAGCTCCAAAATACGACAGTAATGTTGTCAAATAACCATCCGCAGCTTTGCGGCAACTGTCTTCCTGAACACACATCACAGAGACATTTCACTTCGCGACGGCTATTTCAAACCAAAATACTGGACTCCTCTTACAACAGTGGAATCTTAAGGATTTACTCTGGTCTCGTCTGACACTGTTTTCTCACATAAACAACATACTCAGCCACTACAATCACCTCCACGCTCTCAAAAACAAATCCTGTTGCCCTTATAGTAGCTAAAGTGGAAGTCCATGCTTTGGCGACCTCCTTTCTGGATTCTGGGAACACCACAGGGGAAAGAGTCACAGCTCCCATAGTGGCTGCACCCACCTCCCCTCCCTTTCCCCGGCATTCAATGGTAAGTGCGAAATCATAGTCCATGCGAGTGGTTGAAAGGGTAATATCACAAATCAGCAAACCCATTCACAGCCGTGGACATAAGAAATGGAGCGCAGTGAAAAAAGAAATGGCAACTATAGATAACCACTGGAAAGGCTCGCGCCAGAAAGCACAGAAAATCATTATAACATGTAACATTATAACATAATAATATCGTTTCACGCGGCCTTTCGTAGAACTTAACACGATTGGTAAAATCGGGGAAGATCCATGTTTAAAGTTTTTCATGGAATTCTCAGGTGGAAAACACATGTATGTAAATATTTTATTTCGTAATCGCGGTGGTAAATTCCTGGCGACAACTCTAATTAAATTACATTTGCCATAGCCAGCCGCATGTAACAACATTCGAGTAGGAATATGCCCAGCACCATCCATTCCCATCAATAGCCAGCCCTAATTTTGCCATTTCAGGACTCGGCATCTGCATTTGTATTGCAACTAAATGCCAACCATTTCAAAATACCCGTCCAATGGCTGTGAAGCAAGTATTTTGGCTGGTGTAAAAATACAACAGCTAAATGCAGTACTATGCAATTACATGCTGTAATCTCCCTACAAGCTACAGAAATATAACGTATCATGTGATTCTAGAATTACTAAAATGCTGGTCATGTTGCAAAAAATAAACCTCTTTCGACTTTCCTGCATTAGCCAGCTCCGTTCTGCACTCCCAGTATAGAAATCACTGAAATGCTCTGCACACCAAAGATTTTAACAAATATGTTTTCTTTGCATTGTCCATCCTGCAAGTCTGATAATTTACCCGTTATCCTGAATTATAACACCTGCATCCAATTTTACAAGGTTTAGGTTGTATGCTTTGACTGCCCTCGCGTGCCCTGGATTCATGGCACCCTTCGGCGTAGTGTTGACGCTTCATCCAGGGTTAGCCCATCACGTCCCTACCCCGCAGGGGTCTTTGTAGCTCACTCCCTGGGGTAGCTAGGACCGATGGGCGCAGCCTGGATGACGTCGTAGAATGTTTAAATATGAGGCGCAAAAAGCGGGAACGGGTCTTCTTAGGCAGAGCGCAACACAGCGAGTTAATAAAGACTGTTCACACACGCAAGTTGGTGTCCGGGCCTGAGCCCAGAACCCAACAACTGGCGACGAGGGTGGGATCACCTGGTCCCCTGCAGCATCGGAGACCCTGGGTGTGGCATCCCTGTGCACCGATTCCGCGCCTCACCTGCCCAGGTGCTGTCAGCGCATGTGCGCAGCGACGCAGGCCCTCACCGGCACGGAAGCACCGCCGAAAGTCCCGACAGTAGCTGCCCAGCCCTCTGCACGAGCGATAAGACTCGGCTCAGCCGAGCACAGCCTGCGGTCCCCTGGCCTCACCGCTGCAGGTGCTTGTACGCCCCACCCCTGAGCCGCGCCCTTGTGAGCCTTCAGCTGGGCCTCAGCGCAGCATCCTTGTAGAAGGGCAGACACGCGGCTGAGCAGCCTCTCTGCCTCCAAGTGACAGCTTCAGGGAAGTGACCTCCAGCGACCTCTGCCACAGTGCACAACAGTCAGGAGACTGTCCCCCCTATAAACCTCTGGCAACCAGGCCTGCCCAAGTCCCACATGCTACCACACCTGCTGGACGACAGATCCCACGTGCTGCCATACCTACCTGTCAACACGTGGTGCATGCGCAGAGTATCACCTGCAGGTGTCCGTTTTCATTTTGTGAGGTGAGGAAGCTGCTGCTTCCAAGACACAGACTGCGGAATATTTTCCCCATGCCCCCAGAGACTAGCCTAGACCTTCACCAACATGGCTGGCAACCCTGCCCTGGAACCATTCACCATCACAGGAGCTCCCCCCAACACAGTCCGCAAGGTGGAGGGTATGGGTGGAGCACCTCGAAACCTACTTTGAGGCCATGGCAGTGCAAGCGCAACGCAAGAGACCCCTCCTTCTCCATCTTGGAGGGGCAGACATCCACAAAGTGTACAAGTCAATAATTGAAGCACAACCTCACACGTAGGACACTCTCAAGAGGGCAATCGCGGCGCACTTTGAGCCGCATGCTAATCCCGACTATGAGTGCTTCCTGCTCCGCCAAGCGCACCAAACGTCCGACGAGTCTGTGGATGTCTTCTATGCGCGTTTGAGGGAGTTAGCCAGCACATGCACGCTGCCCTACGAAGAAGATGAGATCTGGGTGCAGTTTATCCAGGGATGCTCCTCATCAAAGCTCAGAGAACGCATCCTACAACAACCCAACATGCAGATGAAGGACATCCTGATCCTAGGACGGTCCCTCGAGCTGTTAAAGGCACGCGCTGCGCACATGGAACAGGCACCTCCAGTCCAAGTCAAGATGGAAGCGGTAAATGAAGTATCCACGGGTGCACCGTGGATAAAGGACGACAGCCACAGAGGGAGACATAAAGACAGACACTGCAAGTGGTGCGGAGGGACTCTGCCGCACCCAAGAGGCTGCCCCACACGTGGGAAAATGTGCAGCACGTGTGGGAAACTGAACCATTTTGCGAAGGTCTGCCGATCCGCGCCAAGAGCTGCGGCACCTACATCCAAGAAAATGGTCAGGACATTGGATCCCGCCCCACCCCCGCAGTCAGACAGCGATATGGACGACGACCACCAAGTAGTCCACGTGGTGCACACCATCGAGGGTCGACGGCTACCCACATGCCAGGTGCTGCTGCAAGGCCTACCCGTACCTGCACTCGTTGGCACGGGGGCCTCAATAAACCTCATGGCCGCAGAAGGCTACCAGAGACTTTCCAAGCCGCCACCACTTAAACCAACATGAGTGCAAGTCTATGCACTTGGCAATGCTCGACTGCTGGAAATGGCAGGAGTCTTCACGGCGGAAGTCGCCCACAAAAGTAGTATTGTCTTGGCAAAAATCTACGTGTCCAGGGAAGGATCGGGGGTCCTGTTGGGCTGCCAGACCGCCCAAGAACTTGACTTATTGCATTTTGCATTTGGCATCCATGCCAGCAATATGGAATGCCTGATAAAAGAGTTCAACTCACTCTTCAAGGGGACTGGGTGTTTGAAAGGACCTCCCCTCAAACTCCACATAAACGACTCGGTGGCCCCCGTCGCCCTCAGACACTGACGGGTAGCTTTCCACCTACACCCAAAGGTAGAGCAAGAACTTCGACTCCTAGAGAAGGCAGGCATTATCGAGAGGGTGTCAGGGCCCACCCCATGGGTACCCCTGATTGTGGTCGTACACAAACCCAAACAACCAGAGGCCGTCCGAATTTGCGTGGACATGAGCCTACCCAATCAGGCGATCAAGAGGGACAGGCATCTGACCCAGACTAGAGATGACATCATAGGTGAATTGGCAGGATCCAGGTGGTTCTCCAAAATGGACCTCAGATCAGGCTACCATCAGATTACGCTACACCCAGCATCCCGGCCGATAACCACCTTTTCAACACACATTGGCCTCTGGACATACACCCGTTTGAACTTTGGCATTTCTAGTGCCGCGGAAGTATTTCAACACACCATCAAGGGGTTCTGCAAGGGCTCCTAGTGGTTCTCAATGTGAGCGACAATATCTTGGTGCATGCTCCCACCCTGGAAAGCCATATGACGAGACTACGAGCGGTGTTTGTGAGGCTGCAAGAACACAGTTCACAGAGAGAAGTGCGATTTCCTCAAACAAGAAATATGTTTCTTCGGCTACCGATTCTCAGAGCAAGGCATCGGCCCGGACTCGCACAAGGTAAAGGACATACAAGAAGCCCCAGCCCCCACATCTGTGTCAGGGGTCCGAAGTTTCCTTGGCATGGTTACTTATTGTGGCTGATTCATGAAGAACCAGTCCGACCTCACCGGCCCCCTGAGGATGCTCACCCGGACTGACCAACCCTGGGTATTGGGTGAAGAGCCGGAGCGGGCTTTTCAAGACACCAAAAACGCCCTCTCGGCTGAAACCACGCTAGCCTTCTTCGACCCCTGTCGCAAATCACAGCTATCTGTTGACGCCAGCCCCACGGGCCTGGGTACCGTCCTGGCACATAAACAAGACTCCGGGGATTGGGCCCCCATTGCCTTTGCCAGCCGCACACTCACACCCACCGAACAGCGGTACTCCCAAATAGAGTGGGAGGCCATTGCCATCCACCAGGGGTATCGCCACTTCCACCTATACCTGTATGGCAAGGCGTTTTCTGTGGCGACGGACCACAAGCCCCTACTACCCCTCTTCAAAGGGTCCTCATCCAAACCGCCACCACGGATCGAAAAATAGATTTTGCAGCTGCAAGAATTCAATTTCACGGTCAAATACAAACCAGGGACACTGAATCCTGCCGACTTCCTGTCACACCACGCCCGTCAGGCCACCCCGCAGGAGGTGGCAGAAGCCCTGGAGACGGGGAGTATGTCCAGTATGTAGTCGACCGAGCCAGACCACTGCCCATGCCGCTGGAGGAAGTAGTGGCGACCACGAGCCAAGACGAATGTTTGCAGGTGGCAGTGGCGGCCACCAGGTCGGGCGACTGGAGATCGCTCCAAAATCCCAAAGCGTTCCACGGATACCAAGGCCAGAGTGCAAGCTCTTTTCAACGTAAGGCACAAACTGTCAGTAAGCGAGGAAGGGTGCCTGTTGAGAGAGTTGGGCCTAGTGATCCCCGCTCGCCTGGACACCCGGGTTGTGTCACTGGCCCACGGAGCCCACCAGGTCATTGTCAAGCCCAAAAATCGGCTCCGGAACAAAGTCTGGTTCCCGGGCCTGGACCAGCTAGTGGAGGACACTGTCAAGGGGTGCCTTGTCTGCCAAGCCAGCGGAGCTCCGGATCCCCCGGCGCAGGTCATCACAGAGAAAGGACCCTCCGTTCCCTGGCAGAGGGCCAGCGCCAACTTCAGGAGCCTGCCCGATGGCTCCTACATGCTTGTGATCATAGATGACTACTGGAGATACCCAGAGGTGGAGTTAGTGCCGTCCACAGCAGCACCCACAGTCATCCCAAAGATGGTGAAGATGATGGGCACCCATGGCCTATTCGGGGAATTCTGTACAGACAATGGACCCCGTTCAACAGACGCGAGTGGGCAGACTTCATGAGCTCTGCTAACACAAAGCATCGCCGAATCACACCTCGGTGGCCACAGGTGAATGGGGAAGTAGAACGCTTCATGAAAACATTGAATAAGGTGCTTTGCATTGCTCTGGAGGAGTCCCAGAACTTTGAAAGTGCGATCTATGCTTTCCTCCGGGAATGCCACCACGAGTGCGACCCCAAGTCAGCTGTGTTTCAGGCGAGTAGTGATGGACACTATCCCACATCACCCGTCATGGGCAGCCCAGCCACCGCCTCAGAGCCAGTCAGAAAGACGGAGGTCCCCTGCAAACGCCTATGCCTCTCAAAGGCGGAGGGCCCGAGAAGTGTCCATTAAAGTGGGGGACGCTGTTCTAGTGAAGGACCGCCACCACGGAGGCAAATTCCGATTACCTTTCGAAGCACGGCCCTGGACAGTGACCGCCATGAAAGGCACCATGAGAACCGCACTCCGCGGGTCAGAAGAGGTAACCCGAAACACTGCCCTATTCAAATGCCTTCCCTGCCGCAACCACGGCGGCAGCGGGAGCAACAGTCTCACCACAACGGAAGTCCAGGACGACCGTGAAAGACGTCCACCTTTTCCTGGGAACACGGCGAAGCAGGATGGCCACATCGCAAGAGAAACCTCAGGAGGCCACCCAGAGCTGGCACCCACAGCAACGCCAATGGAGGACACGGTCATAGAAGCTGGTGCCACCAGTCTAGATCTCAACCATCCGGAAATGGGCGCTACCAGCTAAGGTCTAACCCCAACCCGTCCAGGCGATATGCAGACTTTGCACTTTACTGAACAGAAACTTTTGTTGGAACGCCCGTGCCCCTGATACCCCTAGGGCGTATTCAACTAATGTTATCGTCATTCTATTGCCTAATTTAATTCCATTGTTTGCCCGATTTTGTTTCCATCTCTCATTTGGGGAGGGATGTAGTGTTGACGCTTCATCCAGGGTTAGCCCATCTCGTCCCTACCCCGCAGGGGTCTTTGTAGCTCACCCCCTGGGGTAGCTAGGACCAATGGGCGCACCCTGGATGACGTAGTAGAATGTTTAAATATGAGGCGCACAAAGCAGGAAGGGGTCTTCCTAGGCAGAGTGCAACGCAGCAAGTTAATAAAGACTGTTCACACACTCAAGTTGGTGTCCGCGCCTGATTCCAGAACCCAACATTTGGCTTTTGCCCTCTCCCTTCTGTCCCTGTGAAGTACTGAACTGGTCTGCGTTATCGGTGGTCATTTAATGATTATTGCATTCCATTAGTGAGAAGTGCGATCCTTTCAAATGCCAGTTTCATTTGGTAGTTCCTTCAGTGTTGCCAGGATTAGGTCCCAAAATTCAAATCACCAGGAGGGACATTTTCATGTTCGTTTTTATGGTCTGGCCCGACAGCGCAGCTGTCACAGGCAATTCCGTCACACCCAGCAGCAGAGGGGCTTTGGCTCCTCCCACATGTTCAGAACCAGGAGTATATATTTTGATTGGGCAGAAGTTGTGTGCTTACACAAAAAAGCACTTGCCCTCCACAATATTATGACCATTTTGTTTATTTATTGAGCCACCCGAGTCTGAACTTTAGGCGGCACATGTGGCATTGAAATGCTATTAACATTTCTTAGATAACTTGATGGTGTTTTTCTCTGGCAGCAGCACATGTATAAGGAAGCAGACAATCGCACATGGCTTTTTAGGTCTGGTTTTACAGTGCATTCATTAGACAGACCTATTGGCATTGCCATACTATTTCCTACAAACTCCTGGGGCTTTTAACATTATTTTTTGCTCATGGGATGAGAAGAAAATAAAAAAAATATGATTTAAGTTGGAGCATCAGCATCAAATCGCTATCATCTCCTTAAAGAGCCGCTCTGTCAAGGAACTATATCGGGACCAAGACACACTTAAGACATCTATCTTCTTACATAACAGGTATGCTGGATGGACATGTCAATGACAATGCTGACTTCCTGGAGAATGCCCCCTTGCATATAGGATCGGTCTAGAAAGGTATCCTATTGCAGTGGTTCTTAACCTGTGGTCTTAGGACCCCTGAGGATCCATGATGCAAACTCAGGGGGTCAGCAGACTGCTTCTAAAATATAATAGTTTTAACTGATCATTAAAGTGTATCTAAATAAAGAAGCAAAAGTGGGGCTCCCTGGATTCCAACAATGATTCAGTGGGGGGGGGGGGGGGGGGGGGGGTAGGGTCCATGGATTCCAATAATGATTCAGTGGGCGGTCCTCAGAAGTCAAGCGGTTAAGAACCACTACCCTATTGTAAAGGGAGAAATGTGCCCTATTGTAATGGGAGCATTTTCCTTTAGAGCCCAGAAATAATATTGGAAACGACTACTGAGCATTCAAAATGTAAGTCTCTCTGTTCTAGGACCCAGCATTTCCATGTGGTATATGAGGTAAATGCTTTCAGTTCTACAATGGACAAGGAAGTACACTTTGTTCTCATAATTTCTCCATCGCCCTTCCTCGGGCAGTCAGGGGAAACTGTCCCTCAAAGCAAGATATAAGTTGCATAAAGTCTCGGCAAGCCCAAATAGATGAGGGGGGGTTGTATGTCTGTTAATAGGACCCACTGTCCACTCTCCCTGAATTCAGCTGATGTCCTAGGACCATTAGCGACTCAAGACCCACTGCCCACTAGAATCTGTATTCAAGGATTGAACCCATACAGTTGTATAAGCCCCTTGAGGATTGCAGTCTTCCAACTCAAACAAAATTCGCATTCATTGGAAAATCTAAAGAAAAGGATGTGCAAGGTCAGTGTTGCAGGTTGGGTCCAGGAGTGACAACAGAACCTCTTCTGGAGCAAAGGGTATCTTCCCCCTGAGTTGTTATTACTGGAAAGCTGTTCACAAGTCTCTAACACTCTCGACCATTTCCAAACTCCAGATTTATATTTAGGGCAAACCACAGTGCCACACATTTTACACAAACCAAGGACAAGCTTTAATAGTGTTTCTGACCATGCATTTGAGTGGTGGATCTCCACTCCACTAGAATATGCAATTGTGCCAATTTACCAGTTGCAAGGTGTTGGTTGGGACAATAATTGTCTATTAACCCTCTAGCTATTTCACAAGACAGATCACGCAAGCTTGCCCTTATCTGGTCAATAGTAGCCAGCAGCATGTACATTGTGTAGTAACTCTAATCCCACTCTGTGATTTTGAAGTACAGGAGTATCAAGCTTCCTAAATAGATGACTATACATGCAGGTGCACTAATTCCGAGTACTCTAAGTAAGGTATGAATTTCTTTGAAGGTTTACGGTACACCACAACCAAGAAATCAAAAGAACTGCTGGCTATGACTGCAGAAAAATTACCACGTGAACAGCACACTTTATACATTTCAATAAAAATTTCAGAAAGACGACCACCCTCAAGGAACTAATAACAAATACGTATGTATCCTTGATACCTCAAGTACATGCTTACAGCTGCGAGTTAAGGTATACCAACTTGTAAACTATGCTACTCTCATTAGCATGTCGGAACTAGGCACTACCTCTCATTTTGAAAAGTTTGCACTTTCCAGAGAACTGCATCTCTTCTACTTCACAGGGTTCAATGCAGAAATACCCTTTTATATAAATCATTTTCCGCAATGTAACAGTTGAGCAAGGACGTCGCTTTTTCTACTCCCACTAAAACTTTAAAATCAACAGCAGCTTTTACACCCTCCATTGCTTTAGGATATGGATTAAAGCGGGCATGCATTTGGGAATGACATTTATATGGATAAATGCAGTGATGTCCAGCAAATGTACATGTTTATGGTTATTCCATGATTTTTTTAACATCATTTCTCACCCGAGCATTACCTACAAATGTACCACACTAAAGCAAAACCTAGTTTCCAGAGTGTGAAAAACATAGTTTTTGAAAAAGTTGTACGGGGGAGGGCAAAACACAAGATCTATATCCAGTGGCGTAGCGTGGGGGGTGCAGGGGGAGCCGGCCGCACCGGGCGCAACATCTTGGAAGAGACTAAATCCACGGGTTAGGGGGCGCAAATTACTTGCCTTGCTCCAGGTTAGGGGGCGCAAATTACTTGCCTTGCCCCGGGTGCTGACAACCCACGCTACGCCACTGTCTATATCTATACATAATGTTGTATCACTGAAAAAACAAAGGTTAAAGTGGTATTATAGATAGATTTTACCTTATTTCAGCATCTAACATCTAAAAATAAAAAATAATAACTTGAAATTCACCTGCCACAGTTTACTTAGTTATTATAACATGCACCCTATCATGCACGGATTGTGACCTCACTGATGACACAGTGAGACCGTCCTATAGTGTTTGTGTACTTAAAGTAATTCATCACGCTACACCTGTGGACAATTTTCTATTCACCTAAATGGAATTACTGTCTTAAAGACTTCACAAAACCTGTAATGTTAAGTCAAGAGGTTGACAGGTATACATCAATCACTGTAAAGAACCCTTTTGTCAGGCCCTGTGGCCATGTTCTGTAGGTCAGTAAAATACACCACACACATTCTTGTGATTAGCACAATGAGATACAATCTTAGAGACATATTTATAAAACCTGTATAATATAAACCACCTTCAAGTGGGACACCCCAACTTTTGTTAATAATCTACAATACCTCAAAATTTTAATGAAGTTCTAGAAATAAACATGCACAGCTTAAATAATTGGCAGAAACAGCTGTATTACAACTATTTAACATAGGCATGTGTCTAGATATCAACTGATGGCTAAAGTATTGTAGGCAGCAGCTTCGGCTTTTCAGACCAGGTTTTGGCTTGAACCACAACCTACTTTCAAACAACACTCCTGCAACCCACATCAGGTGCATTCAGCCGTTACCTTGTTGAAAATCGAGTACTTCTTCCACCCCAAACTTTAGAGATTTGTAAATGATGCACTATATGAAACTTTTAAACTACACAATTACGCTTGTCTCAAAGCTTAAGGATATTACCATGGTATCCACCCACATGTACACTCAGTAACTCCATGATGTATACTACTGTGGTGCTATCACTGATAGAATCAATGATGTCATTTGAGGTGCATCAGTGATGTCATTTAACAAGCCATGAGTGATGCACCATCTAAGTGCACCACTCTTACCTGCTCCATAGCAGGTAAGAGTGGTGTTGGGGGGCAGATCTGTAGGAGTGTAAGAATTAATATTGGATGTTGTAAGAGGGTGATGTAGGGGTAAGGGCGGAAGGGAATGAGGTAAAAGGTGGTAAGAAAAAGAAGAGGTGAAGAATGAAGGGTCTGCGCAGGAGAGTGAGGGGAATAAAACAAAGGAAGGTAAGAAGGAAGGAGGCAGTGGGTCATATTTAAAAAAAAAAAAAAATCTTATATGGGCTTAACTATGACACTGGGGCGCATGTAGAGGAGAGCAAAAAAAGAGAAAAACAAGAATCTGTGGATGTGTTGAAATTACTCCATAGAGAAATTCAGGCAGAGGGGGTCAAAAGAGGAAGAATGTAAGCTAATGAGAAGGTCAAACATGCCTGTAGTGGTTGATAACTGGACATCCGTATTCCTGATTTACTAGTGTCTACTGCAAATGTGACTGAGCGGTGTTTGGCTCTTTTCAAATATACAGATATCGGGAAACCACAAATGGATTTTGAGTGTATGGCATAGTTAAAATATGAGGAGTTTAGAGGACATCTGGGTGCCAACCCAGTACATATGGCTAGTGCTTTGCTTATAACATGCTAGCCCTTTCAACAGCACCCCCTCCAACTTAGGCTGAGAGATTTTTTTTTTAAAAGACAACTATCTGCATGAGTTGGGGGACACATTGGTCATTTAAGAAATGGCAACGCTGCAGAGCATTTTCTAAATTTTAACACAAATGTGCAGAAAGTGTGGGGAAACATTCAGTTGTGAAATTTTTATGGGATCTTGGGTTTGGGGGACATGGTCTGCAAGAGAGAAGGAGGGGACAACAGGCAGTTGGCGTCAGGATGTGCACTCCAGTTACTGTGCATAAATTGTGTCAGTGGCTGTTGGGCTATCCAGAAAGGGATGGACTGAAAACTCAAAAATGAGGTTATAAAGAAGGTTCAAGATTGGGATACCAAAGTCCGAGGTCGGTCGGTCGGAAGAAAATGTGAAGTCACTGGCAGAGAACCTGGAGATGGCAAGAAACAAACTGCTTATAGTAGTACAAAAAGCGAAAATGGCAGGGCCTTTCATTGCTGGCCCATTTCTAACTTAGTGTCACCAGTGGGTTGGTCCCAAAAAGACTGCAGGGGAATACCTCCTTATTCATTACTTACCACGGACAGAGAGGAATCCTGTCAAGGATTGCATTCTGCCTGGTAATACACTGGTGCATTATTACAATGAAGATCATATACATGTTTATTTAAGGACTGTGGAGCAGGGCAATGATGGCAAAGTGCAATGTGAAATCAGCTTTTCTGATGCTTCCGGTCTACTGCTGGGAAAGTCTCCAGTTTGAAGGGGATCTATATGTAAATAAGGTGTTGCCCATATGGTGTTCTAGCTCGTGTTCATTGTTTAAATTGTTTAGCTCCTTTCTCTAATGGCTTTTTACAGAAAAAAAACAGGTTGTACTAGATGATTTTCTATTTGTAGGTCAAATCGTTGCTGAGTATTGTAAGTAGGCCATTTGGCAGTGTGAATGCATATCACTATTGGTGGTTGGGGGGGGGGGGTCCCTTAAGCATTTGAAAAATGGAGGTTCCTATTCCAGGTTTTAAATTTTGGGGATCAAATTGGCACACTGAAAATGGAAGCAAGGTTGTTAAAGGAGAAGGTTTAGGTACTGGATCAATTTCTAGAAAAGGCAATAGAAAGAAGAGGTTGGAGCAGCGAAGTGCAAAGGCTGTTGGGACATATGAATGTTACATGCAGAGTTGTAAGAACAGGGAGAACATTTTGCAGGAGACTGGGATTTTCCGTGGCAAGTGCAATGTTGCCACACTACACAGCACACTTGGGTGCAGGTGTAGGAGTGGATTTGTAGATCCCCATGTCTTTCTTAAAACATTTTAATTGAGTTAGAATGATGTTACAGGAAGAAGAAATTTGTTGTCAGGTACAAATATATACGAAAGTAGTAAGAGTATACGGGCTTAGAGATTCTTTTTTTTGTTCAAACCATCTTTAGTGAAAAACTGAGCAACTACAGAGTAGGCAGTGAAGGCCTATTACAAGTTACATTGTTAAAGCATATCAGATCTCATGTGTAGGAATGTAGGTACATGATACAAAGGTAATGTAGGAACATAAGATTACAATGTAAAAGTGTATCAGACCTCGTGTAAGAATGTAGGTACATAAGATATGTACATGATACATCGATAATGTAGGTACATAAGACAGGTAGATACAGCAGGATGTTAGAGTCACTAGTTATCCCTTTACCGTGTAGGGCGAGTTGATGAGATGCATTTCTAGGGATGTAAAGATGGTTGAGGTCATTGAAAGGGTGATTGTTGCAGTCCCTGAATGTGCACATGATGGATGAATCAGGTCGAGGTGAAAAAAGACGAAACAGAAAAGGAGGGCTAGGGAGGGGATGGAGTAGAGAGCTAGGTGGGGGAGGATCAGTAGTGCTTACAGTGAACGCAGGTCAGCTGGTTGATTGCTAATGCATGATGTTGGCATGTGCTTGGTGAGATGGGCGAGAGATTTCGTTAGGCAGGAGGTTTGTTGGGTTGTTGGTGGCTCTCTTTTTTTGTAAGTATAGGTCGAATTTGTTCCAAAAGCAGCCCGTGAGATGTGTTGTGCAGGTTCTTGTACCTGATGCTATCTGCACTTCTGGTGGAGCACAGAGTTCCGCCATTTGTTAAAGGGGGTGACAGAAGTGGATTTCTATTCTGATAAGACCGTTCATGAGCCCAGAGCCAGCATTAGGTCCAAAAGAAGGGAGTCATGTAGGGGTAGATCCTTACTAGCTGGGTGTGCTGCAAAGCCCAAACATGCAATTGGGAGGGAAGGTATGATCCTAATTTTGAAAATATCAAAAATAATTTGGGGGATTTTTCTTCATAATCGGGTTATCATTTTGCATGTGAGAAACGTGTTCGGATGTTCCGGGGAGTTCACCATCGAGCCAGCAGGTATCAGATTGTATTATCCCTAGAAATTCAATTTTAAGTCACTGGGGACAGCTTATCCATCTCTTTAAACCACCAGCTGCCCTGGGCTGCTAGGAAGGCTTGCTGGTATCTGTAAAAGTCATGCATGTTTGGCCATCCCCTCTTTTTCTTCAGTTTAAAGGCAGAACCGACAATCCTGCAGGGTGACCAGATTTTCACAACCAAAAAACGGGCAAAAACATAGAAATAGGACTGCATGTTGACACGTCATTCAGATATATATATATATAGAGAGAGAGAGATATTTAAATATCTCTCTCGCTGAATGACGTGTCGTTTAGTGATATGGATGTGTATAAATAACCGCCCCCCAAAAAATGCTGTAAGAAGCTCCAGGGTCGGACTGTTGATGACCTGGGCCCTAGCTTATGGAAGACCTTATTCACCCCTCATCAAATCTTGCTGTGCTGCTTGAATAATGTGAGGCAACACAGCAGGTTACTCTGCAAATGTTAAGCTGTGTCTCTGGTGTAATAAGAGGGCCGGATGAAACTTGAGCCTGCACAACTCTGTGATTAATGTCCATCTTCATCTGACACTCTCTCAAAAACCGGGACATGCCTTTGTTTTGACAAAAAGTGTAGGGACACCGGGACAGTCCTTTTAAAACCGTGACTGTCTGGGAAAAAACAGGATGTCTGATCACCCTACTACCCTGCCTCTTTTTCCTTTCCACAGAAAATCCAAGACAAGGAGGTGGATGGATTTATGGGTAGCATACAGGATAGGAAATTAATTAGAGGGGCCACCATCATTTTTGAGGTTTCTGATCTACCCCACCAAGTTGTATATTTGGGAGACCACAAGTTAAGGAGGCCTTTGATTTTTCTAAGTGTTTTGGTTTCGTTAATTGTTAGAGATGTTTGAATGTCCTTTCCAAACCAGATACCAGGCTATTTAAAGGCCACTGGTTGCCATTTTTTGCCATAAGTAACCAGGATCACAGATGTCGGTAGTATGTTCATGGGAAACACCTCCGTTTTGGATCGGTTTAGTGTGTAGCCGGAGACCAGGGAGTATTTCTCAATCTCAGCCATGATGTGGGGGATTGCAAAGTCTGCATCTTCTGTAAAAATCAATACATCTTCGGCCCAAGCAGCAACTATTTGTTTGCCAGATTTAAACTGAATGCCTTTGATGTTATCGTTTTGTGTCAGTGAGGAGAGAAAAGGTTCAAGTATGAGAAGGAATAAGAGAGTGGAGAGTGGGCATCCCGGTCCCATGCCCTGTATCAGTGGGAACGATTCAAAAAGGTAGTCATTGATTCAGACCTTAGCTGTTGGCTTTGTGTAAGAGACCATAACCATGCCAGTGAAGGGCTCGCCTAGGTAGACCTTGTTTAGCACCTTATGTAGGAAAGGCCAGGAGACCTTGTTGAAGGCCTTCTCCGCATCGAGTGCAATCGCTGCAGTTTTTTTAGGATTGGGCTTTAGCTAGTACGTGACAGAAGACTCTGATATTGTCCGCTGCTAGTCGGCCTTACATGAAGCCCGTTTGGTGAGAGGCGATGAGTTTTGAAATCACCTTTTCAAGTATTTGTGCCAGAACCTTGGCATATATCTTGAAGTCACTGTTAATTAGTGAGATCAGCCGATAGTTTTAAACATCCATGGTATCCTTGTCCTCTTTCAGTATGATGACTATAGTGACGTTGAAGCCTGTGCCGGTGACACAACCTGCAGAGATATATGTCTGAAAGTGGGCAAGGAGATGGGCAGCAAGGAGGTCGTGAGTGGGGCGTTAAGGAGACATCTATTCTCCGGCGGTGCTATTGGGAGAGGGTATAAGTTCAAATATGATGCATACTCTTCTGGGTTTGTTGTTGAGCTTGGTGAGTATAAACCAGAATAGAAATTATGTAAAACCTTTACGATGTCTTGTGTGGAAGTGAGGGTGGCACCTGCAGTGTTTTGATAGAAAATGGTTAGCTTGGATTTTTTTTTGTATTTCAGGTAGATATCTAAGGCCTTCTGAGACGTATTTTTGTTGGGACACTTTTTCTGCATTGGAGATTTCCACCCATTTTTGCACCCTTTTACTTAATATTTGGTTGTACTCGTATTGTAGTTTACGTATCTTTGGAAAGTCTTGGGAGCCGGAGGAGTGTCTTATGGATTCATTTAGAGATTTAATATCCAGTTTAATGAGTTGAGACGTTCATTTAGAGTTCTATTTCGGACTGTCGCAATGTACAGTAGGGTATCTCCAAGACAAGCTTTCATGGCCTTTAAATTCCCCCTCCTCCAAAATCTAGTTTTTATTACATCTATAATTAGAGGCAAAACAAAATCAAATAGTTCAAGAAGCACCATAGCAGCCAAGTAACCAATTTAGTCAGGTCTTTTTTCTCCATAAAGTACAGTACTTGAAGTTTGTCTTTATTAATAGGTTGGTTACAAATACCAGTTTATTGTGGAAAGTCAGCAATGGAAAAGCTACTCATAACACACATTGAGAAAGTAGATCAATTCATTTTTGCATAACTGTTAAAGTCTGCTTATTTAGCACAGTGGGCAAAGTGGACACTGGCTGGAAGAGCTGGCTTAAAAATATTATACTTCCAGGTCATGTTTCTGATCGATAATCCTTTTCTGCTGCCCACGCTTGAACCAGGAGTTATGGCCTTGCTTTGCAAAATGTAGATTACCCAAATTGGACTTCTGTTTCTGAAAGGACAATTGTTGACTCTGGAACAACACAAGGCAAAGGGATATTACTAACCTCTTAGATGTGTTGACATACTTTCAACTTAGGACGGGAGGCCAGGGTAGCATTCCTAACACCTCCCCCCCTTGCTTCTCCTGAGCTCACTTCTCTTACACAACTCAAACTTAAATTCTGCCAGTAGATGGATATTCAAACTTTAAAAGCTGTGCTCAGATACATCTGCAACCTCTGATTTGCCACCTGAGTGCTTATGGAAGGTGGACTTTGGGCATGATATAGTTGACAAAAAAATAAAATAATTGTTGCTCTTAAGTGAAGTTGATTTTACATAGCTACAATCTATTTTTTTTAATCTGTTAATCAGTTGTATTACTCTCCAGCTACAGTGTGCAAATATGATGCTTCAATAAGTGCAGAGCATCACCGCTGTGCTGTCCACCTAGCAGGACAATCTTCCACTTAGCCTGGCTGTCCCAAGTCATTTCTGCTTACTGGCACATGATGAAAGGATTACCAGGAGCTATCACTTGGTGCCACGTACACCTGGCCCCCATGACTACACTACCTAGCTGCGTAGAGGACCTCCCAAACCTAATTTGAGACTTTCATCACTATTGTTATTGTGGCAAAGCTACTGTCTAGCTAAAGGGTCCTTCATCTACCACTAAGGCCTGGATATGAGAGACTGCTTATTGTAATGGGTCAGAAGAATGCTTTGCACAGTTGTCTCAGGAGCTCTCTGGAGAGACAGGATAAATAAGCCTGCAAGTGGTGGAACCTGTGAGGTCCAAGATGGAGGTATGGAGACCTCTGGTAATGCTGTGGCTTCACAGATGCCTCTGGATGAAGAGGGGTGAAACTGGTTGATATGTTATATTTGGGGAGGTTACCTGGGCCACGTATATTACTTACTCAAATTAGAATTGCACTGACATTATTGGAATGTGGGTGTGACCAATCTCATGCTCTATTTCTGTAGCCCCGCATACCACGTGATGTGATAACTGAATAGATCACAAATGGTGATGTAAAACTTGATTGCCATTGCTGATTTACAGTTTTATTAAAACATTTTGAGTAAAGTCATAAAAAGCTGCTTATTTAAAACAAATGTTAAAATGCAATGTATGTATTGTTTTTCTCTAGTGCTTTACAAGTCTACTTAGGGGAATCAATGAAGAATATAAATAACCATAGGGTTGACAAAGGAACCATTTCGTAGAATGCCGCAGAGAGACAGAGGTGGCATCTGCAATTATAGTGGGCCACTCTGGAACTGTCCTAACAAAATCTGTGGGCCAAGGCTTTCTTTTCAGAAATTATGCACTGAAGACAAGATGGGCAAGGTACAAAACAACACGATCCCTCCAAACACCTTGCAAAAATCAGTTAGCACCATTGCGTCAGACACCCACCAGGAGCAGAAGATGAGTTACCAAACCCACATGGCAACTTCTACCCTCATTATCATCATCTACATGTTCACACTTGTGCGTCCTACTTTATCAGTAAAAAAAATAATGTAGCCAAATCGTGCCCAAGCAGACCCGAACAGAAATGAATTGAGGTTTCTCTCCTAAAGGACTTGCAGACTAACTTGCTGCATATTTGCATTCTCACCCAGTGAAAGGTTCAAATCAGGATTCTCTAACAATTAACTTGTGAGCTAGTGGTATCTCTCCAGCTACATGTAAGTAGCTGCCCTGTGTTCATAGATCCCAAAATTGTAAGTTATGTAGTTGTGACGAAAATGTCTGTATTTTCAGAATTCCTAAGCTGGTGTTTGGAGAAAAAAGGTTACATTGCCAAAATATATTTAAAGCTTATATTTGATGGATAAATCATCTGGCACTGGGGGGCTTAATACTAATATTATTACTTTGGTGTGTTGCAGCTATGACTATTATGTAATACTCACAAAAAGGCATGCCAAACTGGCAAATCCTTTTTTACATATCTGCTGGGAATCACATCTGATGCACTGAGGTGATCACTGGTGGTAATGTTGCCTAGGACAGGGACTAATATTGTCTCGTGTGATCGCTTTTACAACACTACAACAATAATATTAGTTGCTGGGGATGATTTTTATTAAACCTAAGTAGTTCTTATTGAAGACAAGATTGGAGACCGCAGGTTTAAATTCTACAGGTCTTGTTAGTTCTTCCCAAGCTACAAAGTTTACTCCTGATGATGAGCATTTCCTAGGGTGGGGTGTCCAATTTTTAAACTATGTTAAACCTTGTCACTGGTACGTTTGCTTGATCCCTCCTTGTTCCTCCTTGGAACCTTATTTACGTGTAAGTTGGTTTCAATCATGCTAGTATAGTGGTATACAAAATGTGTAACCCAAAAATATTGTTGATAACGACTCACACAACAAGCATCTTGTTTAAATGTGAAAACTGACTAAATCACGATAATGCATGTAATATTACAATCCCTGTTAAAAACCTCTGTAATTTCCCTATTAGAGGCGGCTTGTGACACTCCTTGTCGCCTAGAATAGAGAAAGGGCATAGCTGCTCAACTGTAATAACTTATTACAGTTGAGTACTAACGTAACAATGCGTGCTGCCAGAAGCCAAGCTGAAATGCAGGGACATGGAGCATAATTGAACCTGTAGTTAAAAAAAAAAAAAAAAAAAAAAAAAAAGACAAAACGTAGCTTTTCCTTCTTCGGCCATGTTTTTTCTAGATGAACACAGATAAGCAAAAATTAGATATTTAAGGCACCATGTTTTTTTGCACGCTTTAGTAATTGTCATAAAGACAGAATTCTCTGCATGTTTCTACACACATTCTGGGCTACAGTGCATTTTTTAAAGGATTTGTATTCAACTGATTTGAATATTTCTTTTTTCAACTCATATATAACTGCCTTTTCGTGTGTCTAGTTTTTCACTACTGACCAGACATTCTACTTTTGTTCTTCATGTTTGCAAATATGGTATATCTATGCTCCAAGGATTTAAGTGGTTTGTGTGAAAGGTGATGGTTTGACCATCTTTTATAAGAAATAAAGTACCCCCAGTACATTATAAGGATAATGCAAGTCACGGAGTTGCAAGAACATATTAAGGAACTATGATTATGTTCCTCTATATGGTCACAGAACTCAGAGGCGACTTGCAATATTCTTATAATGGACAAAAGGGAGTACTTTATCTTATATATAATACTTCAGAGCTCTAAACGAAAATTGGGTTTGTGGTGATGATTCAAGAAGAAAATCTCAACTGTTTGGTATTTGTATCATCTATACAGCGTGTATGCTCGTCCAAACTATACATCACGAGTTCCACCATGTCTGGGGGGGTGAAATTCCCACATTCGTAAACACAAATGACTGACTTTCTGTTACATAATAAAATTTCCATTCAAGAGGTTCGTACGTTATTCAGTGGTTAAATAAATACACCCAAAGCTGAAATCAACTAGCATTTTAAAAACGCCAAACCTGGCCCTGTCAGTAGATTAGCAGCAGTGGTTGGGTGCAAAAATAGCAAATGGCACAAGATGGAAAAACCAGTATTCGCACAAGTTAATTAGAGCACCATCAGTGACCGAACATCAGCAAACACAAGTTGGATACACAAGTTGGATACAATTATTCCTAGCAAAAACAACAAGTGATGGACGGAATGCTGAACATTGTCAAACACTCACCCCCAGTCATAGATCTGGGTTTAATCCATCGTTCTTTTGCTCACCATGCCACCCCAGTTTGGACCCAGCCATATGCAAATCAGTCTTGACCCTGTTCTTCATGGGATCAGTCCAGACGGTCCTCACTGGACCGGAAACAAGCATCCTGGGACCGGTTTCGGGGTTTCACCCCTCATCAGCCAAGCTAGCTTGAATCCAGTGGCATGGGAAGCACGGGACCCACGTCTGGGCATACCCTTCCCACTTAGGGTGACAAAGCAAAAACAACAAGTGATGGACGGAATGCTGAACATTGTCAAACACTCACCCCCAGTCATAGATCTGGGTTTAATCCATTGTTCTTTTGCTCACCATGCCATCCCAGTTTGGACCCAGCCATATGCAAATCAGTCTTGACCCTGTTCCTCATGGGAACAGTCCAGACCGAACTGCCAAGCCAGGTCCTCACTGGACCGGAAACAAGCATCCTGGGACCGGTTTCGGGGTTTCACCCCTCAGCCAAGCTAGCTTGAATCCAGTGGCATGGGAAGCACGGGACCCACGTCTGGGCATACCCTTCCCACTTAGGGTGACAAAGCAAACCATGGGGAACAGGGTCAAGACTGATTTGCATATGGCTGGGTCCAAACTGGAATGGCATGGGCAGCAAAAAAACGATGGATTTAGGCCCAGATCACTGTACTGGGGGTGAATGTTTGACAATGTTCAGCATTCCGTCCATCACTTGTTGTTTTTGCTACAATTATTCCTATACAACAAATCCGGCCATGTTAACAGAATCTTAAAACTGAGTCACGGGAAATGTCCCAAAAGGCTAGAATCCTTCCGGTGGGCATACAAAACTAGTTTCGCATGCCTCACCAATCAGCTCCATGTCGTTGCATTTTCTGACTTCCAGCCATGGCACATCAGTAAACAATTTCCTGAGCGCTTCGCTAGGCCTCAAACTTGACAATACAAATCGAAGTGCTGTACGCTTTCCCCGAGGCTCTCTGGTTTTTCCCGTAATCAAAAACTTGGGCTTTGAGCATTAGACTTAAAGCCACCTGTCATAAAAACGCCGGGGTTCAGGGAGCTCGTCTCTTTGCGAATAGTAAGGAAAATTGGCTATTTCCCACCTCTAGACTGGCTCCATCCTCAAACACAATACTTGCGGTTTATAGCGAACCGCTTGGAGCGAGAAAGGGTGTGACCCACACAAAAAATTATCAAGGTGGGCGAGTGGCTCTTTAGTACACGACACAGACGTATCTTCTTTTACCAGAGAGCAGGTGCAGGAACTTTGGGGACGAGTATAAGGGGAAGGTTTGTCAGGAATTTCAGCGAAAAGGCATCAGCTGAGATGTGGTAACAATGACCTAACGTACTACTGTGGCAGGCCATTATTAACTAATATTTTCATTTATTCTCATGTAAACTGACCAGTTTTAGTTAGGCAAGGAGAACTGATGATTACAGACAATAGTTATTAGTAGTCTGCAAAAGTAAGGCCTCAAAGAAGACCTGCAGTTCTTTAAAGGCACAAATTGGCTATAACATTTCACCTCAGTCTTGCCCATTACGATGATGATGATGATGCCATAAGCCCCGTAAAGCCCAATCATTGATGGAGGCACGATTCAAAGAAAAATATTATAATTTAGATAGCAGCAGAAAAACACATGCAGCATATCTACCGACATTAGAAAGCTGACGGGAGGGACATTTTGGGACAAAAGTGACACGTCTCGCACAAAGGAGAAGAGGCGTGCTTCTCATTTAACACAATGGCTTGACACGCAACAATAGTTGTTTTTGATTGTCTCTTATAAATTACAACGGTCTTCGTGTCTCAGAAACCCACTGCAAGCAGGCAGAATACCCCTATCTCAAAACTAGCCCTCTGTACCACTGGTAGAACAGCGTAGGAAGATATCATGCAAACATGTATTGGCACATAGTCCCACTCACTGCAACTGAACTCTGATGTAACAACACACGCTAGAAAGTTTCTCAACAATGTAACTACACACGCTAGATAGTTTCTCATCACTTGCTTTCATACACAACTTTTGACTAACGACTTCATTACGAAGTAAGCACTTTCAGCGTGTTGCTAAAACAGGAGGGTGCCGACGTTTGGCATTGGTGCCTTACGCACGTTTCCACAACTTTTCTTGAAGAAGGGCATCTGAGAAGTGGGCATGACCAGAAGCAATTTGGAACTCTGGAAAACTTTTGTCAAGGATCTAGAAAGTAAGCATAACGGAAAAGCAATTCCCAAATAGGAGAAGAAAGGTAATTGAAGATTCGAGCAGTTGGAAGGGGGCATACTGACTTGTGTTAATAGAGTACACTGCTCTCAGCCCCTTCCCAAGGCTCAGCTACCCTACCCCTGCAGCACTGGTGTCTCTTACCTGTCCCGGGGGTCTATCCAAGAAGTCTGTCGGGTATTGTGGTCGATGAAGAACACGCGGCCATCGTAGTCGCGGGCCTCCTCCCATCCCGGGGGTAGGGGTAGCCCAGCGCTCTCCCTGCGGGCCCCACTGCCCGCCGGGGCTGCCTGCTGCTGGGGACTCTGCACTGGCTCCCCGCCTGCTCGGGGGGAGGGAGCCACCGGCTGCGGTTGCCCCCGTCGCCCGCTCAGCCAAGGAACAGCCCCACCGCTCCCACTTGGTTTCTTCCTTCGCCGCCACCAGGTCGGGGGGCCCCCGGGCAGATGCTGCGGCGCCTCTTGAGTCTGGCTGCCGGGGGGCCAGCGCTGAGGCCCCGCAGAGGGGGTACCCTCTTCCTCCAGCCTGCCCCCCTGCAGCACCCGTGGCCGCTCCAGGCTCTTAGCGGCCGGAAGGCAGGGGGGAGCCGCGGCGCCCCCGATCCCTGCCAGCCGCTGGGGGCATCCTTCCCCTATCCGCCTGGAGTCTCGTGCGCCCTCCCAGGGCACAGCCTCTTGCCCGCGCCCGGTGTCCCCTCAGCGTCTGCTGGTGCACGCCGCACTGTGTCCAGAGTCCCGCAGAGCGCTCATCCCTGCAGCCGCGGCTCCCCCGCGCCGCCCGGCCCGGCCATCTTTCATTCCACAGATTGGAGCCAGGCCGCCGCCTCCCCAAACCCGGCCCCTTCCCCGCCTCTGGGGTATCCAGGGCCCACAGACTGCTGCCGAAAGCCAGCCTCTGAGGAGGCGAAGGAATGTGCTCTGCGCTCGGGACCGCCCCTGGATCAGCCCCGTTCCTGCCCACTTGACAATGCTCTTTCTTTGGCGCCCAGAACTTTACACCTTTTGAGTGCACTCTTCGCCCATCGCTATATCCCTACTACTCTTACCTCTGACACTCTTCACGTCCCATGCCCCGTTCGACCCGGATCCCATGGAACTGAATTTCTGTGTCTGTAGTAAATTCCACTAAGTTATACCGTTTTTATTTCTATTCAAAGATATCACAGTGCGAGCCACCTGTTCTATATTATTCTCCCTTTAGTTTGTCTCACGAACCTGATATTCAAGGGCTGGTCGTCTTATCTTATTGTAAGTAAACAGGGCAAGTGCACATTCCAGAAAAATCCTTTATATTATGTCTATGGGCTCAATTGCATTGTCTGAGAAATACCATTTACAGATTTTCTCAACTTCCATGTGGTTCGTTCAGGGCACAGGTCTTCAAAAAAGAAGTGGGTGGCCTAACCTAGTTAGGCAGTATGTAAGTGACATCATGGCATGTGACATCACGATGTGTGACATCCCACATGGCATCACAGCAATTGACATCAGAGGAAGTGGCATCACAAACCATACATTTCCAGGAAGTGGCATCACAAGAAGTGACATCAAATCTTAAGAACCCATATATAAGCTTAGCAGGTCTATCAGGAGTACATCTGAGCACATTAGGAGTATACATGCAAACCCTCCTGATTTAGGCACAAGACTCCCACTTTATTAAGGTATATATTAAACAATATTGCCTTTTGTGAATGTAAAACTTCCTTTACCCAAGGATTGAACAAACTAGCTCCACTGCCAGTCAACCAGACATAATATTCCATATGCAGCACATTTCCACATATATGTGATTGCTTTAGCAGCCTTCTCTCTCCAGCAGTGAGACTTCTCTCCTATGCGAATAATTCATGCCCAGCTTTACTCACAGGCACTCATTTTAGGAGATTTGGGCTAATTTTTCACTAACAGAGAGCTGATCCAATGAAAGCTAGTGTGCCTGCCTTAAAAAGACTGTGCCTATTATTTGTACACAAAATACATGGGTGGATGCACAGAAACGCCAATGCACCACCCATGTAATGGCTACAGACGTACGGTAACACAAGACAGTACAATGCACTGCCTTTCAAAAACTATCCTATGAGGCTATTTCCTCTTTTTATGTGTGCTTCAGAATGCAGCACACATGCAAAGAGGAAATAACAGGAGGAATAAAGATATTTCTACTTGTTACACCAGCCTCAGGTAGACTCACCAGTTTGGTGCAAACCTTTGTTTACAAGTCTTTATAAATATGGGTTTGTGTCAGCATATATGGGTGGATGTAGAAGAATGCCCAAACTACCTATTTAATGCCTACCTGATGTAAGGTAACACAGGACAGGGCAATGTGCTGCTTTGCACTAGTTTTTTTTTAACAAAGCAACACAAATGGGATTTGAGAAGCACTTTAACTCCCAAAATAGATTTTGTGTCACAGTTGTGCCAGAAAAGTGGCCCTAATGCAAAATCTGGGCCTCAACTTTGACATTTATTTTTTTAAAACTCTGCTGCAAAGAAACTGGCAACAAGGAGAAAACTTCCAGTATATCTGTTCTGCTTAATTAGTTGCAAAGCCTGAATCTTAAAATATCTTATGGGGATAAGGCACCTGCTGCAGAGATCTGTGTGTTCCCAGTCAATCTGAGTGAATAATAATGGTAAGGTAACTCTGGAGGTTAATGCATTTGTCGGAAAGATCTGTGTTTTGTTTAGCCCCAGTTTTGACTCAAGTAGCATAGAGGGTTAATGTGTCTCCTGCAAGAGGGGCGCGTCCAAGATGGCGACATGAGAGGACGCTCAGTAGAGAGCTCCGCGCACGGCCCAAAACAGATCCTGAAAAGCATCCGTTCCCTGGACACCCTGACTCAATACACGGTGTGTCGGGAGCGTCGAGAACTGATATACCCCAACGAACCCACCAACGATGGTGCGCGTCATCACTGGCGCGATCTGAGCTGGGCCTGAGCCAGCTGCGGAGGAGCAGACGCATCCGGGCCTCACTGAGGACCGACCGACGCATCCCGATTGCTGGATCCGGAACTGACAACACGCGAAAGTGGAAGGCGCCCGAGGTGAGAGGCTGGCGAGGGTGTCGAGCCGACAGTGGAGGCCAGCGTCGCTGACGCCTGACATGTAGCCGAAACGGGCCGCCGGGCCTGGAGAGAACACAGAGACACCGCGAGGTGGCGGGCAGCGCGGGCGCCAGGCTGGAACGCAACCCAACGGTGCTAATACTAGCGGGGACATGGTGGCAGACTGCTGGATTCGACAGTGCTAAGAAACCCCGAGCTGCGAAGGCCTGGTGGCGAGCGTCCCCAGCAATCAACAAAATGCAGAACCAGGGCGTGGACAATAATAACACTGGGACCTACCTGTAGTGCAGGCCGGTCCACGAGAAACGGAAGACGAGGTGCGCCTTCCCAATACACACAGGACAGGTGTACACACACCACAGCGTGTGAATCCATGGGTGTGCACCCTGCTGGGGAGCCTTGAAGTGAGCTCCCTGGATCTCGTGTGGCGGGAGCCCGGGATAGAGCACGAAGCCCGAACCGACCTAGCCTCGCAATGCCAGTTGGGTGCTCCTTCTCCTGCGACCGCCCGCTTCACAAAGCATAATTGGCGATCCCCCGCGGGCCCCCCTCTGGAAGACTCCTCGTGGATACTTAAGTAAAATCAGTTACCCACATGAGCCGACTCACCAAGGGCTACTATAGACTGAGACGCCCGAGTCGTTTTGGACCGGTCACTCGACGACCCGAGATAAACTCACAGGGCACACACAACACAAAGTAAGGTATACACTTAACTCTACAATTAATGCACAACGTGCCTAAAACGGACACAACAATGGTGAAACCGAAACCCAGAGGGGCCAACTTGAAGTCAGACCCATAGTTCCATTACTAGAAACAGACACAGAACTCAACTCAAATGCCCTGCGCAAAGTGACAGAGACATTGGCTGCCCACTCCACACAAATTGAGAAAGTGCTGCAGGCGGTACTCAACACCAGAACATCATTAGAGGGCAAAATAGACACAGTGGTGGCGGAAGTCAACATCCTTCGTATGGAACATCAGAAACTAACAGATAGGGTCACTACAGCTGAAACAACCCTCATAACGTCTCAATCTGAAATCGAAGACATGAAACTCCGTCTCCAACACCAGGAATCAGAAATACTAGAGCTGCACAAGCGTGCTGATTGAGCAGAAGGTCGTTCACGCCGCAATAATATGAGATTCCTAGGGTTCCGCAAACTTATCGAACTTCCAAACGCGGAATCATTTCTAGAACGCTGGCTCAAAGAAAACATATTAACACAAGAGACTTCGCCTTTCCTATTGGTGGAACACGCACATCGAATACCGGGAGGCCCCCCGCCCAGGAGCCCCCCCTCACCCACTAATAGCGAGATTCCTAAACTACCGGGACAGAGATCAGGTACTGAAGGGCTTCCGCACATCTAGCCCAATAGACATTGAAATGCAAAAATCACGGCTTACCCAGACTACACAGCCGAAGTTCAGCGTAAACGCGCCACCTTCTACACAGCAAAACAAGTACTGCGAGACAAAAACAACTCATACTCCTTAATGTACCCAGCCAGATTATGCGTGGTGGATGGTAACAGATCTCACATATTCCCAACTTCGGAAGACGCATGGACCTGGATGCACGCAAAGGGATTGGCAGACCACTGTGGAAACTCAAGAACAAAAGGAATGGTTGACTCGACAGCCACGCCGAAAGAAAAGATCAAAGCCCAGAACTGAGTCATGCCCAACTAAGTCACAAGCAGCGGACGAAAAAGCTCAAGCCTTTAAAGTAGTAACCAGATTCTCATGCATACGGGCACAACCCAATCAAGATACCAACGACTCTGGCTCTGACTCAGCGAGTAGTCAACATGGCCCATCCACATCACCGCTAACCTCCGGCCCAACCTTTACCCCACGATCGGCAGACGACCTCTAAAAATAGTACGCGAGTGCTACAACCACACAAACTCACGCGTCAGCGCCAATGTAAAAGCATAAAAGTGTTGCACAAGACCAGCAAGCCCAAGGATAGTGGTGATCGAACAAACTCAATCATAGACCCCTACGGGATACAGAGGACACATTAATATACAACCCACTACAATATGAGATTAAAGGCTCTAAAAGTCCAAGATGGGAAACGACAATATCCATACGGGCCGGAACACAGGAGCTATCTTGGACTACACACCAAACACCCCCCCCAACCCAGTCGGGTTACCGAATGGACCTAAAAGAAACCAATGTACACAGTTGCACCAGTTGTGCCTGGAAGCCCACAGTTAGATTAATTAATGTAAGTTGTATCATATTTTCTTCTTACCCCCTTTTCCCAACATGCTCTACATTCTTATATGCAGGAGGGGCTGGAGGGCACGGGGAGAGGCGGTGGAAGACATGGGGTGCGAAGAGATCACTCCTGGGGCGGGAAATACACTATACCACAAATCCCAAGCAAAATTACGACATATAATATAGTAACCTGGAACGTTAGGGGCTTAGCTAACACCACTAAAAGGAGCAGAACGCACGCCTACCTCAAACGCCATAAGATACACATCGTTATATTACAAGAGACACATGCAACCGCATACAAACTGGGCGAAATCGGCAAAACCTGGTCAGGCATGGTATACGGTACTAAAACCTCATCATATGCGAAAGGAGTTCTGATTTGGATCGCCCTGGGCGTCCCTTATGCAGTCCAAGGCGTTCATATAGATAGGAACGGCAGATACGTCTGCCTGGTCGGGGAACTAGACGGCAGACAACTAGTAATAACTGGGACATACGTGCCAAATACGGGACAAGGGGAGTTCTTTCGGACCACATCCACGCAGATCTCGCATGATCCATCCATATCTACCATTTGGGGGGGGGGACATTTCAACACTGTAATAGAAGTATCAATGGACAGATCCAATCCCCCAGTGAAAGGCGCCCAGTGCAGGAACCTCTCTCGTATGTTGGGTGCCTGGATACAAGAGAGGGAGCTACAAGATGTTTGGAGATGCTTACATCCCATAGATAAAGAATACTCCTTCTACTCACCGGTACACCAGCTCCACACACAGATAGACCTGCTCTTATGACAACAATTAGAGGGTGCACCACTCCAAAACACTCAATGAAACATGATAAGTACAGAAAAGTCCAATGCTAGTAAGCAAATAATGGCGCAAAGCTTCTATTAGTTTCTTCCCGAAGGCTTTACTTGGTGAAGGAAGCTTGTTACAACATAAATTTCATGAAAAAAAGCAGCCAACGTGTTTTGTCCTATACAAACGGGCTTCTTCAGGGCTGCAAAATAACATATAATGGTAAGGTGATATAATGACATACGTGAAGTAGCAAGAAAACAAGACATATTCACATACAAAGTGTTACTTTACATACATGCGATAAGCAACAAAGTTACTTAGTGAAGGTACAACAATATTAAAAAAAAGCGAAAATATATAAACACAGTCATAGTCTAGACCAATGGCAAGTCAAGTGTAATTGACAGAACCAGCAAGGAGAAACGATCAAAAGTAGAAGTTCAAGAGATGCACCATGAAAAAATATGCACAGGAACCTAATAAAGTGAATTCCTTATAAAAAGCCAGTGTGCAGAATGATAGTGGAAACTCGAAAGAGAGGTTTCCCTCTGCCAGTAAGTAAAAATCCCATTTGTGACAAAAGAACAACATAAGGTAACAAAAAGTTGTTTTAGGTCATAAAGGCACACATACCAAAGGTAGTACTCCGAGTGAAGCGAAATTGTAGTTCGCGATGTGTGCATACACAGAGGCATATGAAGCTTCTAATAAAAGAGAAAAACAAAGAAGGGGAAAAAGGAGACCCATGATGATGTATATAGTCAGGGGCAAAGGTCACCAGCTACATTGCAAATTAACCAAGAAAATTGCATTGTAGAGTCAGCGGCACCCTCAACAGTAAGTTCGAAGGCTCTGAGTTAGCCACGCTCGGATAGAAAGGCTGTCACAGCCTTACCTGAAGGGAAGTGTAACGATTCGTTGCTATGCGGCGATCCAAATAGTAACAGAGGCTGGTAGCCAAAAGTGCAGGCGGGCCCGGCCGTATGCCGCCCGTCCAGTTGGTTGTGTAAATGTTCGGCGTTCAGATATACAGGGTTTTAAAAAGAAGAACGCCGGAAGTAACAAGTCACGCCATGACCGGGAAAAAACAAATATAAACAAAGACGACAGACTGTATGTAACAGTCGTGGTTCTGGAGTTTACTGGTTGTCATGTGAGGCGGCCATATTGGAATAGGAAAGCCATATAAATGGAAGTACAACCCGGTATATTTTAAAGATCTAGATCCACAATTTCAAACAATAAGATAGTGTATCACTAGTATTCAGAAAAATTTATTAAAGAACATATAACGTGATGCAGAGAGAAAGGGGGACGAGGGGAAAGGGGGTGGGAAGGAATAAGGAACCGTGAACAGTAGTGACAAGCCCAAATATAGAAAGATACCGAAAGGTAAACAAATGGTAAGTGAACAAGAATGTGTGAGGCCGGAAAGAGGTGAAAAAGTAATTACAAAATGTATAAAAAACCAAACAGTAAAGAAAGTAGAACGGTATGCGGAACCAATAACAGTACAATCTTAAGTTTTCATTAGGAGAACCTATTTACATGATTACTTAAATAAATGTGAAAAAATGCGAAAAAATACGAAAAAACTCCAACCCAGATAAACATAGAGAATACATTTGACATATTTAGAAAAAAGCCCTAAACATGTACACAGATACAGGACTTGTAGACTATATCGTGATTCAAAACAATGAGTAGGAAATGGCTACAACATTTAATGAGCAGATAGGCTGACTGTGGACAGGGATCACTATGAAATGACAATGTTAAGTGAAAGGCCTATATAACAACAGATTATTGTTATGTTATTATAAATAATAGTGAAGTTCATGGTCTGTGTTATGTCTCAATTCGACTGCTTGTAAACGGCATATCCAAGCTGCCTCCCTCTTACGTAATTGCAACTCTCTATTTCCTCCTCTTGGATTAAGTGGAATATGGTCAATCCCTTGAAACCAAATCAAGTCATCATGAGGGTGAGCCAGTGTCATATGTATTCCTGAAACAGCCTAACGCGATGTTCATTCACAAATTGCAGAAAACGGGCTGCAAAATGAAAAAAAAAAACTGCTTTATTTAAAAAGCAGTCACAGACATGGACTTCTGCTGACTTCAGCAGGCCACCATCCCTGTGAGTGAAGGGACTTGCTATGGGGTCGCAAAATGCGACCCACCTCATTAACATTAATGAGGTGGGTCTTTGCGACCCCATAGCGAGTCGCAGACGGTGTCTGAGACACTGTTCTGCATCCGATATTGCAACTCGGAAATTGCGAGTCGCACCGACTCGCAATTTCCGAGTCGCAATATTGGACTTTGCTACATGTGGCCCCTAGATTTTTAAAATATACCGGGTTGTACTTCCATTTATATGGCTTTCCTATTCCAATATGGCCGCCGCACATGACAACCAGTAAACTCCAGAACCACGACTGTTACATACAGTCCGTCGTCTTTGTTTATATTTGTCTTTTCCCAGTCACGGCGTGACTTGTTACTTCCGGCGTTCTTCTTTTTAAAACCCTGTATATCTGAACGCTGAAAATTTACACAACCAACTGGACGGGCGGCATACGGCCGGTCCCGCCTGCACTTTTGGTTACACTTCCCTTCAGGTAAGGCTGTGACAGCCTTTCTATCCTAGCGCGGCTAACTCAGAGCATTCAAACTTACTGTTGAGGGTGCCGCTGACTCTACAATGCAATTTTCTTGGTTCATTTGCAATGTAGCTGGTGACCTTTGCCCCTGACTATATACATCATCATGGGTCTCTTTTTTCCTCTTCTTTGTTTTTCTTTTATTAGAAGCTCCATATGCCTCTGTGTATGCACACATCGCAAACTACAATTTTGCTTCACTCGGAGTACTACCTTTGGTATGTGTGCCTTTTTGACCTAAAACAACTTTTATTACCTTATGTTATTCTTTAGTCAGTAATGGGATTTTTACTTACTGGCAGAGGGACACCTCTCTTTCGAATTTCCACTATCATTCTGCGCACTGGCTTTTTATAAGGAATTCACTTTATTATGTTCCTGTGCACTTTTTTTCACGGTGCATCTCTTGAACTTCTACTTTTGATTGTTTCTCCTTGCTGGTTCTGTCAATTACACTTGACCTGCCATTGGTCTAGACCAGTGGTTCCCAACCTTTGGTCCCCGGACCCCTAGGGGGCCGCGAAGCCTTCTCAGGGGGTCCGCGAGAGCCTAGAAAATTAAAAAATATTAAGAAATATTGACAAATTAGGTCCCCAGCTTCCAGTAATGACTTAGGTGGGGGTCCCCGGATTCCCATGATGATTCAGTGGGGGTCCTTGGGTTCCATTAATGTTAAAGGGGGGATCCACAAAAATCAAAAGGTTGGGAACCACTGGTCTAGACTATGACTGTGTTTATATATTTTCACTTTTTTGGAATATTGTACCTTCATTAAGTAACTTTGTTGCTTATCGCATGTATGTAAAGTAACACTTTGTATGTCAACATGTCTTGTTTTCTTGTTACTTCACGTCTGTCATTATATCACCTTACCATTATATGTTATTTTGCAGCCCTGAAGAAGCCCATTTGTATAGGGTAAAACGCGTTGGCTGCTTTTTTTCATGAAATTTATGTTGTAACAAGCTTCCTTCACCAATTAAAGCCTTCGGGAAGAAACTAATAGAAGCTTCGCGCCATTATTTGCTTAATAGCATTGGCCTTTTCTGTACTCATCATGTTTCATTGAGTGTTTTGGAGTGGTGCACCCCCTAATTGTTGTTGTATTGTTGGGGTTTTTTCTTGCCCCTTTGGCCTTCTTTTGCAGCAGAGGCCGTAGTAGAGTTGCACACCATAACAGTCTAAATAAGCCATCATCGCATATATCGAGATTTACTGGGCACGAATAGGGATTGATGCATTCTCATTGGGCTTGCTGCATCCTGTCTTGTTAGACCTGCTCTTATGCTCAGCCATGCTAACACACATGATACACAGCGCATCTTACATGGCAAAAACCCTATCGGACCATAGTCCTTTAATCGCAACACTAAAATGGGGCAAACAGCCAACATGCATCCCCACATGGCGCCTGCAACCCACCCTATTACGAGATCCCCCCCTCCGGGATAAACTAGCAGAAGAAATAAAGTCCTACTTTACAATAAACACCAAGATGACTACATCATGCGCAATAGAATGGGACGGACAAAGTAGTCATGAGAGGCATGTGTATGACAATGGCAGGAGGGGTTAGACGGGCATTAACCACAGAGCTACACAATATCAAAGGGAAAATACGAAATAAGGAATGTGAATTGGCCTTGGGCAAAATCAACAGCGACAAACTAAATAATCTTAAAAAACAATGGAGCGTAATTGAGACCCGCTTGCGAAAATTCGATTATCAACACTATACAGCGTGCTTACATGCTGAAGGCGACCGCTCCAGCAGAATGTTGGCATGGTTAGCAAAAGGGATGCAATGGGTCACCCCCATAAACGCCGTTAAACAACGACACGGGCACGATAGTAAACACACAACTAGAGATTAACAATGCCTTTAAACAATATAACAGCAAGCTATACAAGGCTGAACCCCCCCCCACACCCATCATAATTGGCAGAGTTTTTTTGAAGCGCCCCGTTGACACGACTACACGCAGAACAACTAGAGGACCTAGACAAGCCCATAGAAAGGGAGGAGATACTACAGGCATTAAAGCAGCTAGCCCACAATAAAACCCCTGGGACAGACAGACTACCAATTGAATACTACCAGACTTTCACGTCACAGACAATCACACCATACCAAACAATGCTACAAGAGGCATACAAAACAGGACAACTCACAGACTCACAACGCAAAGCGACAATCGTAGTCCTACATAAAAAAGGCCACGACCCTCTAGACGTCCACTCCTGCCGACCCTTATCGCTATTAAATTCAGACTAAAATTACTAGGGAAAGTACTAGCGAACCACCTCCTACCATTGATGACTACCCTGATACACCCAGACCAATCCGGTTTTATACCCAGACATAATACTTTTGTCAATATCAGGAATTTACTACGCTTAATGGCCGAGACCCCCGAAGCGGACCACTCCAGTGTAGCGGTCTCGCTAGATGTCAAGAAAGCTTTCGACACGTTGGGTTGGCCCTTCTTGATGGCAACTTTTAAAAAAATGGGATTCGGCGCAGGGTTCATGAGCTGGATATCCATATTATACACTAGTCCCCAAGCACGGGTCAAGACTGGTGCCATCATCTCAGAGAAATTCGAAATAGGTAGAGGTACACGCCAGGGTTTCCCACTGTCACCACTATTGTTTGCATTAGCAATAGAACCCCTAGCAGTGAGATTGCGCAACAAAGCAATAAGATGGGTTATCCCAGACGGAGAGGAATTCCGCATCGTCTCCTTATATGAAGACGATGTATTAATATACCTACGCAACAAAACCGAATCCCTACCGAACATACTACATCTGCTTAACACTTATGGTGCCTTATCTGGCTTACGTGTCAACTGGGCCAAATCATGCATATTCCCCATGCAGCCACTTCCAGAACCACGAGACAATACTGAAACCGACAATGACCTAAAATGGGAATACACAACTTTTAAATATCTAGGTGTCCACATTTACCACAGTGCCTCCGACCTAAAAGAAGGTAACTTAGACAGAGCAATCAGATCAATAAAGGGATCCTTACCCTTCTGGTGCTCTCTACCTCTCTCGCCCATGGGCAGAGTGGCCTTGACTAAAATGATTGTGCTTCCCCGATTACTGTACTACTTCGCTGCACTACCACTCACGCTGCCAAAAATCCTCTTCACACAATTAACCAAGCTACTGACTGAACTGATATGGGCCAACGGACGCAGGAGAGTGGCCACGACTAAGATATGTCTCCCAGTGGAGAAAGGGGGGATGGGAGCCCCACAGCTTGAACTCTATTATGCAGCAGCACAACTACTGGATTATGAACTGGTTACAGGATCCCTTAAGCCCTGAGAGTCACAAAGTGGGGAAGTGCCTGAGGCGCTCAAACGTGCTAGGTTGGCTCATAAGACACGAGTCCCCCTCACCTCATAGTAACGTTCTGATAACAGTGGCCGACCGTATCTGGCGCTGCTACGTATCAAGGGGTGCCCACACGCCACCATATTCACCCAAGATTCCACTACTAGCTACACCAGGAATAGATAAATTACAAGGTAGACCGGGCCTCACTTTATGGACCACGAAAGGTATACAACTGGTTGGCGACCTGTTCGCAGAAGGCCACTTTATCTCCTATGCAATGCTAGCAGGACATACACCTTAGGACTGGGCTGGTTCATCTTGCACGGGGCACTAAAGTGTCTAATACACAAAACATGGGGCTGCGGCAACTCAGAACCACCAACATCACCCACTCTACACGAATTATTGATGGGCGCCGGCACACAAAAAAGCATCTCCTGGATATATAACACACTATAGGCCTGTCCAGAAGAAGCACAATCACAAGCCAAGACCAGATGGGATAAGTCCTTACAAACACCCCTCACAGCGCAAGACTGGTCCATGGCCCTTGCAACCACATGAGAAATATCGCGCAATGCTCACTTCAGATACACCCAACTTAATTATTTACACCAGACATACTTAACCCCAACCGCATAAAATGCATGTTCCCACAAGCTACATCTGAATGCCCAAGGTGCGGAAACACAGAGGCAGACTTTTACCACATGACCTGGAACTGCCCACCGCTACTCCGAGTGTGGCATGATGCCACAAAACAGATCGCCACATGGTCAAGACTGCCACTGACCCCTACACCTGAATCCTGCATACTAGGAATAAGCCACAGGTGCAATAAAGACAAACAAAAACACAGATGCGCGGATCTAGCGTGTGTCACGCTTAAGCGGCTCATCGCAACACAATGGAAGTCACCTGGTGCCCCAGACATGCACAGATGGACCAAAGACCTGACACACAGGACTAATGCGGAGATACAAGTGCTACGCACACTCCGAGACATCGGGATTGAGGTCAAGGGCGCAGACATATGGGAAACTTTCCTAGATCAGTTACAGGAAAAAGACGATACACGTCTACCTTAGGCCACCGACAAAACACTAACACAAGAAGATAGGTGAACAAGACACCACGTCTGGGAAACCCTCCCCTTTCTACTTACCACCCCCTCCAAAGAGCAAAGACGAGACCACGTGAACCCCCCTGCTGCGTCCCCCGCACCCCTGCACGTCTTCCTTCTCACCTGACCTCCAAAAGCGAAACTCCAAGATTTCCCATAGAGCAACCCCCAATAGCATCAACCTCTCCTCTAATATCCCTTTATTCAAACCCCACCCATCCCTTTCCCCCTCTCTATTACATTTTTCTTTCTCTCCTATACGCAATTACGATAAGTGATGTTAACTATGGTATGCATAAAAACGAATAAAATATTATATTGTAAAGTAACAAGAAATGTAACTTTCAGGTGAAGTAACCTGCAACATATACTGACAAAATATTGAGATCACTGTAAAATAAGCAAAAACTTTAATAAACAGATTAAAAAAAAAAAATGTGTCTCCTGCAAAGCACATCACATCATGTAACATGCAGATGACAGATTTTATTTTAAGCAGATAGGTAAGTGGGTTACTGATTTAAACACAGAGGTCCTTATGTTACTTGCAGCTGCATTGTAATCCTTCTAATACATCACAGTGAACTATGAATGATGATATGTGACTTCTACGCCTTGTAACTGCTACTGTCTTGTGTAACATATCCTGTCCACTGATTTACAAATATATGTGATGTGTATGTGTGGTGTAAAGCACCCTGACATCCTCCATTGGGATGAGTAGCACTATAAACGAAAATCTAGGTATTTTTCTATTAATATGAATGTCTCGTAAGGGGTAGTAAGGGCTATATATAAATGCAATTTATTTTGTGTAAATACTGTAAAAGACCAACACATCTGACATTCTTACAGTGCATGCATATATGGTATAAAAGGACTGAACAAAGTCAAAAGCATGCCTCGCTTAAGTACGTGTGAATTGCTAACAAGGTGTGTACCTTTGTTTCCCCTCCACTGCATTTGCATCTACTTTGAGGCTCTAGGCCTCTTCCAGCCAGGAGACTCAAACAAAAGAAGGCCTGAAGACCCCTCAAATTCAGCCTTTGTCTGGAGTATGAAATAAGAAAGCCTTCCTTCATGCAAGCTGTTGTGGACCAAAAGCAGACAATGTGAAAGCACTGCTGAATGTGTCCCAGTGTTTGAAAATTGCACTGGATGAGTTCAGCATATTTTACGGTAGGGTCTGACTTCTGGACAGGTGGGATGGCATCCACCCTGAAAAACAAAGTGGGTGCACTTTGTCCATGCATGTGTACCCCTGACTTGTGCCCTGGGTCTGTTAGAATATCCTTAGATGAAGGGACGCTGTATTTTATAAGTGGGGATTATACTGGCACTATTGCATATTCCTAACCTGCCGAGAATAGTCAGATCCCATTTATTAATCTCTTGCCCTCTTGCATACTCTGGGTGGGTGCAAATGGGGCCATCACACCATGTGGCAGGGTGACGCACAGCCCCAATTTAGATTTGAATGAGACACAAGTGAGACAATATTTCACCACACATGTTCTTGAGGCATCACACTTATGCCCATATTTATACTTTTTAGCGCTGCATTTGCGTAATTTTTTTACGCAAAAGCAGTGCAAATTTACAAATTACAATGGTATTTTGTAAGTTTGCATCGCTTTTGCATAAAAAAGCGACGCAAATGTGGCGCTAAAAAAGTATAAACATGTGCTTTAGTTCTTAAGTCTGTGCTTGCGCCTGGGATAAAGCTTGGGTCTCTATCCTCAGTTACCACTTGATGGTTTCCTTGTCTCTCATAAATCTTACTCTTAAACTGTTGCTTGCTTAGGAGATGTGCTTTCTACCAGATGTGCTAGCGGAGCCTCCGGCAAGAATGCCGTCATGTTCCATTGACACTCTTCATTCACTTGACTTTGCCTTTTGCGTATAAGGTAATGGATTCTCCAAAGGTTTTTTAGCTATGATATGCTCATCAACACCATTTCAGCCCCTTTCATGCCTGGGACTATGGTGCCTTCACCTTGATAATTGGCCAAAGATCTCTCTCATATGGGGTTGAAGCCTCCATCCCATATGGCTTTCTCAAATTATGACCATGTCCCCCATTCACAGAGGGAGCCATGGCTCCTCGTCTTTGGGTGGTGCGATTGCTAGTGTCCCCACTCCTTCTCTAGTCTTTTTAACACAAGGGAAACATAGTAATTGCCAGGGTCCTGAGGCAATTGGTAGAACAAGGAACAGAGGTCCTTAGTTGTAGGAATAGGCAGTCAAATATGAGCAGTGAAATAACATTTTTAATCAATTAAACAATTAAAGCCACAAAAACGGTGCAGAAAGTGCCATTGCAGGAACACTATGCTTGGTGGTCCTCTCGAGGGTAGACTCCATTTGGTCAGCTCTGCTGTTTCATAGTTTGCGAAGCCTTCACTAGTACCAGCATGGCATCAGACTTCATTCCTGGCTCTTGGATTATGACGCTTATGAGCACTGATGATTTTCACCCTTGAATCATTTGGGCTTGTACTTCTTTGCGGGCGTCATCTTCAATGCCCGTGCTGGTAACCGATAGACATGCGTAACAACAGTCTATTGACTCCCATTCCATTTGGCATGCTTGATGTAGCTTGAATATTTTCAGTCAGGATTGGGTTGAAAGTCAAAGTGGGCATTTAGGGTTCATAATGTCACGCCATAGTCATCGTTCCCCTCAGTGTTGGGAAGGTTCTCAAACAGCTTGTATAATTCTTCTCCAGCGAAGTGCAGCAAGAGCAAGTGTTTCACCATCTCATCAGTTTCATGGGTGGTTTGGAAACGGTTATTCAATCACAGGAGCGGCTTACGTATTAAATAGGGGTGGGGTAGCGCACGTGGTTGGGCAGGTGGGGGGAATTAATAAAAAAAAAAAGTACCTGTATCGGCGCCGCCATCACCATCGCGCTGCTCCTCTCCTGCATCAGGCTGCAGGCACAGGCCCCCAGCCTGCTCTGCAGCCAATCCTGACACTACTCAGAGCAGGGTTAGGATTGGCTGGGCACGCCCAGACAGGGCGCTCCCAGGCAGACTGGGAGCCTGTGCCTGCTCCCTCCAGCCCAGCAACACAGTGCCGGGCTGGAGAGAGCCTACTGCGCATGTGTGTGTGGTCATCCTGAGACGGCTGGTCAAACATACATGCACAGTGAGAGGGAGTCCTGTGCACTCCCCCTCAGTGCTCGCCACAGCTTGCGGCCCGCCCCTTTTTCCAAAAAAACATAATAAACATAGTTTATTATGTTTTTTTGGGAAAAGGTTTGCAGCTGCTGCTGCTTCTGAAAGGGGGGTGGGGGACGTTGCTCCTCCGCCCTGCCAGAGGAGCCCTGCCTGTTTAATCTGGCAACCCATTTTCCTGGCTTCAGCAGTGGCAGGATCAGAGAGCTTGCTGAATGTAGCAATGTGGCTACGCCTGTTGTGATATGATGAACGTTTAGCCTTTGTTCAGGGGGGCCACTAGTGGAAGCGTTGTGCCGCCAGACTAATTTCCGGACCCCTCTGCTTCTCCTTGGGTCTCATGTGCCATTTTTGGGGCCTGGAGTGCTGAACTGGCGATGTCTCTCGCTCAGTTGGTTTGGCCTTGTCATTTGTGTCTTTGCCAAAATCACACAAGAAAGTACGGGGTTCACAGGGAGCTCTAGGCTGTGGAAAGTTTTCTAGTAGCTCTTAGACCATATTAGGTAAGTAGATGCTGGTGGATACTGAGGAGAGTCGAGGCTTGGAGGTGGAGGAGGGGAGGGAAAGTTTCCTTTACGAACTAGGTGGTCTCACACACTATATAGTGTCCTGCTTCATCATATGACCACCTAGCCCCAACCAGGGAGGACAATGCTACCTGGGCAGACTCAACCTCACTGTTAAAGGAACAGGAGGGAGTACGTAAATTATCACTGTTCTGGAAGAATGTGGGATCCAGCTAACCTAGGGTATACTTAAAAACACCATTGACTCTTAGATAGGCGAGCCTGTGAGTCCTTGCTCTCACAGAGGTGTCCCCTTTTTTGTTTTTAACCACACCAACAGTCTCCACTATTAAAGTGTACTTTCACATAGGTGACTGTTTAGGTGTTTTTAAGTATACCCTAGGTTAACTGGATTCCACATTCTTCCAGAACAGTGATAATTTACGCACTCTCTCCTGTTCCTTTAACAGTGAGGTTGAGTCCGCCCAGGTGGCATTGTCCTACCTGGGTGGGGCTAGGTGGTCATATGATGAAGCATGACACTATATAGTGTGTGACACCACCTAGTCTGTAAAGGAAACTTTCCCTCCCCTCCTTCACCTCCAAACCTCGACTCTCCTGAGTATCTACCAGCATCAACTTACCTAATATGGTCTAAGAGCTACTAGGAAACTTTCACAACTTAGAGCTCCCTGTGAACCCCGTACATTCTTGTGTGATTTTGGTCTTGTATTTAGGGAGATCGGTACGGTGTTGTTCCCTTTGGATATATATTTTGATATCCTCAACTCTCCCTTACTCTCCAGTTGTGTTATGATTTGCGTCTTTGCGCCTACCCTCGTGTTGACCTGAGTGCATCTGCTATGCATGCAGGTGAAATGCATACATCTTTCAGCTGCTCAGGTTGTGTATTAGCTTGATCGGTTGTCTTAGGCGATTTGTTTCTGAAGCAGCAATGTAGTTCTGCACTGGAGCTGCTTCAAGGGCTGTCGGAAGATCACACAGGCCCTTGCCTCATTGTGTAGTGATGGTGTGGCACTAGACGGGTCCTGCCATGAGCAGTACGAATCCATTTATTTATTCTTTTGATTATGACCAGTGCTTGAAATGGAAAAATTAAAGTGCAGGTACTCTGTTCCAGCGTACCTGCTTGTTTCCGAGAAGTGCCAGTACTCTCCAATTAAAAGTATTACGTTTTTCTTGAGATGTGCCGGTACTCTCCCTCTCAAAATAAAAAAGTGGCGGTACTCAGTACCGGACAGTACCGGCCCATTTAAAGCACTGATTATGACCCCCCTCTGGGTGCAGGCAATATACCTCCATCACTCCACAGTGGCTGGGTGGCACACTACGGATCTGTTGGTCATCCATTCCACGCGCTAAATTAAACGTGCCCCATTGTGCTTCCTCTCTGGATGAACCGAGTGGCTTTAGCATGCCTCTCTGCACCAAACTACAAACCAAGCACAGACAGGCTCGGGAGTGGGGGGAGGGGGATTGTAAAAGGGGGAACGTGCCTGCACGATGTCAGTTCTGGCACCAAATGTAGATTTTCCTAGTAATTTATGAAGGAAAGTCTTAATTGTATTAAAGACACGAGGCGAGTATTATGCTTTTAGTCTTTTCTTTATTTCAATAGCAGCTGCAGTCAAGAACAAAACTACTGATCCCATAAGGCCAACAGAAAACGGCCAATGAGGATCAAAGGGTTGTTTTTAAAAATGCACCAATCACTAACAATCTATGCTGATAATACCTATCTTGACTGGGAACAGCCCTCTTTTCTTGTGCGAGCTTAAACCTTAGAAAACAAAGGAACAATGAAACTACAAATACAAATAGCTAAGCCTAGTGCTAAAAGTTCTTGTAAAGTATAAATCAGTCTTTGTGCCAACTCCGGAAGGGCGTTTTGAGTGGACGGTTGGAAGATCGTGGAGGCAGAAGTGGCAAAGAACGAAGTAGCCGAAGAAACAAAAGCAGAAACCTTATGTAGCTGACTGTTGTCCCGCTGTAGAAGCTGAAAGGGAGGGAGTCAAAATAACAGAGTTAATTTTGAAGCGGCGGGATAATACTCGCCTCCGTGTCTTTAATAAAATTAAGACTTTCCTTCATAAATTACTAGGAAAATCTACATTTTATGGCAAGACCGGAGGCTCCTATTATGCTATTTTAAAGCGTATTAATCACATTGAAAGAGGCATGTTCAATCGGTTTACAATAGAAAACCTTAAAAACATTGTCATTGGACCGGTCAGCCGACCTGAGAATATCCTCCAAGCGGGAACCGGCCCAAAAAGCTTTGGACGCCATGGCCCCCCTAGCCGAATGAGCCCCAAAGGTGGAGACATCAATGCCAGCTAAAAACATAATCCAACGGACCCAACGAGCTAAGGTTGGAGAGGACACAGGTTTGAAAGGTTTCCTGAAAGATATCAGGAGCTGAGTAGAAGAGGAATTTCTCAGACCGGCTGTCTGTTGTTCATAAACTTTTAAACATTGACCTACGCAAAGTTTAGGGTGATCTGGAAAAAAGGGGTAGAAAACTGAAGAAAGGTTAGTTTTTGTACGTCTGAACACATTAAAAATAACACCAGAAGGAGTGAATTGACGAGCTGTAATTTCTAAAGCTTTAACATCAGATAAACATTTGAAAGATACTAGACATAAAAGCATGGTTAATTTAGCTGAGAGTTGCTTCAAGGATAACAAGGTATTATCCGGCCATGACACAAACAATTTTAATACACTATTAACATCCCATAATGAACTATATTTTGATTTTAGAGGATTCAAAAATGTTACTCCCTTTAAAAGGCGACATTTTAAGTGGTGCTCTCCAATCAATTTTCCATGGAAAAAAACGTGTGAAGAAGAAATAGCCGACCTATACAAATTGATGGTACGGTATGATTTGCCTTTGGAAGCTTCTGCTGCCAGAAAATTAATAATCATTGTTACATCTGCTGTAAAGGGATCAGCCTGTTTTCCCACACACCAGCTATGCCAGTGATCCCAAGCTGATCTATATGCGTTCCTTGTTCCTGGAGCTCTTGCCAAGTCCAAGAAATTTGAAGCTTCTGTCGAAAAAGAAGCGGTAGGCTGGGATGCCCTGAGATTTTCCAGGCTGAAAGAGTGAGAGCATTCTGAATAATTAGGTTGTGAAACAGACCTTGAGGATTGGTTAGAAGGTTTGGGATCGGAGGAAGCAAGAATGGAGGTTCTATCGATAGTTCTAGAAGAGATGGAAACCACACTTGGGAGTGCTAAAGGGGGACTATGAGTACCATTGAAGCCTGTTGGTGTCTGACATGAGCGAGAACCCTGGAAATTAAAATGAAGGGAGGAAAGGCGTAATTGACGGAAGTGGACCAATCCTGAGAAAAAGCATTGAATGCTAGAGCTAGTGGATCTGGATGCCAGCTGAAAAACTTCGTCCGTTGCGCGTTGAGACGCAAAGCAAAAATATCTATGTCTAATGGACCCCTTTTTTGGAGAATGTTGTTGAAGACCTGCACATTGAGCATACAGTCGCTGGAATCCTGAAAATGTCGAGAGTACCAGTCCGCTACAACGTTGAGGTTGCCCGGTAGGTACTCCGCTTGAACTGAGATTCTGTTTTGGAGGCAAAATTCCCAGAACCCTTTCGCCAATTCTGCTAAAGGCTTGTACTTTGTGCCCCCCAAGTGATTGATGTAGCGGACCGCAGAAATGTTGTCCATCCTGAGAAGAACCGAACAGGATACTTTGTCCCTTGCAAGGCTTCTGATTGCAAAGGAGCCGGCAAGCATCTCTAAACAATTTATGTGCAGTTTTGACTCCTCTCGAGACCATAAGCCTCCAGTCGAGATCGTACCACAACGGGCTCCCCAGCCCAGAAGAATTGCATCTGATTCTAATGCAAGATCTGGGGCTGATGCGAAGATAGACCTGCTGTTCCAGGCGTCTAAATGGTCTATCCACCATTGAAGTTCCGCTCGAGAGTTCTGATCTAGTGCTATGGAATCTAAATAGGCCAACCCTCTCTGAAGGTGGTGTATTTTTATTCGTTGTAGGGCTCGATAATGGAGAGGACCTGGGAAAATAGCTTGAATTGAGGAAGAGAGAAGTCCTACGACTCTTGCTAATGATCGGAGCGAAAGTCGAGAGTTGCGAAGGATGAGAAGAATTTCTGACTTGATAGATTTTATCTTTGAGGAGGGAAGAAGAAGAGAAGCTGAAACGGAATCCACGAGGAAACCTAGAAATTCGATCTTTTGGATCGGCTCTAAGGAAGATTTCTTGTAGTTTATGATAAATCCTAGGTCTGAAAGAAGCGTGCAAAAAAGACGCACCTGAGCAAGAACGTGAGGAACGGTTCTGATTCATGATGAGAATATCGTCCAGATAGATAATTAATCTGACGCCTCGAGCCCTGAGAAAGGCTGCTACTGGTCTCATTAGCTTTGTGAAACACCACGGAGCGGAAGAGATACCGAAAGGGAGAGAAGTAAAACGGAAAGTCTGACCAGCCCATCGGAATTGAAGGAATTTTTGGGAGTCGGGGTGTATGGGCACGGTTAGGTATGCGTCTTTTAGATCTAGCCTTACCATCCAATCTCCTTGGAGAAGGGTATCCCTGAGATGTAGGATGGTTTCCATTTTGAAATGTCGATAGAGAACAAACTGATTGAATTGCCTTAGGTTGATAACCGGTCGCATCTTCTTGTTCTTCTTCTGAACCAGAAAAACTGAACTGGAAACCCTGAAGGATCTAGGGAACAAGGGATTATCGCCTGTTTCTGAAGCAGAGCTTGAATTTCTAAGGAGATTAGGTTTATCACTTGGAGAGAAAAATAAGGGGGAGGAGGAAAAACAGTTCGAAAAGGCTCTGAAAATAGTTCTATAACATATCCCTGAACGGTATTTAACACCCAAAGATGTGATGTAAGTTCTTTCCATTTTGACAGGCATGTTGAAATACGACCCCCCAAAGCCTGAGAAACAATTGTTTGACTTACCGGCTTGTGAGGAGAACCTGGAGTTCCGGTTCCCTTTGTTCCTGAAACCCCTGTTCCTCTGGGGATAGAATTGTGGCCTGTATTCTTGAGATGTTGTGTTGCCGTAGTAGCCTCGGGAACCTTGGTTGGCATATGAACGGCCGGCAAAGCGGTTCCTGCCTCTGCCGGCCCTGGCAAAAACACGTGCCAAAAACATATTTTTAAAGATTGTTGCGCTTTATCAAGGGACGAAAAAGTTGCCGTATATTTACTCAACTCCTTGATGAAGGAGTCACCAAAAAGCATGCCTTCTGCTTTGACCCCGGGGTCTGTTCCTGCCAGATTGACTAACTTCGGGTCAAGTTTAAGAAGGAGGCCCTTCCTACGTACATGTGTGATGGAAGAGTTGGCATTTCCAAGTAAGCAAATGGCCCGTTGGGCCCACAAGGAGAGTTCCGCTGGGTCGACTGAAGCCTGTTCTAATCTAGCAGTTTCTGCCAAGTCGAAAATCCGTGTTAATGGACCCACCACGTCTAACAGCTTGTCTTGACAAGAAGACCACGCTTTATCAACTCCCTTGCGGGGGTCCTTGCCATTTTTAGTAAAAAATGTGATCAAAGAATTGTCAATAGATGGAGTGGTGGTAATTTTTTAAGAAAGGGCGGGATGAGGACATTCCGATCTGAGCCTCGCCCGCACCTGTTTATCGAGTGGAGTACGCAATCTGGCCGCAACATACTCCGCCACATGGTACGTAGGAAACCATTCCGTCAAGTTAGGGTGTTGTATGTTAGAAGGATCGAACATAGGCAGTCCTTCAGCATCTAGACTAGTGCAAGAGCCCGCAAAATCTTGTGACCCAATTTTGGCTTTTTTGGGAGGAGGAGGGGAGAAGACATCTCCAACGTCCTTGTCGGAAGTATCCGAATCCGAATCAGGGTCTTGGACTTTGTCATCGGTGTCTAAAATTTTTGATATACAAATTGCCGAAGTAACATGTTTAGTTTTAACCATGCATTTTTTAGGTGTTTTATTCAATAACCCCTCCTTTAATGGAGGCCTTTGAGGAACCGCGTCCTCTGCCACATGTGAACTTTTGTCACTTGTCTTTAGCGTCGCTTTAATGTTTTTAGAAGAATTATGATGCTTTCTGCCTTCCACCGCAGATTGGGCCAGCATGGTTTTTGACACCAGAGAGACTACTGAATTTTCAACATTTTTTGATAACTTTTGCCATGACACGGCCATAGCCTGTTCAACTGAGGACTGAATAAAGTAATTCAGATTTTCTTTGAGGACGTCTTCCTCCTCCTCCTGAGACAGCATTGGTTGGCTAGAGCTGTCCATGGAATTAACAAAATATGCTGAGCAGGAAACTAGACTAATTGCCCAAGAAAGGGTTAAAAAATATTTTCTCCCAAGTGAAAATTAAAGAAAAACCCGTTTCTGGGCGGAACAGACAGATGCCAAAATAATATCCACCGAAAACCACCACTCGACTTGGAGTCCGGTGCTGGCAGAAAAATAGAAACCAATGAGCCCAGGCAGTGAACCCTGACAGCAACGTTTACCCTGGAGCTGCTGACAGCTGAAGCGCCACGGGTATTTAACACCGCGTTGATTGTGTTTCACTATAAAATCTCTGAAGCGTGACAGGGATAAACAACAAAGCAGCCGCCAGAAAAGGAGCGCAGCGGAGGAAATGCCAAACGCTGCCGACGCGCTCAGAGAAGCATTCAAGCAGAGAAAATCTTTCTCCTCAGCGAGGGTCTGAGATAATGGCGCGCGCTGAGGGAAAGCAAATATTTCTAACGAACGCAGCGCGCTAGGAAGCATACACTGCGGCTACAAGCCGACTAGGGCATCTAAAGAAAGCAAGAAAACATGAAATAGAGAAACTTAACACTTTCCAACACTACATTTAAGTAAAAAAAGACATATAAGCATACTGTAACAAGTGCATGTAAGGAGTAGCTGTACTTATCTTGACTGCGAGCAGCAAGAAAAGAGGGCTGTTCCCAGTCAAGATAGGTATTATCAGCATAGATTGTTAGTGATTGTTGCATTTTTAAAAACTACCCTTTGATCCTCATTGGCCGTTTTCTGTTGGCCTTATGGGATCAGTAGTTTTGTTCTTGACTGCAGCTGCTATTGAAATAAAGAAAAGACTAAAAGCATAATAGGAGCCTCCGGTCTTGCCATAAAATTACAGAGTGGATTGTTATTTTTGGGACTAGGAGATTTACTCTGTTCCTGCTTTCTAGGCCTGCAAGAGGCCTCTTCATTGGCGACGATGGCAGATTGCACACAAAGCAGTACAACCCGCTGTTCACCACAAGTGCCGCCACTTGTGCCACATTCAAAGGTGATTGTGCAGTTATGGGAAAACCCAGGACGCCTGCCTAACGCCCCGGGCACCTGAGCAAAAAACCTACTCATACAGTGGAACTCAGTAAGAATTGCTCTACTCAGGGGAAGAGCGTCAAACTATGACTGGAGCCAAAGAAAGACCGTGGTGGGAGCAACAGCATCACACAAAGGAGGCCCTCGCACCTGGCACATGGGCACAAGATGCGAAAATCTCGGATAGCTGTTCAGCCCCTCATTACAATTACTGCAAAAGAGAAGATACCATTGTGGGAGAGAGCGAGATTAGCATATGAAAATTAGATAATAGCATGGAACCTTGAGGCAGCAGAATGGACACATCATGTCCAACTGGTGTAAAAATGACCGTGAAGATTCCAAAAGGAAGAAGAAGAGGAAAACTATCTTCTCACTCGTACACGTGCCACCGACAGCACACCGCTCTTGGGCAACAGTGAAGCACTCACTGTCCACGCACAGGGTTTTCATCTCAATCGAACAATGGCAGATGATGATTAAATGTGCACGAGGTACAGAGGCCAGGCGGTTGATTATTTGAAATATTTAGGGCCAGGGAAGTCCTCTATCCTCCAAAGCAATTAAACTCTGTCAGTCGTCTTGTCATCCTCTGTCGGCATTTTTCCATTTTCTGTTAGCAGCCCCACCCTTCCTAAAGTTGGTGTATCTGCCCATTAACCACCTTATTTACAAATATCCGCTGCTGAGGAGTGACAAGTGAGCAATTGTGACCAAGGATGGCAATGGTAAACGTGAACAAGTGCGGCAATCGTCTGTCAAAATTTGACATGATAATTCTCCATGCACACCTGCAGAACATCAACCAATTGCGAACACCCGATGCCTCCCTCTATAAAGCAAGTCAAATCATCAAAGTAAACCATTTACCCCTCACACTGAGGATCCTTGTTTTACGTCTTAGCAACCTGGGCCATGGCATCCAGGAGAGCACCTCACTTCTAAGAATGAGATACATGTGATGAATTAAATTGTGAGGATACGGCCACAGTTGTTTGGGTCACATGGGCAAACAACTGCCATGAGTCAGCGTAGGGAAGTGTGGGCCAGAACTGTAAAGAAGTTGAATCCAATGTGTGGTACTCACAGGACGACATCTGCAAGAGGTAGAACGTCTTGCAGGAGAGAGGCCATATCATCTGTGCCCGGTCTGCCAACATGCAGTGGGGGAAGTGGTGGGTCTACCAGGCCCCTCAACCACATCATATCTTTGGAAGTGAAAACTTTGAAGAGCCTGCTCGTTGAAGCAATTGTGGGAATTTAAGGCAGGGTGGACAGTGGTAAGCACTGTACAAATATGTCTCAGTAATGATGTGCCACTACTTCTATGAGCACCCTCCCACATACTGCCCAAACACTTGTTATGTAGGCAACAACATGTCCCTCACATGCAGTCACTTTGATCAACAGTGCATAGTAGTCCAAGGGTAGTACTCCATCACATCTCTGGCACCATCTTCCAAAATATCACATTAATAAATCATGTCCTGTATTACCTCCACTTAGCCAGGTGGCACAAAAGGACTTTTAGATGAGTAATTACATTCTTTAAGAACAGCAGCAGTGGCATTTGGTGAACTCTATGCCTCATGAAACAGCAGACCATGGTGGGGGTAGGTTATGCTTGGACAAATATTTGGAGTGATCTTACTGCAGGAATATCTACATTCTCATATGTCAGCGAAAATGGTCCATGAACATTGCCTTGCGAGTGAAACATTTATAGCGAAGGAGATCATTTAACAATGATGCCAAGTAGTCCCCAACACCACTTCCACAGCTGTAAATTTAAGAATGCCTTACATCTAACTGGAACATCACAAGCATCAAAGGCTTGTTATACAGTTTGCCACATGCATACATAGCCACCTACAAATTAGTCCCTTGTTAATGTCAAAGACAGATCACGGGCAAGACATGACATGCACCATTCTAGAAGTATCTCTTTTTATGTTTTTTAATTATTTAACTTTTTCCTGTCCGTTGTTACAAACAGTTCAGTTGCATCATACACGTACAATATTTTGGACAACATTCATAACCAGCTCAGTGAATATGTAATCTTATCTCAACAACTTTCCATGCTTAACCTGTCAAAAACTATATTTAAACTCTCATGGGTGGTGAATCAATGCTGTTCTTCCACAAAGGTGTCCTTTTTGTTGTGTCAGGTTGTACCCTTGATATGTCAGCGGTCTGTGTAGATGGGTTCGGTCTGTGAGTTAGACTGCGGTTCTATCTCTGATTTAGGCAGGTTCACCAGTTATTGTATCCCTCCTGTTAGGAAAGGCTTTGATTCTGCCTTCTGTGTCTCTCTAGATTACATTTAGGGCAGTTTGTCTTTGTTCATACGATTTGCAAAAGACTGCACTGTTGCCTCCCACACTACAGTATTAGCCAAGCTACCTTTCCCTTATTTATTTCTGATCTTAACATCTCCTTCTCTAGCTCAGTGTAGTATGTTACTTGTCCCACCCAGTTTCGGAATCCAGAGTTCACTGATGACTTCTGTGCCCTTGCTAGATATTGGTTGGTTCTAAAAATGGCTATGTCTAAGAATGTGTTGCCCAGCTTCATTTTTCAGGTGTAGAGGGTCAGGATCATCAAGCAAACCATATGATACAGTGTGCTTCTCTCAGTCTGAACCTGTGTCTTGGGATATATCTTAGACAGTTGCTTTGGGATCAAATGAGTTCTATGCAAAAACATAAACTCTTGCACTTTGAGCCACACATTCTCAGTAAATTTGAAGAGCCTCTTCTAGGGCTAGTCACTCTCAATTCCATCCCCATGTTACTGAATCATTTTTGTCTTAGGTTTAATAAGTTGCACTTTGTTTCACTGAGGAGTGGCTTGTAAAGTTCTGATGTTGCTTTTCCCCAAGACCAAACAATAACTGTAACATTTTATGCAAGGGCATTTCAACGGTTACAGCCCTTTTCCATATTGAGGATGAGGCACCAACCAATCCAACGTAATGTAAGAAGTGTCCTGCAAACACTCCTTGATCTTGCATCAATTGCTGGAAAGTTTTAACCATGCCTGAATTGTATAGGTCCCAAATATCAGTATACCATGAGAGATTTAATTTAATGAGGTTTTTGTCCCACTTACTGGTCAACTTGTCAAATGGTGTTCTGGGTGCATATGCAACTTAAAAGGATTTCCTACATAAACACGGCTGTCAACAGACCATAGATACCTTGCAGGGGCGTAGCTTGGTCAGTTAGATCTGGGGGGAGGGGAGGGTGTGAGCTTCAGATTTTCCGACAATCAGGCTGGCATATCTTGTTAAAATACATTACACGACAAGCAGGGGGCATGGGAGGGGACCAAGGGGCAGTGGAACGTTTTGAGGATTGTGGATTGGTAGAGGTACTCAGAGAGGAAAAGCATGATATTTTGAAAAAGTACCAATATTTTTGACAACTTTAAAACCTGGGAGGGAGTCTGTGTGTGTGCATTTTTGTCTGAATGTATGAAAAAATTCCTGGTGAAATTTGGCAGACATCTCACCATTCTCAACTGAAAGCATCTGTAGCCAACTATTTATTACAGAATTAATTTATTAGGTGGGTGTAGCACCTCCCCCTGAAGCTATGCCCCTGATACCTTGAGTAGTCATGGTAACCCCCTGTGTTAATTTAAGAGTCAACAACAAATTAATCACCATGTTCAATGGGAACTCAGCCTCCACAAATCTCGCCTCCTCTGTGAATGATACTGCAAACCACCTAGCCACCCACTGTAGCTGAGCTGAAATATAATAAATCTTGTAATGAATGACCCCCAGGTGTCTTTCTGATATGGGTAGTCTAAGCATACAAAGTACTAACTATGTTGGTCACTACAAGGTGTCAGTAAGAAAAGGCCCCTTTTTTGTATGGGCACCACTGATTTTGCTGAGTGATATTGCTGGTTTTTAGAATTGTCACGGAGGGGCACTGCTGACCAGTGCACAGTGTATGTGCACTGACCCCTAAACATATAAAATTGTCTAATCTGTGATTCACATATTCAGATCTTATAAGGCAATACTATATGGTGCAGAAAAATACCCACGGCATGGAACAGCTGCACAAAATGTGCCATCTATTAGTATGACTAATGAGAACATGGCTTCAAGCCTACCATTTTAATCTGATTGCTGCAGTTTAAACCTTAATCATTTTGACAGAGGCTAAACCTTCATTTTAAATATTAATGTCACCCCTAAATAGGTCTTGTAAATTGAATGTTCCCATGTCTCTAAAGTGACAAGACCCCATAAGCGATTTTTACTGTGGTTGGCTCTGCCTGTCCTACAAAGAAAACTATAGCGAATATTAAAATATTAATTCTGCTATCTCATATTTGGGACAATCTAGAGGAATGATTGATTCAGTATTTCTTATTAAATCTAATGATGAAGTAGATTTTTATTGAATTTTTATGAAAAGTAACTTTTGGAAAGTTACCTTTTCCATACCTAAAGTCCCCGGAAGCAAATTTGCATTAGCCTCAGGCATTTGCCTGCCAGTGCTTGATGTTAATGAGGTGTGAAAACTGGTCCCAGAGCAAAGATAATGGATTAGGCATGGTGACAGGATTAGCTTAGGGTAGAGAGTGTGATACATATCAGCTAAAGAAGGGCAGCTAGGGAGGTTCCATGAACCTCACTAGCCTGAAGGGGACAGAGGTGACACCTCCTCATTCTTGTTTAGTGTAAGGGGAGACCTGAGGAAGGTGGAGTCTGTCCTTTATACTCAAGGTAGCCAGTTGGACACCAGCCCAGTGGAAGTGGGAACTCTTCCCCAAACCAGTGTAGTATAGTTTAGGAGGAAGGGACTGCTCATTTTCATAAACATGCACTTGCCTGTCACACAAGATTCCTGAAAATGAAGAAGGCCTGTCTCACCTTGAATTCCCCCCTAGAATTGTGCATTCTGGGCACATTTGCAGTAACACATTAATGATCTGCTGTACAAATGAGTAGGGTTGCCCTGGGAACATTTTCCCCATTGGTTTAGCCGTGTCTAGGAGCCACCCCCACCTGCTGGCTTCTGAGCTGCACAGAAATGGGTCTCACCCTCTCCTCCTCAGAACACTTTCTGGACCTGTGGAAAAACAGAAGGAGGACTGCACCTGCCGTTTGAATCCTGTGATGACCTGATGGGCGGGCCTGCACCCACTCACACCCAGGACAAAGATGTTGACTCAAAGAGTCAGTTGGCTGACCACCTATGTGGCTACAGAGACACAACAGGCTGCAAAAGGAGTTTTTTTCAAAGTACCTGCCTGACAGTTGCAACTGGACCTGGTTTGGACCCTGCTGGTGCCCTCTTCCAGAGTGGGTTCTGACCAGGACAATCTTGCTTGGCAAATCCAACACATGCTCCATTATTGTTGGCCTGAAATAGCACCTTGTCCTGGTCACAGGTGAACAGTACCTTCGATTGGAGCTTTCATTTACTTTTTCTTGGCTCTTTTTCTCTTAAATCTCTTAAAATTCATATTTCTTTCATATTTCTGGTTCCTCTTATTCGATGTTTGCTGTTTTGGTGTCATTTTGTCTATTTTCATAAATAAGAGTGAGATTTATGCTGTGCTGTGTTTTAGCTGTTTAACTGTTTTGGTACTTCTGAATGCTTTACACATTTTTTAAAGGTTGAGATTGTGCAATAGGTATCAGGAGGTTGCACTCAGCTTTAAATTATTCAGTGTCTTGCAGTGCCTAATTCTCAAGTACCCTGTGAACAATACTGGCATATTGGAAAAGCTATACAAGAGTTAGGGCAGTATTACCATCTTTTACAGCACTATGGTATTGATGATCGTGATAAATCATTTCTTCCAGAATGTTATATTGCCCTTAAGGGCTCTTACTGTCCTTCCACCATTTCCTTCTATTATATCTATATTGTTGAGATACACCTGTATCCCTAGATAATGAAATGCTTGCTCTCCCAACGAAGCCTGTGTTCCATCATAAGTGGGTGCATCACTTCCTATGTGGATCTAATGAGGAATGGACAAGGTTTGGGCCAGCCAACCTGTATCCGTGACATTTCCCTGAATTTTTCATTTTCTTCTGTTATGCAGTTGAGTCCACTGGTAGCAAGCCTAAGATATAACAATGTGTGGTCCAGGTAAAGAGTTGTGGCCCTTACCATTCCTAATATTTTTTTTATAACAACATTTTTATTAGTTTTGACCCACCACATAAAGTACATTTACAAATGCATTTCACTATCACATTGTAACTTGCTACAAACAAGTCACATTTTCAGTCTATGATATGATCCCCGCCCCCCTCATATCTTGCTGTATTTCAATGGGCATCTGCGGCAGTGTAAACAGACTTTTCAAGTTGAGTGCACCAATCCAGTCCCGCCTTCCATTCTGCCAGAAATGGGGCACTAGGGGAACTCAACTGCCAAACGATGTCTCTTTTAGCCACCAACGTGGTGACACCCATGAACGTGCGGTCAGCCTGAAAGCCTCCCAATTCATCTACCATCCCCAGCACAGTCACCCTAGGAGTCACATCAAGATCTCTCTCCAGGACCTCAGAGAGCCTGCTGTGCACTTGTTGCCCATAAGCGGAAATAACAAGACAAGCCCAGACAAGATGGTCAAAATGGGTTAGTGCATCTGAGCAGTGGAAGCAGGCCGGGTGGCAGAGCTTACAAGCCTGATGTAAGTGTGTTGGGGTAAGGTAAGTTGTGTACAAATAGTTCAGTTGGATCAATCTAAGGTGAGTGGAGGTAGCCGGCGTGGTGGGGCCATTTGGACTTCCCTCCAATCTATCTCATCAAGTTTGCCAACCCATCCCTCCCACTGGATTCGGAGTTTGTCAAAGTCATGTGGGGCATTTGCAGTGAGTGAACGGAAAACCTGGGAGATTTCGCCCTTACCTATATTGCCCATCAGCAGCGAGGCCTCCAAGGGGCTAAACTCTGGTATCTCTGTGTCTGGAGGTATCTGAGCCAGAAGTAGCTGCAAGTATTTATGGAATTGGGTCCGGTAGAGCTCAAAGTGGCCTTTTAGTTCTTGGAAAGGCAAGATGTGTTTCCCAGCCCAGACATTCCCAAGGACCATGACACTAATTGTATCCCATTTGTGGAATCCCTTTAGGCCAGCTGTGTAATGAAGCCAGCGACCCCTCCACAGGGGAGTCATCCCTGTCAATGTAGTGTTCCAGCCTATGAATCGTGGAGCTGAGCTCCAACAAAGGAAACCACACGAGTGATGGGAGGTAGAGTGCGAGGTAAGGGAGTGCCATGTAGCAGGTCCAGGATGCGATCAAAGCTTAACGAGCAGAGTTCCCCATGTCACCCCACCTGCCGCAGAACCAATCATTAATCACAATCAGTTGGTAGGCCAGGTAGTAACACCACATAATCACCAACCCCAGGCTGCCATCATAGGGGGCCTGTTGGCCGTTTTGAAACGTTATTCGGGAGCAACCACTGACCAGAGAAATGAGCAGAGGGTGGAATTAAGGGCACAAAACAATCTCAGAGGCATCAGGAGTGGGAAATGTTTAAATGCGTAGAGGACGTGGAGGAGAACCATCATTTTGAAGAGGGCAATGTGACCTATCACGTGCAGGAGGAGCCGTGAACATTTCTGCATGTCGCTCTTCATTTTGGACACTACCGATGACAAATTAAGGTGTCTCATGAGTTCAAGGAGTAGAGGGACATGGAATCCCAAATATTTAAAGGAACGCCTTTGCACAGGAATGTCCAACCGCCAGAGATTATCGTCCCCATTGGCTTCATTCGGGACCAGCAGAGATTGGCCAGGAGCTCAATTGCAAGGTCACAGAGCACTGAAGACAGCTCTGGTGTGCACCTCACCGGATAGGGAAGCGATCGGACAAAGAGCCATTAATCCTAGCTTAAGTTTAGGGTTGTGAGTAAAGGGATCCAATGAGGCATCTCATATATCTTCCTAAACTGGTATGTTTGAGTATAGCCTCAAGATAGGACCAACTCACTGTGTCAAACGCATTCTCAAACTCCAAGAGAAGCAACACCTACAGAGGCGGGAGGGGGTAAATGTGCCCAGCCTGTAGATTGCCACTTGGACCTTTCGGATACAGTATCTGCTACTGCACCCAGGCATAAAGGCACATTATTCTTGATGAATCAAATAAGGTAGAGCAGCTTGTAGCCAGTTGGCTAGGATTTTAGCGTAAGACTTGATTTCGGTGTTGAACAATGAGATCGGCATATACAAGGAGCATTTCTCAGGAGGGTGTCCAGGCTTGGGAATGACTACTATCGAGGCGAGATGTAATCCGTGAGTGAATGCACTCTGTTTGGCCACTTCTGCATAAAGTTTAAACAAGAAGGGAAGCAGTTCAGTGTGAAACCATTGTTAATGCTCAAAGAGGAAGCCGTCAAGCCCTTGGTGTTTTGCCAGGTGGTATGTCAGAAAGGGCACCACCCCAGTGATAGGTTAGTCTAATTCACAGATGAGGAAGGGTGGGATAGCAGGAAGCAGTATATCACGCCATAGAGGATGTTTGATCTCTGGGGAGGGCGCAAACGTCGGGCATAAAGATAGAAGGTCACAAAGGTACGTAGAATGTCTGGGGTCCAAGAGAGATGCGAGCCTTCTGCATCCGTAAGCTGCAGAATAATGCGTGGGTGGCAAGCCAATAAAGGAGCATACCAGATTTATCGCCTGCTGATAGAAGTTTCTCATTCTTCCCCGCCATCATTGGAAGGTGTGGTTGATGGCAAGATGGCATATTTGGTCCGTGGCCCCTGAAAGACGACACACAGAACCAGGGCCATGGAAGCTCGGATGTTGATGTTCTAGATCAAGAACTCAAGTCTCCAGGGCTATGATCTCTGCTGCTTTCTCTCATTCACCTCTGCACACAAGCCCCTTCACTACACTGCGAACTAACCTCTGACTTCCCAGAGGGTGGCCGCTGATCTGGCCGAGTCCTGATTGGTCTCAAAATACCTGTGTATCTCCAAGGTAAGAGAGGACACAAACTGAGGGTCTGTGAGGTACCAGGCATTAAGACACTTTATTGGTCTCTGGGTCAAATCTGCAATACCAAAAGTCAGGGTAAGAGGAGTATGATCTGACATTCCGTGTGGAAGAACTGCCATGCATTGCACTTGGCACACATCAGTGCCTGCCATTATGAAGAGGTAAATACAAGAATCAGTATTGTGAACGGCTGAGGTGTGAGTATAGGCCAGGTCCTGACGGTGCCAGACTCTCCATATGTCTCAGAGACTCAATGCATCCATCCAGTTGATAAGTTGACAGGCACGAGAGACTCGCCCCTGGGTATGGGGATCGCAGTCATCCAGATCAGGTTTAGGCACTGCATTAAAGTGGCTGCAGAGGATGGTGATATCCATGGGTAATCTTGCAAGCAAAGCAGTTAGGGAGGACCACCCCACATGGAAAACTTTATTGTTTCAGTGTCAATGAAAAAAGGGTCAACAGATGAGTCTCCTCAAGCATGAGGACCTCTGGTTGAAAGCCTTTGGCAAAACATAGGACTGCAGTACATTTAGGGGGTCATTCTGACCCTGGCGGCCATGGACCGCCAGGGCCAACGACCGCGGAAGCACCGCCAACAGGCTGGCGGTGCTTCCGGGGGCATTCTGACCGCGGCAGTAAAGCCGCGGTCAGAAAAGGGAAGCCGGCGGTTTCCCGCCGGCTTCCCGCTGCCCCAGGGAATCCTCCACGGCGGCGCTGCAAGCAGCGCCGCCATGGGGATTCCGACCCCCTTCCCGCCATCCTGTTTCTGGCGGTTTTCACCGCCAGAAACAGGATGGCGGGAACGGGTGTCGAGGGGGCCCTTGGGGCCCCTGCAGTGCCCATGCCACTGGCATGGGCACTGCAGGGGCCCCCTAACAGGGCCCCATTAAGATTTTCAGTGTCTGCTTGGCAGACACTGAAAATCGCTACGGGTGCAACTGCACCCGTCGCACACCAGCAACACCGCCGGCTCCATTCGGACCCGGCATCCTCGTTGCTGGGGCTTTCCCGCTGGGCGGGCGGGCGGCCTTTTGGCGGTCGCCCGCCAGCCCAGCGGGAAAGTCAGAATGACCGCTGCGGTCTTTTGACCGCGGTACGGTCTTCTGGCGGTTCCCGCCAGGCGGGCGGCTTCCGTGGTCCAGGAGCCCGTTCACCTTCCAAGAAATCAGCTTGAAAGAGGGCATGGTGAGCTAAGGTGTGCATATGAGAGGGCCTGAAGAAGGGCCCAGGTTAAAGCATGCACACACATTTGTGAGGGAGGGGGAGGTGCAGGACTGATAAGGTCACATGCAAAGCAAAATGCACTTGTGAAGAAAAATGATGGTATTTGAAACAGAAACCGGTAAAACTCCTCAAAGATTAAACCAATCCTCAAATTCCCCCCAACTCCCCCACCCCATACTGCCACCCCTGAAGCACCTGTTGCCCTTACTGCACCTGAACAGAGGCAAAACAAATAACACTGAGGAAAATAAAAGGCAAAGAGGGGAGCATATAGTGAGAGCAGAAATTCCTCAGAGCCCCCTCAGGAAGACACTGTACCAGAGTAAGCCATAGGCAAAGCAATGTACAGTCCTTAGCATTGCATTAGGCAGATCCGGCCACTGTGAGAGTATCATCTGTTCGTATAGTAACAGGGCCAGGTAAGCATGATCACAGAAAAGGCAGTTTGAGCAAACGGCATTTCCCCATTGCCAGGTCAGTGATAGATTTTTAAAAAAATCAGGTACCGTGATCAGCTACCATAATCAGCTCTTCCAAATCTACTGTCTGATGGGGCAGCAGTGAGGTCAGGTTAGCCCCCTCGCGATATACAGGAGAAGTCTCAGATGTAAATTTTTCTTCTTTTTATATATAGTTCTGAATAATACAGGAGAAGTATCGTATGAATCCCCGTCTGGGTATTTACTTCATGCACTATTGTAAGGAAATGCCTGTATGGTCTCCCTCAAGTTCTTTGACTAATTCTGCTGGTTTTTTGACTCTGAGAGTGCACTGAAGCCTGCTAACCAGACCTCAGTGCCAATGCCCTGACCCCAAAATGTGTATGTTACATTAACTATACTTAACTGGCATATGCTAAAGGGCCTGTAATTTAGAGAGCCCCCTCAGGGATTGCAGCACTAGTTGTGCCACCCTGTGGTGGACAAGAGTAAAATGAGTCTCCCAGTCTGCCACTGCAGACTGGAAAGGCAGTTTTTAATTGCTAGTCCAACTTTGCCATGTAAAAACCATGGCAAAGCCCACTGCCCCCCCTAAAACATGTGTAAGTCACCCCTATGGAAGGCCTACTGAGCTTTAATGCATGGTGCAGCATATTTTATGGGCAGAACACATGTTTTACGTATTCTGACAGTAAAAACCACAAATCTGTTGTTTTTACTCATTGGGCTGTTGTTTTCTCCCAATAGGCCAGTCACAGCTCCCCAGCTGCTCCACGGCCCTCTTGCCTGCCACTGACATCTCCACCAGCATTCCTGAGCCTGATTGCGACAGCTCCTCCCACATTCCAGAGCCTGATTGCGACAGCTCTGCCAGCATTCCTGAGCCTGATTGTGACCGCTCTGCCCGCATTCCTGAGCCTGATTGCGACAGCTCTGCCCGCATTCCTAAGTCTGATTGCATCTGCTGATGCCCATGCCAATGCCTCCTTTGTGCCACTGCCTCTTCTACCCTCCTGCCTTCCCGCATCCTACCGTGGCCCCTCCCACCTCCCAAGATATGTAATGGATATAATGGAGGCCGCAGTGGGCATGCCGCCGGTGCACCGAAGGCACACCAAAGGGCAAGCCCATCTGCATTTATCCACACCTGGACAGCGCCAAGCACCAAGATCCCTGGTCCTCCCACCCCACACCAATACACCACGGAGCTCAAGGCCTTGAACATCTGACACCCCATCAATAGCTCCTTCACAGCTTCCCACGCTCAACCAAAGGACCCTTCACCTGCCTACACTACCATTTCTCCTGCAACGTGGGCCCACTTCGGCACACTAGCGCCCTCACTGCACCCACACAGAAAACTATGAACAACCAAGCACGGCTCCAGTGCATCCTGCTAAATGCCAGCTCCTTATGCAAACATGCCACAGAAATCTGTGACACCATCAGATCCCACGACCCAGACTTCACCTGCATCACCGAAACATGGCTAACACCCTCCTCAAACCCCAACTACACCATGGCCACCCCTGATGGCTGCAAGATGAAACACCAAGACGGTACTGACAAACATGGCGGGGGCATCGCCATCATCTTCAAGGAAACTATCCAATGCACCATCACCAAAGACGACCCATTGCCCTTTATTGAGCACCTCAACTTTCAACTCCAGACTGATGCCAACACCACGATGCGAGGCACCTTCGCATACAGACCCAGCCTTCTGCGATGCCATTGCCAACCTCATTGCCCCCCTTGCCATCAACTCCCTCTACTACGTCCAACTCGGTGATCTCAATTTCTACCTTAACAATTCCAATGACACCAGTTCCACTTCCCTCATAGAGAACCTCAGCAGCATCGGCCTCACCCAACTGGTCACACGCACAAAGACAGCCCCACACTGAACGCCATCTTCACTTCTAGCGATAGAATCAATTTCACTCATGTGACTGAACTCACCTTGATTGATCACGTCTACCATCTCCAATTCCGAGCACACCACCTCTAAACACCTCAGCACCCCCACCGAAGCTGGGGCAAGGTAACCGAAACCCTATGAGCACAGGTCCTAAGCACCGCACATCACAAGCCCATGGCAGACCTCGACCTCAACCAGGACCTCCAAAACTTCACCATCTGGATCACCAAATCTGCCGGCAGAGTCGCCCCGCTGAAACCATCTAAAACCAACACCACCAAGCCAGCAAGATGGTACACGCTGGAGCTCAGAACCTCCAAACGTGACTGCCACTGGCTCCAAAAACTATGGGTCCGCTGACAGAGCCACCTACAAGGCAGCCCTCAACAACTACCACCACCATATCAATGCAGCAAAAAGAGCAGCAATCACTGCCTGCATCGATACCGAAGCCAACAACATGAAGGAACTCTTCAGAATGATAAAGGAATTCTCTAACCCAATAGCCACAGAGACCACCATCTACCCACCCCAGGAACTCCATGACACCCTCTCAGACTACTTCCACAGCAATATCACCACCATATACAACAATTTCGACCCCCATCCGTCCACCTCCAGCCTAAACAGCATCTCTCAAGCAGCGAACACCAGCCACACAGTAACCTCCTGGTCCCCAATTACCACACAGACCACAGCAGCCATAATGTCATCCATCCACTCTGGGGCACCCACCAACTCCTGCCCCTACCAGCTATTCAACCTCAGAGTGTAGGAAACTGGTGCCCTGTTGCAGTGAAGGTGCAAACAACCCCTCCCTCAGGAATGTTCACTCCCCTTCTAGTGAGCTTCAAAGGGCTTACTGCCCTTGAAACTCAAACCCCAAGCCTGCTACTAGCAGCAGACGGCCACCCTCATTGCAAAACCCCACTTTTGGCAGGAGCAACGGTAGGAAAACCACACAAAAGACAGGAGGAATGGTTAGCCTCAGCTTGCACCACCCCTAAGGTGTTGCATGCGAGGTGATACCTCCATTCCTTTTTCCTCCATCTTGCGTGGAAGGAAAATAGCCAAGCAGGTGTAGGGAAGTGACCTCTGCCCACAGGAAGTGGTCACTTAGTTCTCCACTGTTGGAACAGGGGAAGCACAGCTTGACCCCCAAGAAGTCCTGACTAATCAGGCCCCTATTCAGCTGGAGTTGGTGCTCCTCAGCTAACAGAAAAGAAAGTGCAAGAAGGGTGTTTTCTGCAGGATGTTGAGACCCCCCATTCCCTTACAGCAGACAGACACCCTGAACCCAAAAAAGCCTGTGATTTCCCCTCTCCCCTGTGGGTGTGGAGCTAAAGATGTGGTTCTGGAAACTGACAGCTGTCAGTGGCCTCTGCTGAGTGTTAGCCTTTATGGCTGAACTCTCGATGGCATAGTGGTCTGACCCACTACCAAATAGTGACTTAGGCCCGCTGACCATGTTGGTCATGGTGGGGTTTCTCAAGTTGTGGGTGACCTCTTTGGGTAAGCTCGGGGTTGCCTTGGCTAAGATAGGGATAGCAGATGGGAAAACCGCTGACACTAAGACAGAAGGGAAAAGTGCAGACACTGGTGGTACAGATATAAAACATTTCAGATTGGGTCCCACAGCTGTTGAGGTGGGTCAGTTACCCAGAGGGGATGACCTGGACAGTAGGATGTGAGGCAGAGAAGGCCCTGCAACCAACCAGCCTGTTCCCTTCTTTTCCTCACCTGACAGAGTAGGAAGCCTCTCCCAGTTATTGCCTGAGTCTCCTGGGCTGTGAGCTGGGAGAGGGAGGGGAAACTGGCACCCTGTTGAGTACCACCCCACACCTTTTTGCCTGGTTTCTGGATGCAACTTGGACTGGAGTGCACTGGGATCCTGGGATAACCAGGTCCTGACTGCCAATGTTCTTTCTCAAAAAATTGCAAAGGCATTGGCACAATTGGCAACGCCTTTAGCTGTCACTATAAGTAAAGTCACCCCTCTGGCAGGCCTTCTAGATCTAAGGCAGGGTGCACTATATTGTATATGGGGGCATAGATGCATGAGGAATATGCTCCAACAGTGTCCTTGCCAAATCTGGGACACAGTAAGTGAATAGAGCAACCTTTTTAAATGCATGTGCTGGACACTGGTCAGTACGTATTTCACAACTACATGATGGCTACTCTGAACCCTGGGTTGTTCAGTATCAAACAACACAGAATGATAAATCCAAGCTAGTGCCATTGGATTTATTATGAAATGTACCCAGGGGTCACCTTAGAGGTGTCCCCTGAAAAAGCTAACTGCCCTGGCATGGTCTCTGGCTGGTCAAAACCAGCCTGCCACCACCAGGCATGATTCTGGAACCCTGGGGTGAGGGATCCTGCTCTGTGGGTCCCCGAACAAAGCCCTTCCTGGGTGGAGGTGCAAACACCCCCTCCCTCAGGAATATTCACTGCCCTGCTGGTGAGGTTCAAAGGGCTTACCACCCTTGAAGCCCGACCCCCAAACCGGCTGCTAGCAGCATATGGCTATCCCCATTGCAACCCCCCACTTTTGGTAGGAGCAACAGTAGGAAAACCACACAAAGGAGAGGAGGAGTGGTCAGCCCTAGCTTGCAACACCCCTAAGGTGTTGCATGAGAGGTGATGCCTCCATATAATTTTCCTCCATCTTGCATGTAAAGAAAATAGCCAATCAGGTGTTGGGAAGTGACCTTTGCCTACAGGAAGTGGTCGCTTAGTGGGTGTAGCCACCCTAAGGTAGATGACCCATTGGTCACAACTAGGTACTCCCTAAATGCCCACTAAGTGCAGTATTTAGGGGGCATACCTAGACTAAGAACTCTGACTCCAAGGACAAAAGAAGACCAGCAACACAGATGACCCAAAGCTCGAGAATGGAAGTCCTGCTGCACCAAGAAAAGGTGCCAAACCCAGTCTGCTACACCCAGGACTCAACAAAATCGCCACTGAGGGGTTGCTTGGATATTGGATGGACTCTACAAACCCCCAGAGAACCTCCACTCTCTAAAAATTGCCAAAGATCTCCCTTCAGAGTGCCTCTACTCCACTGCAACAAGGAATCAAAGACCCATTGAGGGCCACTTCGCTGACCGTCTGCTGACCAAGGAACCAGATGCATGCTGCCAGACCAAACTCCACCCAATGGACCATGAGGACAAACCCTGAAAATGTGCCAAGTTTGGTGGCACTGCACCCTCCAGTAACCCAACCATGTAATAGCCCTAGGTACTGTCACCTTACAAAGGACACCAAGAAGGACAGTCCAATCTGTACTGTAAAAGGACCAGGAGGAAGCCCCAGTTGAGTGACTTCAAAAACCACCAGGACCTCCCACCAGAGTGCCACTGCTAACCTGCAAGCGACCCTCAAAGTGACTTACCTCCTTCTTCCAAGAACACCTTTGCGCACAGCTCCTGGCTCACCGTTTCACTCTGCACCTGGCTGCCATGTGCCCTGCACCAAAGATCCAGCTGTGCCCTAAGGTGCCCTCACTCCTTGTGACCTCAACACTCCAAGGGGACCCACCAGACGTACCTTTAAGTCCACCTGTGCAGTGCTTTTCCAGGTGGTCCCCTGCAGTGGCCTGGCACCAGCTCTAATGACTTTCTGCAGCTGCTCCCACTGAAACCAGGAGCCATCCAAACTTCTCTAGCTGGTCCATAGTGTCCATCGACGACCTCAACATCCCTGCAAAAGGAGACATTAGTAAACGCATTGCCTGATTTTGTGTGCATTTTCAAAGTATTTTCTTCATTGATTCCTATGGTGCATATTTACGCACAAAGAGACTACTTTTATAAAAACTTCAAAAATTAATCTCTTAAAAAGTACTTACCTGATCTTCATGATCTAAGTCTTAAAAATGTTATAAAAATCTGAAGTATTTTTGTAAATTGGTCTTGAATTTTTCTTTTGAGTGTGTGGTCTCATTTATTGATACTATGAGTATAACAAATGCTTTGCACTTCTCCAAGATTAGCCTAACTGCTCGACCAAGCTAAAATAAAAATTAAAGCATTAGATGGTCTAGTGCTTACCTCTGTAAACCGACGTGTAGTTGTCTGGACTCTGTGCACGGTGTGCCCAGCTTTGCATACTATAGAGAGAGCCTGCCTCCTACACGGAGCCAGCACTATTAACACGGAATGAACCCCCATCCTCAATACCTCCACTGCAACGTATGTTAAATCATAGCATTCATAACAACTCTGATGACATTTATGTGAAGAGTGTGCATGGTAAAGGGTTGAGTTACAGTTAAGGTAGTCTGGCTAGCAAGATGACAACTCTCTCTCTCTCTCTATATATATATATATATATAGATATATATATATATATCTATATATATATATATACAAATATATATATATATATATATGTCTCACACAACATTCCATTCACAGATCCGTGATGCTGTGGCACAGAGCTCTCAAAGGACATCCCATGGCCGATTTTCTCGTGCAAAAATTATATGTTATTTTTATTTTGTGCAAAAGAGCAAAATTAGTGCAGGGAAAAGCAATAAAATCTGTACAATCCAGGCTGACAAATTTTGGCTTGATGCATTCTACTGGGCCTATGTCAATAACATGGCATATAGCATTCTACTTTATAATGTCCTTCTTCCATTTTAATACCCAGTCAAACACTAGACTGAGAAACGTTACATAATGTCCAACAATGAGCGCCATTCTGGAAAGCATTCATGTATCTGAAACCAATCTTTATACCATAGGCATATTCCCAAAACATATATTATACATAGGGCCTCATTAGGAGTTCGGAGGACGGTTCCCACCATTCGCCAAACTTCTGATGGGGCCGTTGCCGCCACCCTGGGTACCTCCCTGCCGGACCTCAGTTTCCACCTACCGGCCTAGCGGAAAACAGGCTACAGCATTGTGTCCGGGTCGTAATCGAGCTGGCAGCAATGCTGTAGCCCGCAGGGTGCACCAGCACCATCGCAAAGTTCACTGTCGGCAAAGCAGAGAGTGAACATTACGACAGTGCTGGGCAGGGGGGGCCCTGCACTGCCCATGCCAAGTGAATGGGCAGTGCAGGGACTCCGCTGCGGCCCCCTGCACTTGTTCTCTGCCAGCCTTTTCATGGCGGCGTTACCGCCATGAAAAGGCTGGCGGAGAAAAAGGTCGTAATCCACAGGGCAGAGTTGCATGCAGTGCCACCCTGGTGGATTAGGATCTCTGCCACCGCCAGCCTGCTGGGCTCCAAGATCCTGGCAGTCGGACCGCCAGGGTTGTTATGTGGTGGTCGGACTACCACATAGGTGGCAGTCCAGATCAGCACCGCAAGTGTGGCGGTCATAAGACCGCCACACTCATAATGAGGCCCATAATGTCCAATCAATTCCTTCTAAAATAATTTCTAAGACTCTTTAATTATATAAAATGTCAAATGCAAAAATGTAAACATATAGTTGATACATGTCAAAACATGATAAGGGGGGAGAATTTTTTAAAATGTAATTCATCACAAATTCCCTACTGCTGGTCTCTCCCTTATAAAGTGACAAGTGCAAGAGAATGTAAACATCTTATAAATTCATGATCGACATTATTAGGCACCATATTTTATATCAGCTTAATACGGTGATTGGCTATTGCTTTTATAAAATATCAGATGCAAAGCATATAAGCATATAATGTGCAAAGGACGATGTCCAATCAACCAATTTTTTTCTGATGACCATCACTTATAAAGTGTCACGTGCAAGGAGTGTAAACATTCAATAAACAAGAGAAAATGCCCAATTCACAAAGTCCTTCCTTTCAATTGATCCAATATAAACCAGAAAAGCAGTGCTAAAAAGAACACAAGCATAATGGGGGCAGCAAGATCATCAGTAGTGTTAAAAATGTCATATTAAGTCCATCAGTATCAAAACTGGCTTCTACAGATGAACATGTAGTTCAGCGTCTGTATTGTGCCCCCAGGGAAATTCAGTACCCATAAACATAGTCAATTTAGATTCTTCTCTTCTAAGGTCCCCTCGTGCATGTCTCTGAATATGCTTCAATCCAAATATCTGAATCTTTCCAGGGAGCGGTTATGAAATTTCTCAAAATAGGTTAGCCATTGGATAACTTTTATCCCCATTCCTTATTGCTCCTGTGTGTTGCAACATCCAGATCTTTAATTCATGAATTGTAGGTCAGCGAGACCGGATCCTCGGGGTTTGCGCCTGTTCCCAATATGTCCACCTCTTGGCAGCTCCAAACTCTGCTAGCTATCATAGCACAGAGTTAAAGAATGGCCAAGCGGGGGATGGGGTTTAGGTTGGGAACAGCTGGGAAGGAGACCTGTGGAAGCAAGAGTTAAAAACACAATAGCAAGGTCATTCACATTAATCTTCATGAACTTTGTTTTAATTCTTTATGCTCTAATAACAGGAGAGATCAAGAACTTTTCAATAACGTGACCTTTTTATACTCATATGTTCTGAACATTGAACTCTCTCAAGTTAATCCTTAGAATAGCAATTACATCACAACAAGAGTCAATGAGTACATTTGTTCCCAAAGATTTAACTGCTGTGGGATTCATGAATGATTCTGTGGAATAGGCAAACTGACTAAACTTATTTTGTCTAGAAAGATCACACTCTGTTTGATCTAAGTTTCAAGATTCAATTGCCCAGAAATTATTGCGCACCTTATTGCCAGACTGCGCATCAAAACTCAAGTACCTGGAATGATCGTGCGCTCTGCCGATCCAAACTGCAAGGGTTAATTGCCAAGAATGAATGGCGCACACTGTTGCCGATTCAACCATCAAGATTTAAATGCCTCAAAATGATCGCGCACTCTGCCGATCCGAACTGCAAGGGTTAAGTGCCAAGAATGAATTGAGCACACTGTTGCCGATTCAACCATCAAGATTAAATGCCTCGTAATGGTTGCGCACTCTGCCGATCTGAACTGCAAGGGTTAAGTGCCAAGAATAAATCGCGCACACTGTAAATCACAAAGCCAAAAACTCAAATGTTTCTAGAAACGGAGTCGGGGCTTACCGCCCTGCTTGAAGATCAGCAAGATAATGAGGACAGGGCCAGGAAATGTCCAAGTAGGCCTCCTGAGCAGGAGCCCAGAAAAATGCTGCTGCTCTGCATGTGGAGCTGGGCTGGGCTCCTTAAATAGACCCAAGCCCCGCCCACATGCCAAACCCAGCCAGGCTGCAGGAAAGGCTTGAAAATGAACAACACATTACAAACAGCATTAATGACATTTCAAGATAAATACCTGCAATGCAAAAAGTTAATATGTAATATCAACACACAATGCATGAATTATGACATTGCATAAGGTTTGTCATTTTGCATTATGTTGCCCATATAGCGCGCACTGTCCTGGTGTTGACAGTACTCCCCCCTTCCGAACGCGCTCACGGGCCTGGCTTGTCTGGGTTTAGGAGGTGAAAACGCTGCACTAGTCGTGGAGCATGAACGTCAGATGCTAAGACCCATGAGTCGTTCTCTGGACCGTACTCTTTCCAAAATATTAGATACCAAAGAGTACGACCTCTAAATTTTGAATCCAGAACCTGTTTTACTTCGTATTCCAGTTCTCCTTGTACCAGTACTGGAGTTGGTCAAGAGCGAGTTTTCTGGAAAGCTCTTTCCAGGAGAAAGTATGAAACACTGGATGAATACATAGTGATTTTGGTAACTGTAGTTTGTAGGTTACTGGATTGATTTGTTGAAGAACTGTGTAAGGACCTATATATTTGGGATTAAACATATGTCTTTTCTTGAAATCAATGCGGCGTGTGGAAGGCCACTCTCTATCTCCTGGCTGATATTGTGGTCCCTCACAATGTTTTTTTGTCATAATGTTTTTTTATACTTTTGTTTTGCTTTGTTTAGATGTTGCTGGATTTGTTTCTGGGTTTGATGGAGTTGTATTGTTTCTTACACTGCTGGTGTAAGTCAAGTTTCTTGTGGAATTGTGATTGGCAAAGTATCTGGGAGATAACCAAATAGACCGAAAAAGGGCTTTGCTCCAGTAGAAGTATGATACGAGTTATTGTAGGCCAGTTCAGCTAACCAAAGCATTGATACCCAAGAATGGAGTGCTTTTTCAGCATAAGCACGCAAATATTGTTTCAATGCTTGATTGAGTCTCTCAGTTTGGCCATCTGCTTGAGGATGACGACTGGTAGATAATGTAGATGCAACTTGCAGCATTTTGCACCATGTTTTCCAGAAGTTAGAGGCAAATTGTGATCCTCGATCGGACAGAATTACTTTTGGTAATCCATGATAATGGTCCACTCGATTTAAAAGTATTGTTGCCAATTCACTGGAGGTAGGCAATTTCCTGCAAGCAATGAAATGTGCATATTTTGTGAGACTATCTACCACTACAAGGATTACTGAGTGATGTTGAACAACTGGCATTCATGTAATAAAGTCTATTGGTATGTGTTCCCAGGGTCGGAGTGGAGTTGGGAGAGGATGTAACAGTCCTTTTGGTTTTGAATGACTTGTCTTGGTACTAGCACAAACTTCACAGTCAGTTACCATTTGCTTAATATCTTTTGTCAAAATAGGCCACCAAAAATATTGTTGGATTAGTTCAAGTGTCTTAGGAATACCTGGATGACCTGTCATAGGTATAACGTGCAACCAATGAAACACTAATTTGCGCCACTTGGTAGTGGGAACAAATAAACATGCATCATCAAAAGGTAGGCCTTGTTTGATTGATCTTTTGGGGTCTGCTTAAGCCCATTACTGCCATTTTTCGATGGTGAAAGAATTACGAATATTTTCAAAAAAATCTTCAGTTTTAAGGCTACAAAGGATTTTGTCTGGAGCAATGATAGCTCGTGGGGGCTGGATTGTGGGTAACATGGTAGAGTCTTGTCTGGACAAGGCATCCGCTTTGCGATTGTCTTTGCCGGGACGAAAGGTTACCACAAAATCAAACTCGGCAAAAAACAGCATCCATCGTAATTGTCGAGGAGTCAAAAGTCTAGCTGAACTCATGAACTGGAGATTGCGATGATCTGTGTATACTGTAATAGTGTACTTTGCACCTAGCAAATAGTGTCTCCACTCTTTAAAGGCATCACGGATTGCTAGAAGTTCTTTCTCAGCAATGACATAATTTTGTTCCGCTTCGTTTAGTTTTCGAGACATGTAAGCTACAGGGTGTAGCTGACCAGTATCTTTGTTGCGTTGCGATAACACTGCACCAATTGCCACATCTGAAGCCATCTGCTTCTACTATGAATGGACGTTCAGTATCTGGGTGAGTCAAGACTGGGGCAGTGGAGAAGGCTTCTTTTAAGGTTGAAAAAGCCTTGTCAGCTTCTGGAGACCATACAAATGGTTCTTTCTTTTGTAGTAACTTGGTGATTGGTGCCACTGTCTGTGAGAAGTGGTCTATGAATCTGCGATAGAAATTTGCAAAACCAAGGAAGCACTGAACATCTCGAACAGTTTTTGGAACTGGCCAATCAGATTCTGCTTGCACTTTTCTTTATGCCATGGCCATGCCTTGAGGGGTAAGGATGACCCCTAAAAATTCAACGGTGGTAACATGAAATTCACATTTGCTCAATTTGCAATATAAATGATGTTTCCAAAGGGCTGTGAGAATCTTTTGGACACGTTGTACATGTTCGACTTCGTTATCAGAATAGATTAGCATGTCATCAATATAAACTATTGCAAATAGACCTAGATGTTCTCTAAGGACATCATTCAGAAAGAATTGGAACGCTGCTGGAGCATTAAAAAGTCCAAAGGGCATGACTGTGTACTCAAATAGACCATATCTAGTTTTAAAGGCGGTTTTCCACTCGTCACCTTCTCTCATCCTGACTAGGTGGTAAGCTCATCTTAGGTCTAACTTGGTGTAAATTTTGGCTTTTTTAACTTGATCCAATAGGACAGGGATCAAGGGTAATGGGTATTTATTTTTTACTGTGATTTTATTTAATCCTCTGTAGTCTATACAAGCCCTAAGATCCCCATTAGCCTTGGGAACAAAAAAAAGAGGAGATGCTGCAGGAGACTTGGAAGGGCGGATAAATCCATTAGCTAGAAATTGATCTAAATAGCTTCTTAGATATTGTTTTTCGTGTTCAGACAGGACATACACACGACAACTAGGGAGTATAGCACCAGGAGTCAGATCAATTTGACAGTCATAGGGTCTGTAAGGTGGCAAGGTTCCTACTTCGTTTTCATTAAAAACGTCAAGGAAGGATGAATACTGCAAAGACAGCGTTACATCTTTTTCAGCGGCTGTGGCTATGTGGGATTTGTGGGAATCTGTGACACTTGCTGTCTGGAGACATTTTTCTTTACACAGAAGTGAAGAAAACTTGATTTTCCTTTCTTGACAATTTATTAAAGGATTATGATAATTTAACCACGGCATTCCTAGGATAATTCCATACTGAGGAGCATGGATTACATCAAAGATTATTTTTTCTACATGTTTGGTGTCTTGATTTCCCCCTTTACAGATCACAGATAAGGGGAAGGTCTGCAGAGTCACTGGACCTCCAGCTAGGAGTTTATCATCTACAGCTTGTATTATTTCTGGTGTTTTCTTCTTTTTACATGGGATCCCCCATGTTGGGATCAATTGTGCATTGATAAAATTACCAGTGGCCCCGGAATCTACTAAGGCTTTCTTTAGATAAGTATTTTGTTTTACCAGTACTTCTAGATCTAATTTTAAATGTCTTGACTCGAGTAAAACCTTTTTAGCATCTTGTGAAGGGTCCACGGTTACACCCAAGAGCAACCCTTCCTTACACCTTAGCTGTTCTAGTTTTCCTGATTGATCTGTGCATTTGCTACACCCTTCTTGGTAGGGGTTTGTTTACTTTTTGTTTTTGCTGGACATTCTTTAGCGAAATGGCCCTTTCGACCACAATACAGACATTGTCCGTTCTTTCTATGTAGATCTTTCTCTTCTTTCGTTAAGGGCCGCCTGATGGTTCCTATTTCCATTGGTTCATGATTGTTGTCTCCATGAACTTGTGATTCTCTATGCTCATGAACACGCCAGGAATTTTTCTCAGTCTTTTTGCGTGTTCCCCGTCGTTCTGCAAGACGATGGTCTAGTCTTAAAACAAGATTTATCAGATCTTGACAATCCGTGGGTTGAGGATCAATCTGTGCAAGAATGTGTTTAACTCATCTTTGAGTCCTTGATAGAACAGGGCTGATCTCTTTTCCTTAGGCCAGGCCGTTTCTGCTACCAGCTGATTAAAGTTAGCCAATTAAGAGACAAGATCCTTATTTCCTTGTCGCAATTCTAACAGTTCTTGGTCTGCGGACAGAGTAACTGTTCTTCGATCAAAAACACTTTCAAATTCTCAGACAAAGTCTCTCCAGTTATAAAGCAAAGGATTATCTCGATGCACTAGAGGGATTGCCCAGGTGGCCGTGTCTCCAGTCAAATAAGAAATCAAGAAGGCCACCCTGGATTGGGGATCAGGGAAGGTGTTTGGTCCACAGGTGAAATGCAATTCTACTTGAGTCAAAAATGATTGTACCTTCTGAGGATCACCTGAAAACCTTTCTGGGGGAGCCAAAGGAATGGGTGTGGGAACTGTGAGTGATATGTTAGTTGGAGGATTCCCTCCAGAACTTTGAGGAGGAGGATTAAGCCAACCTGCACCCAGAGGACTTTGCTCCTTCTTTCCCACTCTGTCTTGTAACTGATCCACCCTTTCTGCTAGATTGGCTGCTATGTTTTTAGATTCAACTACATCCAATCGAAGCTGCATAATTACCTTAAGTAACTCATCCAATGTGGCCGTATTGAAAACCTAGCACAAACCAGGAGGATTAAAATTTGTGGGCTCACTATTCTGTCAGCGAGACCAGATCCTCGGGGTTTGCGCCTGTTCCCAATATGTCAACCTCTTGGCAGCTCCAAACTCTACTAACTATCATAGCACAGAGTTAAAGAATGGCCAAGCGGGGATGGGGTTTAGGTTGGGAACAGCGGGGAAGGAGACCTGTGGAAGCAAGAGTTAAAAACACAATAGCAAGGTCATTCACATTAATCTTCATGAACTTTGTTTTAATTCTTTATGCTCTAATAACATGAGAGATCAAGAACTTCTCAATAACGTGACCTTTTTATACTCATATGTTCTGAACATTGAACTCTCTCAAGTTAATCCTTAGAATAGCAATTAATCACAACAAGAATCAATGAGTACATTAGTTCCCAAAGAATTAACTGCTATAGGATTCATGAATGATACTTTAGAATAGGCAAATTGACTAAACTTGTTTTGTCTAGAAAGATCGCACTCTGTTTGATCTAAGTTTCAAGATTCAATTGCCCAGAAATTATTGCGCACCTTACTGCCAGACTGCGCATCAAGATTCAAGTACCTGGAATGATTGCGCTCTCTGCCGATCTGAACTGCAAGGGTTAATTACCAAGAATGAATCGCGTACACTGTTGCTGATTCAACCATCAAGATTCAAATGTCTTGAAATTATTGCGCACTCTGCCGATCTGAACTGCAAGGGTTAATTGCCAAGAATGAATCGTGCTCACTGTTGCCGATTCAACCATCAAGATTCAAATGCCTCGAAATGATCGCGTACTCTGCCGATCCAAACTGCAAGGGTTAATTGCCAAGAATGAATCGCGCACACTGTTGCTGATTCAACCATCAAGATTCAAATGCCTTGAAATGATCACGCACTCTGCTGATCAGAACTGCAAGGGTTAATTGCCAAGAGTGAATCGCGCACACTGTTGCCGATTCAACCATCAAGATTCAAATGCCTCGAAATGATCGCGCACTCTGCCAATCAAAACTGCAAGAGTTAATTGCCAAGAATGAATTGCGCACACTGTTGCTGATTCAACCATCAAGATTCAAATGCCTCGAAATGATTGCGCACTCTGCCGAACCGAACTGCAAGGGTTAATTGCCAAGAATGAATTGCGCACATTGTTGCCGATTCAACCATCAAGATTTAAATGGCTCAAAATGATCGCGCACTCTGCCGATCCGAACTGCAAGGGTTAAGTGCCAAGAATGAATCGAGCACACTGTTGCCGATTCAACCATCAAGATTCAAATGCCTCGAAATGATCGCGCACTCTGCCGATCCGAACTGCAAGGGTTAAGTGCCAAGAATAAATTGTGCACACTGTAAATCACAAAGCCAAAAACTCAAATGTTTAAAGAAATGGAGTCGGGGGCCTACCCCGACCTCTGTCTTACCGCCCTGCTTGAAGATCAGCAAGATAATGAGGACAGGGCCAGGAAATGTCCAAGTAGGCCTCTGGAACAGGAGCCCAGGAAAATGCTGCTGCTCTGCACCGGGACCTCTGAATAGTGAGCACATGGAGCTGGGCTGGGCTCCTTAAATAGACCCAAGCCCCGCCCACATGCCACACCCAGCCAGGCTACAGGAAAGACTTGTAACGGAACAATACATTACAAAGAGCATTAATGACATTTCAAGATAAATACCTGCAATGCAAGAAGTTAATATGCAATATCAACAAACAATGCATGAATTATTACATTGCATAACGTTTGTCATTTTTCATTATGTTGCCCGTAGAGCGCGCACTGTCCTGGTGTTAACATTGTGCTGCTAATATACAATGTATTACATTCACATTGTAATGCATAGATTACATAATCAGTGTTGCACATTATTCTGTCTCTTATGGAGATAATACAGCCTTCAAATGTCCCATATGCCTTTTGATTCACACCATATTGACAGGCTTTACACGAATGGCACTTTGTAAAGCCTCCATCATGTTCAATAGCCAACTCCCCTCCTTTATGGTTTGCAGGTGACTACGTATGAGGATATCTCCCAATGATTTGGTCTTTTGAGAGGTTGTTCTGGGGCCATTTCCAATCCCTCTATCCAGATGTTTATCCGTTTGCAAGATATGCCAGTTCTTTTGTAATATTCTTTTCACCATTGATTGGGCTGGGTTGAACTCCAAAGATAATCTTTGTATTTCCTCCTTTTCCTTATTTATACTCCTTCCTTCTGTATGATATAATGCTTGTTCTCTAGATTTATTTCTTGCTCTGTCCTTGGCATCCAATAGTACACTTTGAGGATATCCTCGTTGTTTGAATCTCTCCATCATTTTTGCTACTTCTGACTCAAATTCTTCATTCGTACAACAAATTCTTCTTGCTCGTACCATGTGTCCATATGGAATACTCCATTTTAAAACAGAAGGATGGCCACTATTTGCATGCAGAATTGAGTTAGAAACCATAGCTTTTCTATATATAGTTGTTACTAATCTACCATCTACAACATTCAATTCCACATCAAGGAATTCACAAAGTGTGTTGCTTAACATTGTGGTCAATTCAATTTTTGATTAACTACTCCAAATTTGATCTCTCTCCATCCCACAATATGAAGAAATCATCTATGAAGTGAGTCCATAGTACCACGTTCTCCATGTGTGCGTTATTACTGTCAGTTCAGGCCACCGCCTCCTCCCACCACCCCATGAACAAGTTTGCGTAGGAGGGGTGAATGAAGAGCCCATAGCTGTCCCTTGCTTCTGTGGATAGTATTGGCCATAAAACATAAACACATTGCGTGTCAAGCTATATCTTAACATCTCCAATACCATCTGTGTATGTTCAAGATATTCAAGGGATCTATCCCTGAGAAAGTATTCTCATGGTTGATGGAGATATAAAGGGATACCACATCTAATGTCACCATAATGTACTCTGGCTTCCACACAATCCCGTCCTTTAAAAAAAAAAAATCAGTGGAATCTCTGAGATATGAGGGTAGAGCTGTCACATAATGTTGAAGAAAAAGATCTAGATATTGTGAGCGATTCTCCAAGAGTGATCCTCAGGAGTTCACAGGAGTTCACGATAGTCCTGCCAGGTGGAGCTTTTTTATCTTTATGGACCTTTGGAAGGAAGTAAATGTTCAATTTTTAGATATTTCAGTTCATCCCAATCCAATAAATGCTGTTTATTCCAAATCATCAATTTCTGATGGAATTCCTTTTCCATATTATTCATAGGGTTGTGAGACAAACATTGATAATGAACTGTATTACTCAATTGGTGTTTAGCTTCTAACACATAAGCTTTATGATCCATTAATGCAATATTTCCCCCCTCAGAAGGTTTGATGGCCAAAGAGACGTTATTCTTCAAAAGTGATATATCATGCCAGTCCTATGGAGAGAAATTGTCCATATGTTTGTTATTCTGCCATTTCACTCTTATGCCTTTTAAATCATCTACTATCAATTCATAAAATAAATCGATCTTGTTGCCTGGCACCAGTTGGGGGCAAAACTTGGAGTTGACCTTACACCCACTTGATTTAGTAGCAGTCGTTATGTAGCCCATCTGGTTCAATTTCTTAATATCAACTGTATTGATGGTAATAATATCAACTGTAATGAATATGGGTAATATCATCTTTCATTCTTCCCAAAGATGCTGATGTCTCCCCCTTGTTCATAAGTTCTCCACTATTTTCGGCAGGGGATTCAGTGATTGCAAGCAAATTGAATTTCCAGTATCCTGGGAATATCATTCATTGTAAAATTGGACATCCGTACATCTGTATTAATCATATTACCAGATTTTTTCAGCTTCATTTGAAAATACTTATGTAACTTCAATTTTCTACTATACTTATACAGTTACATTCTGAAATCAGTAAAATCAGGGATGGTAGTAGGGCAAAATGTAAGTCCTAGATTTAAGATTCTTTCTTGGTTAGGGGTCAATTGCACTTTAGAAAGGTTCGAAATTAGAGGTTTGGTCTGTTGATTGTCCTGTAATTCAAAGCCAGTCTTAATCATCTTCTCCTGTCTGTCCCACTTCCTTTACCTCTTGCCCCTCCTTGTTTTACACCCTCTTTTCCGTGTTTTTTTGTGCTATGCCCCTTCCTCCTTGTCGCATAGTCATCCTGAGTAGTTGCAATTCCCTGTGAAAATCCAACTGTTCTATTAGGGTCTCATCTGCACTGGAACCAGGATCCGAGCTCACTTCACTATCACTCAGTCTCCCTTCTGTGGACTTATCCATGTTATCCTTTGCTCGTAGATAGTCATATTTTTTAGCGAATTTATAAATATGGCCATACTGGTGATCCAGTCTATCTCTTGAAATTTTACAGGCTTTTCTCTCCATTATCTCCTCCTCATAATCCTGTATTTTAATCTCCATTTTAGTTAACATGTCCGTTCAACAGTGTTCTCCTTATGTTTCTCCAAATCTCTCATAATCATCTCCACTAATGCAGCCTATGTTCCATCTTCCTTTTTGCATGTCTAATCAATGTCTGCATTAATTTACTCAAAAATTCCCCTGTATTGTCACACCACTCCTTAACAAGATCAGCATCCATGTCCTCGTAGGCCGGTAAGAGCATTATGCGCAGACCTCTGGAAATTCTCTTGTGTTCTGAATATTTTTTCAGAGAGGTCATTTCCTACCACTTTTTGAATTTCATTCTTTGGGCTTTTTCAAACTCCTTTATCAACTGCGTTGGCATATATATTACATGGTGGAGGTCACCGTTAGGTGGTTAGTTAGGACCTAGTTTCTATAGAAAGAGTGTTTTTGTTATGATAATAACTTTGGCGCCTTTGACCCTCCCATCAGCTGCTGTCTGGAAGGTTTTGGGATGATCCGTCAAAAGGGGGTTGAGAAAAAGGGGGGTTCCAAAAATGTATTTTCCCCATTCATTTTTCCATAGGGAATTTGAACAGCATAGAGCCAAAACTACTGGATGGAATTACACCAAAATTGGCACAAAGGTAGCTGTTGGTCCAGAAAGAGCCCTTTTTGTTATTTGGTGTAAATCCATTCAGTGGTTTTCGAGAAATTAAAGGAAATCTAAATTTGTATATATAGGCACTCAGATCTGTCGCAAATCCAACGTGAAGCATCACGGCTCCGTGCAACAGAAGATAGCACTGTGATTGGCTGGCATCAACTTGTGGAGAAAGTTGCAGCTGCTATCTTATGAACCAGTGCACGGCCCCGGGGGATGGAAATAAGTGCTGCAAATAATAAAAGGGGTTAGGGTAGAGGTACTCTGACCCCATGAGGTTCAACAAGGAGTGTCTGAGGGCCCCTTATGTGTTTGAAATGGTTCAAAACTCTTTTTTTCCACTATTGTTGAGTCGCAACTCCTTCATGTCCCTCTGTGTGGCACCCATGTACTGTTGCGATGGAGTCACGAACCCTGGTGCTAAAACAGAAAAAATACACAGACACACACTCATGCACTCACTGGCAGACCCACTGAGACACTTACACACCCACTGACAGACCCAGAGACACACTTGCACACCCACTCAGAGACCCACTGAGTCACTCATACATCCACTCTCATACCCACTGATACCCTAAGGGGTCCTCTCACAGACCCACACAGACACTGAAGCAGTCACTCACAGACCCACTGAGGCCCTCACTCACACAGTCACACTCCTACTCAGACCCTCTTCCACTCACTCAAAGACCCTCTCAGATACTGATGCACTCACTCACAGAACCACTCAGACACTCATGCAGCCACTCACACACTCAACTTGACCGTAATGTACCCACTCACAGATCCACTCAGACACTCTTTCACCCATCATCAGACGTACTCGGACTGTTATGAACCAACTCACAGACCCACTCAGACATTCACACACACATTTGCAGAACCAGCCAGACACTTGTGCATGCACTCAGAGACCCACTGTTACTCATACACCCCCACCCACTTATACCCTTATTCATGCACTCACAGACCCACACAGACCCTCAATCACTTACCGACAGACCCACTGAGACCCTCACTCACCCACTCACAGTCCCACTCAGACACTCATGCACCCACCCACAGACCCAGACAAACATTTGCACACCCACTCGGAGGCCCACTGAGTCACTCATACTCACACTCACAGTCTCACTGACACCCAAATACATCGACTCATAGACACAAACAGATCCTCATGCACTCACTGACAGATCCACTGAGGCCTTCACTCACCCACTTACAGTACCACTCAGACACTCATGCACCCACTCACAGACCCACTCAGACACTGACGCACTCACTCACAGGTGCACTCAGACATGCATGGACCCACTCACACACCTACCTTGACCGTCATTCACCCACTCACATATCCAGTAACATACTCTTACACCCACTCACAAACCCATTCTGACTGTAATGCACCCACTCACAGACCCACTCACACACTTGCACATCCATTCACAGACCCAGACAGAGACTTGCACATCCACTCAGAGACCCACTGAGTGACTCATACATCCACTCACACACCCACCAACACTCTCATGCACCCACTCACAGACCCACACAGATCCTCAAGCACTCAATGACCGACCCACTGAGACTCTCCCTGACAGTCACACACAGACATTTATGCAGCCACTCACAGACCCACTCAGACACTGGCGCACTCACAGACCCACTCAGACACTCATGCATCCAATCACACACCCACGTTGACCGTCATGCAACCAATTAGAGATCCACTCAGACACTCATGCAGCCACTCCCATACCCACTCTGATCATCATGCACTCACTCACCCAGTTACCGAGTCAGAGCCTCAGTCATCCACTCACACATTGATTCAGAATGTCACATTCTCATTTTCAGAGACACTCAGACACTTGCACATCCATCCACAGACCCAGACAAACACTTGCATACCCACTCAGAGACCCACTGAGTGACTCATACACCCACTCACAGACCCACTGACACCCTCAAGCATCGACTCACAGACACACACAGACCCTCATACATTCAGTGAGAGACCCACTGATACCCTAACTGACTCCCTCACAGTACCAATCAGACACTTATGCACTCACTCAGAGACTGACACACTCACTCACAGACCCACTCAGACACTCATCCACCCACTCACACACCCACTTTGATCATCATGCACTCACTCACCCAGTTACAGACCCAGTCAGAGTCTCACTCATCCACTCACACATTGATTCAGAATGTCACATACTCATTTTTAGAGCCACTCAAATACGTATGGCTCCACTTAGAGACCTCATTAGAATTCCATTGAGGTTTTGAGAAATGTATTGTCACATGAAGAGAGTGGAAGAAAAACATATGAACAATATGTTAGTGTTGTGCTTTTAATGTGAGCTTTTAGTTTGCGAATCCATGATGGAGTCACGACTCCAAACTTTTAGTTTAAATTACAAAGAAAATCTGAATATATTTTTAAGCGTGTTTGTGGTAGAGGGTGGCTCTTTGTGTTTATTGTGTGTATATGTTTCGTACACATAAGAACAGATGCAGAGTGTCAAGTTGCTGAGAAACACTCAGTTGCCTTCACCTGTGAAGTGCACACCATCTCTTTTATATATCCCTTCCCTATGAAACTGGAGATCATTATCATAAATAGAACCCATGTTATGGCCTCTGAGGAATGCTGAAATAATTTTATTAACATTTTTCCTGGCTTTCTCAATCTGTGGACTGAATTGATTTACCATTTACATGCTGCCCCTGGCATATGTTAGAAAACACAAAGGTAGTGTGAAGGAAAAGGTGCATTAATTGAACAAAGATATCCTTCATTAGGATTTCCAGTCCTACCACAGTCAGTGTGCCGAGGTCATTACCACCACAGTGCACAATCATGAGGTGAGGTGGTTGGCAATTGCTAATGTTTTCAACCAATGGAAGCAATTGATGCCACTTTAACCCTCTTTGGCCAACCCAAATATCAACATTAGGCAAACCCAGGTCCCTGTCAATGCCACTCTTCCTAGCATACTCACTAGCCCAAAAACATAGCTGTGACCTACAATCCAAACATTTTGAACGAAAGGACCAGTTGCATACAGGAGAAGGCTGCAGCGGAAAGACGGAATTCTCAAGATGTGAGGTGGGTAAAATGGAGGGAGCACCAGATTTTTTAAAAGCACATATTTGATTGGATGTTTTCAAAACAGTGATAGATAAAAGTAGGTTGTGTTTGCAAAAAATGTCAGTCAACTTGTGATAGGTTCTTATTTTTTTTAAGTAATCTCATTTTGGATATGGTTACATTTAGTAACAGTCAACCACACCTGCTACAGCCAACAATAAAGCTAGACTGCTGCAAAAAAATTCTAGGAACTTTTGAACTCCTGTTACAGTAGAGTGTTCTGCAGGAGGTTACTATGGCACTGGTGGACATACAGTGTGGGGGGGGGAAGAGCAGCTCTTAAAGGAGACAAACATTTTTTATTAAAAGAGAGCTTATGGTGGAGTAGGAACTCCAAATAAATATTTTTTCCAAATTCAATGTCATGTCTAATTTTATAATGTAGACAGAAATGTACAAGAAAATAATGGGAAATATATTTTCAAACCCCGAGTGGAGTCGCGACTCCGTCACTAAATGACACAGAGGGTCCATGCAGGGCGACTCAATGGAGTCGCAGCTCCGGCAGTTCACAGTAGGAAATTGGTCTTCTTATCAAAAATACAAGAAAGGGTTAGATGTCACCAGCTATTGAGATGTGGGATAATATGGGTAAAACATAAAACACAGTTTCTGATTTGATAAGTAGGACAGTATCACTGAGGGCAAAGGTGAAGTGGTTGCCATTACTGGTTCCTTGGACTAAGAGTGGTCTACCATTCTTATTCTGAGATTTCATTACTATATTAAAAAAGACTAAAAGTGATATTGTCATAGTATTTTACCTTTCAACGGAAGCTATTAACAGGTATGCCACTAAAAGTATTAGTTTGAAAGCAAGCTGTGTTTGTAAATAAGTGTAATAAAAGTGTATGTCATATAGTTAAAACTATATTAACTGACTTATACCAGAGAGATAATTACACTTTTATTCATATATACACACACAAGACACACACACACACACACACACATACATATATATATATATATATATATATATATATATATATATATATATATATAGTAATGGGCTTAGGGCCAGATGTAGGAAAATCCTGAATTGCGACTCGCAAATAGCGAGTCTGAGCGACTCGCAATTTGCAAGTCGCAATTCAGGATGCAGGATGGTGTCCCTGACACCATCTGCGACTCGCAAGGGGGTTGCAAAGGCCCACCTCATTAATATTAATGAGGTGGGTCGCAATTTGCGACCCCCTTGCGACTCGCAGCACTCACAGGGATGGTGGCCTGCTGGAGACAGCAGACCACCATGTCTGTGACTGCTTTTAAATAAAGCAGTTTTTTTTTGTTTGTAATGCAGCCTGTTTTCCTTAAAGGAAAACGAGATGCATTACAAAATGAAAAAATGAAACGTGTCAGTTTCATGTTTTTCAGAGCAGGCAGTGGTCCATAGGACCACTGCCTGCTCTGAAAAAATGTTTTCCAGGCCATTCACAAAGGGGAAGGGGTCCCGTGGGGACACCTTCCCTTTTGCGAATGGGTTACCACCAGTGTGACACTGGTGGTAACTGTGATTGCTTTACGACCGCGGTCACAAAGCAATCCTGCATTGCGCCGCGACTCACAAATAGAAAGGGGAACACCCCTTCCTATTTGTGACTCGCAGTCCCGTTTTGCGAGTCGGTAACCAGGTTACCGACTCGCAAAATGGGAATAGGGCATGGCGATGTGCGTTTTGCACAACAGAAACAGCGAAAATCGCTGTTTGCGACGCGTAAAACCGTTGCTACATCTGGCCCTTAATGTTTTAGAAAATGATTACCAGTAGAAAGTTTAACATCATGCCTTTTGCTTAGAACTATAAGTTTTATACGTATACTTTATGGTACAAGTTGAGTTGAAATTCATATCCACTTAGATAAGCAGGGTGATTACGTCTAAATTAGAATGTATATTTGTTATAAAGAGAGAGTTATCTGTTTATGATGTATGAGGCATAGGATTTATTAATGAGGCACGAGGCACAGGGCAGTTCAGCAAGTGTCTTGCTGTGCTGCCTTGTGGCACTGAGAAAGGGGAGAAGTGTGCTGTTTCCACAATAAATGACACATTCTTGGCTTCTCTCTGTGTGCTGATGCAAAAATTACTACCTACCACCAATGCAGGCATCCTGTAATATGGTACAAGGGTGCTTGAGTTCTGTGGATAATTGTTTTTGTGAGTAAGAAGGCTTACCTTACTGCATAAAATCCAAACATAAGAGGTGTTTTACTGTTGATATGTGTGTTGTATAATGATATATACACGAATAGTATGAGGTGTACCCTAATGCATACAGGGTCAAGTTGACTTTCACACTTATGCATACAGTAATGGACAGAAATACATATTATTGCATAAAAAGAGACCTGGAGGGAGAGACTCATAGATATGGTGAGACAGCCAGACAATTTATAAACAAATTACGTACAGTGCCTACAATATAGTTATGCAACTGATTTTATTAAAGGCATATTGAAATCATATGTAATTGTACATTTTGATATGTAAATGTAAATCTGTAGTTATATTTGTTTGTGTTTCAGATTTTTTTTCACTAAGAAGAGACTTTGAAGATGCATAAAAAAAGAAACAAAAAAACTGAGGAAAGCCTACTATATACTTGCAACACAAAAGCAAAAGGTGCAAGATGAGAAGATTGTGGTTAAAGAGAATAGAGCCACTGGTAAGAAAAGTAGAAAAATTCTTTAAACTATATGTGGCAAATTGCAAAGTGTAGAAAATGATGTCAATAATAAAGGAAGTTTGAAGTCAAGCATGAAAGGAGAAAAGTCATATGACATAAAGGGTAAGAAATCATTGAAGAAATCAGATAGGTTAAAGAGAAGGCTGCAACAGATCAAAGAAATCAGTTAGAATGTTTCGTGATAGAGTCATTCAGAATCTTTTTAACAATATGAAGAAGTACAAAAAGAGAAGGGAAGTAGTGAAACAAAAGGAATGTCTTAAGGCGCCTTGAAGAGGACGTTTTTTATTGCGATTCTCACTAGAAAGAGAACACTGGATAAAACAGTGTTATGTATGAAGAGATGCAGTTAAAGGAAAATACTTGTTAATAAAAGTATTTTTGTAAAATCTTTAGAGGTCAATGGAAGCATACCTCCAGTACAGAGTCTTTCTTTAATGAAGAAGGGTATTTACAAAGGAACACATTAGTGCATGCAGTTGATTCAACTGGTCGATGTTATGAGCTGAAGGATGGGTATTTCTTTGAAAAAGGAGATTGTTCCAAGAAATGTTGAAGAGGTGGTTGCTGAGGGGGTTCAAGGAAGGTGTAGACAGGCTCTTGTTTACAAATGGAACTGCACTAGTATTTGTAGCATTTGGCAGCAATCTATTGATTTGTTACGCACTTTTGTATGTGAGTTTCCATGTAGAACACTGAAGCAAAAATATCAATTTTGCAAGGATTAGGTCCATGTAAAGTAAGGAAGTTTTCAAATCTACAAGGACATTCATTAGCATGTTTATCGGAGAAAGTATGCCAAAGCACCTTTCATCACTTCAGAATGTTGTTAGTTTACGATTAAAAAATGAACTCTAGTTAGGAGACTTTACTTTGTGAAGACTCCAGCATTTTGTTTTGGAAAGATGAATAGAGCACTTTTGCGTGGTACTGTACAAGAGGTAGAAAAAGGTTTTGAGGATATGGAGTTTCAGTTCTTTAGTCTTGAAGAGGAATCTAGGGAGAATGAGGAATTTGTAGGTGCAGGTATTGAGGAGCGGGCCACAGGTATTTCAACTGATGATTATGAAGAAGAGATTATAAAAAAGTTTACTACAACTTGTTCAGAAAAATCAAACTATATTTGTACTTGCTGTAGGTGCACTTACTACAAAAGTCAAACACGAAATGTGCATGCATTTTTAAAAATGAAGAGGAAAACAGAGAACAGTGGCAAGAATTTGTTGCTTATTTATTTGTAGAGGATCGTTTTGAGTTGTCCATGCAGCAAGTTATATGTAAGTACTGCTATGATAAGTTAGAGAATCAGAAAATACCGGCTAAAGCAGCATATAACAGGTTAGAACTTGTGAGTATTCCAGAGCAGCTATGAGACTTAAATGTATTTGAATCTATCCTTATACAATCTGTACATCCATTTCAAGCAATTATACATTTGAAACCAAAAACAGGTACATTGCATCCAAAATAGTTATTGAAAAGCCTTAAAGGAAGAGTATTGTATTTGCCAATAGACTTTAATAAAATGTTGAAACTGTAGGAGTAGACAAAGACAATGAAGAGCTACTTAGTATTCTGGTAAATGGTATACCTACTAAGAATAAAACCATTTGGCAACAGTTGGTTGATGTTAATAGAGTTAAACAAGCAACGTTATACCTGGTACAAAATAATGTTTATTATAAAAATGTTGCTGTTGAACCTGATGTACCATATGTTGCTGATTAATGTTTACCAGGAAGTAGATAAATAGAAAAAGTAGGTCCATCCTGATCAGAGAACATTTATGAACATTACAGCATCCATCCTTTGCATTTCAAAGTCATTGGTGCTGCTGTAGACCTTTTCCAAATGAAGCAAGCTAAAGGAGCTCCAATGGGTGTGTGGTAAAAAAAAAAGCTTAGAGGCTTAGAGGTTTTCCTCACTTGTTTCCCATTGGAGTAGAAGGTTGGTATGATGAGCGGCCCATACAAATACCAGCATCTGAATACCGATCAACACAATTATATTCAGAGGATCCATGATTCAGACAGTATATCACATACATATTCACCTTCTGTTTGAGAGTGAATTGTCTGGACTTTCACATGCAGTGAATCACATTCTAAAAACAGGAGTTAATCTTCAAAATATGCCTGCAAGAGATTTTATTTAAAAAGTTCAAGATAAAGGATGAAAACATAGAACATAACAATTAATTTAATGGCGTGCCAACGCAGCACTAATGGATACTGGTACCATCATCATGGAGAGCTGAAGTGTATGCTGAGAAACCTATGACGACCAACCAGGTTTTTGACACTAAGTTGTGCAGAGTATGCATGTGATGATATTATTGAATTCTTGAGAGAAACAAATTCTAATCTAAAAGATATCAATTTTAAGAATGCTGGAGAACTGTGCTCATTAGATCCTGCTAATGTTTGTAGATACTTCAACCAAAGGTTCCAAGCTATGCTTGCTTTTATCTGCAACAAAAGCAATCCTCCATTTGGAGATGTAAGTGATTCCTTTTGGTGGAAAGAGTACCAGGCAAGAGGTGCTCCGCACATTCACATGCTCCAATGGATAACAGACACACCCAAATTTGGAGCAGAACGTGATGAGTCTGTGTTTTCTTTTATAGAACCATATGCTACATGTGCTATACCAAAACAGAGTGGTGAAAATGCTCTCAGAGAACAAGTTTTGCATTTTCAAACACATAGGTGTGAGAAGGACTGTCACCGTACATACATGTCCAAATAAATATTTTTTATACAAGATGTTGATTTGGTTTTCACCTTTCATTTCAGAGGGAAGAGTGAACAGCTTCTTGTCTTCAATAACACATACACTAACATGGAAACCACCGAAGACACCTACAACTTAAAAAAAGAGAAGATTCCAAATACATTAATGACTACAACCCTGTGATTTTAGAAATGTGGAATGCTAACATGGACATTCAATTTGTTGCAGACAACTCCATCGCTGTGGCTCGGTATGTTACATCGTACATCACAATATCTGAAAAAAATGAAATAAAAGAGACATGGGAGGAGATTTTTGCAGAGAAGACCCTTAGCGAGAACTTGTATTATTTCGGCTTGAAAATGCTTTTCCATAGGGAAATGGGGTCCTATGAAGCATGTGACAGATTGAGTTTGGCAAGTTTGTTCTCAAAATCAAAAGGGCTTGTCTGCGTAAGTCTTAGTCTATCTTTTACAAGAAATACAATATTGAAGTCTTTCCCTGAAATTTAGTACTTGGCAGAGTTTGACCCAGAAAGTACAGATATGGTAATGTCAAATATGTTGGATACATATTATCCAAGAAGAAGCCCACATCTAGAAGACAAGTGCCTTTATGAAATTCTTCAAAACTACAGATATAGAAGTAATATAAGTGAAAACACAGAAAAACGGAAATAACCATCAAAAGCTTAGCTGTCAAACTCCTGATGAAAGAGAATGTTTCTATTTAGCACTTCTTCAACTGTTCAAACCCTGGTGTACTGAATTAGAATTACTTGAAGATTTTAACCGCCATGGAGATTCTTTTAATACTGTCAAAGATTGTATTCAGTGGCCCGTGTTCAATGACTACTTAGAAATGTTAAAGGATGAGATACAACAGGAAGAAATTATTGCTGCTGAGGCAACTAAGGATAGTTCCCAAAGCAGCCAAAGTCAGCACCTTCAAGTCAGGATCCTCTTGGAAAACCTATTACTAAAAAGGAATCTGCAACAGCTATGAATACCATGGAAACTGGCATGGAACAAGCTAGCAGGAATTGGTAGATCTGGAACAGTTAGTTCATCAACTCAACAGTGAACAGAAAGAGATTTACATTGAAGTAAAAGATAAAATAGAACATGGATTACGACATGAGAAAAAATAATTCAAGCCAACACTAGTATATATTAGAGGTCAGGTAGGTACTGGAAAAAGCGTTTTAATCAAAGTTGTCTCTTCTTACAGAAAACTACAGATTCAAACTTATTGTGTGTAGTAACTGCATCTACTGAATTAGCTGCACACAATATGAAGGGAATAACATTACATAGACTACTTATGCTACCTGTAGAACATGACAATAAACTGGAATACCAGAAGTTATTTGGTGAAGGGTGTCATGAAGTAGCAAGAGTTTTAAAGAAAATGAAGCTGTTGAATATTGATGAGATAAGCATGGTTTCAAATCTAATGCTTGCTTTTGTCCACATATGAATGCAAAAGATTTTAAAAACTGAATACAGCATCTTGTTTGGAGGAAAGAACTTGATTGTTTTTGGAGACCTACTACAATTTACTTCTGTAAAAGGACAGCCTGTATTTAAAACTCTTTCAAATGAAGCAAATTGCAAGTCAGTGGGAAGTTTTGGCAATGTCAGCATTTAGACTATTTTCAATACAAGGAACTTGTGAAAAATATATGTCAAGCTTCTGTCATGGAGTATGGCGACATTCTAAGGGACATTAGAGTAGGAGTTCTGACAGAGGAGGGAAATCTTATGTTGGAAAGTCGACTATAGAAACTTTTTTCTTCTAAGATGACGGCAGCATAGCTAATGTACAAGTTTTTAAAGAAGGAAAACTTATAGTTTGTTTGATGCCTAATCTTCAAGAGTGTGCTGCATTTAGTGAAGAATTACTAAAATGTGAGAATTAAGAAATTGTGGTGATAACTGCTATTGACAAAATGGGACATTAAGGAGTAACTGTCCTGCTGAGTCACAAATTACAAGATATATTGAACTATTTGGAGAGATTTGCATCCAAGACTGCTGGTCTAGAGAAGTGTTTACGTATCTGCAGAAACTGTAGAGTAATTTTTCAGACGTAATTTAAATGTAAAAGAAGGATTGGCAAATGGTCCCATAGGTACAGTTGATGATTTCATTAATTTTCCTAACCGTGATCAGGTTACATTTTTAGCTTTAAAGTTTGATCAGGCTGATGGTGTGAAGCAAATCGAATGATGTGTTTTACGCTTTTTGCTTGTAAAAGATTTGTATGTCAGATGAAAACTCCAAAGAAGTGTTACTGTGATTTGCACTCACCACAATTTCTAATAAATGTACTTAAGCTACAATTACTAGAATGAAGATAAGAAGGGATGCTAACAACTTGTTCTTTATTATTATGCATGGTACAAAAGTATAAACAGATGTAATCCAGCATTAAAATGTTTCATTTCCTTTTCTATACATGAGTCCCAGTAGGCTGAATATTGTCTTAAAGAGTTATCATTTATATACAGAGAAGACTGCATAGGTATTTTTCTATATAAATCTTATGAAAATGTTCATCCACATTTAAGTTTTCCATGTCTTTTCTTGACATCACCCTTGAGTGGCCAAACTATATCATAACCAGTGATGATCAACGTTTAGAGAACAACGTATACATGTATGTTTCCTGAAAACTATTTGCATACATTTCATGCAGAAAACACATGTTCACATTTTTTTGAAGACATCACCCTTGTTAGGTCGAAAGATGTGTTAAGTAGTTAACCATAACTATAACTGCTGCATTTCTTTGGTTTTGTGCTAGTAAATTTAGGATCTAACAATAACGTCCCTGTAACCTTTGTTTTTTTCAGTTAATTTCTATGTTTTTTTTTAGCATGCACACGTAAATATAACCAGGCCTGGCTTCCAACCCTCCTCCATGCACCCAAACCCAAGCTGCGCACTGCCTTCGGCTGTGCGCAGCTTGAGGTTGGATGCAGGGAGTGTTTTTTTTCTCAATTGTCCAAAAAAGGGGTCCCTAAAGGACCCCTCTATGTATTCTGTGGGGTCAAGATACTTGTATACTGACCCCTTAACAGTTTTGCACTGTTCTTTCCCCACCCCCCAGCCAATGTGACAAACTCAATATTTCTCTGGATCCGTGGATTGGACAAAAAAAAATTTGGCCAAAATACTTGCCCATAAGGGATCCATAGAGGATCCCTATATGTATCTTTTGGGGTTAGGATACCTGTATACTGACCCCTTAAGTGATTTGCACTGTTCTTTTCCCACTGCAAAAAGAACAAGTGATGGACGGAATGTTGAACAATGTCAAACATTCACCCCCAGTACAGAGATCTGGGCCTAAATCCATCATTTTTTTGCTGCCCATGCCATTCCAGTTTGGACCCAGCCATATGCAACTCAGTCTTGATCCTGTTCCCCATGGGAACAGTCCAGCCCGAACTGCCAGGCTAGGTCTTCCCTGGACTGGAAACAAGCATCCTGGGACCGGTTTTGGGGTTTCACCCCTCATCAGCCAGGCTAGCTTGAATCCAGTGGCATGGGAAGCACGGGACCCACGTCTGGGCATACCCTTCCCACTTAGGGAGACAAATGCAAAAAGAACAAGTGATGGACGGAATGCTGAACAATGTCAAACATTCACCCCCAGTACAGAGATCTGGGCCTAAATCCATCGTTTTTTTGCTGCCCATGCCATTCCAGTTTGGACCCAGCCATATGCAAATCAGTCTTGACCTAGTTCCCCATGGGAACAGTCCAGCCCAAACTGCCAGGCTAGGTCTTCCCTGGACTGGAAACAAGCATCCTGGGACCGGTTTCGGGGTTTCACCCCTCATCAGCCAGGCTAGCTTGAATCCAGTGGCATGGGAAGCACGGGACCCACGTCTGGGCATACCCTTCCCACTTAGGGCGACAAATGCAAAAAGAACAAGTGATGGACGGAATGCTGAACAATGTCAAACATTCACCCCCAGTACAGAGATCTGGGCCTAAATCCATAGTTTTTTGCTGCCCATGCCATTCCAATTTGAACCCAGCCATATGCAAATCAGTCTTGACCCTGTTCCCCATAGGAACAGTCCAGCCCGAACTGCCAGGCTAGGTCTTCCCTGGACTGGAAACAAGCATCCTGGGACCGGTTTCGGGGTTTCACCCCTCATCAGCCAGGCTAGCTTGAATCCAGTGGCATAGGAAGCACGGGACCCACGTCTGGGCATACCCTTCCCACTTAGGGCGACAAATGCAAAAATAACAAGTGATGGACGGAATGCTGAACAATGTCAAACATTCACTCCCAGTACAGAGATCTGGGCCTAAATCCATCGTTTTTTTGCTGCCCATGCCATTCCAGTTTGGACCCAGCCATATGCAAATCAGTCTTGACCCTGTTCCCCAGGGGAACGGTCCAGCCCGAACTGCCTGTTCTTTTACCACCCCAGCCAATCTGACAAACAAAATGGCAGCTGCAACTTTTCTGTCAGGTTGCAACCAGCCAACCAAGGCCTTGCTTTTCCCTCCGGATCCGTGAATCCAGAGCCCCAGATCCGCGGAGCCTCTGCATCCCTATATGTCTATATTTTTTAGCCATAAATAACTCAGAATCTACTGAATGAATTTACACCAAGATTTAGCTTCCTTCCAAATTTGGCGTAATTCCTCTCAGCTGTTCTGGCTGTAGGTGTGTCTAAAGACCGTGTGGGAAAATGAATGGGGAAAACAGGTTTTGGGACCCCCCCTTTTCCTTGGCTCCCAGTTGACGGATCACCCTGAAACTTTCAAGACAGCAGCTGAACCAACTGTAGTTTAGGTTTTGTAAATTTAATGATGATTCGTCAAACTGCACCAAATTTATTGCAGAAAAAGCTCTCCCTATGCAAACTAGGCCTAACTAGAACTACCTACTGGTGACTTCCAGTAAGTAATATATATAATATATATATATATATATATATATATATATATATATATATATATATATATATATTTTACTGGAAGTCACCAGTAGTAGGCTATGCATATATATATATATATATATATATATATGTATATAGAGAGATATATATATATATATATATATATATATATATATACACACACACACATATATATATATATAGTGTAAAATAATAATTTAAAACAAATATTTTTAATTATATTAATGTTTCTAATATTTACATTTTGCTACTATAAAAAAATATATATGTTAATATACGTATTTATTTACATATATATATATATATAAAATAATATAACACATACACAAATTACAATGTAAAATATAAAATAAAAAAATAATATTTTAAAATCTATTTAACCAATATTAAGGAAAGTATTTAAGTGTGAGAATATTAAATGTACTATTCCCACTCCAGTTAAAGCAGCAGTGGGAAAGCGTTAGACTTCGGTGAGGGTTAGATTTACTAATCCTACTCCAGGTAGCACAACAGTAGGGAAAGTTGTGGGCATAGGAGTGTTTACATTTGCTATCTCTATTCCAATTAGAGCAACAGTAAAGAGAGTGTTGAACTTCAGAGGGGTTAGATTTACTTTTCCTTTTAGTCAGTGAACAGTAGGTTAAGTGTTGGACTTCGGAGGGTTACATTTACTAGTCTCACCCCACTCTAAGCAACAGTAGGGAAAGCATTAAAATATGGAGGGTTTAGATCTACTATTCCCAGTCCGATCCAAGCAACATTAGGGAAACGGTTGGAATTTGATGGGAATAGATTTACTGTTCCTTCTCCAGTCTAAGCAACAGTAGGGAAAGTGTTGGACTTCAGAAGGGTTACAGTTACTATTTCTACTCCAGTCTAAGCAGCAGCAGAGAAAGTGTTGGATTTCAGAGGGGTTAATTTCACTATTTCGTCTTTGGTCATTGCAACAGTAGGGCGTATGTTGGACTCCGGAGGGGTTGGATTAAGGGCCTGATTACGACCTTAGTGGAGGGGATTACTCCATAACAAATGTGACGGAGATCCTGTTCGCCGTATTACAAGTTCCATAGGATATAATGGAATATCCGTCATGTTTGTGATAGAGTAATCCCCTATGTCAAGGTCGTAATCAGGCCCTTAGTATTCGTACTCCAGTCTAAGCAACAAGAGGAAAAGCTATTCATACTTGAGACTAACCAACATCAGAATAAGTGTTTCATGTAAAAAGTATTACATACATGAATACGTCTCCTATTAAATTTGTAAAAACATTTAAATGCTTACTACAAAACATTGTTAAATTACAGTATAAAAAATATGTATGTTTATTTATAAAAAATGTCAACATGTAATTTAAAAAAGAAAGAAAAAAGTACATATAATAAAATCAACTCTACTAAGTACAAAAACACAATAATGAAATCTTCACTTATTTATTTAATGTCAATTAATATATATAAAAAAAAAACAAATTAAGTTTACGTAACAAATATCATCTCAGAAACAAATTCTCACAAACTGAGTTGAATAGTTTGTTTAATAAACAATAAATATAAAAACATGATACATATTTTAATTAATGAATTACATATACATGTAAATGAGTACAATAGATATAATACATATTTTAGTTACTTATTAACCCACTCACCTAATAAATAACAGCATTACAAATACAAGTAAAACATTGAAAAACTAAAATACTTATTAAAATAAATACAAAATTACAACAATTACATAATAATAAATACATTAGGTAAAATACATAATCAATCATCAAATACAAAATATTGTTTGCAGCTTGGATTTAAAATACACTTAATTTAACTCAACTACCCTATTCCCCTACAAACTCAGCAACCCACAACTAAAATATAACTTAAATGAATCAGTATGAAGCTATTTACACAATTAGCAATCAATTAAATAATTATTTAACAAGTAAAAACAATTTATATTTTTTCTAACTTACTAATATTCCCATCCTATACCCCTACAAACCCAACAACCTGCTACTAAAATATAACTTACTAGAACTAATAATAAAACTACATTAGAAATTCAAAATAAAAATGCTTGATTAATAATCAATTAATACATTAATTAACAATAAATGAAACATATATCTAATGTCATTTAAATAACGTCCCACCCTGCCCCCCTAAAAAGCCCAACAACCTTCTCCATCACTGTAAATCACTTATAACATTTAAAAAATCACTAAAAAATGCAAACTACATTTTAAAAAATTAAATAACAATTACCTCACCATGAAGTACACTCACAAACTGACATGGGTCCAGTCAGGCTCGTTTGTAAAACGTTTTCTAAATCCTGGTTATCTGTGGCTTTGAGCAGTCAGGCCTAAACAAAGGAACAAGTGTAATGCATTTAGAAGTACCAAAACAACAAAATAAGAAAGTCATGGAGCACTAAAGAAATCTGACATCAATTTACAAAAATAGATCTTATTTCTATGAATTTTTTGAAACCACAAAAAGCAAAATCCACCAGGGGGTTCAGAGATATGGATTTTTAAGTAAAAATAAATCTCAGTTTTTCACCCAAAAGTGTGAACAAGCATTGGCAACTGCAAAGTTTGGAAATGTTATAAAACTTTTAAAGGGTTGTGTTTGGCTACTCCAATCTGCTTTGATTGACCAAATCAGATGGGGAAGGTCAGGAGGGGCCAATGAGGAGTAGCAGGACAGTTATCTTGGCACCAAAGCAGTCTCAAGTCCAGCTCCAGATTCTATGGGTGAACTGTCATGACCTTCAATGGAGTGGTCCTGAAGCAAGGGATACAGGATGCTGAAGATGCTGTAAGATGCTGAGGATGCTGTGTGGTTTATGAGGGTCTTCCTGAGACTGCTCATGGGTCCACAGGCCAGGTGAGGCAACTTTGCCCACAGGGGGCAATGTCCCTTGAAGTCCTTGTTGGTCCAACAAAGGTCCAGTTACCACTGGACTACTGGTCTCCGATCACAGTGAAACCAGTGGTTCCCTTTGGTGAAGGCTATTTACTGTCTTGGGTGACTGAGCTGCACTCTGACCAGGAGCAGCAGACTTGGGTGCAACATTTGAGCATCAGGACTTGGTTGTCCGAGCTGCTGGTAGGTGATCAGTGGAGATACAGTGATTGTGGCTAATTACTGGCCAGAATGGACTTTTTCAACTTTTGTGGCCCTTGTGCTGAAACAGGATGTCAGCCAACTGACTCTTAGAATTCACCTCTTCTGTCTGGGACTCTGGAACAACTTTTCCATGAACCAGGCACCCTAGGCACAGTCCTTTTTTTACTAGCCCAAAGATCAGCAGGTGTAGTCCAGTCTGGCGCAATCCACATTTGCCAATTCCAGGGATCATCAGGGTAGTCCTTCTTTGGTCCTCTCTCCAGTCCAGATGTTTTTGAGGTCTGGACAGCATGGGTGCCATGTTTATGCCCAGAAAGTGACCTCAGGAGAGGTAGCGGTTAATAGCCAATGGGCTACCAGGACCCCCCTTCTTGGAGACAACTCCCTGTGATGTGTGGTATCTATCGGTCTCAGAGTGCACTATTTTGCACAATCCCAGGGTAGCAGGACCCCTCTCTCAGTGTATCAAGCTTCGTAGTCCACCGTACAGGTGTGGCTACCCGAGGGCCACACTCCCATGGAAAAAACAGTTTGACAACTGATCTCCCCTCTCTGCTCCCAATGCCAACCCATCTACCTCAACAAAAGAGCTGTCCCTCTGGTGTGTAGTCAACAGTTGTGCTTCAAAGGCAGCATCCCTTCGAAGCTCGCCTTTTATACTCATACCTAGTGTAATGTCCAGCTGGGGAGAGGTGACACCTCTTCCAATGGAAGGCCTGTATTGATCGCACTCCTGAGAATCGTTTAAACTTCTCCTGAGGAGGACAGAAGGCAGTCTTGTGGCCAAAATCTGCTATTGACCATGGGAAGACTCTGGCAAAAGAATAACAATGTTCTAAATGTCAAATTTTTTCAAAAGTTACACTAAATTTGTCTTGGGCATCAAGTTGGATTTAATACAGCAATCATTTTGATATATTTAAGTATCAACATTAGTAGTCCTATTCAGAGCTTAGTACAGTTGAGATGTCAGCATGTAACCCTGTACTCGCCAATGGAGCTACTAACATTTCTACAGTAAAAATTACAATTTGGAGTTTTTACTAGTAGGACATATAAAATTACATGTCCTACTCATTAATATATAGCGCCCACCTTAGGACTTGATAGGCCTGCTGTAGGGGCGACATATATATCAAAGTGGGAGCTTTGGGCTTTGTCATTAGTTTAAATGCGAAAGACAAATTAGCAGTTTAAAACTGCTCTGCAAATCTGCAGTGGTAGGCTGGGAGACATGTTTTCACATAGTCACATCCAAGGTGGCACAATAGGTACTATAGTCTTGGTGGGCCAATTTAACTTACAAGATCGGGGTACAAGATCGTATTGGGATCGCAATTAGGCCTGGGCACTAAAGGAAAAAGTGGCCCACTTTTTCATAAAATGCTGCTTAGTTAGTATCAGGGGAGTATTTTTCTCTCTCTTAATTTCCTTTTCTCTCCCCCTCTTTTTGTCATTGCAAGTCTCACTTTTCCTTTTGTCTCCACACTGCGCCCTTCGCTCATTCTGTTTTGTTACTTCCCTGCCATGTTTATTTTCCTGTCCTTTTGTTATATTGTTCCAGGATTGGTGGTTTTCAAAGTAATGTGTAAAAAACAATTGCCTTGAGTTGGCAAAAAAGTTTTATTTTTGCGCAAATTGGTTGTTGGCCTTATTTTTTTAATTTTCTCTCAATGGAAAACAGGAGTCCACAGTTTTGAAGATGACAAATTGTCAGCAAGCACCAGAAGTTCATCTGTTTGCTGCCGAAGACAAATGTAGAGGCTCTCAAATGTCCACCACTAGCAATCTGGCACCTTGCACAACCCCCTTTCACCCCAACCTCATGTAACATAAGTGGTAGCATGATGCTCAAAAACTGCACCACCGCTCCCCCAGGCCTCATTATTATGTTCTGTGACTCAGGATGGGGGGAGACAAGTCACATGCTGTGCCTGCTTAGTTTGGCCTATTGTCCTACTGCAGATGACAGTGAGCCACCCAGGATTGGGCTGTACTTGGTCATACTGAGGTCTGACAGGAGGCTTTCGGGTTGTGTGCCAGGGATGCAGGAGGCTCAAGCAAATGTTGGAAGTTTATTTGCAGCTGAAAAACACATGGCCCACTTGCTGGCCTTTGCTACAGGCCCTTGTCCACCCTGCCAATGCGACCCCGCCTGGTACCACTGGTACCATTTACTAGGGACTTATGAGTAAGTAGTTATACCAGTTGGGTGTAAGCCAATCCTACATACACTTTGTAGAATCAGAACACTGATTAGCAGGCCTCAGTGCACTCTCAAAGTTGAAAAACAAGCATTTGCAATGCAATGGGTCTTGCGTTTGTTCGAGTTAAAGCTATTAGCGTTGTAAACTCCTAACCGGATTTTTCTTGCCACATAAACTGAAAATGAAAAGTAAAACAGTTTCACATAACTAATTGGACTTTTCTTGCCAAATAAACTGAAAATGAAAAGTAAAACAGTTTAAGATAAGCGAGCCGATTGCCGCCACGAGTGCAAAGCAGACACACAAAACGAAACAGAAGTTCGCTCATAGTGAAACATAACGGCAAAAGCGCAATTATCCATGTAACCAGCAAAAGTGCAAATATCCATGTAACAGGGCTGATGTCATGTGAAGCACTCAACTACTGCCCAGCGAGATCGCTCTGCATATAAAATAAAGAGAAAAAGTAGTCCAGAAACCATACCGAAAACACAGAGCCTCGTATGTTTTCAGTAGTTGGCGGTGCGCTTGAGGAGGACTAAACACCGGAATAGGCATGACTTATGCATGCCTTTCATTAATTAAATCAAGCAAATTTTAAAAGACAAGCCCATGAATCAACCAAACTTATGGGCATGACATGGGCGTGGTTGAAAGCTCACAGAGAGATTACACCAGGGACAGAACGCTTTGCGCTCGACCCCAACAAACAGCATCAGTTCAAAACTTTGGGGCTGATCATGCAAAAAGAGGCATTTCCTTACAGTTAGGAACCTATTTCTGTGATTGGACCTCCTGACCCCACTTACGGCCTTGTGCTTCTTTCTAGCTTTCTCTGCTCAGTGGGAAAGATATTGGGGACGGGGAGAGTCATGATGTCCGCACCTCATCTGTCTAGTAGGGGAACCTGTTTGATGCCCCTTTTTTAAAACTCTTTCTTTACTTCTCACTATGAGGCCTCAGACTGTAACCAGGTCTTGCCTCCTTCTGGATCCCCGACTAAATCCTCCTTCCAGGCCAGCGACCATTGGGTTGCCATTGGTACTGCTTTTCTGGCCCAGTTCTCCCTTGCAGTCTGGATAAGCCCTCAGCTGCCCTTCAGTGCTTTCCCTCTCCCCCTCTAATAGGATTGTTTCTCAGCTTCTGCGGCTTCTATAGTCACCACTGTTCCGTCGGCCTGCGTCGCTCAGCTTGAGTGTAATTCCTTCTTTCCTGCTTTTCTGGGTTGCACTAAGTAGCTGCTCTTACAGTTGTGACATGTTTGCTTTCACTGCCCATTCAGTCCATGGATACGGCTTGGCATCCCAGCTCTCCTGACTTTCTGATGCCATTTTGTTGCAAGTGACACATCCCAGCCAAGCAGTTCCTGAGGGTTCTCTGAGTTTTGCAGTCACACTTCTTGCTTAGATCAGTCCTCACCATCGAGTGTAGCTTACTGTGATGTAGCGTTTTAAACCTATTTTTAAGGTAGAACGTCTTTAACACCAGCGAGCTGGCTTTGAGCTCCCTAGGAACATTCCTCACCCATGCTGCCTCTGCTGCCTTTACTGTAGAAGTATCCCATGCAGAAATATAGATAATCTGTCAATTCCTGCACTATCCAATCATTGTCAGTCACTAACATTAATCTGTGGGTCCGTTGCTGACACCTGACCACACAATGATGTGAGAGTGCATAGTGAGAGGACTTCCATTCCAGTGCTTAGTTTGTGCTGGTGTTTGTCGGTGCTTATGACAGTCCACCACATGGTGGCATTGCCTGTTTTTCAACCAAGCACATCAGTTTAACAATTAAATACACATTTAAAAAATAATTCTAGAGCTTCCAGGCCATACTTGTTGCTTTGGGTGGCTTAGAACCACCTAAACTATAATGTTTGTGCTGAGTGTGATGTGTAGTAGAGAGTGTTTAAACAAGATATGTGCTAATGATGGTTCCAGTCAGTAGTGCAACCTACAGTGGCCTCCTGAGCAATACATTGGGCTATGGCACTTGTTTATTTACAACTTAGGCACTGTTTCATGACCTTTCACCCTCAAATGGATGCAACAGTACTACACACTGACTTCAGAGCACATTAAATACATCCTGTACTAATACACAGCTGGTCTCTCAAAGACACTCACAACCTTAACACCAGCTCAGGACTGATATGAATGACAGCTATCCACAAGGGAAGTCACACATTCTCACAAAACACCATAGCTCACATTTGTCACAAAGGTACGCCAGCTAATATAATACACTCCAAAACCACATGGTTTCCTCACTTCCATAAAGCACCATATCTATTCCCTTCACACTTGACACGTACATACATATCCTGAAGACTTCTAAACTATTTGGCTGCCATCTAACATTATACTTGGCTAAATTATCTGAAAATATGAATGCTATATTCTAAAAAAATCCCCCATCAAAATATTGCAAAGATATCGAAAGTGGTGAAGACTTATCTGCCACAATACAGAACATCGGCCTGTGGTGTTCATAAGTGCACTCCCCTCCACAATCCGCATGCTGTCAAAAACATACAAACAGTATCACAACTGCCTTCAAGTATTTATGTTTTAATTCTCGTCAGCAACACCCTAAGTCAAACCAAATCACCCATACTGTAATGTACCAGAATGGGCCAACGAACTCACTGTGCAAGTAGTAATCACTCTATGCCAAGACACGCGACATTACCAGGGTGTGAACATAAAAGGCATCATGTCATAATATAAAAGATCAGTATCTTGCAAGACAACTCATGCACATCTTTCCACTCCTCCCTTGTAGGTGTCAGACCAAGGGAACAAGGGAACACCACCTCACTGTTGTCCACTCAGTGTGAAAAACAGCGGCAGCTGCCACATAACTCAAGGGGAGGGGCAGGGGGGGACAGAGACGTAGTAAAAATAACAAAATAATATAAAAAGCACTACCTTGCCTCTGTCCCTGCAGCCTCCTGCTGCCTCCTGCTGCCTCATGATCCTCTTCTTCTGGTGTACCAGCATTCACTGGGGCACGAGCACAGACTCCCAGCAATCCTGCTGCTGCTTTCATGCAAAACCTAGCGAGAAAGCAGCGCCAGGATTGGTCTGAGTGGCAGTGACTGCTGCTCACACACAGCCCTGGGGTCTGTGCAGTTTCTCCACCCCAACTGTTAAACACAGCCGCGATGAAGATACTTAAGTTTGCATGTGTGTTTGGCTGTCCTGAGACGGTCAGCCAAACACACATGCGCACTTAGGTGCGCTCTCTTCTCCACCCACCTCCTGTGGCCCAGTCCCGCCCTTCCTGTACACGTTGCTGGCTGAGCCAGCAGCAGAAAAATAAAACAATAGTAAACTATTGTTTTATTTTTCTGCTTCTGGCTTAGCCAGTGGGGTGAAGGAGCCACCCCTGGAAAAAGTACATCACATGCCTTCAGTGAGCACTCCCAGCTAGAATATAAAGACAGGAAGAAATACCTGGCCCATCAGGTTGCGCATGACCCCGTCCACTCCCTCCCCCAGATGACAACAGTTAAGGACATTAATTTCACCCTCTGCACACATTGTAGACACATTTTCCCTTGTTATACTGGACTTAGATGTCAGCAGTGTGCCCCCAGACAACTCTTGGCCCTCTTCACAGAGACATTTATAACTACTTCTATGTTATTCTCAGAGATGTTGTTCACGCCCAGCTAATTGTGTCAGTCTAAAGTACCATCACATCACAAACTTTAAATAAAAACACCATAGGAAGTGAAACTCCTGTGTGTGGTGTATCCAGTGCTTAATTTGTGCTTGTTGTGTCCGGTGCTGAGCACAGCACTTATTTTTGAGGGCCGGGGCTTATTCTTCTGCCTCAAGCATTTGCTGTGAGCAAAATACACATATGGGGAAGATGGATGAAGGTAAAAACGAAAAAGCGTCACAAAGGGAGAAAGCAGAAAGCTGCAAGAGTGAGCTGAAGGGCCCCGCTTTATATGTATTGAAAAGGCCGAGATGGCCTCAGGATTACGCTGCCTCAGTATTCCATGTTCACACATTTAATTGCAGCAGCCACATGTTTAAGAGGAGGGCTTTGAGCATGGCACCTTTTTTATTTACAAATAAACCACAGGGTGTATCTAGTTATTTGTCTTATATTGTTCAATCCATAGAGAGTTAGACTTACCTTATTGTTAACTGACAAACATCAGCAAAATTAGTGTTAGCTTTGAAGCCCTGACCATTCCATTAAAGCATTTGTCACAAAAATCAGGCTACATGGTCAATCGTATAATATCGAAGACTTATGTGAGGAAACACTGGCAATGTAGCATCCTGGAATTTTAGGACAGCGAAATGACCACTGTAAGAGAGTTAATGCAGTTGTCAGACTTGTTAAATTCATATTATCCTCAGCACAGATCGTAAGTAAACTCATCGTGAGGCTGGGAGTCTCCCTATTGGAATTATTGTAGAGTTTAGTTATAACTCACTGCGTGGTTGTTGCAAGCACCTTAAAATGGAAATAAATTGAGGCTGGCCAAGCAGGATCCTGTGTAGAAGTTCTTTAATTTGCCTCAAAATAGGAGCTCACAACTAACATGACATGAGCACAGGTAACAAGGAGAAAACTGTCCAACCGATGTCACACTTACATTTAAAAATCAAGTTGTGCCATTCAAAATACAACATGTTGCCTGCACACAAGCCATCAGCTTCAACAACCAAATAACAAACTGAAACTCACGAGACTCTCATAAAAGAAAACACACGCTATTGAAAATAAACAGAACGTGCTGCTGCAGAGAACCTAATGACGTAAACATACAGCAGACGTCACAGCACGAGCCTGCGCCAAGCAGAGTGCACAACATTAGGAGCTCATGCTGTGACAGCTGAAACTAAACAAACAGTAACACCTATACAACACCCCCCCCCTTTTAATACAAAAGGAAAAAAAATACAAAAATAAAAATGAAATAAATAAATAACTACATAAATATAAAAATATATACATATACATATTGTCATTACATTTACCCAATTACTAAGAAGCCAGTGCAGAACTTATAACTTAAAGCATAAAAGCTAAGAGACAAAATAGTCCTGAAATTTGACAGGCATACACGCATTGCGAGAATTTCTACTTTTCACTGTTGAAGAAGGTTGATGTAATGATTGCCAAGAAGAGGCACTTTCCTCACCACACGGACCCAAAACTTCCGAACCTTCCGTCAATTGTGTTTCCAAGGTTGGCCTACTCAAATCAACTTGAGAGAAATTCATAAGTTGTTGATCACCCACAAAATTATATTCTTGATTTGTTGTTCTTGATCTGACTAACAATATTTTCTTTGCTTGCTCTTTAGAAATTTTAACAATGTCTCTCTTGCTCCACCAACCTTTGTTCCACAAAAACACAGAACCTTTAGAAATGTTCTCAACCTGGACAGGTAAGGAAAATTTAGAACTTCCCTTTTTAACCCTAGACGGTACTCTCACTAAAACCCAATCTCCAACCTGAACATCAACTAATTTAACTCTGAATTTCTTGTCAAACAGTTCTTTTGTTCGATTTTGTTTTTTAATCACTGAACTTTCAACTTTAGATAAATCCTCAAATTTGTCTTTGTTCAAATTTCTAATCCAATCAGGTAACACATTAAATCTGGGCAACCTTTTGCGTAATAACACAAAAGGACAAACACCAGTAGTACTGTGAGGAGTGGTTAAATATGAACAAATTTTTTCTTTTAAAAACATTTTAACATCCTGACCCATCGTTAAAGCGGTTTGAACACCTTCCTTTAAGAATTTGTTCATACGCTCCACTAAACCGTTGGATGAAGGGGAATAAAGAGCCACTTTATTATGCTTTATGTGATGCTGAGATAAAAACTCATACATTTTGTGTGAAGTGAAATGTGTACCATTATCTGTTACTATTTCATTTGGTGCACCTTCAATATTGAATATCTTCTGCAAAAATGTGATTACAGTGTCCATATTCGGATTTGTAGCAAAATCAATATACACCCATTTAGAAAAATAATCAATTAAAACCATCATATACCTTTGACTAGATGGAAGCAACTCAAAAGGGCCTGCAATGTCTATTGCCACTTTTTCCCATGCCATGTCAGGATAAGGAGTGTTGTGTAGAGGTGTCTCGTGCAACTTCCAATGTTTATCTGAGACCAGACAAGTAGCACACGCACCAATATAAGTGGCCACTTGGGATTCCATTGCTGGCCACCAATAAAATTGTTTGAGAGCTTTACAGGTGCTACTTATGCCCAAATGCCCTTTATGTGCTTCTTCAATTAGTAGTTCCCTTAAAGAACTTGGAGGGACACACAAGTCAGCACGCATTAAGACACCAGACACCAATGATAGTTCTTCAGACACTTGAATATAGGGACGTAATGACATCTCCACATTTCTCTCACGAGGCCATCCGTTCTTCATATAAGTTGTGACCTTAGAAAAAATAGGATCATTGTGAGAAGCCTCTATCCATTTTTCATGCGAAAGTGACCCAGTATTATGTAAAATGTCCTCTATAGATGCCACCACGCATTCTTCTTCAGAATTTAGTACAATTTCATCCGCAACTGGTAACCTTGACAAACAATCTGCTCTAACGTTCTTACCTCCAGGGATATATTTCAGAACAAAATCAAATTCATGCAACCTTGAAATCAATCTCACTAAACGTGATGACGCTTTCCCCGTTCCATTTCCATTTAAGAGATGAATTAACGGCTTGTGATCCGTAAACATGTCAAATTGTGTGCCCCAGATGTAGTTTTTAAATCTTTCCACTTCCCATGAACACGCTAGTGCTTCACGTTCAATTATACTATAATGTGACTCTGCCAAATTCAGAGCACGTGAAGCAAAAGCAATAGTGTTTTCTTTGCCTTCAATCCGTTGCGATAGTACAGCTCCCAGACCAACTTGACTGGCATCCACAGTAATTATACATTTCTTTCCAGAAACAAAAGATGATAATGCTGGAGCTGATCTTAACAACCTCTTGACATTCGGAAATGCTTCTTCAACATCATCAGACCATATATTTTTGGCGTCTTTTTTTAACAAGTTTCTTAATGGCTGTACAATATATGCATATCCCTTCACAAAGCGTGAATAATACTCACTTAAGCCTAGGAAAGATCTCAAGGTATCCTTATCCCTGGGAGGCTTTGCATCCGGAATAGCTTTAATTAATGAATATTTGGGAGAAATACCATTTGAGGTAACCATGTGACCCAAATAGTCAAAATTTTGCACATTTAATTTGCATTTATCAGACCGAAGAGTAACTCCAAATTCCCTAAATTTGTCAAAAACCCTGGTTAAAATTCTATTGTGCTCATTCAAAGTTTCTGCAAAGATGAGTACATCATCTTGAAAAGCTTGAACTCCTTCTATGCCCTCCAATACTGTGTCCATCAATCTTTGGAAGACACTGGCAGCTGAAGCCAGGCCAAAAGGTAGCCTTGTAAACTTGAAAGCACCAAATGGTGTTATAAAAGTGGTGAGATTTTGTGACACCTGATCGAGCGGAATTTGATGATATGCTGATTTAAGATCTAATAGTGAGAAAAAACGTGCATGACCAATGTTAGCTAACAAGTCTTGCACCTTGGGCAATGGGTGACATTCAACAACAATGTTTTTATTTAATGTGCGAAGGTCAGCACAGAGTCTTATGTCCCCATCCTTTTTCCGAACGATCACAATGGGACTGACCCACTCAGAAGACTTTGCCTGTTTAATGATACCCTCATTTACCATTTGGTCCAATAACCTTTTTAATTCTGCTCTGATGGTAAAGGGTACAGGGCGAACTTTATGGATTACTGGAATTGCATTCTTGTTTAACCTAATAGTGTGTGTGTAATTTTTAAAACAACCAATAGAGTGACTAAAGAGCTCAGGGTAAGCGTCACAAATCTTTTTTACTGAACTTTTCTCCTGAACTTGGAACATGGATACAGGAATGTTACATATCCTCACAGGCAAATCTGCTCCAGGCACAAGCATGAGGCCTAACTTGGCTAAATCCCGCCAACCTACGATATTCCTTCCTTTAATAGCCACATACACTTTAGTACAAATACTGTTACCCAAACAAGCGATTAGTTCTTCAAAATACCCCAACAGATCAATATCTTGATCCCCATAAGCTTTAGGGTGTACATCTGGTTTACTTAATATCACTTTACCTTTCCAATGAGAGTTAAACAAAGTGTCTGAAATTATTGGGATAGGTGCCCCCGAATCACATGTCATATTGATAGAAATCATATTGCCTAAAAGTACTTGGCAAACAGGGTCTTTGATTACTTCATTTTTACAAGTGCCAGTATCTAAGTTCAGTACCATACTAGATAAACTCAATAAATCCTCGTCTTCTGTTACCTCAATTCTATGTACTTTTACATTTTTACTGCTTTTACAAACACTGTAAAAATGTCCTACCTTTTTGCAGTTAGTGCAGCGTTTACCTATTGCAGGGCATTGCGCAAAATTGCTCAAATGTGATTTAGAACCACATCTTAAACAATACTGATTAGTTTTCTTCACAAAAGGCTTAACATTCCTTCCCTTGAGCCCAACATAATCCACATGCTCTCCTTCATTAACTGAATTTACCAGAACTGAAGATGATCTGGTATATTCTTGAGTTATTACCTGAGTTGAAACAATAGTGTGTTCAATACTTTTAGCTAACATCAGCACCTCACTTAATGAAGGATCCCTGCAACTTAATAATCTCTCTTGAATCTTCTTGGAATAGCAACTGTAAACAAATTGATCACGCAAATACGTATCTAATGCGGACCCAAAATTGCATGTGACAGCTAAAGATCTCAACACTGAAATAAAATCCTCCACAGACTCATCTGCTGCCTGTTTAAAAAAAAAAAAAATTAAACCTTTCTAACAAGACACTTGGTTCTTCGCAAAATTTACGTTGGAGATGTGCAATAGCTTCTGCAAATTCATTCCAATCACCAGCCGCTTCTTCAGATGGAATAACTTTGGGTAAATTATCAAACACTTGTTGGCCTTCTTGCCCCAGGTGACTAAATAAAATGGCAGCTTTATGCTTAGGTGGAAAACCATCAGCACCTACAGCAACCAGATAGTTCTCAAATGAACGTAACCAAATAGGCCATTTAACATGAGGTTTACAAGGACATTGTAGGAATGGAGCAATATTAGCCAAGTTAGAAGCAGATTCAGAAGACATACTAGCTAGAAATTCTATTTTGCGTTCCTTTTAAGACCCAACAAATAGCCACTCTGTGATAATTTTAAATTGCAAACATTGTAAAAGTAAAATGACTAAATTAAAGACAAACCACATTTCATGGCACTGAATATAACACTACTGATATAGAAGTCTTTTAAAACTTGAAGTTGCTAAAGGTGTGCCTGTCACCGTGGTGCAAGCACATAAACAGTTACCAACACGATGGTGTGCTCATCACTGTGTTGAAATCTTCAAGCTGTAATTAACACTGGAATAAAGAGTCCTTTCCTGATGTTCCAAACAGACCAGAAATAAGTTGTGCTTCAAGGATGCTTGTCAGTGAAAGAATTAACACTGCAAGCACAACACATAAAAATTCAAGGACTGATAAGAAGAATGATACATTCAGGCGTCACTTTACAGCCACGAGAAAACAGCAAACAGAGCAATCCAGTAGGAAACACCAGGAACCATCCAAGGAAGGTTGAAAGGTAAACAGACTTCAGTTTGCTGCAGAGCACTCCCGGATTTCACACGGCAGGCTGTTCTGAAAGTCAACAGCAGGAACAAAACAGACTGCAACTCAGCAAACAACGATGTGCCCTCAAAAACGGACCGATGCAGTTATGAGCTCCAATGAACTTAAGGCAAACCCCAAAAAATAAGAAAATCGTCGCCAAATGTTGCAAGCGCCTTAAAATGGAAATAAATTGAGGCTGGCCAAGCAGGATCCTGTGTAGAAGTTCTTTAATTTGCCTCAAAATAGGAGCTCACAACTAACATGACATGAGCATAGGTAACAAGGAGAAAACTGCCCAACCGATGTCACACTTACATTTAAAAATCAAGTTGTGCCATTCAAAATACAACATGTTGCCTGCACACAAGCCATCAGCTTCAACAACCAAATAACAAACTGAAACTCACGAGACTCTCATAAAAGAAAACACACGCTATTGAAAATAAACAGAACGTGCTGCTGCAGAGAACCTAATGACGTAAACATACAGCAGACGTCACAGCACGAGCCTGCGCCAAGCAGAGTGCACAACAGCAGGAGCTCATGCTGTGACAGCTGAAACTAAACAAAGAGTAACACCTATACAACAGTGGTGCGCTGGAGCACAGGTTATAGTTAGCGCCTCTTGCCTATTGTGACAATGAAGGATAAGGTAAACAGAGGAGGTCTGGGGTAGTCAATAGCGTCACCCGAGAATTTAGTGAGTTATTACACCTGCAGCACAAAACGCTTACGTGAATGATCTACATAGGTGTGTGCTTACTCCTGTCCCTAATGGGTGTCAGCAGTGGAATTGTACACAAAGGTTTCGTTACCACGGAAACATTGCCTCATCTGAGCTGGAATGTTGCACATTCTCCGGAACACGGCTGGCGCCATACTGGTGTGATGTCTAGTGTAAGTATGTGGTATGTAAGTATGCAGGCATTCTTGCATACCATGCTGCCTACAAAACATATTAAATGTGCTCTACACAAGCTCGATGATATTGTTCAGTTCTATGACCCTTGGTGATATGCTCATTGCTATCCCTAGTGGGTTCCAGTGTTTAAATTGTGTTCAAGGGTGCCAATACTTTGGGAGACGCTGCCTAGAGTGACCTTTGGGTGCCCCATCGGCTTTGGAATGTATTGTTTTCAGTGGTGCCTGCCTCAAATCTCAAGGGGAGGAGTCAGGGGAAGGGACGGAGATGGAGGGGGGAAATTAAAAAAAAAATCAAAAAAAAAAACCAAATAAAATTAACCTTAACCTTACTGCCGTCTCCTGCCGCCTCGCACTCCTCATCCCCCATGTGGTGTCCCAGCAATTCTGGGACACCAGAATAGGCGCCCCAGCAATCCTGGTGTTGCTTTCATACCAAACATAGCATGAAAGCAACGTCAGGATTTTTCTGAGTCAGGATTGGTCTGAGCGGCAGTCACTGCTGCTCAGACAGTGCCCTGGTCTCTGTGCAGTTTCTCAATCTCGGCTGTTAAACATAGCTGGGCTGGAGAAACCTAAGTGCGCTTGTGTATTTGGCCAGCCTCAGACAGCCGGCCAAACACACATGCACACTTAGGTGCACTTTCTCCTCCTCCCCCTTCCCACCCCCAAGGCCCAGCCCTGCCCCTCCCAGCAGATGAAACATAAAATAGTGCAACTATTGTTTTATTTTTCATCTGCTGGCTCTTGGCCAGGGGGCGATGCTCCTTCGCCATAGCGTATGAGCTGCCACTGATTATTTTAATTCTATTTTATTGAGTTTCTGCTTAACAACAGCTAGTGTCATTTAGATATAATAATTTTGCGTCAGCTTGACACCGTGTAGGCATTATTACAATAGCCTTTACAGTCACCAAAGGGAGAATTTACAATGTGTAGTACATGTGGTAACTAAAACAGTGTTGATTGCAGTGATGGGAATTATACATGAGTGCTGCTATCGTTTTGGGGCTTTGCCTAGAAAGTCTTTCTGTGTGGCATTTTGTTTACATACAGTGGGCTTTCAGCCTGCCTATAGGTTACCATTGGTTAGCTTCAGCATCACTGTCATTGGCTTCACTCCCATTTGTCATGGCATGCGTGGGTCATGTCCTGTTCTTGTGTTTGGCCCTCCCCTGGAGTATGGACCAAGTATTTGTGTCCTTCCAAAGATTCTGTTTTTGCACCACCTTTTTTTGAGTTTAAGCAAGCCATATGAGTGCTTGTGTTTTCAGTCCATCTCCCATAGTCCCACCCACATAGCTTGTATTCCCTGCCATCTGCCCCCTTTCATGTTGCTTCCTTTCCCTCCTATCCCCTGGTCCAACAATGTAAGGAAATCAGCTCATCTAATGACAGTGAATAGGTACATTGCTGTAGCACACAGTGCGCTAATCCTTGTACTGTAAAGTGTGACTTGTATCTGCGTGCCATACAAATAAAGAGCGCTGCAACATTATTTATTGTCACCCAAATATCACTTACCAAGTAAAACATTCTTTCTGCTGCATTCTTCTACTTTGCCCGAAATACAGTGCTCATCAGTTCAGTGCCTCAGTGAAACATCAACAAAACCCAAGAGAGTGGCTTCTCTACAGAGATTAAGAACCCCATATACATTGAACAACACCACTGTACTCCACACCACTCTAGTATACTCTGCAACACTCCACTCAATGCCACTGCTCTCTATGCCTCTTCACTCTACACCACTTTACTCTATGCCATTGCACTCAATTCCACTCCACTCCATACCACTCTACTCTTCTCTTCAACACTCCACTCTGTGCCACTCTACTCTACACCCCTGCACTCTAAGCCATTGCATCTTATTCCTCGCTACACCACTCTACTCTATGCCACTTCACACTACGGCACTCTACTTTGCTCCACTCTACTCTACGCCTGTGCACTCTATGCCACTGCACTCTATGCAGTGAATTCTATGCCACTGCACTCTACTCTGCACCACTCCACTCTACGCTGCTCTGCTCTACACTGCTCTACTCTGCTGCTCACCATGCCACTCTATTCTGCATCACTCGACTCTTCGCCACTGTACTCTATGCCACTGCACTCTACTCTGCACCACTCTACTCTATGCCAGTATTCTCTATGCCAGAGCACCCTACTCCACTCCACTGTATGCCACTCCACTCCAATGTACGCCACTGTATGCCACTGCACTCTATGCCAACCTACTCTGTCACTCCACTCCACAATGTCCCTCTACGCCACTCTACCCCACTCCACACAATGCCACTCTACACCATGCTAGTCCACTCTACTCTATGCCAGTCCACTCTACTCTATACCGCTCCACTTTACACTACTTCTCTACTCTATGCCACTCCACTGTATGTCAATTTACTCCACTGTACTCTATGCCACTTCATTCTATGCCACTCCACTTTATACTACTCCACTCTATTTCACTCTATGCAACTCTCCCATCTATGCCACAACATTAAAATCCACTCTATGCCACTCTACACCACTCTACACCACTCCACACCATGCCACTCCACTCCATTCTATGTTACTCCATTCCACTCTGCTGTACAACATGGTTAAAAGTCTTTGGCAAAATCAATAGCTCTTGCATAGGCAAAACCTATTGGAGTTGCCAATGCTTGTTTTAACTGCAAAAACCAGGATGTCATTTTCACTTGTAGCATCCTAATTGGGCTTGTTCGCCTCACTTAGGTGTCACTTGCATTTCCTCATACACACCTGTGCACTTTACCACTGCTAACCAGCGCTAAAGTGCTTGTGTGCACTCTTCTAAACATGGTAAAATTGGCTTACATCCAATTGGCATATTTAATTTACTTATAAGTCTATAGCAAAGTGTTACCTAGTGCCAGTAAATTAAACGCTACTAGTGGATCTGCAACACATTTTGGCCCTCATTACAACCCTGGCGGTAAATCACTCTTTCCGCCGTGCAGAAGACTGCCAACATACCGCTGCGGCAGCGGAATTCCGCTACAAGTATTATGACCCACAGCTCGGAATCTGCCACAATACAGACACCCACACAAGTCCGCCACACCAAAGGTCAGAGATAAACTGGCGATACCAAAACCTCCACCGTCACGCCAACAAGAATACGCCCACAGTATCACGACCCACGAATCAACGCGGCGGTCATTCAACCGTGGTAAACCATTGGCGGTACACACCGCTGCGCTCAAAATACACACACACTAACAAAACACAACCACATTGGACAATTCGAAATACACACACCTGACACACATACACACACCACACCCACACACCCAATCCAATATAAAGCACACACCCATATCACCCACAAACCCTTACAACCAATATTTTAAAAGAAGGCTAGAGAGAGAGACTACCTAAAACAACACCAGCATCCACAGACACACAACACCATCCCTTACACAACATCCACGCACCTCAAACAACACACACCAACACATCCCCTCACACATCACAACAGACACCACCTCACACATCACCCACACCACATCATGGCACCTCAAAGACATCCCAGGTTCTCTGAGGAGGAGCTCAGGGTCATGGTGGAGGAAATCGTCCGGGTAGAGCCACAGCTATTCGGATCACAGGTGTAGCACACCTCCATTGCAAGGAAGATGGAGCTATGGTGCAGAATTGTCGACAGGGTTAATGCAGTGGGACAGCATCCAAGAACACGAGATGACATCAGGAAGAGGTGGAACGACCTAAGGGGGAAGGTACGTTCCGTGGTATCCAGACACCAGATTGCTGTACAGAGGACTGGCGGTGGACCCTCACCTCCTCCCCCACAACTAACAACATGGGAGGATCAAGTCTTGGCAATACTGCATCCTGAGGGCCTCGCAGGAGTAGCAGGAGGACTGGACTCTGGTAAGGCAAATCTTACTACTTTATCCCCCCCCACCCTACCTGCATGCCATCACATACCGCCACCCTTACCCTCACACCCAGCACCCCAACAACCCACAGATACCCCAATAACACAACCCACACATCCCAAAACCAAGCCCTGCATGTAACACCAATGCATGTACACCCATCCCCAAAGCATGTCCAGTAGAGAGACTCACTCATGCCCCAAAATCACCAAACACACACGGGCCATGGCAATAATGCAAGAACAGGAGTAGAGGGTCACTCATCCATTGCACAAGATGGCACACACATATACAATAACTATGCATTTACACCCCAACAGGCCCCCTACCCAACGTCACCGGACAGGAGGTGCCAGACATATCCAGTCCCCCCACAGAAGAGGCCCACGGTGACGACAGCAGCTCTGCACGCCTGGATCAAGATGACCAGCCCGGCCCATCAGGGACCTCGGGACAGTCGGTTCCCCTGACACAGTCACAAACCACCACTAAACCTCCCCCTTAGAAAACACCATCACAGCACCCACCCAGCGGGCCCATCCCTCTGTCCCCAGGACACGTCAATCAGCAGTGTGTCCACCACTACAGGGAACCCAGGTAAACCCACTAACACTGGACGATCAGGGACCTGGGGGCAATGGCAGTAGGCACACGGTTCAGGGGACAGAGGCACAGGACAACAGGGAAGCTGGGAGGACTGCTGTGCGACAGGGGGAGGACAGGCCCAAGGAACCGACACTCCACGAGGCACTCTCCAACATCATGGGAGCTTACCACCATTCCCAGGAGACCATGGGCACGGTACTGTCCAAGTTTCAGGAGACCCAGCGGCTGCAGGAGGAACACTACCTGGGGATCAGGGAGGACTTGAAGTCCATCAACACCACCCTGATCACCATTGCAGGGGTGCTGGCAGACCTTCTCAACACCAGGAGGGACACAGTAACACACCAACGGGCCCCTGACACTCGCCTGGTCGATGAACAGCCCTCCACCTGCGCCGGCGCTAGTGGACAGGAGGCACCGCCACAGGAACAACAGGACACCAGCACCCCACCCCCTGCAGATGGAGAACCACCCCGCAAACAGTCCCTGAGATGCAGGAACAAGATTGAGAACATTGCCAAGACCCCCGCCAGGAAATAAGAACCCCCTGAATGTCACTCTTGTGTCCCACTATGCCACCCTGTCCACCTTAAACTGCCATTGCTCCCCTTCCTATGCCCCTTTGGACAATGCACCTGTGAAACAAATAGACTGGACTCTGCCATGGACATTCCTCCACCATCACCCAGTCCATTTGACAACCCCTCCACTTATTTGCACAGAAATAAACACACTTTAATCACAAAACAATCTGGAGTCAGTCTGTGCTTTCACAAATGTGTAATTGCAATATCTATGGAATATAGCAATGTCAATGTACTTGTTCACATACCAATGTAACACAGCTGTAGGCCAGCAGTAAGCATAGCAGAGGGCACAAAGTGGGACCCAGATCTGTGAAATGAAAAGTCAAAGTGACAAGTCAGGGTCCATACACTGAGTGAAAATGACAGACTTATGCTAGCTCCAACAATTGTCTGAGATGTGGGAAGCATTTACATCTTCTTACCTGTGTCTCACTGGAAGTATTGCATGATGATGTTGTTTCGGTTGTCGATATCCTCTTCTTCTGCCTTTTCTTCTTTACTGTCAACAGGCTCCACAGCTGCCACAAGACCACCATCTGGCCCATCCTCCTGCAGAAAAGGCACCTGGCGTCGCAAAGCCAGGTTGTGCAGCATACAGCAGGCCACGATGTTCTGGCACACCTTCTTCGGTGAGCAGTATAGGGAGCCACCTGTCAGATGGAGGCACCGGAATATGGCCTTCAGGAGGCCGAAGGTGCGTTCTATAATCCTCCTAGTTCGCCCATGTGCCTCATTGTAGCGTTCCTCTGCCCTTGTCCTGGGATTCCTCACCTGCAAATGTTGAGGGACAACTGTTAGACACACACTAACCCTTAGGGACAACCCCGTACCCAGACACCTATGTCAACTGTATTGGGATCTTGGCCTCACCTATTAGCCACACACAGTGCCTGAGGAGTTGCCCCATCACTTAAGGGATGCTGCTATTCCACAAAATGTAAGTGTCATGCACAGAGACAGGATACTTGGCATTCACATGGGAGATATACTGGTCTGCCAAACACACCATCTGCACATTCATCGAATGGTAGCTTTTCCGGTTTCTGTACACCTGTTCATTCCTGCGGGGTACAAATGCCACATGTGTACCATCAATGGCACCAATGATGTTGGGGATATGTCCTAGGGCATAGAAGTCACCTTTCACTGTGGGCAAATCCTCCACCTGAGGGAAAACGATGTAGCTGCGCATGTGTTTAAGCAGGGCAGATAACACTCTGGACAACACGTTGGAGAACATTGGCTGGGACATCCCTGATGGCATGGCCACTATTGTTTGAAAATACCCACTGGCCAGGAAATGGAGTACAGACAGGACCTGCACTAGAGGGGGGATTCCTGTGGGATGGAGGATAGCTGAAATCAGGTCTGGCTCCAACTGGGCACCCAGTTCCTGGATTGTTGCACGATCAAGTCTGTATGTGATTATGATGTGTCTCTCTTCCATTGTCGACAGGTACACCAGGGGTCTGTACACCAGAGGATGCCGCCATCTCATCACCTGCCCCAGTAGACGTGCCCTATGGAGGAGAACAGCGAGCAGAGAGTCATCCAACACTGAGGTATCACAATGTGTTACTTGCAGAAAACTTTGTAATTTGCAATGTCCTGTGTCTGTCTGTATTCCCAACCTAGATAGGTGTGACGCAGTTTGTATCCATCCCATGTGGCCCCCTGGACTGTAAAGTGGGACAAGGGGAAATGAGGTAACTGCGCTGGAGTTGTACACCGTTGCGGTGGGCTGTCGAACACTGCAGCACAATTCAGCATTGGTTAACATTGGGCCCTACGGGTCTCAGGAGCCAATGACCATGTACGCCGGCGGTGGCGGTACGCACCGCCGCAGACATGACCGCTATTTTCTGTCTGTTCACTCACTTGATACCTGACCTTCAACAGGAGAGGACCTACACTGCAAGTGCTGCTGTGACCTGTGTCTGGAAGAGACGATGGCTACAGTGTCTGGGGAAAGGGCCCCTGCCTTCACTTCAGAGGAGTTGGAGAAACTAGTGGATGGGGTCCTCCCCCAGTACACGCAACTGTACGGTCCTCCAGACAAACAGGTGAGTACACTGTGAGCATGCTGCATGGGCAATGCCTGTTTTGAGTGGTGTGGATGGAAGATACATGGGGGGGGCGTGAGGCATGCATGTGCGGATGTTGAGTGTATATGTGTCAGGGCATGGGTGGGAACTGGTGCGCAATGAGTATGATGCTGCGGACGAGTGAGTAATTTCCTTTCCCCCTGTACCATTCCTCTAGGTCAGCGCCCACCAGAAGAAGGGTATTTGGCGTGCCATCGGCAAGGACGTCCGGACCCTGGGGGTCTACCACAGACGGAGCACCCACTGCTGTAAAAGATGGGAGGACCTGCGCCGCTGGAGCAAGAAGACGGCGGAGGCCCAGCTGGGGATGACCTCCCAACGTAGAAGGGGTGCTCGTCGCACCATGACCCCCCTGATGTACCGTATCCTGGCGGTGGCCTATCCGGAGTTGGATGGGCGCTTGAGGGCATCACAGCAGCCACAAGGGGGTGAGTACACTCTCATTCAGCTGACTCTGCGTGCATTACGAGGTGTCTGGGTGGGGGACGTGGACTGAGGGTTCCCCTAGGCCAGGGCCAACTTGGTAGGCAAGGTCCCTTGTGAGGCAGGCTCTGTGGCACCCCAACCCCACTAGTGGTAAGAGCCATCTACACCCAGTCAGACTCCTGTGACTTCCAGGAGTGCAGCAATTGGCTTAGGCCTCATACCCCATGGGCATGTGAATTTACTAGGAACTGTTAGTGCATGGCGTAGTAGTGAGGGCTGCTCCCTGTGTGTTGTGTCCGCTGACGGTAGTGGTGTTGCATGCACTGAACATGTTTTTCTTCTGTCTTTCCCCCCCTTTTTGTTGTCTCCCTGTTCCTGTGTGCAATAGCATCTTCAGGCGGAGGAGCAGTGGCACCAGAGCAGGAGGGAGCTGCAACCCACTTGGTCCTGGAGGGTGAATCAACGGAGTCTGAAGCCACCAGTGGGACGGAGGGCGAGGGGAGCTCCACAACGGGAAAAGGAGCATACACCAGTGACAGCGACTCCTCCTCTGATGGGACCTCCCTTGCGGTGGCGGGCACCTCGGTGCCCACCGCATCAACAGGTACAGCCGCCACCCCCCATACCAGCACCGCCCTACCAGCATCCCCTAAGTGTGTGTCCCGTGCCAGCTCACCCAGGAGGGTGGGCATCTCCTTCGCCCCAGGCACCTCAGACCCTGCCCTAGTCAGCCCTGCTGCCCTCAGTGAGGAGGCTATTGACCTCCTGAGATCCCTCACTGTTGGGCAATCTACCATTTTGAATGCCATCCAGGGTGTTGAGAGGCATTTGCAACAAACAAATGCATACCTGGAGGGCATTCATTCTGGGCAGGCGGCCCAACAGAGAACATTTCAGGCTCTGGCCTCAGCACTGATGGCAGCCATTGACCCTGTGTCCAGCCTCCCCCCTCCAACTTCCACTACCCAGACTCAATCCCCTGTACCTCAGCCTATCCCAAGGACACCATCAGACCAGCATGCACACTCATCAACACACAAGAGTAGACATGGCAAACATAAGCACCACACATCCCACAAGCACTCACACAAGCACCATCCCCATGCAGACACAGCAACATCCACTGCCTCCACTGTGTCCCCCTCCTCCACGTCCTCCTCCTCCCTCCCTGTCTCATCTCCACTCACACCTGCATGCACTACATCGTCAGCCTCTACCTCCATCACCAGCACACCCATCACCACACACCGCTCACGTGCACTCACCACCCCCACTACCATGCACACATCCTCAGTGTCTTCTCCCAGTGTGTCTGTGAGCCCTCCTCCCAAAGTACACAAATGCAGGCACACACCCACCCAACAGCCATCCACCTCACAACAGCCTCCGGCCATGCACCTTCACCCAAATTCAGCAAACGTACACCTCCTACAACCACTACCTCTTCCTCCACTCCCAAACCCATTCCATCTTCCCATCCCAGTGTGTCTAAGAAGCTTTTCCTGGCTAACATTGACCTCTTCCCTTCACCTTCCCCCCCGTCCTTCCCCTAGGGCCAGGCTTTCCAGGTCCCAGCCCAGAACCTCAGCCACCAAATCCCCAGGCACAGTGGTGCCACGTAGCGAGGGCAAGGACATTCCGCCACCTGCCAAGGTGAAGAAGCTGCCCACATCCCAGCGGGAGAAGCCGCACCTACCAGCCACTAAGGGCTCCGCCAAGACAAAAGGGGATAGTGGCAAGACACCTGCAGCACCATCAAAGGTGGGGAAGGGACAAAAGCTCAGGACAGGGCACAGTGGCACCGACGGAGGGACCAGTGTCACCCCTTCTGTCCACGACAACACCAACCTGTACGGCGGTGAACACCGCAAGCTGCCCCGCCACCTGCACCGCCACCTGCACAGCCACCTGCACAGCCACCTGCACAGCCACCGGCACGTCTGCAGCCTCAGCAACAGTCCCCAGCATCTTCCCCAGTGGGCAGCCGTCCGAGGCTGTAGGAGACGTCCTGCTGTGTCCCTCAGCAGGTGCTGACCCATGCACCACCTCCAGCACTGCCGCCACAGACAACGCCGCAAGCACCGCCACCAGCCCCGAGATGTGCTCGGACAGTGGCACCACCGCTGACATGGCTACCATCCCCAGTGGTCAGTCGTCCGAGGCTGGAGGAGACTTCCTGGACCGTGGCCAGCTTCCATGAGGCATGACTTCCATCACTGTTTGCACCTGCAGGTGGAAGGCGAAGTCGCAGCAGTGTGGGGTATGTCTCTGCCTCCATGGCATATCATGCTACCTGTTCCTCGGCAATCTCGTCGCACACAAACCCAGGTGAGGGAATGGTACCGGCCACACTGCACGTGGAGCACTGTGGGCACCATGCCCCACTCCAGAACCAGTGGAGAGATACATCCACTACCTCAGTCATTGGCAGGATGAAGCACTCTGGGCACCATGCCCCCCTCAGAATCAGAGGAGAGATACATCCACTACCTCAGTCCTTGGCAGCATGAAGCACTCTGGGCACCAGGTCCCCTCCAGAACCAGTGGAGAGATACATCCACTACCTCAGTCCTTGGCAGGATGAAGCACTCTGGGCACCAGGCCCCCTCCAGAACCAGTGGAGATTGACATCCACTTGAGAGACTGTGGCTTTGCATTCCCCAGGATAAAGCAGTGGGCAAACCACCCACTGGAGAGACTTGAAAGACTGTGGCTTTGCACTCCCCATGACAAAGCAGTGGGCAACCCACCCACTGGAGAGACTTGAGAGACTGTGGCTTTGCACTCCCCAGGATATAGCAATGGGCATGGATCCCCCTTGTGCAGCAGTGGCGTTGTGCGTTCATCTGGCTGAGGAGCCCCCCTCCCCCTGATGTGCCTGTTTATTTTCGATCTGATGCCCCAGCAGTGTTCTCTCCGTTTCTAGTCAGGTATCTTGTGTGGGCTTCGCCCATGCATTTGGGGACCAGTGGTCCATGGACAATGATTGGTACACTATCCGGACTTGTGTAGTTGGTGTACATATTTGTATATACTGATTTTTGACTTATGACTATCAGATTTTTCATGATTACAATCGTTACAATTAATTCCTTTTGTCCTTGCGTTCTTTCGGGGGGGTGGGGGTGTATATGTAATGTTGCTGCATGTATTTGTGTGTATGTTGTTGTGGGTATGGGTGGGGGTGGGGGTATTGTGTGTTGCGTGTGTGTGTCACTCTCTTTTCCCTCCCCCCTCCCCTGTGTTGTAGGTGCAGTACTCACCGTGGTCGTCGACGGCGTATGTCCTGCTCCTGATAGAGCAGGAGGAACACCAGCATAGACAGTACGTGTAGTTCGGGCTCCATGGCGTCCTGGTTCCTCGTTGGGTGTCGAGAGGTGAGTGGTTTCCCTTCTGTGTACTGTTTCCGCCGTGCTTTTGATAGCGTTGGTTCCGCCCCGGAAAAGGTGGCGTATAGGCCTGTTGTGATAGGGTGGGCGGTACTTTGCCCTCCACCTGTCTGTTGGCTGTTACCACCACGGTGTTTGTTTCTACCGCCGTGGCGGTCGGAGTTTTAACGTGGCTGTCTGTGTTGGCGGTTTCCGCCATGGTCGTGATTCCATTTTTTTCTGCCGGCCTGTTGGCGGTATTACCGCTGCTTTATCACCGACCGCCAGGGTTGTAATGAGGGCCTTTGTGCCAACCACTTAAGTAGACTTTTTAAACATGTCTTATGTCTGCCATTGCAGTGTGTGTGCAGTTTTAAACTGTCATTTTGACTTGGCAAAATAAACTTTTTTGCCAGGCCTAAACCTTCCTTTTTAATACATATATCACCACTAGGGTAGGCCCACATGGCCCGTAGGGTAGGGTGCATTGTATTTTAAATGCTGGAAATGTACTTTTAAGATTTACATGCCCTGGTAGTGAAAAACTCCTAAATTATTTTTTCTCTCCTGCAAGGGCTACACCTTCCTTAGGATAATATTGGGTTATCTAATTACATTTAATAAATGATAACTTTTCTTTGGGAAAAGCTAGACATATCATGTCTAGTGTTTACGGAATTGTAATTTAAAACCCTCTTTAATGGTAAATTCATAACATGCCACCCTGATTCACATGACTGGGTGTAGTTGGTGTAGTGTCTTGTGAGTTAGTGATGACGGGACCCTTTTGGTTCCTGATGAACTCCATAGAACTGTGACGTTAAGTAGTAAGATGTGGTGAAAAGATTATATGTTTAGAATGTTGAGTTTGCGCTTGCATACAGAGGAACAAAAACATGTAAGACCAAGCTCCCTGTGTGGCATGTTCACTTACGAGTACCCAGGCTGGGGAGGATGTTCCATGTGGCATTTGTGATTTACTCCCAGAGAGTGTCACAGAGGGGGACTGGAGTTGGCAGGATGGGCCATCCTGACCTGATGCGAGAGGCAGAGGTGTCACCTACCACAGTTACAATTCAAGGAAGCTGACTAAGCACACACACAGAACTTCACCCTAACCTTTTGTGACTCCAGGCCTCCTGGGAGTAGGGCAGGGAGGAAGAAAATTCCAGAACTAGATGTGGGCTGAAAGTCTAGAAGTTTCTTCCACTTCTAAGCAGGCACCAGGTATGAATATTGGGCCCTAAGACCCACTGGTAAGTACACCCCTGGACCTGTGGATACTACAGAAGAACTGCCCTGCTGCCCGACTGGTCAGTTACATTCCTGAATCTCGACCTAATGTGTGCCAAGGCCTCAGCTGGCTGCGCCTCTCTGGCTGCTTTCAATTCTACTTTTCTTATATCTGTTTCCAGCTTTGCTATTTCCTCATTAAGGGGCATATTTATACTCTGTTTGCGCCGGAATTGCGTCGTTTTTTTTTACGCGATTCCGACGCAAAACTAACTCCATATTTATACTTTGGCGTTAGACGCGTCTAGCGCCAAAGTCCATGGAGTTTGCGTCATTTTTTAGCGTGGACACCTACTTTGCGTTAATGATATGCAAGGTAGGCGTTCCCGTCTAAAAAAATGACTCCGAGGCATGTGCGCCGTATTTACACTCCCGGGCAAAATTCACGCCTGGGAGTGGGCGGGTCAAAAAAAATGACGTACGCCGCTTTTGCGCCGTTTTTTAGCGCCTGGTCAGGGCAGGCGTTAAGGGACCTGTGGGCTCGGAAGGAGCCCAGAGGTGCCCTCCCAAGCCCCCAGGGACACCCCCTGCCACCCTTGCCCACCCCAGGAGGACACCCAAGGCTGGAGGGACCCATCCCAGGGACATTAAGGTAAGTTCAGGTAAGTTTTTTTTTTTGTGGCATAGGGGGGCCTGATTTGTGCCCCCCTACATGCCACTATGCCCAATGACCATGCCCAGGGGACAGAAGTCCCCTGGGCATGGCCATTGGGCAAGGGGGCATGACTCCTGTCTTTGCTAAGACAGGAGTAATTTCTTTGGGGGTTGGGAGTCGGAAAAAATGGCGCAAATCGGGTTGAGGCGAAAAATTTGCCTCAGCCTGACTTGCCCCATTTTTTGGCGCCCAAGCTCCATATCCCCCTACGCCGGCGCTGCCTGGTGTACGTCGTTTTTTTTCACGCACACCAGGCAGCGCCGCCGGCTAACGCGTCATTGAATAAATACGGCGCCCGCATGGCGCTTCAGAATGGCGTTAGCCGGTGCAAATTATTTTGACGCAAAACTGCGTTAGCGCAGTTTTGCGTCAAAAAGTATAAATATGGCCCTAAGTCCCTCATTACGAACATGGCGGGTTGGCCCGCCATGCCGACATTGGCCGCTGAATCCGCCAGCCCGCATGGCGGGCCAACCAGCCATATTCGGAACAATGGCAGCCTCACTCACCGCCAGGCTTCCGCCGTCAGGCAGCCTGGCGGTGAGTGAAAACACTATCCACCAGGGTAGCTGCGCTACCCTGCTGATAATGTTCCCATTTCCACCAGCCTTTTTCCTGGCGGGTTATCCCGCCAGGGAAAGGCTGGCAGAGGGGGTGCCCCGGGGCACCCCTGGCACCTTGCATGGGCAGTGCATGGGCCCCGGTCCAGAGCCCCGTCGCGCAGGTGGCAGTGATCTGTGCAACGGGTGCAACTGCACCTGTCGCACAGAGGCATTGACTGCGGCTCCATGTGGAGCCACCGTCAATGTCCCGGCCGGGCCTTTCTGTGAGCTGGCAGGCGGAAACAATGTTTCCGCCCGCCGGCCCACAGAAATGTTCGTAATTTGGCCGGCGGGGTTCCGGGGTCACTGGCGGTCAGTGTTTTGACCGCCAGAATGAACACGGCAGTTGTTACCGCCGTGTTCATAATGACCCCCTAAGATTCAACTTAACTTCATATGCAGCTGTTTCACAGTTGGAATGCACGTATACCTCAATGGTGTCCATTGTAAAGAAAAGAGTCTCCACAAGTAGTAGTGCTAGTACATGTATATTTAATAAAGAATAACAGAGCCTGTGACCAGCACACTTTGCACCGACTGATGTCCGGAACCAACTGTCCAAGCAACAGTTTATTCTAATACCAGGCAGAGTCTAGAACTGGAACATAGAACACCGTAGTAGTATTAGAGTAAGCATGTAAGTGCAGGTAAGTACAAGTGACTTTTTAATACAAAAGCAAACATGAACTCCATTACATACCATTATATCATCTTCCCTTTTTAACAAACAAAGAGAAATTGAGTAATGTAAATAAAAATCCTTAAACCTCACAGACATAGAGGAAGTGCAAGAAGAATACATCTCTACAGCTGGAGCACCAAGCACCACATGTAGAACTTCAAAATCAGAACTAGGTCTGTTGGTTTCACCTTCCAACCTGGGCAGTGTAGAAGAAGTACCATCATATGTAAGCAAACTTGACAAGGAGGCTGCAGAAGCAGTAAATGATTGAGAAAAAACACTGGAGGGTAACTGACAAGAGTCACTGGAGGACCCAGCAGATGGTTGAGTAGACTAGAGCCACCAGCAGCTATCTAAACTTGCTCCTTTATTTAACAGACTTACAGGTTAAGGTTCTCTTAGCTTGATCCTGTGACAACTTTACTAAACTCTTTCTACTCCACCACTCTTTACCCAAAATCAAAACAGCACCTTTAGACTCTTTAAGAATTTGCACAGGAGACATGAATTTAGACTCTACCTTTCTTACTTTATTGGGCTTCTTGATGAGATTCAATCTCCAACATCAAATCAGAAAGACTTGATATGATGTCTATTCAAAATTATCTTTACAAATGTTCTGTTGCATGGACACACTAGAAGCAAGTTCATTTATCTCACCTTGAAATAAGCTGTCTGAAGCACTTTGTAAATTTTGTAAGTCTTTTACCCAGTGAGGTCAAACTTTGATCCTGTGAGCTCTATTTTGTAATAGCTTAAATGGTTAAAAAACAGTGGTCTGTTGGAGCTGTATGGTATGACCATAATTTCTATCTCAAAAACATTCTCAGCATCAAACCCTAAAGTTACAGTTGTCTGAACACCTTCTTTCAACCTCTCCACTAAGCCTTTTGGCAAAGGAAAATATAGGGCAATTCACAATTATGTAATGTGAAATGAGTAAATAAACTGGCTCATCTGCATAGAAATAAAATGTGTGCTGTTGTCCATGGCAAGTTCTTTTGGGACACCTTCAACTCCAAAAATTATTTTCCAAAAATATAATGACAGCATTGTTTTTTGGAGCAGAAGCAAAATCTAATTAGACACCAACATATATGTTTGCTCTGATGGTAACGTTTCAAACTGGCCAGCAAAGTCTAGGGCAACTTTCTCCCAAGCACAATTGGGCAAAGGAACCATGGGCCTGATTTACAGTTTGGTGGATGGGTTACTCCATCACAAGCATGACGGATATCCTGGCCACTGTATTACGATCCCATTATATCCCAAGGGAATCGTAATATGGCGGATGGGATATCCTTTACGTTTGTTATGGAGTAACCCATCTGCCAAACCCTAAATCAGGCCCCATTTCTAAAGGTGTCTAATTAGTTTTTCAGTACTTGACTAACAAGAGACAAATATTGGAATGATTATTAATTAAAAGACCTGCAACTTCAAAAAGGGCCACCAACATTACTGTTTAATGTGTTTCCAGGTGGCATTCAGCCAAAGATGCTCTTCATGTGCTTGCTTACTGAACAGATCCATGATGGAAATAGGAGGTACACAGATTGAGTTTCAACAAATCACCCTTTATTACTGACAACTCATCAGGAACTTAAGTAGAAAGCCTCAATGGAGGAACTAAATACTTTTCTTTGGGTCATCCAACTCTGACAAAATTCAAAAGTTTGTGAATGACATCATCTTTTGAAGCGTCAAGCTATTCCTGAGATGAAACAATACGGTGAAATAAAGGTGAAAGAGCTGGTGCTGAAACAAATAAGATGCTTAATGTTGAGAAAGCCTTCTTCAACAACATCAATCCAGACAAATTTTTCACCTTTCTTTAGTATGTTACTCATAGGTTGCACTATTAGCACTATATCATCTTGTGGATTTTCGGTAACGGGTGGCAATCACTTGTAATATTCTTATTGAGTGTGCGAAGGTCAGCACATAAATGAATCTCCCTCTACTTTTTTCAAACTAGTTCGAAATGGTTTTTAGAATAATGCAGAATTGGTTTCTTGAATAATGTCCTTCAAGACCAGTTTATTCAACACTTTTTGAGATGCGGGTCTTACAATATGTGTAACTGGGGGAGTGTTTTCCTTAAGCCTGGTTTTGTGTTCAAACGTAGTAATGGTGCCAACTTTTTCATCAAAAACTGCTGGAAACATATTGACAACATGTGTAACAAAGTCATCATTGGTGTTTGTTTTCAACTAGAGATATGGGAATATTAGAAGTAATCACTAGCATGCCAGAGCCTATATCCAACTTCAACACGTCACACAACAATATTTCTGCCTTTCAAAGCAACATATGCTTTTGTTCCTTCGAGACATCCACCTTTCCGGAGAGCTGGAAACACGCCGATGTCAACGCCCTGTTGAAGAAACCCAAAGCGGACCCAGATGACCCCAAAAACTATCAGCCCATCTCCCTCCTCCCCTTCCCAGCGAAGGTCATTGAGAAAATCGTGAACAGCCAACTATCCCGCTTCCTGGAAGACAGCAAATCACTCGATACCTCTCAATCCGGATTTCGCAAGAACCACAGCACGGAGACCGCACTCATTGTTGCCACAGATTACATCAGGACCATGCTCGACGAAGGCGAAACCGCAGCGCTCATCCTCCTGGACCTATCCGCAGCCTTCAACACCATTTGTCACCACACCCTTCGAACACGCCTCCACAATGCCGGGATCCACGGCAAGGCCCTTGACTGGATCTCTTCATTCCTCTCCGGCAGAACCCAGAGAGTCCACCTTCCGCCTTACCTGTCCGAATCCTCCAATACCATCTGTGGCGTCACTCAGGGATCCTCCCTCAGCCCAACACTTTTCAACGTTTACATGGCTCCTCTCGCCAACATCGCATGATCCCACCACATCAACATAGTATCCTACGCAGACGATACCCAGCTGATCATCTCCTTTACGAAAGACCCTACAACCGCAAGAAACAACCTCCACAATGGACTTCACGCCATCGCCAACTGGATGGAATCAAGCTGCCTCAAGTTAAACACAGACAAAACAGAGATCCTCATCTTCGGCAGCAACCCCTCCGCTTGGAACAACTCCTGGTGGCCTGCCTCCGAGCCGCACCCACTCCCACCAACCAAGTACGGAACCTGGGAATCATGTTGGACTCAGCACTCAGCATGACTCAGCAGGTCAACGCAGTCTCCTCTTCCTGTTACAACACCCTTTGCATGCTCCGCAAGATTTTCAAGTGGATTCCCGTCGAAACCAGAAAGACAGTCACCCACTTCCTGGTCAGCAGCCGACTGGACTACGGCAATGCACTCTATGCAGGAACCACGGCCAAACTACAAACGAAAATGCAACGTATCCAAAACGCCTCCGCCTGAGTCATCCTCGATGTCCCATGCTGCGACCACATCTCTGCCCACCTCAGAGACCTACACTGGCTACCCGTACCGAAGAGGATTACCTTCAAACTACTCACCCACGCACACAAAGCCCTCCACAACACAGGTCCGGCCTACCTCAATGACAGACTCACCTTCCACACTCCCGTCCGCCAGCTCCGCTCCGCTCCGCCAGCCTCGCCCTCGCCTCCGTCCCCCGCATTCACCACACCACCACCAGAGGAAGATCCTTCTCTCACCTCGCCGGCAAGTCCTGGAACTCCCTACCGCTCCACCTACGCCAGACCCAGGACCTCCTGACTTTCAGGAAATGTCTCAAGACATGGCTATTCGACCAGTAGCTCCCCCCCAGCGCCTTGAGACCCTGACGGGTGAGTAGCGTGCTTTCTAAATTACATGATTGATTGATTGATTGATTGATTTAAATGTTCCTACCCAAACTCATAACTGTATTCATAAAATAACCAAGCATCTCCATATCCTGATCCCCGTAAGCCTGAGGATGTATATCAGGAGTGTTCAACACCATATCCCTACCCCAGTCTTTATAAAACTGTATCAGAAATAATAGTGATGGGTGCTCTTAAATTAGCCATCATGTTTAAAGTAAGTTTGGAACCTAATATTACTTCTCACCAGGGTCCTTTGGCTTTGACAGTGGCACCAGCATTAATGCCAACAGCAAGTACTAGTTCGGATAAAGCATAGGTGCAATTATCCATTTACCCAACTTGACTCTGTTGACCTAGGTAGGCGTTTTGCCACTTTTGCACACCCTTTGAAAGTGACCTAACTTTTAGAATTTAATGCAGCGTTTACCTTGTGCTGGACAGCTGTGATTATTACATAAATGAGCTCTAGTGCCACACCTGTAACAAACCCCATGATTTTCTAAAACATGTCTTTTAAGGTGTACCTTTAGCTGAAAGAGCACTAACTGTATCCGCCTCAAGCAGTGTTGATATTTGAAGTAGAATTGAACGAGGGTATCTCAGCCATCAGTCTACTAGTCACAATAGAACATTCTATGACTTTAGCCTAACCATAACCTCCTATAACGTTGTATCTCTGCAGCTCAGAAGTCTTTCTCGGACATTTTTCGTAAAACAGCTGTAGACAAAAAGGATTTATAATATAAATGTCAAGCGATACCACAAGATTACAGTTGGACAGCAGCAATCTTAAAACAGAAATGTATTCCTCACTAGCTTGGTGTGAGTTCTGCCATCTTTTGAGGGAGTTAAAGCATTCCAAATGTACACTTGGCTCTTTTGAAAGCATGTTTTTCTGTTTAGTCCCAGCCTCAATATACTCATTCCCAACTCCAAAATGGCCAGGTGGGGATTCTAATTCTGGTAAATTATAAAACCTTTGCTGATCCTCTTGCTCTAAATTTCTAAAAAACAAAGAAACCTTTGTCCTAGGTTCAAAGTCAACAGCATCAATTGCAATCAAGTGATTTTCAAATGCACGCAACCAGCTTTTCCATTGCACACAACCAGCTTTTCCATTGCATGGAGGCTTTCCCAGGATGTTAAAAAAGCAGAGAAATATGTACCAATTGATATTGTGAGGCTGTGAATTTTCTAATATGTTTATTAATGATCTTCATACTAAGATGTGTAATCAATTAACGTATAAAATGATTGTTAGTGTTCGTTTTCTGTTCCTAACTGAGCAAAATTCTAACTAAACGTGATGGGTATTTTCCATAATTCAATGCTTGCATAAAAGTGTTCTTGAGGTTTGAGTAGATGTGTCCACAGCTACACCTAGTGGGTAGCTTCATTATGTCTTACAAGGTCATGTTTTAACCGAGCATTGCATAAGTTGAAATGTCCTATTGTTTGAGAATGTAACTAATATTTGGTCTTTCCTCGAGGATGGAAGTAAAGAGAAACTGTAAAAGTTTCTTCCTGAGACTAGGCATTTGAGAGGCGATGAAACAATGGAGCTGCAGACGAGACAAAAGACGAAACGATACTATTGAAGAAAATTTTCTAGTTAATGTAGAATTGTTGTGTTTTAGGTCATCAATTTAGTTGTTGATTGGCTGAAGCATAACCACCCCATAGATTGACCAATCATAAGCTTCTTAGGATTTAGTATAACAACTGATGGTGGGCACAAGATGAGCAGAGATCCCATGTTATAGATGAGCAGAGATTCTATGTTAGAGACTTGAAGCGAGATTCCGATGGTTTCAATGTGAGAAATAGCATATAACTGCTCAGGGGGGCTGAACAGAGTCATGCTGGAAGAATGCCATTCCACTGACACTGCACCACGGTGAGGGATGTAGGTGCTGTGTGGATGGCAAGTGGTGTAGAGGAGCAGCCAAAAATGAGTAGAAGCGTCAGTGATGATTGCAGCGATGATCACTGGAGGAGGCAAACAACACTGAGAAGCAGGTAGGAGCGAGGAGCAGTGTTGGTGGTCTCTCAGAAAAGCAGGAGCTTGTCCCCAAATGTAAAGAAAAGGGTCTCCATAAAGTTGCAGTTGTGGTGCAGGCAAGTTTAATAAAGAATAAGGGAGTCCAGAACTAGTGCAGCCTGTGCTGATAGATGTTCAGGACCAATTGCAAGAGCAACAGTTTACCCGAACACCAGACAGGGACTTAAACTGGATGGTGGAATCCCAGACAAGAGTCAACAGGTAAGTACAAATAAGTACACGTTATGTTAAAATACAAAAGTAAGTATGAACAGCATTACACATCGTTACATCCACTTGTTCAAAACGCCCTCCTTTGAACCTTTATTGATTTCAAAATACTGACATATGTGATTTCCTGAGATTTTGTGGAAGACCTTGACCTGCAATGCTGTGAGCTGTAATCTCCATGTCAGGGGGCACAGCCTACACTGCCCCCAGCTCAATCGTACTGTCAGTGTGTCGTGGTTAGATATAGCACATGCCAAGTGCAACTATTCAGTGTGACTGAACTGATCCTGTGCATATTAAGAGCATAATAATAATGTATCCTAGAACGCAGGCTAGTGTGAGTATTCTCTGTCCGTTGGGTGTGTTATACACCAGACATCGAAATGTCATCAGTTCTGCAACCATCCTTCAAGTGTGGCCAATACCTTGACACTTTGTGTTTTTGGTAAAGAGGACCAACCCTAGCCATAACACCCTTTGGAACACTACACACGTCTCAAACCTAGACTGATGGTGTGTGAAGGTGTGCAATTACATGGGGTTGTAGTGCAAGCAACAATTATCCACTGTAATGCATTTGAAGCATACACACTGACTAATGTGAGTTCTTTGCCATTTAGATGTCCATCCACAAAAACAAATCTACCTTTTTTTTCATATGTTTTACATTCCTTGTGGGCACGAAGATTAGCAAGATGGGAGTAAACAGTGATATATAGTCTCTTTGCAGGTATTCGCCGCATATGTAGAAACAATGAGAATCAATCATAAGACAGGGAAAATACAGACTGGAAAACATTGATATAAGTTCAATATTCATGTATAGTCAATAGTAACTGACTTGTTTCGAGCTGTGCTCGGGTGACCTCAAAAGCATGTGCTGTGAACCAATGTCCCATTAGACTATAAGTAGCTAGAGGATCCTGTTTAGGCAGAATGAATCTATTTCACGGGGATGAAGAAAAGGTCTTGTGCTGTGTGGGGAAGAACAAGTAACAGGATAGGTACTGGGCGGAAAAAAATTATGGGGGGTAAGAAGCATAGGCAATAGCAATGGGTTTGTGGCCAGGTATTGGGGCTGAGGTGAGGACAGGGGTGTGTGGTGAGGGCAAAGGCAGGGTAGGGAGATGGAGTTAGTCGTAATGTTTCATCTTTCAAATAGTTTCTCAGGGTTGGGAGGAGAGAGAGGTGGATGGTCATGGAGCAACTCGAAAGTGCACTTTGCAAGCTTAGACGGTACCTTTGGGTTTATGTTAGAGATCCAATAGCATATCCTGTTTATTCAGGAGAGCAGCAATTATGAGGTTATGTAGTCTGGGAAGAGAGGGTCATCAGCGGTGAGGTCCCTAAATTGCGTGAGCATTATGTCCCAGGTGAAGTCGTCAGGCCTCTTCACAATGAAATGCCGAACTTTCCACCTCCCCCAACATAGCATTGCTCTATGTCGTTGGGACAGGGTCGGGGAATGCTGGGCTCTCCAGTGTAGGGCTAATAGGTGTTTTGCCAGAAGGAAACCAAGATTAGTGAAACATGTGAAGACCTTATAGCTTTTCCCCCTGCCAAAGAGAAACAGAGCTGTTGCCTCCCAGGTGTTTCATGTTGTTAGTTCAGTGACTGTGAATAGTGTGTTGTATACGGTTTGCGAGTAGTTGCTGATGGCGGGACAGGACCAAAGCATATGGTTGAGGGAAGCTATCTGGGCCTGGCATCTGGGGAATGCCAGGTTGGACATTGGAAACATGTGGTTTAGTTGGGAAGGCGTAAGGTATGCCTTGTGTAACACCATAAATTGAGTATTTCTGAAACACACTTTTCTGGAAATGGATTGGGGGGATTCTAGGGCTTTCGACCGTTCCGTGTTGTGCAGTGGTCTAGCTAATTCTTCCTCCTAGAGTTGTTGAAGTCATATCAGTGAGGGCCCAGGATGCTCCTTTATGACTCTGTAGAGCATGGTTATTAAGTGACGTCCCTCCCTCAAAATGTATAATGTATGTATTGACATGTGGGTAGGTGGGTCATCGTCTATCGGACCCCATGTTGACTCTTGTGTCACCAGTAGTTGTCCTTATAGTAGTAATAGTTCAAATGTGAGAAGCTGGGCATTTTGGAATAGATCACCCACAGTGTCTAGGAAATGTTCATGACAGACCGACAACTGATCAGTGGTGAAAGGTCCTAGGAGCCCAGGGAGACCGTGAAGGGGAAGCATGGAAGAATAGGAAGGTATGTGTTTCATCAATTTAGAGATCCGGGCCAAGCATTTCCTAGCAGTCCATACATGGAGGGACAAGGATGTTGTTTAATTTTTGGGTCGAGGAGTTGCTGTAGTATGTGGTGAGGAAGAGGACTATCCCCTGTGCTTGACTCATAAAGATTCTTTCTCGCCAGCCATTGTGACACCCATTGTAGTTGTGCCGCTAGGTAGTAGGCCTCAAAAAAGGGCGATCCAAGTACTCTTCAGCCCGCAAGGAGCTGGAGGTTATTAAAGGCTACTCATCTCCCCCCATCATCCCCTAGCAGGTCTCCTAGCATCTGGTTTTGATCTTGGAAAAATAATTGATGGGAAAGACCGGGACGCTGGTAAAGTAGTATAATAATCTGGGAAGGACTATCAGTTTGGAAAGGGCTACTTGGCCTGTGAGGGCGAGTGGTAGCTGCTGCCAGAACCTCATATGGGATTTAAGGGCTGTAAATGACTTGTGCAGATTACCGCAGAACAGTTCCTGTGGTGAGTGGTAGAGCCTGATTCCCAGGCAAGGGTGAATGGCCAAGATGTGTGTCCTGTGGGGGTGTATCATGGCAAAGCAGGAAAAAGCAGGATTTCCCCCAATGCACACAGAGGCTGGCAACCTCCTTGAAATATCGAAAGTGCTCCGATATGGGTGCATATTTATAGAAGGAGATTGTTGGCATAGAGGGGTATGGCGTGTGTAGTTCCCATCAAGGGAGGAGGCTGGCCTGGCTTGTAGTGGGTACCAAGGGGTACTTACACTCTGTACATGGTCCAGTTATCCCTTATTAGTGTAGAAGAGGTGTTTCTAGCAGCTTAGGCTGATAGAAGGTAGCTATAGCAGAGCAGCTTAGGCTGAACTAGGAGACATGCAAAGCTCCTACTATACCACTGGTGTCATATGCACAATATCATAAGAAAACACAATACACAGATATACTAAAAATAAAGGTACTTTGGGGCATATTTATACTCTGTTTGCGCCGGAATTGCGTCGTTTTTTTGACGCAATTCTGACGCAAAACTAACTCCATATTTATACTTTGGCGTTAGACGCGTCTAGCGCCAAAGTCCATGGAGTTTGCGTCATTTTTTAGCGTGGACACCTACTTTGCGTTAATGAGATGCAAGGTAGGCGTTCCCGTCTAAAAAATTGACTCCGAGGCATGTGCGCCGTATTTACACTCCCGGGCAAAATTCACGCCCGGGAGTGGGCGGGTCAAAAAAAATGACGTACGGCCGCTTTTGCGCCGTTTTTTAGCGCCTGGACAAGGCAGACGTTAAGGGACCTGTGGGCTCGGAAGGAGCCCAGAGGTGCCCTCCCATGCCCCCAGGGACACCCCCTGTCACCCTTGCCCACCCCAGGAGGACACCCAAGGCTGGAGGGAGCCATCCCAGGGACATTAAGGTAAGTTCCGGTAAGTATTATATTTTTTTTTTTTGTGGCATAGGGGGGCCTGATTTGTGCTCCCCTACATGCCACTATGCCCAATGACCATGCCCAGGGGACAGAAGTCCCCTGGGCATGGCCATTGGGCAAGGGGGCATGACTCCTGTCTTTGCTAAGACAGGAGTCATTTCTATGGGGGTTGGGAGTCGAAAAAAATGGCGCAAATCGGGTTGAGGCGAAAGATTTGCCTCAGCCTGACTTGCCCCATTTTTTGACACCCAAGCTCCATATCCCCCTATGCCGGCGCTGCCTGGTGTACGTCGTTTTTTTCCACGCACACCAGGCAGCGCCGGCGGCTAACGCCGGCTAACATCATTGATTAAATACGGCGCCCGCATGGCGCTTCAGAATGGCGTTAGCCAGCGCTAATATTTTTTACGCAAAACTGCGTTAGCGCAGTTTTGCATCAAAAAGTATAAATATGGCCCTTTATTTTTATGACAATATGCCAAAAGTATCTAAGTGAGTGCCCTCAGTATGAGGATGCCAAATATACACAAGATATATGTACACAATACCAAAAATATGCAGTAATAGCAAAAGGAAGGAATGCAAGCAATGTAAAGTTACAGTAGATTGCAATAGGAGCACATAGGTGTAGGGGCAACACAAACCATATACTCCAAAAGTGGAATGCGAACCACGAATGGACCCCAAACCTATGTGAGCTTGTAGAGGGTCGCTGGGACTGTAAGAAAACAGTGAGGGTTAGAAAAATAGCCCACCCCAAGACCCTGAAAAGTAGGTGTAAAGTACACCTATATTCCCCAGAGAGCACAGAAGTCGTGATAGGGGAATTCTGCAAGGAAGACCAACACCAGCAATGCAACCAAAGTGGATTTCTGGACGAGAGTACCTGTGGAACAAGGGGACCAAGTCCAAGAGTCGCGTCAAAGTCGAGAGTGGGCAGATGCCCAGGAAATGCCAGCTGAGGGTGCAAAGAAGCTGCCACCGGATGGTAGAAGCTGTGGATTCTGCAAGAACGAAGAGGGCTAGAAACTTTCCCTTTGGAGGATGGATGTCCCACGTCGTGAAGAAGCTTGCTGAGGTGTTCCCACGCAGAAAGACCACAAACAAACAAGCATTGCTAGCTGCAAGTTTGCGGTTAGGGTTTTTGGATACTGCTGTGGCCCAGGAGGGACCAGGATGTCGCCACTTGGATGAGGAGACAGAGGGGGCGCCCAGCAAGTCAGGGAGCCCTCACAGAAGCAGGCAGCACCCGCAGAAGTACCGGAACAGGCACTTGGAAGAGGAGTGAACCGGAGCTCACCCGGAGACACAAAAGGGAGTCCCACGACGCCAGAGGACAACTCAGGAGGTTGTGCACTGCAGGTTAGAGTGTCGGGGACCCAGGCTTGGCTGTGCATGAAGGAAATCCTGGAAGAGTGCACAGGAGCCGGGGCAGCTGCAAATCACGCGGTACCCAGCAATGCAGTCTAGCGTGGGGAGGCAAGGTCTTACCACCACCAAACTTGGACTGAAGAGTCACTGGACTGTGGGAGTCACTTGGACAGAGCTGCTGAGTTCCAGGGACCACGCTCGTCATGCTGAGAGGGGACCCAGAGGACCGGTGATGCAGTCTTTTTGTTGCCTGCGGTTGCAGGGGGAAGATTCCGTCGACCCACGGGAGATTTCTTCAGAGCTCCTGGTGCAAGAAGGAAGCAGGCTACCCCCAGAGCATGCACCACCAGGAAACAGGCGAGAAAGCGGCAGGATCAGCGATACAAGGTTGCAGTAGTCGTCTTTGCTACTTTGTGCGGTTTTGCAGGCGTCCTGAGCAGTCAGCGGTCGATCCTTTGGCAGAAGGTGAAGAGAGAGATGCAGAGGAACTCTGATGAGCTCTTGCATTCGTTATATGAAGAATTCCCCAAAGCAGAGACCCTAAATAGCCAGAAAAGGAGGTTTGGCTACCTAGGAAGGAGGATAGGCTAGCAACACAGGTAAGAGCCTATCAGAAGGAGTCTCTGACGTCACCTGATGGCACTGGCCACTCAGAGCAGTCCAGTGTGCCAGCAACACCTCTGTTTCCAAGATGGCAGAGGTCTGGAGCACACTGGAGGAGCTCTGGGCACCTCTCCTGGGAGGTGCAGGTCAGGGGAGTGGTCACTCCCCTTTCCTTTGTCCAGTTTTGCTCCAGAGCAGGGCTGGGGGATCCCTGAACTGGTGTAGACTGGCTTATGCAGAGATGGGCACCATCTGTGCCCATCAAAGCATTTCCAGAGGCTGGGGGAGGCTACTCCTCCCCAGCCCTGACACCTTTTTCCAAAGGGAGAGGGTGTAACACCCTCTCTCTGAGGAAGTCCTTTGTTCTGCCTTCCTGGGCCAGGCCTGGCTGGACCCCAGGAGGGCAGAAACCTGTCTGAGGGGTTGGCAGCAGCAGCAACTGCAGTGAAACCCCGGGAAAGGCAGTTTGGCAGTACCCGGGTCTGTGCTAGAGACTCGGGGGATCATGGAATTGTCTCCCCAATGCCAGAATAGCATTGGGGTGACAATTCCATGATCTTAGACATGTTACATGGCCATGTTCGGAGTTACCATTGTGACGCTATACATAGGTAGTGACCTATGTATAGTGCACACGTGAAATGGTGTCCCCGCACTCACAATATCCGGGGAATTTGCCCTGAACGATGTGGGGGCACCTTGGCTAGTGCCAGGTTGCCCACACACTAAGTAACTTAGCACCCAACCTTCACCAGGTGAAGGTTAGACATATAGGTGACTTATAAGTTACTTAAGTGCAGTGGTAAATGGCTGTGAAATAACGTGAATGTTATTTCACTCAGGCTGCAGTGGCAGGCCTGCGTAAGAATTGTCAGAGCTCCCTATGGGTGGCAAAAGAAATGTTGCAGCCCATAGGGATCTCCTGGAACCCCAATACCCTGGGTACTTCAGTACCATATACTAGGGAATTATAAGGGTGTTCCAGTATGCCAATGTGAATTTGTGAAATTGGTCACTAGCCTGTTAGTGACAATTTAGAAAGCAGAGAGAGCATAACCACTGAGGTTCTGGTTAGCAGAGCCTCGGTGAGACAGTTAGGCATCACACAGGGAACACATACATATAGGCCACAAACTTATGGGCACTGGGGTCCTGGCTAGCAGGGTCCCAGTGACACATAACAAACATACTGAAAACATAGGGTTTTCACTATAAGCACTGGGCCCTGGCTAGCAGGATCCCAGTGAGACAGTGAAAACACCCTGACATATACTCACAAACAGGCCAAAAGTGGGGGTAACAAGGCTAGAAAGAGGCTACTTTCTCACACAAACCCCCCCCCCCCAAACGAAGGACAATAAGGCTAACCTTGGCCAGTTGAGACTTTATTGTCTAAGTGGTGATAAGTGGAGAGTAGCTCTTCAGTAGACTGGTTACTCCCTTTATCATCCACTATATGGTTACTTCCCTGTGGGGATGTAAACCACCCTGTTTGAAGTTTTTTAGCTAACCAACAATGTGAAGATATATTTTCAGAGTTTCTATCAGTAAGTTTTAGTTTAGAACAGTGGGAATTGTCCACTGGACCTATTTCTAGTGATGAGAATGCCAAACAGGGATGCTGTCTCAGTAAAGCCATAGCTGGGCAAAAACTTTGTCCATATGGCTGTAAGAGAGAACAGGGATGCTGTTTCTCTTGAGTTGGAGCAGGGCAGGGATGCTGTCCTATGAGCTCCACACTAGGGCAGGGCTGCTGTCCTAAGTGTTGTGAGGCAGTGCAGGGTTTCTGCACTAAAGTTTCTCTGGGAGGGTTGGAGGGATGCTCCATGTTAACTAAAAATGGTGCTCTTTTTCTCACCAATATTAGTTATCCCACAGAGAGGTACTTCCACCTCAGGGAGTACAGCTATGCCAGCTGATGATTCCCTTGGTACAGGTGCCACCCCAGGAGAGGTTTCTCCCACCACAGGAATGGTATCCTGAATGGCAGGGTGGGTAGGGGATACTGTGATACCCTTTTTACCTGTTGTTGGAGAAGGATCCTGAGTTTTCAGGCCTTTTTCTCTCCTTTGCTTTTTCATTTCAGTAGAAATGAGAGGTAACAATTCCTCAGGGATACCCAGCATGGCTGCATGGGTATAAAACTCTACCTCAGCCCAACCTGAGGTCTCTAGGTCATTACCTAAGAGACAGTCTACAGGTAAGCTAGGTGATACTACCACCTGCTTAGGGCCAGAAACTCCACCCCAACTAAGCTGAACTATAGCTAAGGGAAGAAACTTAGTGGAGTTATGGACATCAATAATCTTGTACTGTAGTCCAATGATGTGTTGTTCAGGAGGCACTAGGTTTTCAGTCACCAAAGTGATACTGGCCCCTGTGTCCCTGTAGGCCTGGGCCTCAACACCATTTATTGAAACTGTCTGCCTGTACTTATCCATTGTAAGGGGACAAGCAGCCAGTGTGGCAAGGCCAATGCCACTAGGTGTGACAGAAACTGTCTTGGGACTGACTACCCCAGTTTCTATGATGGACCCATAAGTGAACCCAATCACAACCTTAGCTTGACTGTTGCCAGCAGTCCCACCACTATTACCACTACTGCTAGGGGCACTAGAGCTTGATGTATTAGTGGTGGTAGGCTCAGGGGGTTTACCTGGACAGGACTTATCCCCTGGCCTATGGCCTTTATTTTTACATACAAAGCACCAAGGCTTTTTAATGTGTGTAGGTTGTGGAGAAGAGGTAGAATTTGATTTATCCCCACCCCCTGAAGAGTGTTTAGGATGTGAAGAAGGATCTTTGGTTTTACCCTTATCCCCATGCTTATCCTGAGATTTCTCACCATCTTTCTTCTTGCCATCCTTGTCACCCCCTGTATGAACTTTTCTGTTCACTCTTGTTCTGACCCATTTGTCTGCCTTCTTTCCCAATTCTTGGGGAGAGGTCAGATCTGAGTCCACCAGATATTGGTGTAACAAATCAGACACACAGTTATTCAGAATATGCTCTCAAGATTAGATTGTACAGGCTTTCATAGTCAGGAACTTTACTGCCATGTAACCACCCCTCCAAGGCCTTCACTGAATAGTCAACAAAGTCTACCCAGTCTTGTGAGGACTCTTTTCTGGTTTCTCTGAACTTAATCCTGTATTGTTCAGTGGTTAAGCCAAATCCATCCAAGGGTGCATTCTTCAAAACTGTAAAATTATTGGCATCCCTTTCCTTAACAGTAAGGAGCCTATCCCTACCTTTTCCACAGAAAGATAGCCATAGGATAGCAGCACACTGCCTTTGAGGGACCCCCTGTACCATACAGGCCCTCTCAAGTGCAGCAAACCACTTGTTAATGTCATCCCCCTCCTTGTAAGGGGGAACTATCTTATGCAGATTCCTAGAATCATGCTCTTTCACAGGATTACTATCGGGAATACTGCTGCTGCCACCATGGGGTCCTAACCCCAACCTCTGTCTTTCTTTTTCTAAGTCTAGAGATTCCCTGTCTAGAGCCAGCTGTTGCTGTTTAAGCTTCAGCCTGGTCTCTTCCACTCTCAATCTATTGAGTTCCCTTTCTAACAGTCTGTCATCAGGGTGGGTGGGTTGGGAATGTTTTGACACAGAAGAATGATGTGAATGAACAGAGGGGGACCTGTCCCTAACAGTTGGCACTCTAGCAACCTGGCCTGCAGGAATAAAATCATCCCTACTGTGATGTGAACTTACATTACTACCCCCTATGCTAGGTGGTCTGCTGAGGGGCGGGTTAGGAAGGGCACCCTCTAACACTCTTACTGGGGGCTCCCCTGAGTCAGAGTGTGAGCTATCTCCTAACTTCTCAATTGAAGTGCTAGCTAAGGCCTTATCATTTTCAATAAGCATGTTAGACAGTAATTCTCTAGAGGGGTTCTTTCCCCCACTAAACCTCTATCAATGCAGAGACTCCTCAAACCCTTCCAGTTAAGGTGGTCATAAGCTGAGCTGACCAGATTAAGAGAAGTTCCTACATCAGACATGATAGAAAAAGGTTTAGGGACAGATAAAAGAAAGAAAAAGTTTCAGGACTTTTTAAGGAAACAGAAAAAAAACTTTTTCAACTTTTTAGAAACTTTTTGAAAGTTTAAGAGTACTTTTCAGCACTTAGCAGATAGTGTAAGAGAAGAAAAGCAAAACTTTTTAGTTAGGTGTACATACACTGAACTTGTTTTGTATATTATTCTCTTATGAAAAGTACACAATGACAAAGTGGTAAGTAGTTGCAAGTACTTATCCTACCGCTGCACAACCAATGTAGGAGGCTGGCCTGGCTTGTAGTGGGTACCAAGGGGTACTTACACTCTGTACCAGGTCCAGTTATCCCTTATTAGTGTAGAAGAGGTGTTCCTAGCAGCTTAGGCTGATAGAAGGTAGCTATAGCAGAGCAGCTTAGGCTGAACTAGGAGACATGCAAAGCTCCTACTATACCACTGGTGTCATATGCACAATATCATAAGAAAACACAATACACAGATATACTAAAAATAAAGGTACTTTATTTTTATGACAATATGCCAAAAGTATCTCAGTGAGTACCCTCAGTATGAGGATGCCAAATATACACAAGATATATGTACACAATACCAAAAATATGCAGTAATAGCAAAAGGAAGGAATGCAAGCAATGTAAAGTTACAGTAGATTGCAATAGGAGCACATAGGTGTAGGGGCAACACAAACCATATACTCCAAAAGTGGAATGCGAACCACGAATGGACCCCAAACCTATGTGAGCTTGTAGAGGGTCGCTGGGACTGTAAGAAAACAGTGAGGGTTAGAAAAATAGCCCACCCCAAGACCCTGAAAAGTAGGTGTAAAGTACACCTATATTCTCCAGAGAGCACAGAAGTCATGATAGGGGAATTCTGCAAGGAAGACCAACACCAGCAATGCAACCAAAGTGGATTTCTGGACGAGAGTACCTGTGGAACAAGGGGACCAAGTCCAAGAGTCACGACAAAGTCGAGAGTGGGCAGATGCCCAGGAAATGCCAGCTGAGGGTGCAAAGAAGCTGCCACAGGATGGTAGAAGCTGTGGATTCTGCAAGAACAAAGAGGGCTAGAAACTTCCCCTTTGGAGGATGGATGTCCCACGTAGTGAAGAAGCTTGCAGAGGTGTTCCCACGCAGAAAGACCGCAAACAAGCCTTGCTAGCTGCAAGGGTCGCGGTTAGGGTTTTTGGATGTTGCTGTGGCCCAGGAGGGACCAGGATGTCACCACTTGGATGAGGAGACAGAAGGGGCGCCCAGCAAGTCAAAAGCCCTCACAGAAGCAGGCAGCACCCGCAGAAGTACCGGAACAGGCACTTGGAAGAGGAGTGAACCGGAGCTCACCCGAAGACACAAAAGGGAGTCCCACAATGCCGGAGGACAACTCAGGGGGTTGTGCACTGCAGGTTAGAGTGTCGGGGACCCAGGCTTGGCTGTGCACAAAGGAAATCCTGTAAGAGTGCACAGGAGCCGGGGCAGCTGCAAATCACGCGGTACCCAGCAATGCAGTCTAGCGTGGGGAGGCAAGGACTTACCTCCACCAAACTTGGATTGAAGAGTCACTGGACTGTGGGAATTACTTGGACAGAGTTGCTGAGTTCCAGGGACCACGCTCGTCATGCTGAGAGGGGACCCAGAGGACTGGTGATGCAGTCTTTTTGTTGCCTGCGGTTGCAGGGGGAAGATTCCGTCGACCCACCGGAGATTTCTTCAAAGCTCCTGGTGCAAGAAGGAGGCAGGCTACCCCCAGAGCATGCACCACCAGGAAACAGGCGAGAAAGCGGCAGGATCAGCGATACAAGGTTGCAGTATTTCACTCAGGCTGTAGTGGCGGGCCTGTGTAAGAATTGTCAGAGCTCCCTATGGGTGGCAAAAGAAATGCTACAGCCCATAGGGATGTCCTGGAACCCCAATACCCTGGGTACCTGAGTACCATTTACTAGGGAATTATAAGGGTGTTCTAGTATGCCAATGTGAATTGGTGAAATTGGTCACTAGCCTGTTAGTGACAATTTAGAAAGCAGAGAGAGCATAACCACTGAGGTTCTGGTTAGCAGAGCCTCAGTGAGACAGTTAGGCATCACACAGGGAACACATACATATAGGCCACAAACTTATGAGCACTTGGGTCCTGGCTAACAGGGTCCCAGTGACACATAACAAACATACTGAAAACATAGGGTTTTCACTATAAGCACTGGGCCCTGGCTAGCAGGATCCCAGTGAGACAGTGAAAACACCCTGACATATACTCACAAACAGGCCAAAAGTGGGGGTAACAAGGCTAGAAAGAGGCTACTTTCTCACAATATCCCATTGCCGTCCCTCCAGGCGGAACAAGTGAGCTAGTGGCTACATGGCAATCGCGAAGAAGAACAGGAACAGGGGCTAGCCCTGATGTGAGCCACATCCGATTGGGAAAGGGGCTGATGTGAGGCACCCTACTCGTACCCTAGAGTCTGCCTGTGTATGGAAGTTTTGTATATGCCAATAGTCCTGGACCTATTCCTACCACTCAAAGGACTTTGAAAAGGTATTCCCCGGAGAGGGAATCAAAGGCTTTCTCAAGATCTAGTATAAGGCACGCAGCTTGAGGATAACACAGCAATGCTTGGTCCATGACATGAAAGAGTTGCCTTATCTTATTGGATGTATTGTGACCTGGAGCAAAGCCATTCTGGTCAGGATGAACTAATGCAGGGAGTATCTGTAGATATCTCTCCATGAGAATCTTGCCTAGGATTTTATATTCAGCACTCAGTATGGGTACAGGTCTGTAGGAAGCTAAGTGTGTGGGGTTCCTGTCCAGTTTTAATATTGAGACAAGCAGGGATTCCTCAAGGGAAAGAGGAAGGGTACCGGCAGTAATGGCCTTGTTGGAAATATTGACTAACTTCGGGACCAGTTGGGATGAGAACCTGTTGTAATATTCCATAAAGAGACCATCTAGTGCTTTTTTCACCTCTTCTGCTGTCATCAACTCGTTTAATTATGTACATTCGAGGGCGGCGGTTATGGTGCATAGAGGAAGGGGGGCTAAGAAGTGCCTGCTGGTGTTGTTGGGTGGGGTGGGGTGGTGGTGCCTTGTATAGGTCACTATAGTAGGTGCTAAAGGCTTGGATTATGGCTGTTTGTAAATGTCTGGGGGAGCCTGCGGCTTGGGCTATTTCTGTGACTGGAGCAGCCTGTGTGTCCTGGCGGGCCAACCACGGGAGTAGCCATCCAGGCTTGTCCCCTGTTGCATGTAGTCTGGTCATGTAGTCCGTATAATTAAAGTCATGTAGGTACTATAAGTGAGTGGCGTAGTTTACCTTGGCCTCTGTGAGAGCCTGATGTGTAGTATTGTCTGGAAGGGAGCGATTATCAAGTGCTGCTACTTTGGCCTTAGCTCTTTGGAGTGCATTGGTTAATTAGTGTACACACCAGTTATGTGTTCAATGCAGAAACCCCGGGTGACTACTTTGAAGGTATCTTATACATCAGCTTGAACTATTGGGAAATGTGAATTAATTATGTATTGCACAAGACCTGGTCATCCAGTGTCGTTGGACAGCTGCCAGGTGGGCACTGGAGGGCTTGGTGCTCCTCATTCAAAGTCCATTATGTGAGTGGCATGGTCCAACAGTACACAGCCCAGATAGTCTGAGTGTGTGAGTTGGGGCAGTTCCAGTGAGATTAGGAATTGGTCCTAATGGACATGCAGATTGTTGGGGGCCGAGTAGTAGGAATACCAGCGCTGATGCGGGTTATGTGATCTCCATGCATCAAGGAGGGACAATTGCTGGATTCACTGAGAAAATTCCCTCAAGTGTTAGTGGGTTGGGGGCTTGGAGTAGTGGAGGGCGGGAGTGATCAAGGCATACATCGAGCACATTGTTATAGTCACCTCCTACTATCCAAGGGAGTTCCACCCATTGAGACAATACCCCTGAGAATGTAGCCCACAACGAAGCCTGGTCTGAGTTAGGGGCATATATGCTACCCTACAGAACTTGGTCTCCATCCAGCCAGCCCTCCACAAATACATATTGTCCCTCTTTGTCAATTACTGTGTTGTGAACTTGGAAGGGGGTGCCCGGATGGATCCAGAGTAGTGCTCCCTAGGCATATGCCTAGTATGACATGCTGTAGACCATACCTCACCAGCATTTACTGAGCTGTTGGAGTTCAGTAGTGGTGAGATGTGTCTCTTGTGGGAAGCTAATGTGTGCCTGTTGTCCCTTACTGAAAGCATAAACAAATACAGGGGAAACATCCTTTTTTACGACTTTTTTTTTACGAAGGTCGTGGTTAACGAAAGCGCAACAATACTTTTTTTAACCACGACTTCGGTTTTTTGTGCCTTAACTACGTATGTTCTGAACAACGAACATGCGTGGTTAAGGTACAAAGAAGGGACTTGGCGAAGGTAAGTGGTGGGTTTAGGTTTTGGGGAGGGGGTGGGGGGTCAGGGGGTTTTAGGTTTTGGGGTGGGGTTGGGGGGGTGGGGCGTTTTTGGTTTTGGGGAGTGGGTGGGGGGTCAGGGGGTTTTAGGTTTTGGGGTGGGGTGGGGTGTGGGGGGGTGGGGCGTTTTTGGTTTTGGGGACTGGGTGGGGGGTCAGGGGGTTTTAGGTTTTGGGGTGGGGTTGGGGGGGTGGGGCGTTTTTGGTTTTGGGGAGTGGGTGGGGGGTCAGGGGGTTTTAGGTTTTAGGGTGGGGTTGGGGGGTGGGGCGTTTTTGGTTTTGGGGAGTGGGTGGGGGTCAGGGGGTTTTAGGTTTTGGGGTGGGGTTGGGGGGGTGGGGCATTTTTTGGTTTTGGGGAGTGGGTGGGGGGTCAGGGGGTTTTAGGTTTTGGGGTGGGGTTGGGGGGTGGGGCGTTTTTTATTTTGGGGAGTGGGTGAGGGGTCAAGGGGTTTTAGGTTTTGGGGTGGGGTTAGGGGGGTGGGGCGTTTTTGGTTTTGGGGAGTGGGTGGGGGGTCAGGGGGTTTTAGGTTTTGGGGTGGGGTTGGGGGGGTGGGGTGAGGGATGTAGGGTGAATGGTGCCTATTGCTAATGATTTTATCAGGAATGCCTTTACAACGAAATATCGTTGCTAAGGCATTCGTGGTAAAATCATTAGTAGTAGCAACGAGGTCGGTGTTCCGACCTCGTTGTTAAGGCAGTAGGTTTTTTTGCAGTCGTTGTTTTGTCGTATATTCCAAATACAGGGGTGTATCCCCCTAAAAGTTAATGTTAGAAATCTGGAGGTCCATCGAGTTGCCATGTGATGGCAGGAAGAAAATGGACAGGCGGAGAGCGTGAGGGGGTCGCCTGCTCTAGTCACTAGCCCCGTCCATGTGGGGAGCAGACGTGTATTGCACGTGCTACATGAGGGAAAACAGTGAACAACATGCAAGAACATTTTAACAAGAACCGGAGGTGGTGGGGTGGACGCGGACTTCTGGTGAGAGGTACAGATAGGTAACTGTTCGGCAGCAAACGTGTAATCATAAACATGTCCTAGCCGAAGGAATGGCGGGCTTCAAAGAGGGGGAGGAAATGAGGAAGGATCACAAAGAAAGATGAGTTCTGTCATTAGCCCTGGGTTCTGGATGGGGCAATGAGTTCTAGTCAGATTCTGTCTTGCTGATGAATATTTTCAATGGTCTGGGTGTATGAGGTCAGAGAAAGTTGTCCACTGATTGCGCTGTTACCGTGGGTCTGGTCAGTAGGCCTGTGTATCCAGAGTCCTCTGAGGCCATATCCTTGTCACTCACTGCCAGGCTGGAGAATGTGTGTTTGAAGGGGTGAGGATTGTCTGAGTGCAAACGCAGCATTGATGGCTGACTGTTGATTTTGTTGCAGTGCTTGTGGGGAGGGAACCCTGATGGTGTCTATGGCTCTGTTCATCTTCTGGCCATGTCCAGCTCTGCACTTACCAGGATTGGGTGCGTTAGTTTGGGCTGGCAGGGGAGGTGTCACCCATTTCTTTCTGGAGGCGGCCTGCTTGGGTTGTAGGGTGCGCTTCTGAGGCTATCCGCCTCGAGGGAATATCAAGGGACTCCCCCCTCTATCTCACCCAGGCTCTCAGCTTACCTCAGACTTGAAGGTGGTAAGTCTCTTGATGCCTCTTATGGCAAGCCAGGTGCAGGAGGGTTGGGGGTGCTGGCACAAGTCGCGTGCCTTCCAGGCCTAGCCTGTTTAGGAGGCCCTCAGGAGGTAGGGTCACTCTGCGCTCCTTGTGAGCTCTGCCAAACTCAATGGTTTCAGCTTCAGAGGCCCTCGGATTTAGAAGGAAGGCCTCATGTGCGGAACAGCAGCCCTTTTTTATCTGGTGCCGGACACTTGGATGAAGTTGCTGCAATCGGCAGGGCCTGGGCAGTTGCGGCGTGGCTGTTGGGGGAAGGTCATTTCCCTGGTCAATGGCTTCTCTTTTCAGTCTCTCTCCTGCTCTCAGACATTCCCCCTCTGTAGCTGGATATGGGGGATCGGCCGATGTCGCTGTTTGCAGCAGGGTATAAAGAGATTGCACTGTTTGTCGTGCGGAGCTCAGCTTTTTGGCATCGAGCATCTTCCCCACTTAAGGGTTCATGACCCCAGCAAATCTACCTCTGTTATACGGTTCCTACTTATTGTAAAATCTTCCAAATCTCATTATAAGGTGCATATATGAAATTATTTGAATTAGGAGATTTGAGACCTAATAAAAAAATCTTGCAAATCCATATTGCCAAAAAGAACAGATAAGTGTTGCTTAACAGCAGACAAAGTACAATGTTCTAGCTATTGCTGGCATAACTTACCTGCACTGTAGGTAGTTACTGCACCGAGTGTTGTTACTGAACATATCTGTGGTCTAGTCTTCTAGCTTTAAAACCCTTGGATGAGTTTAAAAAACACGAATTGCAGCCATTAATGTCAACGGGCCAAACCAACCCCTAAACTTACCAGATTTCGAGATGTTGTTGGAAACCATAAACATGACACTCTGATTCCCAAGGAATGAGTGGAGACAGATCTACCCTTTCATTTGGCCCTCTCGCGTGCCCAAGGTAAACACAAGAAAGATACAAAATGTATTTTCAAAACATTTATTGAAATTATCGTATTATTGCAAAGAAATCTGAAACTGTGATTATTAGAAATATGAGACATGTTACTGTAATCAGCATTATTAAAATGGTAAGCATTATGAACAACTCAGCCATTTTAATTGTAGCTAGTGTTTTCTTCCTTCTAGCTGTATTTAATACTATAGTAAAGACAAGTTAGCAGGAGGAACCTTTTGCTAAATCAGTTGAGATTGTCTAATCCCCCATACTTTGGTTTTAGGTGTCAGGAAGCCGGTAGAGGTTATCTTCCTGAGCAGGATAGGGGTCTGAGTCAGCAGGGCTGCATCTCAGTCACAGTTCACAATGGTTCTGTGATAATACCAGCATAAAAGTGCTCCTCTCACTGAACTTTAGCAGGGAAGCTAGTTTTATAATAAAGTACAATTTTTATCACATTCCTTCGGTTTCATCTAGCTAAAACAAAGCGTCTCCTAACGAGCACAGAATGAAAGAAAAACAATGGCATTGCATTCTAAATTACGACCCTGGAACTAACTGTACAGACTATAGGGGGTCAATGGCATCAGAAATGCACATATAGCACATCCTATAGAGTTGAATCTAAAATTAAGCCTAAATGAGGTCCTGCAACACCTCCAGGGTTGATTTCAGCTTTCTGTGCAACAAAAGAAACACCTGGTCTAACCCATAACAGAGCTCCTCCCGAATACGAGGAGTAAACAGTGTTAAATGGCTGTGGAACTGTAAACCAACAGTTTACACTTGTCTTTCACATATCAGCAGATTACTGTCAGTAATTGTAATTAATATTAATATTGTCCAGGTCAGACATTTGGACAACCACGCCTTGAATGTGTCAATGCTTTTGAGTTTACATTTCTGTTTGAAAGACCATTACCATCAATCAGATTCAACAGAGAATCAATTCATCTTGTTGGTATTTGAGCAACTGATATCTTCATGTTTGTATGCTGCAGAATTAATTTTGTTCATTGAGATTCATTTTAATAATAAATAAGGAGTAGAGTCCCAGTAGTAAATCTTAGAATCACATTAAGCTTTCTAGCCTGTCTGGGATATTTTAAAATAACCAAGTATGGGGGAATGTTGAAGGGAGAGTCTGCCTTGATCAAGGCTCACAAGAGAAAGCGAGCATGTGGTATGTCCAGGGCAAGGAGAAAAGGCACAATACAGAATACATGCAGTTTTTATTAATGTATGTACAAAGTACAAAACTAGCTTTAACGGGAAGAAGAGCATTGCCCTTACCAACTGGATGTGTAGCTAATATGAAGGAGACAGACACATGCTTAACGTTTGCAATGTGAGCTGAGGACAATAAGCATGTGGGACTACAGAAGCATAGCATTTTTTCCTTGCAAAATGAATTGTGAATAAACTCAAATACAATTGCATCATGTCAAATGGCAATTACCCACATTATAACATTACAGAGTGACAATTACATCCTGTTAAACGTCAGTGAACCATATTGTAAAACTTTAGAGTCTGAAACCTTATCCGCCTGTTAAATCAAACAAATTACATTTTTTTCCATCTCGTATGGTTAAACAAAATTAACAACAGAGAGAAGAGGTAGACATGTTGACAAATGCATGCACACGACATCAAAACATCAAATTACCAGGCTTAATATCGTGCAAATAACTCAGTATGAATCACATTCCCTTGTGGTAGTGAACCAGGCCCAATCACAGAGTTCTAATGTTCATACATGGTATGACAAGTTTGTATCTGCTTACCCTATCGCGACTGGTGACTGTGCCATTGTTCACACCAAGATATCACTGAGCTTCATTAGGGCTTAATAATGTGTATCACCTCTTCCCATCACGGACTCTAAATTTGTCTAGGAACCACAAATAAGCTTTAAGATGAAGTGAGAGAAGTTCTTTCATAATGAGATGCAGTGCTTCTCACCACCTCAGCTTCTAGTCATGCTAAGGTCAGGAATAAGTGCACCTTGAAACCCCTCCTTATCCTCTCTGTTTGCGGTCTCGCTAAAGACAGCTCCAGCTATCTGTTGGGAGACAGCATTGTATACCAGACTCCACAGAGCCAATCCTTCCTCAGCATTTGATGGCTCTCATGTCAATTTTGCTTATCTACCTTCTATTTGTTGTTTTCCTCCCTTTCTGTGTTTAACTCAATCACAGGAACTTTTTGGTTCTGCAACCAATAGATTTTCCATTTTTCCTGCTCTAAACGCAGCATTTCAAACAGCTTTGTTTTAACACCAGTTTGGTGTCTAGGTGAGGAAGATGCAACATCAATCTTGACAGACCACTATAAACACGTATTGGCAATGCCATGCACCCTCAATTGTCTGTAAAGGCAAGCGAGACCAACTGGTACTGCCAGTGCTTGTTTGTCTTAGCTGCAGTCCACATTATCAGGGCATGCTTCTCACTGTCCTCTATATCCAGCAATACAGTGTCCATATCCGCCCTTAGGATAGAGGTGCAGGTGAGGAATGGCTGAGTGGGTTGATATCTGAGGTGAGGAAAGATAGGAGAGAACAGGAGGGCCGGGGGGGGGGGGGGTGATGTGAAATATGGGATGGAAATAGGAATGGCATGGATGATGAGCAAAATGTGAGAGGAAACATACACGGTCTGGAGGTTGCATGGGTGTCAGTCAGAGGTGACATAGGGAGTTACAGAAGGGGAAAGATGAGCTACCGGTCAGAATAGAGTTAATGCCAGATGTGTTCCTACAAGCAGTAAACTGTGAGAAAAGAGGAGTTAGGAGGTAGGTGGAATAAGGGGAATGAGAAGCATGATTGTGTGGAGCATACAGTTAGGATAGGAAATGGTTAGGTATTAGAGGAAGGCAAGGGAATGCATGAGGAAATAGAAAGTGAAGACGAAGATGATGTTGCACTTCAAGAGGTGTTAGAAGAGAGGGAGGTGTGAAGGGGCAGATTAGGTATTACAGGAGGAAAAGAATGGGATGGAGAAGAGAGGCAAGTGAAGAGGAAGGTGATGTCAGTGGGGGAGGAGGTAGGTAGGTTCTTGAAGGGGATAATAGATTTGATACGTTGAGATGGAAATTATGTGGTAGAGGAGGTAGATAGAAGAGAAGTGGCTAGTTGTTGGGCGCAAGGAGGGGGAGTTAAAAGTGGAGATGAAGATGAAGTAGGAAAAATAGATGAAGAGGTTTGGTTGGAAGTGGAGGTAGGTAGGAGTCATGAGGGTCAAGAAAGAGAAGAAAGGGAGTTAGATGTGTAAGAGGTGGGGATAGGCGTGGTTAAATGAATGAGAGCGGTATTATAATTAGGAGGGTGGTGTGTCAGGTGGGAGCAAGAGTACTAGAATATTTCATCAGTGACTTTTCAGAGCCTATGATCGTTTGGCAAATGTATGTGAAAAAGTGCCTTGGACTGCAAAATTTGACCTATTTCTTTCAAACTGTTCTTAGGACAAGAACTCTCCAGGTCTCCGACTGAGACTGTCTGGCACACGCTACAATTTGGGGTAGATATTTCATCCCACCACTGTTAAAAAAATATTATGCCCAGAGGAAATGTCATTTATATTGGCATTTGTATTACGCTTTTTATGCCAAATGGCCTAGATTATGCCAGTAGCGTATTTAAAATGTTTCAGTAAAAGACCTATTGCAGGAAGGAGTAAAGGCACAACTTGGACAACAAGAACATGAGTGGCTGTTGTTTCCGTCACACGCAATTTTGGCCTATTTTATAGTGCTAAATGCGTCCAAAATGGTGGCGAGATTGGATTTCACTGTAGATATAGCACAAAAGGCAAAGTTGCCATTTTGCGTATATTTTTGGAAATGTCATGTAATTTCCATTAAGGATATTACATGAATTCCAAATAAGTCTAAAAATTACCAGCCGCTACTATGTGTGAGTATATCAGACACGTTATAATGAAAACAAACTTTTTGGGACTGCTTACCGTTCTTTCGGCATGATATCAAATGTACTTCATCAGCCAGAGTTGTCCATCAATTCCTATAAAATGACTTACTCTCCAACAAATCCAAAGAGGCGAAACACTGACAGTTTTACAGTAAGAGAACATACAATTAAACGGGTAGATGGACCACCATCGTCCTAATACCCGCTGGTGAGAGCGAAGTGAGCCTGCTTTTACTTCCTATGAAACTAGTTGCCAAGTAATTACATTTGGCAATACCTTTCTAAGTAATAAATTATACTTTTTTTTGCAAATTAAATAAAGCTTCGGAGTTCCAGTGCTTACTGGTTAGGATAACTGGTAGGCATGTAATACTCTTCTGGGGTAATAAAATAACCTTGCGAGAGATGCATGAAATGTAAGTGGCATGTTCGGGCAAGTAAGTAGCTGTTGAGATTATCGTTGTTTTGGAACAGTATTTAATTTAATTGTTGCCTCATGTGCCATCTAGTGGCAGACGTTAAGCACAGCAGTAAACCGACCTTGAATGTGTTTCCAAAGGATGTTTGAAATTTATTTAAATATATAAGTAAGGCCTGATTCACAAACTTCATGTGGTATGTTCTGTAGTTCTACAAAATATACGACACTGTGTTATTCACAAACCTACATGTAGAGTTTCCGCCTCTCCTACCTTTTTACACACAGAGTTCTCAGCCCCGAAAGTGGAGTCTCCGCACACGTAAGTATACATTTTAGTAGTAAATGTGGGAGAGACTAGAGGAAGTGAGTGGAAAAAGGGGCCTACTTACTACTTATGAGGTGGGTAATAGGGAGGCGTAAGGACTTGTTCAGGGAGGGTCAGGAGGGTGTTTGAAGAGAAAAGAATTTCATCCACTGACAAAAGAGTAACCCAAGTGATATTTACAAACTGCACTTCTAAAGTTGCACCAGCCCAAACAACAAACTGTAGTAAGTTAAGCACATGGCCAAACACTGGTACTGAAACACCCACCAATAGCAAACCATGGAGGCAGGGACTATATAACAGATAGCAAATAATATTAAATTAAATGTATTTTGAAAAGTAATGGGAAATATACAGACTATTGTTAGTGCATTGTTTTCATTTATTTTATTAATATATATTTGTATACAATTCAATAAACTGAATAGAATTTAAAGAGCAATTTAATTGAAAAATGAATTATAAAAACTATGCTCATTAAGGCCCATATTTATACTTTTTGATGCAAAACTGAGAAACTGAAAAAAATAGCGCCGGCTAACGCCATTCTGAAGCACCATGCGGGCGCCGTATTTATTGAATGACGTTAGACGGCGTTAGCCGCCGGCGCCGTCTGGTGTGTGTTAAAAAAAAACACGTACACCAGGCAGCGCCGGCGTAGGGGGGAAATGGCGTATGGGCGTCCACAAATGGTGCAAGTCAGGCTGAGGCAAAAAAATCGCCTCAACCCGATTTGCGCCATTTTTTTTTCACTCCCAACCCCCATTGAAATGACTTCTGTCCCCTGGGCATGGTCATTGGGCATAGTGGCATGTAGGGGGGCACAAATCAGGCCCCCCTATGCCACAAAAAAAAAAAAAAAAAATACTTACCTGAACTTACCTTAATGTCCCTGGGATGGGTCCCTCCAGCCTTGGGTGTCCTCCTGGGGTGGGCATGGGTGACAGGGGGTGTCCCTGGGGGCATGGGGGGGCACCTCTGGGCTCATTCTGAGCCCACAGGTCCCTTAACGCCTGCCCTGACCCAGGTGTTAAAATCCGGCGCTAATGCGGGTTTTTTAGACCCGCCCACTCCCGGGCGTGATTTTTGCCCGGGAGTATAAATCCCACGCATATGCATCGGAGTCATTTTTTAAGACGGGAACGCCTACCTTGCATATCATTAACGCAAGGAAGGTGTTCACGCCAAAAAATGACGCTAACTCCATGAATTTTGGCGCTAGACACGTCTAACGCCAAAGTATAAATGTGGAGTTAGTTTTGCGTCGAATTTGCGTCGAAAAAACCGACGCAAATTTGGCGCAAAAGGAGTATAAATATGCCCCTAAAGTTTATACATTGCGGCAAAAAAGTATTAAATACGTAATTTAATTATGTTTTACTTTTAACAATTTATTTCTTTTTAAAATGTACCCATGAAAAGTATGGACATAACTGCTGGAGATATATGTAGCAATGATTCTAACACTTGCAACACACCTGAGGATGAAAGTAGGGATTGTTCTCAACTCCACCACCCATCTCCAACAGACGTTCATTACAGCAACAACCAATCACAGCCAGGCCGACCACATAAAAAATGAACGGCAATATCAAAACTATTTTAATGCCTTCACTGTGTCATTGAATGTGTCTGTGGGTGTGCTTATATTTTGCGGATAAATTATTTGAAAAGAATAGAGAGGACTGACTGGCAAATGATCAACATCTTTGGCATGTCCAGGGGGGCTGTTATTTCCAGACACTGCTTTACACCTGATCAGATCATACACATGACTGCTGTTTGACAGCAGTAGCTGGATTCACCTATATTTCTCTCCCAGGCTATCGCAGCCTAGCTGCACTCCAAATTATGGCCGTTGGATCTTTCCAGACAGTGTCCAATGCCAATGTTGGTATCTCACAGGCAAGCCTGTCCCGATTCTTGCATCATGTCCTGAGATCCATCAACAGAAGAGTGCACCAGTTTATTGCCATCACAGACGGAAAGGCAAAGAGTGGCAAGGGACTTTTGGGCCTTTGTCCAGTTTCCTCATGTGCTAGGTGCCATTGACTGCACCCATGTGGCAGTTCAGCCACCTCACTGCATAGCACATCTTTTCTGCAAAAGACACCACATATACAGCACCCCACATGACACCACTGTACTGGAGGGTACTGAAAGCTGCTCTGCTGATCCTCCATGCTCATCTGGAAGAGTTTAAGTAGCAGAGAGATGGTAAGTACATGAATATTTGCATTTGGCTCTTAGGTAGTACATGTATATTTGCATTTAGCACATAGGTGTAGGTGAGTTTTGAGAGTGCTGTCCTGTCATGTTTTTACTGTGAGCTGTCTCATCACCTTACTCATTATCTTTAACATGTTTTCTGGTTATCTGACAGTTTGAATAGTTCACATTTGTTAACATGCATGTTTATTGTGAGGTTTCTTAGTCTTGATTACTAAACAGTTGTTGTCATTATGAAAAGGCTGCCATTGTATACCTTAAATTTACTTAATAAATAACAAATGTATGTTATTTTTTACTTTATAAGTTCGCACAAGTCCATTATAAATGTGATGAACTTTCGTGGTCAACATACATATACCACTTAAAGTTCATGTACAATGCTTTGTAGGCTGGTGGCTAAAATCTTTCCTTGAAGACATACAATGTGTGTAACCCGTTATAAACCTAAATTTGTAATAGATGAAAAATGATTTTACACATAAATAAACCCTTCCCTTTCCTAACTTTGCACATAATTTGAATGGATCACAAATCATATACGTTATGAATTAGCAATGTAATGGACTTCTAATCGCTTTAATTTTCATACGAAAGCACAGTATAGTGAATAGTTTGTTACAGTGTCTACAAGGTCAGCTATAATTATATGTATCATTTACCTAATGATTAAACGAAGTCTCTATTTTTTAATTACTTTCCAGTGGACAGGCTGGCCAACTGACAACAGAGCAGGATGGAGCAAGAGGAGACAGCCTTGTCTTGGAGGCGGGCAGGTTGCCTTGCTACATCCGGCAAGGCAAAGGAGGAACCCAACACCAGCAGGAGTTGTGCACCTTACTGGATAATTATGTGATCTTCCCTAAGTAACTCAGGGCGGAAACTGAACAGCCTCTTGGAGAGCAGTGCAAGTGGGTACCACCAACCAGGAGGAGGAAGATGTATGTTCTCCTCCTGGCCTTGAAGAACAACAACAAAAAATGGTGTCCATAGGGCAGGCCCCAACTACATCTGGGCCTGGCCTCAGCCCCTTCTTAACTCCTAAAACCCTCATTCCATTGGGCTGCACCCTTTGTATCTACTTCTCCTCCCTTCACTCCAGGAAGAATAAAAGTCGAGGGACAATTTTGCACCTGACACTCCACAACCCTCTTGTGATGCCCAGACTCTTCCTACTGAGTCTGTTCCTTAACTGCATTCAAGGATCTGATGATGTAAATTGTAAAGGGTTAGTAAGCGCTCTCTTAAGACATCCTGGACTTTATGGGAGAGGTCCGCATGCTCAGAGGGATGGTCTCTGGGCTGGTACAAATGTTATCTGGTGACATCACCTCTTTGGCTGCAGCTGTTATGTCACTTTTTGCCTACCCAACATACCCGACCCCCACCATCTGTAGTTCCATCTCACAGTTTGTCTTTACTTATTGTTTCCAAAGCAACTCCTCATGTTCTTTCTTCCTGTGGGGTGCCTGGCCCTTCATCAGCCAGCCAACTTATGTCTGGACCCATCTTCTGGTTTGGTGGTCAGACTTAATTTTATAATTTGACAGTAGAATCTTGATTTTGAACTGTTTTTGGACCACTGACTTTTTTCAATCCTTTTTTATAATTTGACCACCCCCCTCTGAGTTTTATTTTCCCTTCTGGTTTAAGAGTTTATTTGTTTTCATATTGGCCCATTCCTCACTTTTTGGGTGGCCAGCATAACTTAGTTATTTGAAGAAAAAAAAATCAAACAATATAAACATTTTGAACTCCAAAAAAATTGTTTTCTTGAATGTAGTATACATACTATATAATGCATTCTATGTCCTTAAAAGGAATGTGTTGCTGTTTTAAAAAATGCTTTGTATATGTCTGTTCAATTTTAAAATGGCTTACCTCTGAAAACGTCCAAAGGAAAAAACATACATTCCGCAATCATATGTGAGAAACAAAACAAAAAGCAATAATTATAGATGAAAGGTAGAAACAGGTTTGTGGTGTAAAAAAAGTGCTCATATTTCTATTTAAAGGAAAAGGTGAGCATAATAAATGAACACACTCACTACAGGGGTTTTCTCCAACTACTCCGTCTCCACATATAGGGGGTTATTCTAACTTTGGAGGAGGTGTTAATCCGTCCCAAAAGTGACGGAAAAGTGACGGATTTACCACCAGCCGTATTACGAGTCCATTATATCCTATGGAACTCGTAATACGGCTGGTGGTATATCCGTCACTTTACCGTCACTTTTGGGACGGATTAACACTCCTCCAAAGTTAGAATAACCCCCATAATCTCCTTCATGCTTTAGCTGCAAAGAATGACACTTCTTTCTTCCTATTGCCTCTATCATCTTCATGGCCAAGGTATGGTGACTTACACTCACTTCCATAAATATTCTTAGCTGTTCTTATCCATGTCTTGGGAACACTTTACAACATTATTCCGGCCACAAGTCTGCCTATCAATCATCTGAGAGAACCCTTTAAGTGAGTCTGAAATCTGATGCAGTGCACCCCCATAGCATGAATATCCTGCCACGCATCAGTTTGTTGCTGAAAGAATTGATCCTCCCAGTGGCCGGCATGAGCCCACGCCTACCCCAGGCAGGCTTGGCTGTTTCAGATGACTAGCAGGATGACCAGCACAGAAACAGGTGGCACCTGGGAGTTTGTGGGAAGGAGATTAGTGAGAAAACAGGTAATGCATCATCATGGAAGGAGTGTGTAGGAGAGTGTACAGAGAGACTTGTGGTGTGAAGGCTGTGTAGAAGCGAATGCTGCATAGACGGACGTAGCCTCTGTGACTGCTGCCTAGTCATGAAGTGTTCTTCTTTAGGATTTTCAGTCTGGGGACAACAATGGTAGATATAGTCCATCTTAATCTTAATAATTCTTAATGAACACAAAAGCAGATATATGACAGAAATATATATAGGTGCACCATGAAGTTTTCGCTATTTGTAGTACACTTTCTAAGAAGATAACAAAGAGTTAGTGATTATCTACATTGTGAGGTGTAGAAGTTAAGATCAGGTTGACAGACTTACCTGATGAGAGATGTCCCTGATGTCCTATTTGATGTTTTTTCAAGGTAGACAACAAGGGCTGTTGTAAGATAGACGCTGACAGGAGATAGACATACATAGTGGGAAATGTCAATGTAAGTCAAACAAGAAGATATTAGGTACAGATTTTCACTACTCATTTTGAGCAACACACCAAATGATATAAGGCTACCTTCAACAAGGTGGAACGTACCTTATATTCCTACCTTTACATTGTTAAAATTCTACAACAAATTAAACATTAATACAAATATGTCAAACAACAGCTTTGGCATGTAGAACATGTTACAGGATCTGTGATAAAAGACATACAACTATCCTGTCGGAAATAAAGGCACGATATTAGAGCCTTATGAATAGAAACTGATATAGAACTCATCAGTGTCTACCATCTGTCTGCTGTGTGGTGCCAGTCTTGGTGTGAGAGCACTGCCAGGACCAGAAGTCAGTCTTGCAGCAGATGATGGATGGGACAACACAGGGCCTAATAAATACAAAAAAATAAAAATTACCATATATTAGTGTACCAGTATACATGCCAATGTTAGTTTGTACTCAACTTTAAAGACATGGCTAACATAAATTGACATTTTCATGTAGGTTTAGATAAAACATACAAATCTTGTTAGCATAAATGCATAAAGGTCTTTGTTGGTATTTAGCGTTGCAAGACCGCCCAGTGTGTTTCCCTTCTGGAGTCAATCAGTCAATCAGTCTTTTTTAAAGTGCAACACTGTAACCCCTAGGGGTATCTGGGTGCTGAGGTGCTGCGTCTTCAGTGAAAAGCCAGGTCTTGAGTTGCTTTCTGAAGTCTTCCAGGAAGGGTGCCATTCGGAGGTGGAGAGGGGGGTCATGCCAGGCTTTGGGGCAATGTAGGAGAATGCACGCCCCCACTATCAGTATGCTGGATGTGAGGGACATGTGCAAGGGTGAGTGAAGTTGAGCGCAGGTGTCTCGAAGGAAGATGGAAGTTCAGCCGGTGGTTGATGTAGGAAGGTCCTTGTTTGTGGAGCACTTTGTAGGTGTGTGTGAGAGTCTTGAACTGGCATCTTTTCTGGACAGGAAGCCAGTGGAGCTTCCTGTGGTGAGGAGTGATGTCGGTATGCTTGAGGAGGTCCAGGATGAGTCTGGCTGCTGCATTCTGTATTATCTGGAGTCTTCTGAGGAATGGTAAAATTAACATTAACACAACATATAAAACATTATTTGAATTTGTGTTACAGGGTGTTTATGAGGGGTATATCCGCTCTTTTGACCTCCCCAAGTCCTAGAATTCTGAAAAAACTTGGAATAGCCTAGCTATTCATGCATGAACCTTGAGAATGTGCCTACTATGACATAAACTTTCTAAAACTAAACCTGCATTTTATATATATATATATATATATATATATATATATATATATATATATATATATATATATATATATATATATATATCATCCCTCATAAACACCCTGCAACACAAGTTTAAATAATGTTTTATATGTTGTGTTAATGGTAATTTTATCATTCCTCATTCAGAACAGAGTAAATGCTTCAGCTGTGGCAAGAAGTCTGTGTGTAAACTCAACCAGGCCGTCCAAAACTTCTCCGCCTGGATCAGATGCACAGACAAAGTCGCCCCTTTGAAACTTGCAAAAGCCAACAGAACATCCAGAGCTGGTACACCTCAGAACCACCAAGGGCAACTGTCTTCTACTCGAGAAGCAATGGCGCAGCTCCAAAGACCCCCCTCAGACAGAGCCGCACACAAAAACAGCACTCAACAACTACCATCAGCACACCAAGGAGGCCGAAAGAGCAGCTGTCACGGACAGCATCAACACCGTAGCCAACCCCACCAATCCTCCCAACAACTCTGTGACTCACTATCCGGATACTTCCACAGCAAGAATGCCGACACCTACAACAACGTTAACCCTCAACCCACCTCGTTCAGCCTTCACCACCTCATCCAACCAGCAAACTCCAGCCCACCCATAACCACTTGGTCCCCACTTGACGTCCAGACCTCAGGATCATGTCCTCAATCCATTCCGGAGCACCCACTGCCCCCTGCCCCCACCATCTCGTCAACCTCGGATCTAACATAATCAGCACTGAACTCACCATCCTCCTCAATGCTTTCATCTCCACACTATCCTTCCCAGATGGATGGAAGGACGCAGACATCAGACACCTCCTAAAGAAGCCCTCAGCAGACCCCAGCGACTTCAAGAGCTACTGGACAATCTTCCTGCTCGCATATCTAGCCAAAGTACTCGAGAAGGCCATCAACCGACAGCTCACCAACCACTTAGAACAAAACCACCTACTCAGCAGATCACAATCAGGTTTCCAGGCCAACCATAGCACTGAGACCACACTAACTGCAGCAACAGACAACATCTGAACTCTCCTCGACCAAAGGGAAACAGCAGCTTTGATTCTCCTCGACCTGTCTGCAGTATTCAACAACATTGCCCACCACATCAACAGACTCCAAAACATCAGCATCCAACAACACACCCTCAAGTGGATCATCTCATTCCTCTCCGGATGCATCCAGAGCATCCGTCTACCTCCTTTGACCTCCGCTCCCAAGAACATCATATGCAACATGCCCCAAGGATCATCCCTAAGTCATACTCTGTGGCTACTACATGCCTGCACCCATTACACTGTGTCCGTGTCCTGTTTATTTTATGTGCTGTGAGGCCTAGACGAGGCTCCCGTGTGATTATTGCTCCCACAACTGTGGGCTAGAACATCTAGCTTACACGTGAAAAAGCTATCATGACTCCTGTATAAAAAGGCAAGTAAGAAGTTAATTGGTGTGTTTCAGTGCTTTGTGATCCTGTCTCCAAAGCGCCCAAAGCCTTTTCATGGACGTCAATTCACCGAAATGCCACGGGTAGCAGAAGAGACCTCACATGCCCTTTGATCTCCACTTTCACACACATACACACAAATTCACACTCAACTACTCTCTCTGTCACATAAACACACTCTCACCCACTAGGACGCACATAACATACATGTAAAAGCAATTTGTACAGACCTTCGGCTGCCATGGATGGGCATAGTTCATAAGGACAGCTGCCACTGTGTCCCTGGCACTGTATTTGCCACCTCTGAGGCCAGGGGGTCACAAAGGTAATGCCAAGGGTAGCAAAGGGCAAGCCAGGGGTCGCAGCAGATGTCCATGAGCCCTTTTGAAGTACATTCAGTTGTTTTGTATTTCTCATGTTGTGTCTGAATTTTGTATTCATCCTAATTTTGGCTTGTGGCCTAAAAGACTTAAGTCTTTATCCTTTTCTTCTAAAGGGGCCAGCAGTGCTGGAAATGGAAAACATTTACTCTGGGATCTCACAAACTGTGAGTGGAAAAAAGAGGGTGCAGTCTTGAGGGGTGAGTCGTGGGGGGTGGAGCCAATGACAGTCATTCTATGGATTATTTTTGGCATAATATGCCACCCTCAAAGAAACTGGCAAAAAGGAAAAATGTGATAGTACAGCTGATATACTGAATTGGACACTGATTATATTTGAAAAGTGTTGAGGGAGTTAAAGAAAAAAAGGACACGTTAAAAAATGAATACAGGTGCTTTTCTATGCAGTTCTACTTAAGTATCATTTCTGGGCCTTTGCAGAATCTTAAAATTTGAACAAATGGCCAGTAATTTTCTCCAAGGAAGGTGGCAGCCCTAGTCACTGAGCAGGTAAGCAAAGCCCACTTAGGGGTCTCTAGCAGTCAGGATGTCCATGCAGGTAGAACAGTTCCTCATTAGTAATCTCTCGCAATCTCAAATGTCGCCGACTCCACCCACCCACCCGCAACGGAAGCCACACAGTTGATCACATGCTATATGGCCAGGGGTGTAGCTTCTATTGGTCCAGAGGCCTGAGGGACCAACTGAATTCTGACTATTATTGTATTTGACAGTTCAAACAGCAACCAAGGGGCCCAATTCTTTCCTTGCACATTGGCCCATGACACACTGGCTGCGCCACTATCCATGGTGTTGAGAGAGCGTAGCTTACATAACCTATATTAAAATGAAATGCTTATATCAATGTGTGATGATGCTGCACAGAAAACAACAATAATAGCGATTTTGCTTAAACGTGCACTCGACTATGACCACGGAGAAGTGGCCACCAATGTATACGCAAACTAATAATGATGAATAAAATGTTTATGTTACATTTAATTAAGCTTATATTAATTAACAGTTCCAAGGAAGGATTCTTCCCTACACTCAAACCTCTCTCTATGCAGAGACTCCTTGCTCCTTTCCAGCTAAGGTGATCATATGCAAGTTTGGACAGATCAACATTTTGGCCTGTGCCAGACATTTTTAGAGAGAGTTAAAGTGATAGAAAAAGAGAAAAAAGTTTTCAGAACTTTTTAGAAAGACAGAAAAAAAACTTTTTAAACTTTTAAGAACTTTTTGAAAGTTTAGAAGTACTTTTCAGCACTTAGAAAAGAGTGAAAAGAGGAAATGCTAAACTTTTTGGCTATGTGTATATACACTGACCTTGTTTTGTATATTTTTCTCTTATGAAAAGTACAATGACAAGAGTGGTAAGTAGTCTCAAAGCACTTATCCCACCGCTGCACAACCAATGTAGGAGGCTGGACTGGCTTGTAGTGAGTACCAAGGGGTACTTGCACCTTGCACCAGGCCCAGTTATCCCTTATTAGTGTATAGGGTGTCTAGCAGCTTAGGCTGATAGATAATGGTAGCTTAGCAGAGCAGCTTAGGCTGAACTAGGAGACGTGTGAAGCTACTACAGTACCACAAGTGTCACTTGCACAATATCATAAGAAAACACAATACACAGTTATACTAAAAATAAAGGTACTTTATTTTTATGACAATATGCCAAAGTATCTTAGAGTGTACCCTCAGTGAGAGGATAGGAAATATACACAAGATATATATACACAATAGCAAAAATATGCAGTATAGTCTTAGAAAACAGTGCAAACAATGTATAGTTACAATAGGATGCAATGGGGAAACATAGGGATATGGGCAACACAAACCATATACTCCAAAAGTGGAATGCGAACCACGAATGGACCCCAAACCTATGTGACCTTGTAGAGGGTCGCTGGGACTATTAGAAAATAGTGAGAGTTAGAAAAATAACCCTCCCCAAGACCCTGAAAAGTGAGTGCAAAGTGCACTAAAGTTCCCCTAAGGACAAAGAAGTCGTGTTAGAGGAATAATGCAGGAAAGACACAAACCAACAATGCAACAACTGTGGATTTCCAATCTCAGGTACCTGTGGAACAAGGGGACCAAGTCCAAAAGTCACAAGCAAGTCGGAGATGGGCAGATGCCCAGGAAATGCCAGCTGCGGGTGCAAAGAAGCTTCTACTGGACAGAAGAAGCTGCGGTTTCTGCAGGAACGAAAAGGGCTAGAGACTTCCCCTTTAGTGGACGGATCCCTCTCGCCGTGGAGAGTCATGCAGAAGTATTTTCCCGCCGAAAGAATGCCAACAAGCCTTGCTAGCTGCAAATCGTGCGGTTCGTGTTTTTGGACGCTGCTGTGGCCCTGGAGGGACCAGGAGGTCGCAAATTGGACCAAGAGAGAGAGGGGACGTCGAGCAAGACAAGGAGCCCTCTCAGCAGCAGGTAGCACCCGGAGAAGTGCCAGAGACAGGCACTACGAGGATGCGTGAAACAGTGCTCACCTGAAGTTACACAAAGGAGTCCCACGTCGCCGGAGACCAACTTAAAAGTCGTGCAATGCAGGTTAAAGTGCCGTGGACCCAGGCTTGGCTGTGCATGAAGGATTTCCGCCGGAAGTGCACAGGGGCCGGAGTAGCTGCAGAAGTCGCGGTTCCCAGCAATGCAGCCCAGCGAGGTGAGGCAAGGACTTACCTCCACCAAACTTGGACTGAAGAGTCACTGGACTGTGGGGGCCACTTGGACAGAGTTGCTGGATTCGAGGGACCTCGCTCGTCGTGCTGAGAGGAGACCCAAGGGACCGGTAATGCAGCTTTTTGGTGCCTGCGGTTGCAGGGGGACGATTCCGTCGACCCACGGGAGATTTCTTCGGAGCTTCTGGTGCAGAGAGGAGGCAGACTACCCCCACAGCATGCACAGCCAGGAAAACAGTCGAGAAGGCGGCAGGATCAGCGTTACAGAGTTGCAGTAGTCGTCTTAGCTACTTTGTTGCAGGTTTGCAGGCTTCCAGCGCGGTCAGCAGTCGATTCCTTATCAGAAGGTGAAGAGAGAGATGCAGAGGAACTCGGCTGAGCTCTTGCATTCGTTATCTAAAGTTTCCCCAGAGACAGAGACCCTAAATAGCCAGAAAAGAGGGTTTGGCTACTTAGGTGAGAGGATAGGCTAGCAACACCTGAAGGAGCCTATCACAAGGAGTCTCTGACGTCACCTGGTGGCACTGGCCACTCAGAGCAGTCCAGTGTGCCAGCAGCACCTCTGTTTCCAAGATGGCAGAGGTCTGGAGCACACTGGAGGAGCTCTGGACACCTCCCAGGGGAGGTGCAGGTCAGGGGAGTGGTCACTCCCCTTTCCTTTGTCCAGTTTCGCGCCAGAGCAGGGGCTAAGGGGTCCCTGAACCGGTGTAGACTGGCTTATGCAGAATTGGGCACATCTGTGCCCAAGAAAGCATTTCCAGAGGCTGGGGGAGGCTACCCCTCCCCTGCCTTGACACCATTTTCCAAAGGGAGAGGGTGTAACACCCTCTCTCAGAGGAAGTCCTTTGTTCTGCCATCCTGGGACAAGCCTGGCTTGACCCCAGGAGGGCAGATGCCTGTCTGAGGGGTTGGCAGCTGCAGCAGCTGCAGTGAAACCCCAGGAAGGGCAGTTTGGCAGTACCAGGGTCTGTGCTACAGACCACTGGGATCATCGAATTGTGCCAACAATGCCAGGATGGCATAGAGGGGGCAATTCCATGATCTTAGACATGTTACATGGCCATATTCGGAGTTACCATTGTGAAGCTACATATAGGTAGTGACCTATATGTAGTGCACGCGTGTAATGGTGTCCCCTCACTCACAAAGTTCAGGAAATTGGCTCTGAACAATGTGGGGGCACCTTGGCTAGTGCCAGGGTGCCCTCACACTAAGTAACTTTGCACCTAACCTTTACCAGGTAAAGGTTAGACATATAGGTGACTTATAAGTTACTTAAGTGCAGTGTAAAATGGCTGTGAAATAAGGTGGACGTTATTTCACTCAGGCTGCAGTGGCAGGCCTGTGTAAGAATTGTCAGAGCTCCCTATGGGTGGCAAAAGAAATGCTGCAGCCCATAGGGATCTCCTGGAACCCCAATACCCTGGGTACCTCAGTACCATATACTAGGGAATTATAAGGGTGTTCCAGTAAGCCAATGTAAATTGGTAAAATTGGTCACTAGCCTGTTAGTGACAATTTGGAAAGAAATGAGAGAGCATAACCACTGAGGTTCTGATTAGCAGAGCCTCAGTGAGACAGTTAGTCACTACACAGGTAACACATTCAGGCACACTTATGAGCACTGGGGCCCTGGTGAACAGGGTCCCAGTGACACATACAACTAAAACAACATATATACAGTGAAAAATGGGGGTAACATGCCAGGCAAGATGGTACTTTCCTACACAACCCCCCCCCCCCCAAACGAAGGACAATAAGACTAGCCATGACCTGATGAGTCTTCATTGTCTAAGTGGAAATATCTGGAGAGTCCATCTGCATTGGAGTGGCTACTCCCAGGTCTATGTTCCACTGTATAGTCCATTCCCTGTAGGGATATGGACCACCTCAACAATTTAGGATTTTCACCTTTCATTTGTTTTAGCCAAAGTAGAGGTTTGTGGTCTGTCTGAACAATGAAGTGAGTGCCAAACAGGTATGGCCTCAACTTCTTCAGTGCCCAGACCACAGCAAAGGCCTCCCTCTCAATGGCAGACCAACGCTTTTCTTTAGGGGTCAACCTCCTACTAATAAAAGCAACAGGTTGATCCTGGCCCTCAGAATTAAGTTGTGATAGGACTGCCCCTACTCCTAATTCAGATGCATCAGTTTGGACATAGAATTTTTTAGAGTAACAAGGGCTTTTCAGGACAGGTGCAGAGCACATGGCCTGCTTCAGCTCCTCAAAAGCTTTCTGACAGTTTGCTGTCCATGATACCTTTTTAGGCATCTTTTTGGAAGTGAGGTCATTAAGAGGGGCTGCAATGGAGCCATAGTTCTTAATGAACCTCCTGTAATACCCAGTGAGGCCTAGGAAGGCTCTCACCTGAGTCTGTGTAGTAGGGGGAACCCAATCAATAATTGTTTGGATTTTCCCCTGTAGTGGTGCAATCTGTTCCCCACCAACAAGGTGTCCCAGATAAACCACCTTACCCTGCCCTATCTGGCACTTTGAAGCCTTGATAGTGAGGCCTGCCTTTTGCAGGGCCTCCAAAACTTTACATAGGTGGACCAGGTGATCATCCCAGCTGGAGCTAAAGACAGCTATATCGTCCAAATATGCTGCACTGAAAGCTTCCAGCCCTTGCAGGACTGTGTTCACCAACCTCTGAAAAGTGGCAGGTGCATTTTTCAAACCAAAAGGCATTACAGTAAACTGGTAATGTCCTCCAATGGTAGAAAATGCAGTCTTAGGTTTAGCATCTTCTGACAATTTGATCTGCCAATACCCTGCAGTCAAGTCAAAAGTGCTTAGATACTTGGCAGATGCCAGTGTATCTATGAGCTCATCTGCCCTGGGTATAGGGTGAGCATCAGTTTTGGTTACCAAGTTGAGACCTCTATAGTCTACACAAAACCGCATTTCCTTCTTTCCATCTTTGGAATGGGGTTTTGGAACCAGTACCACAGGAGAAGCCCATGGACTGTCAGAGTGCTCAACCACTCCTAGTTCTAACATTTTCTGGACCTCTTGCTTTATGCAGTCCCTGACATGGTCAGGCTGCCTATAGATCTTACTTTTGACAGGTAAACTGTCTCCAGTATCTATAGTGTGCTCACACCAAGAAGTGGTACCTGGCACAGTAGAGAAGAGTTCAGAGAATTGATCTAGGAGGTTTATGCAATTGTCTTTCTGCTCAGCAGTAAGACAATCAGCCAAAACTACACCTTCCACAAGAGCATCTTGTTCTGTGGAAGAGAAGAGATCAGGTAGAGGATCACTGTCTTCTTCCTGTCCCTCATCTGTTGCCATGAGCAGGGTGAGATCAGCCCTGTCATAGTAGGGTTTCAGGCGGTTGACATGGAGCACCCTAAGGGGACTCCTGGCAGTGCCTAAGTCAACTAAATAGGTGACTTCTCCCTTCTTTTCAACAATTGTGTGGGGTCCACTCCATTTATCTTGGAGTGCTCTTGGGGCCACAGGCTCCAAGACCCACACTTTCTGCCCTGGTTGGTACTGAACCAAAACAGCCTTCTGATCATGCCATTGCTTCTGGAGCTCTTGGCTGGCCTGAAGGTTTTTACTGGCCTTTTTCATGTACTCAGCCATTCTTGATCTGAGGCCAAGTACATAATCCACAATATCCTGCTTAGGAGCTTTTAAAGGTTGTTCCCAACCCTCCTTTACAAGTGTGAGTGGACCCCTAACAGGGTGTCCAAAAAGAAGTTCAAAGGGGCTGAAGCCCACTCCTTTCTGGGGTACCTCCCTGTAGGCAAAAAGGAGGCATGGTAGAAGGATATCCCATCTCCTGCGGAGTTTTTCAGGGAGACCCATAATCATGCCTTTGAGAGTTTTATTAAATCTCTCCACCAGTCCATTTGTTTGTGGATGATAGGGTGTTGTGAACTTGTACGTTACACCACACTCCTTCCACATGGCCTTTAAGTATGCAGACATGAAATTACTTCCCCTGTCTGATACCACTTCCTTTGGGAAGCCCACCCTGGAAAATATTCCTAGGAGGGCCTTTGCCACTGCAGGTGCTGTAGTGGTCCTTAAAGGAATAGCTTCAGGATATCTTGTGGCATGGTCCACTACCACCAAGATAAACCTATTGCCTGAAGCAGTAGGAGGGTCAAGGGGGCCAACTATGTCAACCCCTACCCTTTCAAAGGGAACCCCAACCACAGGCAGTGGGATAAGGGGTGCATTTGGGGTGCCACCTGTCTTGCCACTGGCTTGACAGGTTTCACAGGACTTACAAAATTCCTTTGTGTCCTCAGACATTCTAGGCCAATGAAACAGGGGAACAAGCCTGTCCCAAGTTTTCATTTGTCCTAGATGCCCAGCTAGGGGAATGTCATGTGCCAGTGTTAGGAGGAACTTTCTGTACTCCTGAGGAATCACTAATCTCCTGGCAGCTCCAGGTTTAGGATCCCTATGCTCAGTGTACAAGAGGTTGTCCTCCCAGTAAACTCTGTGAGAGTCACTGACATCCCCATTAGCCTGTTTGACAGCTTGCTGTCTGAGACCCTCTAATGTGGGACAGGTTTGCTGTGCCACACTCAGCTCCTCCCTGGCAGGCCCCCCTTCACCCAAAAGCTCAGCAGTGTCTGCTTCCAGCTCCTCTGGTGTAGGTTCTGCACAGGGAGGGAATTCTTCTTCCTCAGAAGTTGAATCCACTGTAGAGGGAGGGATAGTAGGAAGTGGTTTGCTTCTACTAGCCCTAGTTTTAGGGAGCACTTGGTCCATTGTTCCAGGATCCAAGCTTCCCTGTCCTTTTTGCTTTTTGGCCTGAGCCCTTGTCAAAGCAAAAATATGCCCTGGGATGCCCAGCATTGCTGCATGGGCCTCCAACTCCACATCTGACCAAGCTGATGTCTCCAAATCATTCCCTAATAGACAGTCTACAGGTAAATCTGAAGCTACCACAACTTTCTTTGGACCAGTAACCCCCCCCCAGTTGAGATTAACAACAGCCATGGGGTGGCTAAGTGTGTTGTTGTGAGCATCGGTTACTTGGTACTGGTGACCAAGTAGGTGTTGTTCAGGGTGGACCAGTTTCTCTATGACCATAGTCACACTGGCACCAGTGTCCCTGTAGGCCTGAACCTCAACACCATTTATTAGGGGTAGCTGCTTGTACTTATCCATATTAAGGGGACAAGCAGCTAAGGTGGCTAAATCAATAGCCCCCTCAGAGACTAACACAGCCTCTGTGGCCTCCCTAACAAGGCCAACCCCAACTAAGTTACCAATAGTGAGCCCAGCTACTCCCTTGGATTGGCTATTAGTAGGTTTGCTCCCACCACCACTGCTATTAGTAGGGACACTAGGGGTAGCAGTAGGGGTTGTAGTGGTAGGAGCATTGGTGCCTTTCTTTGGACAACTGGGATCTGTTGTCCAATGGCCTTTTATTTTACATAAATAGCACCATGGTTTCTTTTCCTTGTTCTGATTAAAAGAGGATTTGGGCCCACCACCCCCACCAGAGTGTTTTTGTGGGCCTGATGAAGACTCATTTTTAGATTTGTCCCCACCCTTGTCAGAAGACTTACCATCCTTCTTTTTGTTGCCATCTTTGTCACCCCCTGTATGAACTTTTCTGTTCACTCTTGTTCTGACCCATTTGTCTGCCTTCTTTCCCAATTCTTGGGGAGCGGTCAGATCAGAGTCCACCAAGTACTGGTGCAACAAATCAGACACACAATTATTAAGAATATGCTCTCTCAGGATTAAGTTATACAGGCTGTCATAATCAGTAACTTTACTGCCATGTAACCACCCCTCCAAGGCCTTCACTGAATGGTCAATGAAATCAACCCAGTCTTGTGAAGACTCCTTTTTGGTCTCTCTGAACTTTATCCTGTACTGTTCAGTGGTTAAGCCATAACCATCCAGGAGTGCATTCTTAAGAACTTGGAAATTATTAGCATCATTTTCGTTCACAGTAAGGAGCCTATCCCTACCTTTTCCACTAAATGATAGCCATAGGATAGCAGCCCACTGCCTTTGAGGGACATCCTGTACAACACAGGCCCTCTCAAGTGCAGCAAACCACTTGTTAATGTCATCCCCCTCCTTATAAGGGGGAACTATCTTATGCAGATTCCTGGAATCATGCTCTTTTGCAGGATGACTATGGGGAATACTGCTGCTGCCACCATGGGTATCTAAACCCAACTTCTGTCTTTCTTTCTCTAGTTCAAAAGACTGTCTATCCAAATCCAGCTGTTGCTTTTTAAGCTTCAGTCTGGTTTGTTCCACCCTCAACTTATTGAGTTCCCTCTCTAACATTCTGTCATCAGGGTTGGTGGGAGGGACATTCTTAGACACAGAAGAATGAGCAGAAGGAGACCTGTCCCTTACAGAAGCCACCCTAACAGCTTGGCTAACAGAAACATCACTACCAGTATGGTGAGAATAAATGCTTTTGCTATGATGTGAGACAACACTATTTCTATGGTGTGGCCCATCATCATTACCAACTATGCTAGACTGTCTTGTAATGGGCAGGCTAGGAACTTTCTTTCCTGAATCTTTTCCTGGGGGAGTCCCTGGATCAGATTGGGAACCATTTGCTACTTTTTCAACAGATGTGGCCCCTATGGCCTTATCTTGTTCTCTAAGCATATTAATTAACAGTTCCAAGGAAGGATTCTTCCCTACACTCAAACCTCTCTCTATGCAGAGACTCCTTGCTCCTTTCCAGCTAAGGTGATCATATGCAAGTTTGGACAGATCAACATTTTGGCCTGTGCCAGACATTTTTAGAGAGAGTTAAAGTGATAGAAAAAGAGAAAAAAGTTTTCAGAACTTTTTAGAAAGACAGAAAAAAAACTTTTTAAACTTTTAAGAACTTTTTGAAAGTTTAGAAGTACTTTTCAGCACTTAGAAAAGAGTGAAAAGAGGAAATGCTAAACTTTTTGGCTATGTGTATATACACTGACCTTGTTTTGTATATTTTTCTCTTATGAAAAGTACAATGACAAGAGTGGTAAGTAGTCTCAAAGCACTTATCCCACCGCTGCACAACCAATGTAGGAGGCTGGACTGGCTTGTAGTGAGTACCAAGGGGTACTTGCACCTTGCACCAGGCCCAGTTATCCCTTATTAGTGTATAGGGTGTCTAGCAGCTTAGGCTGATAGATAATGGTAGCTTAGCAGAGCAGCTTAGGCTGAACTAGGAGACGTGTGAAGCTACTACAGTACCACAAGTGTCACTTGCACAATATCATAAGAAAACACAATACACAGTTATACTAAAAATAAAGGTACTTTATTTTTATGACAATATGCCAAAGTATCTTAGAGTGTACCCTCAGTGAGAGGATAGGAAATATACACAAGATATATATACACAATAGCAAAAATATGCAGTATAGTCTTAGAAAACAGTGCAAACAATGTATAGTACAATAAGATGCAATGGGGAAACATAGGGATAGGGGCAACACAAACCATATACTCCAAAAGTGGAATGCGAACCACAAATGGACCCCAAACCTATGTGACCTTGTAGAGGGTCGCTGGGACTATTAGAAAATAGTGAGAGTTAGAAAAATAACCCTCCCCAAGACCCTGAAAAGTGAGTGCAAAGTGCACTAAAGTTCCCCTAAGGACAAAGAAGTCGTGTTAGAGGAATAATGCAGGAAAGACACAAACCAACAATGCAACAACTGTGGATTTCCAATCTCGGGTACCTGTGGAACAAGGGGACCAAGTCCAAAAGTCACAAGCAAGTCGGAGATGGGCAGATGCCCAGGAAATGCCAGCTTCGGGTGCAAAGAAGCTTCTACTGGACAGAAGAAGCTGCGGTTTCTGCAGGAACGAAAAGGGCTAGAGACTTCTCCTTTGGTGGAAGGATCTCTCTCGCCGTGGAGAGTCGTGCAGAAGTGTTTTCCCACCGAAAGAACGCCAACAAGCCTTGCTAGCTGCAAATCGTGTGGTTGGCGTTTTTGGACGCTGCTGTGGCCCTGGAGGGACCAGGAGGTCGCAAATTGGACCAGGAGAGAGAGGGGACGTCGAGCAAGACAAGGAGCCCTCTCAGCAGCAGGTAGCACCCGGAGAAGTGCCAGAGACAGGCACTACGAGGATGCGTGAAACGGTGCTCACCCGAAGTTACACAAAGGAGTCCCACGTCGCCGGAGACCAACTTAGAAAGTCGTGCAATGCAGGTTAGAGTGCCGTGGACCCAGGCTTGGCTGTGCATGAAGGATTTCCGCCGGAAGTGCACAGGGGCCGGAGTAGCTGCAGAAGTCACGGTTCCCAGCAATGCAGCCCAGCGAGGTGAGGCAAGGACTTACCTCCACCAAACTTGGACTGAAGAGTCACTGGACTGTGGGGGCCACTTGGACAGAGTTGCTGGATTCGAGGGACCTCGCTCGTCGTGCTGAGAGGAGACCCAAGGGACCGGTAATGCAGCTTTTTGGTGCCTGCGGTTGCAGGGGGACGATTCCGTCGACCCACGGGAGATTTCTTCGGAGCTTCTGGTGCAGAGAGGAGGCAGACTACCCCCACAGCATGCACAGCCAGGAAAACAGTCGAGAAGGCGGCAGGATCAGCGTTACAGAGTTGCAGTAGTCGTCTTAGCTACTTTGTTGCAGGTTTGCAGGCTTCCAGCGCGGTCAGCAGTCGATTCCTTATCAGAAGGTGAAGAGAGAGATGCAGAGGAACTCGGCTGAGCTCTTGCATTCGTTATCCAAAGTTTCCCCAGAGACAGAGACCCTAAATAGCCAGAAAAGAGGGTTTGGCTACTTAGGTGAGAGGATAGGCTAGCAACACCTGAAGGAGCCTATCACAAGGAGTCTCTGACGTCACCTGGTGGCACTGGCCACTCAGAGCAGTCCAGTGTGCCAGCAGCACCTCTGTTTCCAAGATGGCAGAGGTCTGGAGCACACTGGAGGAGCTCTGGACACCTCCCAGGGGAGGTGCAGGTCAGGGGAGTGGTCACTCCCCTTTCCTTTGTCCAGTTTCGCGCCAGAGCAGGGGCTAAGGGGTCCCTGAACCGGTGTAGACTGGCTTATGCAGAATAGGGCACATCTGTGCCCAAGAAAGCATTTCCAGATGCTGGGGGAGGCTACCCCTCCCCTGCCTTCACACCATTTTCCAAAGGGAGAGGGTGTAACACCCTCTCTCAGAGGAAGTCCTTTGTTCTGCCATCCTGGGACAAGCCTGGCTTGACCCCAGGAGGGCAGATGCCTGTCTGAGGGGTTGGCAGCAGCAGCAGCTGCAGTGAAACCCCAGGAAGGGCAGTTTGGCAGTACCAGGGTCTGTGCTACAGACCACTGGGATCATCGAATTGTGCCAACAATGCCAGGATGGCATAGAGGGGGCAATTCCATGATCTTAGACATGTTACATGGCCATATTCGGAGTTACCATTGTGAAGCTACATATAGGTAGTGACCTATATGTAGTGCACGCGTGTAATGGTGTCCCCGCACTCACAAAGTTCAGGGAATTGGCTCTGAACAATGTGGGGGCACCTTGGCTAGTGCCAGGGTGCCCTCACACTAAGTAACTTTGCACCTAACCTTTACCAGGTAAAGGTTAGACATATAGGTGACTTATAAGTTACTTAAGTGCAGTGTAAAATGGCTGTGAAATAAGGTGGACGTTATTTCACTCAGGCTGCAGTGGCAGGCCTGTGTAAGAATTGTCAGAGCTCCCTATGGGTGGCAAAAGAAATGCTGCAGCCCATAGGGATCTCCTGGAACCCCAATACCCTGGGTACCTCAGTACCATATACTAGGGAATTATAAGGGTGTTCCAGTAAGCCAATGTAAATTGGTAAAATTGGTCACTAGCCTGTTAGTGACAATTTGGAAAGAAATGAGAGAGCATAACCACTGAGGTTCTGATTAGCAGAGCCTCAGTGAGACAGTTAGTCACTACACAGGTAACACATTCAGGCACACTTATGAGCACTGGGGCCCTGATGAACAGGGTACCAGTGACACATACAACTAAAACAACATATATACAGTGAAAAATGGGGGTAACATGCCAGGCAAGATGGTACTTTCCTACACCACCTCCGAAGACGTCAATTATGAAGACCAATCAAAGAACTATGAATTAATTTGGGGTGACAATTGTGATTACCAAATGCTAAATTTGATAGGTTAAAGATAGTGGGGTATAGTAAATGTCCAATAGAATTTTGGGAGAATGTACTACGAAAAAGGGATAAAAACCCATGTCACAGAAGGGTCATTAGAATTAGGTGGGGAATGCTATTGATTTTATCCAGAAACTCTGTCACTCTGTTTGGTGACTTGAGACTTATTAAGAAACTATCCCCATCCATAGACTGCCCTTTTCCACCTTCCTCCGATGAGGGAAGTGTTCCTTTTCGCCCATAGTTAGAGTCCTGACTAATGAAGATTTGACTGATGTCCTGAAGACGAAGACTGAACCTGTGTGCTGACCTAATCTTTGGAGGGTAATTATGACAATACAATTTATAATTTGTCTGTTTGCTTTTCCTTTCTAGGTACCAACTGCTTGTTCTGATAGGGACCATAGCTAGATGTTTTCTAACTTTGTGTTCTAAATTGTTTTGCATGAAGCCCAACATGCCAATGCTAATTAGTGGTTAGGACAGGTGATCATCAAATTGACGCAAATGGACAAACGACTGACAATGCTTTGTTGAACTGACGTGATATCAATACTCTGCTATATTCTGACCTATGTTCACGCCGTGCTATATTCTAATGTTTATGATTTTTGCTTTATTGAAATCGTATCAAAGTTGCCATATCGTAACTATGCTGTTGTGTTTCTTGGCTTTAAGATTGACGCACTTAATCTTAGATTGTAACTAATAGGGAATAAAATTCATAAAATTCTATTAAGTGGTGTGGTTATTCATGGCTGAAAGGTTATGGTTGTATCGCCAATTTGATTAATGACTTTGACTAAAGTAAAATATATTGTTGTAGTGAATATTGATGACATTATTGATATATTGATCGACATATTGATTAGCTATCTCGTCCTACGGTGTCTCTCAACTTTGCCTAAAACGAGTCCCGCGATATCAGTTCGTTCATATATGTCAACATTTTAGAAGTAGAAAGTGTGAGATTAAAAAAAATAAACGGGAAAATGTAATTCTCCGATTGACTTCTACTGAAGGTGAGGCAAATTCAGACGGGAGACATCCAAAATAAAGCTATTATTGGCTAAATAATTCGGGAATTTTCCCACCTGAACCAGAGTCCATTGACATATATGTGTATTGTTTCAGTACCTGTGATTTGAATGAAGTGCTAAAGGGCCAAAGGCCTCTTTCCAAGCTTCAACGACCGATATTTTATGGACTTGGCTTCATCCGGGAATGTAATAGGTGGGGGCAATCCGACTTGCAGAGCTGAAACTCGAACGGCCATTTTGTTGAAGTGCTGACCCAAAAACACCCGTACATAAATCATTACTGAATTTAAAATAGAATGTGCTCTAGATTCGGTACCATATGATTGCTGTACAGTTATTTCCATGCACACAACGACACTGGAATAAAAGGTTTTATTCTCTTCCTAGGAATTAGCATTTATGAATATTCATCACTGAAAAGTATTCAGTAGGTGGGCCCAAGGAATCCTGATTGACTTATTCACAACTGTCTTCAATAACCAACCGCCTCCCTACTTTTCCCCCTGCCAGAGCCCAATTGCACAGCATTTGTAAGTGCAGGAACGGGCGTGTTGACTCTCTCTCCAGAGCCTCGGGCAGCAATGTGCCGCACCCCTCATCAGCTCTACTGGGAAGTGAAGCCGGAACAAGCTGTTTACATATCACAAGACTGCGATTTTAAAGGAATTTGAATATCCAGACACAGGTGGAATTTAGGAAAAGAAGCACTTTTACTGAATTCTAAAGAACGAGCCTGTGGGGCATCTTCAGACGTGTGCATCCGAAGCCAGAAAACCGCACTCCAGTCAGGAGTTGTAATGTGACTTTGAGTACAATCCAGCAAAGTGTTTCAGGTGAGTGTGGCTTTGGCATATCAGTCTATTCATGAGCTGTGGCTTGTTCTTAGTTGGGCTGGGACCCAAAAGCAGCCCTGACAAAACTGTTCAAACCAGTCGCTCCCTTTCTAGGCCTCTCTACCTCTTTCCATTCATCCATTCTGTGTCTCTCTCCCTATCTACCTTGCCTCTCTCCTCCCTCTCTCCCACGTCACTCTCTCTTTCTCTCACTCCTTCCCCTTCTTTCTTGTACTTCTAGCAAATGACCCCATGAGCTGGAGAAAGTGACAAAGGATCATTTGCTTTAAAAAACAACCTCCAATAAGTCGACCCTCCCCCCCCCCCCCCCCCCGTGGAAATGTCCTAAGGAATGAATGGTCAGTCCCCTAATTCTTCACAGAACCATCAGTCTTTATTCAATGGAACATGGAGAATGAGTCGGGCTACGACGTATAGGAGAACTTAAGTTGCTTTTCATAGTATGATGCTGGACTTTAACCTCGTTCTAATTATTAGGCGGCTTTGAATATTGCATGCTCCAACCATTTGGTAGTCCCAGTGGTGGGTTAAGCTAATGAACGTTCCACAACAAAATACAGTGTAAAACAATACTAGGAAGGATGACTTGGCCTGGAGTAAAGTCGATATGCAGGATAATATGGTCATGCAACATTTTTTAGTGTATGACGATTGGTTGGCATTAGACTTGATGGGGGGTCTATCTGTAGCATACTTTGACTCCCAATGACTCCTTCCCACACCCTGGCAGAAAGCATCCTTTGTGTGGAGGTCATTTTTTGTTTTTCAGAAAGAAGCTCCCGTGTTGGGAGTTTATTTCTCACGAACCAACACATTGAAAATTTTAAAAAGTTAGCTAAACGTCTTTCACAAGCAATGGCGCACATCTACCAACTTTTTTGTGCATTAAAAGGAACTGAGATGAAAGCGGTGCCTTTTGATGCACAGAGATGACCGCTGGCCTGGCAGTCATGGCTAATTTTGGCAGATGGCAGTCCTTCAGGGTGCAGAGGTATGTCCTTCACCACCCTGACAGACTGTGCTCTATCTGCCACCCTTAAATCAATCAGAAATTAAATTATTGTAATTAATTATTGTGCTGCCTCCGAGTCAATGGTCACAAAAGGAAAGGATGAGAAACCTTTCTTACTGGAAACAAAGGCCGCACATCTTACTGGATGGTATCGAACTATTTATTTAGTTGTTTACTGAGTCATGGATAGTGCTTTACATGACAACCATAGAGAAGGCATTTCTCTTTCCTAATAAAGTGGGAAACAACATTAAAACTGAGTAGAAAGGAGAAGTAAAAAGGTTTTTAGTGAGAGAACATGGGAAGAAAGTTGGAAAGATTAGCAGTTTTAAAGGGGTAATTAGATGTATTCCATAATCTCATGTAAATATTTGTGGGGGGCAGATTTGAAGATTTTAAGGAGCATTCCCATACAGGAGTGCTAAGCACGACCACATAAAGTAAGTCTGAATGAGAGATGTTTTTCTCTCCTTCCAAGATTTTCGCAGGCATGAGAGCTGTTGCCCATGAAAAATTACGCAGGCAGTTCAAAACTAATCATGTCTTCAATGTGAAACCAGTTGATATTTTGCAGTAAACAGTTCTAAAGGTTTTGAAGGCGAGATCTCACTTTATGGGCATATTCAACAATAAAAATATTCCAATAATTGTGAGTGCCACCTTCATAGAGGTGAATGGAGACACCTAATTGCTCCATCAGAATCTGTCCATGACAGCTTTCAGTGAAGGAGCTAAGATAGAACATTGCTGGACTCCGTCAGTGATCCACTTCAACTCTGAGGAGGAGCTACGCTTTCTAGCCAGCCAGGAAACAAATGAACAAATTCAGGGCCCTGCCTTTGAAGCCAATGCATATTTTAAGGACATGGAAAAGCCTGTCATGATCAATTGTACTGAAAATTTGATAAGGATGAAACAAGTATCACCCATGTCCGTAATGTGTGCAGCACCCTTTACAGATTCCAGATTGCTCTGGTTCTAAAAGAATACTATGTTTTATTGATGTGCTGGCTGCTCAGAGAGACTTTTTTTATAATTTTGCAAATTTTCAGTAGTGAAGAATCACCATCACAGTAGCCATTGACACTGACAATAGCCGCTGGTTTTGACCTTGTGTAGTTACTTGTTCTGCCTGTGAAAATTGGTGGGACCATCTGTAGTAGCTTCTTGGCAGGCTGTTTTGTTAATGTTACCTTCGATGGTTCCAAAACACTGGTAGCTCCTTTACCTCCTTTAGCCAGTGAAAATCATCAGCTGTACACCAGAATGAGGCCAACAGATGGATAGTGAGAATTAAACTGACCTCCATTTTAAGATGGTGGCTGTTTTTTTGCCTGTAAAGTGCAATCCTCTTGAGACATGCAGGTGCCTTTAATGAGCAGGGTCGGATTGGTAAACCGGGCATTCGTGGCCCGAGGCCCATTCGTGGGATTATTTTCTTTCGTCCAGTTGTGCCTGCTTTGAGTGGTTTCAGGATGAGTTGAAGAGTCCGGCCTCAGCAGTAATTCTCTGGGGCCTCAGCAGTAATTCTCTGGAAGCCTGCAGCTGGGACAGGAGGAATCATATCCCCTCACCTCTTAGCAGGGGCCGGCAACATCCTCAACAGTACCCTGCAGGGCAGGCCCATAAATAGTGTGTGGGGCTGGTTTGGGACGGTTGTTGACACACAATAATGTGAGCAGATTGAGCCGGGGAATGGGAGGGAGTAGGAGCAGCATTTCTGGAGCCCGGCTGTGAAAAGCCATTTTCACACCTTTCCTCAGTATGAGACCGGCTGTGTGTTTATCTGACCCATCCCCTGTTCCTCCAGCACATGATAGGCATGGGGTGGTGCCCTGAGCCTCTCTGGAGCCCAGGCGAGGCAGGTCATTTCACACACTCTCTTCCTTTCAGGACAGGGCATTCCACTGCCCTTGTCCCTGTCCCTCAGGCCTTTTGCACATGCCCTGCAGCAGTGCTGTTCCTGAGAGCCCCCAGACTTTGGGGCTACCTGAGGAGGAGGCATGGAGGGAGGATGAGGAGAGGGAAGTTAAAAGTAAGGGGGCAGAGAAAGGGTAGAGAAGAGGCTGAAGTGGAGGACATAGAGCCGGTGAGGTGTGGGAAAGGAAGGAGGAAAAGCCAGAAAAAGGGCTGTAGAAAGAGTAAGAAGCACAGAAAGACACCAGGAGAGAAGTTTAGAAATAAAGTGCTGCATGGAAGCAGTACAATTGTGGTAAAAGGGCAGGTGAGACGGTTACAGATGGAGTACCATGAGTGAGTGGAAGAGAGGTCGAGAGATTAAACACAGTGAAAATGAGAACACACACTAGTGAGATAAAAGGTGTGTGAGAAGGTGAGCAGTAGAGAGTTTGTTTAGTGGTGTGCCACACTGGCTCTGCTCCCTGAGTGGGAGTGTGCAAGTGTTGTGTTTTAATTTTTTATGATGCAAACTCTGCACCTGGGACTACACGTGATACACTTACTTGTTCATCTGTACTGTGTATTTGTAGAGGATGGCCAAGGGCTTTCCTACAGTCTTCACTGTGCAATTTTGAAAGCACTTTGGCTCAATATTTATACTGTGTTTAAGCAGAATTTGCGTCACTTTTTTTACGCAAATTCAGCGCAAACCTAACTCCCTAATTATAGACTCGTCTAGTGCCAAAGTCATGGAGTTAGTCATTTTTTGCTAGCGGGAAACAACCTTATGTCAATGAGATGCAAGGTAAGCGTTCCCGTGCAAAAAATGACAATATGGTCTTAGTGCCATATCTATTACCCCGTGCTGAAATCAAACATGGGGGAAGAGGGCCTTAAATAATGGCGCTAAGCTTGCTTAGCACCATTATTTAATACCTGAGTCAGGGCAGACGTTAGGGGAGCTGTGGGCCTATTTCCATGATCAGAGACCATGGAATGGGCCCACAGGTCCCCTTCCCTACCCCCAGGGACACCCCAACCCACACCAGAGAGACATCAGAGGATGGGGGGATCTCATCCCACGTCAGACAGGTAAGTGCAGCTGAGTATTTCAAATATTTATGTTAAGTGCCATGGGGGGGGCCTACCATGGGCCCCCCCTAACATGGCACTGGGCCCAATGGCCATGCCCAGGGGACAGATGTCCCCTGGGCATGACTCCTGTCTTTACTAAGGCAGGAGTCATGTCCCTGGGGGTTGTGTTTCAAAGGATGACGCTAGTCTGGTTAGAGGCATTTTTATGCCTCTAACCAGACTAGCGCCATCCTTTGACACACAACCTCCTGTTCCCCCTACGCCTCCCCCACCAAGCTAGCGTTCTTTTTTATGATGCTAGCGGGGCCTTACCGTCGGCTACCATCATACCATAAAAATGACGCCCGCCATCTTGGGATGGCGCTGGGCGGCGGTATACTTTTTCATGCAAAACTGCGTTAGCCCAGTTTTGCGTGAAAAAGTATAAATCAGGGCCTGAATGTATAGAAATGTCACTTTTACCCAATTGAAAAGTACTTAATATCCCTATCTCATAAAGATGATTTAGATTTGCCTTTATTAGAACACTTCACCTGCAGGTCACACCAGATGTTACCAGCAGTCACGACTCTTGTGCCATCTTGCTGGATCACATTACTAGTAAGAGCCAATACACTCTTGGAGCCTCCATGGGCCTTTGCCTGATAACAAGCCCTGTACACTCACTGCTGCTTATGCCCTAGAACTCAACAGTGAAAAAAGCTTAGCAGACCTCTTCCCCAACCTTTGGATCACACTAGGTTGTTTATAACATATTCAATCAGTACTGTCACTTCTAAGCAGCTGCCACTTTAAATGTGCTTTAAATAGGACAGCAAAGGTTCTTCTAAACACATTGGAATACATGGAGACAATATCTGTATTTCTAATAAGGTTTTTAATAATGTAGGGTGATGTTCTTCCCTTCCACAACAGTAAGGGACACTCAAGCTTCCCACCTCACCTTCCTGTGGCTGGGCCACCTTATACACTCTCCTGCCTTCCAGAGCAGGAAAACATCCAGAGACATTTTAAAGAATGCGCAATATGGACCAATGTAAAGTCCTCCATATTCCGAGGTCCTCCTGAAAAAATAATTTCTCTCTCTTTTTGTTTGCCTCTAACATTTTATAATAATCTCTCTTTCTCTCCCTCTGTCTGCCTTTGACTGTCTCTCTTTCTGTCCAGGTCTCCCCACTTTCTTTCTGTCTACCCCTTTCTCTCCTCATCCATCACTTGTTCTAGCATCTCTCACTATCTGCCTTCATTCTTTTTTACTGATCTCTCTACTTTTTGTCTACTTCCCTCTAACTTTCTATTCACCTTACCTCCCTCTGTGTATTTTGCCTCTCGATACCTTTGTACTTCAATGTTTGTTATTTCCTTTTTTTTCTACATATCTTATTTTTGCCTCATTTCTCTCTGCCTCACCAGTCACTAAACCACGGATCTATCGTCCCCCAGCTCTCTCACTACCTTTATGTTAACTATTTTATTACTCTCCACCTCTGTTTATAGGCCTCACTTATCTTTCTGTCTCAGATCCCCCTTACTTCACTCCAGCTCTTCTACCTCACCCCTTTCTTTCCCTTTCTCTTCATTGATCTCTACACCTCCATGTATCTACCACTCAATTTCTATTGCAGCCCTTTCTACCACATTTCTGTCTACCTCACCTCTATGTTTAAAATACACCTCTCTATATCCCACGTGCCACCACCTTTCTCTCTGCTACTATCTGTGTCTACCGCTACATCTTTTCCTCCCTACTTCATCTCTACTCCACTCCGTCTCAGCACCACACAGTACTTTTCATTTTGCCGCCCTGTCTCTCTCAACTGTATCTATTTATTTATCTCACCACTCCATCTCTGTGCCTCACTTCCCTCTGCCTTTCTCACGCCCTCTCTTTACTGCAACACCCACTTCCTCACCTTTCTCTCTACTCTACATCTCATACACTGTTCAATCTTTCTATCCCCTTCATTTCTCTTTGTCACAGTAACCAACCTCTCACTTAACCTCAATTGATCACTGTCTCTCCTCTCCACCTCTTTCTACCTCTCTTCCCTCTAAGGCATATGTCTCCCAAACATACTCCTTTATTACCAGCCCTCTTTCTCCACCTCTAGACTTCTTTTTAAACTATCATTGCATTTTTTCACTCTTTTTCAAATCTATATCTGGACCACTTTTTTAACATACTTCTCTGTCTCTTTCGTTTTAATTCTCACTATGTCACCTCTCAGGCTTTTCCTCACATTCTCACTCTTCCTCTGTCTGAATCTCCCCTCTCTTTCCCTACCTCACCTGTCTCTTTACTTCATATCTTTTCTGTATAAATAAACTATTTTTCTGATATTCACCTCTTTCAATGTACCTTTCTGTCTTCACTATCCAGTTTACCAAACCAATCTTTCTGTGCTCTACTTATCATTCTGCCCCTCTGTATACCTCACCTCAGCTTGCATTTATTTGTACTTCTACCTTATCTTTTTGCTTGTCTACCTCTACAGTCCTCTGTCTCTAGCTCTCTCCAACTCAACCCTCTTTCTACATTACCTTTCTCTCTATCTCATCCCTCTGTGTAGTGGCATAACAAAGGACCCCGCAGCCACTGCAGTATTAGGTCCAGGGTGGCCCCCTCAACACAGTATCCAAGCTGAAGAGAACCTTAGTGAGTCCGGAAAGGGGGCCCTTCATGTGTTGTGCAGGGGGCCTCCTCCAGTTTCGTTACACCACGGTCTCTGTGTACCCCATCTCTTAACATTTCAGTATCCCTATCACTCTGTACATATCTACCTCACTCCAAAATCCCTTTCTATCTACCGCTCCCCTTTCTAACTCCCCATATCTTTCTTTCTGTCCAGCTTGCCATTCTCTTTCTACCTTATGAGTCTCCTCATCTCACCTATCGCTCCACATTATCACTTCCTCTACCTCCCTCTTTCCTCTACTTTACATTTCTTGCTGACATTAGCATAACATCACTGTCCTTTCTATGTTGCTTACTCAGCAGAGCTTGAGATTACTACCCAGCCAGAGAAAGAAAGGCAGAGGAACAGAATTATGCAAAAAAATATTTTATTTCACCTGATATAACAGTAAAAATCCTCAGTGAAGTGCTTAAATGTTCACTGTTGCAGAAAGCGTGCCAATGATGAAGAGGGATTTATTTGTGATCACAAATATTTAGCAATGAAAGCTACAGTCTCAAGCACTATGCACATACGTTTTCATATTTTGCACTGTTCAACTAAGCATCCACCAAGTTACCATTGCTGGCTCTTTCTTAAAATGGTAGACACCAACTTATTAGACACTGATTTTTACATAAAATGTTTGCATCACAAAATATTAAGAATGCAAACACAAACAAAAGGCTTTATCATTGCTTACTCAAGCTTTATTTTGGTACTGTTTGGCTGGCAAACACTGGGCAGCTTCAACTGTAAGTATTATTGCATGCACCCATTTCTGAAAGGTTAACTTTTAGTTCAGTGTGGTTTGACATCATGAGGGCTTAACTGAAAATAACTAATACATATCACAGATGTTCTAAACAATAACTATCAAAATAGGTATTGCCTGGGTCTCCAAAAAATCCTTTAGATGACACTAAAACCAACAGGCCTGGGGGGATTTCTGCCTCTGGGTTCTGACCTCACCCCTTTCCCACCCAGCCACAAGCTTCTAGAGGGAAGAGAAGTGCAATATTAAGGTTTCCGTCCTTCCTCTTGATTTCCATGCCCACTTTCACCAGGTTAGAGAACTGAAACAAGCTGGAATCTGCAGTGCCCACTACCAGTAGGATCCAGAGGTCTCAACTGGAAAAAAGCAAAGAGCTAACTAGTCTACAGGTGGACAGGAGACCATGCTTCAATAAACTGCTGCAACAGACCACTTCTTCAACTCCTTCTGTCCTAGCTATCTCCTGTCCTGCCTAAGAGGAAGAACCACAGCCTAGGAAAAGGCCTTCAGGGGCCTAGTTCAGTTACTGGGGCCCAGGAAGGATTCTGACCACAGACGTCCCATCCAAAAAACCCCAGGGTGCCCCAGCTGTTTGTTTTCTGTAACTCTGCCAAGCCAGTAGAATCACAGGCCCAGAGTACCAACTCCTGGGGACCATTTATGTCACCTTTCAAACCCACTCTCCCCCCGAAGACAGACCAATGGAGGCTGACCCACACCCTTCCATCTTGGCTTTAGACTATATCTCTATGATGATCGTAGTCCAGGACATCGTTGGGAAAGGATAACATCACTTTGTTGAGCAAGGCACTGACACTGCAAGTAAAAATTCAGATTTGAAAGTTGCAATGTTTCTATTCTTGACCAATGTTAATGACCCTCTTACAAGCTTTAAAACGCCTAATTTACCACACATATGTGCAAAAATGAGTCCCCTGGTATTAATCTAGCAGTTTTTCATGAAAGGCTGCGATGTGTGAATGTGGGCCACTATTGTATGGTTGCCCGGGCCTGTTTTTGATCCCAGTCCGACCCTGTTAATGAGCGTTAATTTAAAACCAATTGTGTTTATTTTTCAGTGCGCCTAATGCGCATTCAAAGGCCAGTCACTCAGCTTCTTTCACAAAGGTCACCAAATCTGCTGTGAGACAGCATGGACGGCATACCTGATTTCACCCTCTTCAGTCCTCCCTCTATACTCTCCAAAGTACGATCCTGTCAAGCCCAAGAACAGAGGAATCCAGGAGCTCGTAGTGGTGAGGCATCACTTGCTAAAGCATTTAGACAGATCTGAGCCACTTTGTCAGCTCCATCAATGCAAGACAACAACTGAGGATCATAGGCACAGAGCTGGCAATAAACACAGAAGCATGTTAAAGATTTTGAGGGCCCTGTGCAACACATATTTTGGGCCCCCTATTCAGCACAACTACACATTTTATTACACATTTCCACAGGGCCAAAAACTCCTTAAGATGACACTGGCCAGAGAGGGATAGTCAGAGGTAGAGGCAGACAGAAAGTGGGAAAGAGCTTTATAGAAACAGAATAAATAGAGTTCAAATAATTAACCTTGAAAGAGTGGGGCCCTGGGCAACTGCCCACTTTGCCCATGCCTTAAAACATCTCGAACATATGTTTAGGAATGAAAAGTGAAGCATTCAAACTCTGCTAGTTAAAATATGTGGCATCAGAAGCCAACGTTCTTTGATCAAGATGACTTGTCCCCAGGCACCACCCAATAAGCTAATTTTCTCTCTAGACAGTAGAAATGACTGAGGCTTTGCCACCCAGAATTCATATCACTAAAGCCTCTTGCCAAAATGGGTGAACAATCTGTTCTGTTTGCAAATATAATAATGTGCATAAACCATTGTTCTCAATGGCAAGGACTGCAATCCTGTCTTAGGAAACAATGAGTCAATGTTATCCTTTAGTCAGGGATCTAAATACCAAACTACCTGCTTGCCGTACTGTTCACAGTCGCTAACTGATTGTGATCACCATTGAGATCCAACAGCACCAACAGTATTGATGCAACTTGTGGAAATCCTTGAAAAGACATTAAATATATTTCTACATCAGTGTTTTTATCAAGAGATCTACTTTTCCTCCAAGTAAGGGTTAAGGTATTTCAAGAGATTACAAGTCAGATAGCTTGACATCAGTAAATTCTAGCAACCTTAAGCCAATGGCACCTGCCCAAGCAATGCTGGACTGTCTATTGATTACCCAGAAGAGAGCATGGAAGAGTGGTCCCCAAAAGGTAAACAAAGGATATGTTGGTGCAGGAAGAGTATTCTTACCAGGTAGAGGCATCACTCAGCCCACCTGCACTTTCAGGATTGGTTCTTGCAGAACTGTCCTCTTGTCACTGGTGAGAGTCATAAATTACTCTTGGTGCTCATCAGTTGTGTCTCTTGGATGATTGGGACGATTGTGGACTTCTATGGAGCCATGGAATGCTGCACAGTGGGCCAGCAGAATGTATATTAGGCATCAGACTAAAGATAATGGACAGCACTCATCTCCACATTCACGTTTTCTCCAGGACAGGGCCCACGCAGGTCTGGGCCACTGCTAATCACAGTTAGTGCATCTTTAAAGTGTGAAGTGCCAACCATCCAGGGTTTCGTGTTGTTGAGAAGTGAAGTGCTGCTGGGCAAAGGAAGACTCGTCTTGCTGTCAGCATGAACTGGAAGCATAGGCTGCTATTTGCTACCACATAAAGAGTAACTCTAGAGCGCTGCTTAGACCGAAAATCCCAATTAAGAAGCCAAGAGGAAAGATATAATATAATGGGGCCTGAGATGACCTAATTGTTTCTCTGGGCACCATCTATTCTCCATCTAGCGGTTTGCATGTGTACAAAAAGATGTTTGTAATCAGCTATGGTAACCATAACAACATAGTATCAGAGCAGATTGTGGTCACGTTTCCACTTATGGCCATTCCGATGATCACAATGATGATTACAAACATACTAATGAGTGGAAACATAATTATTCCTTAAAATAATAATAATCGCATAGCAGTCAATGTTACCAGATGTCTGGGTTCAATGTGCAGAACCAGGAGGTAGGAATCAGCGCTGGGTGCAGCTATTGTATCCCAAAACAAGCAAACTGCTACCACCAGTCAGGATCTAAAGTGAAGAGCTGGGGAGAGATTGGGGATCCTATCCACAGTTTAGGGTGAGGAGACAAGTTTAAAGTCCATGGTGAGTTTTCCTGGAGAGCACCCGTTTTGCAGTTTATGAAGAGAGACCTCTAGAGAAGGGAACACCGACACTAGTCAAAAAACCCACAAAAATACAGGATTGTGTGCCAGAAGTAGCATGGTCCTTAAATAATGAGTCGTAAAGCATCTTCTTTCAACGTTATATACACCTGTGGTGCTAGGTACCGGGTACGACCTCATGGCTTACACAGGAGAGACTTTCATGCTTGGGAAGGCAGTCCTCAGCTGAGAGTCATGGGTCTGGCTGGGTTGTTATTGCTGCTCCTCAGCTGCCCTGAGCAGCATCACATATTTCCGAACATGCAGTTCAATTAAATACTGCATAAATAGTGCACTCCAAAAAGAAAGCACATCACTAAGGTCAGTCTGTCATAAAGTACTAATGAAAATATAGCTGGCCTAAATTAAATGAACTGTGCAGCACTAGATGATGTCACTGCAACATTTCCTAATTATAAAATATACATGTGTATTTTTCAACATTAATGTACAAATATACATATGCACATTTTACAGATAACATGTATTTTAACAGCAAATAAACAAAATGGTCAATGTTTGCGGACAAGCAATATAATTTAAATGCAATTAGTCTAGATTGAGACCTGCTAAGTGTCAACAATCACAATGGCAAATTCCCATAACCATCAATATTATCAATTTCCAAATATAAACATATTTTATTAAACAGTTATTTCCAAAAGGTCCACTTCTCCCGGCAATGCCAATGATGTTTTGCTGTGGCAAAAGGGAAGGATGGCCTTCATCAGGACATGCATATGATTTGGAAAAAAAAAACATTCTTTAGACATATTGTAATTTTTTGATGAAATAAAGTTTATCAATTATCATGATAGTAACTAAAATATTTATTTACATTTAAGAAATGCATGGTTTTAATGAAAAAAATATTAATACAGTTAACTAGTTTGCCTTACATTGTTGTGTAAATGGTTTTACACATCAGCACTTGCGGACCAACAAACACATTTTTCATCTCAGTATAGATGCAGGTAGCAGAAAGCCTTTGCTCCTTTCAGAATATATGAGAGGCATAATGATACTCCTGAAAAGGTTAAGTGACATATATTGAATAATACTTAAACGATTAAAAGACATTACTTGTACTGCCTTCTACTTATAGGCTTAGTAAGCAGAAGGGGAATCCTATTTAGTAGAAAACCAGTGAGATGCTCACCTAGGAAAAACAAGTGATACCACCAAAGAATGAGTCCACAAGTTCTTTGTTAGTTAAACCTGGAAAGTGACAACAAATATCAACTTGCACATTACCCCCAAGCCCATGTATTAAAACACTTTGAGACTTTATGGTTTATTTTTTGGGGGTTTGCCTACTTATTTGGTTGAAGAAATGCTGTCTTAAGGATTTTTTGGGCCCTGGGCAAGGTATGATTTGGGGTCCCCTGTTCGTAATATTACTGTCCATTTCCTGCTAATTGAAGCCTGCATGAAGAAAACAACCTTTCAGAAACATGGTTCACAAAAAACAATTGAAACAGGTTTTTGCAGTGCCCCCCAAAATCTTTAAGGTGCTACTGGGCAAAGAGAAAGAGACTCAGAGGTAGGGGTAGGCAGAAAGCAGAGAGGCTGAACTATGGAAATAGGCAGAGGAAAGCTAGATAAAGAGAAAGTTTACTTTCATAGGGAGCCCGTCGGAAGCTGGTGCTTCACTTTGATCATGCCTTAAAACGTCATTTAGTTGAGAGGAGATGCTATGAGCATGTTACGGTAGCTTGGTCCCTCAAAGAAAGGTCTTGCAGATGCCATGGCTCACACTCACATGCACCTACACAGGAAGATGTGGCACCATTAGCAAAATAAAAACATTCCTACAATCTGGCGTGCAGTCCTGAACTGAATCATTTGAGTGGCCAGGGCACTGTTCCAACTAGACAACTCCGTATTTATTTATAGGAAATGTTATAAAGCATGTTGTGATGCCCTTATGTTATTTAACACTTCTGTGATTATGGAAACGATTTTTAGTGAGGTTGGAGGAGATAGACCCCAATTAGGCAGGGGTAATCCTCATATAGTAGGTTTCAGTCATGACCTGATTTTGAGGAGTTCAGTTGTAGAACAGAAGTAACAGTTCTGCTTCCAGGCTTTTTCTGAGTGCATGTCTACCCTTACACTTGTGGTCAGTTCATCTCACTTCATAGGCCTATAATGAAAGGTTGTGCATCATCTGTCTGAATACTTATTTACTAATCAGGTGTACAGTTGCAGAGCACAGATGTCTAATAGTTTTACATTGAGATGTTATTTTCTGGAGGTACCCTGTGCTCTTGCCTTAGCAGGTCTTCAGCATGATAACAAAGAGCCTGCTCACTGCTCAGTTCTTTAATAGTGCAGCAAATAGACTCACCATTTGGCGGGGAAAGGATTGTTGCATCCCATGCAGCACAAAGGGACTGTTCACAATGAGGTGGAAAGTGTCTGCTTAAAAAATAATAATGTGGGAGTGATCAGCTTGTGATACACCATGAACAATTGTGAATGATGGGGTTGAGGACTACATGTGACAGCAGACCTTCATCCCAAGATCTATAGTGTTTGTTTTTCTAAAACACTTTATTGTTTTTTTGTCAAAAACAATACACAAGACTTGTGCAGAAATAACCTTACAACCCAACATATGTATGCCATGCCAACTGAGCCCTTGGTTAAAGGTTGCCAAATGAGCGTTGACGAACATAACTCCCCATGCCTCCAATCTCAGGTTGACATTAAAAACAACCTTGCCCTTTTCCCACTCTCCCCTGGGTCCCCCATCTTGTCCTAAGAGTTTAAGACCGAACTTCATCATTTAGTATATGGCGCAGGTTCTCGGTCCTTTGGAGGGCTATGCATGATACCTCCACCAGACAGCCAATATCTGATATTGTTTGAGCAGGCAAACTCATGCCTTGTAGATGGGGATCTTCAAGCTCATGCAACAGTCCAGCTTGGGTTTCCACTTTTCTAATCATGGGGGAGCATTGTCCTTCCAGGCCCTGGTGATATCCCTCTTAGCATCACCACACCCAGCCATAGTAGTGAAGTGCGATAACTATCAGCTTCGATCCCCTCTGTGACCTATAAGATAGCAAAAGTGGGGTCTCTGGGTAGCATCCATCTCAGCACCTGTTCTAGACACTCCAAACCCCCTCCCAGAATGGGATCAGCATCACGCATGATCAGATTGAATGTAGTAAATTGCCTAGTTCTACCATACATCGCAAGCAGGTCAGCGAGGCCACAACACCCATCCTCCATGACCGGTCTCATGTATAATATGTCGTTTGAAGGTATTTCCATTGCATTAGGTGGAACCTTGCGACATGAGCTGCCTCGCAAGGTGAGTTTCATGCCTCCCTCTAGTCAACATCAGTAAGTTGCCCCAGGTCTTCCATCTACGCATCCCGGAGGCCATTGAAGGAGTCCAGCGTATTAACCACTAGTGAATGATAAGCTGTGAGATTTTGTGTATGGGTAGCTTATCCAGTATAAATTTAGCCTCAAAAGGACTGTGTTCTGGTAGGTCTGTGAGCTCTTTAATGTATGGGGTGAGGACAAGACGTGGTTAAAGGTACTGAAATAATTGTGAGGGGGTTTAAGTGATGGTATTCCACCTGCAGTTCTTGGAAGTATTTCACTGTCAGAGCTGACAGGGCATTTACCAGCTTTGAGATGCCTATTATTTACCAGGGTTCAAAACCTTTCAAGGATGCAACTTGTGGCAACCAACTTCCATGCCACAGTGATGTTTCGTATGTTAAGTGTTGAGTCCATCTAAGGGCTCTTTGTGTCTCTCACCAAACCTGGAAGGTCACTCGTGTAGCGAACAGGAGGTCGCCAGTCGGGGTTCCCCCAATATAGCACATGCAACAGAGAAATGCCATCCATTGCCCATTTTTCAGTGGGGAAGGCGGGGTCAGCTGTGGTATCAAAATCAAAACACCATTCATTGATGATGAGGTGTGAAGCCTGGTAGTACGAGCGTAAGTCTGGGGTTGCTATACCTCCCTAGTACATGGATTTATGGTAGTAGGAGAGGGCTACCCGTGCGGTATCCTGCTGCAACAGAATGTCCAGCAGCAAGGCCTCTTGAAGAAGTACTGCGAGAGGGGGAAAGGGCAATTCTGCAGTTGATAGAGCAGGAAAGGCAGATGAGCCATTTTGTATATGGCTGAGCGCCCCAGCACTGATAGAGATAGGGCGATCCAGAACCCCATGCCACTCGCTTCAGATGGGGCAAGATGTTTTGTTCCTAGGTTCACCCTGGGTCACCATCACTTAGACCCTCAAGTGTTGAAAGCCCTCTTGGAGGACCCAGATGCTGTCCACCCAATGCACCTCAGATTGGGGGCTGTGTAGCAGATAGGTGTACGATTTGTGCTTGTTTATAGCTACTCCGGAGTGCAACCCAAAAATCTTCAGGACCTGTTCTGACTTTGGTGGATCGCCCAGGAAAATTAGGGTATCATCAGGGGTTTGATTACTAGTGCACATAACAAGGGGGAGAGTGGGCAACCCCGTCTTGTCCCAAGGTGTAGTGAGAACGGTGCAGAAAAGGACCCTTACACACACACCCAGAGCTATAGGTCAGCGTACAGGCGCTTTGTCCAGCCAAGGAACTTTGGTCCAAAGTTCATCTTGTGGAAGAGGCAGAAGATATAGTCCCATCGAACCACATCAAATGCTTTGTGAAAGTTGACCAAGAGAAGTGGGTAGGCTCCCACCAGTCGGTCTGCTAGTGCCAAGGCATTGTATAGGTGCCAAATGTTATGGCATGTAGCCCTCCCAGGCATATAGCCAGACTGATCTGTATGTACCAGGGAGGTGATTACTGTGCTCAGTCTATTAGACTGGGCCTTGGCCCATATTTTACTTCTATATTTAGAAAGGATATGTGGCGGTAGGAAGAGCAGTTATCTGGTGGGTATCCTGGTTTCGGTATGACTATAATATCAGCCATTTGGAGGACAGAGGGACCCTGCCCCCTTTCTATTCCTTCATGAGTGCCCCCCCAAGGATGCCCACAAGCAGCCCCCAGACAGCTTAAAGAACTTCACCGGGAAGCCGTGGGGTCCGGGGGTTTTGCAAGATTGAAACTGGGATTGTGCCTTCCCCAATTCTTCACCTCTAATATATCTGCCCAAGGCATCCCATTCTAGTTCTGTCAGGGAATACATGGGGAAGACTCTCACAAACATCCCGAGGTCCTCGGGATCCACCGCAGATGGTGGGGCATATAACAGTATACTAAGTAGCAAAGCTTTGGTAGGAGCATTGCCCGTGTGTCTAATCCCTGCTTTTTCCGTTATATATGCAATGGGGGTGCAGTGCACATTAGTTGGTGCAGAGCCAATGTAAGGTCTTGCTAGCCTTGTTGCCCAAGGGATATATGCCACTTTGGGTGGCTATCCACACCGACCGTTCCTCATTCATGAGGAGTTTTTGTAGTGTAATTTGTTGATGTACCAGGTCCCTCAGTATAGCATGGGAGCTCGCTGAGATCTGGGATGTCAACAAAGCTAAAATGTTTTTTTCTAGGTACGTCATTTCTTGTCTATGTTTAGCACGCATCCTGAGAAATGACTGAGTAGTTCCCCCCTAATGGTGGCCTAGAGTATTTCCCAGAGAACCCCCGGGGACTCCATTCTGCCCTCATTTATGTTTAGGTATTGTTCTATAGCTTTGTCACTGTGAGTCCTGGTGTCAGGGTCTTTTAGCCAACATGCATTCAGACACCAGCCAAGGTAAGAAGGCATTGGGCCTACCTGCATCTGCATTTCTACTGGGGAGTGGTCTGAAAGGCCGGGAGTGTGTGTATGGACCTCCTGAATCACTTGGGACTCAGATGCAGGAAGTGGGAAGTAATCTAGCCGGGAGAAAACTCTGTGGACCCCAAGTAAAAAGTGTATTCTTGTTCTCCAGGGTGTTGTATCCTCCAAGCTTCCACAAGCTTCATTGGCTCAATGAATCACACCAGAGGGGCATAACATGATTAACAATCCCCATCTTGGAGGTCCTGTCTAGCTCCCAGTCGAGCACTCTGTTAAAGTCTCGCTAAGGATCCAGTGACCGGATGGAAATTGCATCAAGAGGGCTCCTAGTGTTTGCAGAAAGATCTGTGTTAGTGGTGGGGTGGCATGAACACCAGCTACTGTGATAGGATGGCCATGGAAAAAAGTCAGCAGTGGCCGTGTAACAGCTGCGATTACAATGCCATATTTTGTCAACCATCAGGTGCAGGTTACCATGTACCAGGATGACCGTTCTTCGTGACCTCCTATTGAGCCCTGCGTGGTGTGTTTGGTTATAGGCCATAGGGGCAAGGACTGGGCATTTAGTGCCCACCAAGTATGTTTCTTGTAAGAGGGATATGTCAACCTCATATCTTTTTTTTGTCTCAGCACTGCTTCCCACTTTTTAGGGTATAGGATGTCTTTAACATTCCATGTAAAAATACATATGTCATCAGGTGCAGCAGGATTACTTTGCAACATCATGGGGCGGGTCAGTGTAAGATTGTTGATCGGGAGGTAGGTAGTCTCAGCCCAGAGCCAGTCATGGCAGTATATTGTGGTGTCTGGTGTAGGTACCAACCAACTAAGGAAAACAAACAATAACACAGTTTCCCCACTCTCCCCCATGCCACCAGAACATGAAGTAACTGTTGCAGAATAAACTAGGAACTGTCACCAACCAGGTGACCAAACCCCAACCTTGTTCCTCTGTACCATTCCCAACTCAGTCCCAATAATGACACCCAAATGCAAGAAAAAGAGAGAGTCAGAGGGGGACCAGGCGATCAGCTATATACTGTATCCATGCTTTGCTGCGAGGCAGAGGATCAGGTGGGCCAAAGAGGGCCCCCGCACCAGTAACCCTCATACTTATTCTCTGCCCGAGGGAGACCTCCGCTGACATAGCAGGTCTGGGACCAAAGACCTTGAGCACCGAGGGCACGGTATGGCTGCTAGATCCTTAGCTGAGTTTGTCCGCCTCTTGGTGCACTGGAACTGGCACGGCAGCTGCCCCAGCCATGGCCTGATCCTGCAGTGTTGTGTTGGGGAGGGTGAGGCCCGTGGCCCCCCCAGGATGGGGGATCTCTCCCGCACCCATGACCAAGCTGCTGCAGGTGTGTTAAAAAAGATGTTTTGTCTTGAAAGATGACTTAGAGGCACGCTGGGAAAAACAATATGTATTTGAGTTATAGGGCTCTCAACTTCTGTTTGTAGTCCAGGAATGGGTGCCTCTGTTGTTGGACCCTAAAGGTGTGGTCTGGGAAGATTAACACCCATGTAGAATTGCAGATCAGTGCATCGGGCACAGCAAGACTCATAGGATCACGTTGCAGTCGGCAAAATTGAAGATGCAGGTGTTGATGGGGCGAAGAGGGCCTCTGGTGGAGGCCGCTGCATCAAGGATTGGTTAACTCTCCACCACAAAATAGGGGGCAGCTCCTTCTTCGGGACCAGAGAGGTCAGCCATGTACTCACAAATGTGGTGGAGGATGACCCCTCCACACACTCTGGGATCCCCACGATGCATGCATTGTCACGTTGGGAGAGACTTTCTGCATTCTCAGCCTGTAGCTTGAGCTGTTGCACTGTTTTTTGTAGACCAGCGACTGTGTTCTGCATTTCCCAGGGCATATCCTCTGTCGTGGATATTCTACCCTCATTTCTGCCACCCTGGCAGCTGTGTTGCTTAAATCCTGCCTCAACAGATATACCTCTGTCTTCAATTTGTCCACTTTCCCATACAGGGAGAAGCGCAGCTCGTGGATCGCTTGGAGAATAGGGGCCAGGAGACCCAAGGAGGCTTGAGCAGGCACCAGTGTTGGCTCTTTGCCAGAGGGTCTTGCAGGTCATGTGTATTTGTTTATCCCGCCCTGTAAGGCCTGGGCTCCAGGAAGTTTGTCTTTTCCCATAGTGTGCCCCTGAGGTGCGGAGGACGGTCACACAGACCTGGGTTTAGGGCATGGCAGTCTCTCCCTAACTCCTTGGGAATTGCTCTGTGGCAAGGGTCTTGTGGCAAGGGTTCTCTTCTTTCTGTCTTGCTCTTCAGTGCTCTGCTGGAAGGGGTGCAGGTATGTTTCTGCACAGTCTGACTAAAAAGCAGCCTTTTATCTTTCCTTTCATTTTTAAATATTTATAATGCAAAACATGGACTTGCACCCAAGGGTATCTTGGCGCTCAAAAGCCAAATCAGAAAGAATAACCAAAAAAAAAGAGTCTTGAGGCATCTGTGAAAACAACTAACACTGAAACCAACAGTTTTCAGCATTTCTCTGAATTTCAATAGAGAGCTCTGGGAGTAGAAAAAGAGGCAAGGAGTTCCAATGCCTGACAGCAGTGACCAAAAAAGCTCTGCCCTCAACAGTACATTGGCAGAGCCTAGGAACCATTAACAAAAAGGTATTTTCTGATCTAAACCTTTGCCTCAGAGTGTAACCAATACATTTCAGAGAAAGACGATCGGTCAAGGAGGCATTTAATGAGTAAACGAAGACATATGAATTTAACCATGTTTAACCTGAAGCTGGGACAGAGACTAGAGCAGCAAAATTTGAGTCAGCGCTCTTCAAGTTCAAGGCAAGCATAGCGGCCACTTTTTTCACAAGCAGAAGCTTTTTAAATTCCTTATTGGAATATCAAGATAAATGGTATTATTGTAGTTCAATCTAGTTGCAATAAATGCATTTGAACATTGGATTTTGTCAATAAAGGAAAACAGGTGTAAATTCTGCTTTGCTGTGTGAAGCTGGGATAAACAAGGGCTGACTCCAGTGTTAATTTGATTTGACAAGTTCAAACGGGAGTCAGATTTGACCCTAGATTTGTTTCTTGTTACACTAGAGTCAGGTTTTCACCAAGACAGGGTAGCCAAAATGAAAGCACCCAAACCGCTGACGCCTCAAAGGCACTTTTTAGTTTTCCTCACTTAGTTTGAGTTTCTTCTGGCACATCCACGATTCTATGCTTGTAGGTAATCATGCAGAGTAGGGAACCTCTGTCTCAGGTCTCCATCGATCTGAAAGATGATCTGGGTGTTATCACCTAGATGACAGCATGGGAACAGCTAGAGGAACCATCTAATGATTACATTATTTTGGAAGACCACATGGAAACCTGCAGGATCCTACAGGTCAGGGTTTTGCTGATTTGTAGGAGCTGGATCAAGGGGGGCCTGAATTTCTCTGCTTAACAAAATGTTGTGAAACCATAAGTGAGCAGAGCCTTTGATTGAAAACTCTTTCGATGATCCTATAATAAGTAAATGGTCCACAGTTTTGATACAAGTTTCAAGCAGCGGCTTTTGGCACCACTTGTTTTCCTTTGTTTTCTTTTAAATCCTGCCATCCACACGTTGCATGAAGGCCCAGGCTTTGGCACCCAAAGGCAGCATTCGTGACAATAAAGAAGGGGCAGAATTAATTTGGCCTGCTTTTGAGACAGAATTTGTACTCAGTATGGCTGAAAAGATGTCTCTTCTCCCAGAGGCCCATAGATCTCGTTGGTCCCAGGTCATGTGGAAAGTCAATGTAAAGCATTTCCCATTACACCCTAATACTTATTCAGGAAACTCTTATGTTCTTTTAATTACCTGCAATTAGTCCTCTGTGGTTTCTTTAAGCTGGATGATGTGCAATAAACTCTTTAATTTGTGATCAGTTTCTTGTGTGACATTTAAAAAATAAACCATGCCGTTTATAAAGATTGAAAATATTGTAGTTAATGTTCAAAGTGAGATACCTTAAAATATGTACTTGCTTTTCTTCTAGTATTTTGAAAGGAATTGTTATCTACTTTTTCTAACAATGCTTTAAAAACGAGCATTGGCAAAGCCAATAGCTTGGCACTCACATTGAAAAGGTGAGCACTAGTTCAGTGCACCAACTCTTGTTGTACCTGTCTTGCAAACAACCGGGGGGCACAATGTAAGCACATCCCAACTATGAATCTTGGGAGAGGCTTGGCCAAAACACCGAAGATGGCGGTGGCTCTCTTCCGAGCTCTTCCGCCACACCGTGTGAATCTGTTTCCAGATGAAGAACCGGGCGACAATCATTGATCTGTGATGTCATGCACTGTGCCACTGGCAGTGCTCTGGCTGCCAAGAGGGGAGAAAAGCAGCTGGGTGGCCCCCACAGCTACACGACTTAGTTGAGGTAGAGCATGGGGACTGTGGACTGCAGCCTTCCCTGAGGGACCCACATCCATTGGGCTGAATGACTGGTGTGCTGCAGGCTGGTGGTGACGTTAGAGGTAGTCGTGGGTCTGCGAGTTGGAGCGGACAGGCAGACTCTTGGTCATCAGTGAGGCTCCCTCTGCCTTGTCAAGCGTTGATGGGTGTGAGCCCCAGGCTACTGTCAGGAGGCCGCCCTCTGGGAGATATAGCACTCTTGTGGAGAGATGCCCATCTGCTTGCCACCCTAGAGGCCATCGAGACTGGAGTTGGTGACCATGGATGGTGGCAGCCTGTCTGGTGTTGTTGACCCCCAACTACTGAGGAGGACACCCAGGGTGAGGAGTGGCTGCATCGCCACTGCTGCTGTGGTGCCTGGCTGGAGCAAAGTGGTCTGTTGTAGGATCGAGGCTTAACTGGTTGGCAGTGTATGCCTGGCGCTTGGGCCCGGCTCCGTGAATTTTTATTTGCATGGGCAACGAGTGCGTTCGGGTGGGATGCTGCAGGCCCAATTTGTGGCTTCTGGGGATAGCCTACAAAGCCTTAGGTAACATCATATTGATTTCAAAACATGCTTTCACCACAATACAAAGGATACATTCTGTGTGCACACATTGCATGTAGAGATAAAGGGTATTTAAAATTTTAATTGCCAGTCTACTCCCTTTGTTAAGATGTCCCCATCCCTTTCACCTACAGCAATGCTTGTGCACATTCCTCCTCTTTACCATGAGTTTCTGGTTGACTTCCCTGGAGATGGACTGTGCCAGCACCCACATGGATGCCTGGAGAGTGCAGATACCCACTAATGCCAGCCGTTTTACTGGCCTGCACTGAAACTTGGGAAGTTCTGACTAGATGAGATAAAAGCTGGCTCTCAATTTCTGCATGTGGTAGTGAAGCAGACTGTCCATTTATCTCTTTGGGCATTTCCCCACAAAGAGGTGGGCCAGGGGCAACAGAGGCCTGCTCCTGAATGGCCAAAGCTGCCTCCAGCAGAACCTCAGTGAAAGTGGGCAGGCCACTGAAGGCTCCAGTCAGATGTCTGGCTCAGCTCAAGGTCCTCCCAAAACAGGCAGAACTTTAATTTGGCTTCTGCCTGCTGCCCATAGTATAATGTCATAGGCCAAGAATGAAAGACAAAACATTTATCTTTTGTGCACCACAGGAGAATGAGATACCCATCTAATGGCTGAGTAGCACAATGTGAAACTAGAAAACCTGAGATCAATCCTGGCTTCCCTGCTTGACCAAACTGTGTGAACTTACGTGAATATTGAGCCTCCTTTTTTCCTGATCACATAAAAGAGCACCTTCAAATACATGTCTCCAGGATGTGGACTATACAAAATCCCTTTTCTGTTTGATTTAGTCTACTATAAGGGTGGTCCACCTGCACTAAGAATCAAAGACACACATACGGTGCACATAACAATTGAGGGCATGAATCTTTCTGTTGATATTCAAAAACTATCACTTTTAATAAATGTCTGTCAATCCAGTGATATAATCTGTTGAACTAAGGTGCTATGCTTGCGCATGTTAAAGAAAAGCAAATGTTTAATGCTGAAGAGATTTTGTCTTATTTCACATGAGATTTGTTGCAGAATTTACATGCCAAACTTTTTCAGGAAAGGTCAACCACAGGTTCCTAGAGCCAAGCCAAACACTTAGCTCTTCCACTTAATTCTAATTCTTCCACTCACCCAATTCTAGAGCTGGGCCCATGTGTCTAGCCCAGCCTGTCTTGGGGCCCTCCTTGTCTCTCCTAAGCTTTACAAGTCCTTGTAAGATGCACGCTTTTCCAAGTCTCTTCCTAAATGGTAACCTAAAAAAGTGATTTTTCCCTTTTAATGTCGAGAAGATTTCAGAGTTGGTAGAATCAGGCCAGTAACACTCTTCTGGATCCCTCTGTGCCAGTCTTCAGAGAGGGATTCTCTCCATTATTACCTCCACCTAACCACAGACTCTGCAACACACCCCCTTCCAACCCTGAATATCCACTTGGCGTGCCACGCTGAGTGAGTGACCTGGAAGTTTAAGAACTGCAATTTTGAGCAGTGGAGATTTGCCCTGGTTGCCCCCCCTGACCTGGTGAAAGGAGAATTCAAGGTTAATCTGTGGCTTGGGGGCAGAGAGAGGCCTGTCAGCTCCTTTGACTTTGGTGGGTGCAAGGCACCTGGCTCCAACTAGAAAGCCATGCTGGGGGGGGGGGAAAGGGGGGACACGGGAGTAAGAATAAGGGAGGCTGGATACTCCGAGAAGAATCCACATTGGCTTACCGTTGGGGATGCCTTAGACTCATTCTGCGGGCCAGGCCTACAGAGCTTTACAGAATAACATGGCCTCTTGGCCCATTGTGGGTATGTGAGAAAAAACTGATATTGTGGTTCCCTGAATTGAGGCATGGAAGGATACGAGTCATCAAATCAAAAAGAGGGTGGAGAATCTATGCTCTGGAAAGGGACACACGCAAGATGAGGAAATAAAGAAATTGAATAAGAAGAAAACAAAAGGGATTGACAAAACAGGGGGCTAGTTAAAAGTGCACTCGGAGTATGGTATTGCACGCATTAAGGAGCATATTTATACTCCGTTTGCGCCGGAATTGCGTCGTTTTTTTTGACGCAATTCCGACGCAAAACTAACTCCATATTTATACTTTGGCGTTAGACGCGTCTAGCGCCAAAGTCCATGGAGGTTGCGTCATTTTTTAGCGTGGACACCTACTTTGCGTTAATGATATGCAAGGTAGGCGTACCCGTCTAAAAAATTGACTCCGAGGCATGTGCGCCATATTTACACTCCCGGGCAAATTTCACGCCCGGGAGTGGGCGGGTCAAAAAAAATGACGTACTCCCGCTTTTGCGCCGTTTTTTAGCGCCTGGACAAGGCAGGCGTTAAGGGACCTGTGGGCTCGGAAGGAGCCCAGAGGTGCCCTCCCATGCCCCCAGGGACACCCCCTGTCACCCTTGCCCACCCCAGGAGGACACCCAAGGCTGGAGGGACCCATCCCAGGGACATTAAGGTAAGTTCCGGTAAGTATTTTTAAAAGAAAAAATTGTGGCATAGGGGGGCCTGATTTGTGCCCCCCTACATGCCACTATGCCCAATGGCCATGCCCAGGGGACATAAGTCCCCTGGGCATGGCCATTGGGCAAGGCGGCATGACTCCTGTCTTTGCTAAGACAGGAGTCATTTCTATGGGGGTTGGGCGTCGAAACAAATGGCGCAAATCGGGTTGAGGCGAAAAATTTGCCTCAGCCTGACTTGCCCCATTTTTTGGCACCCAAGCTACATATCCCCCTACGCCGGCGCTGCCTGGTGTACGTCGTTTTTTTTCACGCACACCAGGCAGCGCCGGCGGCTAACGCCGGCTAACGTCATTGATTAAATACGGCGCCCGCATGGCGCTTCAGAATGGCGTTAGCCGGCGCTAATTTTTTTGACGCAAAACTGCGTTAGCGCAGTTTTGCGTCAAAAAGTATAAATATGGCCCTAAGTATTCGAAAGCAAACAGCTAAACCAGTCTGGGGGCAGAAATTAAAAAATAATATATATGATGCCGGATTTTGTATACTGATTGTTTTTAATCATTAAACTACCACTATAATGTGGGAAACTAAGGTCACAACTATCAGTCCATTTGTCACAGCTACGAAGAGTGCAAAACCTGTTTTTTGTTTTGCATTTATTATTAGTTTTTTGTTCCTGGTTTTAATTAATATAGCTGTTGCGTTTTTCCTATTGGAAATGTAATGCTTCTGTGCTCGCCTGATCTCAGTAATACTATACATATAAAGTAACTTTAACTTACAGCTAGCTCATTCTAGACTGCATAACGACAACATTTAATATAGATTTACGTTTGTCCAATAGCACACCAGTGATATTGTGTCACATTTTAGGCAGGATTGCTACCTAGTGGAATAGTAAGGAACATAAGTCCGTCGTTTTAGAATATTTGAAAATGAACGCTGAAATGGCTGTAAATTTAACGACCTGCCTGTCTTCCTGCTATTGCGTGATGGTACAAATTATTGCATTTTATAGGAATACAAAATATCACGAGCTTCCCAAATTGATTAATGGCGGTAGAACTTAAGGAGGGGTGCCGGGGACAGAGCACTGAATATGAACCACAGAAAATGCTGAAATGAAATTGCAGGTTATCATACCCCCAAAGCAAAGTCTAACACAATTTGGAATGTGCTGTGACAGTCACATTTGTGTCACTTTGGGGCATATTTATACTCCGTTTGCGCCGGAATTGCGTAGTTTTTTTTAACGCAATTTCGACGCAAAACTAACTCCATATTTATACTTTGGCGTTAGACGCGTCTAGCGCCAAAGTCCATGGAGTTAGCGTCATTTTTTAGAGTGGACACCTGCTTTGCGTTAATGAGATGCAAGGTAGGCGTTCCCGTCTAAAAAATCAACTCCGAGGCATGTGCGTCGGATTTATACTCCCGGGCAAAAATCACGCCCGGGAGTGGGCGGGTCAAAAAAAATGACGTACGCCCGCTTTTGTGCCGTTTTTTAGCGCCTGCAAAAGGCAGGCGTTAAGGGACCTGTGGGCTCTGAAGGAGCCCAGAGGTGCCCTCCCATGCCCCCAGGGACACCCCCTGTCACCCTTGCCCACCCCAGGAGGACACCCAAGGCTGGAGGGACCCATCCCAGGGACATTAAGGTAAGTTCAGGTAAGTATTTTGTTTATTTTTTTTGGTGGCATAGGGGGGCCTGATTTGTGCCCCCCTACATGCCACTATGCCCAATGACCATATGACCATGCCCAGGGGACAGAAGTCCCCTGGGCATGGCCATTGGGCAAGGGGGCATGACTCCTGTCTTTGCTAAGACAGGAGTCATTTCTATGGGGGTTGGGAGTGAAAAAAAAATGGCGCAAATCGGTTTGAGGCGCAAAAATTGCCTCAACCTGACTTGCCCCATTTCTTGACGCCCAAGCTCCATTTTCCCCTACGCCGGCGCTGCCTGGTGTACGTCGTTTTTTTAACGCACACCAGACGGCGCCGGCGGCTAAAGCCGGCTAACGTCATTCAATAAATACGGCGCCGCATGGCGCTTCAGAATGGCGTTAGCCGGTGCTAATTTTTTTGACGCAAAACTGCGTTAGCGCAGTTTTGCATCAAAAAGTATAAATATGGGCCTTTATGTCCACCTGAAGCTAAAGCAGTTAACAAAAAATAAAACGGGAGATTGGAGAAAAATATAGAAAAATTCATGTTAAACTGCTATTTGCTGCTGAAATATGAAAACGTTGATGGAGACATTTCAACACCGCACCATTTTAGAATTGTTGTGTTTTAAGAACTTCACTATCAACAAAGAAGCACATAAATAGAGTCTCAGCAGCGAGAGTATCATGCGGAAGCACTTTGTCAGCATTTGAAGATGTCTGTAGCATGGCCTTCACCCAGGAGTACCTGCTTACTGTTTTAGGGACTCATGTAGAGTTAGCTTTCCCCAGCAGCGTCTTCGCAGTACCAAAGGTTGTGAACTCTTACTATTTTCACCTGTTTATTATTTTTTATTTTACATTATTTTACAAAAAAACAGAGGGGATATTTACGTTTATTTATTATATAAGGATTTACTTATTTCTTGCAGATTTCTGTAGACAGGCAGTGGGAATTTATGTTACCCTGATACTCAGGGCTGCAGTGTCCCCTCAGAACGTTAGTGTCTACTATGCCCCTGAAATGACTTTAGGAAAACTGTGCTAAATAGATGTAGCGTATTGCAGTGTGCTCATCAATATAGGCAAGATGATATTACAAAAAAGCAAGTGACTGTTACCACTGTATTGAATTCAACACTTTTAAAAAGGCATACAGTTGTTTTATTAATTTTATAGTGATTCAGTACATTTCATGGTGTCTTCATCGAACTGAAGGAGTCTTCTGCAGCAATTGGGCATGAATTGATTTCTTAGTCCTTGTCCTAATGTTATCCCACAGTTGCTCTCGAAGACATATAAATAGTTTGGGCTTGATTTATACTTTTTAAGGGCCGCATTTGCGTAATTTTTTGACGCAAAAGCAGCGCAAACTTACAAAATTCAATTATATTTTGTAAGTTTGCGCCACCTTTGCGTCAAAAATGACGCAAATGCAGCGCTAAAAAAATATAAATCAGGCCCTTTGTGTTTAAAATAGAACTGTTCAACTCACATGAATCCACTGGAATTATGAGGCAGTGAGGCATCAAATTATGCGGAAGTGGTGACTAAATTATTCAGTACGAAAGACAAATTATGCAGCAATTATGGAGCACATATTTCCATGAAAAAACAGCTCTACAGAACAGTGCAATACATTTAATATATATGTATCTCAGTAGAAAGTCATTCAACATTTTAATCACAGGATGTTAGATAGAGATGCAATATGCATACAACTCATCTAAAGTCTGAAGGCTTGATTCACAAAGGTAAACTTAGGTTAGAATTGTTTGCCATTCACAAAGGGATTTACAAGTAGTAGCTTTACGAATGCAGTCAAACAGAACAATACAGAAGAGGGGGATACAAACGTAAGGAATAAATCAACTTTCTGCCCCCTAACACCTTGGTTCCTGTAAACATATTAGCTTTTGAACAAGCAGTATTCAAGGAAATTGAATCAATGAATATCTCACGATTCAAACCATTCAATAAAATCACCAAAAAGGAACAACAGGCCGTGCAGGAGCTCACCAACAATCGTGATCTGATGGTAAAACCAGCAGGTAAAGGAGGAAGTATCTTTCTACAGAGAAAGAGCAATTATCAGAGCAGTGCACCAAATTATTGAGAGAAGAACGATACTACAGAACTACCGGACAAAACCCCACAGCCAAACTACAGAGAATCATCGGGAATATGATAGAGGAGGCTGAGGTTATTGGCTGGATCTCTGAAAAAGAGGCAGAATTCCTGCATATAAAAGACCCCAGGATGCCATACTTCTGTTGTCTGCCACAAATGAAAAAAATAGAACACCTCTGCCAGGCTGCCTCATAGTATTGGGTATTGGTTCTATTTTAGAACCCCCTATCTCAGTTTGCATATGTATTCCTAAGACTAATTGTACAACAGAAACCCACATATCTAAAGGATACATGCAACTTCCTTAGATTACCCAATGACCTGACAAAACCTATACACCAGCCTACCGCAAGATGCCACGCTAACCATACTAGAACAATTTCTCTTCCAACAGAACTGGCAATACCACACTCTGAGACACTTCATACTAGAGTGCGGTAGATTAGCACTAACAGAAAACTTTGAGTACGGAGGATCACTATTCCTACAAATACATGGAACACCAATGGGCAGTACTTTCGCCCTGCGTCTGGCCAATTTTTATGCTAGCCATTTTAAAGAGGCGCACATCCTAAATGACACTAACCCATATCGACAAAGAATTGGCCTATGGAAACAGTACATAGATGATATACTCATCATTTAAGAGAGAGGTGAATACACAGATCAATATTTTTTGACTTGGCTCAACACACGTGATGAGTTTTTGAAATTCACAAGCAGCATGTGCAACACATCGCTCCCCTACCTGGATGTCACTATCTTCTCAGAAGGGACAAGATTTAATACCAAAACATACTACAAACCAACTGACAAAAACGGTCTGCTCAGTTTTTAACTGCTTCCAGCCCCATACCCTGAGGGACAACTTGCCCTACAGCCACTTTTTATGCATACATAGAAATTGCAGCAACATCCCAGATTACACACTCCAAGCAGGTGAACTAACAGCAAAATTCAGAACCAGAGAATACCCATCATATATTGTGAAGAAATGCAGTAAACAGGCAAAGAACCAGAACAGAGGCAGCCTTTTGCAACAAACAGAACAAACATCTACACAAGATGTACTTACCTATATAAAGACATATAACTTTGCTTCCAACCACGTCAAAAAGTGATCAACAAGAACTTGTCCATGATCAATTCAGCTTCACTTAATTGGTACAAAACTCACTTTGCTCACAGTCAAGGGAGAAATAAATGTGATCAAATAGTCCACACACGACCACCAAAGCCAGAAGATAAAATCAATACAATTTCCAGTGCATGGTGCCTACAACCTGTGGTGGGACATTATACATGTGGTCCATGTTCAGTGTGCCACCTAACCAAAGCTTCTAAATTCCTCGATCTAGACATCAATTTATGATGGACACTAACAAAGCATACTAATTGTAATACAACGCATGTCACCTATATGATTACCTGCCCCTGCAACCTTAGATATACAGGGATGACGTGCAGGAAGGGAAAAAACCAGCAGGTGAACATAGAAGTAGCATAAGATGCAAAAAGTCTACAACACATATGAGCAGCCATTATCTCACAGCACAACACACTGCAAACGAGCTACAATGGGTTGTTCTAGAAACTCTGGACCACACTGACAACCACGCTGATAATCTTCTTTTACAAAAAGAACAGCGTTGGGTCTATTGTTTAAATTTTTTTGATGAATTAACCCAATGAGGAGAATATGGCATGCAGAATACATATATGATGACACTGAAGAGACTACACCGTGAGTCCTCGCATTTCCTCACTTAACACATGCACCACAGTAGCTATTGGGTTTCTTGACATTCTTGACTCTGGTTCTAAGGTTTGTTTTACATCAGCGGTCCATCTATACTTTCAGGCTGGACATGTCCTGGACACCCAAAAAAAAACCTTTGTTGGGAAAGGACCACCCTACATACATAATAAAACAACTTAGAGCGCCCTTTTCTTATTCTAGACCAGTGACCATCATTCACATTTTTTCAAATGAATTGCAGTCTGATTTTTATTTCTATCAATTTTTTGCCTTACATTTATTTTCCACAGACTTTTTTAGGTATCACATATTTGGATTACATTTTTTCGATGCACTCACAATAAGCTAAAAAAACAATGCCTGGCTCTGCAACTGCTGTATATTTCAGTGCAACACAGGCGCGCTTCACTTTTGAGAGGAAGCCGAGTGAAAGAGCAAACAGCTGTTTTGAACGGGCATGAAGCAGCATGAAGACCCAAAACTGGGTAATTACACAGGCAGACATCTTTAAAAACCTCCACCAATCCTGAGATAGATAACATTCAAGATGGGGACGACGCCAGCTGTATATCTCAGGTTAGGTGCACCACGAGTGAGTACACATGAACGAGAACTTTGGCTCTTTGACTTCTGCCTCGTTCCCTCTGCAACTTGTGCCTCATGTGCTCTTTATTGCAGCTTAATATCAATATCTTTGATATTTTATCTCTTCTGCTAACTAAGTGCCTCATTGCTTGCGTACCCACCTCATCCCACGTCTTATGGGGCAAAACCAGACCCTTATTGAGGTAAGATTACACATCTTGGTGACATTTATAGAAGGGTTAAACGCTCCTTTCTTTACTTAAATGGCACAATTTGGTGGTACATATCTGTATGTCAAATGTGTTTCAGTGAAAGTAGGTAGGTCGAAGGAACAGTTGTTTTTATTCATTTCATTTCTTGAATTTGTTGGCACATTTTTGTATCCTGCATTTGCATAGGCCAAAGCACGTCAGTGCTACATCCAATGATTATTTAACAGTGCAAGCATGCATAACCCACTTTTTATAGTGATAGTGCTACCAGGCTTTTTATCTGCCGCGCAGTAAAAACTAAACGCTGTGAAGGTGCATAATAAATAGTGCGAGCGCGCTAAATTTCACCACTCACAGCAATATGACCATGTGGCCAAAACTCTCCACACTATGGTCACTTAGAATATACAACAATGTTATGATTTGACTGCATACACTTTATTTTATGTCCAGACCTTTCCCGGGTCTCATATCTCCAATGTTGTTATTTAGCTGGATTTATACATTTCACAAGACTAGTCCAAGCCAACACCAGCCCACATTCCAACAATAAAGACTGCTGGCTAGAGACATACATGGACATACCAGTTCCTTTGTGACCTGTTGGGACCCTTAGGCAGAGAACTGTAGCATCCCATAAGAAGCTTCATGGCACAGGTAGCTACACAGATATGCACGTGTACTTTACCCTGTTTTGTACAGGAACTAACACGACCCGCAGCCATTGTCAGCTAAGCATCATACACCACATTCCCCTTCCACCACAAAGCAGGAGATTAAAACTTTCCATGATTCAAACATATGCAAGTGTTCTGTCACATGTCTGCCTAAAGCCAGCAAAAGTTTACACCTTAGCAGTTCTGGTATGCAATTTTTAATTATTTTATGCAGCACTAACACCGACTACCTGTAACCTCTATTATTACTAGTTACTGTGTAGGACACATATAAATTGGTTTAGGAGCACAAATGATAATGTAAATATCTTTCCACTTATATTAGTCACACAGTAGTGTCTATTTCCTCATCGGATTCAGTTCATAGCAATTATTGTCGTTTCGTAGCTTATGTATTGCTTTTCGCAATTATTCTTCCCTTTATCTCTCCAGGGAATGGCAGAGCAAACTGCTCAAAATATGTAAGTAAATATACTTACTATTAGAGAAAACAGGTTCCGGAAGGTATTGTCCCATCTAAGAACTCTGGGATCTGATCACTATAGGTCCTGAAGAAAGCCCAACGATCTACCTAGGCCACAATGGCTGAAACATTTAAAACACGTGAAGGATTAATAATACATCCCTAACACATTCAATTGTTTTTTTAACCTTACCCCCATTCCTGTTTAGTTAAAATAATATTCCTTTGGGATAAGAGGTAATTTTAACCCATTCTTGCAGATCCCACCACAGTTCTGCCTGCAAACACTCTTCTGCCTGGTGGAGGCGAGACCCGATGATGAAACAATCAGCACATCAGTGATATCATATACACCCCTGACAGAAAGTCGTGGGTGAGGGTCTCCAATTTTTTTTTAAAGAGACTCTGGTATCCAGAACTGTGCAGTTTCACGCCCCTTTGATTTTTTGGTCTTGTAGTAGGAAGCTGAGTGAATCCCTTACTTGCTTCTTTCTCCCCGCTCTACTGATTGATTTTGGGCCATATATGGTATAGCCTTGAATGTTGATATTTCATCCTTAAGAACAAAATTGCCATACTGAATATATGGAACATATTTCAGTGGCTACTCACACTTACCATTTGATATATTGCCCAACATTGATTGAAAATTGAAATGGCATCGTGAGAAGGATCAGAGAGTCTCTATACAGTCATTTTTTTGCTTTTACTTGGAACAATACAGCTATAGTTATTTGGTAATTGTACAGTAGACATTTTCAATTATTCTATAAACCTTCCATTTCACATCTTTCATTTTTGAAGAAGTACAAACGTGTGCTGGATATGTTATAAACCCAGTGCACTCTTTCAATTCAATAAATCTTCCGACAGATTATCATAAATTCTATGCATTTCCACTGCTACGGACCGCTCTGGAACATCTTTTATCCAGACTTCAATTTTTGGTGCTCTGTGGGTAACCAGTGCAAAGCATTATATGCCAGCAGTAAAGTAAAGTGGGTAATTTCCTTTTTGATCATGCTATTTGTTTGGAATGGTGCAATACTCAACAAACAAACCAGATTCTTGTAACAATGCCAAAGTAACACATTGTTTTCTATTTGCCACTGCGCTCCAGTAAGAGGTCACCACAGGACATGACCACGTAAAGTACTGTTGTGCCGTGCTAATTACATTTAGGGCATCTAGAGCCTTTGTCAGGGTTCACTTTGTGCTGATTTAGTGGACTAATGCAGGTTCTATGCAGGATGTTGAAGTGAAACGGGTGGAAACTGGCAGTACAGGTTGTTTTACACTTTAGGGAGAGTAGCCCATCCCACCATAAATATCCTCCCATAGTCAGTCTCCCACTTTTGTTAGATTGCTAATCCATTCTTAGGTGTGTGCTTTAGTCTGCTGATCACTCCCCTCCCTTTATTTGCCCACACAACTGTTCCCCATGGTTGTGGAGCTCACTTGCATAGTTTGTAATATTGTAAGAATTGCTTTACCTCTCGGCTATGGACAATTTCAATGTAAATCAATGACTTTTTTACATTCAGGTCTCCTTGTTTAAATTCAGCGAGTATCCCAAGGGACGTTATTGGAGCTTATGGTTAGCTGTTTTTGGTCCTTCCTCAAATCCATTTGGCAGACATTCAAGGCCATGCTAACTACGTATAGGTAATCTATCCTAGACACTTTTTGGGAATACCATATTTAGTAAGACTAGGGAGACTAATTTAGGCATAATTAATTCCGGATCTAAACATGTTCCCTGTTTAAACCACCCGGTTACATGTTGAAGTTGGGCTGCCAAGCAGTGTCCCTCTACATTTGAGGCCTATAATCTACCATCTCTATATCTGAACTACAATTCATCCATTTTATCCTGTATCTTTTACTATTCAACACCAAAGCTGTAAGCATACTTGTCACAAATCTAGAGAGCGTTTGACTTGGAGACCCATGTGGTTAGACTGACTGCCCTCTGCTCCACAGTCACTTTACAAGTATTATGAGATGGGAGATCAGGGAGCATAGGGTGTTGGTCTGCAAGCAATGGAATTCTGAAGTGGTGAATTAAAGTGGCTTTTGTAGAAGACTTAGGGCCTGATTTAGACTTTGGCAGAGGGGGTTACTCAGTCACAATCATGATGAATATCCCACCTGTATTAAAATGACATTATAGCCTATGGAACTTGTAATACAGCGGACAGGATATATGTCACGTTTGTGACAGAGTAACCCCTCCGTGAAACTATAAATCAGGCCCGAGGGCAGTTTTGAGGGAGTGGATATGAAATAAGACCAGCACACGAATGAGGGTGTCATCTAATCATAAAATTCCCATCCTGCACACAGGCTCCTATGCACCAAATAGAGGAAAAAAAATACTCAATCTCACAGAAAAAGTATATCTACAAGCACAGAAACAAATAATGCAGAGAAAGAGCAGCTTCTATCGAAGTTAACACAGGAATAGAAGAAGTCAAGAGTTTGGCGGTCATCACCGAAGACCGCCGTGCAAGTGGCCACAGAAAGGCCGCAAATGATGGCGGAGTGAAAACCGACGTATTACAAGTCACCCACACAACACCGCCCAAAATGCACCCAAAAAATGAAACGATGGCATGAAGGAGGCTGCTGTACCACCAGCACCACCACGCCGATAATATCCCACCTGCCACATAACGATTCACAAATCAGCACCGCGGACCCAATACAGCGGCAATCCAGTGGCAGTCAGAACCGATGTGGGGAAAAAAGGCACCACCACCAGAACACTGCACCACATTGGACAATATCATAACCCAACACCTGAGGCACATACACACACCTATCCACAGCACTATAAACCCCCCCCACACACATACCCCGAACCCTTTGCAACCAGAAACTCTGACAGTGCGAGGCAAGAGCACACTGAAAGGAGGCACTGCACCACAGGCACCGTCACACTGAACATGTATCACACAACACACCACTGCACACAAACAGCACAGAGCACACACACATACCACCACACAAACTCACATCAACAAGCAGCAAACCCAGAATTCCTGCAAAACAAACACCCCCACCCACAACACAAACACCATGGCACCACCAAAAAACCCTTGATTCACAGAAGAGGAGCTCAGGGTAATGGTTGACGAAATCATCAGAGTGGAGTCGCGACTGTTTGGAGCACAGGTCCAGCAGACATCCATAGCCCGGAAGAAAGACTTGCGCAGAGGATAGTCATCAGGAGGAATGCAGTAAGGGAACCATCCACGCACAAGGGAGGACATTAGGAAGAGGTGGAACTACCTTAGGGGGAATGTACGGGCCTTGGCTTTCAGGCACCAAATCGCTGTTATGAGGACAGGTGTTGGGCCCCCACCAGGCCCCCCAGAAATGTCACTGTGGGAGGAGAAGGTCCTGGCCATACTGCATCCAGAAGGGCTGATGGGAATACCTTTTGGACTGGACACTGGTAAGTCTACTGTACTCCCTGGCCAACATGTCCCAGTGCACAGCATGTACTCCCACCACTTTCTCAACCTCTCACACCACCCTAACGTGCATAAACACACCATGGACCCAATACCCACCACTGCATGCCGGAGCACCCTACTGACACCATTGCCACACATGCCCACCTAGTGCATGGATACCCCACACTGCAGCAAGTACCACATCTACCACAATGCAACACTCCCTACTCTTGCATGACTGCTATATCCATATCACATCACTGCAATTGCACCATAAACCATGTCACTCCCCATCACCAATAAGTATGCGGAATGCACATCAGTACATGGCAATGACAGTAGCAAGGCAAACATGAACTACCCTCTAAAATAATCACATTGTAATTTTCCACTGATGGGAACAGAAGCAGTGGACTGCTAACTGTCAATGCCATCACTGCCCTGCAAATCCACTTAAAGATGGGACATCTGTGTCACTGCTACAATACCATCATCTGACACAATACCTCTCATTACACAGGTCTCCCAAATACTGACACACAGCAGGGGAGCCCAGTGACAGAGAGCCCAGGCCTGGAAGCAGGTCCAGTAGGGGAGGACTCCCCTGGAAGTATGGATATGGATGACGAACCTGGCCCATCAGGCATGAGTGGTCAGTCCACCACCACTAGCATCACCTTGCCCACAACTGAAACCACCTTCCCTGTGGCAGCCAATGTACAGCAGAGCCCACCTTCCCATACCTGTGTCCCAAGGTCACATCAAACAACAGTGTGCCCCAGAGGACAGGGGCAGGAGTCAACAGAGCAAACCCAGGACAATAACAGCCCTGGTGTCAGTGGGAGGGGGCACATTGCACAAAGGGCACAGGCAAAGGGGCCAAGGGCCACTGGGAGGGCAATCGTGGGCCAAGGGACGAGGCTGGTACAGGACACTACGGGCCAGGAGTCCGTCTCCAGATTCCTGGGAGCCTACCAACAAACCCAGGACAAGATGGGCCAGATACTCACCACCTTGCAGGACACGCAAAGGATGCAGGGGAATACCACCAGGAGGCCATGCAGCAGTGGTAGGCACTCAATGCCACCATGGTCTCCATATTAGGGGAGTTCAAGGAACTGAACAACATCCTGGGGACATCCTCAACCCAACAGCAGGCCACATCCAGTAGTTAGGCAACACCACTGGTAACAACGTCAGCACCTGCTACTGGTATTGAGGTACAGCAGGAGTACACACAGGCCACCAGCACCCATACCCCTGCAGCTGAGGGACCCCCTGCAAAAGAGGCCACCCATCTAGACATCCTGCAGGACCTCAGGCCAAGACCAATCCCCCCACCAGGAAGTGATCATTCTTCTGAACTGTCACTTGTGTGCCACTGTTACACCCTGTTGGCTGTCCAATACCAAATACACAGCATACCGGGCAAATGGATACAGGACCTGTGAGACAAACAGCTGTACCACCCACTCTGATCAGCACCCACACCAATACCCCACTACTCAGGACTGTGATGTCATACACTTAATTAACACAAATTCACACAAGTCATGGTGCACATCTCTTCATTGTATGTAGTGGCAATCCTGTTTCCAAGCAGCAAATAAATACACGTCAGCACCACAACAATGTTGACATGACAGATGTAGTGGGACACCCAGGCAGGTGTGTAAGTAAATCCAAATTGTAATGATTTCCAGTGTCAACGATGGCAACAGACAATACAGAAATCAACTTGCAGACAGAGATGTGACCTGAAGAGGGAAAATTAAATGGAATCAGGCACAAAGTTGTAAGGCATGTAAACAATACATAAATCCACAGCATTTGAACACAAACACAGGATGACAGGCCCAGCAGCTATGATACCACGGGCCATATTTATACTTTTCGACGCACAACTGCGCCAACGCAGTTGTGCGTCAAAAAATCTAACGCCGGCTAACGCCATTCTGAAGCACCATGCGGGCGCCGTATTTATTCAATGACGTTAGCCGGCGTTAGCCGGCGGAGCTGCCTGGTGTGCGTAAAAAAAAATGACTTACACCAGGCAGCGCCGGCGTAGGGGAATATGGAGCTTGGGCGTCAAAAAATGGGGCAAGTCAGGCTGAGGCAAAATTTTCGCCTCAACCCGATTTGCGCCATTGTTTTTGACTCCCAACCCCCATTGAAATGACTCCTGTCTTAGCAAAGACAGGAGTCATGCCCCCTTGCCCAATGGCCATGCCCAGGGGACTTATGTCCCCTGGGCATGGTCATTGGGCATAGTGGCATGTAGGGGGGCACAAATCAGGCCCCCCTATGCCACAAAAAAAATATTAAAAAAATACTTACCTGAACTTACCTTAAGTTCCCTGGAATGGGTCCCTCCATCCTTGGCCGTCCTCCTGGGGTGGGCAAGGGTGGCAGGGGGTGTCCCTGGGTGCATGGGAGGGCACCTCTGGGCTCCTTCCGAGCCCACAGGTCCCTTTACGCCTGCCCTGACCAGGCACAAAAAAACGACGCAAAAGCGGCTGGACGTCATTTTTTTTGACCCGCCCACTCCCGGGCGTCATTTTTGCCCGGGAGTGTAAATACCGCGCACATGCCTCAGAGTCATTTTTTAGAAGGGAACGCCTACCTTGCATATCATTAACGCAAAGTAGGTGTCCACGCTAAAAGATGACACAAACTCCATGAACTTTGGCGCTAGACGCGTCTAACGCCAGAGTATAAATATGGAGTTCGTTTTGCGTTGAATTTGCGTAAAAAAAACGACGCAAATCCGGCGCAAACAGAGTATAAATATGGCCCCACATATGTAAGGGTCTGAAGAGGCAGTCACACACGTGTGGGAGAGGAAAGTTGTAATATAGGTAATATCCTCTATTGTTCACCTGTCTGAGTTGTCAGGAACAGGTATTTGCAACACAGCAGCTGACAATGCAGCTTGACATGCCTACACAGCAGGACATGACTGATAATTCCCCCTAACATATCCCCAAAGAGGCAGGCTGAAGACCCTAAACCTTTGGTGCAACAATAAGGCTGAACCGCAATGGCACCAGCATTCACACTTTTACTTAGCAGTAGTGCATTACCACTACCCCTCATGGTAAGTTTACTACCCTTCAAGCTTGGAAACCAAGATGGAAGGCTCTAGTCCCCACACACACCTTGATGCATCCAATACTGGCTAGTGACTGGCTTCAGAAATACATCTTCCATGTGCAGATGACATACAATTCACACATACCTATACATCATTGAAAGAAGTGATGAATCTGGTCAGTCCTGTTGTTCTGTGCTTCATCCTCATCTGCCTCCCCTCAGCATTAGAGTCACCGGCCCCAAACACTGCTCCAGCATCAATGTCCCCCTCCTCCAACAGTGGGATGTGCCTTCTGAGGGCCAGATTATAGAGCATGCAGCATGCAACAATGATCTTGCAGACTTTCCCTGGTCGGTACTGGAGAGCACCACCAGACACATGAACGCAACAAAATCTAGCTTTCAAGAGACCGAAAGTCCACTCAATCACTCATCTCTTCCGGCCATGTGCCTCACTGTACCTGTTCCCCCCTCCTGTAGTTGGATGTCTCAAAGTTGTCAGGAGCCAGGGCAGGTTGGGGTATCCGGAGTCACCTGTGTGGAAAAGGGAACATGACCATAGGTAACAATGCTAGGCAGAGTGCTGACTGTGTTATGAAGGGTACAAACGTCTGACATGGAGGGCAGTACACATATCTATGAGCCAGGTCCTTTGTCCCTGTAGCTGTGACATCATTGCAGGGACACTGCTGTTCCTCAGGACGTAAGAATCATGTACTGATCCTGGGAATTTTGCGTTCACTTGTGTTATGTACTCGTCTGCAAGACACACCACTTGTACATTGAGCTAATATGTACTCTTCCTGTTACTGTAGACCTGTTCATTGGTCCTCGGAGGTACCAAGGCAATGTGAGTCCCATCAATGGCCTCAATTACATGTGGGACATTTCCTATGTTGTAGAAGGCTGCTTTTACAATGGGCAATTCAGGACGTTGTGGGAACCTAATGTACCTGTGCACATGCCTCAGTAGGGCATCCAGCACATTCTGCAACACCTTACTGAACTGGGACTGTGAAAAGCCTGCAGCCAGTCCCACTGTAACCTGAAAAGAGCTACTGGCTAGAAAATACATGACTGACAACACCTGGACTGTTGGAGGAATGGCATGGGGATTTCTCAAACCCGGCAGGAGGTCTGGCTTCAACTGGGCGACCAATTCCCTGATGCTCAGACGGTTCACTCGATAGGCCATGATGAGGTGGCGCTCTTCCATGGTATCAAGATCTCTGAGTGGCCGGTAAACTGGTGCATTCCTCATCACTCCATTGTGGTGATATCTGTGCGGGGACACAAACAACAATCTGGGAACCACTCACAGTGTAGGGCACAAAGTATGACGTACCACAGTCACGAAGTGTAATTAATGCAAGTTGGCTGTCATATTGTGGGAAGACACATTACTCCACACTCCATTCCTAACCAGGCGATGGCACATGATCCCTGTGACAATGGATGTATAAAGGACAGGTACACGTACACCTTCCATGTGTTCCACTATACTGATCATATATCCTGACAACTGTAGTGACAAATGGGGTGATGTCACCAGACACTCACTACATGTGTCATTATCCACAATGTGTGACCTGATGCATCTCTTTGTGATGACGCACAGTTAATTACGTAGTGCGCACTCAGGACAGTAATGTCACAGGCTAATATGGCATCCGCCTGTCCAGCATGCATTGTACAGCTGGAAGTGACCTTGTTCTGCCGGCAGAAGTCGTCATGGCGGAAGACTGTCTGAACCACCACGCAACTCCCCAATCGTTTACATTGACATCTATGAGAGACTGGGACCTGTGAGAAATTAGCCTCATTCTAGCATGGTTACCCCCACTTTTGGCCTGTTTGTGAGTGTGTGTCAGTGTGTTTTTACTGTCCTACTGGGATCCTGCTAGCCAGGACCCTAGTGCTAATAGTGAAAACCCTATTTGTCAGTGTGTTTTGACTGTCTCACTGGGATCCTGCTAGTCAGGACCCCAGTGCTCATAGTTTATGGCCTAATGTGTGTGTTGTCAGTAGTGCTTAATTGTATTACTAAAGTTCTGCTAACCAGAACGTCAGTGCTTATGCTTCCAAATGAGTCTCTTTTGTTTAGTGACTACATTTACCAATTCAAATTGGCACACTGGTCACTCCTTAAACGTCTCTACTATATGGTACCTAGGTACACAGGGCATTGGGGTTCCAGGAGATCCTTATGGGCTGGAGCATTTCTTTTGCCACCCATAAGGACCTCAGACAAACCCTTTCACAGGACTGCCATTGAAGCCTGCGTGAAATAGTGCACCCACTATTTCACAGCCATTTTCACTGCAATTAAGTAACTTATAAGTCACCTATGTGTCTAACCTTCTTTTACTGAAGGTTAGGTGCCAAGTTACCAAGTTATGGACAGCCATAGCCAAGGTAGTGTGGACCCTGGGGGTCCATAGCTGGCGGAGCACCCACTGCAGGAAATGGTGGGAGGACAGGAGGCACTGGGCCCGGAAGACCGCGGAGGCCCAGCTGGGGATGGCCTCCCAACGTAGGAGGGGTGCCCGTTGGACCCTGACCCCCCTAATGGCCCGCATACAGGCGGTGGTGTACCCAGAGTTGGATGGGCGCTTGAAGGAAGCACAGCAACCACAAGGGGTAAGTATTTGCTGACAGCTGACTACTGCATGGTTGTGTACTGTGACCCTCACTGGATTAGGAATTTACGTGGTCAGATGTCATTTAGGGAATTTACAGTCCTGGTTGTCACACCCATCATGTAGGAATGTGCGACGTTAGCTATGTTGAGCCATGCAGGACAAGAATTGGTGGTACTGTGACACACATTCACCTGTAGGTATGGGATGCTCATGTATGCAATGATGTCACTGGCTGCATCCTCCAACTCTGTGTGTACTGTTGTAGTAAAAGGTGGTCATTTAGGCACTGTATATGTGTAATGACAAGAATGTTACATGAACATTGCAATTGTTTAACTTGCTACATCAGTGGACCTCTGTAGCACATGCACTCCACACATCCCTGTCTATTAGTGTTTCCAGTTCCTCTGTGCTCAGATTTGTATCATCCCGTAATGGATGACATGTGGATGGGTATGGTCCTGGGCTGGTTCGTTGGATAGGTCATTTATGCAGTTGATAGCTATGTAGTGGTCTTCATTCAGGTGTTTAGGCTGCATGGATGAGGTGAGTTTGGGTATCACTTGCATGACCCTATAGTATATGATTGCTAAGTGGTCTCTTGTTTACCCGGCAGGGGCTGTAATCTGTATTGTTTGCATGTGAAGTGGATATGTGGGTTTACATCATTTCCTCCCTTTCTGTTCCTCCCACCCTCCTTCTCTCTCTCCACCTCTGTCTATGTGTGCATTAGCATCATCTGGCGAAGGAGGAAGGGCACTGGCGAGTGGGGATGCAGCAGCCCACCGGTCCTAGGTGGCAGACACCAGTGAAGCAGAGGGGATCAGTGGGATGGAGGGCGAGGGGAGCACCACGGGGACCTACCCTGTGTTGGAGCTACCAACACATCTGATTCAGATTCCTCCTCCGATGGAGGCTCCCTGGTGGTGGCAGAGCATTATGGGACCACCCCAGCACCATCATTGTCTGCCAACCTCCTTACCAGCACTGCCCTCCCTGTAGCATCCCACCCAGTTGCCTGTGCCTGCTCACCCAGGAGGGTGGGCGTCTCCTTCGCTGCAGGCACCTCTGCCCCTGCCCCAGTGAGCCCTGCTGTCCTCAATGAGGAGGCTATTGACCTCCTGAGGTCCATCTCTGTGGGGCAGACAACGATCGTGAATGCCATCTAGGTACTGGCATCCCAGTTGCAGTAGTCCAATGTGTTCCTGGAAGGCATTCACAGTGTCTTGTCTGGCCTACAGAGATCTTTTCAGGCTTTGGCCTCCTCATTGATGGCAGCCGGTGTCCCTTCATCTTCCGTCCCCCCTCCAGCTACCTGATCCCAATCCACAACCCCTTTCCCTATACCCGTCCAAAGCACACCTACATACCAGCATACACCCACTACAACAGACAAGGTGCACAAAGACAGTCATAGGCATCACAAACGTTCCCACAGAAATGCACACACACAACACACATCTGGAGACATAACAACAGACACTTCCCCCACTGCCTCCTCCCTTGCAGTCACATCTCCACTCATACCTGCCAGCACCGCATCATCACACACTGGTCTTGTTACCATTCCTGTCATACCCTCAATCACCATAACAGAAGACTCACAGACACACACCCGACATACCACATCCACCCTCACCACAACTACCGTCTCTGCCACCTGCAGCACATCCTCTTCACTTGCTCACACCACCGCAACATTCACTCACACATTTCCCATTCCCTCTCCCTGCATCTCTGCCCCCTCCTCCCAATGAATGCACACGCACCAACATTCTGCCACCACACACATAGACATTGCACACACCAGCATCAACGTACAGCACACTAAAGCGTCAAACAAGCACTCCCTCTACCTCCACTCCCAACCCTCAATCATGTGACTGTCCCATGTACCTAAGAAAGTTTTCCTTGCCGCCCTTGACCTCTTCCCTACTCTTCTCCCACCCCGTTTTCCCCATAAACACTGTGTTCCCATGCCCCTTTCATGCCCTTCCACCTCCCATTCCTCAGGTGCCCCCTCTGGTGTTTCCCCTGCTCCTCCACCCAGCAAGAAATCCAACCCTCCCAGTGCCAAAGTCACCTCTCCTAAGCCCAAACCGAAACGTGCCCCTTCCATATCCAAGCCTCCCCTACCACCCCACACCCCTGAGGTGCCTGCCGGTCCCATTGATGCCCCTATGATGTGCGAGTCCTACTTGCTGTCAGGAGTCAAGTTGGGCCCATGATTCACGGACAATGTGTTTTGCATTTCTCGACATTGGACTTGCCATTTGCGCATTTTGTATATGGTTTATTTACTTCATTTGTTGTTGAATACAACTGCTCACTTTGCTGTGGTTGTCAAGTTGAGATGCTTGTCCTGGTTTCCTTCTACATGGTGGTGTCACATCTGTGTGCAAAGGTGTGTGAGGTCTGTGTATGGATTGTGTCTGTGTTGTTGCATGTGCTGGGTAGGTGGTTTGGGCCATGGGTATGTTGTGATGTGTGTGGTTGCAAGGCATCATAAAAGGGCCTGTTTTTTCAAAATTGGCACATTGAAAATGAGTTTTGCAGCATGGACCTCAGAAGTGGGCACCCAAGAGTGGTTTCTGAACCATATTTTAACCAGTGAATGAGCTAGAATAAGCAACCTCACTTTAGCTTGGAATTTGTTAAAGACTTGCTTCCTACTGGTTATCTACCACTATAAATGAGGGTGGTATGGGTATCCTGGTGTGAGTAGAATACAGTTTCAACAGCATTACAAGGAATACTGGATGTATTTTCAAGGCATAAGGTAATTTTAGATGCAGGTTTAAATCGCTTTGGTGAGGGTATAGTGACCCACATACCAAGGCAAAACCTAGCTATGATCTCGACCTCTATCAGGAAGATGCTTAATTGACATCTTTACTTAGTCACTAGCGATGTAAGAAGTTGTTGATGTTCAGCGTTTATCTATAAACCTTTTGTAGGTCTCTTATGCACTTAGGGGGTCATTACGACAATGCGGCCCCACTCCGGCAGGCCCCCATTACAACATTCCCGCTGTGCCGGCGGGCGCAAACCAAGTTTGCGCCCGCTGGCCCAGCGGGGATGAGGCCGCAACATAGGAGCCGGCTCCTAATGGAGCCGGCGGTGTTGCGGCCGTGCGACGGGTGCAAAAAGGAAACAAAAGGAAACAAACTAAGAGGTAGAGGCAGGAACTGGGAACAAGCTCAGGCTGAAGCAAAGGCAGGACTAGGACTGGAAAACAGGGCGCAAACTTCTGGCTGGAACAAACAGAGACAGGCCTGGGAAACAGAGAGCAGGCTCTGGCTGGAACAGGCAAGGACAGGACTGGAATACAGGGAGTAGGAATAAGCAGTAAATAGGACTGGGAAACAGAGAGCAGGTTCAGCCTGAAACAAGGCAGGAGCAGCACAGAGAAACAGGGAGCAGGCTCTGGAAGAAACAAACAAGTACAAGTCTAAGAGGTAGGTAGCAGACTCTGGCTGGCTGGAACAATCAGGAGCAGTGCAGAGAAACAGGAAACAGGTTCAAGCTGGAACAGAACAGGAACAAGACTGGAACACCATCCGATAAGGGGTCTGTAACACACAGAAATCTAACTCCAATGCACAATGAGTATCTTGAGGAAATGGCTGCTTATAAGCAGTTCCAAGCTGCAGAAAACCCCAGGAGGAATCACATAACTGGGCTGCACAGGAGAGGTCTCAGGTGTGTGTAGTTTCAGACACTCCAGGCTTTTCTGACTACCAGACTGTGCATTATGGGATTTGCAGTCCCAGGAAGCAAATGTAATACTACAAAGGTATACCAGGGTGAAAAGAGAAACAAACGGGAGTCAGCAAGAGACTCTAAATAAGTGTTCAAGGTGATTCCCAGGCTTCCGACAGTCCCCTTACAGCGCCCCCTAGAGATGGGACGACAGAGTTGTAACAGAACAGGTGCCTCACTAAAGGGCTTACTTAGCTGTTGAAAAGCACTCAGGCCCGTATTTATACTTTTTGACGCTAAACTGCGCTAACGCAGTTTAGCGTCAAAAAATTTTGCGCCGGCTAACGCCATTCTGAAGCACCATGCGGGCGCCGTATTTATTGAATGCCGTTAGCCGGCGCAAGCAGACCGGCGCTGCCTGGTGTGCGTGGAAAAAAACCACGTACACCAGGCAGCGCCGGCGTAGGGAAAAATGGCGTTAGGGCGTCTTAAAAATGGCGCAAGTCAGGTTGACGCTAAAAAATCGTCTTAACCCGATTTGCGCCATTTTAAACGACGCCCAGACGCCATTTACATGACTCCTGTCTTAGTAAAGACAGGAGTCATGCCCCCTTGCCCAATGGCCATGCCCAGGGGACTTCTGTCCCCTGGGCATGGTCATTGGGCATTGTGGCATGTAGGGGGGCACAAATCAGGCCCCCCTATGCCAAAAAAAAAATATAAAAAAAAAAAAATGTATACTTACCTGAACTTACCTGAATGTCCCTGGGGTGGGTCCCTCCATCCTTGGGTGTCCTCCTGGGGTGGGCAAGGGTGGCAGGGGGGGTCCCTGGGGGAATGGGAGGGCAGCTGTGGGCTCATTTTGAGCCCACAGGCCCCTTAACGCCTACCCTGACCCAGGCGTTAAAAAGTGGCGCAAATGCAGGGTTTTTTGACCCGACCACTCCCGGGCGTGATTTTTGCCCGGGAGTATAAATACGACGCATTTGCGTCGCCGTCATTTTTTTAGACGGGAACGCCTTCCTTGCATCTCATTAACGCAAGGAAGGCGTTCACGCAAAAAAATGACGCTATTTGCCCATACTTTGGCGCTAGACGCGTCTAACGCCAAAGTATAAATATGGCGTTAGTTTTGCGCCGAATTTGCGTCGAAAAAAACGACGCACATTCGGCGCAAACGGAGTATAAATATGCCCCTCTGTCCTTTTCAGACCATTTAAAAACAATGCCTTTGGGGTGAGTTCTGTAGGTGGTCTGCCAGCTAAAGAAAAACACACCACAAAAGGGTGATAAAAATATTCAAAACCAAGGAATTTTGATGGAGGAGGTAGCTGCAGCAAATAAATAAATAGAAACAGCTGGGGAGTAGTATAAATTTGGCTATTACTATTGCGCATCATAATAACACAGAAAAACTCAACCAGAAACCAACAGAATTGTGACCATTCATTGTTACTTTTTCAAAGTTGGGACTATGCCATTTCTAAGCTGCCTGCACAATACTTAAACCAAAATAATAAGAGGAACAACTCTGTCATAACAAAGTAATTCTAACAAACTGGCACCTAGTGCTGGTCTGAGAGAGTGCACTAGAAACAAAAGTGGTTTATTCTGATAAAGTTTCAATCCAGACAGTGTTCTGAAATATTCAGTTGCATCTGTTTGTCCACTGTCTCTGCTGGGTCTCTCAGATACACCAACATGTCATCCGCGTACAACAATATTACACGTCTTCGGTCATATGTGTCTGTACCCCTTCTGTCTAGTTTGATTGCGAGTTTACAAACTAGTGTTGCTGTTGCCAGTGCAAACCATAATGAGGACAAAGAACATCCTTCTCTCATGCACCTCTATAATTTCCATTCCTCCTATACCATACTATGAGTCTCCATTCTTTCCAGAGGCTTTGTATACAGCTGTGATGATGCTTTCCTAATTGTGGACCAGAGTTCATGATTTCCAAAATTTTTAACAGATACCAGCATGACGCAACATTAAATGACTTCTCAGTGTCTGATGACATCAATGCTAGTTCTGTATTACCCTTGTGTGTCTCTCACATTACATTTGCCAATGTTCTGATGATTATAGCTAGTTTCCTATCTGGCACAAATCCACTCTGAGCTTCATGCATCAACTGAGTTATCACCTTATTTACATTTATTACTAGCATTTTGCATAGGATCTTATTGACTATGACTAAGCATGGATTGAAGTCTGAATGCTATAAAGTCTTGCATTTTTTTAATCAGCCTTAGAAGCATTATAATTTGGGATTATGTAGTATTCCATGCGTTAATTCCACTGTAAATTCCACAAGCAATATTTGTGTGATGTTTGTATGTCTTATACAGTCACAGCCACGGGTGTTTCCTGTGCTTATTTCTATTTCATCAGATGTCAAAGTTTCAATTTATTTTAGATTTTTGTACGGAAAATGCATTTTCTTCCATAATGAAAAGTAGAGAAAAAAGTTATGATTTTCCTAATTGCACACTTTGATGTATAAATCATATTTATGAAAATGCTGGAATCTTGAAAATGTATGTTTAATGCTAATTAATTTTTTATTATTTTTCACCCATAAAAATGTGGTTCTCATCAACTATAAATTAGCTTACTATACATAATTGAAGAACTCCACAGACACAGACGTTTATTGTTAAACCGAGATTATCCTGAAGGGAATCCCGAAGGTGGTCCAACATTTAGTCACTCATGTTTGAGTGCTACATTACATTTCTATCAGCAAATAACACTGAAGAGTTCTTCGATTAAATAGTCCACCATAAGGATAGTGTTCTTCGGAGTAGCAATGCACAATGTCTTTGGGCAAATATTTTAACCTTTTGGGGCAGGCATCACCTAGACTGCTTGTATGTCTTCCCCAATATACAAGACACAACAGTCCCCCTTTTCCATTGCTAGGTTATTTGGCAATCCTAAAAGGTTTATGTGCAAAAAGACCCTGTTTTTGAGGCCACTTGTCTCCTGTGAATAGTTCACCAAATCTATTCCCAGTCCTCTGTCATTGTATTTGAACTCTATCCGTGATGTGGTTTGTTTTATAAAAAATAAATTTCTTTTTCGTGCCTCAGTGTATTTCAGCTACCAGATAACCTCTATCTGGTGTCCAAGAATGAGCTTATATTAGCAAAAATTCAAGAGGCCCTTTACTAACTGTAGATCTTTAAATTATTGACGTGCACTGTAATAGAGGGGAAGCTGTAATGGTTCCTTGAATGGAGTCTAACATCACTACACAATTGGGCACGTTCCAAAGAAGAAGGAAATATGCTCAGAGAAATTTGAACCCTTTGCTTCACTTTATTAATAGCTACAAGGAATTCACAAGAGGTGACTTTGCAGTTGCAAATTGTTAGAACAGAAACATCCTCGACATGGTTATGGATCTCTACCCCTGCCCAGACTGCCCAACTGTACTATTGTCTGGATCCCTAATGTAGATTTTTGTTGTCATAGGCTGTAGGAAAGTACCCTCTTTCTTGGCATGGTTACCCCCTTTCTCTGCCTGTTGTCAGTGTGTTTGACACTGTTCCCTGGGATCCTGCTAACTAGGACCCCAGTGATTATGCTCTCTCCCTTCACACTTGGTTACTTGAACCACTTACTGGCATACTGGTGCCCCCAAGTAAGTCCTAGTATATGGTACCCAGGTCCCTAGGGCATTGGTGTACCAGGGGATCCCCATGGGCTGCAGCATGTATAACGCCACCCTTGGGGAGACCAAGCAAAGTGTATCTGCAGGCCTGCCATTGCAGCCTGCGTGAAAGGGTGCATGCACGCTTTTCACTACAGGTCACAGCAAGTCACCCCTATGGCAGGCCATCCTAGCCCAGAGGGCAGGGTGCAAGTACCTGTGCACTAGCAGAGGTGCCTCCACAAACTCCAGTTCCATTTTCCTGGACTTCGTGAGTGCGGGGATGCCATTTTATGCGTGTACTGGACATAGGTCATTACCTATGTCCAGCTTCATAATGGTAACTCCGAACCTAGGCATGTTTGGTATCAAACATGTCAGAATGATACCCCAATACTGTTGCCAGTATTGAAGTATGACTCCATGTACTCTGGGGGCTCCTTAGAGGACCCCCAACATTGCTCCTACCAGCCTTCTGGGGGGTTTCCAGGCAACCCAAGCTGCTGTCACCTCTCAGACTGGTCTATGCCCTCCTGCTGCTTGAAAAGCTCAAGCCCAGGAAGGCAGAACAAAGGATTTACTTTGTGAGATGGGGGGGGGGTAACATCCTCTCCCTTTGTAAACAGGTGTTACATGGCTTGGAAGGGGTAGCCTCCCCAAGCCACTGGTATGCTTTGAAGGGCACATTTGAAGCCCTCCGTGCATAAACCAGTCTACACCAGTTCAGGGACTCTCAGTCCCTGCTCTGGCACCAAACTGGACAGTGGAAAGGGGAGTGACCACTCCTCTGTCCATCACCACCCCAGGGGTGGTGTCCAGAGCTCCTCCGGAGGGTCCCTGGATTTATTTCATGTGTGTAAGTGCTGTGTGACTACAGTGGTATTGCATGAGCTTTGCATGTTTCATAGATAAGCCGTGGATGCTCATCCACAGCTGCCTCTAGGGAGCCTGGCTTCTAGAAACTGCCTACACTACTCTAATAGGGGATACCTGGGCCTGGTATAAGGTATAAGTACCTCAGGTATCCACCACACACCGGGCCAGCTTTCTACATAGGCAAACACGGATCATATGAATGTGCTATGACATAGATCTTTCTCATGACTTGTGGTCCTGTTGGACCTGAAGGGGCACCCAAAGTGCTACCCTTACAGTGGTGGAAGACTACTTCCTTCACAAATAGTTAAGCGGCATGAGAACAGTGGTGGCAACATACACTGTAGTGATCAGTAAAAGTGGACAGGTCCTTTTTAATTTGTGACACTGGAGTGAGGCCTACAGAGTCACTCACCTTTTTAAACCTTTGCTCCTGTGTGCTTTACTCACCCATAGCGTACATTAGTTAGATATAGAATGTTGCACAGAGCAGAAGTGGTGACTGCACTGGATTGAAGAGTTCCTGGGAAGGGTACAGTACAGGGAAGAGCAGTACTGCAGTGCATGCATGGTGAGTGCCTGTACTGTGTCTATGTAAACTGGAGAGGAAAACATTACATGAGAGATGTAGAGCTTTATACTGTGTCATTGTGAAAGCATGTGCTGGGTGTATGTGTCTTTGCTAGAAGTACAGTACATGAAGGGTGAAGTCTTGTGGAATGTGCACATGGGAAATGTGTGTACAAGCAGTGGGTGTGTTTACATGTAGCACACCATGGCACAACACAATACCGCCGCCCGCCAGGCGGAAACCGCCATGCGGCAGCCAATGCGGGCGCACTCACGCGGCCCCCATTCTGACATTCCCGCTGGGCCGGCGGGCGCAAACCAAGTTTGCGCCCGCCAGGCCAGCAGGAATGAAGCCGCAACACAGGAGCCGGCTCCGAATGGAGCCGGCGGTGTTGCGGCCGTGCGACGGGTGCAGTTGCTATGCAGACAGTGAAAAGCTGGCCGGGGCCCCAGGACACCCCTTACCGCCATCCTCTTCCTGGAGGTGAAAACTGCCAGAAACAGGCTGGCGGTAAGGGGGTCATAATCCCCAGCAGCGCTGCCCTGGCGGATTATCACCGCCGGGGCAGAAACGGCGGAAAACCGCTGGCCCCGGCCGGGCGTCCGCTGCTTTACCGCCATGGTCAGAATAGGGAAGAAAGCACCGCCAGCCTGTTGGCAGTGCTTTCAGTCATTATAGCCCTGGCAGTCTCGGACCGCCAGGGTCAGAATGACCCCCACAGTGCGCACAAAGCAATTCTATGTGCTGAATATGTGTGCATCTGGGGTGACACAATACATGGAGGTGACAATACTAGATGGTATGTGTGCTGCGTATACGTACACTGAGAGATAGTGTGCCTGCAGTGGTACATCACATGGGGGACCATGGATTCCATTTTGGGAAGCCCAGGCCTGCCTGGTGAAGACATGAGTGGAGGAAGCCCTCCAGACAGATATGTGTATTGATGCATTCCTGTGGGCTAAGTGGAACTCTCTGGAGAAAAAAAGAGAGAGATTCCCCCTGTACACTTCAAATGGTGCTCTTTGATACAGAGAGAGATCACAAGGAAGGGCCTGGACACACCTCAGGAAGGCGATGGAGCTGCTAAGGGAATCATAAAGAGTAGGGCTGGGAGCCTGGGATTAACCTTTTGATGCACACATCATTGTGGCTGGCATCCAAGTGTGAACTCTAGTCACTCCAATGGCCTGTGTTGTGGTACTGTCAGCTTCAGAGTCTCTTTTACTGTGACAGACAGCCTCTCAAGAGAAAGAAGAGAGAAGAAAAGTGTGCACTTCAAAAGAAGACGCAGAATCACAACATAAAACTTCAAAGACCTGGACCCCAAATCATATTTGGTGTCTGGAAATGGACTATAAGAAGGGGAGTTTGAGACTCCAAAAATGTGTAATCTGCCAAGCAGCCAAAGAGCTCTGTGAGGAAGGGAAGCAGAGGAAGACTTCTGCTTGTGGACAGGGCTGGGGCCATGGCCTGCTTGTCTCACTGCTGGTTGAGTGGACATCACCCAGGAAAACCAAGACTACCTGCTCTGCAGCCTGGAGCACCAGCACCTGCCTGCTTTCCAAGATCAGTGTGCACTGTGAGGAAGAGGAGAATGTTGGAGGAAGTGAGGTCTAGTTGGAACCCTGTCAAGTGGACACCCAGGGCATGGTGTGAGGAGATGGCTGCTGCACAGATTGGGTTGCCAGTGTGCCAATTCCAGTCAGCAACCACTGAATGTCAAGGGTAGGTTGCTGTGAACATAGCTGTGAGCAGAGTTCCGTGCAGGATGAGGGAACCTTGTGTGGCACCATTTGTGATGACCCCGTATGCCAGGAGGGGTCTCCATGAGAGTTGTTACCTATCTTAAAGGCGGCCTTCTCCTGGCATACGGGGGAGGCACCAACTGGAATCAGTAACAACTCAATCCTTGGCTATTTCCCTATTCTGCCGGGGACCCGCATATATCCCTATGGAACCAACTGATTTACAACTTGACTTATTGAGGTTTTTCAGAAAGACCAGACTGAGAGCCTTTTTTCAGGGAACAAAACCACATGGTTGAACAGATGCCACAGGACCCCAACCTACTTCTACTTTTTTACGCCTGCCCAGTAGCACCCCCATTGAAATCCTTAATTTTGATAAACTGGTCTTAAAAGACATTCATGACCTTCATCAAAGAAATTTTTTCACACCATGCAACATTTCCCTGGATGAACGTAAGACTATATATAATCTCGAAAACAATACATCTCTGATAATCAAACTAGCTGACAAAGAGTGTGGCAAAGTATTACAGGACAGGGATACCTACAAGTCAGAGGTACATCATCTAATAAGGATCATTTTATTGGACTAAATAAGGATCCAACTAGTGCTATTCAGGAAGAGATTCTTAAACTCCTAACAGGTGCTACAGAAGAGGCAATCCACAGCCAAAATGAATTCCTTTATCTGAATATAAAGAACCCTTGTACTCTGGTGATTTATACTTTGCCCAAAGTGCATAAATACCTATCCAATCCCCTAGGCAGACCCATTGTATCCGGGTGTGGTTCTATACTGGAACCCATAGAACAATAAATAGATATCTTTATACAAACATTTATGCCCTTGACACCTTGCTACATATGGGACACTAAGGGCTTCATTAGTACAATTGAAAAGATGCCTTTCTCAAATCAGAATGTGTGCTAGTAACCATGGACTTTGAGTCTCTGTACACTAACATACAAATCTAGGAAGGGATCCAGGCTATCAGAAATGTACTTAGGCCCGTATTTATACTTTTTGACGCTAAACTGCGCTAACGCAGTTTAGCGTCAAAAAATTTTGCGCCGGCTAACGCCATTCTGAAGCGCCATGCGGGCGCCGTATTTATTGAATGGCGTTAGCCGGCGCAAGCAGACCGGCGCTGCCTGGTGTGCGTGGAAAAAAACCACGTACACCAGGCAGCGCCGGCGTAGGGAAAAATGGCGTTAGGGCGTCTTAAAAATGGTGCAAGTCAGGTTGACGCTAAAAAATCGCCTCCACCCGATTTGCGCCATTTTTAACGACGCCCAGACGCCATTTACATGACTCCTGTCTTAGTAAAGACAGGAGTCATGCCCCCTTGCCCAATGGCCATGCCCAGGGGACTTATGTCCCCTGGGCATGGTCATTGGGCATTGTGGCATGTAGGGGGGCACAAATCAGGCCCCCCTATGCCAAAAAAAATTATACAAAAAAAAAAAATTATACTTACCTGAACTTACCTGAATGTCCCTGGGATGGGTCCCTCCATCCTTGGGTGTCCTCCTGGGGTGGGCAAGGGTGGCAGGGGGGGTCCCTGGGGGCATGGGAGGGCAGCTGTGGGCTCATTTTGAGCCCACAGGTCCCTTAACGCCTGCCCTGACCCAGGCGTTAAAAAGCGGCGCAAATGCGGGTTTTTTTGACCCGGCCACTCCCGGGCGTGATTTTTGCCCGGGAGTATAAATACGACGCATTTGCGGCGCAGTCATTTTTTTGGACGGGAACGCCTACCTTGCATCTCATTAACGCAAGGAAGGCGTTCACGCAAAAAAATGACGCTCTTTCCTCCTACTTTGGCGCTAGACGCGTCTAACGCCAAAGTATAAATATGGCGTTAGTTTTGCGCCGAATTTGCGTCGAAAAAAACGACGCAAATTTGCCGCAAACGGAGTATAAATATGGCCCTTAATAACCAAAACCACATCTGGTCCAGAGAGCATTCCTAATAGAGTTACTCACTCTGGCGTTAACAAAAAAAATGTCAAATTCGGAAATTACTTTTACATGTAAATAGAGGGGATTTATATGGGAGGGATTTTTCATGCCGGACTTTACAATCCTCTACATGGATAGTTTGGAATGCATTGTTATTCCAACTGATTCCAATCCATTCAGAGAACACATCATAACATGGAAACGGTACACTGATTATATTTTCTTGATCTGGAAGGGTTCTCTGGAGGTTCTGACAGTCTTTCATACTCCGTTAAATTGAAACTGTAACAGTCTGACTTTTCCTTTGACAAGTATTACTGAAGATATCTCATTTCTAGATGTGACTGCCAAAGTAGATAATGACACCTTATACACTACACTCTACTGGAAACCCGCTGAAAGAAATACCTAGTTGCAATACTCAAGTTTCCGTCCAGCTCATTGAAAGACTCATCTTATAGTCAAATCCTAAGCATACAAAGAAATTGTCATCACAGATCTGACTCTTTAGAGAAGCTGCCACATTCGGTAAAAAACTCATGGCCAGCAGTTATCCTAAATGCCTTGTAAAACACGTTCTAAAAAAGGGCATGGTACTGCCCCAGGGAGACGTTACTCACTCCAAAAACCAAGGGAGAAATGTCTAAAATACTTATATGTGTGACTACCTTCTCTCCAATTTCTAGCTTAAGGTCTAAAAGCAAGAAGACTCATTGGACGGTACTGGCTGCAGTGGATCTTGCTCTGGAAAGCCAATGTTCTCCTACAAGAAGAACAAAAATCTGAAAGACCACTTAGTAAGGGCTACACTCACACTGGAAAAATCACCAGAAACTCTTATTTATCATTGGGCACTACCACCGGTCACTGTACACTTTAAATGTGGTCAGTGTAGTGAGTGCCAGTTCTGTATAGAATCTAAATCAATTCAAAATGCCAAGATTGAGATACCCTTGCATGGGTTCTCCAATTGCAATACCTGTAATGTGATCTACAGTATAAAGTGTCCATGCAGTAAACTATTAATTGGGCAAACTACACAAAAAAATGTATCTGTCAGCATCAGAGTCAATTCCGGTACAAGGTCTCCAAGGCCCCCTGGCAGAATATTTTATTGGGGAAGGCCATGTAAAGAAGTACATAAGAATGTAGGTGATCAGGGTTGTAACATTACCTGAAAGAGGTGGCAATTTAGAACAGCTACTTAATGAGGGGGAATTAAAATGAATCCTCAGAATGTACACAAGGAGGACCGGCCTGAACCACCAGGAAAAATAAAATGGACTAGTTTGATTTTTTAAACCCCCAGTGTATGACGATCAGCACCTTCACTATAGACCCTTTAATTATTCTCATGTCAATTCTGGATTTTCAACTTGACTGCTTCGAACTCCATCATTTTTCCCCCTTTGATTTTGTCTTGCATTTGTTGATTGGCACTACTTGTTTATACTTCTGTACTGATTAAGCCGTTTAACCTGGCTGTTCCCCGCATTCATCATGTATACTATACTGTTGTGCTACACATGACCTGTATTGATTTCTTCTGCCTGACAATATATCTGTATTTAATCTGGTGAACTAGCTATTTTTGCTAGTCTTCTTATGACCTTTCCATAAGACAGTTTGTTTTTTCCCGTCATGGGGGCCACTTAATCCCTTTTGCCTATTAGACCTTCTTTGCCCTCTGGTACTCTGCCATGGCATTGCAGGGCTTCTCCACTCAACATGTGTACTGAAAGACCCTTCTCTATATGTACAAGCACAGCTCTCCCTTTGTCAGAATTTCCCGACTGGCGTGCAAACCTTCTTTCTACAGACAATTCTTTGTGAGACCCTTTTATTTCTGAGTGCAGCAAAGCATGCTGTGCTCACACGCACTGCAATACACTTCACACAATGTCTGTGTGTGTATATGCTGGCTTTCTTGCTCCATTCCTGTAAAATACAGTAAGGACTTTTGTAATCCCAGGTTAACTCTGACATGAAGGAATCAGTGGTATTTCCTACCAGTTATAATATTTGGGGGGGAAATCTGAAAAGTATGGCCTGTTTCATTTTATACTTTTTTTAATTCACATTTCTTTCCTCGTGGAACTTTTCCCTCCTTTTTTATAAGTGTCTTTTTCAGCCATACTCCAGTGGGACAGCCATCCCAGTTACAATATTGTTACCTGTTCATTCGACCTGCCAGGATTCAGACAGAAGCATTTGGTTCCTATGTATTGATTGTATTGTTTTCAACTGCGGGACCAGTGTTTTTTGTACATATACTTACCCAAGGTTCCCAGTGATCCTTGGGTTCCTTTGTTAACTGCAACTCGGTGGCGTGGCCAAGATGGTGACCGAGACGGGTGCCTGAATCGCAGGCTCCGTCCCGGACCCGAGAAATCATCCTGTTCGGTGCCCTCATTAAACCCCCAAAAAACAAGGGCACAATGCCGAGCCCCTCCGGACGCTGTTGAGAACGCGGTGAGGGACCGCGGCGGTGCGGATGTATTTCCACGGATGACCGCAGTGATAAAGGCCTAACATCCGGCCGTGACCAGGACCTCGATTGGTGGAAGAGCCGGGGTCCGGCAGGAAGCCGTGCCCAGCGGGACGCCACAGAAAACAAACAGCATGACCACGACGAGAAGGACGCATTCCCGCAGCCCCAAAGATTGGGAAAAACGGGACGATTGGCCGCGACTGGGATTCCGGGCGCCGGGTGGTGAGGAACCAGGAAAGATTTGACCCCCACCTGGGGTCTCCTTCCCAGCGGTGGAGGGACACCCTTTATGTCCTCAAGGTCAATTCAGCAGAGAGTTCACAAATCAGACGGAGTCACCAACTGGAGGAATAAAGAGAAGTTTATTACATGGCTTTATAGCTCGAGCTAATACAGAGTCCCAGGACAGTCAAGTGACTATCCTACGGAGGCTGCCCCTTCACTCTGGGGCACCCAACCTTATATACACACAAAACTGCGTAGTCAGAGGACAACTCCACCCCTATCGTATTCAAGGTCCTCTGCGGTCTTCAGAATATTTCAGGGATACACGTGTGGTGGGAGAAGGTACAGGTGCAGCTGGCAGGAGGTGGCAACAACCTGTACAAACTTGTTCTGGCAGTTACTGATTAAGCACGACAATTCTCTGAACTGTAATTGGAAAAAGTAATATGACAGCGATAAGCAGATTGCAGCCCAAGGGTGCGAGCACAAGGTCAATCATCAAAGTTCAGGAGGTTTGTCGAGCACATGGCAACATAATAAAGATAAACAGATTCCTAGCAGCTATGGTGTATGATTAACTTTATGTACATTTTCTCAGTGGGGGCCTGCGAGAAGCCGCGGCCCTTCGAACTGTGGAGAACGCGCGGCGAGGGGCCATAAGCCAGTAAACCACTGAAGAACCCAGCGGCGGACCGCTACCAGGGCCTCGGGTGCTGGGGAGCACCAAAATCATCACAAGAGGTCCCGGGCCTCTCTAGAACCGGGGCGACGGCGCTGAGCGCTACAACGCAGTAAGTGATTATTGGGGCAACTGTCGGCACCACTACAGGCTATATAGCCTTTTCCTCGACTCGCGTCCCTCCTCCCCCCCTTCCCACCCTCACCGCCACTGGACCATACAACGGAGCGGTGGGGGATAGCGGGAGAGGGCCCAGACGACCCCCATTGAACTCCCAGGGGGCAGTGAAACAACATTAAAATTTGGAAACAGGGGGACAACGCCGCCTTCTGAACACCGGGGCAGGCATCAAAGGCAACCACAGTGGATCGTGTGTACCGGAGCGGCCCCCTGCACCGCGCGAGACCCGGTGTCCGAGTGGGACTCAGGGCCCAGAGAAAGAAAAGAAACTGAGAGTTGGAGCTGGGGGGCCAGAGAAACAAGTGGACGGGATAACGTTGTCCACCACCGGAGGAGAAAGAGTAATGGTTTGGTGAATCAGAACTTGGTGAACTTTAATGTCCGAAGAGGGGTTGCCCTCCCCTTCCCTGTGAGCATACAGCGACCCCAGTAAAAAAGGAGCAAGGGAGCCCAGTCTGAGAGACTTCACACCGGGCTGCAGGAGCAACCTTACAGTGGGAGAACTTACTATCAGCCGCAAACACTAGCACATCGGCAATCAGCAGAAGGGTTTGAGGGCACAATAGAAATGGCTGGCAAATCTAAGTCAGCAAAGGCGCAAGAGAGATTGGCACCAGCGGAAGCACCGGGAGAACAGCAAATAATGCCTAGCTTACAATCCCTGGGACAAACCTTACAAGCCCACTCAACACAATTTGAGAAAATTCTACAGGCGATTATGGACACCAAATCCTCACTAGAAAATAGAATTGACACAGTATCCCAGGACCTCAATCTAGTGAGGGTGGATCATCGTAATTTAGTGGAACGTGTCGGGACTGCAGAGAACACGCTAATTGAGCTAAGCCCTACGGTAATAGAAAATCAAAACAAATCCAACGTCTGGATGCTGAGGTGAAAGTACTGTGGCGCCGTGCGGAGGAGGCAGAGAGGAGGTCCCGACGCAACAACATTCGCTTCTTGGGGTTCCCCGAAAGATCAGAAGGGCAAACTCCGAATTATTCTTGGAGCAATGGTTGATTAAAGCGGTACTGCACGGCACCCCCACAAAGTTCTTCTCGGTAGAGAGGGCGCACAGAGTCCCTGGAAAGCAGCCGGCCCCGGGACAGCAGCCCAGACCGCTAATAGCAAGATTTTTAAATTTTAGGGACAGGGATGCAATTCTGCAATACTTTCGCAATAAGGGCCCCATACAATATGAGGGCTCATCCGTCACGGCATACCCGGACTACACTCAGGAGATACAAAGACAGCGCAACTCATACATGAAAGTCAAACAACGGCTCTGAGAAAATGATATTAAATATGCCCTGATGTTTCCCGCTAAGCTGAGAGTTATCACGGAAGATCAAACACATGTCTTTGCGCCCCCGGAAGACGCATGGACGTGGCTACATGCCAAAGGATTAGTACAGCCACTGGAGGGTCCAAGAGAGGAAGAAACATGGCTCACCACTTCATCAAAGAGGAGACCCAGGAAGCGGTCGAAGGCCCAACCTACAGTAACACAAGCAGCAGCAGAGAAAGCTAAAGTGCTGAAGGAAGCATCACTTCACACACAGAACTCCTTTGGTGTGCTGCAGACTGCTGCAGATGATCGCACGGACACGGATTCCGCCAGCTCCGACTCCACAGTGCTGGAAGCCCTTAGGGGGCCGAAGTTCACCCGTAGGTCCGCAGATTCACCATGACAGTTGACTGCTGAAACCGAAGGAACTGTTTATCGCCCTAATCATTCCAAATAAGATGATTATAACAGACTATGGGGGTCATTATGACCCTGGCGATCTTTGACCGCCAGGGCCAAAATGACGGGAGCACCGCCAACAGGCTGGCGGTGCCTCCCGGCGTATTTGGACCGCAGCGGTAGCGCCGCGGTCACACCGCCGGGGCCGGCGGTATACCTCCATTTCAGCCCCGGCGGTGATAATCCGCCTGGGGATTATGACTCCCCTACCGCCAGCCTTTTTCTGGCGGTTTGCACTGCCAGGAAGAGGCTGGCGGTAAGGGGACTCAGGGGGCCCCTGGGGGCCCCTGCACTGCCCATGCAATTGGCATGGGCAGTGCAGGGGCCCACAGGCAGAGCCCCGTCGCGCATTTCACTGCCCGAATTTCGGGCAGTGAAATGCGCGACGGGTGCTACTGCACCCGCTGCACATCAGCATTGCTGTGACTTTTCCGCTGGGCCAGCGGACGGTAACTCTGTTACCGTCCACTGGCCCAGCGGAAAAGTCAAAATAGGGAGCCAGCCATACCGCCAGCAATGGCAGTATTCTGGTGCCCGCAACCTCGGCGGTCTGCCATGCAGACCGCCGAGGTTTTAATGACCCCCTATATCCTCAGGGCATACGATTTTTGCCCCGATAAGAAGGGAGAGCCGGCAACATGAGGGCGCTGAATAAGTAATGTGTTTAAACCAAGGGTGGGGGCCCATGGTAAGAGCCACCACCATGGACTGCCATGTACCTCCAGAAGACATCTCTATGGATACATGTTCTTATTGCTGAGAGTGTGTTGACAACAGGGTTGTCATGGATGATGTTGAAAACAATGCAAGTACAGCATAGTTATCGGGAGTTAGTTGGGGAAGGGGGAGGTGGGAATGTTTTCATGTTATTTTAAAGGGTCTTCGTATAATATACAATATTTTGCTACAGCTGCCACACACCAATGAGCGGTGGGGAAGGAAAGCGCCTCCATGGGGTGAAACAATACTATGGGTTGCAGTGCATACCTGACCCCCACATAACAAATCATGGCGCAATGTATAACTCACGGTATGCATGAATACAACATAATCACGTGGAACATACGGGGGATGGCGGCACAGGGTAAGAAATATCGTGTTCATGCTCGCCTCAAATGACTGGGAATACACATTGCCATTCTTCAAGAAACACACCTACTCGAGTCCGACCTGAAAGCACTCAGGGGGCAATGGGGCGGACAGATTATAGGCACATCATATTCGGCTTATGCTAGAGGGGTACTGGTGTGGATTGCGCAAGGGGTGCCATATTTCCAACACGCACACAAAATAGATAAAGATGGCCGGTATGTGGTAACAGAGGGGAAACTAGATGGTAGACAGTTCACGATAATCAGGATATATGCCCCAAATAGTGCATTATCAGAATTCCTGTGAACTTTAATGCCAGCTCTTCTGATTAATCCGGAAGCACCAGCTATCTGGGGAGGGGATTTTAACAACACTCCGGATATGGAATTGGACGGATCAGTCCCACTGCCAAGGGGGCTACCGCACGGGAACACTACTAGCCAGTTGCTGACAAGGGCGGGAGTTATGAGGATACATGACGTGTGGCACATGGGGCATCCAACCAAAAGAGAATACTCATTCTATTCTGTGCCACATAAGGTGCACACGAGGATAGATATCATATGGGGAACTCCTGATATATGCTCCCTAATAAAAGACACTGAGGGGCATGTTTATAATCCGTTTGCGCCGAATTTGCGTCGTTTTTTTCGACGCAAATTCGACGCAAAACTAACTCCATATTTATACTTTGGCGTTAGACGCGTCTAGCGCCAAAGTTCATGGAGTTAGCGTCATTTTTTTGCGTGAACACCTTCCTTGCGTTAATGATATGCAAGGTAGGCGTTCCCGTCTTAAAAAATGACTCCGATGCATATGCATCGGATTTATACTCCCGGGCAAAAATGACGCCCGGGAGTGGGCGGGTCTAAAAAACCCGCATTAGCGCCGGATTGTAGCGCCTGGGTCAGGGCAGGCGTTAAGGGACCTGTGGGCTCAGAATGAGCCCAGAGGTGCCCTCCCCTGCCCCCAGGGACACCCCCTGCCACCCTTGCTCACCCCAGGAGGACACCCAAGGATGGAGGGACCCACCCCAGGAGGACACCCAAGGATGGAGGGACCCACCCCAGGGACATTAAGGTAAGTCCAGGTAAGTTTTTTTTTTTTTGTGGCATAGGGGGGCCTGATTTGTGCCCCCCTACATGCCACTATGCCCAATGACCATGCCCAGGGGACAGAAGTCCCCTGGGCATGGCCATTGGGCAAGGGGGCATGACTCCTGTCTTTGCTAAGACAGGAGTCATTTCAATGGGGGATGGGCGTCGTAAAAAAATGGCGCAAATCGGGTTGTGGCGATTTTTTTGCCTCAGCCTGACTTGCACCATTTGTGGACGCCCATACGCCATTTTCCCCCTACGCCGGCGCTGCCTGGTGTACGTCGTTTTTTTTAACGCACACCAGACAGCGCCGGCGGCTAACGCCGGCTAACGTCATTCAATAAATACGGCGCCCGCATGGCGCTTCAGAATGGCGTTAGCCGGTGCTAATTTTTTTGACGCAAAACTGCGCTGGCGCAGTTTTGCGTCAAAAAGTATAAATATGGGCCTGAGTACCTGGCTAAAATGTTATCTGACCACTCCCCGCTGAAACTCATAATACGGTGGGGGAGGAGGCGCTCTGTGATCCCCACCTGGCGTTTACAGGCGGAAGCTCTCCAGGATCAAGCATTCAGGGAAGAACTAAGTACCGCAATAAGACAATATTGGGAGGTCAATAGGGATTCAGCGGGCACAAGAGCGATGGAATGGGATGCCCACAAGTTCGTTGTACGGGGGTACTGCATGTCGGCCAGTTGGGGAGTGCTGCGTTCCCTTCATGTTGAGGTTACTCACCTAGAGAAGGAAGTAAGAAAATTAGAAGTGGCAGTGGCACAGAACAGAACAGCATACACAGAATTAAAAGCTGCGCGCGTTAAATATTATGAAGCAGATTTAAGACTTCGTAGACACGATCACAATTATCATTTGACGCGATTACAAACTGAAGGAGACAGATCGGGGAGACTGCTGGCATGGCTCCTTCGTGAGGACCGTCAGCGATCCCCCATAGGCTCCATATGCCTGGCTGATGGAAATTTAGCCACCAGCCAGGAAGCAATCAATAAAGCATTTGAGAACTACTACACTGGTTTATATAGGGGGCAGACAGAATGCACAGACTGGCAATTGGGCTCCTTCATGGGAGGAACGCCATTAGCGAAATTAACACAATTAGATAAGGAGATCTTGGATGCCCCTATACAAATGGATGAGGTGGAGACAGCCATGGGACAGATATCCAGAAATAAAGCACCAGGAATAGATGGCCTACCAATAGAGTACTATACCACCTACTCTAAGCACCTAAAACAACATCTACTGGCGTGTTTGAGGAAGCATGGTCCAACAAGATACTCCCACCTACACAAAGAGAAACATTGATAGTGGTCCTACCCAAACAGGGACGGGACCCTACAGACGTTAAATCATATAGACCACTCTTGCTTTTGAATCTGGACTGTAAAATTATAGGTAAGATACTAGCAAATAGGCTGGCCCCCATTATACAGACCCTAATACACGAAGACCAGAACGGCTTTATCCCTAAACGCAACACATTTCTAAATATCCGCAGATTGCTAAGCATAATGGGAGACACTCCGACAGAGGAATATGATAGTGTAGCAATGTCATTAGACATAGAGAAAGCGTTCGACACAGTGGGGTGAAACTACCTGTTTATCACTATGCAAGAAATGGGATTTGGACCCAACTATATACGCTGGGTGCAGACACTATGGCCCTCATTCTGATCCTGGCGGTCGGTGATAAAGCGGCGGCCAAGCCGCCAACAGGCCGGCGGTCTAAAATATGCAATTCTGACCCTGGCGGGAACCGCCAACACAGCCCGCCAACTTAACACTCCGCCCGCCACGGCGGTACAAACAAACAGCGCGGCAGTTCCCGCCAACAGCCAGGCGGCAGACAATGTACCGCCCACCCTATTACGACCCACCAATCTGCCACCTTTTCCGGGGCGGGAGCACCGCCGATAAGAACACAGCGGAAACAGACTACGAACGGGAAAACGCTCACCTCTACGCACTCCACGCGAGATTCCGGCAGTATGGAACCAGAGTTGCAGGTCATCCCCGCACTCCTATTCCTGCTCATATACCAGGAGCACGCCCGGCGGCGCGGAAGACATCGGTGAGTACTGCACCTACGACACAGGGGAGGGAAAAGATTACCGGCACACACCCACCCACCCACACCCACTACAACACACACATCAATGCATTCCCACAGATCACTGTCACAACCCACAAACCACCCCCCTCCGAAATAATGCAAAGACCAAAAGAAGAGATCATAAACGGGCAGATATATTGAAATATGTACACCAGTAATCCCAATAAATAAATGAACTATGTCCAAAATATATACAGCTACTAAATGTAGTCCAACCACTGTCCGTGGATCACAGGGGTCCTGTGCAAAGGGGCAAGGCCCAGTCCCACGACAAGAACTCCACGGAGAGAACACTGCAGGGGCATCAGAAAGAAAATAGGACAGGCACCTCAGGGGGAAGGGAAGGGGGGGCACCTCAGCCACTTGAGTACACGACGCCAGATCCACGAGGGGACTCCATGACCACTGGCCCATCCTGGGGAGAGCAAAGCCACAGTCCAAACAGTCCATACAGTGGGTGGCCTGCCCACTGGGCCATCCTGGGGAGAGCAAAGCCACAGTCCATACAGTCCATACAGTGGGTGGCCTGCCCACTGGGCCATCCTGGGGAGAGCAAAGCCACAGTCCAAACAGTCCATACAGTGGGTGGCCTGCCCACTGGGCCATCCTGGGGAGAGCAAAGCCACAGTCCATACAGTCCATACAGTGGGTGGCCTGCCCACTGGGCCATCCTGGGGAGAGCAAAGCCACAGTCCATACAGTCCATAACAGACCCCACTGCCACTGGAGGAGGCAAGTTGGCCAGAGGACATCCTGCAGCCCTGCCCGAGATAGATCCTGCCCTGCCACGTCTGCCAAAGGGCCAGCGGTTCTTGCCTTGAAGGGCCCAGTTCAGCGGTTCCTGAGACGGCGGGGCCCAGTTCAGCGGTTCTTGAGACGGCGGGGCCCAGCGGAGCGGTTCTTGAGACGGCGGGGCCCAGCGGAGCGGTGCGTGAGACGGCGGGGCCCAGCGGAGCGGTTCTTGAGACGGCGGGGCCCAGCGGAGCGGTGCTTGAGACTGCGGGGCCCAGTTCAGCGGTCCTTGCCCTGAAGGGCCCAGTTCAGCGGTTCTTGAGACGGCGGGGCCCAGTTCAGCGGTTCTTGAGACGGCGGGGCCCAGTTCAGCGGTTCTTGAGACGGCGGGGCCCAGCGGAGCGGTTCTTGAGACGGCGGGGCCCAGCGGAGCGGTGCGTGAGACGGCGGGGCCCAGCGGAGCGGTTCTTGAGACGGCGGGGCCCAGCGGAGCGGTGCTTGAGACTGCGGGGCCCAGTTCAGCGGTCCTTGCCCTGAAGGGCCCAGTTCAGCGGTTCTTGAGACGGCGGGGCCCAGTTCAGCGGTTCTTGAGACGGCGGGGCCCAGCGGAGCGGTGCGTGAGACGGCGGGGCCCAGTTCAGCGGTTCTTGAGACGGCGGGGCCCAGTTCAGCGGTCCTTGCCCTGAAGGGCCCAGTTCAGCGGTTCTTGAGACGGCGGGGCCCAGTTCAGCGGTTCTTGAGACGGCGGGGCCCAGCGGAGCGGTGCGTGAGACGGCGGGGCCCAGTTCAGCGGTTCTTGAGACGGCGGGGCCCAGATCAGCGGTCCTTGCCCTGAAGGGCCCAGTTCAGCGGTTCTTGAGACGGCGGGGCCCAGTTCAGCGCTCCTTGCCCTGAAGGGCCCAGTTCAGCGGTTCTTGAGACGGCGGGGCCCAGTTCAGCGCTCCTTGCCCTGAAGGGCCCAGTTCAGCGGTTCTTGAGACGGCGGGGCCCAGTTCAGCGCTCCTTGCCTTGAAGGGCCCAGTTCAGCGGTTCTTGAGACGGCGGGGCCCAGTTCAGCGGTCCCTGCCTTGAAGGGCCCAGTTCAGCGGTTCTTGAGACGGCGGCCGGTCTATGGCCAACTGCTAATTGCCTGGTGGTGCCCTCCTGGGCAGCGGGGATGGTGCTCCTTCACTGCCCACCTGGGCTGTGGGTGGTGGGGCCCTCCTGGCCAGCTGGGCTGGGTCCTCCCTGGGCAGCGGCTATGGGGGTGGTGGGCTCTCCCGGGGCAGCTGTGCCGGTTCCTCCCGGGGCAGCGGCTATGGGGGTTGTGGGCTCCTCCTGGGCAGCAGGCCTGCTGCCTGACCTCTCCGACTTGCTGCCCTTGCCCTCCTTAGTCGTGGGCCTGTGGCCCTTTCCTCCCTTTGGAGCTGTGGCTGGTGACTGTCTCTGGGTGGTGTCCGGGGGGGATGTAGAAGGCGGGCTCCTGCGGCGCCCCTTCCGCCTTCTGCTCCTCTTCCCAGGGGGTGGGCTGGCTGTCCCCTTGCTGCTGGGCGAAGATCCAGACATGCGGGCTGGCGGGCTCCAATACCCCTGCACCCTTGTCAAGGGGGCTGCAGGGCTGGTGGTGGCTGAGGTGCTCTTCTTACCCCGACGAGAAGGAGGGGGGGGCTCAGGGTCAGGAAAGAAGTTAGTAGTGGCGAGGAAGAGCTTCTTGGGACAATGGAGAGTGGTAGGTACAGTGGGAATGGGAGTGGAGGGAGAGGATGTGGTTGTAGGTGAGTCACGTTTGCTGTCTTTGGGTGCAGGTGCAGGAGGGATAGGCTGTCGTGAGGTGGATGGCTGTTGGGTGGGTGGGTGGCTGCGTTTGTGTGGTGTGGAAGAGGGGGTGACAGACACAGTGGGAGAGGACACAGGGGACGTGTAAATGGCAGTGGGGGTGGTGACTGCACGTGTGCGGACTGGAGTGGAGGGTGTGCTGGTGATGGAAACACTGGCTGATGGTGAGGTGAATGGAGGTGTGAGTGTAGACGTCACAGGGAGGGAGGAGGGAGACGAGGAGGTGGGGGTCACAGAGGTGGTAGTGACTGTTGGCATGTCTGCATCGGAATGTTGCGTGTGTGAATGTCTGCGTGATCTGTGGTGCTTATGTTTGGATGAGCTTCTCTTGGGTGTTGAGGTGTGTGCAGGCTGGTCTGATGGTGTGGGTGGGACAGGCAGAGGAACAGGAGACTGGGAGGAGGGAGTTAGTAGAGGCAGGCAGGAGACAGGGACAATGGCTGCCGTCAGTGCTGAGGCCAGAGCCTGGAACGATCGCTGATGGGCAGCCTGACCCGAATGAATGCCCTCCAGGTACGCATTGCTGCGATGAACCTCCCTCTCCACCCCCTGGATGGCATTCAAAAGGGTAGTCTGCCCAACAATGAGCGTTCGGAGGAGGTCAATGACCTCCTCACTGAGGGCAGCGGGGGTAACAGGGGCAGGGCCTGAGGTGCCTGGGGCGAAGGAGATGCCCGGCTTCCTGGCAGAGCGGGCACGGGGCGAACGCAGAGGGGCTGCTGGGAGGGCGGAGATGGTGCGCTGGGTGGCGGCTGTACCTGTAATGGCGGGGGGCACGGATGGTGCCATCCCCGCAAGGGAGCCCCCTTCCGAGGACGTGTCCGTGTTGCTGCAGGGTCCAGTCGTCCCCGTCGTGGAGCTCCCCTCGCCCTCCGTCTCACTGGTCCAGTCTGACTCTGTGGCATGGCCCTCCTGGGCCATGTGAGATGCAGCTCCCTCCTGCCCCGATGCCACTTCTCCTCCGCCTGATGATGCTGATGCACACAAGCACAGAAAGACAAACAAAAAGGGGGGGGGAGAGAGAAATAAAGGGATATTGAGTACATGGATCTCCGGTACAGTTAGCGGACATGACAGACACAGATGCCCCCTGCACTAAGTTGCGCACTTGGGGTCCGCTACGCATTCCGTGGAACATGCCCTACACGCCTAGAGTTGACAACTGCACCCATGGATGACACGGCCCAGGGATGGCTGTACTGACAAACTACTGAGGGTGGTGGCTGGGGACACAGGGGCTTACGGGGGTGCCCAGCCTACAGATATCGCCCTGGCCTAGGGGGACCCCCAGCCCTCCTCCCCCACCCAGACACCTCCACTGCGCGACAACAGAGTAGATAATGCTTGTACTCACCCCCTTGTGTCTGCTGTGCTGCCCTCACGCGCCCATCCAATTCAGGGTAGGCCACCGCCAGGATCCGGAACATCAGGGGGCTCAGTTGACGGCAGGCACCCCGCCTACGTTGGGAGGCCATCCCCAGCAGAGACTCGGCGGTCTTCTTGGTCCCGCGGCGGATGTCCTCCCACCTCTTGCGGCAGTGGGTGCCCCGTCGATGGTGGACCCCCAGGGTCCGGACTTCCTTGGCGATGGCACGCCAAATCCCGATCTTCTCATGGGCGCGGACCTATGTGACACGTACAGGGAGGGAGAAATACCACGTTCAAGTTTGTCAGCATTTTCCTTTCCAGTGGCCCAACGCCCCCCATCCCCGCCAGGCCCCCCGCCATGCCCCCCGCCAGGCCCAACATGCCCCCCATCCCCGCCAGGCCCCCCACCATGCCCCCCGCCAGGCCCAACATGCCCCCCATCCCCGCCAGGCCCCCCGCCAGGCCCCCCGCCAGGCCCAACATGCCCCCCATCCCCGCCAGGCCCCCCGCCATGCCCCCCGCCAGGCCCAACATGCCCCCCATCTCCGCCAGGCCCCCCGCCAGGCCCCCCGCCAGGCCCAACATGCCCCCCATCCCCGCCAGGCCCCCCGCCAGGCCCAACATGCCCCCCATCCCCGCCAGGCCCCCCGCCAGGCCCCCAAGCCAGCCAGTGGCCCCAAATCCATATTGAATTAAACTCAGTTGTTGGTCTGGAGGACCGTAGAGTAGCGCATACTGGGGGAGGACCCCATCCACAAGTTTCTCCAACTCCTCTCCAGTGAAGGCAGGGGCCCTTTCCCCAGGCGCAGCAGCCATTGTCCCTTCCAGACCGAGGTCACAGCAACACTTGCAGTATAGGTCCTCTCCTGTGAAAGTTCAAGTCGCAAGTGGATAAGTAGATAGAAAATGGCGGTGACGTCCGCGGCGGTGCGTACCGCGGCGGTGCGTCCCGCCACCGCCGGCGCCCTTCGCCATTGGCTCCTGAAACCCATAGGCTTCAATGTTAACCAATGCGGCTTTGCGCCGCGGTCTTCGCCCGCCGCCCGCCGCGGTGTGCCACGCCAGCGCATTGACCTCACATCCCATTGTCACACTTCACAGGTCAGGCAGCCGCCATTTCCAGGGCCCACATGGCTCAATTTCAACTGCGTCACACAGGCCTAGGCCTTGCATAGCCACTCAGACACGCCATTCACTGCATAGAGAATCGTATACTGTGCTAGCTGTGAGTACGTACCTGTGGGTTGCTTGACTGTGTGCTCCATGTTGTCCTTCCTAGGCACCGTCAGCTGGGTTGGGCGAGGAGACGGATGAATCCTCCCGTGTACCGACCGCTGGTGGACCTGTCGACAATGGAAGAACGCCACATTATCCTGACCTACCGTCTTAACCGTGCCACTATCCATGAACTGTGTGCCCAACTGGAGCCCGACCTGATGTCCCCCATCCGCCAACCCACAGGGATTCCCCCTCTGGTGCAGGTCATGTCAGTACTCCATTTCTTGGCAAGTGGGTCATTTCAGACAACCGTGGGAATTGCTTCTGGGATGTCTCAGCCCATGTTTTCGAAGGTGTTATCCAGAGTGTTGTCTGCCCTGATGAAATCCGTGAGGAGCTACATCATTTTCCCTGAGGTGGGCGAATTGGCTACAGTGAAGGGTGATTTCTACGCCCTTGGACATATTCCCAACGTCATTGGTGCCATTGATGGGACCCATGTGGCTTTGGTTCCCCCAAGAGACAGGGAGCAGGTGTACAGGAACAGAAAAAATTACCATTCAATGAACATCCAGGTGGTGTGTTTGGCTGACCAGTACATCTCGCATGTAAATGCCAAATTCCCAGGGTCAGTGCATGACGCCTACATCCTCAGGAATAGCAGCATCCCTTACGTGATGGAACAGCTACAGAGACACTGTGTATGGCTAGTGGGGGACTCTCGGTACCCCAACCTGTCGTGGCTACTGACCCCAGTAAGGAATCCCCGGACCAGGGCAGAGGAACGGTACAATGAGGCCCATGGGCGTACTAGGAGGGTGATCGAACGCACCTTTGGCCTCCTAAAGGCCAGGTTTAGGTGCCTGCATATGACAGGTGGATCCCTAATGTACTCACCTAAGAAGGTGTGTCACATCATCGTGGCCTGCTGCATGCTTCACAACCTGGCTTTGCGCCGCCAGGTGCCTTTCCTGCAGGAGGATGGTCGAGACGGTGGTGTTGTGGCAGCGGTGGAACCTGAGGAGAGTGACGAGGAGGAAGACGACGGGGCTGAAACAGACAACAGGGACAGAATCATTGAACAGTACTTCCAATAGGACACAGGTAACATTTCAAAGATAATTTAGTAAATGTTAACTACTCTCCTGCATCTCTGCTGCCTGTCTATTTGCCCCAGTGTATGATGACTGAGTTTTGGCTTTTCCCTCCCTATTTCAGATCTGGGGTCCCCACTACGAGTCCTGTGCTTCGTTTCCCCATGGACTACAGCTTTGTGGCAGCTGTTTGTTGACTTCACCATGTACAAGGACATATTTGCACTGTCATGTCAATTACAATATATTGAAATCACAGCCAGACTCCAGATATTTTGGTGCAAAATAGGTGTTTATTTAAGTGCTCAAAATGGGATGGGTGGTTTCAAGTGGGTGGGGGCTATGGTGAAGGAATGTCCATGGCAGAGTCCAGAGTAACAGTCACACAGGTGCATTGTCCAGAGGCCTGTGGAGAGATGGAGCATGGGCAGTTCAAGGATGGACAGGGTGACAATGTGGGACAGTGGGATGACATCAGGTGGTATCCATTGCTGGCGGGGGTCTTGACATCCTACTCTGTCTTCTTGCGAGATCTCAGGGTGGTTCTTCTCCTGCAGGAGGTGGGGGTCTGGTGGGCTGCTGCTGTGCGGGGGCCTCCTGTCCACTAGCGCCGGCGGAGGTGGTTGGCTGTTCTTGGTCCAGGCTAGTGGCAGGGGCCCTTGGGTGTTGTTGAGTGTCCGCCCTGTTGTTGACGAGGTCCTGCAGCAGCCCTACCATGGTAACCAGGGTGGTGTTGATGGCTCTGATGTCCTCCCTGTACCCCCGATAGTGTTCCTCCTGCAGTACCTGGATCTCCTGGAACCGGGCCAGTACCGTCGCCATCGTCTCCTGGGAGCGGTTGTATGCTCCCATGATGGTGGTGAGGACCTCGTGGAGAGTGGGTTCCCTGGGCCTCTCCTCCCCCCCCTGTCGCACAGCTGCCCTCCGAGTTCCCCTGTTTCCCTGGGCCTCTGCCCCCTGGCCGGTGTGCCCACTACCACTGCCCCCAGGTCCCTGTTGTTGTTGGGGTGGTGGGTTATCCTGGGTGCCCTGTAGTGGTAGACACACCGCAGATTGACGCGCCCTGGAGACAGAGGCATGGGCCCGCTGGGTGGGAGCTGTGCTGGTGTTCCCAGAGGGGTTTGGGTCTGTAGTGGCCTGGGCCTGTGTGAGGGGAACCGACTGTCCAGAGGTCCCCGATGGTCCGGGCTGGTCATCGGTGTCCAGGTCGACAGAGCTGCTGTCATCGCTGACGGCCTCTTGGGTGGGGGGTGTGGAGAATTCTGGCCCCTCCGCCGCGGTGTGTTGACGGTCGGGTCCTGCAGGGGTATAGAGGTATGGTTATAGTTTCAATGTGTGGCATATGGGTGTATCTGTGGGTTCTCGTGTCCCCAAGTGCTGGCATTCGTGTGTGGGGGCTTTGGTGAGGGTGGCTTGTGGGGGGGATGTGTATATGCATTGGGCATGCTTTGGTGATGGGTGTCCATGCTTAGTGGACGCATGCAGGCCTAGGTTTTGGGATGTGTGGGTTGTGATGGTGAGACATTGGCGGGGAATAGGTGTGCTGGGGGTGGGGGTGAGGATGGTGGTGGGGGTGAGGATGGTGGTGGGGGTGGGGGTGAGGGTGGGGTTCGAGGATGGGGGTGAGGGTGGGGTTCGAGGATGGGGGTGAGGGTTGGGGTATGATTTGGCATGCAGGTGGGGGGGAAGCAGTATTGAAGCTTCAACTTACCAGTATCCATTCCTCCGCCGACTCCTGCGAGGCCGTCAGGATGCAGGATGTTCAAGACTTCCTCCTCCCATGATGTGAATTGTGGGGGTTGAGGTGGGGGTCCTCCGCCAGTCTTCTGCACGGCGATGTTGTGCCTGGATACCATGGAACGCACCTTCCCCCGTAGGTCGTTCCATCGCTTCCTGATGTCTTCCCGATTTCTGGGGTGCTGTCCCACTGCGTTCACCCTGTCGACAATCCTCTGCCATAGCTCCGTCCTCCGGGCAATGCTGGTGTATTGTATCTGTGTGCCGAACAGCTGGGGCTCTACCCGAACGATTTCCTCCACCATGACCCTGAGTTCTTCGTCTGTGAAGCGGGGTTGTCTTTGGGGTGCCATGGGGTGGTGTGTATGATGTGTGGGGTGGAGTATGTGTATTTAAGTGAGTTGAGTGTGGTGGTGTGTGTTGTTTTGTGTGTGGATAGTGTGTGGGTGATGGTGTTGAGTGGCTGTGGCTGTTATTTTTTGGATGCTGGTGTCTCGCTCTTGCCTTCTTTACGAATTTTTTTGCGTAGGGGTTTGTGGGTGATGTGGGTGGGTGTTTTATATTGTATTGTGTGTGTGGGAGTGGTGTGTGTATGTGTATCAGGTGTGTGGGATTCAAATCGTCCAATGTGGCTGAGTTTTGTTCGTTTGTGTGTATTCTGACCGCGGCGGTGTGTCCCGCCAATGGAATACCGCGTTTGAATGACCGCCGCGTGGATTCGTGGGTCGTAATGGGATGGGCGTATTTCTGTTGGCGTGACGGTGGAGGTTTTGTCACCTCCACTTTTCCGCCGACCGCTGGTCTGGCGGTCTGTTGTGGCGGTCGGATTTTCGGAGGTTTGCCTTCTGCGGGTCAGAATGACCGTGGCGGGTTTCCGCGACCGCGGCGGGATTATGGAGGATTTCTGACCGGCGGTAGGCGCCTTTTACCGCCGAGGTCAGAATGACCACCTATATGCGGAACCCCGGGCTAGAGTGAAAACAGGCAACATCATATCTAATAGTATTCCAATAGGCAGGGGCACCAGGCAGGGATGCCCGCTATCCCCCCTATTATTTGCCATAGCTATGGAACCATTAGCCACTAAATTACGGGCGATGGTGGAGAAGTGGGGGGTGCTTGGTGCAGGAGCTCGCCACATTGTGTCATTATATGCAGATGATGCACTGATATACGTGCGAGAAGGTAGCGCAGTGATGCCCCTGGTGATATCTCTGTTGGAAGACTATGGGAGAATATCGGGCCTAGTGGTGAACTGGGATAAATCCTGTGTATTCCCATTAACAAACTGGCCCACGGAAATCAGGGAGAATGCCCCGACGGGCCAGCTGAAGTGGTGCTTTGATACATTTAAGTACTTGGGGGTTCACATTTACCACAAGACAGAGGATCTCCTGGATGGTAACCTGGGACGAGCACTGAAATCCATGAAGGGATCCCTACACTTTTGGTGCTCGCTACCGCTATCTCCGTTGGGCAGAGTGGGTGTGGCAAACATGCTGTTGTTGCCCCGCCTTCTCTATTTCTTCGCAGCACTACCGGTGGTGGTACCCAAGAGCTTTTTTCGCGAACTTAATACAGTTTTACTAGGGCTCATATGGGGAGCGGGCAGAACCCGAGTGGCACTAGCCACCTTGCATCGCCCACTGAGAGAAGGTGGGCTTGGTGCCCCGAATTTTGAATTATATTTTGCCTCTGCCCAATTACAATGGGTATTAAACTGGATAGATAGACCAGAGGTGGCAGAATCCAGGTGGATCAGAACACAGCTAAAGGGAGTACCACTGATTACATGGTTATCAGATGCCATGGCAAAGGGATCTTCGGGTAACCCGTTAATGCTGGCCGCGCATACCTCCTGGACAAGATATATTCATAAACCCGGCACGGGACCTCCGTATTCTCCCCTCGTCCCATTGGGACAGATCCCAGTATCGGGAGGGACATTCGGTATGTACTCAACTGCCATCTGGGCAGAGGCAGGGATAGTAAGAGTGGAAGACTGTATCGAGGAAGGAGTATTGATGTGATTCGAAGCCATGAATGTTCTCACGGCAGTGGGCTCCTGCCAATTTTTGGCATATTACAATACACGCCGCTTAATTAAGAAGGCATGGGTGTCACTCGACCGAGAACCAACTATATCTCCCGCATTTCACCATATGTTGTCGTATGACACCCAAGATAAAATAATAACAAATTTATTTAGAACCTTAAACAAACCTCCCGACATAAGACTTGAGAGGACAAGAAACAGATGGAATATAGTACTACCGAACCAGTTAACACAAGAAGAATGGTCACAAACCCTGAAACACACATGTAGGGTATCCAAGAATCCCAGATTTAGATATACCCAATTTAATTATTTCCATCAGACTTACTTATCACCCACTAGGTTAAAATGAATGTTTCCAGACTCAGACCCAGTCTGCCCCCGCTGTGGTGCTGTGTCCGCCCACTTTTATCACATGGGGGGTTATTACAACTTTGGAGGAGGTGTTAATCCGTCCCAAATGTGACGGATATACCACCAGCCGTATTACGAGTTCCATAGGATATAATGGACTCGTAATACGGCTGGTGGTATATCCGTCACTTTACCGTCACTTTTGGGACGGATTAACACCTCCTCCAAAGTTGTAATAACCCCCATGGTTTGGGAATGTGGCCCTCTCGCTGAAGAGTGGAGGATAATAGTATCTGATGTCTCAGAGATTACAGATCACCTGTTTATATTGGAGCCTGGTTCTTGTCTATTGGGAGTAAGAATAAGGGGGAAAAAACATAGACATGTGCATAAGTTTGCAGACCTAGCATTCATAATGTACAAGAGACTGATAGCAATGAACTGGAAAGCCCCGAAGGCACCAGACGTGAACACTTGGAGAGCTCTGACATTAAGATGGTCACAGACAGAGTATCTGGTACTACGCAAACTATTAGACCAGGGCCAAACACACACTGGATGTGACGCATGGGAATCATTTAACAACAAATTGGAAGCAAAAAACGACGAGCGCCCGCCTTGAAAAAAGATAGCATCTCAGAACCGGAGAGGGGGAGGACACATATTCGTCCCACAGCGGGGAGGGAGACGGGCATGCACAATATCCATGGCTAACATACCCTAAACAGGTACTAAACAAGACATAAGGAAAATCGATCTATGGGAGCAACGGGGGGCCGCCGAAACTCACATATGCTATACGCGTATACACACCCACAACATTTTCACAATCTAGACCAGATAGGAGGAGAAACATAAGTAATTCATAAGGTTGTAACAAGTAAAAAGGAAATATTTGCTCTACATAGAAACAACGCAGTTCATACCTTGTTACACACAAATAGAGACAAACAGAGAACACAATAGCCTACCCACCGCTCACATCACAACATCACTCATATCTTGATCTACGCAAATACAAAGTTCGATTCAGCTATGCAAAAGAAAATATTGTGTGATATAACAGACCCTAGTTGTTGTTATTGTAAATGTAAGATTTCAACACAGAAAAACATATATTTTGTAATGATTGTGTTTACGATTGGGAACATCTGTGTAACTTCAACAATAATAATAAAAAAGATGTTTTAAAAAAAAACTGCAACTCAGCAAAGCACACATCTGTCTGTGGGGATTTCTCTAATCTTCATGACCTCACCAGGCAGGCCTGAGCTTCCCAAAATGGAACCCAGGGTCCTCCAGATAGTGTACCATTACAGGCACACCCACACTCAGTGCACATACAAAACACACACACAACATCCAGTACTGTCACCTTTATGTATTGTGCCATCCCAGGCGCAATAAATTCAGCACAAAAAATGACTCTGTGCGCACTGCTAATTACTATATCCTTTCTGAACTGTGCAATGGTGCGGACATGCAAACACACTCACTGCTAATACATACATTTACCATGCAAGCACTGCACAACACTTCATCCTTCATGAATTGTACTTCTTGCAAGCACACGTACACCCAGCAAATGGTTTCACAACGCATGCACTGAACAGCACTACATCTTTCATATAATGTATACCTCTCCGGTACACACATTCACAATGCATGCACTGCACAGCACTGCTCAGTCTACAGTATGTGCTGTACCCTTCCCAGGCACACATACATCTAGTACAAGGTCACCATTCCTGCACTGCGCAGCCCTCTACATCGAACTGATGCAGGCCAAGAGTTAGTTAAGAACACAGCAGCGGAACTTTAAAAAAGGTGAATGGCCCTGTAGGCCTCATTCCAGTGTCACAGGTTATAAAGGACCTTTCCACTCTTACTAATCACTACACGGTCTGCTGTACCACCTCACTCATGCTGCTTAACTCTTGGTAAAGGCAGTAGCCTTCCACCACTATGAGAGTAGCTTTTTGGGCGCCCCTTCTGGTCCAACAAGATCTCAGTCCATGAGATGGGCCTAAGCTATGGCACACGCTCATGATTTGTGTTTGCTTATGACAACAAAAATCAGCATTAGGAATCAGGACAATTATACAGTTGGGCACTCAGGGCAGGGTACACGTCCAAAACCATGAGGAAGACTTTTCCATCCCAACATGAATCCTTTCACTCCTTTCTAATATTACCACACAATTGCATATTATTATGTATGAGCAAGTGACACAAAAGTCGTTGTGCGTGGGCATCTCTCATGCGGTTAACTTTAGGGTTTGTAAACACCTCCAAACATGAGTTTGTGGCTTTTCACATCCTCCTCTCTGATCTTTTCCACAATGGAAATAGACTGGCATTACATTTTCAAAGGCTGGAGTAAGACTTTTTTGATGAAGGAAAGAGAAACAGTGCACTCCCATACGTCGTGAGAATGTATTGAAGAGATTTCTCTGTCAAAAAAACCCTGCTTTCTGCATAGGGAAAATGTAATGTTGCACAGAGGTGCTGGCCCTGCACAACGTGGAATTATACCATACATACAATTAATTCCACATTAGGTAAATGCCACGATCAACAACAAAACAAAAAAATAGCTGTTTGACTCTCCCAGGATTATCCCTGGAAATCTGAAATTGCTAAATAATAAGGGTCTCATTGCCATCCCAAGCAAAGGAGTTTTATTTTCAAATCGGGGCTATGTTCATTACATAGGCGGTCATTCTGACCCTGGCGGTCAAAGACCGCCAGGGCGGAGGACCGCGGGAGCACCGCCGACAGGCCGGCGGTGCTCCAATGGGGATTCCGACCGCGGCGGTAAAGCCGCGGTCGGACCAGCACCACTGGCGGGCTCCCGCCAGTGTACCGCCGCCCCATTGAATCCTCCAAGGCGGCGCAGCTTGCTGCGCCGCCGAGGGGATTCCGACCCCCCCTACCGCCATCCAGATCCCGGCGGTCCGACCGCCGGGATCCGGATGGTGGTAGGGGGGGTCGCGGGGCCCCCGTAAGAGGGCCCCTACATGTATTTCACTGTCTGCTGCGCAGACAGTGAAATACGCGACGGGTGCAACTGCACCCGTCGCACAGCTTCCACTCCGCCGGCTCGATTCCGAGCCGGCTTCATCGTGGAAGCCTCTTTCCCGCTGGGCTGGCGGGCGGTCTGAAGGCGACCGCCCGCCAGCCCAGCGGGAAAGTCAGAATTACCGCTGCGGTCTTTCGACCGCGGAACGGTAACCTGACGGCGGGACTTTGGCGGGCGGCCACCGCCGCCCGCCAAGGTCAGAATGAGGGCCATAGTGTGCTCAGAAAAAGTCAGGAGTTATCTCAACATTAGGTGTTCCTTTCCAAATTTACAGACATAGGGCCTGATTCTAACTTTGGAGGACGGTGTTAAACCGTCCCAAAAGTGGCGGATATACCACCTACTGTATTACGAGTTCCATAGGATATAATGGACTCGTAATACGGTAGGTGGTATATCCGCCACTTTTGGTACGGTTTAACACCGTCCTCCAAAGTTAGAATCAGGCCCATAATGTGGACCCATATTTCTGGCCAAGACAATGAAGGAGGCACTGTCTGTGCCTTATTATACTGTGATGTTGGTCCTATCAATAGACCCTTTAGATCGCAATTAAATGTTAATCATGCACTACTTTTATGAGAGTGTATTGTATCTGAATGGTGCAAGTCACACAAGTGCCCATATAATTATACCATATCTCTTGCTGCTGCCATCATAGATCTTTTGTGCATCAATTAATTGTTCACATTTACATCCAATGGCTAGTTTGTTAGTATACCAACCACTATTCATTACTTTTGGCAGTATGCAAAACCTGTGTGTAGCGAATTTTGCAACCTCTTTTAGGTATGTGAGAGGATGACTGCATCATCTGTAAAAAAGCAGTAAGGTGATGGTACATACAGTTAATCTGTGTGTGAAACATGTTGTGTTTGAAGATCATTTGGAACGTCATCAAAATAGAGATTAAACATTTTGGGTTTAATCACATGCCCTTGTCTGACACCTTGGGCAATTGCAAATTTTAGATTACTCTACCTTCGAAACCAGAGCATAGTGCAGCAAAGTTTTTAAATACAACCCTCTGATGGATTTATAGACTATGGCGGTCATTCTGACCCTGGCGGTCAAAGACCGCCAGGGCGGAGGACCGCGGGAGCACCGCCGACAGGCCGGCGGTGCTCCAATGGGGATTCCGACCGCGGCGGTAAAGCCGCGGTCGGACCGGCACCACTGGCGGGCTCCCGCCAGTGTACCGCCGCCCCATTGAATCCTCCAAGGTGGCGCAGCTTGCTGCGCCGCCGAGGGGATTCCGACCCCCCCTACCGCCATCCAGATCCCGGCGGTCCGACCGCCGGGATCCGGATGGCGGTAGGGGGGGTCGCGGGGCCCCTGGGGGCCCCTGCAGTGCCCATGCCACTGGCATGGGCATTGCAGGGGCCCCCGTAAGAGGGCCCCTAAATGTATTTCACTGTCTGCTGCGCAGACAGTGAAATACGCGACGGGTGCAACTGCACCCGTCGCACAGCTTCCACTCCGCCGGCTCGATTCCGAGCCGGCTTCATCGTGGAAGCCTCTTTCCCGCTGGGCTGGCGGGCGGCCTGAAGGCGACCGCCCGCCAGCCCAGCGGGAAAGTCAGAATTACCGCCGCGGTCTTTCGACCGCGGAACGGTAACCTGACGGCGGGACTTTGGCGGGCGGCCTCCGCCGCCCGCCAAGGTCAGAATGAGGGCCTATATAGAGTAATCAACTATTGGAGTAACTATAATGTAAGATTTTAAGAGTTAACACCACTAAGGTGGCCTAAAAAAACACGATTATCTTTGAGTGGCATAGCCACTCGCTTCATTCTGCCACAGGAATGTTTATATTTGTGGCCTGCAAATACTTCATCCAACAACTTTCCCTAACTTTCCAGGGCCAAAGGTAAAGGTCCTTCTGCTGTATTCTCTTTGCTCTAGTTATCAGAGCTTCAAAACACAATGAGTTTTATGTTGCAAAGTTTGAAGTATGCCATGAAGACTGCTTTTGATCACCCCCGAGATAGCGATTCTATTTATTGGGGACAAAATGTGGCTTTTCTAAAACATTTTGTTTTCAAATTGCTATACTACTAATTTGGCTTCTGTTTCTATGATCCTTGTTTTGCTGAAGATTGGATTATCACATTGGTAGCCTTATAATGACTGTCCTTTTAGTCTACACCGTGTTCCATAAGTTTCAGTTTCAGCCTTCTGTCTCTCTTACTATTCCTTACCATAAACCCAACCCTCCTCCTCCACTTGTTTTGGATGGACATCCTCAGTTTATCCTTGAATTTGAAATGGTTACTTATTTAGAGTAAAATCCAGTTTTTTTTATCTCTTGGAAGGGATATCACCCTAGTGACTGTTTTTGCAAAGTAGAGCTTTTTTTTCAGCCACCCTCCCTTGATATACATCATGCCCACCAAGGAAAACCAATAAATCAATGCTGCAGAGGTGTATATTTTTACATTTTGCTATGAGTGCCATCCAGTTTGGTGTTTGGTAGTCTGGTGGTTGAGTTCACACCTTTGTGGGCTGAAGAGTCAAGAAGATTTGTGTTCAATCTTCCAGTATATGCTCCCTTTGGGAAACTAATGTATCTACTGTCAATACTCATGTAGCCCTCCCAACACTCATGCTGTCTGGAGCACCCACCACTAGCACAGAGAATGTGTAATGTTGGGCAGTACATGTGCCCCATGTTGATCGTCTATGCAGTTGCACAGAGCACTCGAATTGACAGGCAGAACATTTGCGCTCCTAATTCATTTATTATTTTTCTCTTCATGCCAATAGCTTCCTCCAGAAATTCTAGCTTGAAATCCTGGTGGATGTCTGCCCTAGATGGCAGCTGCCTTTCAGGGAGTTATTCTTAATTCTACACATTATTAGCATTTCACCATTCTTTCAAGGTGTGTCAAATGCTTTCAACATTCCATTAATGATTCTTTCTATATTGCCTGTTCCTATCAGGTGTTCTATCGATTATACAGACGTAATTCTCCACTTGTGCCACATTACATTCCACCTCTTTCTCTCTGCTATATGAGGCATCTCGTTTTTTTATGCTGATGTCTTTTGTATTCCAGTTTACATCGACTGTTGTGATCCTAGTGCCTCAAGGCTCCAGTGCTTCTAGCACCTGCTGGAGTAACTACAGATTTGCAAGCTTCTGCTCCTGAACTTCAGGCCTGCATTTTAGAAGCCTGAAAGACAACCTTCTATACTGCAATTTCAGACCAGTAACAACTAGTCTGATGGTTTTACTATAAGCACCGATCCCCTCAACAGACGTTGCATCCAGGCAGTTTTTCAAGCCTTTGTGGATACTTCCCTTTTGGTTTTATTTGGCATTACTTTTTCAGGAGGCCTCCTTCCTGTAGTCACTGCTACTGTCAGGTCAGATAGTGCGCCTATGACTCAAATATGCTGCTCCCAAGCAAATTATCAGCATCCCTATCATCACCACACACAAACATAATAATAACAATTGCACCTCATGATGAACACTTCGACTGTTAAAAAACTCTGCTGACTCCTTCTGTCAGCTTGTTTCATCTTCAAAGTTTGCACCTTCAACTTTCAAGTCAGTAAATTCTAGTGGCCCACTATACCTGGCAAGAAAGATCAAGCTTACCGGTATTACAAACAGCACCTGTGGCAGAAATGGATTCATGCTGGAAGCAAGAAAATGGAAAATGGAAAAGACCAGGTCACCAGCCCTCTTCTGCTACTTCCCAGAGCTCTGGAAATTGACCCCTATGGATATTCGACAGGGCCTTTCTCTCATTCACTTCTGGAAGGAAACTGATACACATTACTTCATGCAATACCTTATCCTTGCACCAGGGCCACCCTTTGGCATTGATGAGTGGAGCTCACGCCTGGGACACCAAAAATTAGAGTAATGCACGGAGCTCCCTGCATACATGCCTTGCAGTAGTGCTCCTCCAAAACAGCTTAAAAGAAAAGTTTGGTTCATCATTGGCGAATCTCAGGCTCCCTCCCACGACCCTTTGTTGCAACATACTTCACTAGAATAGAGGAAGACTGAACCAAAATGAAATGACTCACGTCCTAAAGTAATTAAATGGACGACAGCATAAATATTTGCAAATATTTTATTGTCAAAATGCCATGTTTTAGTTTCTACTGTTGATTTCCATTTGTACAGTACAATGCATAACATTGTAAATTGTATTTATATATCACATACTACCACTGATGAGGTGTTGACCTTGCTTTGTGGTGAGTAGCACACTACTCCAAAACCCAAGATAAGAGGTTAATAGTAGATTAGTAATGCCCTGGTTACTTACCGGTAATCTTCATTACTCTGAGTTCAGGTCTTCCTGTCACAGTTCAGAACTAGGGCAGGAAGACGGACGAGGAGGTGTTTTTTTTTCTTTGTGCATCCGTTGTGTTAGGTTGTGCTCTTGATTTCTTGCGTGTTTAGTACAGTTTTGAGTAGGGACAGAATGATGGGAATGGATTTGAAATAGGAAGTAGTATGAGCTCGCCCTGAGGTATAATATGAAGCCTCTGGCCTTATCATAAATCTGCCTACCGGGGAAAGCAAGCTTCATGGCCCCTGGAGACAGGAGGCGCTGAAATGGAAGCATGTTTTTAAGAGTCAGTGAACATCTCATATATGTTCCAGTTCCACCACCTATTGGAGGCACTAACCCCTTTTCGGAATTTATATATATTCAGCAACCCTCCCACTTCAAGCAGGCTGTCATCCTCCAGACAAGGTGTGCAGGACTCTCTGTCTACCAGACGACACAATAAACGTATGTCGAGATATACTACCTACTTTGTAGACATCATGCCAAACTGTAGAAACGTTTAAACTGTAGCTAACATTTTACCTGCTTATGCTGCATGGCGCTAGTGACTTCAGATGTATAAAAATAGTTATATAACTAAAACATTAAAAAAATTAACTGGTTACATAGAGATGACGTGAATGGAGTAGCACAAGAATCGAGGTTTTCCCGGCAGACCTCCGCAGTTTCCTACAACTCCTGCTTTCCTGCCTGACACAGAAGGTCCTGTAGGGCTGGGGACGTGTCACCTGTGGAATTGCCGAAGTGGTGGCGTGGCTCCGACCCAGAATAGAACATATTGCGGGCTGAGGGGTGCAGCGCACCGGGTGGGCCTGACCACAACTCGGCCACAAAATTGCAGCGCCCAGCAATAGAATCCCCAGCAGATGGCCGGTCGGTGGGGACCGGTGGTGCCTTCCTGCCTGGTGCTGAGGATCCCAAGGGGCTAAGGACATGCCATCTGGGGCAGTGCCTCAGTGGCCGCACGGCTCTGACCCCGGGTAAAGCCCAGCTACAAAATGGCAGCACCAGGAGGGGGAGTCCCCGGCGGACAGCCGATCAGAGGAGCCAGGTAGCGGGGGCCCGAAAGTGAGCGCCCACCGCCCCCAGAGAAAACCCCTGAGAACTGGGACACGGAACCACCTGGCTCGGGGGGGGGGGGGGGGAGCGCAGCAGAGGAGGGACGCCTCTGAGCTGGCGGCTGGAAGCAGGACCTGCCACCTGGATTTTGCCTCTTTGGGTTGTCGCCGGGTGCGGTTTTAGGGGAGCTGTGGGCCTACAGGAATATCAGACTGCCTGGAGAGGGCACAGCGCAGCCCGGGAAAACCCCTGCCTAGAACAGAAGAACATTACTGCTGCCTAGCGGCCCCGCTTAGAAATGCTCCGGAATGATTCTCTGGGTTTGCTGCTTCTGCCATACTGATTGTCGCGGGGTGGACAGGGTGCTCTGGGCTGGAGCGAGGGGGCACCGTCAACAGTGAATGAGCTCCGGTTGAATCACATGGTGAAGGGTATAGCACACACTGAAGATCGCTAGCCACCTCAACTAATTTAGCGAAGCGCTGAGGCACTGTACCTCCCCTACATCATGGGCAAAGCATTGAAGAAGAAAGAAGCCATGGAGCAGGGGGGTCCAAAGGGGCTGTGTTTGCTAGGCTCTGAGAATGCAGGACCCGCTTCGCACGGTTGGACTGGTCAGCCTCCAGAAATGACATTGGACACCATATTGCGGACCATAGCGGCCTCCAGGGAGGCAATAGAACTTAAAATTGATACGATTGATCGGGGGATATTATGAGATGATCACAGAAAGCTGACGCACCGCGTCTCCACCGCGGAACGCCTCCTGGAGAGCGTACCATTAGAGGTCAACCAAACTAAAGAGCGCATGAGCGCATTGGAGGGCAAAGTGAAATTGCTGGAGGCTCAGACAGAAGATTAAGAAAACAGATCTAGGAGGAGCACTATCAGAATCACCAGCCTGCCTGAAAGAATTGAGGGGACGGGAGCAGACATGACAGACTTTTTAGAACAATGGATTGACAACAATGTTGCCCATCAGGGTCTTTCAACCTACTACTACCCACGAGCGTGCCCCCTGGGTGCTATCCTGAGCGCCTCCAACGGGTGCACCTCCCCGGCCGGTCATAGCCAAACTCTTGTACTTTAAGGACCGAGACTATATTTTACCCCATGCATGACAAAAAACTGAGATCCTGGTAGAAAATAACCATGTAATGATATTTCCAGACTTTACCAAAGAAGTCCAGCGACAGAGAGCCTCCTACACGGAGGCAACAAACAGGGTGAGATCACTGGGAATACAAAATGCCCTGTTATTTCCAGAAAAACTCTGAGTAACGCATGATGGCAAGACACTATTTTTACAACCCCACATTAACTCTGGCAATGGCTGGACTCAACCCCCATGAGAGCCTCTATAGATCCGGATAAACCAGACCCAAAGCGCAAAAAGGCAGAACAGAGAGCAGCAAAGGAGAAGAGTAATACGGCTCCCACACACACCCAAGCCTTGTAAGAGCGTAAAAGAGCAGTGGAAGTGGCGGCAGCGATGGGTGTGCTTAGCCAGACCCCATCCCAGAGACTGAGAAACGCATCAGACAATGCTTCCGACTCGGAGCTCACCTCACTCTTCTCTAATGACTCTGAGGACCAGCTGCCGGTGGTGACCCCTGGAACTTCAGATGAAATTCTCTGAGGAGATGGTGCTCTGCGATCACCGTCATTAATGTGATGTTCAGACAAGTGCAAGTATAATATGTGAACAAGATACCTTTTAATACTAACTTCCTACTTGCCGCTAATGTATAAACTGCCTAAAAGGCATTGTAGTAGGCGTTGCCCCGGCCTATAGGCGAATAACTCAAATGGTACTAAATCTAGGGTTCGCTTAAAAAGGGCGGGCAGGAATGATGATGTAATAATATCGCACAATGTAACTGTTGTGATGGAATGCTGGGAGGGCTTTGCCCCCCCCAACCCCCCACTAGTTCTCGATAGTGCCCTTACAAGAGCATAAATGTTACTGTTAGGTAAACTAGTTTGGATGGTTGCATTTCCTTGTCCTGGGGAGGGGGAGTTAGATAAGTTGTGCTAGGACTGCTAAAGTTGAGAGATGGTTTACACTTATGTCAACACACTCACTGCTGCTTCTAATGATCTAACCACATCGAGACCGAGATGGAGGTCTTCACACCTCCCTTGGTGCCACTGGCCCTATATTCCACTGTCCCCATGGCATCCTCCCTAACTTATAATTGTATAAGCTGGAATGTAAGGGGACTTAATAGCATGGCAAAATGGTACAATATACACGCATATCTAAAGAGGAGAGGGCTACACACAGCATTAATTCAGAAGACTCATATTACGGCCAAAGAGCGTGATGACCTTAAGAGACAATGGGCCTACAGTTTATTCTGCATTTGCTAGGCGTTTTCTGATATGTGTTCGTCCAGAGATACCTTTTCGGGGTACGACAGAACTGATTGACCAAGACGGATGTTATGTCCTAGTGTCTGGACAATTGGAAGGCCAGTACCTTACAATAGTGGGAATAAATGCACCCAACTATGACCAAGGAACTTTCATCACTAAGCTTTCAGGGATTATGGCCCCTTTCCTAACACAAGCCAAAATACTGAGAGGAGACTCCAACTGATCACTGTCCTTGACAGATCACACCCTCCTCTGAATAACTCCCCAGTAAAACGAGCAGCCAAAGCATTCCGAGACTGGCAAAATAATTGGGGACTAGTGGACTCTTGGAGACAAATGCACCCCGGAGAGAGAGATTACTCCTTCTATTCGGGGGTAAATTACCTTCATGTAAGATTAGATACATTCCTGACTACACCTGCTGTCCACAGTACTGCTCAGTCGCCTGAGTATTTGTGCAGTGCATTGTCTGATTACAACCCTCTACTGCTATCAATGGCATGGCAGAGAGAGTGCCCGCATGTTCCAACTTGGCGATGCCTTGCCTCCCTCCTGAGCCCTCATTATCCAGAAACAGACAGAGCAGTGTTAATAGCAATTGACATAGGAAAGGCGTTTGATAGCCTGAGAAGGGGTTATTTACATAGCGCTTTGGAAAAGATGGGCCAGGGCTTCATCAGATGGACCATATTACTGTATACTGAGCGCACAGCCCACGTTAAGACGAGTAAAGCAACTTCAGAATCATATATTGTGGGCAGAAGTACGAGACAGGGTTGCCCCTCTCACCCTCCTATTTGCAATAGTAGTGGAACCTTTAGCACATGCAACCAGAGTGGAAAATCACTATGACGGGGTAAGGGTACATGGGCAATCGCATAAAATAGCACTATATGCGGATAGTATGATCGTTTTTCTCTGTAATGCGACTCTGACCTAAGGGGTGCTATCTCCCTACTCAAATGTTTTGGGACAGCACGGTGCCTCTGCACAAACTGGCAAAAGTGTCACACCCCCACCACGGGATTTGCAGGGTTTAAAGTGGGAGGAGCACACATTCTGTTATCTTGGTGTACAAATATATCATGACCCAGGTGACCTACAGGAAGGAAATGTGTGTGCAACGATCAGGAAACTCAGAGTAAATGTGGCGTTCTGGGGGACACTACGCTGTCCGTGGCAGGCCGCATTGCAGTAGCTAAAATGGTGGCTTTACTGAGGCTGCTTTATTTATTTACTACACTACCAATTTTCCTTCAAAAATCCCTCTTCAGGGAATTGAACACAATACTAATTGACCACATTTGGGGGAAGGGTAGACTCAGGGTAGCTCTGAGCAGGTTGCAGCGCCCTACGGGAGAGGGGGACTAGCTGCCTTGGACATGGAACTATATTACCTGGCCGGTCAACTCCAATGGTTTGCACAATGGCTCGAGGTGTGGCGGCGGGCAGACTTGGGTGATAGCCCCCGGGTCCCTCCCTACCTCAAACTACTTTGCATCCTGATGACACCCAAACTGGCTCACCCATACGACACAGCAGAATTACAAGTCATATGACGCTGTTGGCTACGTGGTCTGCAGCGCAATCGGACAACGTCTCCTTACACACCTGACCTCCCGTTGCGATGCTTGGTAACTTTGCCCGATAGACAGAATCTGAGAGGGGTGTTGGGATGGGAAGAACATGGTATCACCACTCTGGGGGACCCAAACAGAGATGGACAGTTTATGCCCCTTGAAGACTTGACAGAAAATAAAATTATGGATTACCGCAAGGACAGTTCCTTCTGCACAGAATGATAGCCACTAAAATTAATCGGCACTGGGGAACAGGACCCTTAGAGCCCCAACTTCACTTGGGCTGCCAGACACTAAGTACCATAAGCGGCAGGATTAGAGCAGTCACACAACTACACAATGCATTACGGGCAGATACGCTAACCCAGTGGTTCCCAAAAAATTTCAACCCACGGCTCCCTTGACCTATGGGCCGTTGGCTCTGGCTCCCCATTATGTTACTTTTTTTTGGCTGGTGGGGGGATGTAAGCCTGGCTTAGGGAGTGCTTCCATTTTTCTCCCTGTAAATAATTGGGATGAAGCCGGTGAGGTTATTGTAATTATTATTATAGATATAACTGTAACAAAATAAAAATATAACAGTTGTTTAATTCAGCATGCATAGGGCAGTTTTGTAAGGGAGCAAGTTTGGCTGTCGATAACCCTAGTAAAACAGGGCAGGTTTAATTTTTTTTTAGTTATAACATAATTTTTGGCTTTAAAAATTGTGATTCTCCTGCCTGAAGCTCAATTATGGGTGTGCTTGCACCAGTGAGGTGACATGAGCAGGACTATAAAATAAAACGCCATCAACCATTGTCTTACTCTGACCCCATTTGCTCCCTGCACCAGAGCATTATAAATTCTGGTTAATGCACAGTTATAGAAATATTATGCATTTTTAAACATAGAAACATATTAAAGGAACTTTTGAAATGTCAGTAAATCACAACAAATTTTTGGACTGGAATCTATTTTGTTAGAAGTTATTTTTTTTTATTTAGCTTGCTCACAGTACACGGCTAGTGTGTCACCTAAACGTTTGTTTTACTGGCACAAGTATTTTAATGTCCCAGCTGTTACAAATATCAGCGTTATTTTTTCCCTTATTAGTATATACCTAAAACAGTAAAATATAAGACTAAAACACTTTAAAAAGTGTTCTGGAACTAAAATTACTGGCCATTGTGGACTACGCAAACGCCATGTTTAAAATAAATGCAGATGATGTTATTAATCTTCTGAACAAATGGCTGTTATTGACAAAAGGGGACAAATCTGGTGTTTCCTTTCACATTAAAATTGCCAAATAGTTTAAGGCATTGATGAGATAACTTAAAGCACGCTTCAATTCCAAACCACACTACAGAAAAAGCATGACAAACTCATTATTAATTACTTTGCCGTCTCGTGAAAAAACTGTAGTAGGATGAACAAAGTGACATAAATAATGTTTTTTCAAAATGCCAGTTCTAATGAATCACGGAGGATGAGGCTTACTTTGTTAAACTTATGATACAGAACATTTCATACCTTTGAAAATACATGTGTTGCAGCTGTTTAACACTCATTTTCGCTGCATGCATTATCCAGTGATCACTTCTAATACAATTGTCAGCAAGTGCAGTAGTGGCCAGAGCGTCCCCAACCAAAACACACAGAAATAGCAGACCAACTACAGCGACACCTAGTCTCCTCAATGGAGACTGCAGGCAGCATTTCAATGTAATTCCCTGTTAGTGTGAGCATATGCTGAGACAGTGACAAAAGAGGCATGCAAAATAAAGTCCAGTGGTTCGCAAATTGTGTGTGGCGCCCTGGCTAGTTTTGACGGCGCACTGGGGAGCCGTGGCGCACAGATTGGGAACCACTGCGCTAACCCCACTGGATACCCTACGCCAGTGGTTTCCAACCTTTTGTCTTCTGTGGACCCCTACTTTATCAGTACTGGAACCTGGGGACCCCCACTGCATTATTATTGGAATCCAGGGCCCCCCTCAAAAGAAGCTGGGGACCTAATCTGTTAATATTAGTACATTTTCTAAGCAGTCGCAGACCCCCTGAGGAGGCTTCGCGGACCCCTAGGGGTCCTCGGACCACAGGTTGGGAACCACTGCCCTATGCTTAAATGGGAAGGTGACCTCAGCCTTCATCTTATCACACACATATACAATATCTAGGAACGCCTGTTTCAAATTGATACATTTCTATATACTGAACAGAGCTTATCTCACTCCTGGTAGAATAGCATGAATGTTCAATACTGAAAATACTTGTTGCCCTCGCTGCTCTGAACCAAAAGCCTTTTTTTTTCACATGATGTGCGCCTGCCCGCAGTTGAAGGGCTTCTGGAGGGAGTATTCCAATGTATAAATGAGGTGATGGAGAGGCAGATTGCGACCACTCCTATGAATGGCCTACTGGGGGGTTTCCCACCCCCTCGCTCCCTTAAACGAACTACAAAATCTATAGACTTTGCTCTCATTTTAGCTAAAAGAGACATAACAATGCATTGGAAGACTACCAGGGGCCCATGCGTAGACCGCTGGGGAAAAACATTATTGACATGGGCAGAAATAGAAGGGCAAGTCATATAAATGCGGCAACAAGGCATTATGGTCCTGACATAGCCAGGGGTTGGGATCGGCTGGTTGACTGTTTGAGGACACCGGATTTTTCCACCACTGACAGCTCCATGTCCCCTGCACCACATGAAGATGCTGAAGAGGGACCACATAATACATCAGTGTAAACCATAGCACAGAAGGGGACATGTAACTAGGGCGGTATCACTTATTAGAGGAGTAGAAGATGTAACATGGTGGGTAAGATGAAAATGTTAAACTGTTGGTTTCACCAGGAGGGTTGCCAACAATACCTCAAGTGCACTATATTATTTTATGATGCTAATGAATACTGTATAATACATGTCTGCAACCTTCTCTGGAATGTGTTCTGACTAAAATGCTAATAAAATTATGTTTTAAAAAACTGGTTATTTAGAGATAGCTCTGGTAAAATGAACCCCTTTTACTTGATTCATACACTCGTTGGAGGTGTAATTATCCAAGTGCCACCTGTTGTGAGGAAACAAAAACATTTTTGGCTACAGTAACAAGCGTGTGAACGTGATGTGGAAAATCGTAGCAAGTAAAAATGTAAATAAAAGCTTTGTATTGTATGTTTTCCACGTTGAGTTAATCAAATAACCTTTTTTCTATAAATAGCAATTGCTGGTAAAATAAATACGTATTTCGTACTGAGAATCACTTGCAACACTTTCAAACGATAACTTGCAATACCTCTGCTCTCTGTACACTTTATTGTAGCAATCTGCCAACCACTCCCTTCAGTGAAACAAACTATTCTCTGCTTTACCTGTAAAATAAGCAGGCACACACCCAGTAGCGGGCTCTAACAAATTCTTACAGACATGCAAAGCAAGCGTTTACTAATCCTATGGCGGGGGAGGAGTAGGTCACGTGACTGTCGCTGCTTCCTCCCCCACATGACATCACCACTGATGCAGCCATGACAGCAGCAAGGCGAGAATGCCGTCCAAATCTGGTTCACTGAGATAAACTGCCTTGCACTGCAGGTAAGGCTGCGTTTATATAATTCGTCTTTCGTCCTCTGGCCTTGCCGCTGCCCTCCCGGCCCTGGCATGCTGCAGCTCAGCTGTACCCGGCGACTCAGGCGCTGTAAACAGGCAGAAGGGAAGCGCAAGTGAGAATGCGGTAGAGCAGGTGCAGGACCTGCTCGCACTTTAGAGATGCGCGTGTGCCGGCTGAGCTGTTATATCTCTGACAGGGATGCTGCCAGAAGGAACTATGAGGCCGAAGGCGGCCCTTGGTAATTCCGGTTCTTCCCGTGCGGTGATAAACGCCCTCTTTGTGCAGGGTAACATAATGACAGTTTGTTGCGTGGGATATTGCAATGCTGTGTGTGTGTAATGCTCTTCTCGCTTCTCGTACGCATGACTGAAACAGAAACTAGGCCACTATTTAAAAACAGACCGTCATGCAGCATGCACAGGGACGAGAATTCCGCTGTGTCCATAACAGCCTCTGCTGTGCTACTGTATGTATATTGATTCAAAATGAATTTAGGTCTGGAATGCAGTTCACGTTTTTTTGGGAGGTGGCAGGCCCAGCAATAACACAACACCACACCGTTTCGCGGTGTAGATATAAGGTGTATTTCGAAAATATGGGGAAAAGATACATGGCCCTGGATAACACTAAAATATCACAAACTCGAATGCAACGACCAAACGAAATGCTATTTATGGTGTTTCAGCTCGCGTGCTACAGTCCACATTGACATCCACCAGTGTAATATATAATTATTTTTAAGTTGCATTGTGGATCAGTGCAAAATAATTTCAATATTTTGCGGGGTGAAACAAACATTTTAAACAAAGCACATGAAAGGAAGGACGTGCATTGTCAGTCCCTGCGCTGCGTGCATTAATGTATCACTGTTAAAGATTTCTCACTGAGCGTTTGCAGTATGTCCGGGAATTTTAACCAAGGTGTAATTTAAGCAAAACATAAGGCTGTCGTCCCAAAGTGCTACTGAATGGTCAATGATTTCTAACATCGGAACAGAAAGGGGTAACGCCGTACAGTGAAATAAAATCTGCGTGCAAAAATGTGTCTGTGTGCTTGTTAAAATAGGCCAAGGGACTCTAGTTTTGGCAGAGTAGATGCAGTCTAGTGTTGGAATGTCCATTCTAGGTCCAAGAGTGTTTGAGGGCTGGGAGATATAAGAAAGTGGCGAATGACTCAGCACCAGTGAAGGTCGGATCCTGTTTCTAATTCTGGTGGGTGTGCTAATACATTATTAAATAAACTCAGTGTCGGATTGGGATCACAATTACGCCTGGGCAGTCCCAAAAAAGTGGCCCACGTACCGGGATTTCCTCTCTCATTGATCGTCGTTCTCTTAAACTTATTGGACTAATTTTTAGAGAAAAGTTGTTAAATTAGGCATTTGAAAGCTTTGAGTGAAATTAAACGGCCACAACCACATATCTGACTAGGGATTTCGGCTGGCCGTTTTTTCTTTTTAACTGCATGCCCGGTATTTTAATGGCCTATTGTGGTACGGAAAAGAAGAAAATCACCCTAAACTGGTATTTTTAATTCTGGTCATTGCATACTTTAAAAGCAAACCTAATGCAAAAGCACATTTAAATATTTTCTTACAGGTGAGTTACACCTAGTCCCAGACAAAGGCAAAAAAGCCAATTCAAAAAAAGAATATCAGTGGTTTTATGTAAGGAGTCCTCGTTATTTATCACAGCAGATTCTGGCTGTTTACTTTTTCTTTGTGTAGTTTTATATAGCGTGAACTCGGTCCAAAAGTATTGGAACCATTTACATGAGCACTAGTTACACTGCACAATATCAAATTCAGTTTTATTTAGGCCTAATTGATTTGCCCACAAGCACACAGGATTCTGAGGAATGCTGGGACTCGAATGTACTTTACGGCCTATCTATTTTTTGGTGCCTCAGAGTGAGACCTATGCAGTTGCACATCCCCCACTAGCCTAAAAGACACTAGGGGCGAGGTGGCAACATCTGCCCCCCCCCTCCCCCCCCCACCATAGGCCTCTGCATAGTCTTTCCTCCTCTACCCACCATGGACAGAATGTGGTCGCCCAGTAGGGAGGCATCAGGGGAAAACACCTGCTGGGTCAGGCACATGGGGGGCCTGAGGTGAGAATGACCCAATGGCCATTTTCAGTGGGCCTCAAGCTTGGCTTGGGTGGATGGAAGCACGGCCAAATGAATACACATTACAGTGGCCTGGCAAGGACCTGCTGGACTGTAAGGCTCTGTGGGCTGGTTAACTGAGTCACTAATAAAACCGGCCCACCTGTGACTATGAAGCACAGGTCCATCGGCCACTTCTCGACTGCCCGCCTTCCCAATCCACCCTGAATAAACTAGCCCCACAATGTTAGTCCTCTTCATAATGGAGCTTCATGAATTGGCTCAGGCTGGTCATTTTAGCATCCATCCTTTTTAAAATCACAAAGTTCTCATTCAAGCGATCAACTGTATTAAAAGGGTTCTGGGTATCATCACTTGTCAATGAGTGATATTTCTCTTTGCAGATGATAAGCATGTAATAACCATTGACAAAGCCAAAGGTTGTATTTTCGTTGAAAACGAGATGAAGTCAAAAGTTATTACATAATTACGGGAGAGACAGACAAGAGCTATAGCATCCATTTGGCCACTTATTACGAGAGGGATCTTTGCATTGCAGCTCCTTCTACCACAGTGCTCTGCGTGAGAGAAGATTGCACTAATGCTATTTGTGCTGTGTACTATCCTTTTGTGAGTTAAACTTATTTTGCCGAACACGTTGTCATTGTTTTGTTTGAGAGGGAAGCTTACACTGCTGCTGCCAAGGCCATACCTATTTTGAGTTTGTGAAGAAAGCGTGCACACTTTTGACTATCACATACTTTTTATGCCTCCAAGGAAAGCACGCACAGATGCTGCCTGTGACTTCCTGAGCTCCTTGTGCAATGGAAGTGTTTTGTTGTTGCCCGTACTACATTTATATATGTTCTGTGAGGGAAGTCTACAGGTCTGCTTCCCATGCGGCCTCTCTTTTGCGAAAGAGGTTTGCACTGTGTCTGTTTATCCTGTACTTATTTATCTTGTATGTATTCTTTGCATTACTATCCCTTCCTAATTGGAAGTTGATGTTTCATTGATTTCTGGTTGCAAACCATTGATCAGATAACAAGAACCTGGTTGATATCTAAATCACAGCGGGGACGCTGTCGCCTAAGTGAGAGCTTCTCCTTTGTCAGTCATGTTGAGCGTCCTCCGGAGCAGCAGGCAGTTGTCCAGGGTGCCACTGCATGCATCCCTTGATGTCTTTCCAAATGGAAAACATTTTTTTAAACCCACACCTGTCCCTTTAAGGGATACACGCTGCTCTTTTTTTTGTAAAAAAAGAACAAAAAACCTTTAGTCGGGGATGGGAACACACGGATATAGATCCGTGGTTTCTTGCAGGCTGCCATCTGTGAGTTAATAGCCATTTGCTGTGAAATAGCAAGTAGCAACCTGCCTGATTAATATTCATTAGGCGGATGATTTCGCTACCTCCTGGGAATGGGCAATTTGTGATGCAACTCTTTTGTAGATAGGTTGCATCATAAACAGCATATCTGTTTGCAAACCAGTGGGTGTGCACTTTGCACATAGAAGTTTATGAACAGGAATTAGTACAGCCGTGTTTGAGGGAGTTTTACACTCAGGTTACCTATGTTGTACCTGTTCTTTGAGTATTTGGAAAAATTGTACTGCTGCCGTTTCTGTTCTAGTAACCCGTGCGAGGAAATCTTGTGTCATTGAGCCCCCACCTGGTGTGTACCTATTTTTTAAATACCTTTCTATTAGTTTGCAACCATAACATTCCCAATATATATAAATCTATCACAGTTATTTTCTGGCTCAGTTGTGCAAATTGCTTATTTGCACATCTTTTATCTGTATGCTTATTGAAACAGAAGCCACTGGTCACTAATAAAAGGGTATTTTTCATTGAAGTTGTGTATGAGTGGAGTTTTGTGTGACAAACATTCAGGGCAGAGTCTCAATTCCTTTAAAGGAAGAGTGTGCGCCGCAATATTTTCAATTAGTCTGTCCTTGCTGTTATGGGGTATATTTGTTAATTGCAACACACAAAGAGATGATGGATGGAGTTCTGAAACTTTGCAAACACTCCCCCCCAGTCACAGGTCTGGGTTAAATCCATCGTTCTTTTGCTCACCATGCCTCCGCAGTTTGGACCCATCCATTTGAAAATCAGTCTTGACCCTGCTCCTGCCCGGAAACAAGCATACCCTAAAACTGATCCCAGGATGCTTGTATTTAGCGATGTATTTAACCCAGATCTGTGACTGGGGGTGAGTGTTTGAAAAGTTTCAGCACTCCATCCATCATCCTTTTGTGTTGCTTAAGTCATCCTAAGTGGCCAGGATATGCCCAGATGTGGGTCTTATAATCACTGTGCCAGTGGATTCAGGTTAGCCTGACTGATGGAGGGTGATACCCTGAAACCGGTCCCAGGAGTCTTGTTTCCGATCCAGAGGGGACCAGGCCTGGTAGTTCAGGCTGGACTGTTCCCATGGGGAGCAGGGTCAAGACTAATTTGCATGTGGCTGGGTCCAAACTGCGGCGGCATGGTGAGAAAAAGAATGGTGGATTTAACCCAGATCTGTGACTGGGGGTGAGTGTTTGAAAGGTTTCAGCACTCCGTCCATCATCCTTTTGTGTTTCTATATTTCTTCAATCACCAGGCATATTGCATTAAATTCAGATGTGGCTTTTTACTGTTACCATGACAATGGGTATTGCTCTCCCTTCCTTCATTTTGAAGTTAAACATAAATGTCTTTTTTCTACTGACATATTTGGGTGGTTTGCTAGATATGCTTTTACTTCTAGTTTGAAGAGTATGGTAGCTCATTGTGTGATCTCCATCTTTCCACCTCATTTTCTTGACTTATCAGTTCTTAATTCTCTGCTGTTGCCCATCTAGTCAGTTCTGATGTCAGACTGCAATTTTAGGTATGAAAGAGGATCGCCATTCACAGATACCTGGTTCTTGACAAGTAAGAGCAACAGATCTGAAACTATAACTTAACTTGACTTTCTTTAGTGTGACCATAAATTCCAGTTTACAGTATGCATGCTTGGCAGGTATTATGAATATGCTTGCTGATTAGTGTTGTTATTTTGTGGGATGCCTCCTCCGAATATTGCCTAATAAATGTCCATTGTAACATGATTTGTAAAAGACACCAGATATTAGTGTGGCCAGAATGTTGCTTCCACCTACTAGTTTGTTTGAACATGTATTTACAAGTTGTTTAACCAAGTTTTTGGCTTCTTTTTAAAATGCCCTCAATAGAAAAGATGTCAGATCAGATAGTGCGAGTCAGAAAGACAAAAATACGTTTAGTGTGAACTTTCAGAAAAGCTCCTTAAATTCACTGCCTAATGCTAAAGTATTTGCCATTCTAGTTGGCTTGTAATTTAATCCCTTGGACTGGAAAGATAGTTTCATGTTGATCAGAGGCCTAGATGAGAGGGTAAAACTGAGTCCTCATCCTCATCTTGACCGTTTACTCAACCGTAGTTGGTGCAGCAGGTTGGCATGCTGTCATTTAGGGGGTGATGGGAAGCAATGTAGGCTGTCTCATAGAATCCCCAGTTGTACAACTCTTTGCCTTTTTACACTTCAAGTACCTTGCTTAGGATAATCATAAAAAGACGTGTCATTGGCTGTGAACGTTCAATTGTTATATATCTTCTGGACTGCTTTCTGGGAGTTCCAACTCTGAATGTTATTAAGTTCCTTGGTGGGATTAAGATATGTTTGCCTTTGTGTTTGTTTTATTAGGAACATCTGTATTTAGTTTTTAAGTCAAGCTTAAGTGTACGACCTCATGTATACTTTAGTATACGTCTCTGTAGGCTTTAATCCATCTCCCTGTTTCTCATCTGCTTGTTTCAGTGTCCTTTAAAAATCCATGTTTGCTAGTGTTCAGTCCTGCCTCTTTGTCCCTCCTTTCCTTTTTTCATTCCACCCATGGAGCAGGAACTAAGTACAGTACCCTTCTGCTTTGCTATGTTTATCAGTTTGTAGGGGTGCTATTTTATTATTTTTTCCCAGCTCATGTTACACTGTGGGGGTCAGGCCTGTAGCTTCTTGCTAGTGTCAGCGCACTATTTTTTTGGTTGGATTCTGGCTGTTTGCGTCTTTTTCTCGATCAGTGCGGCGCCTGCTTCAGGGACGTCACGCTTCATCTTTCGGTATAGGGCCTTTTTGGGAGGCCACACCCCTTTCTATTTTTCTGCACCATCTTACTTTTTTTCTGATTATCAGCGCAGCTCTAGCTTCATGGCTGCTGCGCTTCATCTTTCGGTGTGGGGTCTCTTTGGGAGGCCACGCCCCTTTCTATTTTTCCACATGAATCTTACTTATTGCTGATTATCAGTACAGCGTCAGCATCATGACCGTCGTGCTTTATCTTTTGGTATTGCACATTAAATTCTGCTGCAGGCGCATTAACCGATTACAGATAAACTATCCCTGCACACTTACCTCTTGTTCTCCCTACAGTAATTGTATTTATATATAGCACTTACTACCCACGACCACATTGTAACAATATCCATGTTTTAATATGGAACAGTAATGGGGTGGGGCTCTCCCAGATACATGGCGTCCATTAGTGGACGAGCTGCCCTGCCCATGGGCTTAAGACCCAGCAAAGCATACTTAGACTTTATTAGCAGCCCAGAACACTACTGTAATAAAACAGCCTAGAACCCCACTGTCATGAGAGCCCTACGCCCCACAAAACAGCAGTGGTCTATGTGTTCACTGGCCTTACACATACAGCTGTGTGGAAATCCTACTGCCCGACACCCTGGATATATTGTTTGGGGTCAAGAGCAACAAGTTTTCATATTTATTTTGTCCTTAAGACAAGTAGGCCCAACCCCCTGCAGCACAAACGTTTTGGCTGCCAGTTTACTCTACCACATTAGGGATCAAGGGAGGGCATTATCTACAGAAAAGGGAACATTTGTGTCCATATGTAAATACTGTTCTAACTTGTATTTATGGTTTATTAATGCAATGCCTTTATTATTAAGGTGAGTGTGCCCTAAGGACATGTAGTAAGCTCAGACAGCTCTGCTGATAGTAGTTCCAGTATAACAATGTGTACACATGTTTGCAAAGTTGGACAATATGAGGCTACATGTAATGCTCCCAGATTGCCCTCTGATTAGATGCAAATATTTGTAGAAACTTGAAAGCAAAATTGAGGATTCTTTGATTTCAAAATCAAAATGTTCATAAAAAAATGCAATGAGATAAAAAAACGTTTTGCTAAGCTGCTGTGAAATTTTAGGTACCATTTCTTTGAAGCATCATTTAGTAAAATGTGTTTATGCATGCTAGTATTTCTAAAACAAATATGTCCATAATGGAAAAATCAGTGTAACCAGTTTCAACAAGGTTATGGGAAACATGAAAGTAAACAAGCATTGTCAAAGTCAGTAGGTTTAACATTGGTCGTCAGCCTTTTGATTTTGTCAATGCGTGTCTTGTTGTGACATGGTTTTTGTAAAACTTTATTTCTGTGGGAGCTGCAGGGCCCTCACTATTATAACAAACATTGGCAAACGCAGAAAATATTTTTTGATCTCAAAAAGCACACATTGCTACAGCAGTTACTGCTATTGAACAAATCTTCTTTGTGTGCCGATATGCACATTGTAAAAGAGCACAGTGCTGTCACTCAAAGTGAAGTCACCCAATAGACAGAGCGAGAGAGAAACAGAGAGAGAGAGAGAGAGAGAGAGAGAGAGAGAGAATTCTAAAAAAAACAAAAGGCCTTGTTAATTCCAAACCAACTTAGAGGCCCAATTCTTAAAGGAAGTCCCAAAAGTGCACCCATGGTATATGTCCTTACATTAGTGCAGATGTACAACTCATGAATTACCAAGAATATACAGAAGTAGGCCAGGAATTGGTATTCCTAGAAAATATTTACTTTTTTCCCCAACTGTCAGGAATACATGTCCAAAGTTTCTTTGTATGGAAAACCATTAGAGAAGAGCTGGTAAAATCCCCTAAAACATGCACGTTCGTAGGTTTGCACAGACTCAAAAGGGAATTCCAAACCTGGAACTATTGCTTACTGCTACCTACAGCCTCAGTATGTACATCTGTGGACAGGTGGCAAAATAAGGGATTTGCTTGCATTCGAACCCTGAATAGGAGCCCTGGCATATCATAGAGGCTATTATCAGAGCCATTATATATTGAGATTGCTTTCATGTTTTTTTACCGCACTACATGGCACCAAAGGGACCAGTGGATGTTGTTACAGGACAAGTAGATTTATGAAGCAGCCTGTCCCATGGACAAGTAGATATTTTATTAAAATAGCTTTTAATTAGGGCTTCTAACAATACTTACCAAACCTCAGTAGCGCCGCTGATCTATTAAATATTTTTCTCAGGTGACAGGCGCAGCCTGAATTGTACATTGCTTATTGGTTGTAACTGTCAGGACGACGCAGCAAACTGGAGGAATACATTTGCATTACCTTGCCGTAGTGGCCGCTGTCCTGGGGTCACTGTCAGGAATGGGATTGGACTTACTTTAGGAGTACGTGTTTTTTGCCCTTATGTTGTTAAATGATAGGTTTGAAGGCACCCAGCTGACAAGTTGCACAAGTCATTGTTATAATATGGCCGCCCAGTTATCTGTCCAGTGCCGGCGGTGTCACGTCTAGTCCTTCTTCTGTGTCCCTATACCTAGCACCTCTCTGAACCTCTGGTTCTGTATCCCTGCAGGAGTGATTTTTTGAGAGGTGCATCGTGGAATTCGCCAGTCCCTGCAACAGGCAGGTCTGCGATGCCGCCCCTCAGCCTTTCCATTGTAATGCAATAAGCACCAGTGGGTGGCCGTGTCCATCGTTAGACATGGCAACCCCTCTGCCTCACCAAGGCCTTCCTGCTGCTGCGGTCAATGCGAGCCTGAGCCTGCAGCTTCTGGCCGAGCAAGTAATTACTCCTGTAGCAGCCCTATGTGATCAGCAGGCCAGGCAGCATTGAGCCTGCATTCCTACCCCTGTATAGCGCACCCCAGGGGGTACCAGAGGTCTTCTAGTGCTTTTTGCCTTCAACCATTCTTTTGTTTGATATAGAGGCTCTTTCTTCCTGGTTCTCTACAGTTTACTGGTGACAGTGGCTTAGTCCTCCTACCATTCTAGTGTGTGTCCATGTGGCAAACTCTTCCCCCCAGCTAATCTCGAGTGTGCATGCTGAAAAATTACAAGAAAACAGTACTAAAAACAATCTAAGAAATGTTCAAAGTCAAGAGCAAGACTCTCTGCAGTAAATGGTAGTGCTTTAGTTATAAGCAGAGCCACTGGAATTATGTGGCAGAGATGACCAAATTATGCGGCAGTGTTGACCAATTTATGTGGCAAGTAAAGCTCTAACTCAAGCAAATCCGAGGCCTATTGCATTGCAAATGCTTGTTTACTTCCCTCCTGAGGTAAGAGGTTTATGCTTTATTATACGTTTAGAAGGCAGAGATAGGGTGCTACTTTGGTACTTTAAAAGGGGATTTAGCAAGTGTGTGGACATGCAGCGATTTTGGCTCTGTTTACGAAATAACTGTATTTCTGCTTGTAAGAAGGATGCCAAAAGCAAATTGGCATATTTCTTTAAAAAATGCAAACAGAGGGTCGAAAATACTTCTTGAATTCCGGGTAACGCACACTGTTTTTTAAATAAAAATTGATGCTATTCAAAATAAGCTCTTTTTTTCTTAAAGACAACCTTATGTGCATTTTGTCATTTTGAACCATTACATTTCACTTTGCGCATTTTGAAAGTTACAATCAAGGGCGTCACTTAGTTATGCAGAGCAGAGATGCAATATGAAGAGTAAACACGTTGAAACAAATTGCAGTCAGTTTGGTAGTAAAATGTAACAAGCGGTCAATTGCTCAGTCACAAACACCTGCAAGAACCGGAACTGGAGTGGAATAGTTCTTTGGTGCTGAAAGTTAACAGTTTTAATGCTGAACGTGGGGAGAAAGAAAGGGGAAAAGCGGGAAAGATAGGCTTATAGCCCATGTAGAGACAATAAAGATTCCCAGTATTGTGGTTGAGGTGGGAACAAATCTGTAAAGGAAGATGGGTTGTTGGTTCAGGTAGTGCGCAGGCTGGTGGTCACTGTTTATAACCTGTGAGTTTACCTATGGAAGGAAATATACAGTTCAAAAAAGGTTAAGACAAGCATTTCTGCCTTAGGTGGGGTCTCTGCCGTTGTCATCAGGTGGTCCAAGTGTGTGTTACAAGTCACTGCAAAGGGCTGGAGGAGAACTCTGGTCTCTTCTCTCTATGGTGCAGACCTTTCTGCATCAGCTCACTTGAGAAGGGCCCAGGACCAGGCTTCCAGGGATGGTGAGTTTTTCGTTTTCCACTGCTTTCTTTGCTAGAATGAGGGCCAGATTTGGTAACTTATTGGCTGCACGGTCTTTCATGGACCTGTTGTTGATCCGCAGCACTACTGAAGGCAAGTCATGTGGGATAGGTTTGGTTACTTATTTAGGTCCAATGTGGACCGAGGAGGGGACAGGACCAAAGCATGTGTGTGAAGTCAGCAGCCGGAGCTGAACATAAGAAATCCAGAAAGATAAGCTCTGTGTAGTATTGAATTCATTTAAATTTGCATTACAGGAAATTGTGCTGAGCATGATGAGTGCTTGCACCCACCTTTGGTTATGAATGGCTCTGCCTGCTTTGGCTTCCTATTTGTCTCTCAGCTGGGATGCATAAGGGAGGCAAGGGGAAGAAGGGGCCTGTAAAACCTTAAACTATGTCTCTGCCTGTGGAAATGGATGTACCTTGGGGCGAGTCTGAAACGTGCTATAGCCTGTTCTGGGCGTGTTGGATGGTGATATATTACAGAAATTGCCCCTGTGGAGACTACACTTGTCCATCAGTTCCTCAAAGGAGAGAGAGAGAGCTCCTCTTTAAAGAGATCACCAACAGTGCAAGGTTTAACTCTAGCCAATGGTGTAGATTCCTTGAATTAATGTGTCCAGAATGGGTAGGTAGGCCCAAGGTGGAATTGCAGGGGCTAAGGGACATATGAGCCTGGTGAGTTTGAGTGCATGTGAGTAGCATGTAGCGCTTCTCGGTGGACCCGAGGATGTGGGAGATAGCATTGAGTGTTTATGTGTAGGAAGGGATTCAGGTCCTCCACTTTCAAAGGCAGGGATTGTGTGGCTTTGTCCTTGAGGGAGACACCTGAAATACATCTACTTAATCACTACAGTTAGTCTGCGAGATAATACAATTCAAATTAAGAGGCCCCGAACCCACCCGCATCAGAGGGGAGGTGGAATTAGGTAAGTGCCACCCTTCTCCTGCCTGAGTGCCATATGAGTTTGCCTAATAGCGTATGTAAGTCCGGAAAGAATGTTTCCAGGCGGAGGTAGGGACAAAGTTGGAAAATAGTAAAGCAGAAGGGGAATGCCCACCATTTTTGAGAGGGCTATACACCCAATTAGGGATAAAGGAGGGATTTCCAAAACAATATTTCAGTGGAGATGACTGTAAGAGATCTAGTGAACTTCCCATCATGATGGTCTTTATCTGAATGATATACCTCAATACCTAGGCATCAAAATGTTGTATCTTCCCAGTACAAGAGTTGTCTCCAAGATCTATCTGAGTCCTGTGTAATATATAAGGAACCAACGGAAAGTCATAAGATTTTGGCCAGTTGACAAAGAGACTGGAGGCAGCTGCAAAGTCTATTAGAAGCTTTGCTATTCTGACTGTAGAGCCCTGAAATATTTGATATGCACGAGCAGATTGTCTGTATATAGGGAAACTGTGTGAAGACCATTGGGAAGTATGATTACCCATGACACTCCTCCTGCAAGGAGTGGAGTGCCCATGGCTCAATGGAGAGTGCAAAGAAGAGAGTGGACAGGCGGAGGCCTTGTCGAGTTCGGTGATTAACCCCAAAGGAAAGGGAAATAGATTCCCCTACTCACGCAGTGGGGTGCGACTAAAGTGTCGGAACGTACCGGATGAAGTGAGGGCCGGAACTGAAAGGCCAGAGGCCCCCAATCAGGTATTTCTAGCAGACAGTGTTAAATGCCTTTTTGAGATCCAGGCTAATATCCAGAGATCTCAGCAAGGTGGAGGGACAGCTTTCAGGATTCTATATAGGCAATAGAGATTTAGTGAGGTGCTTCCTTGTGGTGGTACCTACACATTTTGGTCCAGTTGAATTAGTTGAGGGAGGTGTGGGAGGACATGAGAGACCAGGATTTTGCTCAATAATTTCTAAACTGAATTTAGAATAGCTCAGTGATAATGGTTTGGGAGGTGTCCTGCCTGGGGAGCCAGGCAAGGAGTCTCCCCGCTTTGTCTCCCACAACATGTGACCGGGCAATGTAATTTAAACAATCGAACCATAGAAGCTTCACCCTTACGGATGCCTTGTGGACCCGGGCTGAGCCAATGGCCTCTCTGAAGGCATGGTTGACCTGACGCTCAAGGATTTTAATTGCATCTTCGGCTCTTGTGAGGTCCTTCTCGCTCTACCTGCAGGTGATTGAGGCCTCACGGATACCATGGCCATGTATGACCACTTTTGAAGCGTCCCACTCAGTGGCGTGGGAGGGGGTGTAGCCTCCATGTATTTCAAAGCAGTCACTTATATGGGAAGCCAGAGTGTCTCTCAAGGGCTTGTCCTCTAAGACTACGCCCTGAAGACACCATGTAGGAATAGGGGGATTGCCTGCCCCCCATTGAAGGGAAGTCATTATCAGATTATGGTCTGATATATGCCTACCAAGATAGCCAGCTGTGAAAATGATGAGCAAATTTGTGCTGAGCATACAATGCAGTGGAGACTGACATTCAGACCTAGTAGAGGAAAGTAGCACAACTATAAATGGAGCCCTGGATTAAGTTGTCTGCAGACATCAACCAAAGTCCAATGTCAGGTTCAATCTGTAAGGACATGAGCATTATTACTCGTAAGAGCTTGTGGGAAAGAGGGGTGCGATATATCCAAACTCGTGTCTAGAACCGCATTAAAGTCCCCTCCTAGCACCTAGGGGAGATGGAGCCAAGTCACTAGGAAGATTTATCACTATACGAGAAACACAGGTTGCTGTGAATTCGGGGCATACATTCTGCCCTGCACTAGCGGTGAACCCTTTAGAAACAAATTGGGCATCAGGAGCTGTGTAGAGATGGGAGTATTGTACAGCATAGCTGCCACCTTCTGAAGAGGAACCTTTAAATTATCTGTTAATTAATGTAACTTGTGCCTTTTTGGGGTCTAATATGTATTTGACTTAATGGTTGTTGTTACCTTCCAATTTATTGCTAGGAAAGGTAGGTTGAAGGGTAGTAGTGTTACTTGAAACTTAATAATTACAGTGTTGAGTAGGGAAAAACTCTTTTTATTTTCAAAAATGTTTTTATTGATTTTAACCACAAATTTCCCAGTGGTGGCTCACTCCCTCCTTTTCTTGTGATGTTTCTGGGAGCAAACTCTCACCAAATAGATTGGGCACTCCAAACTCATGCAATAATCCATGCCCTTGGCCCATTTACTAACAGAGGGGCCTTCGGATCCTTCCAAGCCTGTGATATGTCTCGCTTGCCGATCATCAGGCCGAGCCAGATCAACGCCTTCTGGTACCTTTTCTCCTCCATGCTTCTGTAAGATGTAAGAGAAATAATTTCGTGTCTCTAGGTATTTTCCAACCCATTATTGTCTCCCTGCTCCAAAAGGGTGAAAGGACAGGGCAGTGCCAGAATGTTTGCATTAAATTGCCACTGGGGTCATCACACCTTAGGCAACTTCCCGTCATAATCAATCCCATTTTGCACAGTCCTGCCCTAGTGAAATTTGTGTGATGTAGCATTTTTAGTTGAATTAATAGGAACTGGGAGGCTATTATCGCTTCCATAGGGGCGGCCACGGCCTCAATACAATCCTTGCCCTCTAGTTATCCCAGATCTCGCTCCCACAAGTTCCTCACTCCTGCCAGTCAGGCTGATTACGAAGTAGCATCTGATAAATGGCAGATAGTTTGTGTGGTTTGATATTAGTGAGTAGTATCTTAGCTTCCAAGGGGGAGAATTCGGGAATGATTTAGACGGACTGTAAGTAAGGTACTAGTGCATGTCGGAGCTGGAGATAATGGAAAAACTGAGTGCGTGCATTTGATATTCCGCTTCTAAGTCCTGAAAGGACTTTATGGATCTGTGATGAAGCACATTGGCCAACAATGAAATGCCTATGTTGTCCCAGCCGGGAAAACTTCGTAGGGCCACGACCTGCAGGAGCCTGTTCCCCATTCACAACGGAGTATCCAAGGTAAGCGCACCCATCCACCCCATGGATTTTGTAGCTTCCCTCATATTTTCAGCACCACTCTTGTTCCGGTCGGTAGGGAGGTCTGGATGTTCCTCCCCCCAGAGCACGAGTGGGAGGTAGCTGTGGTCCATGTTCCACCCCTCAGTTGTATAAGCTGGGTGTTCAAACCCCTTGAACCACCAATCGTTCAGTATAAAAAGGTGTGCAACCCTGTAGTAGAGGAGCATGTTGGAGAGTGGCTATCCCACCATCAAAGGGAGATCCAGGGGATTTCCCCACCCCAAAGCAAGTTACGAATCAGGGCATTAATTTTAGCAAAGAAGGTCTGACACACTGGGAACGGGTACATTTGGAGCTGATAGAGAAGTTGACAGTGGGATTGTGGACACAAACTGTAGTGAGATGATCGAGTTGGGTTTGGAGGCTGGATTTGTGTGACTGAAGCTTGTCATCAGTGATGAAGACACCAAGAGGTGGGAGGAGGTCACATGGCGGTGGGGTATATGGAAGACTTGGTCCTATTCATAAGGAGTCTGAAGTAGGACCTGAAGATCTGGAGGATTAGAAGAGCCTGAGGTCTCCTGAGAGTTATCTAAGAACATCAGGATGTCGTCTGTGTAAAGGGAGATCCTATCGCTCACCTACGAAGACCATTGAAATCCACTTAACACGGCCATCCATGCTCAGCCATACTGCCAGAGACTGAATGGCTAAGACGAATAGAAAGGGTGAAAGGGGACATTCCTGGCAAGTGCCCCTTTCAATTGAGAACCAATCTGATACGACTCCTCTGACTTGGGTCCGCACGACAAAGATTAGTATAAAGAAGGCGCACAGAGCTAATGAACTGAGGACCAAAGCCAATGCGAACCAGGTGAATGAACAGATAGTCCCAATCTACTGAGCCAAACACCTTTCTAAAATTTACCAGGAGCAGGGATGTCCAGACAAATGCCCACTGAGCTCTATGGTGTTTTGAACTCAGTGTATATTGTGCAGTGTGGGCTCCCCCAAGGCATAAATCTGGACTGGTTAATGTAAACAAATTGAGCGATCACTCCCTTAAGTCTAGTAGCTAGCATCTTAGCGCATATTTTGGCTTCTGAATTTAATAAGAAAACTGGTCGAAAGTCCTCGCAACATGTTCCATCGTGGCTCGGCTTAGGGATCACCACTATTTCTGCTGACCTGAGATCCTGAGGTAGTTCACCTGTTAATAATGAAAAAGTCGAAGTTGATGTGCACCATGATATGTTCACATATAATAACGAAATTGCATCAATATTAGCAAATTCACTCGTCATGAACTCTCCATAAACCCTGACTCAGAAATACATGATCAGGCAGGCTCTGGTATTTAGGTCTGAGGGTACTGAATGACAGGTCACGGTGTGGCAGTACGTAGCCGGCAGACAGGCGCGCAAACAGGAAATTCAAATCAAACAAACAGATAAGCACAGAGAAACCACAGTGGTCCCAGGAGATTGGTCCCAATAAAGCACATATGGCCAGAGGGGTGAGCACATTCCCAAAACACCATAAAGTCAGATGCCACATGCAGTTAGGAACGCTCAATCAGAACACAGGACGCACAGTAACACGCCGCAAACATGCGCCCCTCATGCCAGACATCTGTACACATTACCCACTGGCCCTCATTGTGTCCACGCAAGGTCGAGGACCATCTACATTTGTTATCATAGACCTTATTTACATCTCCAAGATAATGGCCTACATTCTTTGCGTAAAAAGCAAAGCCAATATTGTTTTATGGTACCCATAGAAATGTATAAAACACTGCTCATGACAATTGTACTTTAAGATAGTCCTCAGACCTAATTTCTGTAACTGTTCTCCTGGACATAGTGTTTAATTAAACCAATTGTTCCTGTTTTGTCAAATGCCTCTTGTCTTTTGTTTTTTCAAGGTAAATTCACATTCAATCAACACACCTTTCGTTAAGGCCTCATTAAAAGTTTTTAACAATAAGAGGCCCACCTAGGGCCAGAGCAGGCTCCAGAACTCTGCAGGATACCCCTTTGGTACCAGCGTTTTACTAGCATGGAGTTGCGCATTGGCTGCTCACAGCTCTTCGCAGGTGATCTCTGCCTCTAAGGAGTTGGGATCCGTCTGAGAGGTGTGGACTGGTACATCCGCCAAGAATTGGTGGAGGTCTGCCCGAGGCCCGCAGGGATAGAGCTGTAAGGGTCCTCATAGTAGGCTGTGAACTTGTTTTATTGTGGCCTGCCCACCCATTATTCGGGGCCCGGAGTCTCCAGGAACACAATGGGAGCACTAGTAACTCGTGGAGTGCAGAGCCAATGCAGTGTCTTTCTGCTTTTATTGCCCCATTGGTAAATACCGCTGCAGGTGGCTAGCCATGCCTCACGACCCTCCCATGTGAGGTCTGGTCTAAGCAGAGTTTTTGTATGAAATGAGTCACGTAGGAGGGCCTCTTCCATTGTAGCAACATATCTTTGCTCGAGGTCCAGCACTCACGCCTCGAGGTATTCCACCTTCTGCTGAGTGCGTGCCCTCTGTCCCTTGCAAAAGCTTATAATGTCACCTCAAAGGGTGACCTTGAGGGCCTCCCAGAGAACTCCTGAGGATGACACTGACTCCTGGTTCCAATGCAGGAATTGTAGGCATATGCCTTTGGTAGGTCTCCTGAAACTCCTTGCACTGGAGGTACCAACGGTTCAGCTGCTGTCCTCTCAGCAGGATACAGACATTTAATACAAGTGGCAGTCACGTTGGGGCATAAGAAAATGGTCCAGGCGGGAAAAAGATCCATGGGCCCCGGAGTAGAAGGCATATCCTCGAGCAGTTGTGTAGTGTGCATGCCACAGATCAACCAGAGACATATTGTGTATAAAAGCATTGGACTGCGGCCGACAGTTACAGAAGTGAAGGAACTAGACTAAGATCAGTCACCCCATTGAGGTCACCTCCCAGAACTCACGGTGCATTGGGCATCTCCCAAAGGAGGTCACCTAGCTTCCTCAAGACCTCTCAGGTAAGGGGTGGAGGGACATAAATGCAGATCTAGGAGAGCAAGAGCCCCATAGGATGCCCATGACTGCCACATATTGGCTTAGGGTGTCATGCCACACCCTGGACACCACCAAGGGGACATGCTGTTGGATCAAAATGGCTGTACCCCTTGAGCCACAGTGAGAACTTGAGTGGTCTATGGGCCAGGAAAGAGCAATTGTTGCCCATGAGATGTGTTTCTTGTTACATAAGGATGTCCACATTGGACCTATGAGCCTCCCCGAGTACTGCCCCGCATTTGATTTTGCGAGCATGCTGTTGACATTCCAGGAGAGGATAGTCAGTCTGGGGAAAGAGGTCGCTGAATCTCAATTAGGCATTTAGTACGATGCTTCATGTAACTGTCGCTGAGCAAGTATTTGATGAGCCGTCAGAGGGATAAGCCAAAAAAAACCTCTGCCAGCAACTCCGATCCTCAGCTCCCTCCCCATAATTTGCGAACTTGAAGTACCACTTGTGATGGGACTAGGGACAGTTGCCATCTGGGCTAGCCTAAGAAGTGAATCTCCCCTGCAATACAAACCCTCTCCCCAACTACCCCAAAGGAAAACCTCCCTACAAAATGATCCCAAACCCACTAAAGAAAAAGGGTGATGGGAGGCTTAGTGTGGAGAACGGTGCAAAAGCACATCGCTCCCTCTCCACAGCAGCACAGGCACCTGTCCTTTTGGAAATCTGAGACAGTACAGAGGGTCTGGTATGCTCGGCGGAAGTTCAGTAGAAGTCATCTCTGGGGGCACCTTTACCTCTGCAGTCAAAACCTCCCCTTGCGTAGGGGAGCTCTGTGCCCTTCGGGAGCGAGCTCTATGATCCTGACGACGTGGCTTCCTCTGCAAAGCAATATGATTCCCAACTGGAGGCCCCCAGCCCACCCCTCTAATTAACCCCTCCACCCCCTTGCAAAGAGGCCCTCCCGCGTGCAGAGTTGGGCACTCCTCAATCCAATCACGTGCTGCCTCAGGCGAATCGAAGAAATAGGTTTTATTCTGAAATATGACCTTCAGGTGAGCCAGAAAGAGGAGCATGTATTTGATGTCCATGGTTCCAAGTTGTTGCTTTGCCTCTTGGAATCTTGGAAGGAATTACGTTGTTGTTGGACTTTAAGGATGTAGTCCGGGAAGGTCATCACAGGGGAGGTCTGAAATGTCAATGGACCTGCTTTATGGGCTGTACGGAGGATGGCATCTATGTCTGCATAATTGAGTACCCGGGGATTGAAAGGGCGAGGCGGAGCCCCCACTGGTGGCTTCACAATCAGTGCCCAGTGTACCCGCTCAACTATGAAGCAAGATGAAACCTCCGTCACGGGTACCAAGCTCTTTAACCAAGCACAGATGAAGGAGGTGTACACAACCCCCTTTGTCCCTCAGGGATACCCATGATGCGCAGAATGTTGCACCTCGATCTGCCTTCAGAATCTTCCACTCATGTTTCCAATTGTCCCACCAGGCACTGCAAGGTATTGAGGTGGGTTTTGTGTGATCTGACCGCATCTTTGGTCTCGGAGACCCCACTCTCCACCTCCGTGACCCTGTGTTCAGTATTCCATAGATCCTGTCGGATTAGGGACAGATCCACTTTTATCTCTCCCATTTTGCCCTCCATTCTGTCCTTAAGATCTTGGATCACCTGCAGGATGAATGAGGCGTTGAGGCCCTTCACTGGGGGATGGTGCCTCCCACTGCACTGACATCATCTGCTGTGGTCACCTATTTAGTGAATTTGGCAATTTTTTGTTGTGATGCAGAACTAGAAGTTTGTCTGGTGCCATGTCGAGCCCAGAAGGGTCCACCAAAGAGGGCAGACTCAGACAGACAACCGGGGGTTGGGGGAGCTCAGGCAGGAGTGGCCGCATACAGCCGGACACTCAAGGGAACCACTCTGGCCAGTTGTAGGTCATGTACGGTCAAATGCCTGCCCTTGTTGTACCTGATGAAGCAATGACCACAGGGTTACAAAAAGTGTCTCTGTCCACGAGAGCTGCTCCACATCAGGCCCAAGGAAAGCATTCACATATCCTTCCATGCAGAAATATCAACAATATTCTTTTGTTGGCAAGTCTTAAGGGAGCAGCCCATCTATACACTCCTCCAGTGGGCCCCTTCCGCTATGGCCAGGCACCATGTGACCCGATCACACCACCAAATGTAGGCTGTCCTCGCGTAGCCCGTGGATGTTGCGACCCCCGCAAAGGGACCCTCGGGCTCTGGACGCACCCCTCGCAGTCTGCCCCAGCAGGCGAGCAAGAGCCTTAGACGGCAGGAGAGAATAGGCCTAGTCCCAGTCACAAATGGCCAGCAATGAGGCAAAGGTGTGTTGGCTACCCTGCAAGCCGCCAGACAGAAATGCCCCCAAATAGCACAAATGAAGAAAGGTGTGAGGGTTCAAGGTGCCTCCAAGTCAACAGGGCCGCCACGTTGGCCTGTCACGGCATCCCCCCTTCAACAACAAAGTCTCATCTCAGGTCTAGGGCAGAGCAACAAGGGGTCACAAGATGAGCCTGGGGCCAATTGCAGATGTAGAAATGCACAGTCGATGGGAGAGAGCTCCCAAGCCAGCTCTTACTGGTGTTTGCGGCTCCAGCTGCACAACTCCTCTTGGCCGCAGATGCGGCCTGATCACAGGTCGCAGAGCAACCCGGCTCCGGGACTGGTCACCTGGACAAGTTACTAGTCGAGGGGCCACCCAGGAGTATACAAAAGCCCCTGGGCAAGCAACAGCACCTCTGTGCCCCTTAGAACAGGCCCTGGGGCTAGGGCATGTCCAGCCTTTCGGGCGTCTTCATTGGTCAATCCCTACCCAGCACAGCTGATGTGCTGCGGTGGAGCTCTACTGAGGAGCAAGCGCCATGCTCGACTCCAATGCCACTCCGGAAAAGCCTATTTTTAAGACTAGAATAGTTTCTCATTGATCATATCTTAAACAATAAGTTGCTGTAAAACAATACCTAAGCAATGCTCAGCACATATTTTAAGCAACTTCTCAGATTTACGTAATTTTATTTCAGATACCAATTTTCTCTTTGCGATGTTGCTGGAGTACATGATCATTAGATTATAATTTTTCTTCCAGATCTCCGGGTATGCAGGTGAAACCAGGAAAACAGTAGGAAGAAATATTGATTGCTTTTTTTTTTATTTTGGTACTTTGTAGTTGTGGAGTTGATAGCTTCTCTATGGAAGGGAATTTCATGCAGTACGTATTGGCTAAATTGCTGTACACTTCAAAATATAGATATCCTTCATATCCTGTAACGTAAGTTGTAATGAACCAGTGTACATATTCTGCAATGATGCCGGCCATCTCTTGGATAAATGTTGCATATGCTGAAACTGGAATTGCTAGAGGTCTGGAACCGTTTACCCTGGCCGGTGATTTAAACCAGCCATTTTAGGTGAAAATACATAAATTGACTGCTAAGAGTAATTGGGTACTACCAAAGCTTAGGTCATGATTGAGACCACTCATTGGTGAGAGGATATACTGCAAACATTATGCCCATTTAAGTAACTGTATATTTTTTGTTTTTAGAAGCACACATATTTTTCCCAAATTGATAAGTTCGCGTCAGCTTTTGAATTTGTGCATAATGATTCTTCCTTTTACATAGCTGCTTCAGCAGAATTCCCAATGATTACCCTAGGAGAAGTGGCTCATTGAGAACACATAGGTTTATGGCTTTGTAGATCAGCATGGAGTAACACTTTGCAATTAGCATTTGAAATGTGGGTATGGTGATATTTATTTTGTATATGTTGAAAGATAATCAGAGAAGATGGATCACAGACTATTCTCATTGCAAGTAAAGCAGTTCGATTAAACCCAAAGGGAACTCGCAGAGTCCATTTTAACAAGCATATAGGAGTAATATTGGCAGTGGGTTTCAAAACCTAAATTAGAGTGGTGCATTTTGTTCAAAAAGGCAAACATTTTTAAAATCTACAGACAAAATACATGAAGGTGGTACCACCGAAAATAGATATATATCACTGACAACTAAGACAAGAAGACGAACACATCTTTAGCATTACAGGTCCAAATAAATTAGTGCTAATTAAGTAAGTTAATACATGATCATGCTTTACCAGAAGATGTTACAGGGGAAAGCAGTTCTTTGATACTGTCTGGTGCCTTCATTGTTAAAGGAGGTTTGCATGAAAGGCAGGAGGTTCGACCGACCTCCAGTATCACAGGACATAGGCATATGTTGACATTTTATAAACTGCATTTTATGCAGAAGTTAGATCTGACGATAGAAGTAAATGCACACCAGAATTTATGAAGTGTACCTTAGATTTCGCATTACTCTGGGCATTGAGTTAGTATGAGCAAAATATAATCTGTGTGCTGTAACCTCCTTGAGAAGGTTATGTTTCCTGGTTCAAGGTGATAAGGATACATACATGTTGCCTAACAGCAGAACATCTTCACGTAGACCTAAGGCTTGTGGTACAAATAGGTGCTTGATTGATGAATGTAGGGTGGAGCTAGCGTGAAAGTATTTGGCTGCACAAGACTGTTGTTTAAATCTATTTTTTCAGTCTTTTTGTTTCAAACTGCTTCAATGCACTTCCTCCTCTATAGTTTAAAAGATTAGAAATTTAAATCTACATGGTAATTCAAAGGGGGAAAGTTTTGGTATAACATGAAAGTAAGTGAATAGGCAAAGCTGGGGTGTGGAACTATATCCAATTCGGGGCAATTTCTGCTTGCCCAAGTGGATAGATGCTTCTGAAAGCTACTTGTACTGAAAACAATCCATGCGTCCCCATGTAGTGCCATGTAATGAGGTGAAAAGCTATGACGACATTCTCGTTGTATCAGGCCTATGACACTAGCTGCTCTGATTATGTGAAGGCACATATGAAGTAGTTCTATCAAGCTTCTGATCATACACTTTCCTGACATGCCACACAAGCTGTTTTTCACTTATAAAGGGATTTACTTGCATGTACATTTTTATGGGAGCAAATCCCCTCATAGGGGTCGGAATAAGTGGGAAGTTTATATGAGATAATACACACCGCTAACTAATATCTTTTAGACGAGTATTCACCACTGTCTCTCCAACACCTCCTTACCGTGGAAAAGGTCTAAAAAGTACTTTTGACAAGGGCAGGAGTAAAACTTTTTCCAGAGAGGAAGGGGAGTATTTAGACACGCAACAATAGTTTCCCCAGGGAAATAAAATAAAGTTTGAACACGTGGATTTGCACTTGCTGGATAGATTCTAGCATTAGCAAATTTATGTACATATATTTACTAATTCCTAAAAAGTCTTACATCTGCACTAATGCAAGGTTACAGACCTGCAATTTCAATTATGTGTTTTACTTTATGGGTCTTTAATGTTTTACGCTGCCACATTGGATTTTCCACTGATTCTCCATTTTCATGTTTTAAGTATGGGCACACAAAAACGCACTACAGTTTATCAATGCTGCTTGTGACATTCTGCCTTGTTTTCAAATTCCACATATTTTTGGGTACATTTTATTTTGAAAGCAAGCAAATTGCTCGATAGTTTAGCAAAACAGCCTAAACACCTTTGTCTGTTTTTTCTAATTACAAATACTTGTGGGTACTATCTTTGCTTTCAAAATAAAGTCACCTATTTTGCCCGTGTTTGCATGTAACGAAGGTGTATTCTTTCTAGGAGCACAAAATAGCCACAAATTGTAAATTTTGCAAACGTGTTCACATACTGCAACCACTGTCATTAAGGCAAGCTGAGCGTACAAACCACTGTTTTTCTTAGATTGCTCACCCTTACTATAAATGAGTTATGTTAATAAACAATATGTAAAATTTGGAACAAATTACACAAATGTAGGCATAATTTGCCTTAGCCCTAGACGGTCCTCTTTCTGGCAACTATACTTTAAAGTAGGTGAGCCTACTTATCCTGTGGGCAAAGATAAACATGCAGACTTGTTGTTTTTGACCCCAAACAATATTTTCATGGCAAGATGAAGTCCTCGCTGCTCCAAAGAATTTGGGCAACATAGCTCTCTGGCATTTTATTTGGACTTCTTGTTTACCTCATATCTAACGCCTTTGTGTTTCACATTGAGCTTATTTGACATTGACCATATCTTTTAGCATGGAAGCCCCACATGATTAAAACAATCTAATTCAGGATGGCGTTTAGAAGCTTTCATATATGTTATGACGTTTTAAAATCTTTTATGGTGCTCAGCTGTAATTGTAACTTACCCTCAATTTTACATGAAAGTCCTTTTGACTCACAGTCTGTTGCTGTTCTTATGCTGACATTGGTTTTCACTAGCACAACGCCATGCACAGAATTGAACACTTAACACACGTTTTTTCAAGCATGTTCACTTCAAACTGGTCTGGCTTTCCTTCTCACTGTACCTGTCCATTAAGGCAGGACACGCATTATCACTCTCCCTCTCAAAGCAAAGTAACTTGCCTCCATATACCGCTAACCACAATTGAGGCAAAGATTGAAAAATTGGGTTACAGTATCCCATGCTCCACTGCCCATGCCTCACCCCGCCAGCATGACCAAAATCTGTCCATCACAGGTAGCTTTGTCCATTCCTTAGGTGAGGTATTGATAGGCATTTTCCCGATTTAGACAGTTTTTCCTCCTTATTTCAAAGAAACTGGCAAAGACAGTAGGTAGGATTTAACATATATAACTCAAAACGTTTGATCTACTAACTAATGGCTCTTTCTTGCGCCCATCTCCACTAAAAGACATTCATCCTGGGGAACAGCTTTCAGGGCATATATTAGATTTTTCTCAGGCAGACCATAAAGTGTTATGAACAGTACTGAAAATAAATATTCATCACATGTGTCAGGAATTGAGTCTGCGGTTAAGGAAACCAACAATGTCGCATATCACCAGGCAGAGCAATATCAATAGCAGCCATGTTCACAGTTTCCAAAACAATGTGATTACCATGAAACAGAGTTGGTGAGAAAATGATGCAATTGGAAGACAATAAGAAGAGGCTCATCTCTGGGAAAGCAGTGTGTCAGCTATTTGTCAACAATCTTAATGGTGGTGACAGCTGTCACATGGTTTAATATGTACATGTCTGTGCCTAAAAATTACATAACTTTAGACTGTTTATGTTAGCCTGGAGTGTAGCTGCATATCGTTTTTTCATACTTTAGACTTACTCCTTTTAAGGTCGATCCTAGGCAGTTTGCATGCGCTGTCTGGAAGACCTGTTGTATTGAATAAAGGACTTTGTTCCCGCCTGCTGCTTACCATTGGTTTAGTCCAGTGTCGCTCTTCTTTGCTGCCTCCTAAGTGGTTCATGCAGCGACACGTCACTTCTGTTTTCTGCAGAGGAGCACTGCACAACTACAGTTTCCTTCTGCTTGCATTCTTCATCTGGTGTTGGGGTGAACTCTTGCTTCTGTAATTGTTGCAGTGAGGCATGCCGTGCTTTATCTTTAAGTATGGTGCCCGTGCCCACCACATTCTTTCGCCTGTCATTCTGTTTGTTTAATTTAATCGTGCTGTGACTTAGTATTTTTTTTAATAGATTTTAATTGTTTTGCTCATGGAACTTGTCTTTTCAGTCAAATGCTTCCCGTGTTTCTTATTTCCTCTGTCACCTACCACTTCTGTGTTGCTTTTGCTTCGGTTCGCGGTGCAGTCCCCCAACCACCTCCTACCCATTGCTGCATTTCCTGCTCGTGTCTGCACCCGTCCTTGTTTTATGTTCCAACATTCCATGTGAATGTTTCTGTTTTCCCCTCTGCCCCAGTCTCCTCCTTCAGAGGAGTTTGTTATGCATTTTTTTTTATATAGTGCAAACTGGACCTGAAAGTAATGAACCGCTTTACCTGAGCACCAGTTACAGTACACAAGGAGACATTCATCTTTTGAAGGCACTGGATGATTAAGTGAATTGCCCACGATCACAGGATGTTGAGGCGACACCGAGAATCATTATTAACAAGACAATACAATATTTCTATTCAGCCTCTATCGGCATATGGATGAATTATCTTTATTTCAGACCGAAACCAAAACTATGAGTACAGTCTTGGTTAAATGAAAGCATAAATGGCTTGTCACATCCGGCCCACTCGCCACAAGCTCCTGCTCAGCATGAGAAACTTTCCCTGTCTGTTTTTAGCCTGACTCCCTCATCTTGGCGCTTCTGCTGCGTTTTTTTGTATGCAGATTAAGAACACCTCAGTATGGTTGTATTAAGGTTCCATGTTCACACACATTGTTATGCAGCAAAACAAGTAACCAAAAGTCGAGAACCATTTAAAGGATTGCGTTAAAAAAAGAAAGCATGTTGCTTGTAAGTGTACCACCCCAACTATCTTTGAATAACAAAACACACAAGGGCTTCAAGAATTATGCACACACTGCTTCTTGCATTTCCATAATGATACAAGCTGCTGCAATCTGTTCTGGTGGGTCTCTGTGCAACGTGGGACTCTCATAACTTGTTTTTTTCTCCACATGGCGCCCGCGCTTCACGGATGCCACGCTTCATGTTTATTTTTTTTTGCTATTGAGGAAGTTAAACCCATGCAGTGGAGCACGGCCAGGGGTTTGGGGTGAACGTAAATGTTGTTGCACCCAGCATAATGTGCAGCATGGCTGAATACTTACAAGATTCCAAAGGCGAGACTTATTGGCAATGCCAATGCTTGCTACTTATGTCGTAGTTTTCATTATTTTTGGTTCTGGCTATAGAGTTAGTAAATATTGGGCTGCACTTTGTAATTTAGGCCCACTCATATACTATTTTTTGTTTTTTTTATAACTTTTTGAAATACTTGCTAATTAGATTCTCTAAAGGCTTTATCAGGTTATTGTTTTAATAATGGGTCACGTACACTTCTTTTGAGCTTCATTAAGAAACTTGAGAAGTGTTTAAGCACAGACAGAGTGAACTGTCTGTGTTCCAGCCCTGCATTAGGGCTTAATATAGAATGGTTCTGCCATTTGAAAAATGTGTGTGGGTGAGATTTACATTCCTTACCCTCTGATACACCAGTTATTTCTGTATTGTTTATTCTTTAGCATTCCTTGTGAACTTTCATACCTTAAGTGTGTTGCTTTGTAAGATGTCTACACGAGAGGGTTGCAACTGAGTTTTATGTATATCATTCATTATATGTTACCATTCAAACATTGTTTCATAGCCCCATTTTTTCTGCCAGTACCTTCAGGATGCACTCTTTCTTTCAGAAATCATGGAGGTGAAGTCGGAGCGAGTGACTGGGGAGGTTTCGGCAAGTGATTCAGAAGCTGTTTTCGATTCATTGAGAGCAGGTAAAAATGGGAATGGCCCAGGTGCAAATCTTCAACTCGTCAGATGTCAATATATACAGCAACATACCAACCTGCAGGCAACTTCTGGCTTTTTTCTGTGATTTCTTTATATGATGAGACGCGTTTCATGATTTATGTGTCAGTCAGGAACAGGGTAGAGGAACACTGAGTGTATCCAGTAATTGTATAGTGCTTCTGAATGAGTAGAAGACTCATACACAGACCTTTGACTACCTTCCTATTTGACTCTAACCCATAGTCTTCTGTTTCCAAAAGTGAAGAGGCCAGGTCTGAGCATATTATGTTGGTTACAGAAGATTGGCCTTATTGACTAGGTAACCATATTTGAACAATGGTCTGGCTTTACAGCGGCGCCAGTACAGTGAGCTCAAAAAGAGTTTTGTAGTTGGGCACACCAACTTCCAACTCAGAGGCAGAGTGCAGGATGTGTGCAGGATGTGTATTGTAGAACTCAACTAGGATTTCAGCTTATGCGCAAGAAAAAAGATATACCTATTCAGACTTTAGCAGAATATTGCCTTGACCAGTGCCCTTAATCCTCTAATGAGATGAAGACCCATCAGTTTACCTCACAATGGTAGGTGGATATTGCAGCATTAGTAGAGAGTAGTTGAGCTAGCTGTTTTAAAGAACAGTACACCCATTTCTGTCAGGCATCACAGTTGTTAAATGCAAACATGACTGCCTGTCACAGTACTGATTTCTGCCTAGAATCAGTTTGCTACCCATAATTCTTTGCTATTAATTCTGACAATGCAGTACTGAAAACATCAGACAGTGGAATAGCATGCTGCCACGTATGAAGAACCAAAACAGAATAGGTGCAATATAAAAAGACACTGATTTAACTATAGAAAACTAAGTATGGTTATCTAGGTTATGAATTACTGTATGCAAACCACATTAACAACTTACTGCCAATGAAAAAGAAATAAGTAAACTATTTCAATCTCTTTCTCTTCGAAGAGCTTCAGAAGCAGTAGAACAATACAGTGTAAAGATAGAAAGAATTGTTCGATGACCGGTGCCTCCCTCATCTGAGGAGAATATTGTCAGTTAAACATAGTTGCATATTAAATGTTTGCAGAAATACAATATTCTTTTCAAATAAGCTTCTAAGTTTGTAACAGTTCAGTTAGTAATTTGTACAGTGTATGAACCCTTATAATCTTGTAGATATAAGCAAGCACACAAATCAACATTTATTTGGTTTAGAAACTAATAGAAAATGATTCTTGGATCCAAAAGTAGTCTGAAGTCTTAACTTCAAAACATAGTTGAGCACTGACGTTATTTCACAAATATAATAGGAGAAGCCACAGGAAGTGACAACACAAGACCCTTGACTATAATGCTTATACTTTTGCATGTTTTCTTACATCTCTTGAAAACCTAAAACTATTCCTTAAGCCCAGTCTTTTCAGCAGAGATACAGCTTTAAGGCAATAGGAACATTACCCTCATGTTTTTGGAAATGTACTGTTGTTTGTATGTGGACGCTTTCAGTAGTAAACGTTGAGAAAATCTAATCTTGTTTAATTTTAAAATTTCCTTCATGATTTCAAGTAAAATCATAACTATAATGCTCGTTACAGAGGCATTTTGTAATGTTATCATGTTTTTCCTTTTGTAAACTTTGTGGTAATCAGTAGGTACATTTTCTGAATGTGACATTTATGTTCTTTCTTTGTTCATCTAGCACATGGCAGAATTCCTTTAAATGCATTTTCTGAGGTAAGGGAGTACTGATACATACCCAACCTACAGGTATAAAAGTGCATAGTACTTGGCACGGCCACAAACCTAAAGAGACAAACACTTGTGTATTGCACTCCTCCATTAATTGTTGCTCACTCATTTGCCTTGTCGCAGGATTCTTACCTTTGGGGTGAGACTGCTTAGTTTAGGGTGGCAGCACCACTGAGTGTGGGTGACTGAGTCAGTTGAACACTGACTGTAAGTTTTCAGCCTTACTTTGTCAGCTAGCTAGCAGCACCTCACCCAAACCTAGAAAGTAAAGGTAATTTGTGGCAGCCTAGAAACATGACACTCTGACTCCTCAGGGAAGTTGTCGTGGACAGATCATACCCCTTTCTCTCGGTTACACAAAGTATCACACATGATGATGCAGACAAAGCTGATGAGTAAGTTTTCAATATTTATTGAAGCAATCCATCCGATGATAAAAAGCATGAGCTGTAATTCTTAGGCAGATGAAACATAATGCAGTGATGATAATTGTGACCATTGGAGTAAAAAATGTAAACAGTCCCACCAACCTGATCTAATCATAAGATCCAGCGTTTACTACCTACACCCTAATGTCTTAACCAAAGAGAATAGTGGTGCTAGCTCTAATGCCTCTCCCGGTCTATGGGAAGAGCCCGGACCCCCACACCTGAAAGACCGGCAAGAGTCTGCCTGTTGTCTGCTGGCAACCCTCCTGGTTGGCTGGAAAGACAAGGCCAGTATCAGCCAAGCTGTCAACAAAATAGTGTACACCTTCAAACGGCCAATGCTAGAATGCCCTCTTACCCTCCAAGGATGTGGAATTCCAATCGCCCAACACATATTATTTGGGGTCAAGGGCAACAAGTTTTCATGTTTATTTTATCCTTGGGACAAGTAGGCCCAACCCCCTGCAGCACAAACCCTTTGGCTGCCAGTTTACAGAGAAGAGAATTGTCTGCAATTGAGGTAATATGTGTGTCCAAAGGTTAATGCTGTTCGAATTTGTATTTATGGTTCATTAATTAAAATCCTTCATTATTAAGGTGAGCACTGTAAATCAGCGTTTTAAGGTCGCACTACACTACTGACAGTGACTACAGTAAAATAAAAAGCGTACACACTTGTTTGAAAAGCAGTAAGGCCAGCCAACAGATATAGAAACAGATGTTTATTCAAAACAAAGGCCCAAATTAAACCCGTTAAGTGCGGGCGTCGGCCGCACTACCTCCCTGGTGTGGGTCACGACCAGTGGCCGACACCAGGGAGGGGGTTAGAAAATCCTCGGGCGATAAATATATATTTGTTTTAACCCGTGGGAGACACAGAAGCTCTTCCGTGTCTCCCCCTGACCCCCACCCACCCCTTGTGACGTCAGCGCGCCGTGAGGCGTGCTGACGTCACATTGTTGTTTTCCCCATTGGAACAGGAAGCGGCCGTAGGGCCGCTTTCTGCTCCGATTTGGAAAACGGCCCCAAACAGCCTTCCCCACGTTCGGGAAGGCCTCGTATGAAAAGGGAGACTCTCCCCTTTCATACGAGGCCTTCCTGAACGCGTTTCCAGGCCCTCTAACGCAGCACAGCTGTGATCGAGGGACAGTAAACGCCACTAGACACCAGAGATTTCACTTGGGGGGGGTCGGCCCCCCTCGGAAAACGGGCCGGCCCCCCCGGGCCATATTTTTTTATGTCAAGGTTGGTGCCCCCTGGTGGTATACATATATATATATATATATATATATATATATATATATATATATATATAGATCACTTTTGTCAATGCATGCATGGTTTCCCTGGGGGCTGCAATCGGCCCCCAGGAAAACCAGACCCACATATAAAAGTGATCTATATATATATATCTTATATATGTATATATATATATATTTATATAATATATATTATATATATGTGTATATATATATATATATATATATATGTGCCACCAGTTGTCATGCAGTTGCAGCTTGCGTCTGCAAAGCAATGCACATACTTCAACTGACGCATTTCAACTGTAGCTTTTAGGCAGCAATAAAAAAGTCAAGTAAGTCTTGTGATTATGTTTCTGCTACAAAAGGAATCAGACTTTTGTCTAGTGGCAGTTTAGTGCCATAAAGAAGCGCAGAAGGGTTATATGAGTACTGCAAAGAGCAAATCTGTAGTTTATGTAAATAGCTGAATACATTAGTAAAGTCAGCCACTACCTGCGCTATAATACAAATGAAATGTATGTGCGGGGTGGCTATGGAGAGATGAAGAGCACGTTTGCTGGGTGGTAATGAGGGAATCCTAAGAGGGTTCATGGGTATGGGAGCACCAATAATGATTGTTGGACTGGGCACGGGAGGTGCTAAAGACTGTGACGAATGGTATGTGACGAGGTGTTTGAGTGTCTTGAAAGAACGTGCTGATTGAGGGAAGAAGCGCAGCTAAGGTGACCTCTACTGTTGCATGTATCACACACACACACCAGTAATTTTGTGTCTGTCTATGTAGGCTAGTGTTTTAGAGCAACAGTTTAGCCAATAGCAGAGATGACATCTTGATGGATGGCTGCTGCTGACGTCGTCACTCGGGTTATAGAGGACAGCTCTGACATAGGATCAGAGACTGAGATAGCAGATACTGAGACAGTTCTGAGGGATAGGATAATGGCGCAGGCTCTGGGAGTGATTTTTCAGTTGGAGGAGTCCCATGAGATAACTCCTTCCAGTAAATTGTGAGGGAGGTGATGAGGGCAGTCCTGTTGTCCCTTTGCAAGCACAGTCTGTGCAACAGGGCAATACTGGGTTAGCCCAACCCAGAGAGCAGGTGAATGCGGGGGCAAGCACAGAGAGGGTGCTCTCTTGGGAGCTCCCCAATTCAGTTCAGCCCCAAATTCCACTGCCCAAATTGTATTGTGGAGACATCAGAATTATCTATCACAAAACAAACTGGTTTTGTAAGGCAGGCACCTGTGTTTTTGGTCCTGGGTTCGGCGGCCATATAGGGAAACATACTAAACCCAAACATTTCTGGAAACTAGACATCCGGGGGAGTCCACAGACGTGTGACTTGGGTGGAGTCCCCAAAGTTTTCTTATCCAGAATACCCTGCAAAGCTGAAATGTTGAACAAAAACTCTATTTTTCTTGCATTTCTGTCACACAAACTACAGGAATATGCTGTGATCCACAAAATTCCTACCACCCAGTGATTCCTCACCTGTCCTGATAAAAACACTACCCCACTTGAGTGCCTATACCTAGTGCATGCGTAAGGAATGGATCACCCCAGGGTCAACAGTTGCATCATGTAAGTACCAACATTGACCATTGTGTGATCTATTCCTGTCGCGGACACTAGGCCTACCCACACAAGTGAGGTACCATTTTTATCGGGAGACTTCGGGGAATGCTGGGTGGAAGGAAATTTGTGGCTCCTCTCAGATTCCAGAACTTTTATATCACCGAAATGTGAGGAAAATGTGTTTTTTTTTCTCCAAATATTGAGGTAAGCAAAGGATTCTGGGTAACAGAACCTGATCAGAGCCTCACAAGTCACCCCATCCAGGATTCCCCTAGGTGTCTAGTTTTCAAAACTGTGCAGGTTTGCTAGGTTTCCCTAGGTGTCGGCTGAGCTAGAGGCCAATATCCACAGCTAGGCACTTTGCAAAAAGCAGCACTGTTTTCTTTGTGAAAATGTGATGTATCCACGTTGTGTTTTGGGGCATTTCCTGTTGTGGGCACTAGGCCTACCTCCACAAGTGAGGTATCATTCTTATCAGGAGACTTGGGGGAACGCTGGGTGGAAGGAAATTTGTGGCTCCTCTCAGATTCCAGAACTTTCTGTCACCGAAATGTGAGGAAAAAGTGTTTTTATGGCTTCATTTTGAGGTTTGCAAAGGATTCTGGGTAACAGAACCTGATCTGAGCCCCCACAAGTCAGCCCATCCTGGATTCCCCTAGGTGTCTAGTTTTCAAAAATGTGCAGGTTTGGTAGGTTTCCCTAGGTGCTGGCTGAGCTAGAGGCCAAAATCTACAGCTAGGCACTTTGCAAAAAACACATCAGATTTCAATATAAAAATGTGATGTGCCCATGTTGCCTTTCCTGTCGCGAGCATTAGGCCTACCCACGCAACTGAGGTACCATTTTTATCGGGAGACTTGGGGGAACACAGAATAGCACAACAAGTGTTATTGGCACTTGTCTTTCTCTACAATTGTTCCTTCCAAATGTAAGACAGTGTGTAAACAAGACGTCTATTTGAGAAATGGCATGTAATTCACATGCTAGTATGGGCACCCCGGAATTCAGAGATGGGCAAATAACCACTGCTGCTCAATACCTTTTCTTATGCCCATTTTGTAAATACAAAGGTTTTCTTGATACCTATTTTTCGCTCTTTATATTTCAGCAAATGAATTGCTGTATACCCAGTATAGAATGAAAACCAACTGCAGGGTGCAGCTCATTTATTGGCTCTGGGTACCTAGGGTTCTTAATGAACCTACAAGCCCTATGTATCCCTGCACCCAGAAGAGTCCAGCACACGTAACAGTATATTGCTTTAAAAAATCTGACATTGTAGGAAATAGTTACAGAGTAAAACGTGGAGAAAAATGGCTGTTTTTTTAGCTCAATTTCAGTATTTTTTTATTTCAGCTGTTATTTTATGTAGAAAAACCTCATAGTATCTACACAAATGACCCCTTGCTGAATTCAGAATTTTGTCTACTTTTTAGAAATACTTAGCTTTCTGGGATCCAGTGTTGGTTTCACACCCATTCCTGTCACTAACTTGAAGGAGGATGAAAGCAACAAAAATAGTAAAAATTAAGTCCCAGTAAAATGCCAAAATTGTGTTGAAAAATGTGGTTTTCTGATTCAACTCTGCCTGTTCCTGAAAGCTGGGAGGATGATGATTTTAGCACCGCAAACCCTTTGTTGGTGCCATTTTCAGGGAAAAAACCACAAGCATTCTTCGGCAGCCCTTTTTTCCCATTTGTTTGAAAAAAACATTTTTAGGTGTATTTTGGCTAATTTCTTGGTCTCCTCCAGGGGAACCCAGAAACTCTGTGTACCATTAGAATCCCTAGGATGTTGGAAAAAAAGGACACAAATTTGGCGTGGATAGCTTATGTGGACAAAAAGTTATGAAGGCCAGTGGGAAATCAGGGAAAAAGCAAAATTCTCTCCTGCTCCCTTTAACAATCATTGACATCCCATTTGAAAGGGTGGACATCGACATCATTGGACCTTTGGATCCCAAGACAGCCTTAGGCAACAGGTTTGTCCTGGTCTTTGTTGGACCATGCCTCCCTCTACCCACAGGCCATCCCTCTGAGGTTAGTGACTGCACCTGTGCTGGCTAGAGCTCTGATGGGGAGCTTTACTTGTGTTTAGTTTGGTTCACCAAGGAAGTAGTGTCTGAGAAAGGTACTAATTTCAGGTCTGCGTAGATGAAGTACATGTGGGATGTATATGATGTAACATACAAGTTCACACCCTATCACCCCAAACTAATGGCCTTGTGGAGAGATTCAACAAGACCTTGAAGGGCATAAATATGGACCTAGCTGAGCCCATGAGGCATAGGTGGGTCATCCTCTTGCCATGCCTTATCTTTGCCTACAAGGAGGGGCCACAGAAAGAAGTAGGAATCAGCCCTTTCAAACTCTTCTAGTTGGTTGGCTTCCTGATCCGAAGTCTTAGGGACATAAAAGACTTCCAACCACCCTGCTCCTGCACTTAGATTCTGCCATCTTTGAGTCTGCCCTGCCAAGTGGTGCCACCCCAGTCCTGGACCTTTGAAAGTGGGCCTACGGTGTTTGCTCCAGCAGAATTTATGCATCCTCTGCTGCAGGAACTGAATCGATGCATCTCTGCAGTTGTAAGAGGCATCACCTGTACTGCATGGGACGGAGTTGACACAGCCAGACTCGCTTCTCTGCTGCACCTCGTATCTTGGTACCATGGTTGGCCTGAACTTTTGACTTTGTCCCAGTCCGGCGCAACCAGATATCCCCGGTTGGCACTTCTTGCCTTCAAGCATTTGTTTACAGTTTATGCTTTAAAAATTCATAACTCAAATTCTACTAAATGGATTTTTGCTGTTTTGCTCCTGTTTTAGGTATTAAAATCAGAGTTATTTTTCTAACCCGGTGTGGAAACATTTTGTGCGGTGTTTTCACTCTTTTAGTGTTTGAAGTGTTGCACAAATACTTTACACATTGCCTCTAAGTTAAGCCTGTCTACTCTGTGCTAAGCTACCAGAGGGTGAGCAAGGGTGAATTAAGGGTTTGGCCTGACACTTACCCAGACTAATAATATTAATAATAATAATAAAAATAAAAAAAAAAATAATAATCATCATCTGTATTGCTTGATTATTAAAACCATTGCAGTACAGTTCACAATAAATGCAATAAAAATATATTAAAAGAATATCCATAAAACAGACACAGTGCCATCACCATTGTCCTTTAAAAACAAAACCCGTCTAGACAGATTTAAGCGAGACTCACTTCCTACCCTGTAGGTTGAGGTGAGTCGCCCCAGACCTGTTAATGCCAGTTATCTCGACCAGCGGGAGTGTGTATAATTAAAACATGCCACTTGAATGTGACATATTTTATAGGTGTGCTCTCCCTCCCTAATGTGATATGTATTTGCTTATGTCGTCAATAAAACCGTGAGAGTGCAGAGTGCAGGTGCAACAGATAAAAGTGCAGTGTGAGTAGAAAAAAATTATAACTTTCAGAATTCAAAATGGTTAAAATTCTTAGACTGTTATTGAAAAAAATGCATGTTCGAAAGTCAAGCATCCAAAAACCTTAGCTGACAGATGGACCTATGTGCACCTAATGAAACATTTGTGGGGAGGTACTGTGGATGTTTCAAGTAATAAACGGTAGTGGAAAACAAGGGTTAAAAAGCCCTGGCTGCAGAATCTGGTCAATTGGATGCTGGAGGGTGGTTACAACAAGCTTGGTATTTAAATACTTTACCCAGCTTACAGAGCCTAAATGCAAACATAAAAACAATGGCAGGGGTTAGGGCTGAATCCAAAGCTTTTAATTTACTAAACACACCCCTTCCCTTCATCTGTTGGACCCATGGCCTCCACCTTTTTCATGAACCACTGAAGGAATTTCACCAGTGCACAGTTAGCCTAATGAAAGATCGAAGCAGGCCAACACTGCCTCCCTGCACCGATCAGTCTACCTTCTTTGTTGCAGTTCCTGCCAGTCCACCATAAGGGTGGGGCACATGCATATTATATGGATAATGTCTTCCTGACCCTGGTCACATAGCCGCCAATTCCCCTGCGCCTCCCGTCTTTTCCATATGGTATAATAAATTGGGGTCAGTATTATCCCCATCCTGCATTTCAAAAACTGTAGCTTGGACCAGTCATTATAGAGTTCGCTTAGGTAGCTCTGTGGTTTCAGCCACATATAGGAATGGAGCATCATCCAACCCTGTCCACGTTGAGAAAGACAAGCCTTATCCTCTAACAATGAGAGCATTTGTGTGCTTGCTTTTGCCAGCCTATTGAACTCCTGATAGCTACGGGTAGGCCCCAAGCACTTGTTAGGCCAAGGGTGCTTAAGGCCTACAACAGGTAGGACCTTGCCGGGGAGCTTTGCTTTGTTTTCAGTTCAGACCAGAAATAGTGGCCCAACGAATCTCCTTTTGCAGATCTGAGTTTATGGCAACACATCAGAAAGGCTGATGTCCTGTATTGCGCTATTCTGCCCTTTAAGGCCTCACTTCCATAGGCTAAGGTCGGAAGAGTCTTTGCTTGGTCCACCTGGAGGATCGGCGTAATTGTAGGACCTTTTAATTTTGTGTAAAGGGACCTGAGGCTAACGGTCAATACATTGCCATTTAATTTATTTGATCACTATATCTCCCGTTCTCATTGCAATAGAATCCGAGGTACTTAAAGCTTTTGGTTGACTCTAACTTTCCTTAATCCAGAAACCATGTTGGTTTTTGTGCTGTCATTCCTTGAATGACTAGGATCTTAGTTTTCTTCTTGTTGATTGTCAAGCCATTCCTAGTTGAAAAGGCTGAGGTTGTGTCAAGAAGGTGCTGCAGTCTGACCTTGATTCTGCTAACCAGGACTAGATCATCTGCATACAACAAATTCAAGAGCTGAAAGCCCCCCCCAATTTTGGCTGTTGGGAATTGATTGTGATCTGATAAGAACAGGTTGAATGAGGTTGGTGCAAGGACGCAGCCCTGGTTAAGACCTTGTTTGGTGTTAATTGGCCTGGATAAATGAGAGCCATCTCCAATTTTTGTTCTAACCCATGTATCTTTGTGCAGTGATTCCATGGCCCTTAGTAGGCCACAAGGAATATGAAGGAGGGCCAACTTCTGCCAAAGCCTCCCCCGGTCGGCCCTATCCAACGAAGACTTGTAGTCTATGAAACCCAAGTAGACTGGGTGGCTGTTGGATTTTGCCTGGTTTGAAAATAGGGAGAGAGCCATGAAGTTAACTGAGGCCCTGTATGCTTAGTGAACCTGTTTTGATTTGGTGGAATGCTGTTACTACCCTCAGCCCAAAGCTGTAGCTCTTTTAGTAAGACCCCTGCAAAATACTTGGCGTCATTATCAATTAGAGCTATCACGTGATAATTCCCAGTGGCTCCCTTGTCTCTGCCCTGGCCTGTTGCTATGAGAATCAAGCCATGGAATGAAGGAAGAATGAAGTTCACCTGCAGGATGGTAGAAAAAAGTGGTGTTAATTGTGCAGTGCAAAATGTTGGCTGTTCCTTACATTCTGCCCGGGCCTGGTGCCCCATCTCTGCAGCCCTTTGCAATTTGTTTCTGGACCTGACTAGCAGTGATAGAGCGCCAGGATGTTTTGTGATCACTACTCCAGGACTGCAGTGGCAAGAATTTAATAACCTCCAAGCCATCTCCCTGTACATGAGACTGATTCAACGGGGCCAATGGATTGAAGTGGTCAAGAAAAAATTGGTACCAAGTTGGCTCTAATGTATTAGAGGAGTCTACATTTGGGAGATTTCTGCCCACTCCATTTACAGTCTGCCAAAAGTTTGCTGAGTTGTTTCAGCTGATGTAATGCAGTAATTGTGACCAGAAGGAGTTCCATCGCTTCCTTTTATTATTCTTGTTCTCCTCTTTTAGCGTTCTTCTTGTCTCCCTCAACTTATATAATGTCATTGGGTCCCTTGGCTGCCTTTTAAGGCCAGTTTGCCCTCCTTTTCGCCCTCCTTGTAGAGTGGTTGATTCCCAATCCTTGGGGGAGCGTCATAGCTTGTGTTTTAGATTTCTTTTTGGGTAGCACAGGCTTAGTGTGCTGAGTTGCAAATTTTTCTGTAAACCTTCCCCAACAAGACAGAAGCCAAACATCTCTTGGCATCCACTCATACACCTGAGGAAGACCCCTTAGGTGTATGAGTGGATGCCAATAGTTGTTTGACTTCTGTGACCAAGGTTGAGAGGGTGTCTGTGGTGCACTTAGTGTGTTTTAGATTAATTGTGTGCCCTTTGGTCCCTTGGTCTGCTGCACAATCATATTCATTCATATCATTATTAGGGGCAATCTGTTGTGGTCGACGGTCACTGTTCATTTTTTCTCCAAAGCTAAAGTAAGAGACAGTGTTCAGCAGGGGGAGACTGACAAAAGTGTAGTCAATTCAAGATGCCCTAGATTATGTTAAGTATGAGAGGCAAGGTGCCTAGTCCGGAAGTATACAACCATTTAAAGCTCTAAGTCCAAGGTATTCAAGATTGCCTTGTAAGACCCCACCTCTCTTATCTTCTTTGTGCCACCCAGGAGTATCTTAAGGCGGTATCATTCAGTGGCTGTCTTGCGCCTCTGTGATCTCGTTTTCAGGTATTGCGCTCATTGGCCACATATTGAAGTCGCCTGATATAAAGAGATCATTACTGGTCCTGTCCGATCTTAAGCCTATTGTGAGGTCAATCAGCTTGTCAGACACCTATGGTTTTACTCTAGCATTTGGGTACATGTAAACGTTTACAAGGTGATTTTCTTGGTTAGGCCGTTGGAAGTTTTAAGTGAAGGTCCTCCAGCTTGAAGCCCCGCAACATCACTGTCTTGCTCCCAGGACTCAATTGCTTTGGTGATAGATGCATAAGTGGCAAGACCACCCACGCTGTACCCACGCTTATGTTGTTTGATTGCAGGGATAAGGTGATTTGTGCAGCCCTCCAAATGATGAGCCATCTGTCACCAGGTCTCCTGTAGAAGGGTACTTTGAAAAGAACAAAGGTATTGAAGGGTTTCAATGTCTCCCATCTTGTTTGCCAACCAATTAATTGCCAATCCAGTTGTTGCTGCTTGACCAGGGCTCATACTCCGGTCAAACAACAACCCAATTTCCAACAGACACAATATTTATCTATGATGATATTCTGGTACATTGCCATTCAATGTTTTCCTTTGTCCAGTGAAGTTTCCTTGTGCTTTTATAATGTGTCCTCATTTCAAGGGGCCTCTAATACCCAGGGACTCTTGGGGGTTGTCCTTTAGTTAGTTGTGAGAGGGGAGACCCACATTCATCTCCCTGTGCTTTGCCCTGAAGAAATATTCAACTTTACAACTCTAAGCTGAGACTTGGCATGTAGAATTGATTTGCAAAGTTTTGGGGTGCCCTGATGCAGTCATGGGTGCTGCCTACAGGCCTCCCCATGTTAAATTAATTTCAGAACCTCAGAGCAGTGGGGTCATTTTTTGTGCATGTGCGTATGTATTTTATAATATGATGTTAGTAAATATTAACTTGCAGCTATCTCTGCCATGGCCTTTGTGGACATTTGAATGATACTTGATCATGAAAATTACCTACCTGCCTAATTTAGGATTACTATGAATTGTTAAAATGTTTGAAAAAATGGAGGATAACATGTTTGTTAAAGATCCTTGCAGGGAAACTGTTTGGTTAATAGTTAAATCAGGTCTATGAGAGAAATGCAAGTTCTGTGCAGGTGTTAGAAATTCGGTCTCTATTTGGCAGAGGTTTGCACTCTGTCCAAATAGGGACCACAATCATAGTCAGGGCAAGTAAGATGCATGCCAAAAGTTTACTGTGCTCACCCTCTGGTAGCTTGGCACATAGCAGTCCGGCTAAACCAAAGAGGCAATGTTTAATGTATTTGTGCACACATACACAGTAACACAGTGAAAACACCACAGCAGCACTCCACATCAGTTTAGACATATAGTCAATATTTATCCAAGTCAAACAAGACCAAAATGGCAAAAATCCAAAATACACAAGTCAAGTTATGAATTTTTACAGATTATATCAAAATCAAGTGCTTAGAAGTCAGTAGCTTCAACCGGGGTTATCTGGCCACACTGGACCGGGGCAACTCCAAGAGCTTAGTCTGACCGTGATGGAGCGTGGATCTGGTACAGGAGTCAAGCAGGCCCACTGACAGTACCTTGGTTGCGTTGATGCTCTGGGGCAATGTGTTGGTCCAAAGGAGGGAATATTTCACTATTGCAGGCCATGCATCATTTCCTGATCGAGCAACATCATGAATGTGTCGATGTCTGGGAGCGATGTGGGCTGGCTGCGATGTCTCGCAGCTGCATCTGCCAAGCCGGGGCTGTGTTGAAAGTTGAGGTCATTGCGTCACTCAGTCGGCGAGCAGTGTCTGCGGCTTCGGTGCAGGCAGCAGCGAAGTGTCGGTTCTGCAGTGGGATGCATCAGTTCCAGTTGACGTGCCGGTGTTGATGCATCAGTTTCTTGTGTTGCAGCACCGAGGGCTCAGGACTGGACTTGGCACCACTTGGCAGAACAGGACTCTCAGCAGGGGAGTCCAGGTGCTGGCAGCAAGATGCAGGTGAAGTCTTTGATGTCCCTGAGACTTTGGAAACAGGAGGCAAGCTCAATCATGGCCTTGAAGAAACTTTATATTATAGGATATAGAGAGTTAAGTCCACTCCTCTGATTCCCAGGCAAGAAGCAGCAGGCAGCAGGCCAACACAGCAAAGCAAACAGCAAAGTGTCTGTCTCTCCTGGAAGCACTGCAGTCCTTCTTCCTGGTAGAATGCCGTCAGTCCACAAGTGTTCTGAATATATGGAGTCAGAGGTCCAGTACTTATACCTAAAATAGTTGAAGGAGTAGCTTCAAAGGAATTCCCTAGCATGCACAAGGATCCCTTTCAACCCAGCCCTGGCTCCAGACTACCAGGAGGGGGTAATCAGCCTTTTGTGTGAGGGCAGGCCACAACCTAGTCAGATGTAAGTGTTAACTAACACTCCCTCTCCTTGCCCAGGAAGACTGTCAGTATGCAGATAAATGCAGATGTATCCCCTTTCACACCCAGCCCTTCCTGTGTGTGGCTGTCTGTAGAGAATGCACTAGTGTAACTTTTACCTAACCCAGACGTGTATCCAGAGGTAGGCTAAGGCACCGAATTGTTAAAGTAAGAAAATGACAACTTTCTAAAAGTGGCATTTTCAGACCGGTGATTTCAAAATCAACTTTACCAAAAGATGTATTTTTGAATTCTGAGTCCAGAGACACCAAAGTCCATATTTCTGTCTTTTCCCAATTGGAAATTACACTTGAAAAATGTTTTAAGGTAAACCCATTGTTAGCTTATGGGAGAGATAGTCCTTGCAATAGTGGAAAACACATTTAAGAGTTTTTCACTATCTGGACATGTTAAATTTAAAAGTACACGTCCAGCCTTTTAAATACACCACACCCCCTTGGGCCTACCTTAAGGATGACTTACATGTAATAAAAAGAGAGGTTTGAAATGGCACACATAGGCTCTGCAGTGGCAGGCCTGAGACATGATTGAAAGGCTACTGTAGGTGGTGGCACAACCAGTGCTGCAGGCCCACTAGTACCATTTGATTTACAGGCCCTGGGCACACGTGCACTTTACTAGGGACTTACCAGTAAATCAAATATTCCAATCATGGAGAGGCTAATGTTACCATGTTTTAGACACAGAGCACATGCACTTTAGCACTGGTTAGTGGTAGAAAAGTCCTAAAGCCAGCAAAAACAAAGTTCAGCAACAGTCAAAAGAGGAGGTCAGAAAGCAAAATGTAAGGGGAAATCACCCCAAAAGATGCTAGGTCTAACACTTGAAGAAGAAATTGGGGAGAGCTACCCAACCCCTTGGGAGTTCTCTTCACTAAAGTGGAAAAACCTGGAAAGACCATCATCATTGGTGTGTTTTGTTCCAGGATGGTGTTCCACCATATAGTCCATTCCCTGTAGGGAGATGGTTGACCTCAACAATGTAGGACTCTCACCCCTCATCTGCATGAGCCATCTGAGGGGCCTGTGGTCTGTCCGAACCCAGAAGAGAGTCCCAAACATGTAGGGTCTTAGCTTCTTCAGCGCCTAGACCACAGCAAAAGATTCCCGTTCTATTGCGCCCACCTCTGTTCCTTGGGAACTAACCTCCTACTAATGAAGGCTAAAGGTTAAGCCAGGCCTTCTTCGTTTAGCTGTGAAAGAACGTCTCCCACGCCATGCTCTGGGGCATCAGTCTGCACCACAAATTCTTGAGAGAAGTCAGCGACCTAGAGCATGGGTGCTCTACACATGGCATTCTTCAGGGTGTCAAAAGTGGGTTGCACGCTTCAATCCAGATCACCAGACACAACTGCTTCTTGGACATCAGCTCTGTAAAGTGAGGCAGCAATGGTGCCATAACCCTTGACAAGTCTCCTGTATAGGTCTTGGGGGGGTCCTAATCCAGATTGGTGTCAATTTTGGGTTGCAAGTGGTTCACCTTGCCGCCACCTACTTGGTGTCCCAAGTACACCACAGCGCCCTGCCCTATCTGGCACTTACTGGCCTTGATAGTGAGACCCTTAGTCTGCACGGCCCTCAGCACTTTCTGGAGGTAGTACAAATGGTCCTCCCAACTGGAGCTGAAGACTGCAGTGTCGTCAAGGTAGGTGGCACTGACGTTCTTCAACCCAGCAAGGGCCTGGTGGACCATCCTCTGGAAGATGGCAGGGATGTTCTTCAACCCAAAAGGCATGGCATGGAACTGGTAGTGCCCTTCTGGTGTTGAAAACGCTGACCGCTTTTTTGTCCCCTCAGTCAAGGCAATCTGCCAGTATCCAGACATTAAAAGAAACATACTGAGGAACTTGGCAGCTCCAAGCCAATAAATTAAATCATCAGCTCGGGGATGAGGTCTGCGTCAGTCTTAGTGACCGCATTGAGCCCTGGTAGTCCTCACAGAAGTTGAGTTCTGGTGTGGCACTGGATGGGGCAGCCTTTGTGTGGAGAACCACTGGACTGGACCAAGGACTGCTGAGTGCTCATTAATCCCAAGCTCTAGCATTTTGGCAACCTCCTCCTCCTTGATGCTAGCTCTCACTTTATCGACAACCTATATTTTTGTGCTTCACAGGCAGGATATCCCCAGTGTCTATAACATGGTTGCACCGATGGTTGATCCCTGGAGTGAGTGAGAACAGAGTTGCAGATTATGCCAGCAACTGGCAACAGTCTCTCGGCTGATCTAGGATCACAGTAGGGGAGAGTCTCACACCCTCTACTAACTCATCCTGCTTTTTAGAATATAGGAGGTCGGAGAGAGGGTCACTCTCCTCTTCCACCCCATCACCAGTGACCAAGAGCATGGCCAACTCAGACTTCTCAAAGTGTGACTTGAGGCGGTTCACATGCAGAACCATCAAAGGGTTCCTAGGAGTCTGCATGTACACCAGGTAGGTGACATCACTCTTGCTCTCCTTCACCTCAAATGGGTCCAACCAGCAGTCTTGCAGAGCATGGGGCTCCACTGGCACCACCTCCCACACCTTTTGACCAGGCTGAAACTCAACCAGAGTGTTATTCTGGTTGTAAAAACATTTCATGTCCTCCCTGCTTGCCTCCAGATTCTCCTGTGCTAGTTTCCTGAAGCGGGCTGTCTGGTTGCGGAAGGCCAACATGTAGCTAAATACATCCTGGGGTGGCTTCCTTGGAGCCTGCTCCCAGCCCTTCTTCACCAAACATAAAGGTCCTCTCACAGGGTGCACATAAAGACGTTCAAAAGGGCTGAAGCCAACCCCCTTCTGTGGTACCTTGCTGTAGGCAAATAGCAGACATGGTAGGAGGACGTTCCACTTATGCCTTATGGGTTTGGGTAGTCACATTATCATGGCTTTCAGGGTATAGTTGAATCTCTCAACCAACCCCTTAGGTTTGGGGTTGGTAAGGTGTAGATAACGTGTAAGTTTCCCCACAGGCCTTCCACATAGCCTTCATGTACAAGGACATGAAGTTGGTACTGGAGTTGGAAACCACTTCCTTGGGGAAACCCACTTGGGTAAAGATCCCCATCAGTGCCCTGACCACTGGGAGTGCAGTTACTGCCCTCAGAGGGATAGTCTCTGGGTACCGGTTGGCATGGTCCACCAAGACCAGGACAAACATGTTGCCCATTGCTGTCTTGGGATTCAGAGGCCCCACAATGTCAATGCCCACCTGCTCAAAAGGGGTGTTCATGGTAGGAAAGGAATGGAAAGGGGGCATTGCATTCCCCCCCTGACTTGCCACTCGCCTGGCAGATGGAACAGGACCTGTAGAACGTATCTTATGTCTTCCTCAATTGAGGCCAATAAAAGTGGTTGACAAGCTGACCCAAACGACCTTCTAGTGGCACATCATAAGCCAGAAGCCCTGGGGTGCCACCAAAAGCACTGGGGTACCACCAGCACACAGGCTGCTCCAGGTTCAAGAGCCTTAGGCTCATTATACAGGAGACCATTCTTCCAATACATCAGGTGATTACCAGAGGCGTCACCAGCTGCTTGGGCCTCAGCCTGCTGCCGAAAACCCACAAGAGTAGGGCACTCCTCCTGCACTGTGCAGAACTCCTCCCTGGAGGGATCTCATTCCTGCTGCCAATTGGTGAGCTCAGGCAGGTTCCCCAGTTCGGCCACATCTTCCCCTGTAGGTTCTCGGTCGTCCTCCTCAAGGCCAGCCTCCTCCCAGACCATGGGAATTTCAGTAGGGGGTTTCCTAGTCCTATTGCCCTTCCTCTTCTTGACAGATACCTGGACCACTCTTTCAGGGTTCAGGTCCTTCTGACCACCCTCGCATCCTGCTGTGGACCGTGTGGTCATGCACACCCATTCAGGCAACCCCAACATTTCCAAGTGTGACCTGAGCTCCTCCTCCTTCCAGGCAGTATACTCCAGGTTATTGCCCAGCAGACAATCCACAGGCATGGATGGACTCACAACTACCCTCAGTGAACCTGAGACCACCCCCTCATTCAAAGGGAACCTGAACCACCAAACATTGGCTTCACGGTTGTCCACAGCAACAACTTGGTGGACCATATTAGGGACTACCTGCTCTGAAGACACCAGATAGCACCGGACGGTTGTCATACTGGCTCTTGTGTCTCTCAGAGCTCCCACCCTATGCCCATTGATAGTAGCCCACTGCCTACACTTATTATTGTCAGGCCTGAGGGTTCTCTGTATCATTTCACTGTCACCCATGGAAACCATGCCAAAAGTTGCCAGGTCTAACAATTGGGTTGCTCTAGAATTAATTGAATAAGGTCTGGGTCTCCAACATGTCCCAGGCACCGACTGTCTAGCCCTGCCAGACCTCTTACTCCCTATCCATGCCCCCTCAATTTTCCCACTCCCTTCAGTGAGTCAAGGCATTAATTGAACATTAAACCGGGAGGTGCTTTGCATATTGTTTGTTTAAACACGCATATCTTAATTTCTCATACGTATCCCCCATCTGAACCTTATTTGTACATGTTTATTTGTTCTTGCTGTACTTGAACATATGGATCGACTCAGCGTGCCCATCATTTTCCTAGCTAACAAGTGGGCTTTGCTTATTCTGAGTGATGTTCAAAGTTTTCACACTCTACAGCATCTGTTAGTACTGTGCTCTGCACTTTGTCACTCTTCACGCCATTGTGCCCCAGTACGCCGCCTAAATCACCTGATGCACTGCCTGAATTCCTCCACGGTACACATCTTTCTCCATTACCCAGGTCCTCCAAGAAAAGAAAGAAAGAAAGAGAGAGAGAGTGAGAGAGAGAGAGAGAAAGAAAAAGACTGTGTTTGTATGTGTGTGTGTGTTCGGGGTGTCACATGGAATGTGCATCTTTTGGTTACACCACCTTGAAAGTTTATGTACTGCTGCTGTGCCACCAACACTAAGAAGCTTCTACTTTCCCACGCCATCAACTGAGCTTTCAAATTGCATATCATATTTACCGTAATATTACTGCATATGTTTGCTACGTAATTCTGACCTGAATCGACGGAGTCTTTTAAACAAATATTCCACCATTCCGTGCTACAAAAGAATATAGCACTGGATATAAACTTAAGCTAAATAAATAGCCATAACCATAAACAGCTGAAAAAGTTATGAGTTTGAAATGATAAAAAATATTTGTTTTGGACAGAAGGGATGGAGAAAACGCACCTATTTCAGTCTTAGGCCATTCAAGTGCTAACCTGCCCTTTGTTATACGAAGTGTATGTTCCACTGATGTATACGTTCTAAGCTTTACACTTTTCAGTATAGTGTTAGGGCAGCAATGGAATCCCTTAGTGGCAAATACATGAAATCAAGTTAACAGATAATTTCGATTTCCAAAAAATAAAAATCAGCTAACATGTAAGGATGAGTTAGAAAAAGGCCACCAAGTAAAACAAGAAACACAATAGAGAGGGGTGTTGTCAGTAATGGCTAATATAACATTGGACAGGGTGCACCCATTGTTAAAAGTGATCAGTAAGAAAAGGTGCTGTGATGCCCCTGGAAAAATAAGCTAAGAATAAAAAATAAATAAAGGAACCATCAACTTGCCCTGTAGATTTATTACGTGAAGCATCAGGTGAAAAAATCTCAGATATTGTCTTACTTTCAGAAACAGTGTATCTTAGATATGTAAAAGAGGTGCTGGTGCGAAGGACATAAAATGTGGAGGTGTTTGGTGAGTCTTCGGAGTTTGAACAGGATTGATGCTGGATTAGTGTTCGGTGCGTTGAGGGATTATGAGCAAAAATATATTTTAGCAGTTTTCGAGACCAGGTGGTGAGTTCTACAGTGTAGGGGCCAGCAAATCGATGTTAGCATATTAGTTTTAGCTCTCTACAGCGTCATTTTTTTTAAGTTAGCAGGTTCAGTTTGTTGCCTTGCTACATTATTTTTTCAATATTAATTTTGTCTGAGAAAGAAGTTGTATAAAATTATTTTAGATTCTTATTAATTTTCTGAAGTAAAATTGAATTTGATATTAATTCATATTTTTGAACTTTTTGTCTTAAAGATACCAACACGGGTAATGCAGGGGAGATGAATGGCTCGAGCAATCTGATGGATTTCCTGGATGAGCCTTTACCCGATGTTGGAACATATGAAGATTTTCACACTATTGATTGGTTAAGAGAAAAATCGCGTGACACAGACAGACATAGAAAGGTATGTTTCTATAATGCAATGTACTACGATGTAGTTTAGAGTACACCCTCATACTTGCATAAAACTAAAATGACGAGCACTCCGAAATATTTACTTTGCTAATTCGCAATTATTTATTTTTAAATCTTTTATCATTCAATATTTGACCATGAAAAAGTACCACGTCTGATGTAACTGAATATTTTCCTATATCATTTGTGTTATTAGATCCATGAGCTCATGATGTGCTTTTTTATATGATCATTTCTCCCCACAGGCGCAATGCATAAGGGCACTTTAAAGAACCTTCACATCTTGTCTCATTAGCAGTTTCCCCTTGCAAGGATAATGGAGAGAAAATGTATTAACTCTTACTCTAATAATATAGGTTGCTTAACTTGTCATTACTGATTGCACCTTCGGGTATAGTGAAACAGAAACATAATGAAATGACATGGGCGTAAAGAAGCCTTAGCTGCTAAATATCTCATACCTCACAGAAACAAACGTATCGCTTGAGTGCTACAAGGGCAACTTCACAAGAAGGATGGGCAACATGTTGGTATGCTCTATGACCTATACAGTCACGTTTAGCACATAAACATTCATTTGACCTTTTCTTCAATATTTAAAAATAGAGGAACCCTGTACCTATTCACAGTGAGAGAATATCCCTCCTCATAATCTGTACCTTAAAGAAAGTGCAGAGGCCCCACAAGTTCCAGCCTACGCTTGGTTTAGAATTAAAAATGAACTAGTTCTGATTACGTTTGCACTATGCAATTTTTTAATGGTTGGTCGCGAAAGACAGAATCTGTAAACTCAAATGTCCATGTGGTGGCCCAGGGCTCTCTCAAAGAGTATAGTTTTTGTGTGCCAATGATAAGCCTTCAATCCGCTGATCTTTGTTTGCTTAAGAATCCTTCATCTAAGTGTTAGACTCTGGTTTCTTGAAATATGTTGCTTCTCCATTCTTTCCCTGTTTTTAGATAAATGGAAGGACTATTAAGTTCTTCTGCTCTTCTTTCTTCTTTTTAACCATTGGATACCTCTCTAACCTAGACATGATTGAGTTTGCAGTACTTCTTCTTTCGAAATATTTTACATAATCCTGAAATTCTTGGGAATGTGGATGTCAGAAACCAGAGGCATAGTGGAGATGTTTAAGGCCCGAATGGAGGAAAGAAAAATGAGTTCCCTGCACTTCAGTTGCTTATTAAAAGACAGCCATGACTGGATGATAGAAGGCTCCTCCCATACCCGGGCCCCAGAGACACTGCAGCTGCTGCACGAATAATACCTGTGCACCAGACATACCCTGCATTTACTGGTAGGAGGAAGAGTGTTACATATGCAAAGTAAGGAACAAGGGAAAGCCTAACTAGAGGGGTTGGCCCTGCACAAGCTTAAACTGCATAGGCACAGTAGAGAACTGGTCTTGGTCAGTCTGGCCCAGCAGAGACGTGCAATTTGCTCACCAAATAGGATGGTTGTCTAAGTACAAATTTATAAATCATACAAGGAATTTTGAGGAAAGTCAGGTAGTGTAGTGTCAGCCAGTGAAGTCAGAAGAGCAGCAATGATTTCCTATTTGTGACTGATGAAAATCAGATGGGCTGCATAATGAAGCACAGCTTTTGATGGAGAGAGAGGGGTGACACAGGGAGTTGCAAGGAGCGGTTTAACATCCCCAGTAGACATTGCTGAGAAGAAAGCTGTTTGACAGTGTATAGCAAGGACTGGTATAACAACATTCTTTTAGCATTTGTGGAGGATTTGGCTCCACTAATAACACTAAAAAGAAGTCAGCAAAGTAAATCCCAGGCATGATTTAATAGAGGAGATCAGATTTTTGTATAGTATGGGAAGGAGACAGGAACGCGTGCAACAGAAATATCCTAGTGAGATTCATAGTATAGAATTGAAGAATGCAATGAAGATAAAAGATAATTCTAGCAACAAACGAATATTTCACTGAACACATAAAAAGTATATCATTCCAGTAGGGCCCTCTCTCAATCCCCCGACGAAATGGCAAGCCCTGCAGCACTGCTGCCATTTCTCAACTGCCAGTGAACTGGTGTGATTAAATACTTAGGGCCAGATGTAGCAAAGAGATTGTGCCTCGCAAATAGCGAAAATCGCCGTCTGCGAGGCGCAAATGCCTCTTTGCTATGTAGAAATGCATTTTGCGAGTCGGATCCGACTCGCAAAATGCATTTCCGACTCGAAAATAGGAAGGGGTGTTCCCTTCCTATTTGCGACTCGCAATGCTATGCAAATGGAATCGCAGTTACCATCCACTTGAAGTGGATGGTAACCCAGCCGCTAATGGGAAGAGGTCCCCATGGGACCCCTTCCCCTTCGTGACTGGAATAGAAAATATTTTTTCAGAGCAGGCGGTGGTCCAATGGACCACTACCTGCCCTGAAAAATCCGAAACTAAAGGTTTCGGTTTTTTTTCAAACTGCAGCTCGTTTTCCTTTAAGGAAAACGGGCTGCACTTAGAAAAAAAAACTGCTTTATTAAAGAGCAGTCACGGACATGGTGGTCTGCTGTCTCCAGCAGGCCACCATCCCCGTGAGTGCCCATACTCGCAATAGGGTTGCAAACTGCGACCCACCTCATTAATATTAATGAGGTGGGTCTTTGCGACCCCATTGCGAGTTGCAGAAGGTGTCTGAAACACCTTTCTGCATACCAAATTGCAAGTTGCAATTTGCGAGTCGCACGGACTCGCAAATTGCAAGTCGCAATTTGGCTTCTACCTACATCTGGCCCAAAGTCACTATATGAACAGGTAACATATAGCAAAAACATTTTTGGGTGATGATGAAAGACAAGAGGGGAATTTGATTGCTCTTTCTAATGGACGTGCACTTTTTTATAAAATGTACACTTCCATCTTCTCCTTTTGTGCGCTCCTTATCATGCAGTTAAATACAATACATACAAATTGTTTTAATGAATCTCAGTGCAGTCATTCACGACTGCCAGGCCAATAGGCTTGAATATTGATTGGCAGGGAAGTTAGAAAAGAGATGATGTTTCGCAATGAAGCTTTTTAAGAGCTGCACTTGACATGTCTTTGTAATACAATTTAATTTATTACGTGTTTCTTTCTTGTTAGTATATTACATATGAGTGATACACTACGTATTGATTCTTGTGCTTCTTAAACTCTGGAAAAATAATTGCAGTTGTTATCACAATACCCAAAATAAATATAGATTCAAATCCATAGGCTAAGCCCTATTATAAAAAGTTTATTTATATACCACTTGGCCTTGGCCTCATGGTTTATAGTGTCACCAGATCTCTTTGATGACTTATTGCAGTTTACCAGTTATGTATCCTCTCATATAAATAAATATATATATATTCACTGAAAAAACCAAAGGTTACTATAACTCGTGCACCGTCATGCTCAGTTTCTCACAGTTTCTCATCACTAATTTTACAGGAAATATTGTAGTGATATTATCAATGATGTCATCAAAGATGTCACGAGTGATGTGATATGTGGGGTAATTTATATTTATCTTAGTGCATGAGGTATAGTTACTTGAGATAACTATAACTATAGCAGCTGAAGTTCTGTGTTTTTTTGTGTGCAAAATCTGGACCTAACTATAGTGTCTCTGTAGCGTTTGTTATTTTAGGCAATTGCTCAGGTTTTTAAAATTATTTTTTCTAACTATAACGTCCCTGTAACATTTCTTTTCCAGGGAATTTCTACGTACTGGGGCCCGGCAACATTTGTCAGGGGGGCACATGGCCCCCATTCCTAGGACCATTTTGGCCTTCGGGGACTCTATCACCTGGGGCCCAGCACATTTTGTGGGAAGGGGCACATATCCTGCTTTGCTTATTTTTTTACTAAAGGACCCCATCCACAGGCCTGGTGCAATTTGTTTAGGGGAGGGGTGTGTGGATCCCTCTCCACGGGCTGTTTTTTGCCCAGGGGACCTTATTCCCCGGTGCCCACCGTATATCAGGGAGGGGCACGCAGCTCCCCTCCCTGGGCCATATTTCGGGGCCCAGCCATTAAAAGATGGGAGCTCTGTTGCCCACTCAGGGCACTCACCACAATATGGTTGGGGGACACCGGTGGGAGCCGCAAGGCCCCTGCTTCCCCAGCCAGCTCCCTGCCTCCAGAAAGAGCCAGCATTACTCCTGCTGCAGGGAGCTAAAATGCTGCTTCCTCCGGACGGGAGCAGTCTTTTCATCTGTTTCCCAGCCTGCTTCACTGTAGGCAGGGAAGGATATGAAAAGTCCATTCCCTGTAGGTGGAAGCATTTTTCAGGCTTCTGCCTGCTGGGAGCGGACTTAGGGCCTGATTTAGAACTCGGTGGACAGGTTACTCCATCACTGCTATGACTGATATCCTGTCTGCCGAAATCTAAATACCATTATATTCTATGGGTTTGAGATTTTGGTGGATGTGATATCCGTCACTGAGCAAACACAAATTTCCCTGCCCATGCCAGTCCGGGCAGGGAAACCGCTATGTCACCGGGGTGGGCACCTTGAGACTTAGCATGAGACTGCACTGGGGGATAAGGTCCCACGGCCATTAATGGCTCAGAGAGGGGTGCCCCCTCTCTATTTTATGCACATTCGCTCCCTGTGGGATGGGGTTCCCAGGCTCATAATTGGCCCAGGGAGGGGGGCTGCATGCTCCCTCCCACTTTGTTATTACAGCTGGGCCCCGGGGGATGAGGTCCCTGTGGCTGAAAGTGGATGGGGACCGTGGCCGCATGCCCCCTCCCACTTTAGCTGCCAGGCCCCTGGAGATGGTGTCCTAGAGGCCGAAATCGCCTGTGGATGGGGGCTGTATGCTACCCTCCCGCTTTGTATTTAGCATCTAGCCTCCGGGGATGGGGACCCTGGGGCCAATATCAGTCTCCCTCTCAGACACATGCACCCAACCCCATGGTATCCTAGAAGCTGAAATCGCCTGTGGATGGGGCGGCATGCCCCCCTCCTCCTTTGTATTTAGCGCCCAGCCCCTGGGATGGGGACCCGGGGGCCAAAATCAGCCCCCTCCCACACTCATACACCCAACCCCAAGCTACACATGGCCTTTGGCTGTGAGCTGCAGGGGTTTGCTGTCTGAGTGGGTGTAATTTTTTTTTTTTAGGATCTGCTGAGTCATCGTGAAGTTATACTGGGGGCTGCGTTGAGCCCCGCGGTTGATCCGTGGATCCTCGATTAGGTTCAAAAAAATGAATTGGGCAATTTCTTGCCCATGGGAGGGGTCCCTCAGGGACCTCTCCATGTGTCCTGTGGGGTCAGAATACCTCTATCCCAAGCCCTTAAGTGAGTTTTTATTCATGTTTTCTCCCTGGGACCCAGCCCAAAAACAAAATGGTGGCCGCAACTTTCCTTTCAGGTCACGGCCAACCAATCAGGGTCTTGCTTTTGGGTTCAGATCCGTGGTTCCTCCACAAGTAGGTCTACAGAGGATTCATGTCCCTAGATATAAAATGTTCTTTTCCCTTTAAGAACTCCAAAACTACTGAACAGATTCACACCAGATAACTAAAAACACTCTTTCTTGACCAAGACCGAGCTTTCTGCCAAATGTGGTTTAATTCCATTCAGCAGTTTGGGCTGTAGTTGTGTCTAAAAACTGCAAAACCCCTATAGCCATTACATAGGGGAAAAGCGTTTTGGGACTCCTCCTTTTCTTGGCCCTCGCTTGACGAATCACCCCACAACTTTAAAGACAGCAGCTGAACTAACTGCCGTATTAGTTTAGAAAACATCTTGAAGATTCATCAAAAGGTGCCAGTAATTAGCAAAACAAAAAATTCTCTGTCTGTGGGAAAAGTTGGTCCTAACTATAATTACCTACTGGCTGGGTAATATTACTGAGTGACTAGTTTGGCTGACCAGAGATGGAGTTATTTTTTGGATTTTTGTCCCTTAATAGCTTTGCACCTGTTTGACAAATGTTTGCAAAGTTTGCTGACCTGCTGCCCCTGTTTCATTGTCAGAGTACTGAAAGTTTTGTGGTGTTTGGTCAGCGATGTGCAAAGAAAAGAGGATGTCCCAAAACAGGCTTGAAATCCAATGCATTTTATGTAGGCTTTTGGATTTCACATAGTGCAAAAATGGCTAGTCGGATTTTGCTGAAATTTGACAGCATTAGATATTTGGTATGAGGATGCATAGATGATTCTTTTGGGTTTGGTTGGTAAATAGAGTAAGTATTTCTCAAGTTATACAATTTTTCAACTTAGTGATACAGTGGTGTGGAATTCTTATAACCCGATGCCCAGGACATATTGTTTGGGGTTAAGGGCAACACATTTTCATATTTATTTTGTCCCAACCCCCAGCAGCACAAACCTTTTGGCTGCCAGTTTACTGTACCACATTATGGATCAGGGAAGGGCATTGTCTACGGTAAAGGTAACATTTGTGTCCATATGTTAATGCTGTTCCCTCTTGTATTTATGGTTCATTAATGCAAAGCGTTTCTTATTAGAGTGAGTGTGCGCTAAGGACATGTACTAAACGCAGACAGCACTACTGATAGTAGTTCCAGTATAAAAGTGTGTACACGTTTGCAAAGTTGAACAATATGAGGCTACATATATTGCTCCTAGAATGCTGTGATTAGAAACCAATATTGAGGATTCTTTGATTTAAAAATCAAAAGTTCATTAAAAAATGCAAGGAGGAAAAAAAAAGTTTTGCTAAGCTGCTGTGAAATTTTAGGTACAATTTCTTTGAAGCGTCATTTAGTAAAATGTGTTTATGCATGCTAGTAATTTTTCAAAAAATTATATTTCCATAAAGGAAAAATCAGTGTAACCAGTTTCAACAAGATTATGGGAAATTTGAAAATAAACAAGCATTGTCAAAGTCAGTAGGTTTAACATTGGTTGTCATCTTTTTGATTTTGTTAATGCGTGTCTTGTTTTGGCATGGTTTTTGTAAAACTGTATTGCTATGGGAGCTGCCGGACCTTCACTATTATAATAAACATTGGCAAAATCAAAAGTATTTTTTGGTCTCAAAAAAGCACATATCGCCACAGTAGTTACTGTATTGAACAAATCTTCTTTGTGTGCTGATAAGCTCCTTGGGAAAGAGCACAATGCTGTCATTTAAAGTGAAGCCAGCCAATGGACAGAAGAGAAAGTGAGAGAGAGAGAGAGACAGAATTGTAATAAAAACAAATGGTCTCGGTTAATTCCAGACGTAATTAGAGGCCCAAGTCACAAAAGCGCACCCATGGTATATGTCCTTGTATTAGTGCAGATTTACAACTTGTGAAATACCAAGAAATTACAGACGTAGGCCAGGAAATGATATTTCTGGAAAATATGTTTGAACTACACTTTAGCTCAAGCAAATATGTATGCCTAGAACTGCTCATGCAAAAATCTGTTGAATGTTTACAAGTTCACTTCTCTCCAATTACTTTTTTCCCCATCTGTCAGGAATAAATGTCCAAGCTTTCTTACAATGGAAAACAATTAAAGAAGAGCTGGTAATACACCTAAAACATGCAAGTTTGAAGGTTTGCACAGACCCAAAAGGGCATTCCAAACCTGGAACTATTGCTTACTACTACCACAGCCTCAGTATTGAACAGGTGGCAAAATAAGAGATTTGCTTCCATTCAAACCTTACTATAGTATGAGCCCTGGCATATCATAGAGGCTATTATCAGAGCCCTTATATAATGAGATTGTTGCCATGGTTTGTTGCCACACTACATGGCACCAAAGGGACAAGTGGATTTTGTAACAGGACATGTAGATTTATGAAGCAACCTGTCCCATGGACAAGTAGCTATTGTATTACGTTCCACACCCCTGAGTGATATCTTGTAGCACAATACTACTAAAAGTAGCAAGGAAGCCCAACAAATAAACTAGACTGCATATGTAATGTTTTGGATTTACTACGTGAACAACTGAAAGACCTATCTATAGTCACATGCTAATGGAAATCTATAAACAAATATATAACAACTAGAATTCATCTTAATCTCTTTTAAGTATTCTTTGCAAGCTCTCTGGCTCACTAAATAATTCTGTGCCCAACAAACCAATAAAAAACATCTTTCTTATGCACCCCTGTGCAACAAAATGAAAAATTGGCCAGGAAGTGAGCCGCACAAACTACTATTTGGAGGACATGATAATTGGTCATTAGGAAAAAAAAAATAAGCTCAGTTTTCATAACAGTAACAATGATTGCTTTTCATTTTCTTTGGTCTTCATATGTAGCAAACTCATACAAAAAATGAAGCTAGGAAGCACAAAAAATAAACTAGACTGCATATTTAAAGTTTCAGATTTACTACATGAACAACTGAAAGACCCATTTAGGGTCACATGGAAATCTATATGCAAATGCATAACAAATACAATACGTCTTACTCTACATGAATTTTCTTTGCGTGCTCTCTAGCTCACAAAATAAAACTGTGCCCAACAATTCACACAAAAAACATCTCCCTTATATACTTTGGGGCACCAAAATGGAAAAGTGAGTAAGCAGTGAGCTACATAAATTACTATATGGAGGACATGATAATTTGCTATTAGGAACACAAATAATCATAATTTTTATTACAACAATGATTGGCTTTCATTTTCTTTGGTCTACATATGTAGCACAATCCTACTAAAAGTAGCAATTAAGCATAAAACATAAACTAGACTGCAATGTAAAGTTTCAGAATTACCACATGACCAACTAAAAGACACATTTATTGTCACATAATTATGTAAACAATAAGCAACCACATAACAAATACAATAGATAAAAAGAAAGAAATAACATTACCTCTGATTGCCACCCTGTAGTTATAGTTAGTATTCCCAAGGGTAGGAATTTCTTGGCTATTAGTGCCCTGATAACTTTCTGACCATTTGACGAATCACCACAAAACTTGCAGATGTACAGCATTCTCTACATTTTCAGATGATGTATTTTCTTGTGCTGAATCCTTAAGGGAGTGCAGAGATAAAAGGGGGTGTCAAAATGCGTTTTTCCACCAACGCATTTTCCATAGGCTATATTATTTGACGTAGTGTGAAAATGGCTGACTGGATTTGCATGAAATTTGGCGGGATTATACATTATGATGCAGAGATTATGCATTTTGGGTTATATAGATGAGTAGGGTCAGTATTTTTTAAGTTACATGGTATTTAATCATAGTGATATCTGTCACTGTGGTACTTTAGTGGAATTTCACAACATTTTGTTAACCTACCACTGTATATGGTCGTAAACCGATTTAAAAATATACAATAAATATATACACATTTCTCTCCCGATCACCACTTACGTAAAGTGGTAAAAAGTAGGGACCTACTACTTACATATATCCAAGGCCCTAACACTGAACACAATGTGTAGTAAAACCATTATGGCTTCCTTTTCATTCTCTATAAACAGCCATTTCCCAATTATATACTCGCTTGTGATCACCATGTACCACAGTATATTGCGAAGTTATCACAGTATACCATGACCCAAAATATAACTAAGACCTAAATGTATTATTGGACTGTGGTACCCTTACATCACTCATGGTGTTCCATTGGCAATGCAATGCTTAAGTCAGATTCACAAAGGATCACAAGGCCACCATGCCTGGCCCTGCATTGATTGGTAAATCTGGAGAAACGCATGGCAGAGCAATTCATTTGTTTTTCGTTAGTTTGCACACCATAATCTACATTGCTGCTAAATTTAACATACATCCATACCCCACTGTAGCCACTCTGCTATATGCTATTCCTCTCTATGTCACACCACTCTATGCCTCTCCACTGTACGAGACTCCACTCTGTGCCACTCCACTCTACGCTATTACACTGTACGCAGTGCCACTGTACTCCACTCTGTGCCACTCTCTGGGTGCTACTCTGCCATATGCTGTTCCACTCTATGCCATTCTGCTGTACGCCACTCCACTCTATGCCACTCCATTCTGCAACACTCCACTGCACTTTATTCCACTGTATGACACCCTGCTATACACTATTCAACTATATGCAACCAGTGTATGGCACTTCACTCTACAGCACTTCCTTCTATGCTATCAGTTTGGACCCCTCTCCAATGCACGGCACTTCACTATATTCTATTGCACTCTATCCCACACCAGTGTATGCTACTCAAGTCTACACCCCTCTATTATATGCCGCTACAATGCATGCTACTCCACTATACACTATTACACTCTGCGCCACTCCACGGTACAAATTCTGTTTTATGCCACTCCACTCTATGCTATTACTTTGAACACAAGACCACTCTATGCTGTACGTTGTACACAACTTCAACCTTTGCTCTACTCTACTGTTTGAGTTGCCACTCCAGTTTATCACAGTTTATTCAACTCAGTGCTATACCACTCAGTGTATGCCACCCCACTCTATGCTAATCCACTGTAGCCTACTCCTATCTATACCACTCCACTGTACACCCCTCCACTCTATGGTGTTCCATTCTATGCCTCTCCCCTCTTATATACACCACTGTACAGTATTCCAGTGTACGCTACTCCACTTTACAGTAATCCACTCTACAACACTATAGTGTATATGCCACTGCACTGTACACCATTCCATTGTATGACACTTTTCTTTACTCTCTGTAGGAAAACATCACTTACTTTGCGGTGAATGCAACAAAATGCATTTACAACGATGCATTTACAACGCATATGCGTTTACCACGTATGGCTTTACCACGCATGCCTTTACCACGAATATACCTATACCACGCATGCCTTTACAACGAATTTCATTGTAAAGGCATGAATGGTAAAGTCATATGCGTGGTAAAGGTTTTAAAGATAAGTACAGGTAAGTATTAAGGGGGTTGAAGGATATATATTTATATATGGGCATTTTTAGATTTTAGGGTGGGCATGGGGTTTTGGGGTGGTAAAGGCATTTTTAGGTTTTAGGGTGGGTATGGGTTTTGGGGTGGTAAAGGTATTTTTAGGTTTTAGGGTAGGTATGGATTTTGAGGTGGTAAGGGCACTTTTGGGTTTTGGGGTGGTAAGGGCATTTTATTGTTTTTAGGGTGGGTTTGGGTTTTGGGGTGGTAAGGCAATTTTTAGGTTTCAGGGTGGGTATGGGTTTTGGGGTGGCAAGGGTATTTTTAGGTTTTAGTGTGGGTATGGGATTTGGGGTGGTAAGGGGTGTTTAGGTTTTAGGGTGGGTATGTTTTTTGAGGTGGTAGGGGCATTTTTAGGTTGGTTATGGGTTTTGGGGTGGTAAGGGGTGTTTAGTTTTTAGGGTGGGTATGGGTTTTGGGGTGGTAAGGGCATTTTAGGTTTTAGGGTGTGCATGGGTTTTGGGGTGGTAAGGTTATTTTTAGGTTTTAGGATGGGTATGGGTTTTGGGGTGGTGATTGGCATTTTTTAGGTTTTAGGGTCGGTATGGGTTTTGGGTTGGTAAGAGTATTTTACGGTTTTAGGGTGGGTTTGGGTTTTGGGGTGGTAAGGGCATTTTTAGGTTTTAGGGTGGGTATGGGTTTTGGTGTGGTAAGGTTTTTCTTTAGGTTTTAGGGTGAGTATGGGGTTTGGTGTAGTAAGGGGTGTTCAGGTTTTAGGGTGAGTATGGGTTTTGGGGTAATCAGGGCATTTTTAGGTTTTGGGGTGGTTAGGGGTGTTTATTTTTTAGGATGGGTATGGGTCTTGGGGTGGTAAGGTAATTTTTAGAGTAGGTAGGGTTTTTGGGTGGAAAGGTGTGTTTGTGTATGTGTGTTTATATATACATACACACACACACACACAAACACACCTACATATATATATATATATATATATATATATATATATATATATATATATTTACTACGAAATGTTCGTGGTAAAAGCATATGCATTGTAAAAACATTTTGTGGTAAGTGCATGCGTGGTAATGACCATGCATTGTAGTTACCGTGTTGTAAAGGAATGCGTTGTAAGTGCATGCGTTGTTCCATCATACAACCCTCTCTGTAACTCCACTCTATAAAAGTCTACCAATCCTCATGGCATTCTACAACGTTTTACTCCACTCTATCCCCATATATTCCAATCTCCAAGTCTATACTCCACTCCATGCTAGTACACGCCACTGTAAAACATTATGTTCCACTATACAACACTTTTCTATGTGACACAGCACTCCACTCTTCTATACATGACCCCACTCCATTTTATAACAGTTTACGATCTCTGCTACGCCAGTACACTCCATTCCATGCCACTCTACGACCCACTAATAAACTCTTTTGTACTGTACTCCACACTAAGTTACACCACTCCACTCTACTCTACTCTACAAGATTTTATCTTACTCTGCGCTACTATACAATAATCCACTCTACACAGCTGCACTCTCACACCCTGCTGTACTCTATGCAGCTCGACTCTACTACCCTGTATTCCACTCTCTGACACTTTACTCCTGCCTATACCCCGTCACCCCACTGTACAAAACTTTACTTAACTCTTTGCAACTGTACAAAACTCTATTCCACTCTCCTCTGATACTCTAGTCTGCTGTAAAGCACTATAAGCAACTCTTTGTATGCCAGTGCACCCCACTTTACTCCACTCTACTCTAACACAGTACAGCACTCTATTACTCCACTGTACGCCACTCAATGCCATTGTACACTATAACACTGTATGCCAATCCACTGTACCACACTGTACAATACTGTACTGTACTGTACACCACTCCACTCTACAAAAATCAACTAAACTGTATGCCACTCTATGTACTGTAGTCTACATTACTTTCCAGTACTGTACAACACCCCACTACACTCTCCTGTACAACATAATACTCCAATTTATGACACTTTGCTTGACTTTATGCTACACACTCCACTCTACTGCACTCCAAGCCACCATAGTCTACAACAGGCACTCTACTTTACCCCACTTGAACATTCTCCACTCCACTATCCTTCACTCTACTACACGTTATCCAACTCTGCCCTACTGTCTTATACTTCACTGTGTGCCACGCCACTGTCCAACACTGCAACTCCACTTTACAACATTGTACTCCGCTCTAAGCCACCACTCTATGCCCATGCACTATATGCCATTGTACTACACTGTATGACACTCAATGACCCGCCACTTGACTTCTCTCTACGATACGCCACTCCACTATATGACACGGTCCACCACTCTGTGGCATTCTCCTCCACTCTACTGTGCGACATTCCACTTGAGGATGCTCCACTCTATGACACTCTGCTTCACCCTACTCCACTCTACAACCCCCTACTCCTCTCTCTGAAAGTCTGCAACATCCTACTCTACTGTTCAGCACACCATTCCAGTGTACAGCTCGCTGTTCCAGTCTATGATACTTGACTCCACTATATGAGACTCTATGCCACTACACTGAATAACACTTTACTACACAGTATGATACGCTACTTTTCTCTAAACCGCTCAACTCCAATCTACAGTACTCCAGTCTACAACAATAGACTTTACAACACTCTCCTCCACTGTACTGTGTGAGACTCCAAAGAACAACTCTTCACTTGCGACACTAGACTCTGAAGTTAGGGAAACATACAAACCACAATTAAACTACATAAGCTTTAAAAATGCGAAAGTTAAAGTTATAACTTTCATTTACAATTTATTCACCACCTTCAAATTACTATAAGTATAGGACCTTATTACACACTCGTTTCAGCTTACTAGCCAGAGAACACTAACTATAACCCACCACTCTACCATGCACTGTGATCTCAGAAATAATGATACTCCAATGTACGAGACTCTCCACCACTCTACTGCACAATCCAATACTTGACAACACTGAACTACAGAGCACTCTATTCCACTGAACTCCTCTCTATGCCACTACACCCTACAACACTCTGCTGTGCTCTATGCTTGATGACACTGCACTCCTCCACACTCCATTTCGTAACACTCAAGTCAATGACACTCCACTGTACAACACCTTTATGTATTCCTTCTGTACAAACCTAATTTAAAATACACAAACATTAAAAATTACTTTTAATCACTGTAAGTTGCGCACCTCCAAACACAGTCTTGTCACCTTGCCACACTACATTAACTGTAACTCATCTCTTTTCCATGCACTGTTTATACCCTTGTATACTACATCACTTATAGCATATGAAATCATAGCATTCATAACCAACTTCTCACATGATACTATCTGTCATAACACAGTGCATGGTAGAGTGGCGAGTTATAGTTAGTGTTATCTAGTTAGCAAGCATAAAAAGAGTGTGTAATGAGGTCCTGTATTTATACTAATTTGAAGGTGGTGGATGGTTTGTATAGAGACAATAAGTTTCCCTAACTACAACTAAGCTTTAACCTTTAGTTTTCTTCATTGCAAATAACACCTTGCATGTAAATACAAATGGCATGCTTTGGTAAACTTAATGCAGAAGAGACTATCTGTTCCCCTGGTAAAATCTTCCCCCAGTGTTAACTTAACCCTCCCATAGAGCTGGACGCATCTTTGAATTCAGTGAACTGCATTGTCATCTGCAGACTTAATACTCATGAAAGAGGGGCCAATATGTCCCATGTGCTGGTCCGGTTTACTACATTTGGCCAAGTCAAGTAAGTAACCTGTTTTTCATCATCAGCAAAGAGGACATAAATAATTTCAATGTGATCCAATGGATAGTCAGCAGCAAGCTAATCCCAATGAATTGCCTATGGGATTTATCTATTAGGGCCTGATTTAGAGTGTGGCGGAGGGGGTTACTCCGTCACAAACATGACAGATATCCCATCCGCCATATTACAATCCCATATTATCCAATGGAGATTGTATTACAGTGGATGGGATATCTGTCACATATATGACGGAGTAAACTGTGCGCCAAACTCTAAATCAGGCCCTTAGTCTGGTACATTTCGCTAACACTACAAGTGGGCTCCTGGTCACATCAGTCCACGCCTTTTTTGTCCCTGCTCAGGGACATCTTGTTGGAATGTGTTTATTGGTGGATGCACACACCGCTGCTTCCATTTGTTGACATCTGTTATAGCACTCTGTAGCATTCATGTAGATGGTTCAGTTTTTTGGAATATAGTATTATTGGGCCCTTATTAGGAGTTTGTTGGAGTAGGGTGAGGTATTTGTTATACCTATTAAATACCGTTATGCCAGAGTGAGTTGTTTACCAATGAGTAAAGTACGTAATATTCTGAGTTTTAAAAGGAAAATGAGGCATAACATGTAATGCCTTTTTTCCCCATGATAAATGTCACTGAATTTGTCTAAGGAAAACTGCGAGTTTCAAAAACTGTGATTGCCCAGGGATCAGAATTTACCCCTTAACTTGTAATGAGGGACATGGTGTGAAAAGTGGAAGTTAGGTAATTTGTGTCTGTACACCTATTTCTTCCACTACAAATAGAGTGCCAGTCTACAACTGGAATTTCAGAAACCATCTCTAGTTCCCAGTTGGCTTACTTGTTCTTTCTCTTGAAGTCTTATCATTTATTTATTGCAGCTTCATAGAGTGCGGAAAAAATTCAACATTACGTTGAACACATATAAATGTAACTGGCAGCATGAAGGTATATGATTAAGCCAGAAAACCCTCAAGCAGAACAGACATTGCATACCTGAACTTGTAGGAAGTGAATACCTCAGGAACATTTAGCTCTCCCATTTCTTGCCCTGCTCAGGCCTTACATATGTATTCTCCCTGTAACAGTTTCTAAGTGTACAGGTGCGTTTATAACCTCGGTCAGTCATGATTGGAACACCCAGGTTAGTAAAACATATCAGTAAAGGTTAATATGTTAATTTCAGCCCCTGCTTCATCCCCAGCCTTCTCCATCCCCATCTGACCATCTACCATGCATATATCGCCTTTCAGTTCTCTTTATTAGGTCCCTCTGTGATCCCATTTATTGATGCTAGGTGGCCAGGACTCTCTCGACGCGGTCATGAGTAGGGATCTATAACTCAGAGCACCAACCTGATATATGACTGGTCTGGACAACCAGGTAGTAAATGTCCAAATCAGGAATCCACCACCCCCTCTTGCCTTATGGCTAAATTAGTGTTTAGTATTTTAATAGGCATTTGACCAAACAAGCTTTACACACCCAGCTCTAAGCTGAGTGAGAAACTGGCAGCTACTGAAGAAAATTCAGGATGAGATGAAGGATTCTGGGGAGGACCATCATATTCAGCAAATAAATATAGCCTATTAGAGATAATGTTTAGGCCAGCTCATTGCTGAAGTCACCCTAATTCCTTTGCTGCAATATCTTCTCCTCTTGGATAAGAAATGCCCTCACATTTTTAAACTTGTCTACTCGATACTGGAAGCCTAGATCTCTGCCCACCTAAATTGCACAGCTAGTCAGTGGTATCAGCTCTGTCTTTCTCCAAATTACCTTCAGACATGAGCACCAAACAAATGTTGCTATTACCTTGACCAATGGACGCAGTTTAATCTCTGAAGGTTTAATATAAAGTAGTGTATTGTAAGCATACAAGTTTATCAAAGTGCAATGGCTGTAAAATCTGATGTCCCTATGTCCTTTAACAGGCATACCAAAGGTACTGCTGCCATCACAACAGTAGCTGGGATGGGGGTAGCCGTATTTAGTCCCCCAGCAGATCTCAAATATTCACAATGATACTGTGCTGGTTAGTACTCTTTTGAAAGGCTGAGCATACAGCAGGTAAATCAATAGTACTGACCCACTCCCATTCTTTCAGCTTTCAATATTAGGAGGCTCACGCTAACATTCTAATTCCCCTCAAGGTGAATGACAGACACTCTTCTCATGATATTGGATGTTAAAGGCCACCTGCACAAGCCAGCTTGGTCTTTCAAAATCAAAAGTGTCATCAGGTGAAGCAGAGGAAACAGTGTATTGGGCACAAAATTGTGCAGCCTGAGTTCACCAAAGAGAAAGACCTATGTGGGCTACAGAAGCTTGTTGTCTTATGTGACATATGCAATAAGATTATTAAAGCCTTTCTTGTTGTGACTAGTAGCCTACTCCTCTTGATCATATCCACAGACATGGTCATCAACTGGGGGATCAGTAAAGCTTCATAGCTTGGCCAGTGGTTTCTTTTGTAGACAAATAATGTAAAACCACTTTTAGAACTCAAATCATGGCCTTCAATATTTCAGTACCTATATACATATACTGTTAAATTTGAATTTAATAAAAGCCATCCAATGGACACCAGCTGTGTGAATGAGAAGAGTATATTTGATACAAACAGTTAGTATAAAACTGAACATACTCCTATTGTAAGAAAAGGTATTTGAAATAAAGATGTGTATGCCACATTGCCTGATGAAAAATATCTCTTTTGTTATATGCTTGGGAAGAAAGTAGTACTTCTGTACTGATAGCCAACATTGTTTTCTCAGCTGACTTAAAATGGCTGAGGAATTTGAAAAAGGGAATATAGGGCTCAGAAAATGAAAACAAGTGAGGAAATGAAAAATAAAAATTGAAGTTTGTTAACCAATTGTAGTTGTCGCTTTTACTTCGTCTCTACCATACACATCTTTACTTCTTAAATACCTGTCTTTCCTCCTATCCCTTCTCCCTTGTAACTGTGCAGTCTCCCACTCATCCATCACCCCCACACCTAACCTCAGTTTCCTCCTTAAACTTCTCTGTGTACCTAACACTTCACCCTTCCTTTATGGTTCCCTAATTCCATCTCCTTTCTCCCCTCTCTCTTCATCCCCTGTCAGTCCCTCCAGAGTACTCTTTGCAAAATTTCTATTGCCTCTTTCCTGGTACTTACGAACAAATTAACCACCACCTTTAATAACACACTGTACCATTCTGTACCTGACCTAACAAACAGGCGTCTGTGCTGCTCCTTCTCTACCTCCTCCCACCCATGTCCTCCCATCAAAGCACAAGTCTCATGTTCATGCCTCTACTTATTCTACTTTAACTATTGTGGGAAATACATGCCTTCCATATATTCTAATCACTTTTGGTGCCCTTCCCTGTCTAACTGACTCATTCTCACTACCTCTCTTGAATCTTTTATCCTGTTAAGTTCCTATAAACTTCATGGAGTAGGAATGAGGACTTCCAACCTTAACTTGTCTAACATGTCTACATCCACTTCCGCCTTTCCTCTCCAAATACCTCTTCTTCACACTAACCTCTGTTCTACCTCCCGCCTCATATCATTTCATCAACTTCATGTTAAATACATGGTCAATGAACAGTACACATTTAAACATCTGTGATGTGATCTCAGAATCAAATGTGGATCTGTTGTTTAGGTGAATAGAGATCCCAACTCCACCAATCGGTGCAGGCAGATTTAGGAGTCTGAGTCAAAATCATCCGAGCTGAGAACTAGCATCTTCAAGGACTCCAGTGTGAGCAAAGATTTCAGTACTTCATGGTAATCAAATCTGAATCACTCTAGTGGGCTGTTCATATTCACTTCCTTTTTCTTGATCTTTCTTTTCACTTTGTGGAACTTGTAAAGGAAATTGACCCAGCCTGCTCACCATCAGAATCAAGGGCCATATGTACGAACACATTTTCCCATTGACACAGAATGGGAAAAACCCTTTGCTACATCTGGCCCCTAGTGCTGCTCAAACCTTCCAGGCCACCCTGCTTTCACAAATTACCACCACCTAAACAAGAGCTCATCAACAACTCTCTAATCGCAATGCCTACCCCTTTGAACCTAAGAAGAAGAACCTTGACCCATCAACCCTAACCAACTATCAATCAATCTACTATTTCCCAAAACTGACTGAAAGAACTGCCTTCTGTCTGATCTGCAACTTTCTAACTGAAAGCAATCTGCATTCAGACCATCATATAGGGTTCCACCCCAAGAGAGGCTTTATATATTCCTGCATTTCCATCTCTACAGTGCACAGAAATGGAGTTTCCACACTTGTACTACTAGATCAGTCAGCCACTACACCCTCTTAGGAACTGTCACCAAAGGAAAAGTCTTATAATGCATCTCCTACTAATCCTACAGATTGAACATCATTTTGCTACCTGTGTTTACATTCATTACCTCCTTTCAGCTCAGCTTTGATTGTGGCGTACCTCAAAAGGAGATTTTTTGATGCTCTCGTCTTCCATGTCTATCTCAGTACACAACCATACCTCATTAAGTCCTTCAACCTAACCTTCACAACCACAGTGATGGCACTCAGGTCATCCTATATCTGTAAAAACTGAATACCTCTATCTTCAGGGCTAGAGTACTGTCTCTGAGCTATAGAACAATGGATTCTGGTGAATCACCTCAAACTCATATCTTCAAAAGATGGGCAGCTTAGAAGGCAGGATTATACACCTATAGAAATGGATCCACACCATATGTGGTTTTTAACACAAATGTAGCCTTCTGTCATTCCTTACTCATCATCACTCCACTCCACGTCACTGCACTCCATGCATTAACCCCCAACTACATGGCAACACCAATATGATGTGAGCAACCTCTGTCAATCACTGAAAACACATCCCACATAGGTTACACCGTGTTCTTGCCTCCTTTGAATCAACACAAGTGCTTTTTGGCTTAAGCATCTTATTTGTGACTTCTCTTTGGTTAACAACATTTAACCAAATAAAAGCACAACTGGTCATCACACAAAGCACTGTATCACATCTCATCTATGCCACACTACACATCAATTCTGTTCCAACCAAGCACTGCCTAGTGTAGTATGCTACTTGTCTGAAAATCACTTCAGTACTGCAGTAGGGATATTAAGGGCTACATGAATTTGTCTACAGCACAATACATATAGTAAAACTATTGTTGATCAGTTTATGCTGTCAACCAGCTATGTCTACCCCACACTCAGCAGCAATCTTTTGGGAGATAAAACATGAGACGTGTCAGGGTTGGAATCTAGAAGGCTTCTAAATTGTTCAGCGACCTGTTAGTTTATTTGAGTTATTTAAAGAGACATATAATTGATTAAATAAGCATGTGGAAGTGACATGATTTGCAAAGCTTTAGAAACATTTGTTCCATTGTCCCATGAAAAAGGGTGTAAATTGGATTAAAACAGGCGGTAAACACATTTATAGGAAGGGAAGGTGTATTAAAATAAGCATATTCCAAACATATTGCAGTTCTACTGCATGTGTGAGAATGAGATTAGCTAGGAACAATTATGACCATTCAGAGAAAAGCATAAGTTAATTGTGAACATGGATGATCTGCCACATTTCACTGTTGCTGCATGCGAACATTATAACACTAATACATTTAAGGTCTTCAATTTGTAGTTTCTCTCTACAAAGCCAAGCAGCACTTTTTCTCTTTTTCTTTTTCAGATCACCAACAAAAGCAAGGAATCCATATGGGAGTTTATCAAGGGCTTGTTGGATGCCTGGTCAGGATGGGTAGTAATGCTTCTCATTGGACTTCTGGCAGGTATAGTATGAACACCATAGGAGGAAAGGGGTTATAATAGTGTGTCATAAATTATCCCAGGTTGCATAAAGTGCTCCAAACACTATTGGCTTCTGTGGTGGTGTAAATATGAAAATACCTTGACACAGAATACTTTCTAAAGTTAAGTTTTTAGTCTGTATTCTCTGTGACATCATAGCTTGAGTTGGCAAAGCTCTATGTGCGTGTTGCCATTCACTAAGGTAAAAGCACAATTTTCAGTTCTTGTTTAAATTGTCTCCATAAAACTGCAAGTTTTGTGCACAGTTTTTTATTTATGGTATGGATGAAGTAGAAAAATATAGCCATTGGTCCTGTTGCAAATTATGAGCATTCAATGAGATTTATTTTGATTTTGAAATGGTTTGTGAATTTGATTGGCCTGGCTATTGTTGGCAGGATTTTACTTTTTTTCCTACTGCTTTTCCTTCTCTTTCCTTGTCTTATTTAGGTTTACACCCAGCCTTCTAAGCAATTATTTACATTCCTAGAGGTATGCAAGGGTAGTGTTAATAAACTAGAATCTGTGATCATCTGATCTCCATCCATATCTGTTATTAGCACCCTGCAGGTACTTTTTGTGAGGCAGAGCCTGCATATTGTGATCAACTTTTGTACCAACCCCCCTTCTTGTGTAGGCACCCACATTTCTTCTAGCTAAGCTTTCCTCTCCTTGGGGCAGAAGCTATACTTGGAAAAGCACCAGTAACCAGCTCAGACAGTAGAATATATAAGAACAGAAATTCCCTATGGACCCAGGATACTTTAAAAAAAGGTGAATATATGCATTATTGAATCTTACCTCACAAATGGGTCACAACAGGAAGTAAATAGGACATGCTCACACTTGTCACTATCTCTTCTTAGGATGCACAGTAAATGCCGCTCCCTAGCTTAAACCAACTAAGCAGAGTATTGTATTGGCTAATTCCTAGTGGGAAGACATCCAGATGTCAATGGCGTTCGGCCAAGAGGACATTGAGGAGAATAGAGGCCTAAAAAAGGAAAGCCGGCTCCCACCTGCACCTGAGGATGGGTACAGGATGCGGAATCGGCAGGGCCGCAGGAGCCTCCCATGGCCTTCAACAAAAAATTAAGTTCTATAAAATACCCCAAAACTTAAAGAATAATACATGAGCGTCGGGAGCCGCTCATTTATTATTCACTGCTCCCGGTGAGGCACCCTATGATGCCCTTCAATGCCAAATGTACTGATTTTTTAACCTTGGTGGTGCTGCAGTCAGGCCAGGGGCACTACAAACGTTAGGAAAGTATAGTGGGAGGGATGCACGGAGTACAGCAGCCCCCTATAAATCACTTTGTAAAGTAATCCTATGTTTACTGGGTTGTATACAACATAACCCTTGGGAAAGTTGGTTTTTTGAAGGTTTTCAAAACATTTTCATAGTTAAATCTTTGGCTATTCAGCGATTCCTTGTGGTTTGTTTTATAGCTAACTTGTGCAGTCCAAAGAGAGTAAAAGAAAGCCTCTGGCAGTGTTTGCTACTGTTGCCAAAGCTGAAATTCTTGTCTTCACTGTCAATGATCATTTTACAAAGCCAGTAGGTTTGCGTTCATTTCAATATTGTGGGCCCCCATCAACCAAAACATTAGGCTTGCCTTGTGTACTGTTGTGGTAACCTTTTGACAAAGTCAGTGGACTTGTCTTTTTATATTGATCTGGTCATCCTTCACAAAGACAGCAGGTTTGTTTTATTTAAAATGTGACCATTGTATGCTGTGATTTTGCACATGCTATAGGTGGTATTAATACTTATACCCTTCACCCTGATCAGGGGTCTTGGCGGACAGGTCAGTGGTATATCAAACCCTACTACCTACAGCCTTTGCACTGTGGACAGGCCAGCCTATTGGGGGGCCTCTAAGCCTTGTCAAGGAGGGATCGTAGCACCCTCCCCGCTCTCCCCCCATGATGTGGTCAGGTACATCGTGGCCCTCTGCAACCAGATGCATCACTTCTGGAAAAAGACAAAAAGCAATTTTGAGGCCAGTCAATAAGTCATGAAGCTCTGGTATGACCAGCAGGCCACTCTGCTGGAGTTTCAGAATGGACAGAAAGTCTCTTCAGGACCGCTGGACCCTCCCATATGAAGTGAAGGAGTGAAAGGAGGCGTCCACCTACTTGGTAGACCTCCAGACCCCTAGGAACGCCGTAAGGGTGCTCCATGTCAGCAGATTATTGCCTCACCTAGAGAGGTCTGAAGTAAGCATGGTCCTCGTGACAGATGAGGAAGTGGAAGAGGAGCGTGAGCATCTCCCAGACCTCTTTTCTGCACAAGAACACAAGAGGGCAGTGGAAGGTGTCAACCTCTCTTCTACCCTAGCTACAGAACAGCAGAGCGACTGTTACCAGTTAATGGGTCAGATTACCTCAATGTTCTCCTTCAGCCCTATACTCACACACTTGTGCGGCCAGGATACTGACAACTGGAGACAACTTACTTGTAAAAAACAAATTTTACTGGTTGTCTGACAAGGTAAGGGCCGACATCTAGGAAGAGGTCTCCAAGATGCTGGTTTTAGGGGTGAATGAGCCCTCCAATAGTCTTTGGTTCAGCCCAGTGGTAGTGGTATCAAAGGCTGGCCCACCTGCTGCCCCTTCAGGACTCCGGTTTTGTGTGGACTACTGGGGACTCAATTCTGTCAGCATGGCTGATGCCTACCCCATCCCCCAAGCTGATGAGCTCATTGACCGGCTGGGCACTGCCAGATTCCTCAGTATATTTGATTTGACATCAGGGTATTGGCAGATAGCTCTTTCTGTGGGGACCATAGGGAGGGCAGCATTTTCAACCCCAGAGGGTCACTACCAATTTCGGGTAATGCCCCTTGGCTTGAAGGATGCCCCTGCCACCCTTTAGAGCTTCATTAACAGGGTCCTGGCTGGTAAGCAGGCCTTTTGTGCCACCAACTTAGATGGCATTGCAGGCTACAGTTGCAACTCAGAGGCACACCTGCATCACCTCCAGGAAGTGGTTCAGGCCCTGCAACAGGCAGGCCTGATAATCAAGGCCAGTAAGTGCCAGGTTGGGCAGGGTTCCATGGTGTACCTAGGTCACGTGGTAGGTGGGGGCAAGATACAGCCCCTCTAAACAAGTCATGGCCTGGCAGCCACCTAAAACCCAGACAGAATTGGAGCCTTCTTGGGCCTCACAGGATACTACCGAAGATTTGTTAAGGGCTATGGCACAATTGTTGCCACCTTAACTAAACTGACTTTGAAGAAGCAGCCCAGATTGGTGATCTAGATAGAAGCTTGCCAGACCACCTTTGATGCCCTCAAAGAAGCCGTGTGTACAGGACCTGTAGTCAAGGCCCCTGACTGCTCTAAGAATTCATTGTGTGGGTGGAGGCTTGAGAGCATGGCATAGGGGCTGTTTTAGTACAATTGAATGAAAAGGGCCAAGACCAACTAGTAGCCTTCATTAGCAGGGGGCTACTTCTGCTGGGAAAGAGGTGGAGTATGATTGAAAGAGAAGCTTTTGCTGTGGTCTGGGCACAGATAAAGTTGAGACCATACCTGTTTGGGACCCACTTCTGGCTTTAAAAAGACCACATGCCCCTCAGATGGCTCCTGTAGATGAGGGGTGAAAATCTCAAACTGTTGAGGTGGTACATCTCCCTATAGGGAATGGATTTTAGAGTAGAGCATTGTCTGGGTTCAGACCACACCAATTCTAATGGTCTCTCTGGGTTCTTCAGCCTTAGTGAAGAGAACTCCCAAGAAGTTGGGTTGCTCTCCGCACTTTCAGCTGAGGGGGGGCATGTGTTAGATCTGACAGCCTTAGAGTGGTCTTTCCCTGGACATTTTCCCTACCTCCTCCACTTTTCTGACCTTGTTTTTGCTGGCTTTAGGACTATGTGCATCACGCTCCATCATGGTTGGCCTGAACTCTGGACTTTGTCCTCGTCCAGTGCGACCAGATAACCACTTACTGCGCCTTACACTTCTTAATGCTATTTTTACCTAAAACTTCAAGAATTGATTTCTCGAGTTATACTTATTAGATTATTGTCAGTTTTATTTATTAAAGTCAGATCTATTTCTCTAACTTGGTATGGTATCTTTTTGTGTGTTTTTTTCTTTTACAAGTTAACTGTATGAAGTGTTGCACAAATACTTTACGCACTGCCTTTATGTTAAGGCTGACTGCTCTATGCCAAGCTACTAGAGGGTGAGCAAATGTTATTTTAGGGTTTGCCTGACCCTTTCCCTGACTAGAGTTGTGGTTGCGGTTTGACTAACGCTCACACCCCAGTCAGCCAACAACCCAATTTCTAACATGCGGTAATACCTGCCAATTACTTTGCTAATTAAAACAAACATTTGTTCTTCCTATTACCACTTTAATAAATTTGTAATATGTAGGGAACAATAACAAAACCTGAAACTTACCTATATATAAGACCGTAACATAGAGCGCAATAAATGTTTTCTGAAAACTACATGGCTGCCTTTTACGTTTTGTGAAGATTGTTATTAGACAATCACATACTGCCTTCTCATCTGCATATACTGCAATATACTGCAAAGTTAATGAGGTATTCTGTGGCACAATATATAACTATTTCAACACTTAAAACTATAACACTACTTATACTATTTACAAATGCTACCAAAAACTACCATGTATACCTCATAACCTGTCTGCCTTCCACATTACCTCTCCACTGTACCTCACTCCACTCCATGCTACTCCACTCTACACCACTCCACTGTACGGTATTACAATCTGTGCTACTCCATTCTACCACACTCCAATGCCAATGCCAATGCCAATTACAGTCTATGCCACTCCAATGGATGCCCCCTACTCTATGCTACTCCACACTATGCTATTCCACTGTACACAAGTTCACTCTACGATATTGCGCTGTATGTTATTCCAGCCTACATCCTTACACTGTCCGCTGTTCTACTGTATGCCCCTCTACTCTGCGCCACTTCACTGTTTGCAGCTTCACTCTACACCTCTCCAGTGTACATTGTTCCACTACACACCACTACACAGTACCTCACTCCAGACTAAGCCACTCCATTATATGCCACTCCATCCTATGTTGTTCCACTGTATGCCATGCCACTCTATGCCACTCCACTCTACCCCACTCCAGGGTATGCTGTTCCTCTCTATGCCATGCCACCCTATGCCACTTCACTCTACGCTCTTCCACTGTACACCACTGCAGTCTACCTCACTCTACTCTACACCGCTCCACTCTACATTACGCCACTTTAGTGTATGCTATTCCTCTCTTTGCCACTCTGCTCTATGTCACTCCACTCTTTGCTGTTCTACTGTACGCCACTCCAATCTACCACACTCCACTCTACACGACTATACTCTACACCTCTGTACTGTATGCTATTCCACTGTATACCATTCCATTGTACGCACTACACTCTACACAACTCCACTATAAACTACTACATTCCACACCGCTCTACCCTATTTCACTGCACACCACTCCACTGTGTGCTTTCACTCTATGTCACTCCATTCTACGCCTCTCAAGTATATGCTGCTCCTCTGTATGCCACTCTACTCTGTGCCACTCCACTGTATGCCGCTGTACTCTACCCCACTCTATACCACTCCACTCTAAGTCAGTCTACTAAATGGTACTCCACCTTATGCTACTCCGCTCTATGCTATTAAGCTGTATGGAACTCCACTCTATGCCGCTCCGCTCTACGCTCTTGTACTCTGTGCTGCTCCACTGTATGTCAGTCCACTATACTCCATGCCTTCTACGCTATTGCAACCCATGCCACTCCCCTCTACACCACTCCACTGTATGTCACTCTGCTATACACTATTTCACCCTATGCCACTCCACTTTACACCACTCAAGTATATGCTATTCCACTCTATGCCACTCTGCTCTGTGCCACTTTACTCTATGCCACTATTCCCTACCCACTCTACACCGTTCCACTCTACACCCGTCTACTGTATGCTGCTCCACATTATGCATCTCCATTCTGTGTTGTTCCACTCGATGGTACTCCACTCTACGCTTTTGTACTCTGTGCCACTCCACTGTATGTCATCTATGATATTGCACTCTGTGCCACTCCACTGTATGTCACTCTGCTCAATGCTATTCCACTCTGCACAACTCCACTTTACACCATTCCACTCTAAGCTATTCCACTGTATGTCACTATACTCTAACTTACTCCGCTGTGTGCCAATCCACTTAACACCTATCGAATCCCACTGTACTCCACTGTATGCTTTTACACTCTACCCCACTCTAATCTGTGCCATTGCACTATTTGGCACTCAATTGTATGGTGTTCTACTGTACACTGCTCCACTCCATGCCACTCCACTCTACAACACTATACTGTATGCTATACAACGCTGCGCCACTCCACTTTTTGCTCTTCTATTGTACACCACTGCAGTCTGTCTCACTCTGCTGGACACCACTTCACTCTACACCACACCACTCTATGTCACTCTAGTGTACACTTTTCCACTCTCCATCACTCCACTATACACTATTGTACAGTACGCCACTCCACTCTACCACACTTCACTCTGCACCACCACACACTACACCATTGTATGCTATTCCACTGTACACCATTCCACTCTATGCCACTCCACTCTACACTATTCCCCTTTATGCTACCTATGCTATTGCACTCTATGCCACTCCACTCTACATCACTCCACTGTATATCACACTGCTATATGCTGTTCCACTCTAAACCACTCTACTCTACACCACTCTACCCAAAGCTATTCCACTGTTTTACTCAATGCCACTCCACTCAGGGCCACTCAAGTATATGCTTTTCCACTCTGTGCCACTCCACTCTATGCCACTGTGCTCTACCCCACTCTTCGCCACTCCACTCTGTCAGTCTGCTGTATGCTACTCCACCTTACGCTACTCAACTCTGTGCTACTCCACTGTATGGAACTCCACTCTATGCAACTCCACTCTACGCTATTGTACTTTGTGCCACTCTTCTGTATGCCACTTCTTTATACGCTCTTCCACTCTATGCCACCTACACTATTACAGTCTATGCCATTCCACTCTACACCACTCAACTGTATGTCACTCTGATGTATACTTTTCCACTCTCCACCACTCCACTCTAAGCTATTCCACTGTATGCCTATACACTCTGGCTTACTCCACTCTATGCCACGCCACTCTATGCAACTACAATCTACCCTATTCCACAGTAGGCCACTGCACTCTTCCCTACTCCATTGCACACTGCTCGACTGTATACCACTAAACTCTATGTAACTATACACTACAACACTGCACTGTACGCTACTCTACTGTACGCTACTCCATGCTAAGCCACGTCACTCTGTGCCATGCCGCTGCACCATACTCCACTCTGTGCCACTCCACTCTATGCTATTCTATGGTACACCACTCCACTTTACGTCACTTTACTATATGCCACTCCACTCTAAGCAACTCTCCTCTGTGCCACTCCACTCTGTGCTATTCCACTGTATGCCACTTCACTCTACCATACTTCACTGTATGCCACTACTCTCTGCACCACTCGACCCTATGCTATTCCAGTGTAAGTAGCTCCACTGTGCACCACTCCACTCTATGCTGTTCCACTCCTCTCTGCTCCACTTTATCCCACTCCACAATATGCTATTCCACTGTATGCCACTAAACTCTACCCCACTCCCGTGTATGTCTCTCACTTTTGGCAACTCCACTGTATGGTATTCCACTCAATGCCACTCCATTGTATGTCTCTCCACTCTACCCCACTCCACTGTACAACACTTCACTGTGCGCTATTCTACTCTATGCTACTCCATTGTATGCCACTTCCCTCTGTTCCACTGATGAACCTCCACTCTACGCTATTCCACTGTATGGTATTCGAGTCTACGCCACTCCATTCTGCTGCACTCCACTCTACGCCACTCTACTTTACGCTGCTCCACTCCACACTATTTCAGTGATAGCTACTCTATTGTAAAACATTCCACTCTGTGCCACTCCACTGTATGCCACTCCCCTGTACGCCACTCCACTGTGCACTATTCCACCGTGTGCTTCCCCACTCTACCCCACTCCACTCTAGGCCACTTCACTCTACACCACTATACACACGCTATTCCTCTGTATGCCACTCCAGTCTGTGCCATTCCACTCCACATGTACTGCACTCTACACTTCTCCACACTACTCCACTGTACAACACTGTAATCCACTCTGTAACACTCTACTGCATTCGAACACTTTACTACATTATACAGCACACCAGTTTACTCCACTGAATGTTACACTAGTCAACTATTCTCCACTCCACACCACACCACTCTAGTCTACAACATGCTACTCCACTGTACGCTGCACCACTCCACTGGCTTCCACTCTACTATACTCAAAGGCACAACACATTACCCCACTGTATGGCACTATACAACACTCCAATCTACACAGCTCCATTTTACCACATTCTACTGCACTCTGTGCAACTCCACTGCACAAGACTACTACACTCAGTTGCACTATACCACACTGTGCTCAACTCAGTGCCCCAATACACTGTACAACCATCTACTCCACTCTATACCTGTACACACCATTGTATGAGACTTTCTAACACTCTACGACATACCACTCCACCATACTGTTTAAGAAGCCACCCCAATTTATGACAGTCTTATGCACTCCATGCCACTGTACTACACAACATACCACTGCACTTTATTACACTATCCACTTTAATCCACTCTACACTCTGTGACTCCTCTCTACTCCACTCTACACCACTCCACTCTACACCACTCAACTCTACACGCTCAACACCACTCTACTCTACACCACTCTACTCTACACCATTCCACTGTACACTGTTCCACTATATGCCACTTCACTGTAACACAATCCACTTTACTCTACACCACTACAGTCTATGAAAGTACACTCTACAACCTCCTCCACGCTATTGTACCACACTCCCCTTAATGACATTCCATTCCACAACAGTACACTCTACAATTGTAAACACATTTTGTTTTAAATAAAATCAATAAAACGCTGTACGTCACTCCACTATATGCTATTCCATACTATGCCACTTCACTGTATGCCAGTCCACTATACACTAAAGGATCATGAACAAAACCATGTGTGGTCAGGCATGTCAAGAAATTTGGGCAAATACATATTTTTGCACATCACACCTGAGTTCCTGTTTCACTTGTTCTTTGAGGTTTTATATGTATATAGTTGAAGAGATAGATAGATAGATAGATAGATAGATAGATAGATAGATAGATAGATAGATAGATAGATAGATAGATAGATGTAGGAGGCTGGCCTGGCTTGTAGTGGGTACCAAGGGGTACTTACACTCTGTACCAGGTCCAGTTATCCCTTATTAGTGTAGAAGAGGTGTTTCTAGCAGCTTAGGCTGATAGAAGGTAGCTATAGCAGAGCAGCTTAGGCTGAACTAGGAGACATGCAAAGCTCCTACTATACCACTGGTGTCATATGCACAATATCATAAGAAAACACAATACACAGATATACTAAAAATAAAGGTACTTTATTTTTATGACACTATGCCAAAAGTATCTCAGTGAGTACCCTCAGTATGAGGATGCCAAATATACACAAGATATATGTACACAATACCAAAAATATGCAGTAATAGCAAAAGGAAGTAATGCAAGCAATGTAAAGTTACAGTAGATTGCAATAGGAGCACATAGGTATAGGGGCAACACAAACCATATACTCCAAAAGTGGAATGCGTACCACGAATGGACCCCAAACCTATGTGAGCTTGTAGTGGGTCGCTGGGGCTGTAAGAAAACAGTGAGGGTTAGAAAAATAGCCCACCTCAAGACCCTGAAAAGTAGGTGTAAAGGGCACCTATATTCCCCAGAGAGCACAGAAGTCGAGATAGGGGAATTCTGCAAGGAAGACCAACACCAGCAATGCAACCAAAGTGGATTTCCGGACGAGAGTACCTGTGGAACAAGGGGACCAAGTCCAAGAGTCGCGACAAAGTCGAGAGTGGGCAGATGCCCAGGAAATGCCAGCTGAGGGTGCAAAGAAGCTGCCACCGGATGGTAGAAGCTGTGGATTCTGCAAGAACGAAGAGGGCTAGAAACTTCCCCTTTGGAGGATGGATGTCCCACGTCATGAAGAAGCTTGCAGAGGTTCCCACGCAGAAAGACCGCAAAGAAGCCTTGCTAGCTGCAAGGGTAGCGGTTAGGGTTTTTGGATGCTGTTGTGGCCCAGGAGGGACCAGGATGTCGCCACTTGGATGAGGAGACAGAGGGGGCGCGGCCAGCAAGTCAGAGAGCCCTCACAGAAGCAGGCAGCACCCGCAGAAGTGCCGGAACAGGCACTTGGAAGAGGAGTGAACCGGAGATCACCTGAAGACACAAAAGGGAGTCCCACGACACAGGAGGACAACTCAGGAGGTTGTGCACTGCAGGTTAGAGTGTCGGGGACCCAGGCTTGGCTGTGCACAAAGGAAATCCTGGAAGAGTGCACAGGAGCCAGAGCAGCTGCAAATAATGCGGTACCCAGCAATGCAGTCTAGCGTGGGGAGGCAAGGACTTACCTCCGCCAAACTTGGACTGAAGAGTCACTGGACTGTGGGAGTCACTTGGACAGAGTTGCTGAGTTCCAGGGACCACGCTCGTCGTGCTGAGAGGGGACCCAGAGGACCGGTGATGCAGTCTTTTGTTGCCTGCGGTTGCAGGGGGAGGATTCCGTCGTCCCACGGGAGATTTCTTCAGAGCTCCTGGTGCAAGAAGGAGGCAGGCTACCCCCAGAGCATGCACCACCAGGAAACAGGCGAGAAAGCGGCAGGATCGGCGATACAAGGTTGCAGTAGTCGTCTTTGCTACTTTGTTGCGGTTTTGCAGGCGTCCTGAGCAGTCAGCGGTCGATCCTTTGGCAGAAGGTGAAGAGAGAGATGCAGAGGAACTCTGATGAGCTCTTGCATTCGTTATCTAAAGAATTCCCCAAAGCAGAGACCCTAAATAGCCAGAAAAGGAGGTTTGGCTACCTAGGAAGGAGGATAGGCTAGCAACACAGGTAAGAGCCTATCAGAAGGAGTCTCTGACATCACCTGCTGGCACTGGCCACTCAGAGCAGTCCAGTGTGCCAGCAGCACCTCTGTTTCCAAGATGGCAGAGGTCTGGAGCACACTGGAGGAGCTCTGGGCACCTCCCCTGGGAGGTGCAGGTCAGGGGAGTGGTCACTCCCCTTTCCTTTGTCCAGTTTCGTGCCAGAGCAGGGCTGGGGGATCCCTGAACCGGTGTAGACTGGCCTATGCAGAGATAGGCACCATCTGTGCCCATCAAAGCATTTCCAGAGGCTGGGGGAGGCTACTCCTCCCCAGCCCTGACACCTTTTTCCAAAGGGAGAGGGTGTAACACCCTCTCTCTGAGGAAGTCCTTTGTTCTGCCTTCCTGGGCCAAGCCTGGCTGGACCCCAGGAGGGCAGAAACCTGTCTGAGGGGTTGGCAATAGCAGCAGCTGCAATGAAACCCCGGGAAAGATAGTTTGGCAGTACCCGGGTCTGTGCTAGAGACTCGGGGGATCATGGAATTGTCTCCCCAATGCCAGAATGGCATTGGGATGACAATTCCATTATCTTAGACATGTTACATGGCCATGTTCGGAGTTACCATTGTGACGCTGTACATAAGTAGTGACCTATGTACAGTGCACGCATGTAATGGTGTCCCCGCACTCACAAAGTCAGGGGAATTTGCCCTGAACGATGTGGGGGCACCTTGGCTAGTGCCAGGGTGCCCACACACTAAGTAACTTAGCACCCAACCTTCACCAGGTGAAGGTTATACATATAGGTGACTTATAAGTTACTTAAGTGCAGTGGTAAATGGCTGTAAAATAACGTCCACGTTATTTCACTCAGGCTGCAGTGGCAGGCCTGTGTAAGAATTGTCAGAGCTCCCTATGGGTGGCAAAAGAAATGCTGCAGCCCATAGGGATCTCCTGGAACCCCAATACCCTGGGTACCTCAGTACCATATACTAGGGAATTATAAGGGTGTTCCAGTATGCCAATGTGAATTGGTGAAACTGGTCACTAGCCTGTTAGTGACAATTTAGAAAGCAGAGAGAGCATAACCACTGAGGTTCTGGTTAGCAGAGCCACAGTGAGACAGTTAGTCATCACACAGGGAACACATACAGGGCACACTTATGAGCACTGGGGCCCTGGCTGGCAGGGTCCCAGTGACACATACACTAAAACAACATATATACAGTGAAATATGGGGGTAACATGTGTAGGAGGCTGGACTGGCTTGTAGTGAGTACCAAGGGGTACTTGCACCTTGCACCAGGCCCAGTTATCCCTTATTAGTGTATAGGGTGTCTAGCAGCTTAGGCTGATAGATAATGGTAGCTTAGCAAAGCAGCTCAGGCTGAACTAGGAGACGTGTGAAGCTACTACAGTACCACTTAGTGTCATATGCACAATATCATAAGAAAACACAATACACAGTTATACTAAAAATAAAGGTACTTTATTTTTATGACAATATGCCAAAGTATCTTAGAGTGTACCCTCAGTAAGAGGATAGGAAATATACACAAGATATATATACACAATAGCAAAAATATGCAGTATAGTCTTAGAAAACAGTGCAAACAATGTATAGTTACAATAGGATGCAATGGGGAAACATAGGGATAGGGGCAACACAAACCATATACTCTAGAAGTGGAATGCGAACCACGAATGGACCCCAAACCTATGTGACCTTGTAGAGGGTCGCTGGGACTATTAGAAAATAGTGAGAGTTAGAAAAATAACCCTCCCCAAGACCCTGAAAAGTGAGTGCAAAGTGCACCAAAGTTCCCCTAAGGACAAAATAGTCGTGTTAGAGGGAAAATGCAAGGAAAACACAAATCAGCAATGCAACAACGATGGATTCCTGACTGAGGGTACCTGTGGAACAAGGGGACCAAGTCCAAAAGTCACAAGCAGCTCGGAGATGGGCAGATGCCCAAGAAATGCCAGCGGTTGGTGCAAAGAAGCTCTTACTAGGCTGAAGAACTGTGAATACTGCAGGAACGACAAGGGCTAGAGACTTCCCCTTTGGAGGATGGATCCCCCACGCCTTGGAGAGTCGTGCAGAAGTGTTTTCCCGCCGGATGGACGCCAACAAGCCTTGCTACACGCAAATCGTGCGTTTGGCGTTTTTGGACGCTGCTGGGGCCCAGGAGGGACCAGGAGGTCGCAAATTGGACCTGCAGAGAGAGGGGACGTCGAGCAAGACAAAGAGCTCTCACTGAAGCAGGTAGCACCCGGAGAAGTGCCAGAAACAGGCACTACGAGGATGCGTGAAACGGTGCTCGCCGAAGTTGCACAAAGGAGTCCCACGTCGCCGGAGACCAACTTAGAAAGTCGTGCAATGCAGGTTAGAGTGCCGTGGACCCAGGCTTGGCTGTGCACGAAGGATTTCCGCCGGAAGTGCACAGGGGCCGGAGAAGCTTGCAAAGTCGCGGTTCCCAGCAATGCAGCCCAGCGAGGTGAGGCAAGGACTTACCTCCACCAAACTTGGGCTGAAGAGTCACTGGACTGTGGGAGTCACTTGGACGGTGTCGCTGGATTCGAGGGACCTCGCTCGTCGCGCTGAGAGGAGACCCAAGGGACCGGAGATGCAGCTTTTTGGTGCCTGCGGTTGCAGGGGGAAGATTCCGTCGACCCACGGGAGATTTCTTCGGAGCTTCTGGTGCAGAGAGGAGGCAGACTACCCCCACAGCATGCACAAGCAGGAAAACAGTCGAGAAGGCGGCAGGATCAGCGTTACAGAGTTGCAGTAGTCGTCTTTGCTACTATGTTGCAGGTTTGCAGGCTTCCAGCGCGGTCAGCGGTCGATTCCTTATCAGAAGGTGAAGAGGGAGATGCAGAGGAACTCGGCTGAGCTCATGCATTCGTTATCTAAAGTTTCCCCAGAGACAGAGACCCTAAATAGCCAGAAAAGAGGGTTTGGCTACCTAGGAGAGAGGAAAGGCTACTAACACCTGAAGGAGCCTATCACAAGGAGTCTCTGACGTCACCTGGTGGCACTGGCCACTCAGAGCAGTCCAGTGTGCCAGCAGCACCTCTGTTTCCAAGATGGCAGAGGTCTGGAGCACACTGGAGGAGCTCTGGACACCTCCCAGGGGAGGTGCAGGTCAGGGGAGTGGTCACTCCCCTTTCCTTTGTCCAGTTTCGCGCCAGAGCAGGGGCTAAGGGGTCCCTGAACCGGTGTAGACTGGCTTATGCAGAATTGGGCACATCTGTGCCCAAGAAAGCATTTCCAGAGGCTGGGGGAGGCTACTCCTCCCCTGCCTTCACACCATTTTCCAAAGGGAGAGGGTGTCACACCCTCTCTCAGAGGAAGTTCTTTGTTCTGCCATCCTGGGCCAGGCCTGGCTGGACCCCAGGAGGGCAGCTGCCTGTCTGAGGGGTTGGCAGCAGCAGCAGCTGCAGAGAAACCCCAGGAAGGGCAGTCTGGCAGTACCAGGGTCTGTGCTACAGACCACTGGGATCATGGAATTGTACCAACAATGCCAGGATGGCATAGAGGGGGCAATTCCATGATCATAGACATGTTACATGGCCATATTCGGAGTTACCATGGTGAAGCTACATATAGGTAGTGACCTATATGTAGTGCACGCGTGTAATGGTGTCCCCGCACTCACAAAGTTCAGTGAATTGGCTCTGAACAATGTGGGGGCACCTTGGCTAGTGCCAGGGTGCCCTCACACTAAGTAACTTTGCACCTAACCTTTACCAGGTAAAGGTTAGACATATAGGTGACTTATAAGTTACTTAAGTGCAGTGTAAAATGGCTGTGAAATAACGTGGACGTTATTTCACTCAGGCTGCAGTGGCAGGCCTGTGTAAGAATTGTCAGAGCTCCCTATGGGTGGCAAAAGAAATGCTGCAGCCCATAGGGATCTCCTGGAACCCCAATACCCTGGGTACCTCAGTACCATATACTAGGGAATTATAAGGGTGTTCCAGTAAGCCAATGTAAATTGGTAAAATTGGTCACTAGCCTGTTAGTGACAATTTGAAAGTAATGAGAGAGCATAACCACTGAGGTTCTGGTTAGCAGAGCCTCAGTGAGACAGTTAGGCACCACACAGGGAACATATACATGCACACCTATGAGCACTGGGGCCCTGTGTGACAGGGTCCCAGTGACACATACATATAGGCCACAAACCTATGAGCACTGGGGTCCTGACCAGCAGGATCCCAGTGACACATAACAACCATACTGAAAACATAGTGTTTTCACTATGAGCACTGAGGCCTGGCTATCAGGATCCCAGTGAGACAGTGAAAACAGTGACAAACACCCTGACATACACTCACAAACAGGCCAAAAGTGGGGGTAACAAGGCTAGAAAGAGGCTACCTTCTCACACAACCCCCCCCCAAACGAAGGACAATAAGGCTAACCTTGGCCAGTTGAGACTTTATTGTCTAAGTGGTGATAAGTAGAGAGTAGCTCTGCAATAGACTGGTTACTCCCTTTATCATCCACTATATGGTTACTTCCCTGTGGGGATGTAAACCACCCTGTTTGAAGTTTTTTAGCTAAGCAATAATGTGAAGATGTATTTTCAGAGTTTCTATCAGTAAGTTTTAGTTTAGAGCAGTGGGAATTGTCCACTGAACCTATTTGTAGTGATGGAAATGCCAGACAGGGATGCTGTCTCAGAAAAGCCATAGCTGGGCAAAAACTTTGTCCATCTGGCTGGAAGAGAGAACAGGGATGCTGTTTCTCTTGAGTTGGAGCAGGGCAGGGATGCTGTCCTATCAGCTCCACACTAGGGCAGGGATGCTGTCCTAAGTGTTGTGAGGCAGTGCAGAGTTTCTGCACTAAAGTTTCTCTGGGAGGGTTGGAGGGATGCTCCATGTTAACTAAAATGGTGCTCTTTTTCTCACCAATGTTAGTTATCCCACAGAGAGGTACTTCTACCTCAGGGAGTCCAGCTTTGCCAGCTGATGATTCCCTTGGAACAGGTGCCACCCTAGGAGAGGTTTCTCCCACCACAGGAATAGTATCCTGAATGGTAGGGTGGTTAGGGGATACTGTGATACCCTTTTTACCTGTTGATGGAGAGGGATCCTGAGTTTTCAGGCCTTCTCTCCTTTGCTTTTTCATTTCACTTGAAATGAGAGGGAACAATTCCTCAGGGATGCCCAGCATGGCTGCATGGGCATAAAACTCTACATCAGCCCAACCTGAGGCCTCTAGGTCATTACCTAAGAGACAGTCTACAGGTAAGCTAGGTGATACCACCACCTGCTTAGGGCCAGTAACTCCACCCCAACTAAACTGAATTATAGCTAAGGGAAGAAACTTAGTGGAGTTATGGACATCAATAATCTTATACTGTTGTCCAATGATGTGTTGTTCAGGAGGCACTAGGTTTTCAGTCACCAAAGTGAAACTGGCACCTGTGTCCCTGTAGGCCAAGGCCTCAACACCATTTATTGAAACTGTCTGCCTGTACTTATCCATTGTAAGGGGACAAGCAGCCAGTGTGGCAAGGCCAATGCCACTAGGTGTGACAGAAACTGTCTTGGGACTGATTACATCAGTTTCCACTATGGACCCATAAGTGAACCCAACTACACCCTTTGCTTGACTGTTGCCAGCAGTCCCACCACTAGTACCACTACTGCTAGGGGCACTAGAGCTTGATGTATTAGTGGTGGTAGGCTCAGGGGGTTTACCTGGACAGGACTTATCCCCTGGCCTATGGCCTCTATTTTTACACACAAAGCACCAAGGCTTTTTAATGTGTGCAGGTTGGGAAGAAGAGGAAGAATTTGTTTTATCCCCACCCTCTGAAGAGTGTTTAAGATTTGAAGTGGGATCTTTGGTTTTACCCTTATCCCCATGCTTATCTTGAGATTTTTCACCATCTTTCTTCTTATTGCCATCTTTGTCACCCCCTGTATGAACTTTTCTGTTCACCCTTGTTCTGACCCATTTGTCTGCCTTCTTTCCCAATTCTTGGGGAGAGGTCAGATCAGAGTCTACCAGGTACTGGTGCAACAAATCAGACACACAATTATTAAGTATATGCTCTCTCAGGATTGTGTTATACAGGCTTTCATAATCAGTAACTTTACTGCCATGTAACCACCCCTCCAAGGCCTTCACTGCCTGGTCAATGAAATCAACCCAGTCTTGTGAAGACTCCTTTTTGGTCTCTCTGAACTTTATCCTGTACTGTTCAGTGGTTAAGCCATAACCATCCAGGAGTGCATTCTTAAGAACTTGGAAATTATTAGCATCATTTTCTTTTACAGTAAGGAGCCTATCCCTACCTTTTCCAGTGAATGATAGCCATAGGATAGCAGCCCACTGCTTTTGAGGGACATCCTGTACAGCACAGGCCCTCTCAAGTGCAGCAAACCACTTGTTAATGTCATCCCCCTCCTTGTAAGGGGGAACTATCTTATGCAGATTTCTGGAATCATGCTCTTTTGCAGGATGACTATGGGGAATACTGCTGCTGCCACCATGGGTATCTAAACCCAACTTCTGTCTTTCCCTCTCTACTTCTAAAGACTGTCTATCCAAATCCAGCTGTTGCTTCTTGAGCTTCAGTCTGGTTTGTTCCACTCTCAATCTATTGAGCTCCCTTTCTAACAATCTGTCATCAGGGTGGGTGGGAGGGACATTTCTAGATACAGAGGTATGATGGGAATGAACAGAAGGAGACCTGTCCCTTACAGAGGGCACCCTAACAGCTTGGCTACCAGCATAATGTGAGAGCACATCATCAGTATGATGTGATTCAACCTCTGTACCAACTATGCTAGACTGTCTAGTAATGGGCAGGCTGAGAAGTTTCTTTCCTGAACCTTTTCCTGGGGGAGTCCCTGGATCAGATTGAGAACCATTAGCTACTTTTTCTACAGATTGGGCACTTATGGCCTTATCCTGTACTCTAAGCATATTAATTAACAGTTCTAAGGAAGGATTCTTCCCTACACTCAAACCTCTCTCTATGCAGAGACTCCTTGCTCCTTTCCAGCTAAGGTGATCATATGCAAGTTTGGACAGTTCAACTTTTTGGCCTGTGCCAGACATTTTTAGAGAGAGTTAAAGTGATAGACAAAGAGAAAAAAGTTTTCAGAACTTTTTAGAAAGACAGAAAAAACTTTTTAAACTTTTAAGAACTTTTTGAAAGTTTAGAAGTACTTTTCAGCACTTAGAAAAGAGTGAAAAGAGGAAATGCAAAACTTTTTGGCTATGTGTATATACACTGACCTTGTTTTGTATATTTTTCTCTTATGAAAAGTACAATGACAAGAGTGGTAAGTAGTCTCAAAGCACTTATCCCACCGCTGCACAACCAATGTAGGAGGCTGGACTGGCTTGTAGTGAGTACCAAGGGGTACTTGCACCTTGCACCAGGCCCAGTTATCCCTTATTAGTGTATAGGGTGTCTAGCAGCTTAGGCTGATAGATAATGGTAGCTTAGCAAAGCAGCTCAGGCTGAACTAGGAGACGTGTGAAGCTACTACAGTACCACTTAGTGTCATATGCACAATATCATAAGAAAACACAATACACAGTTATACTAAAAATAAAGGTACTTTATTTTTATGACAATATGCCAAAGTATCTTAGAGTGTACCCTCAGTAAGAGGATAGGAAATATACACAAGATATATATACACAATAGCAAAAATATGCAGTATAGTCTTAGAAAACAGTGCAAACAATGTATAGTTACAATAGGATGCAATGGGGAAACATAGGGATAGGGGCAACACAAACCATATACTCTAGAAGTGGAATGCGAACCACGAATGGACCCCAAACCTATGTGACCTTGTAGAGGGTCGCTGGGACTATTAGAAAATAGTGAGAGTTAGAAAAATAACCCTCCCCAAGACCCTGAAAAGTGAGTGCAAAGTGCACCAAAGTTCCCCTAAGGACAAAATAGTCGTGTTAGAGGGAAAATGCAAGGAAAACACAAATCAGCAATGCAACAACGATGGATTCCTGACTGAGGGTACCTGTGGAACAAGGGGACCAAGTCCAAAAGTCACAAGCAGCTCGGAGATGGGCAGATGCCCAAGAAATGCCAGCGGTTGGTGCAAAGAAGCTCTTACTAGGCTGAAGAACTGTGAATACTGCAGGAACGACAAGGGCTAGAGACTTCCCCTTTGGAGGATGGATCCCCCACGCCTTGGAGAGTCGTGCAGAAGTGTTTTCCCGCCGGATGGACGCCAACAAGCCTTGCTACACGCAAATCGTGCGTTTGGCGTTTTTGGACGCTGCTGGGGCCCAGGAGGGACCAGGAGGTCGCAAATTGGACCTGCAGAGAGAGGGGACGTCGAGCAAGACAAAGAGCCCTCACTGAAGCAGGTAGCACCCGGAGAAGTGCCAGAAACAGGCACTACGAGGATGCGTGAAACGGTGCTCGCCGAAGTTGCACAAAGGAGTCCCACGTCGCCGGAGACCAACTTAGAAAGTCGTGCAATGCAGGTTAGAGTGCCGTGGACCCAGGCTTGGCTGTGCACGAAGGATTTCCGCCGGAAGTGCACAGGGGCCGGAGAAGCTTGCAAAGTCGCGGTTCCCAGCAATGCAGCCCAGCGAGGTGAGGCAAGGACTTACCTCCACCAAACTTGGGCTGAAGAGTCACTGGACTGTGGGAGTCACTTGGACGGTGTCGCTGGATTCGAGGGACCTCGCTCGTCGCGCTGAGAGGAGACCCAAGGGACCGGAGATGCAGCTTTTTGGTGCCTGCGGTTGCAGGGGGAAGATTCCGTCGACCCACGGGAGATTTCTTCGGAGCTTCTGGTGCAGAGAGGAGGCAGACTACCCCCACAGCATGCACAAGCAGGAAAACAGTCGAGAAGGCGGCAGGATCAGCGTTACAGAGTTGCAGTAGTCGTCTTTGCTACTATGTTGCAGGTTTGCAGGCTTCCAGCGCGGTCAGCGGTCGATTCCTTATCAGAAGGTGAAGAGGGAGATGCAGAGGAACTCGGCTGAGCTCATGCATTCGTTATCTAAAGTTTCCCCAGAGACAGAGACCCTAAATAGCCAGAAAAGAGGGTTTGGCTACCTAGGAGAGAGGAAAGGCTACTAACACCTGAAGGAGCCTATCACAAGGAGTCTCTGACGTCACCTGGTGGCACTGGCCACTCAGAGCAGTCCAGTGTGCCAGCAGCACCTCTGTTTCCAAGATGGCAGAGGTCTGGAGCACACTGGAGGAGCTCTGGACACCTCCCAGGGGAGGTGCAGGTCAGGGGAGTGGTCACTCCCCTTTCCTTTGTCCAGTTTCGCGCCAGAGCAGGGGCTAAGGGGTCCCTGAACCGGTGTAGACTGGCTTATGCAGAATTGGGCACATCTGTGCCCAAGAAAGCATTTCCAGAGGCTGGGGGAGGCTACTCCTCCCCTGCCTTCACACCATTTTCCAAAGGGAGAGGGTGTCACACCCTCTCTCAGAGGAAGTTCTTTGTTCTGCCATCCTGGGCCAGGCCTGGCTGGACCCCAGGAGGGCAGCTGCCTGTCTGAGGGGTTGGCAGCAGCAGCAGCTGCAGAGAAACCCCAGGAAGGGCAGTCTGGCAGTACCAGGGTCTGTGCTACAGACCACTGGGATCATGGAATTGTACCAACAATGCCAGGATGGCATAGAGGGGGCAATTCCATGATCATAGACATGTTACATGGCCATATTCGGAGTTACCATGGTGAAGCTACATATAGGTAGTGACCTATATGTAGTGCACGCGTGTAATGGTGTCCCCGCACTCACAAAGTTCAGTGAATTGGCTCTGAACAATGTGGGGGCACCTTGGCTAGTGCCAGGGTGCCCTCACACTAAGTAACTTTGCACCTAACCTTTACCAGGTAAAGGTTAGACATATAGGTGACTTATAAGTTACTTAAGTGCAGTGTAAAATGGCTGTGAAATAACGTGGACGTTATTTCACTCAGGCTGCAGTGGCAGGCCTGTGTAAGAATTGTCAGAGCTCCCTATGGGTGGCAAAAGAAATGCTGCAGCCCATAGGGATCTCCTGGAACCCCAATACCCTGGGTACCTCAGTACCATATACTAGGGAATTATAAGGGTGTTCCAGTAAGCCAATGTAAATTGGTAAAATTGGTCACTAGCCTGTTAGTGACAATTTGAAAGTAATGAGAGAGCATAACCACTGAGGTTCTGGTTAGCAGAGCCTCAGTGAGACAGTTAGGCACCACACAGGGAACATATACATGCACACCTATGAGCACTGGGGCCCTGTGTGACAGGGTCCCAGTGACACATACATATAGGCCACAAACCTATGAGCACTGGGGTCCTGACCAGCAGGATCCCAGTGACACATAACAACCATACTGAAAACATAGTGTTTTCACTATGAGCACTGAGGCCTGGCTATCAGGATCCCAGTGAGACAGTGAAAACAGTGACAAACACCCTGACATACACTCACAAACAGGCCAAAAGTGGGGGTAACAAGGCTAGAAAGAGGCTACCTTCTCACAACATGCCAGGCAAGATGGTACTTTCCTACAATAGATAGATAGATATCCACTCTGTAATTATAGTTAGGATTCGGAGAGATAGAAATTCCTCCGATTTTTGATCGATAATAGCTGTGCCACGGTTTGAAGAACCTCCATGTAACTTAGTAGACCTGATCTTTTTTTGCATTGGCAGATAATGTAAAGATCTGCAGTGATTAGTTCAGGGGAGCAAAGATAAAAGGGGAAGGGGGAGTCCCTAGACACATTTCCCACCAATAAATTTTTCATAATTGTTTAAATGCACTTAGCGGCAAAATGGTTGAATGGATTTTCATGAAATTTGACTTGAATATAGATCACGATGTGGACAGGACAATTTTTGCTATTTGATTTGAAGTGGTTCAGTAGTTTTTCTTTTTTTAAATATCTATTTTATTGTTTTCAACACCAGCATTCAACAGTGAACACAAGCAACAGAACAACAGGATGACAACCATTGCATAATATCTTAATATCAAAAGAACAAACTAAATAAATAAATCTGGATACGAATGTTAGGATTTCCATCCTACAATAATCAACTACACAATTAACTGGTGCTGCATTTACAATCTTTTCCTTGAGGTGAATCCGTATGCCCCTTGCTCCTACATTTGTGTATTAATAAACTGTAGTACACTAACATATATAATGTATCACAAGCATTTGTTTTCGTGTCATGTGCGAGCGTAACCTTGCTGGCTATCTCACCCTTTATTGTGATTACATATCCCTATGGTGATACATGGTGACGTAGACTTCTATCGCATCACTGCTGTTCAATCCGTGAGTTTATCTGCCTAAACATCAGCCTTCCTTTATATATGTTCTGGAAAAAAATATGTGTTGCTGTCTCATTACACTCTAGCAGCTGTAAGCAACCCCCCCTCCACCACGCAGCCCCGAATCTAGTACGCTGTTCAAAGAGGGAAAAGAAAATTACATAAGGTGGAGGCAAGTGGCGCAGCAGACGCGTCCCCGCTACCACATGTGTGCTCCACTTTATCAGATTTACGGCGGGCGCTCGTCATTCTTAACATCTAATCTAGTGACAAATGCTTCCCAGGCATCATGCCCCGTGCGAGTCTGACCTTTATCTCGTAATATCTGTAACACTTGAGTCTCCGTCCGTGCCCAACATAGCGTCACGGCCCGCCACGTCTTGATCCCTGGCACCCTAGGGGCCTTCCAGTTCATGGCAATCAATCTTTTGTACATTACGAGGGCTAAATCTGCAAATCTGTGAATGTATATATGCTGTTTGTTTCTAGTTCTAATACCCAATAAGCAAGATCTTGGTTCTGGCAAGAACATATGTTCTTTAATATCAGATATATCTGCTACCACCTCCTGCCAGGCCTCCCCAAGAGGTCCACATTCCCACACCTTATGGTAAAAGTGGGCCGTCAAAGAACCACAGCGGGGACATAACGGATTAGACGCAGGGAACATGCGCCGTAAACAGGACGGCGAAAGGTACGTCTGATGTATGAAATTGAATTGGGTGTAGCAAAACCAGAGTGGGTTCCCCGACATCCGCCAGACCTGGCCAAGAGCAAGGGACCACTCCTCAGGAGATAATGGACTTGGGAGAACGGCGTTCCACTGCCCTCTTGCGTTCTCCAACCCAATTTCGGGAGCTCTGTTCAAGGCCTTGTAAAGGTTTGTGATTACTTTGGTATGACCATCATACGATAACATGTGGTGTAGTATGGGGGAGACATCCCGTTCTCGGTCACCCATCGCCCACTCCTTCTTTATTAAGTGGCATATAGAATAGGATGATATAAATTGACTTGGACCCACAGACGTGAGATCTTTGATGTCCTCAAATGACATCAGAGCGCCGTCTTCAAAGCAATCGCCCACAGTTAGCACTCCTGCCTCCACCCATACGGCCACGGAATATGCTCTTTTCAGATTATCGCTCCCCGGTATCTGCCCCAAAGGGAAGAGGGGCAAATAAGGGGACCCTATGCACTCTTTTTGGATATATTGTCTCCAACAGGCATGAGCAACTGTCATTAAGGGATTACCAGTGACGCCCTTCACCACACCATTCGCCAGCCATGTGTACATCGGTACTCCATGTAGCTGCGTGTTAACCCACGAAGCCTCCGCGGATTCAGGCCTATGGATCCAGTTCAATACCCATTGCAATTGTGCAGCAGCAAAATAATGTTCAAAATTAGGTGCACCCAGCCCTCCCTCAATTAAAGGACGTTGGAGGGTGGCCAGCGCAACTTGCGCCCTGCCCTTCCCCCATCTAAGTCCCAAAAGTACTTTATTCAATTCGCGAAAGAAGCTCTTGGGCACTACAATAGGTAATGCTGCGAAGTAGTAAAGAAATCGTGGGAGCACTAGCATATTCGCCACTGCTACCCTGCCCAGCGGCGACAAGGTGAGTGAGCACCAAAAACGCAGAGACCCCTTCATGGAGCTCTATGTTCGACCCAAATTGCCATCCCTCAGATCCTCGGATTTATGATATATGTGGACTCCCAGGTATTTGAATGTATCGAAGCACCACTTCAGACATCCCATAGGAATATTCTCCATCACACTCATAGGCAGAACAGTCAGAGGAAACAAGCAAGATTTATCCGAGTTGACCCTCAGCCCCGATATCTCACCATAAGTATCTAGCAGGGACATCACCGGAGACATCGCGACGCCCCCCTTTTCCAAGTAGATCAGCGCGTCGTCTGCATAAAGCAAAATAATGTGATATGTTCCCATTCTACATACCCCCCATTGCCTTTTCAACGCACGTAACCTTGTCGCCAGCGACTCCATCGCTATGACAAACAGCAAGGGCGACAGGGGGCAACCCTGTTGGGTTCCCCTTCCCAATAGGGAAGCTATCCGATATGAAGCCTCCCGTTTTCACTCTGGCCATGGGTTCAGCATACAGGGTCTGTACCCAGCGTATGAAGCCTGGGCCAAACCCCATACCCTGCATAGTAACAAGCAGAAAGTCCCAGCCTAGCTTATCAAATGCCTTCTCGATGTCTAATGACATCGCCACATTATCATGTGCCTCAGACGGAGTATCACAGATAATACTGAGCAATCTGCGTACATTCAGAAACGTGTTACGTTTTGGAATAAATCCATTCTAGTCCTTGTGGATTAGAGTGTGTACTTTGGGGGCGAGTCTATTTGCCAACACTTTACCCAAAATTTTGCAGTCTAGATTAAGTAAAGAGAGTGGCCTATATGACCTTACATCCGTGGGATCCCGGCATTGCTTAGGAAGGACCACTATCAACGCCTCTCTCTGCGACGGTGGGAGCAATCTACAAGTCCATGCTTCTTCAAAAACTTCTAGCAAATGGCTTTTCAAATGTTGTGCATAAGTAATATAGTACTCTATAGGTAAGCCATCCATTCGCGTACCTTATTACGGGATATTTGAACCATGGCTACTTCCAATTCCTCATCTGTGAGGGGTGCCTCTAGAGCTACCCTATGTGGTGTGGACAACCGCGCCAGGATGTCTATTCTAGTGTGCATCTTATGAGGTACAGAGTAAAACAAGTACTCTCTGTGTGCTGAGTGACCGACACACCATACATCATGTAATCCTGTGACCCCCGCCCAAGTCGCCAGTGAGCCAGAGCTGCACCTACACGCTGCCCCAGGTGGAGGCGGTGTCGAACGATCCAGCGATACGTGTGGAATGCCATTAAAGTCCCCACCCCAAATGGCATGCGCAGCACGGTCCAACAGCAGCGCCGGTGACATTTTACAAAGGAATTCAGACAGCGCGCTATTAGGGGCATAAATCCTATTATCGTGAATCGTTTGCCGTCAAGCTGCCCCTCTGACACTACATATCTGCCCCCTCGTCTTTCTTGTGTGCGTATTGAACATATGGCACCCCTGGTGATATCCACACTAGGACTCTTCTCGCATAAGCCGAGAATGGCATGCCTAAGATCTGTCCCTGCCAATGCTTCCTTAGTGCCTGTAGATCAGCTTCCAATAAATGTGTTTCCGTAACATAGCAAAGTGTGTTCTCTGACGCTTAAGATAGGCATGTATCTGGTGTCTCTTACCCTGCGTGGCCATACCTTGCACATTCCATGTAATTATGTTATACTCATGCATAATGTGAAATCCACAGTGAACCATATCATAGTGTACAATATTTTTACGTTTGCTATACTTTGGGCCACCACTCCTTTTAAAGTTATGCGTCTACATTTCTGAAGATAGCAACTAACCAGCAGCTGTGAGGATATACATCTCGATCCAGTTAAACATAGTAAACATAGTCCCACCCACCCGGCCAACACCCCTATTAAACCCCCCAAAACAGTGGCTTGGTTGCAATTCTCTAACTACTATCCATATTAATAAAAGACACAGCACACTTCTTATATCAGAGAACTGTATCCATATGGATACCAACTGGGGGGACATGGTGACTGTTAATGGAAGCACTTATAAGGGGCCCGATCCTTTGAACAAAAGGAAAAATAAGAATAAACGTATCGGCGCTCCCAAGGGTTATAGCCACATTAACACACAGATCTTATATCAATATGTTGCAAGCAAAAAAGGATATCAATGTTGTCTGCGTTCAAAGGCAGTTCAGTTCCAAAATTATACAGTCCCATGTCCTCAAAGCACCAGACCAGGACCAAGGAAAAAGTCTTGCGGATATCACAACTCATCCGCAGATCTAGGTGTGATCAGCAGACCTTTCAGTGCTTCCATAACGGTTGAGTCGGAGCTGCCGGATTCCGAGTCTGTGTGCTCGCTCAGGGACTTGCAATACTCTGAAAGAGTTGTGTGTGTGCAAAGATGCTTCCTTCAACACCTTTGCTCTCTCGGCAGCTGCCTGTGTTTCTGTAGGTTGCGCCTTTGACCGTTTCCTGAGTCTCCTGCGGACCGGTGAAGTTAGCCACTCACCACCGTCTCCTACTTCTTCTTGTGTCTGTGATATGCCCTTGGCGTGCATCCATGTCCAGGCATCAGCCGGTGTGGTGAAAACGTGAGTGCGGCCATCCGCAATCACTCTAAGTTTAGCAGGGAACATCAAGGCATATTTAATGTTGTGATCACGGAGACGTTATTTAATTTTCCTGTAGGAGTAGCGTTGGCGCTGCACTTTTGGAGTAAAATACGGGTAGGCAGTTATAGAAGACCCCTCGTAGCAAACCTGGCCTTTGCTGCAAAAGTATTGGAGTATCATGTTGCGGTCTCTGTAATTGAGGAATCGGGCAATCAACGGTCTAGTCGGCAGTCCCGGGGCCGGTGGCCTCCTCGGAACTCTATGTGCTCTTTCCACTGAAAAGAACTTTGATGGGGCACCATGCAGTACCTCTTTGATCCACCACTGCTCCAAGAACAGCTCTGCGTTTTGCCCCTCCGTCCTCTTGGGAAATCCCAGGAAGCGGACATTATTACGGTGCGACCTGCCCTCTGCATCCCCCATGCGTCTCTAAAGGGCTTTTACTTTGGAGTCCAAATGCTGCATTTGCTTCTGGCTGTCCGAGACCAGGGGGTCCATGGCACCTAGCGCAGTCTCCACTGTTCCGACTCTGTCAACCAGATTACGATGATCCACTCTGAGCAGATTGAGATCCTGAGACACCGTGTCTATTCTTTGCTCAAGTGATGATTTAGTGTCCATGATCGCCTGTAGAATTTTTTCGAATTGGCCCGAATTGGATTGGAGCGTAGTTTCTAGGGACTGCAAGTATGGCGCCGCCGGAGGTCCCGCAGGAAGAGACACGGGGACAGGGCGGTCTTGGGTCCTGGATGCCTTAGATTTCCCCGCCATAGTTTCCGCCCAGCTCTGCACCACTTTATGTGGAATTGTTTATCCAGCGCATGTGTTACAATCCGTGTTGCGACAGGAATCCGCTACTAGCGATCAGCACAGAGCCTAGTCAGCGATAAGTTAATGAATTTGGAGTAGCCGCAATCACCTCAGGGAAGTCAATGCGAGCACCAGGAGCTGCCGCCTTGCAGGTTAATAACGAGTAATCGCAGGACCAGAGAGATTATTGAGCCAGAAAGGACAACCAGAATGTAATCAGATCACCTTAGTGCACAACACTGTTAACCTCTTTTACCCTTTTTCCATGTGCGATCATTTTTGCAGCTGTTTGTTTGAGTGGTGGGATTCTGCTCTCAACCATTATGCAGGGTGTCATGTAAATGTGCTTCTCACCCCATCAGGCTGTATGTTTTTACGTCAGCAGAAGAGGGGAGGAGGGGTTTCCTTTTTAGGCAATTAAATCATGTGTCTTTTCTCTTCTGACATGCCACTCAAATCTATGACATGCCACTCCATTGTATGTCATGCCGCTCAACTCTGTGACATGCTACTACACTCATCGCCACTACCGCTGTGCCCCTGCACTCTGTGACACAAAACTCCATGAAATTCCACTCCACTCTTTCTACAACACACCCCTCCACTATACCCCACTCCACAACACTACTCTAAAACACATTAAGGCATGCCAGTCTATGATATGACTTTCCACTGAACACCAGACTACTCTACTCTACAGTACACTACTCTGCTTTACACCACTCCACTTTACAAAACTCTACTCCACTCTGTGCCACTCCACTCTCTGAAACTCTGTGACATGCCACTCCACTGTACTCTATGACATGCCACTTCACTCCACTTAGACATGGCACTCCACTGTACGACACATGCCTCTCCACTGTACGACATGCCACTCTATTGTACGATATGCCACTACACTATAGCCACTCCTCTCTGCATCCCTCAACTCTGAGACACTCTGCGACATGCCACTCTATGACATGGCACTCCACTGTATGCCACTCCATTCCATACTACTTCAGTCTATGCCAATCCATTTTGGGCCAGTCCACACTATGCCACTCCACTCAAAGTCACTCCAAACTACTCCACAAAACTCTATGCTACAACACTCTACAACACACCACTCCACTCTGCAACACACCACTCCAATCTCTGACATCCCATTCCACTCTGACACTCCACACAACTCTACTCTATGACAGACCACTCTACTGCACAACATGTTATTCCACTCTACGATATGCCACTTCTCTCTACGGCATGCCACTCCACTCAGTGCCACTCTCCTCTACATCCCTCCATTCTAAGACTCTCTATGGCATGCCACTCAGTGGCACTTCATTCCACTCCACTCTACAAAATGCCACTCTACTCCACGCTACTCTGTGACATGCCAGTCCATTCTAGGACACTCAATGTCACTTTATTCTATGACACAGCACTCCACTCTACCAACGTCACTCCATGTTATGCTCCTCCACTGTAAGACACTGCATGACACACCACTCTATAATACTCCACTCCACAACACTCTACTGTATGCCCCTCCGCTCTATGCCACTATACTCCACAATACGACATGCCACTCCACTCTACGACACGTCATTCCAATCTTTTGACTTGCCCCTCCACTCCATAGCACTCCACTTAATAATACTGTATGGCACTGCAGTCTACCACATGCCACTTCACTCTACACAACTCTCCATTCACACCTAAGAGATGGAATGACATCCCTCTACACATAAAAGTTGCCTCCTCACTTCTTTAGTTCCTCAAGAAGCTGAGGACTTGGCTCTTTGTGAAAGCACCTTACGGACTACATAAACACACTCAAGCACCTGGATACCCTCTTGGATGCTTAGTATGCTATACAAATTTTTTAAAAAAACATAACAAAACACTTAACACGCCACTCCACTCTAAAACGCGTAAGCCCATTCTACGACATACCACTCCACTCTAAGACACTCTATGACACGCCACTCCACTATACTCTATGACAAGCCAATCTACTCTGAACCACTCCACTGTACTCTTCGACACCCCACTCCAAGCCAACTCATCTGTATGCCACTCTACTCTACACCACTCCATTCTATGCCAAACCACTGTCACTCCACTCGACACCACAAAACTCTATGTCACAACTTTCTATGCAACAACAGTCTAAGACACTCAACTCTATGCCTCTCTACTCTGTGCCACTTGATTCTACTTCACTCTATGACACTTTACGTCCACTCCACTCTATGAACGCCACTCCATTATATGACATGCCACTCCACTCCACTCCTCTCCACAACACTCCAATCCATGACACTCCACGGCACTGCACCCTACCACACGCCATTTCACTGTACACAATGCCATTCCATTCTAAAACACGCAAGTCCATTTTACGACATGCCTCTCCATTCTGTGCCACTCCACTCTAAGACACTCTACGACATGCCACTCAATGACACATCACTTCAGTATATTCTACGACACTCCAGTCCACTCAACTCCACTGTACTCTATGACACAACACCCCTCTGTACCACTCAACTGCATGCCACTCCACTCTATGCCATTGCATTCTATGCCAATTCCACTCTGTCATGCCATTCTACGTCAAGAAACTCTATGCCAGGCCATTCCACTCTAAAGCACGCACGTCCATTCTACAACATGCCACTCCATTCTGTGCCACTCCACTCTAATGACCAAGCACAATGAGAGAAGGAGAGGGAAGCACATCACACATCCTCCCAACAAAATACAAATCACAAGCGGTGTGGTGGTATTGAATTTCAAGTATGACGTTTTTGTCAACTTTTGGTAGGCTAAACAATTTGTTTCCCTTAGTCTTGAGAATGTCACTCACATCTATCTGTAAGAATATTTTCTTAATGGAAGAGGTAGTCTCACACACTATGGGGGTCATTCTGACCCTGGCGGTCATGGACCGCCAGGGCCAACGACCGCGGAAGCACCGCCAACAGGCTGGCGGTGCTTCCGGGGGCATTCTGACCGCGGCGGTAAAGCCGCAGTCAGAAAAGGGAAGCCGGCGGTTTCCCACCGGCTTCCCGCTGCCCCAGGGAATCCTCCACGGCGGCGCTGCAAGCAGCGCCGCCATGGGGATTCCGACCCCCTTCCCGCCAGCCTGGTTCTGGCGGTTCTCATCGCCAGAACCTGGCTGGCGGGAACGGGTGTCGTGGGGCCCCTGGGGGCCCCTGCAGTGCCCATGCCACTGGCATGGGCACTGCAGGGGCCCCATAACAGGACCCCACATTGATTTTCAGTGTCTGCGTGGCAGACACTGAAAATCGCGACGGGTGCAACTGCACCCGTCGCACACCAGCAACTCCGCCGGCTCCATTCGGAGCCGGCTTCCTCGTTGCTGGTGCTTTCCCGCTGGGCGGGCGGGCGGCCTTTTGGCGGTCGCCCGCCAGCCCAGCGGGAAAGTCAGAATGACCGCCACGGTCTTTTGACCGCGGTATGGTCTTCTGGCGGTTCCCGCCAGGCCGGCGGCTTCTGCCGCCGGCGGGGGTCAGAATGACCCCCTATGTGTCATGCTTCATCCTTGTCCACCTCTCCCCACCCTGGTAGGACAGTCCCACCAGGGCGGACTCAACGTCTCGGTAGAACCTGTACCAGAGGGAGTTCTTATATAAAGGACTACTGAATGATGTTAGGGATCCAAATCATAATTAAGAATATCTCTTGGACTCCCGGTGTTATTTATCTTTATTAGTGGTGTCCAAGGATGTGGTTAAAAACATTCTCCACTTTTTAACATTCTACTCCACTCTGTACCCCTCCACTCTACACCACTCAATACACTATACAATTCGCCACCCCACTCCACCCTATGAAATGTCACTCCACTCTAGGAGACACCACTCCAAGACACTGCACTCCACTATACAACACTCCACCCCATTCCACTCCACAACACGCCATTTTACTCTACGATATGCCACCACACTACACCCCTCCACTCCAAGACACTCTATGACATGCCACTCTGTGACACACCACTCTGCTCCACTCTCTGACACTCTACTCAACTCTACATCACTCTGTGCCCCTCTACTCTGTGTCCCTCTACTCCTTAGTACACCTCTTCATTCTAAAACACTCTACTCCACTCCACTCTATGCCACTATATTATACTGTACTGCATTCTATGCCACTATACGCAACTGCCTTTACACCACTCCACACTACTTTACTACACTCTACAGTATGACACACCACTCCACTCCCCTCCACTCTATGCTTCTCCACCCTACCACTCTCTATGCCACTCCACTTTAACACACTTTATTCCACTCTGCGCCACTCAACTCATTCCACAACATTGTACTCCAATCTATGCCACTCCACTTTGCTCCACAGTCCGACACTTCACTCTACGACAATCTCCTCCACTCTGCTGTATGACACTCCACTCCATGACACTTTTCTCCACGCTATGCCATTTCACTTCACAACACTCTACACCATTCCACTCTACGCCACAACATTCTCAGAATGAACTTTAAAGTTTTGCGAAAGTGCCACGGTACCAAAAAACTATTTAAAACATTATCATATTAAGCAGCATTATATGATTATAAACATGTTTATAACAAAAAACCTTTAGAAATTCAATGAAAAAGGCCAAAGGCTGAGGATAGGTTATAGCTAGGAAAACTTTATTAATTATTTGTATGCAGAACCAACTTAAACTACATAAACATTAGAAATTCTAAAGCTATAGTTGTAATTTAAAGTTATTATTTACACACCTCCCAAAACGTACTTTGACTAACGCGCCTTCGAACCCAGTGTTGTGAACTCGCTAGGCAGACTACAGAACTATAACTTGCCCAGCTACCATGCACTGTGTTGACATAAATGATGTGACTTGAGATGTTACTAGTCTAGTTACGAATGGTATGATTCCACATGTTATAAGGGATGTATTGTGAAAGGGTATGAATAGTGCAAGGGGAAAGTGTCAGTTATGCTTCATATATTCTGGCTAGCAAGTTCAAAACATGGTGTATGGAGCTGCACAAGTCATAGTAAGTTTTGGGTGGTGGGCAAATTATAACTTTAAGTTATCTCTAATGTGTGTGTAGTATAAGTTTGTTTTGGATACAAATAATTAATTAAGGTTTCCTAACTATATCCTATCCTCGACCTTGGCTTAGGCGGAGACCATTCCTAATATTGAGCACTCTACAACACCACCAACTCTCACAATCTGCTCACCTCAGATGTTTGTTTCTAGACTGGAGTTTCTAAGCATAGGATTAGAACAGTGCCGTCCATGTGTGTTAGAGAGGACAAAGTATTTTTCCCCTTTTTACAGCAAACTCTTTAAGCATAGGGTTAACACTTGCCTTCCAAACTGGTGCGAAGAATGACAAAAGCCTTTTACCACTGCAGGCACCGTATTACGTTGTTGGATTGGCAAAATACTATCCAAGACAACTTGTAATGAATAAATGTAACCCCTGACACATGTTTCGCACTAGCAGGAGCTGTTCAGGGATGATTTTTTGTTTTGCTAATAACTTTGGCGCAGTGTGATGAACTTTCATGAAAAGTTTAAAAAAAGAAGTTCATCCACCACAGCTCCTTCCCTGAAAGCATCTCGGTGATCCATGATGAGGGGGCATAGAAAACATGTGAGAGTCCCAAATCACAATTTTCCCATGCCATTTCTGTAGGAAACAATAGACAGCACCACAGCCAAAACGGCTGAATGGAACTACACTAAGGCCCTCATTGCAACCTTGGCAGTAAATACCGCCTACCGCCGTGGTGACAGCCGCCAAGATACCACCACCTCAGCTACAATCTGTCCCCCATATTATGACCACTGCCTGACGTCCGCCACAATAAGGGTGGAAATTCGGCAGTGCTCATGGTGGTGGACGTGGTAAGCTGGCACTGCTACCACCAGCACTGCCACGGCAGTAGAACGCCTCCAGTAGTATTATGACCAGTAATACGCCCTGGTGGTGTTCTGCTGGCGAGGCTCTGCTGACGGTAGCAGCGCCCCTTACTGTTTCCTGCCGGAAGACCATCCACGACCAAGGTAAGTCGGGCTTCCGACAGGGGAGGGTAATGAAAGGGTGGGGGGTGTTGTGTGTGACTCTGAGTGTGTGCATCAATGTGTGAGTGTGTGCATGAATGCGTGTATGCCAGGGTGTGTATGAATGTGTGTATGCCACAGTGTATATGAATGCGTGTATGCCAGTGTTAGTGAATGGGTGTATGCGTGGTGCGTGTGGGTGTCTGTGTGCGTGTATGTGGAGAGGTGGTGGGGTGAGGGGCGCTGTGACTGTAATGGGGGTTGGAGGGGTGATGTGTACGTGTGTGGCTGTGGGGGGTGGGGGCAGTTGTGTGGTGTCTGCGGGTGCGTGCGTGTATGGGGGTGTTAGTTTGTGTATCTGGTGGGGGGTTAGTGTGTGTATGAGGGGATGGGAGTTGAGTTTAAATGTCAGGGGTGGGTGTGTGTGTGTTTGGATCAGGGGTGGGGTAGGGGGTGAATTTGGATGGAGGGGGCGTCAGGTGAGTGTTGGGGATTTGGGGGAGCTGCCTACCCGTGACAGGGAAGGAATTCCCTGTCACCGGTAGGGCCTACCGCCATGATTTTCATGGCATTGCTAATGCCACGAAAACCATGGATGAAGGCCGGCTCATAATGCCAGGGGCAGTACTCTGTGGCCCGCCGGGTCAGAAATTCACCTCTTTGGCCCAGCGGCTCATACTGCCCTGGTGGTATGAGTGGAGAAGTGGCAGGTTGGCTCTAGCCAACCCGGCAATCTCATAATGTAGCGGTATGTACCGCCAGCCTGTTGGCAGTACTACTGCCACATTAACCCTGGCAGTCATAGACCACCAGGGTCATAATGAGGGCCTACATTTTCCAGAAAGCTAGACCATTACCCAGAAAATGTGCTTTTGTGATTAATCCATTCATCAGTTTTTGAATAATTAAGGTTAAAATGTATAAATATCTAAATCCTTGGGCTGAAATTATAAAAAGTAAGCCTTCTGATTGGCTGAAGGAGCTTTTTCAGAGCGAACAATCTGACTGGCTTGTTGTAACAAAAAAAGAAATGTAACGGCGGCCATTACAGGACTTAGGAAATTGGTCCCCTGTCTTAAACAGTTTTTGGAAAAAGACACATGAGGCAGAGTAGGGATACTCCTAACCCCCAGCCCTTGTGGGTCCCAGAAGGAACCATGGAACCAAAATGTCAAAGACAAAATTGAGGTGGGGGGTCGCCACAATCCGGCTAGTCTTCAGAGGGAGTCCCTAAGGACTGAAAAAAATAATTATAAAAATATCTCAGGCCCTTGTTTTTTTTTCAGATTTGCTGCCCAATAGATGTTCACCAGCTCGGTTTCCACTAAGCCAGAGGTTCAGCATCTGTCATTACTATTCAGGGTGATTTTGTTATGATCTAAAAAATAGGGTTTCTGCTTACCACCTCAATGACCTCTCTGCTGCTTTGACACTGTTTTCCATCTGTGCCTCTTTTCAAACTTACATGCCACAGGAATCAAAGGACGGCAAGTGAAATGGATTAGCTCTATCTTCATATTATGTAGTATGTCTTTTTTTTTTTTTTTTGGGAAGGTCTTTGTACAGCGGCTAATTCAGAATTTGAATTGTGGCTTCTGTAAATAAGTTAAATATATGAATGAGTTCATGTTTTGAGAAGCTCGAGGTAAATTCCCTGCTTTGCTTTCTTTTCTCATTCTCACTTTGTGTTCTTTAAAATGTTGCCAAATGGCCATTCATATATTTCTATCACAATTTGACAGGAACCTTGGCAGGAGTGATAGACCTTGCTGTCGACTGGATGACAGACCTGAAGGAAGGAGTCTGCCTATCAGCGTTTTGGTATAGTCATGAACAGTGCTGTTGGACATCAAATGAAACCACGTTTGAGGATCGAGACAAATGTCCGCAGTGGCAGAAATGGTCAGAGCTTCTGGTTGGCCGAGCTGAGGTATGAATGTGTATTTGTTCATGCATCTGGTCAAAGGTTAAGAAAGATCATATACATTTGTCCTGCTAACGCGTCCCTTTATGCCAATTTTATACACATCAAGACTCGTTTTAGGCCAATGAATCTTTTGACCCAGTGGTGAGACACCGTAGGACAAGATAACTAATCAATATGTCGAGTAGAATGTCAATAATATCACCAATATTTATCACCACAATATACTTTACTTTGGATAAAGACATTGATCAAATCGTCGGCGCAGCCATGACCTTTCAGCCATGAATACCCACACCCTTTGATAGAATTTTATGAATTTTATTCCCTATTGGTTACAATCTACTTGTAGAAGCGTCAATCTCAAAATCAAAAAACATAAGAACATAACCACAATATGGCAAGTATAATAAGATTTTTATTAATGCAAGAATCACGAACATTAGAGCATAACATACCGTAAACATAGATTAGAACACAGAGAATATAATGCAATCTCAGTTCAGCATAGCGCAACGTCCGTTTCGTCTTAAGTGTCAGTCAGGTGATTTCCTAGTCCGGTGAGTTCAGGTGAGTTCCTAGTTTGGAAGGCAAGTGTTAACCCTATGCTTAAAGAGTTTGCTGTAAAAAGGGAAAATACTTTGTCCTCTCTAACACACATGGACGGCACTGTTCTAATCCTATGCTTAGAAACTCCAGTCTAGAAACAAACATCTGAGGTGAGCAGATTGTGAGAGTTGGTGGTGTTGTAGAGTGCTCAATATTAGGAATGGTCTCCGCCTAAACAAAGGTTGAGGATAGGATATAATTAGCATCAGCATGTTGGACTTCATGCAAAATAATTTAGAACACCAATTTAGAAAAACATCTAACTATGGCCTCTACTCAAAAATACAGCAGTTGGTACATAGAAAGGAAAAGCAAACAGACTAATGTAATTTACATTGTCATAATTACCCTCCAGTGATAGGTCAGCACACAGGATCAGTCTTCGTCTTCAGGACATCAGTCGAAACACCATCAGTCTAACCTCGTCTAACGGACAGGGGACACTTCCCTCATAAGGAGGAGAAGCATAAAGGGCAGTATATGGGTGAGGATGGTTTATTAAGTCTCAAAGTCACCAAACAGAGTGACAGAGTTTCTGGATAAAATCGATAGCATTCCCTACCTAGTTCTAACGTCCCTTCTGTGACATGAGTTTTTATCCCTTTTCGTAACCCCTTCGCTCAAAATTCTATTGGATATTTGCTATACCCCATTATCTTTGACCTATCAAATTATATATTAGGTAATCCCAATTGTCACCCCACGATAATTCACAACACTTTGATTGGTCTTCATAATTGACGTCTTCGGAGGTGGCACATCCGGAATGTGTTCATCATCTTGGCACGTTCCTCGGGTCACAAGTTCTTCAGTCCGTGGTTAAATGTCCTTGAATATTTCTTTTAGTCTATTTTGTTGCAAATAGTATAATAATCCATACAGAAGCAGCTAGCATACGGATGGGAACAAACCTTTATAGTTACATGGAACGAAGAAAAGAACAAATGCAGGGTCATGGCCCTTTGTGAGTCAGCACACTGAAAAACAGAGAAAATGCTTTAATATGAGAGCTAGGAAGCTAAATCCGCAGCTCACGCTAACTTAAGGCCTATGGGTTTAATGCAATATTGTAAACGCCAATATGAGCTTGATTAATCATGATGCAAACCATCATTTTTCATAACTAACAATATTTTGTACACACACAATGGTATTTCTATGTTTCATTGACGTAATTCGAATGCACATTAAGCAAATTACTATTCATTGTCATTTTCTATGCGGCATTTGTTAGGCATTTATATAAGCATTACTTCTAATAATTGATACGTTTTAACTAAGCTCTCTCAGTCCCATTTGTAAATAATTTGTGCTTGCTCAATAAAAGATACTGCCTCCACTCACTGTATGTATATGTGTATGTATGTATGTATAAGTCATGCATTTCAGCTCTAGACACCTTTATTACATTGTTTGAGCAGGTTATCCAGAGTTGCCATCAGAGCTAGCATAAATCAGGGAATGTGAAATGGGGGAATTAGCCAAGCAGGAAGGTAAAATGATGACTCTGCCTAAATGTAGGAAGACTTTAAATTACTCATTATGAAAACCTGCTTGATTGACGTGAGCTGACAACATTCTGAGACAGGGCAGGTGAGATATTTGGACTTATTAAGGAACTTGTGTAAATTAATAGGTTACTTTGAATAATTTCATGCTGTGATAGGGATTTTGTGTAGGCGACAGCATTTCAGAGAAATTATGTTACTGCTCGATACATATATAAAAGCCTCAGTAGTTTGGTGGAGAATGAATCTCTGTGAAAGTATATGATTCTCAAACTAGTTAACAGCAGTGTTCAGTACCGTTATCTTAATATCCATCCAACTATGCATCTCTTCAACATGATCCTAAAATTTGTAAGGAGGTGAGCAGTATAATTTACTTTACTGTAGAACAAACTGTGATAAGTGGACACTGAAATCTCAGTGGCCTGAATCATTTCTAATACAATTGATATGGTTTTGACCAATGAAGTTAAAGATGTTGGGCTGCTTAATGTTTAGTGGGAGTAATCGATGTTTAGTCTACATCAGGGCTCGAAAAATCATTAGAATGTTACCAGACCTGCAGGTTGAGTAGCTTGACTAATCTACTCGACCTAACTGTAATGTACTTGACCCGTAAACGGGTCTAAAATTGTGTGATCCTAGGCAACTAGTTTACAGAGTCGCATGTTTCTTAATTCTCACATATGATTGCACCTTCAAATATGTGAGCTCAGCATTTCTGCAGTACAAAACAACTCTTTTGTTTGATTAAGTAGACTAAAGTTTGCTACATGCATCACAAGAATCTAGCCCACATCCCATGAGGTATATTCCACATAACCTAGGGCTTCTTTTAGTTTACTAGCAACATTGCCTTCAGGGCAGGTGTGTTATTCAGTTTGTTTAAACACTCAATTTCAATAAATATATCTAGGAGGCAGGCCTGGCTTAGAGTGGGTACCTTGTGGTACTTACACCCTGTACCAGGTCCATTTATCCTTTATTAGTAGAATACAGTGTAGAGGTGTTTCTAGCAGCTTAGGCTGATAGAAGGCAGCTATGGCAAAGCAGCTTAGGCTGAACTAGGAGACATGTGAAGCTCCTACTATACCACTTATATCATATAGCACAATATCATAAGAAAACACAATACTCAGAGTTACTAAAAATAAAGGTACTTTATTTTAGTGACAATATGCCAAAAGTATCTCGGAGGATACCCTCACTTAGGAGGTAAGTAATATACACAAATTATATGCAAACAAACCAAAAACAGCTAAGTAACAGTCAGAAAAGTAGTGCAAACAATGTAGAATCACAATAGGATGCAATAGGTAGACATAGGTCTAGGCGCAGCACAAACCATATACTCGAAAAGTGGAATGCGAATCACGAATGGACCCCAGACCTATGGGAGGTTGTAGAGGGTCGCTGGGACTGTAGGAAAACAGTAAGGGTGTCCAAGATACCCTACCCCAAGACCCTGAAAAGTAGGAGTAAAGTTACCCTACTACCCCAGAAAGACACAATAGTCGTGATAGGGGGTTCTGCAAGAACCACAAGCACCAGCAAAACACTGGAGACGGATTCCTGGACCTGAGGACCTGAAAAGGAACTGGACCAAGTCCAAGAGTCACGAACGTGTCCAGGGGAGGCAGGAGCCCAGAAAACCCCGGATGAAGGTGAGAAAGGGATGCCTCTGGGTGGAAGAAGCCGAAGATTCTGCAACAGCAAAGAAAGCTAGGAACTTCTCCTTTGGATGAAAGATGTCCCACGGCGCGCTGGAGGTTGCAGAAGTGTTACCAGGCAGAAAAACCACAAACAGGCCTTGCTAGCTGCAAGAGTCGCGGTTGAGGATTTTGGGTGCTGCTGGGGACCAGGAAGGACCAGGATGTCGCCCCTTGGAGGAGGAGACAGAGGGGGCGCTCATCAACTCAGAGAGCCCCCACAGAAGCAGGCAGCACCCGCAGAAGTACCGGAGCAAGCACTTGGAAGATCTGGGGACAGCGGTCGACTCAGAGTCACAAAGGAGGGTCCCACGACGTCAGAGTCCACCTCAGTGGGTTGAGCACTAGGCTGTGCACAAAGGAATCCTTGGAAAAGTTCACAGAAGCCAGAGCAGCTGCAAATCATGCAGTACATAGGTTTGCTGTCTGGTGTGGGGAGGCAAGGACTTACCTCCACCAACTTTGGACAGGAGGGCCACTGGACTGTGGGAGACACTTGGACCCAGCTCATTTGTTCCAGGGACCACGCTCGTCAGGATGAGAGGGGACCCAGAGGACCGGTGATGCAGAAGTTTGGTGCCTGCGTTAGCAGGGGGAAGATTCCGTCGACCCACAGGAGATTTCTTCTTGGCTTCCAGTTCAGGATGAAGGCAGACAGCCCTCAGAGCATGCACCACCAGGAAACAGTCGAGAAAGCCGGCAGGGTGAGGCGCTACAATGTTGCTGGTAGTCTTCTTGCTACTTTGTTGCGGTTTTGCAGGCGTCCTGGAGCAGTTATCAGTTGATCCTTGGCAGAAGTCGAAGAGGGAAGTGCAAAGGAACTCTGGTGAGCTCTTGCATTCGTTATCTGAGGAATAGCCCAGAGGAGAGACCCTAAATAGCCAGAAAAGGAGGTTTTGCTACTAAGAAAGGAGGCTTGGCTACTGAAAGAGAAAAGAAACCGTCACCTGCTGGCACTGGCCACTCAGAGCAGTCCATTGTGCCCCAACACCTCTGAATCCAAGATGGCAGAGGTCCGGGACACACTGGAAGAGCCCTGGGCACCTCCCCTGGGAGGTACTGGTCAGCGGAGTGGTCACTCCCCTTCCCTTTGTCCAGTTTCGCACAAGAGCAGGGCTGGGGGATCCCTGAACCGGTGTAGACTGGATTATGCAGAGATGGGCACCATCTGTGTCCATCAAAGCATTTCCAGAGGCTGGGGAGGCTACTCCTCCCCAGCCCTTCACACCTATTTCCAAAGGGAGAGGGTGTAACACCCTCTCTCAGAGGAAATTCTCTCAGAATGGTATTGGGGTGACAATTCCATGATCCTAGACATGTTACATGGCCATGTTCGGAATTACCATTGTGACGCTACACATAGGTAGTGACCTATGTGTAGTCCACGCGTGTAATGGTGTCCCTGCACTCACAAAGTCCGGGGAATTAGCCCTGAACAATGTGGGGGCACCTTGGCTAGTGCCAGGGTGCCCGCACACTAAGCGACTTCGCACCTAACCTTCACCAAGTGAGGGTTAGACATATAGGTGACTTATAAGTTACTTATGTGCAGTGAAAAAAGGCTGTGAAATAACGTGGACGTTATTTCACTCAGGTTTCAGTGGCAGTCCTGTGTAAGAATTGTCTGAGCTCCCTATGGGTGGCAAAAGAAATGCTGCAGCCCATAGGGAGCTCCTGGAACCACAATGGGTACCTAGGTACCATATACAAGGGAATTATATGGGTGTTCCAGTGTGCCAATGAGAATTGGTAAAATTAGTCACTAGCCTGCAGTGACAATTTTAGAAAGCAGAGAGAGCAAAAACACTGAGGTTCTGGTTAGCAGAGCCTCAGTGATACAGTTAGGCACCACACAGGGAACACATGCAGGGCATACATTATGAGCACTGGGGTCCTGGCAAGCAGGATCCCAGTGACACATGGGCAAAAACAAACATACATACAGTGAAAATAGGTTTAACATGCCAGGCAAGATGGTACTTTCCTACAATATATTACTAAACCATGATGTGGTAACATATTGTCATCTACACACAGTAACTTTCCAAGAAATTTCCAAAAACCTCTCCACTGACTTGTGGCTTTACTGATAAAACTATATAGTGTATTAACAATCTGTGAAAATTGGGTTTCAGAAAATATATCCTTTGACATCAACATGTAAAGTATTCTGATTTGTTTTCATCCTATTAAAATATTTTTTCATCACACAGAAATATAAAAAAAGGGCTTTCACAACTACTGAAATATATTTTGAAATGTTTGCACGTTGACTTAGTCATTTAAATGTTGTGTGTTCGGAAAACCCTGACACCCTATATCCTTGTATTTTACATTCTAAGCAGCAGGTCACACAGTTCAGCTTACAAAGTCCTAGAACTCTGCAGTCAGAAGGAAAATTAATTGTAAGAAAAACTGACTTTTGTCCTCTGTCTGTGAACACAGAACAAATGTGACATATAACAAGATTTAAAGGCATCTTTTATTACCCCTCAACTTTTCAACTGAACAGAACACCAGTTCAATGTCAATTGACAGAAGGGATAAGTAAGTATTAAAAATATCTCGACCCGATCAAATAAGACTGGCCAATGTGAGTGGACTTTTCGAGCCCTGTACATATTCACTTCTGAAGATGTGACTCATGTAGTTTGATCAACACTTAACTAGATTCCATGGTAGTATTAGTGTAGTATGCGTTTATGCACATGTAGCGGATTAACTTCTGGAGAACTGTCAACCCCCTCTTTCAAGTCAATATTGATCCTCTTCTTAACAAAATATCCCACCTTTTTCATTGCCAATTTTCTTAATCTTGTACTTAATGATTACGTCAGGATGCATCAATCTTCAGATACATTCTTTGCATTTTTGTTACATTGTACTGAGAGATAAATCAGTGCAATGTTGTGTTGAACTTAATGTCACATTTAATAATATGGCAAAATAAACTGTCAAGACTATGCTGTTAAGAGCTAAAACTTGATACTTCACATAAGCTAAACCTGTAATGTTGAACATTGCTGACACTTTTTCTCAGTTTTTAGAAGTATGGATGAGTGAGTAAGGCTCCATGAGATAGAGCCATCAGTCACTTTTTGCTAATGTCCACAGTTCACAGCAGTTGTTTCTGATCATGTCCTATTTTGATGCAATTACCTCCATTTCAGACATTCAGAAAATCTTAATACTCGAAAGGCAAACTCACAAGGTCCAGAAATATATCTGCCAATTTTCTAGCTAGCTTTTCCCATCTTATTGCTCCGTAACTTCTGGTATAATACGAGCCATCCTTTATACATAATCTAGGGGCCAAACCTATTTTTCTTTCCTACTTCATATATGGAACCATGTTTGTAAAGTATTGCTAGTTTATTTCCCTAAGCATAAATCATTTCTTGAATCTGTTGGCCTTGAAGTGTAAAACTTATGCCTGTCAGTTCATCAGACATGAACAACCAGGGTTTTTCAAGGGCTTTCGTTTATTCTCAATCAGCTTTTTTTTATGACATGCTAAGTTTAGCTCAAAGAATTACAGACCTCTAGATTTTGATGGTGATTGACATAAAAAAGTGTTATATTGCTTTTGTGATTCCTGTTATGTGTTCTTGGATGTTAAGGTATTGGTGGCAATTGTATCTCTCCAGCATCAATTCAAATATTTAAATTAGAGGAACAATCCACAGTCACAGTGCATCTGTATCCATTGACCCTTTTCACCAAAGATGTTTAGTTATTGTACTTTTCACTTTTTCCATTTTTCACAAACTTATAACTCCGGAAATCCATTACTTTTACCCAGATTCTCTGAAAACATTCCTGTAAAATGTACAGATTTTTCTCACTGTGCTCCTCTCTGTTTGGGCAAGGAAATCAGTTTTATCACTTTGTAAGTTCAGTGACGAATGCTGGAATTTACTGCCCAGGAATATGCCACCAGGAAGGTGTGGGGCCTCATGACCTGCTGTTAACTTGTGTTTCTTCTAGTTGATTTACACTACGTTAGTTGCTGCTTGCTTTATAGAGCATGCTACAAATGCAGTGTTAGAAATCGGATTGTTGGTTGACTGGAGTGAAAACCTTAGTGAAACTGCAACCACAATCCTAGTCAGGTTAAGTGTCAGACAACCTCTAAATAAACCTGTGCTCACCCTCAGGCAGCTCGACACAGAGCAGTCAGGCTTTACTTAAGGGCAGTTTGTAAAGTATTTTTCAATACTTCAACTAGTAAATCAGTGAAAATACCACACAAAAAGATTCCACATCAGGTTAGAAAAATAGATCTGAATTTAATAAACAAAACAAGACCAAAGCGACAAAAATCCACTAAGTATATCTTGAGTTATGAATTTTTAAAGAATAAACTGTAATATACTGCTTAGAAGCAATTAGCACCAACTGAGTATATGTGGTTGTGCCAGACTGGGACAAAGTCAAAAGTTCAGGCCAACCGCAATGGAGCATGGGTTGGGGATAGGGACCCAGTTAGATCTGTTGAGCCAAAATACTTTAAATCCTGATTGCAAAGCGTTGTGTCGGTTTTGAATCACTTAGTAGAGGTGATGCGTTGATTTTCTCCATACAGCAGCAGTGATGCGTTGGTTCCGAGATGTGGCGGAGTTTAGGGTGTGAGTTCTTGCTACTTTCTGAGGATCCAAACCTTGGGGCTTTTGATGCGAAGACCTGTGTCAAAGATGCGTTGTGCAGTCCAGGTGATGCATCGGCTCCGATGAGTGCAAAGGCTGCAATGTGGAGATTTGTCATCATTGTCGAGTCTGCTGTCAACAGGGATGCAAGGACCATGCTCCAGGAAAAGCGTTGCAGTTGCAGTTCCGAAGGTGATGCACCAGTTCTGTTCCATGCAACAGCGGTGATGCATCAGTTCTGCTATATCTTAGGCCCACTTCCAAGGGTCCAGGACATTGGGTGGCACCACTTGGCATGGCAGACTCACAGATGGCAGAGTCCAGGCGCAGAAGCATGATGGTTGAAAGTCATTTTTCGTAGAAGAGTAATTACAGGTCCAGAAGTGTACTGAGTTGGTAGTGTCAGGCACCCAGTACTTATTCTGTTCTCTGTACTCAATTGGGGCTTTGAAGTGGGGGAGACTTCAAAGGCAGGCCTCCCAAAGTGCACAGATATCCTGTCCCAGGCCTGACTCCAGACTTGCTACAGGGGATTATGCAGCCCTTTGTGTGGGAATCAGGTTTGTGAATCTGTGTCCAGCTCCTCCCTCCCAGTATGGCCCATCAGGTCATACCTAAGCTTCTATTGTGTCTGACTGTCTAGAGCATGGATACTCAAAGTACGGCCCGCGGGCCTCATGCGGCCTCTCTGACCTTGACATGCGGCCCCTTGGGCAACAGGAACACTGGCAGCTGTTTGCTCGATTCTGCACTAACAACAAAAATATTAAATACACACACAATCATTTATTTCAAACTTAATTGGTGTTAAAGAAAGGAAGTAACTAGGGACTCCTGCACTTAACTTTAGAATCGTCTTCATTTTTAAAGACATCTTGCAGCACAAGTGTAAAACTAAGACAGTCTCTTTAAAATTAAAAAAGTGTATTTAGCTAACATGCAGAACCTTTTTGCCTTAGTACAATTTATTTTATCAGTGCACTGAGATGTATTCCTTTAAAAGTGATAGTTTTCAAACATACATTTGGAAACATACATTTTTAAACATTAATTATTTCCCTTATCCTGAAAACACAACCAATAGTAAATTGAAGAGGCCAGTCGCTTGGTATGTGCACTTTATGGGTCGCCTGGGTTCCTATCATACATTAACAACATTATAGTTTATTAAATCAAACATAGAAGCAGGTTTTGTGCAGCGCACACCATGAATCATGTATTTCGAGGTCATCTTAAATGTGATAATGCAGAGAAAGGAGTGAAGTGAGACTAAACAATTGCCTAGCATCACACAGTTTGGAAAAGTGGGTAAGCCGGGATTCATTCCAGGTTTTCTGGTTTTCCATTGTTTATTTCAGCCACTAGATGTATATCATTTGCTTCTCCTACACCTACCTTGCCCCCTATTCCCCCAGCCACCCCACTTGACTGCCACAGCCATGGCATCAATGCGGTCCCCAGGCGCGTCACAGACCAAACCTTTTGGCCCCTGGGAAAATGTTTGCGAGTACTCATGGTCTAGAGGGAGTACCCAACGTCCAGCTAAAATTGTCATTTTTCAAATTACAATTTAAAATCTGACTTGGTTTTAAATTGTGATTCCAGAGACTCCAAACTTAAAAAGTTTATCTTCCAGATTGGGAATTACATTTATAAGGTGGTGTCATAGTTGGACTCTTGCTCTTAGGCAAGACTGCTGGTTTAAGGATGACAGTACTTATGTTTGTAGGTGACTATGCCTATCCAACAACAAGTCGCAACTGTAGTCCCAACCCTTCCGCCTCACTAGCAGTACCTAACCAAAAACCCAAACAGCTAAAGATGATCTGTGACAGCCTTTACACATGGACTCAAGAGTATGACATCTCAGGCAGTGTCGTGGTTAAACGGAGATTGCCCCTTTCTCACAGATACATCATGTCTCAACCATACACAGGCAATAACGAAGATGCAGTAAGGTTTCAATAGTTTTTATTCAACACAATTCGCAATCTATGATAAATTGCATGGCCCGCAATGATTAGGATAATGAACAGTGCAAGAGACAGAATTGTAAAAACAAGAGTCATGATTATGAAGCCCCCCACCATCTTGCAGTAACATAGAAACACATAAAGTGTATAATATGTCCTACTACCCTATTCTGATAGGCCTAACCTTCTACCTAAAGGAGAGCGGGGTATGTTAAACCTAATCTGCCAATACCATGTCCCTGAGGAGAGTCCCCAATCCTTGTTACCCTGGAATGAGGTCTCTAGCTCAGACTCCATAGGAACACGAAGTCAGGGTCAGCCTCAAGGTGATGTGCAGCATCGATAGCAGCGATGGTATCTGGTAGAAATCCCTCTGATTATCTGTTTAAAGTGATGTGTATTTATACAGATCTACTTGGACCCCTGACGTAGATTGTTCCCAAACAATAGGTAACACAGCATGCTTGGCAGGGTAAATAATATAAACAATTCCCTAAAAAAAAGCGTGAAGAGGGAAAGTACCTAATGTGAACTCCTACAGTTTGTCTTTGTCGCTTGATTTGACACCTTAGTGCGGTGGCACTGATAACATAAACTTAAACAAATGGCCTAACTATAAACAAGGCAGCCATCTTAAAATAATTAATTACATAAATGGGCTAAGACAGAGCAAGCTAAGTAGGTTAAAAGTCACTAGGTGACGGGGGCACGAGTCTGCAAGCCAAAGACTAAGCTAATTCCTGCTATCCCATTAAAACAAACTAGGATTCACTACAATGGACTAAGGTAATCCCCATGTTATCCTAGGCAGAAATAGGTCTTGCTGTAGGAAAAAAACACGACTTTGGGGCGTTTTCACTACCAGGACATCAAAAATGAACAAATGCATGTCCTACCTTTTAAATACATTGCACCCTGTCTAGGCCTAGGGCAAAAGGGTTACTTTGCCAGGTCGACATAGCAGTGTACAACTGCACACACAGGCTCTGTAATGGCAGGACTGAGGCATAGTTAAAGGGCTACTTAAATGGGTGGCACAACCAGTGCTGCAGGCCCATTAGTAGTAGTTATTTTACAGGCCCTGTGCACCTGTAGTGAACTTTACTAGGGATCCATAAGTAAATTAAATATGCCAATTGGGGATAAGCCAAAGTTTATAGGAGAGAGCACAAGCACTTTAGCACTGTTTAACAGTGGTAAAGTGCACAGAGTCCTACAACCAGCAAAAACAAGGCCAGAAAAGTGGAGGAGGTAGGCAAAAGGTTGAGGGGAAGACCACCATTAGGCTATCAGGTTTAATAGTAAGCCATAGCTTAGCTAGACTTAAAATCAAGAGTTGCAAAAAGAAAGGCGGAAAACATGCTTTCACTGGCAATGTACCAGGGGTCTGGAGTGATGTCAAAAGGCTCACTTTCTCTTCTTCATTTTAGAAAGCAGCTTATAATGAATCACATTATGCTATGGCCCTGAATATCAGCGATCTTTATGCTTTGCGGTATACACAAAGAGCCTACATGATAATCCTCTCTTTACTCGCCTTTCTAAATAATGCTAAATGTTGCCCCCTTGCCCTCCACCCTCTTCAGTGAACAGTGCTATTTTGCTCTTCAACCAGGTTTGTACTACAGAAGTACATATCATGTACATATTATTACTGTCTTTAGTGAAGTCAACACACATCCCTTCCGTAGTACCCCTGCCAAAGTGTATTTTGGTGACACTTTGCTTAATGGGAGAGGGACCTTTGGATAGTTTTTGTCATTATAATATTTTGCTGCCGATGAAGCGGTTATCCATGTACTTTCTTTTTATTGAGTGATTTTACTGAAATCGATTTCATTGGTAGCCCAGATCAATTTCAAATAAACCACACCATTTCTTTCAGTACTTAATATTTATACTCTTCAAGTTGTGTACATCATTGGGTATACTTCTGAGTTCAGTTAGTAAAACAAGATTCAGTTCAGTGTCAGCTATATTTCAGTGATATTTTGGATTGACTCTGAAGTAAGTTGCGATCCTGTTTTTAGTTTGAATGCACTTTCAATGGCATTTAAGTTTAGCAATACAACAACTACAAATAAGAGGTTAAAACAATAACCCTTCCCTCCCCAACTTGTGTGTCCCTCATCCCCTCCTTTTCCTACCCCAGATATCAAGCCCCTTTCACCACGTTCAGGGGCTTCTTTCTCCGCTGCCAAGAGTTATTCAAGTATCAAAACAGGAGTTTTTTTGCTTTTGTGAAACAATGGCGTAATAACCATCAAGTTTTGAATTGTCTAAAATATTTAGCACTCTGAGTCTGTTATGGCGAGAGAATTCTTTATAGTTTTGCTAAAGAAATCCGCTTCATGTTAAGGTTGAGCGTGCCCATCTCACACTCATCACTTTCACTCGTTCATGGGCTTGTCTTTCAAAAATCCCTTGATGTCATTGGCAAATGCTTTACGTTTGTCTTGCCTTGGGGAGGTTTTGTAACCGCCTTGCAAACTGACCCTGTTACATGGATTATTGCATAATTGCTGATGTACTTCTGTGAGTTCTAACAATTCTTTTCTTTTGTGGTGGTCATGGGACAATGTGGGGGTCATGGGACAATGGGACCACCACCAAAACATTCAGCACGACACACTCTTTCTGTTTAGGTCATCTCTGGGTCCCCACACTAGGTTAGTGGTGACCCCAAAATAATAACCTTTCCCACCATTCAGTGCCTTTTTAAGCTCTCTTATGACTGGAACTTTTGTTTTATAGCTGAGAGTAGTTTGTGTTTTAAGGGCCTTGTTTGTAATATCATTGCAATAGGCCTGCTAGTCCTAAAAATATTTAATGCGCAATAACTTGCAAGGACTAAATATATGGTTACACTACATTACTTTCTGCCATTTTCTTTTTATGTTGTTATGCTCTCTAGGGGTTAACTATTTGGTTACATGACTAAGGCCCTCATGACAACATTGGCGGTAAAATCTGCTTACCGCCGTGCAGAAGACCGCCAACACACCGTCGCGGCCGCGGAATTCCGCCACAACTATTATGACCCACAGCACGGAATCCACCAATATTCAGACACTCACATAAGTCCTCCACACCAAAGGTCAGTGATAAACTGGCGAAAACAAACCCGACACCGTCACGCCAACAGAAATACGCCCACACTATCACGACACACGAATCCACGCAGCGGTCTTTCAACCGCGGTATTCCAATGGCGGTACACACCGCCACGCTCAAAATACACACACATTTACAAAACACAGCCACATTGGACAATTCGAAACACACACACCTGATACACACACACCACACCCACACACCCAATACAATATAAAACACACACCCACCCACATCACCCACAAACCCCTACGACAAAAATCCCTGAACGAAGGACAGAGAGAGACACCACAAACAACTACCAAGCATCCACAGGCACACAATACCATCACCCACAGAACTTCCAAGTACCTCACACAACACACCACTAAATATCACCCCACTTATCACTACACACACCACCCCACACATCACCCACACCACCCCATGGCACGGCAAAGACACCCCATGTTCTCTGAGGAAGAGCTCAGGGTCATGGTGGAGGAAATCGTCCGGGTAGAGCCACAGCTATTTGGATCACAGGTGCAGCACACCTCCATAGCTAGGAAGATGGAGCTATGGCGCAGAATAGTGGACAGGGTCAATGCAGTGGGACAGCACCCAAGAAATTGAGATGACATCAGGAAGAGGTGGAACGACCTACGGGGGAAGGTGCGTTCCGTGGTCTCAAGACACCACCTTGCGGTTCAGCGGAATGGCAGCGGACCTCCACCTCCTCCCTCACAACTAACAACATGGGAGGAGCAGGTCTTGGTGATTCTGCATCCTGAGGGCCTCGCAAGAATAGATGAAGGAATGGACTCTGGTAAGTCAAATCTTAACTATTACATCACCCACCCTACCTGCATGCCATCACATACCCCCACCCTCACCCCATCACTCCTACTCTTCACAAATGTCCCACTATCACAACCCACCCATCCCAACACCAAGCCCTGCATGCAACAACAAAGCATGGACACCCATCACCAAAGCATGCCCACTGCACATACCCATACACCCCCCTAAACCATCATCACACAAGGTCCTACACAGGAATGCAAGCACTGAGGTACACGAACACCCACCCATTGCACACCATGGCACACACAGATGTAATAAACATCCTTTTATACCCCTGCAGGACCCCTACCCAACGTCACCGGACAGGAGGGTCCACACATGTCCACACCACCAACAGAAGAGGCCCACAGTGATGACAGCAGCTCTGTCCAACTGGATCTAGATGACCAGCCCGGCCCATCGGGGACCTCGGGACAGTCGGTTCCCATCACACAGTGACAGGCCACTACAGACCTTCTCCCCTCTGGAAACACCAGCACAGCACCCACCCAGCGGGCCCATACCTCTGTCCCCAGGACACGTCAATCAGCAGTGTGTCCACTACTACAGGGAACCCAGGCTAACCCACCAACCCAACAACAACAGGGACGTGGGGGCAGTGGTAGTGGGCACACAGTCCAGGGGACGGAGGCCCAGGAACACAGGGGAACTGGGAGGGCTGCTGTGCGACAGGGGGAGGACAGGCCAAAGGAACCCACTCTCCACGAGGCCCTCTCCTCCATCATGGGAGCCTACCACCACTCCCAGGAGACGATGGCACCGGTACTGGGCAAGTTTCAGGAGACCCAGCGCCTGCAGGAGGAACAGTATTTGGGCTTCAGGGAGGAACTCAGAGCCATCAATTCCACTCTGGGTACCATCGTAGGGGTGCTGAAGGAAGTACTCAACACCAGGAGGGACGCTGTGGCACAACAAGGGGCCCCTGACACCAGCATGGACGATGAACTGTCCACCACCTCTGCCAGCGCTAGTGGACAGGAGGCACCGCCACAGGAACACCACACCAGCACCCCACCCCCTGCAGAGGGAGAACCACCCCGCAAACGGTCCCTGAGATCCAGGACAAAGACAGAGAACGATGCCAAGACCCCTGCCAAAAAATTATACCACTCTGAATGTCATCCTTCTGTCCCACTTTGTCACCCTGTCCATCCTCAAACTGCCCCAGCTCCACTTCCTATGCCCATTTGGGCAATGCACCTGTGAGACTAATAGACCGGAGTCTGCCATGGACATTCCTCCACCATCACCCCTCACCATTTTACAACCCCCTCCAATATTGAGCACTTAAATAAACACCCTTGAAGCACAAAACAATCTGGAGTCAGTCTGTGATTTCAGAATAGTGTATTAGCAATTACTGTGGCAAAATGCTCTTTCAATTGTAATGTCAACATACCCATGTCACACAGCTCTAGTCCATGAGGAAACAAAGCAGATGTCACACTGTGGGACACACATCTTTGAAATTGTAAGGGAATGTGACAACTCAGTGACCATACACTGGGTGAAAACGACAGACAGTAGAGAGGTAGTAGTGTTAAAGTACATGTAGTAGGCAGGTTTGTGTTCTTACCTGTGTCTCACTGGAAATATTGCAGGATCACTGAGTTCCTGTTGTCCATGTCCTCTTCTTCTGCTTCCTCGTCTTCACTGTCCACAGGCTCCACAGCTGCAACAACACCGCCATCTGGACCATCCTTCTGCAGAAAAGGCACCTGTCGTCGCAAGGCTAAGTTGTGAAGCATACAGCAGGCCACGATGATCTGGCACACCTTTTTTGGTGAGTAGAATAGGGATCCACCTGTCATATGGAGGCACCAGAACCTGGTCTTCAGGAGGCCGAAGGTCCGCTCTATTATCCGCCGAGTTTGCCCATGGGCCTCACCATTCCCACTGACTTGCTTCCAGGTGCTCACCTATTAGCCACACACAATGCCTCTGGAGTTGACTCATCACATAAGGGATGCTGCTATTCCGCAGGATGTAGGCGTCATGCACTGAGCCAGGGAACTTGCATTCACATGGGAGATGTACTGGTCTGCCAAACACACCATCTGCACATTCATGGATTGATAACTCTTCCGGTTTCTGTACACCTGTTCACTCCTGCGGGGGGGGTACCAAAGCCACATGGGTCCCATCAATGGCACCTATGATGTTGGGGATATGTCCCAGGTCATAGAAGTCTCCTTTCACTGTAGGCAAATCCTCCACCTGAGGGAAAACGATGTAGCTCCGCATGTGTTTCAGCTGGGCAGACAACACTCTGGACAACACGTTGGAAAACATAGGCTGGGACATCCCTGATGCTATGGCCACTGTTGTTTGAAATGACCCACTTGCAAGGAAATGGAGTACTGACAGCACCTGCACTTGAGGGGGGATTCCTGTGGGATGGTGGATAGCTGACATCAGGTCTGGTTCCAGTTGGGCACACAGTTCCTGTATTGTGGCACGGTCAAGCCTGTAGTTGATGATCACATGTCTTTCCTCCATTGTCGACAGGTCCACCAGCGGTCTGTACACCGGGGGATGCCGCCATCTCCTCACATGTCCCAGCGGACAGTGCCTATGAAGGACAACAGCGAGCACAGAGTCAAACAACTCAGAGGCACGTACCCACAGCTTACACAGAACACGAATCATAATCCGAAAATTGGCCTGTATGTGTGTTGAGGCTAGGCCTAGGTATGTCTGACGCAGTTAAAAATTAAGCCATGTGGGCCCCTGAAATGGCGGCTGCTTGACCTGTAAAGTGGGACAATGAGATGTGAGGTAACTGCGCTGGCGTTGTACACGGTCGCGGTAGGCGGTCGAAGACCGCAGCGCAATGCTGCATTGGTTCACATTGGACCCTATGGGCCCCAGGAGCCAATGACGATGTACGCCGGCGATGATGGTACGCACCGCCGCGGACGTGACCGCCATTTTCGTTCTGTTCATTGGCTCGATACCTGATCTTCGACAGGAGAGGACCTATACTGCAAGTGCTGCTGTGACCTCAGTCTGGAAGAGACAATGGCTCGTGCGACTGGGGAAAGGGCCCCTGGCTTCACATCGGAGGAGTTGGAGAAACTTGTGGATGGGGTCGTCCCCCAGTACACGCTACTCTACGGTCCTCCAGACAAACAGGTAAATACACTGGGAGCATGCTGTATGGGCTATGCCTGTGTGGAGTGGGGTGGATGAAAGATGGGGGGGGGATGGAGGCATGCATGAAATGACGGTGAGTGCATGTGCATCATGGCAAGGGTAGGGATGGGGCCAATGACTGTGACGGTGCATTTGGTAATAACTTTTCTTTTCCCCCTGTACAATTCATGTAGGTCAGCGCCCACCAGAAAAAAGATATTTGGCGTGCCATCGCCAAGGACGTCCGGACCCTGGGGGTCTACCACAGACGGAGCACCCACTGCCGGAAAAGATGGGAGGACATTCGCCGCTGGAGCAAGAAGACGGCGGAGGCCCAGCTGGGGATGGCCTCCCAACGTGGGAGGGGTGCCCGTCGCACCATGACCCCCCTGATGTTCAGGATCCCGGCGGTGGTGTACCCGGAGTTGGATGGGCGCTTGAGGGCATCACAGCATCCACAAGGGAGTGAGTACACTCTCATTCTGCTGATTTTGCGCGCAGTGGAGGTGTCTGGGTGGGGGAGGTGGGCTGTTGGTTTCCCTAGGCCAGGGCGAGTTTAGGAGGCAAGGTCCCCTTGTTCTGGAAGAGCCTGTGGCACCCCACCCCACCTGTGTACAGTGCCAAGTACACCTAGTCAGGCTCCTGTGTCACCCATGACGCAGATGTCGTCCATAGCCTTGTAGGCCATGTCCCAGGGATTGAACAGTGGAGGCCAAGTTCGCGGCGTAGTGCAGGGGGCTTCTGTGTCTGTCGTGTCCGCCAATGGTAGCGGTAATGCATGCACTCAACATGTCTTTCTTCTGTCGTCCCCCCCTTTTTGTGGTCTCCCTGTTCTTGTGTGCATTAGCATCATCAGGCGGAGGAGCAGTGCCAACGGAGCAGGAGAGAGCTGCATCCCACATGGCCCTGGAGGGCGAGACAACGGACTCGGAGTTCACCAGTGGGACAGAGGGCAAGGGGAGCCCCACGGCGGGGACAGGAGCTGACACCAGTGACACGGACTCGTCCTCTGATGGGAGCTCCCTTGTGGTGGCGGCAACATCTGTGCCCCCCGCATCTACAAGTACAGCCGCCAACCCCCCTACCAGCACCGCCCTCCCAGCAGCCCCTCAGCCTTTGCCCCGTGCCCGCTCACCCAGGAGGGTGGGCATCAGCTTCACCCCAGGCACCTCAGCCCCTGCCCCAGTCACCCCTGCTTCCCTCAGTGAGGAGGCCATTGACCTCCTCAGGTCCCTCACTGTAGGGCAGTCTACCATTTTGAATGCCATCCAGGGTGTAGAAAGGCAGTTGCAACAAACAAATGCATTCCTGGAGGGCATTCATTCTGGTCAGGCGGCCCTTCAGCGAGCTTTTCAGACTCTGGCATCAGCACTGATGGCAGCCATTGTCCCTGTGTCTAGCCTCCCCCCTCCAACTTCCTCCACCCAGACCCAATCCCCTCTAACTCAGCCTATCCCAAGCACACATTCAGACCAGCATGCACACACGTCAACACACAAGGGAAGCTCAGGCAAACAGAAGCACCACACATCCCACAGGCACTCACGCAAGCATCACACACATGCAGACACACCAACATCCACTGCGAATATGTGACAGAACAACTAGGTCCTAAACAACTATAGCCTAAACCACTACTGCTAAACAACTAACAAGTCTCTACAACTAAGTACTGAACAACTACTGTCTAAACAACAACTGTGCCTGAATAACAATTGCCTGAACAACTATTTTTAATATACATTCTAAACACCTAATAAACCATAAAAACCAAAAAGAAAACCTTACCTTAAAATGAGTTGTTCAGGCAATTGTTATTCAGGCACAATTGTTGTTTAGACAGTAGTTGTTCAGTACTTAGTTGTAGAGACTTTTTAGTTGTTTAGCAGTAGTGGTTCAGGCAAGTAGTGGTTTAGACCTAGTTGTTCAGGATGTTTCCCTCCACTGCCTCCACTGTGTCCCCCTCCTCCTCATCTCCCTCCTCCCTCCCAGTCTCGTCTCCACTCACACCTGCATGCACTACATCTACAGCCACTACTGCCATCACCAGCACACACACCACCACACCCGGCTCACATGCAGTCACCACCCCCACTGCCATTTACACGTCCCCTGTGTCCTCTCCCAGTGTGTCTGTGACGCCACCTCCCAAGATACACAAACTCAGGCACACACACACCCACCCAACAGCCATCCACCTCACGTCAGCCTCCAGCGCATGCACCTTCACCCAAAGTCACCAAACGAACACCTCCTACAACCACAACCTCTTCCTCCACTCCCAAACCCCCTCCAGCTACCCGTCCCAGTGTTTCCCAAAAACTTTTCCTGTCCAACCTTGGCCTCTTTTCCACACCTCCCCCACCCCGTCCATCTCCTAGGGCCCGACTCTCCAGGTCCCAACCTAGCACCTCAGCCAGAACATCTCCGGGACCAGTGGTGCCTGTAGTCACCGGAATCTGGAGTGCAGCGGCCACCAGGGCAGCCAGTGTGGCACGGAGCCACAGCACGGGCAGTCCCCCACCTGTGAAGCATCAAAAGTTGGCCAGTGCCCGGCGGGAGAGGGGGAAGACTCCAGCCACCAAAGCCGCTCCCAGGGGTACAGGTGGGAGCGTGGAGTCAGCTGCGACCCCTTCCAAGGTGGGGAAGGGCCACAAGAAAGTCTGCAGGTCTGGGAAGAGCAGCACAGCGGAGAAGACCGCCATCATCCCTGCTGCCCAGGAGCCCCCCGCCATCATCCCCGCTGCCCAGGAGGCCACCGCCATCATCCCCGCTGCCCAGGAGCCCACCGCCATCAACCCCGCTGCCCAGGAGCCCACCGCCATCAACCCCGCTGCCCAGGAGCCTACCACCATCATCCCCGCTGCCCAGGAGGCCACCGCCAGCACCTGCCCTGCTGTCCAAAAGGCCACCGCCAGCACCTGCCCTGCTGCCCAAGAGGCCACCGCCAGCACCTGCCCTGCTGCCCCAGAGGCCACCGCCAGCACCAGCCCCGCTGGGCCACACAGGACCGCCAGCATCAGCCCTGCTGGGCCAGAGAGGACCGCCAGCACCAGCCCCGCTGGGCCAGACTGGACCACCAGCACCAGCCCCGCTGAGCCACTGGGCCAGACAGGACCACCAGCACCAGCCCCGCTGGGCCAGAGAGGACCGCCAGCACCAGCCCCGCTGGGCCAGACAGGACCGCCAGCACCAGCCCCTCTGGGCCAGAGAGGACTGCCAGCACCAGCCCCGCTGGGCCAGAGAGGACCGCCAGCACCAGCCCCACTGGGCCAGACAGGACCGCCAGCACCAGCCCTGCTGGGCCATGAAGGACCGCCAGCAGCTGAGTCACTGCAAAGGACACCGCCACCACAAGCACCGCTGAACAGGGCACCGCCGCCACATGCACCGCTGAACAGGGCACCGCCGCCACAAGGACCGCTGAACAGGGCACCGCCGCCACAAGCACCGCTGAACAGGGCACTGCCGCCACATGCACCGCTGAACAGGTCACCGCCGCCACAAGCACCGCTGAACAGGGCAGTCCTTGGCAGGATGATGCACTCTGGGCACAAAGCCCTCTCCAGAACCAGTGGAGAGATCCATCCACTACCTCAGTCCTTGGCAGGATGAAGCACTCTGGGCACCATGCCCCCTCCAGAACCAGTGGAGAGATCCATCCACTACCTCAGTCCTTGGCAGGATGAAGCACTCTGGGCACCAAGCCCCCTCCAGAACCAGTGTAGAGATCCATCCACTACCTCAGTCCTTGGCAGGATGAAACACTCTGGGCACCATGCCCCCTCCATAACCAGTGGAGCGATCCATCCACTACCTCTGTCCTTGGCAGGATGAAGCACTCTGGGTACAAGGCCCCCTCCAGAACCAGTGGAGACTGTCATCCACTTGAGAGACTGTGGCTTTGCACTCCCAAGGATGCAGCAGTGGGCAACCCACCCACTGTAGAGACTTGAGAGACTGTGGCTTTGCACTCCCCAGGATTGAACAGTGGGCAAACCACCCACTGTAGAGACTTGTGAGACTGTGGCTTTGCACTCCCCAGGATTGAAGAGTGGGCAAACCACCCACTGTAGAGACTTGTGGGACTGTGGCTTTGCACTCCCCAGGACTGAACAGTGGGCAAACCACCCACTGTAGAGACTTGAGAGACTGTGGCTTTGCACTCCCCAGGATTGAAGAGTGGGCAAACCACCCACTGTGGAGACTTGTGAGACTGTGGCTTTGCACTCCGCAGGATTGAACAGTGGGCAAACCACCCACTGTAGAGACTTGAGAGACTGTGGCTTTGCACTCCCCAGGATTGAACAGTGGGCAACCCACCCACTGTAGAGACTTGAGAGACTGTGGCTTTGCACTCCCCAGGATTGAACAGTGGGCAAACCACCAACTGTAGAGACTTGTGAGACTGTGGCTTTGCACTCCCCAGGATTGAAGAGTGGGCAAACCACCCACTGTAGAGACTTGTGAGACTGTGGCTTTGCACTCCCCAGGACTGAACAGTGGGCAAACCACCCACTGTAGAGACTTGAGAGACTGTGACTTTGCACTCCCCAGGATTGAACAGTGGGCATGTGGCCCCCTCGTGGATTTGGCGTTGTGCATTCAACCGGCTGAGGTGCCCCTGTTTTTTCACTCCCCCCTCCCCTGTGTCGTAGGTGCAGTACTCACCGTGGTCTTCGCCGCCAGGGTTCGTGCTCCTGGTAGAGGAGCAAAAAGATAAGGGCTGGAAGGATCTTCAGCTCTGGTTCCATGGTGTCCAGATTCCTCGTGGGGTGTGTAGAGGTGAGCATTTCCCTTCGAGGTCCTGTTTCCGCCATGTTTTTGTCCGCAGTGAATCCGCCCCGGAAAAGGTGGCAGATTGGTAGGTTGTGATACTGTGGGCGGTACTTTGTCCTCCGCCTGTCGGTTGGTGGTGACCGCCATGCTGTTTGTTTGTACCGCCGTGGCGGTCGGAGTGTTAAAGTGGCTGTCTTTGTTGGCGGTTTCCGCCACAGTCGTAATTCCAATTTGTTTACCGCCGGCCTGTTTGCGGTCTTACCGCCGTTTTAACACCGTCCGCCAGGGTTGTAATGACCACCTATGTTTCTTACAAATGCTATTTTCATTGTGGTGTTCTCTAGGGGCTGTTCTTAGCTTTGCAGTCTAATGCCAAAAGTGTCTTTCTGATAAAGTATTTTATTGAATTTGTATGATAGTCATGTATGGTTTATTAATCTCTCCTTATTGCAAGTATGACTATGATTCAGGCCAACTTATCATCCTTATTACACTATGACTGTTCATATGGTTGGGTGACCCCTCTAGTTTATTTCTCTGGTTACTCCTTCATGGCTGTTTTGTGTCTTTGTATTAGCCAGCCAGCAACTCTGATGGTGGGGTGGTGAAAGACGTATTCTATTAGAATTAGCATGGCAGATTTAAACTAGGATGCTAAATAGCAACATTTTCATTTTTGGCTGCAGATAGAGGAAGAAGGTAAATTAAAGTGCTTTAGTTATGCAGGGCCAGTTGGCCTATGTGGCAGGAAAAGACCAAATTATGAGGCATGGTTGACCAATTTATGTGACAGGAAAAGCCCAATTTATAATGCCAATAGCTCTAACTCACCTTTCGTGGTGGAAGGTGCGGAGCCACGAGGTGACGAGCCCCAAGGGGAGTGCACTGTGCACCCCCTTCAGAGTGCATGTGTGTTTGGCCGGCCGTCTCGGGCCGGCCAAACACACATGCGCTGTAGGCTCTTTCCAGCCCAGCAACACAGTTGCTGGGCTGTAGAGAGCCTGCACAGGCTCCCAGTCTGCCTGGGAGCGCCCAGCCAGGGCGCTCCCAGCCAATCCTGACACGGGCCGCAGGGCAGGCTGGGAGCCTGTGCCTAAGGGAGGAGACAGAGGAGCGGCGCATGTGGAGCAGGTAAGTTTTTTAAAATTTATTTTTTGTTTCATTAATTTTAAGACCTGCTCCCACACGCCACCTTCCCACCCCCATCCCTCTCCTCATTAGGGAAGTGAGCCGGACCTGGTGACAAACATTTTTATTCTTAAAGGGTGTCAAAAGTGATATCATTGTGCCGTAAGGACAAAGCCATGGCATTCAGTGCATGCTATTTAAGGCCATTTTAACAACATAATTAGTATTAAAGACAGGGATGTGAAAATTATGTGTCAGTGTTCAAACGTCTTAGTCTCAAGCATGATGGAAGAGAGAAGCAAACATGTTTTTGGTACTCATGTCTTCTCTACTGTGATAATGCGTTTGGCTTGCACAAACTAAACCAGACATCAGAATATTTGTTTCGCTATTTATAAAGTTAGGGGCATTTCCTAAATACTAACTGCTGATGGTTAAGTGAAGTAATGTGCAGCAACGCTTGAAATAGCCAGGCACTGTTAGACTTTTGTGAAAGTCCATCAGCCATACTCATTACAGACGTTTCTTCCTTTCTTTATCTCTTGGCACCAAACTTTAATGTCAATTTATTTTCTTGTTTGTTATCAGCAGGCCTACTCCAGAAGAAACTTTCTATGTCTAGAAACCACAGTGGAAAAATGTACCTTTTCTGAAAGCACATCAGTTTGGGAGGAGGGAGACTTAGAGTTTCACTGCGGAAGGAGGGTGTGTGATTTTGTGGTGCTATTGTAGCAACCTGTCCACTTGGGAGCACACCATTGAACTTCAACCCAGTCATATTTTTTGTCTTTGTTCATATTTTACCTTTAGGCAAAGTCTTTCTTTCTCATCTGCCCTTGGTCTGGTTTGTGGTCTCTTTTCCCATCCAATCCATCTGATATGCAGAGTTTGTTTTTCAGTTTCACTCTGTGGCAGGTCTACTGTTTCCTACATGTACCATTTTTCTGTTGTCACCGAAAAGACATCACTGTGTGGGCCCAGCTGTGTCACCTGTATCTGACCAGGAAAGAAAAGAAAAAGACAAACTCCTAGTGAGCCTAGAGAGAGAATGTCTTATAAAAACCACTCAATTTTAGTGGTTTAGAAAGAGATTGGCCGTCTCCACAGTGGTCAACCTCATGTAAAGGTTCGGGGGGGAATGAACACCTATTGAGCATTTGACTTCCAATTCAATGTTTGTCAGTTCTGAGACCTTCTTGGGGGAGAGGATCAGGACTTTATTGTGTCTTTCACAGCAGGGGGTATAATCGAGCAGATAATCATTACTTGGTTGTTTCTCTAAGCTCACCTTAGTCATACCACTGTTGCAAGTACCAATTGAAATTGGGTCACAAGCGCTATCCTTGCTGCACATGTGCATGTGTTGATAGTAGTCCACACATGTGTGCTGCATGGATGTTGATTCACCAAAATGCCTGGGGTAGAGGAAGTGACATCACATGCCCTTTGACCTCTGATTACATCACAGGAAGTGACATCACATAACCTTACTGCTGGTGGCATGATTATGTCAAATGTCCTTTGCCTCTCATGACATCACAAGAAGGTACATCATCAGAATAAAAAAATCCAAGTGCAACATTGAACATTATGTTCAGGATTAATAAAATAAAAAAGATGTTAGAGGAGATACAATTCTATGCTACTTATTAAATATTTACCAAAACGGCTGTGACCATGTCAGGGATGTAGCCAGCAGACACCCATGGTCATCCATCATTTGCCAAAGACCCATGCTATGCTGTCCAATTGAAGCCCCCACTGTCCAATTACTGCCACACATGAATGTAATGTTCCTCTTCATACTTTTTAGCACCTGTGTTGATAAAGTGTTGCTAAATGTAAATGTAAGATGTTGTGACATCACACTCAGGTAGAGGGGAAACATGAAAATGTCACACAATCACAGTGAAAACTTGGCAGCTATTGTGGCGCTGAAGGAGCGACATAAACACAAGCTGGTGTAAAGCCACCCTGCCAAGTGCAATACATCTTGGTTTGGCCTAATATGCCTACATCATCACAAGGACTGAAGAGTATCATGCAGTTACAGCTGAGTAAACAAAGCAGAGTGTTTTACATGTATTTCTGTATCCCCGCTTAGCGGCGGTGCCACGCTTCATTATACAATGAGTAGCGATACATCATGAGTACTCTGACTCAAACCTTACATCATGTTGTATTTATGACAGGATTCAGTTTGTTTAGTGTGATGGTTGACTCTTCTAATTGGACAGCAGCTGTGCAGTCTTATATCCTCCTTCTGGCAATGGAAAAGTGATATTTATTTCAATATGAACCATTCCAACAAGTGTGGTGCTTTTTAGCAACCACCAAGGAACGGGACAATCATGATAGGAAAAACTGTGGAAGAGTTGAGTGTCTGTCTTATTACCAAGGAGATTGTCCGCTTTCTGAGACGTATGGCCAGTGGAGTGAGTTGGGAAATGCACTGCCAGACAACCATACATAAAGGCCCTACAAAGTAACAAAAGGTACTGTGTGGGCAGGCGGGACCTCCGATTGACTAGCAACTGATAGCCACAACCCACCTTGAACTTCACTATCTTCTCGACGACACTCAATCAGGATTCAGAAAAAAACACAGCACCAAAGCAGCACTCATCACAGTGACCGATGACATTCAAATCATCCTGGACCATGAAGAAACTGTGGCCTTCATCTTGCTTGGCCCCTCCGTGACCTCCAGCACTGTCTCCCACAACATCCACATCAGAAGACACCACATGATTTGCATACAAGGATCTGCTCTCAAATCGATCTACTCCTTCCACACAGGAAGAACCCAAAGGGTGTGATTGCCACCCTTCAAATCAGAGACCAGGACACTGATATGTGGAGTCCCACATGGATCATTCCTCAGCCCCACCCTTTTCAATAAATACATGACACCGCCTGCCAAAATCATCTGATCACAAGAAATCACCGTCAGCACCTTGCCTTTGACACCAAACTCTCCCTGACAGACAAGATAACAACCTCCTGAACCAACTTCAGGCAAATCAAGACGAGGGTAGCAGACTTGATGTGAACCAACTGTCTGAAGCACAGTTCTGACAAGACATAAGTACTGGTCTTTGGCAATAAGACCTCCCCATGGGACTCCACCTGATGTCGGTTGGAGCTAGGACCAACACCCACAAACCCTGCAAGAAATCTAAGGATCATGTTATACAACAAGCTCAACATGATGGCTCAAGTCAATGCAGTGTGCACTTCCTGCTTCTACATCCTACGCATGCTGTAAAAGATCTTCAAATGGTTGTCTCGGAACACCAGACGGACCATCTCGCAAGCACTCATCACCAGCAGCCTGGACGTCAAGAACACTCTTCACGCCATAATCTCCAAACCACTTGTACACAGACTCCAGACTATCCAGAACACCACAGCAAGACTCATACTCAATCTCCCATGCCATGCCACACCCTCATCACACCACACCTCACAAAGCTTTACTGGCTCCCCATTCACAAGCACAGCCAATTCAAACTTCTCACGCACACATACAAAGCCCTACACAACATGGGACCAGAATACACAAACAACCGCATACACTTTTAGTAACCCACTAGACACCTATGCTCTGCCTCACTGTCACTCACACACACTCCCCGCATTCATATATTCTCCAACATCCCACCAAAGACATGGAACAGCATCCCTCATCACACAAGAGCCTCCTTCTCACTTCTTGAGATCTGCATGAAGCTGAGGACCTTGCTCTTTGTATAAGCATCTTGGGGACCACACACCTGTCCAAGCGCCTGGATACCCTCTCAGGTGAATAGTGAGCTAGAAAAATCAACATAACTGTCACTATTGGCCTTGCCCCATAAGTAGAGGTCTGTTGCCCTCCAGCACATGCTATTTGCTGTTCGGGCACTCACAGACTTCATAAGGCAGTCTAGCCTGACAATAACTGGAAAGCCACGGAAATAACTCCACGTGACTATGATTCACAATACTGACAGAGTATTCTCAGTGCCTGACTCTTCACCCTGACAAGTAGGCTCCTTTCACCCTGAGGTGTCTGTTGGTCCACTCACCTACAGTGATCCAGCAATATGAACCAGCAAAGATAGCAAGGCGTGCCACCAAACCTTTGATAGTGATTGCCACACTATCTGAGTGCACCAGTGAAGCAACACCACTAGACTGTTGCTTACCACATATCCTCCATCCCAGAGAAATAGCTCCTTTTACACCACTTATAAATTACTAATCATATCAATGCCTGCAGCCTGGTCTGCTAACTGGTTATGTCAACATCTACACTGCGTTAAGAATTAGACAATATTAACAGCCCTCTAAAGCACTTTAAAGTTTAATGCACTTTCCCTATGGAAACATAAAAGTCAATGGGCAGATGTATGTAAATTCACTTCACAAAAAGTGGTTGCAAATTACGCACCAACTTTTTGTGAATGGAATGGAATTTGAGAACCCACTTATGTGCTAACAGGTCAGTTTGCAAAATTCCCATTCGGAGTGAGTCGCAATCTGACCTAACTCATTACTATTCATAAAGAAGGTTGAAAATAGCAAACAGTGACTCACTGCAATTTGCATCTGTCACAGGGATAATGGCCTGCTGGGGTCAGCAAACCACCATGATTTTAAATATTTTTTTAAGTGCAGTCTGTTTTACGTAAAGGAAACATGGCTATGTTTAAAAAAAAATCTTTTTTCGAAGAGTTTGAGACTAGGAAGCGGTCCCATGCAAACACTGTCATAGCCCCACTAAAAAAATTTTAGCATCCCAAAAGGGATCTGTTCCCTTTTGCAAATGTGCCACTGCCCCAACTCAGACATCGGTAGCTTTTCAATGTTTTGCAACAAGATTTAGGTCACAAAACATAGCCACATTGCTTTACAAATTGCAATTTCGAAGGGACGCCCTGAACACACCCCTTCTAAAAACCCGATTTGTTATGTAATTCTAAACCCATTTTGCAATTTGGTAGCCACTTGAATCACAGAATGGGTTTACTACAAAACAAAAGGCCATTTTGCAGTCGGAGACCATGTGAATATGTAAATCGCAGGCTTTGCAATTGCAAAATGCTTTGTACACCTTACCTGTTGTTCTGTTTAGGATTAAATTCACAGAAACTCCACCAAACTTGGAATTGTTTGTTATTGTTTGTAAGTAATGCCATCACGCACATTATTACAATTGCTTGTAAGAAGATGATGCAACACTGCACAGACTCCCCTGGGATTCATTGCCATTACTGCTTGGCCTTACAGATTAGTAACAATATGTTATGTATGCTGAATGTGACACATTTTCAGCAAGTCCAGGGTTTCTAAACCTACAACTCATGTGAAAAGAAAAACTACAAGGCCCAGAAAGCAACATGGTGTTTCAAATTGCATAAAAGGGTGGGAAGGGGCAGGGACTGATTTGTGCACTTTAACACATTACCAATGTATCACTGCTTAGTTTTACCTGCAGTAAAATGGCATTCTCAGTGTCATACACAAGGCAATTACATGACACACCTAAACACATTAAAAGCATGAACTTGTCACATTTTAGGAATATCAAAACCTAGCTGCTATTATAAATGAAAAAATGAAAGCACATACTGAGACTGTTTTCAAGGCTATTTATTGACGGCACTGTCTCAAGGTCCTAATGAATAGCTAGTGCCCAGCAGCACAGGATGACTAGCACTGAGTAGCCTTGATAACTTCTTTCAGTGCTGCCCGGTTCAGTCCGGCGCTTGCAGGTAAAGTATCTTGCTGCCTGGTGGAGCTTTGGGACTTAAGCTGATGAAACAAATTGAAACAGTAGTGAGTTTCAGCTGTCCCCAGCAAGAGAAATGTGCAGCAACTGCTGCTGGAATTCCAAAGCTGCTTTTATGTTCCTGCAAAAAACGTATTCTGTACCTGGGCTGCCTGAGTCCAGGGGTCGCAAGTGCAGTGCTAGGGGTTGCAGGGGGCAAGCCAAGGGTTTGCATTTGCGACCCCTGGCGACCCCTAAATTATGTCCATGGTGTGCTGTGTTCCTGAACAGTTACTGGCTTGTTTAAACCGCAGCCATTGGGAATGCCAGAGAGGGTACTTCCCTAGACATTCCTAGGTTAGTCATAACAGAACAGTAGAGAACATTTGGAAGAGAGAGATAAAAACGGGAGACAAAAGGGACAGTTGAATCTGCTAATGAAAGGAGGAGACTCACACTTGCTTCTTAGGCATAGGTGCTATCGAAAGGAGGAGACTCACACTTGCTTCTTAGGCATGGGTGCTATCGACTGTGAGGTTTGATTGATCGCTAGGGCTCTGGCGTAGTGACATCCTAGATCTTCACTAGGTGTACTGGTTCTAAAATCCCATTTATATGAATGAAAGTTGCTGTCTTCCCCAAAATATATCATCAGAGTCTCCTTTGTCATGTTATGTTTATTTCTTTAAGAAATGTATAAAACATCACATTGAGCATTGTGGTGGTTTCATGGTGTTGTGAGGTAGAGCTGGACAAAGGTCTTTTTGTTATAGCTGTGAAGAAATGGGCTGGAGTGACAAATCTTGGTAATCGTCCTAAAAGCAGGTTGCAAACCAGTGTTGTGGAGGGAGGATTGTTATATAGGTTGTCAGTGGATGAAGAGCAGGGGAAAAAGCAATATTTGGCATTATGGTAGTGCAGCACTTTAAATAGCCTGTCAGTTTTTTAGCAACTCCAAGCTGGCAAGTGCAGAGATGACAGGTCTGGGGTTATTATGAGACCAAGACACATTCTGCTTCTGTCGACTTCTCTTAAGGAACACTCTCTGCCAGACCAAATAAAGTAGGGCTTACTTTTAAGATGCATTGGTGGTAAAAGTATTTAGACGATAACTCCATTGACCTATGGAGCTATGGGTAAATCTGAGTAAAGCAGGTAACATAGTTTTTTGGCATTTGGGAGTGAGAGGAACGTGGACTAAGAGATGATCACCATACAAACGGCTATAATTGCTTTTTTCCATGTTCAAGTGGATAAATTCAGTCTTGCCACTACTGATTTTGAACCATTTAAATGTGATTCGTGACTGAAAGGCAATCAAGCTAAAATTGAGGTGGTTCGACAAGTCTTATGTATCGGAGGCGAGCTCCTCTTGGATTTGGTAGCATTCAACACATCCCAGCCTTACAAAATATTGGGCTTCGGTTTCTCTCATGGAACATGCTACATTGTGGATTAAGTTGAGGGTCACTTGTACTTTTGTTTTGATGCTGATAAGGTCTCCGCTGCTACACAAGTGGCAGCCAACTAAATGATGTGCTGTCCCCACTGTCCTTTTCTTAAATGGGTAAGGGCCCCATGGCTCACCCTTAGGCCTCTTGTCTCTTTCTTCAAGGCTCCCGGTAGTTTCTAGGACGTTAAGTGATTTATCAATGTCTCCTTCTTTTCATTATAATTCAGGGAGGGATCTCTTTCTCGGCTCTCACCTTTTTTGGTCTTACTTTCTTTATTGGTCGTTTGGTCTCTTCGCACCTCTATTTTTTCCCTTTTTTTCTTTGTTATCAGGGCATCTTGAGAGGACCCCGGTCTATGTGGTCACCTAAGTAATAGCTCTACTGTGTTGGTGAATGAGGGAATGGCCCGCTTTTAGGGCCTATGTTTAGGGGTGGGGATTTCGCTGGGGAAGGGTTGGTGGCTGGTTATTGGGGGATGGGTTGGGTCATGTTTTTAGCATGGTTGAATTGTTCAACACTAGGCGTGATGGGGTGGAGGTGTTTGTTTTGAAATAAGAGTAAAATGTGGACGCAAGGAGTCTTGACTGGCAGTTTTGGGGTATGATAGGAAGTTTTTCAGTATCAGTGCAGGGTGTGGCATCTCTCGGATTGTTCATGCTAATGGCTAACTGTGATGGAAGTCATGACCGGCACTTGCATATCCTCTCTTGAAATGTTAATGATATGAAGGTGCCTCATAAATGTAAGCTAATAAGAGAAGAACTTTTTTCGCTTAGACCACACATCATATGTCTACAGGAGACCCACTCTTCTGTACTTATCCTGTCTCACACTTTAGTATTACCTCACCACACTTCCCTCTTCATTTGGTACCCTTTCCCTAAGGATTATGCCCTCGGTTCCGCACTGTTCTCAAATTCCTTCTGTCAATTTTCTATTATTTCTTCCTTTAGCATCCCAAGTCCCTATTCTGCGGACGGTTTATACTGCGTACTTTCTTTTTATCCCTTCATGTCCCCGTCTTGACACTCCCTTCACCTAGTTTCATTAAATTAGAGATATTCTCTTCCCTGCTCCTACCCACGTGTGCCCTTCTCTTGCTCATATCCTGCTCCGTTCTTCTCTTCTGGCCCTACTCTTGATGACATGCTTGATTCCTCTCTTTTTCCGCACGTGTCTCTTCTGTTACATGGACCTGTCTTTGCCAACTGTACCCTAGGGGAAATGTGCTCTTTTATTACTCTCACCCCGTCTTTTTTTTAAATTTGTATTATGTTTCACCATTTTTTGCCCACTGTTCTTCTCTTCATTTTCTCCTTCTGTTTATAGTATCTATCATCTCCCATCTTTATTCACCTCTACAGTTGGCCTCTATAATTTGCCTCTTTTTAAGCTTTTTTCTGCCTTGCTTGTCTGTGTTTCGATGTGCTTTGTAAATGCTTGTTATAAGCTTCCTCCTGCTCGTCATATTTGTCCTCTAACATTTCCACAATCGCTCTCCTTTCCCTAGTCTTATTTTTTAATTCCTTTACGATAATTGTAAGTGTCTTTTTTTCAAATCTAAGACAAAAAAGACATTGCTACAGCTGGCAGCGTGTGCATATGCCATATTAACTTTCTCGTTAGAACCTTCTCTTTATAAACATCATCTTGGCCACCACCACTGGCTGGTACTTGTCTAACTCTGCTAAGAATTCACGCCCCTCTACGAAAAATGTGCTCTTGTTTCTGATGACTTCTCCCCATCCTCCTTGTGTGCTATCCCGTTTCCATTCTTTTCCACCTGCATCCCAGACTGATAACAATGTTCTTCATGCACACTCAGCTCAAACTCTTTCTTCCTTGTGCAGCTTTGTAAAATGACCTCTGCCCTTCGTGTGGCCCTTACTTTTTCTTTTCCAAGTTTAGTTTTCTTTTTTAAGCTGAACCAATGTGTCTTGCTCTGTAATGGTTGGACAAACGCTTGCTATTAATTCAACGAAATACAAATAAATACAGTGTCATGTGCTTGCTGCTGGTCCCTGCAGAATAGTTGGAGGTGCTTTAAAAGTGCTCATGGGAAAAATAAACTTAAAGCAAATATATCAGATCTAAGTTACCATGATGATGTATTAAAATGGGCAACCAAGAAAGATGCAAGACATGGAAGAGTAAAGTTGATCGTGTTTTACTGTTAGCGGCTCAGTGAGATTGCATTGTAAATGTCAAGAAATATGACTGAGTTTTGCTTTGGGAGAGGGATACGTCGTTTGTCCACGTGCACTAAAACAATATGGTACGATGCATCTAATTATATTTATTTGTTTGTTTATTCAGGGTGCCAGTGCCTATATTCTGAACTATTTCCTCTACATTCTCTGGGCACTCTCATTCGCATTCTTGGCGGTCTCTCTGGTCAGAGTGTTTGCTCCTTACGCCTGTGGATCTGGAATACCTGAGGTGAGGAGTGTTTGTTTTACATTCCACATATATATTGGCGCCTCTCTTATATCCCATGTATGTTTCCGTGAATTAAAAGGAGCAGGTTTACCACCTTAATTTATCACAGTGGAATTCTCGTCAGGACCCGTCACAATATCTGAAGGCTGTTTCTCAAAAACTGCATCCATTTTTACATACATTTCTCGGAAAAATGGGAAAACGTAATTTGGTGCCACCCACAATGCTTATTTTCTGACCACTGTTCATCGAAACACATGGCAGGGACTAAGGGCCAGATGTAGCAAAAATAAAAATTGCGACTCGCATTTTGCGAGTTGATGCGACTCGCAAAATGCGAGTCGCAAATTGGAATGTCAGAAAAAAAAGCGATCCGATTTTGCGACTCGCAGCCGGACTCGCAACGCTGTGTGCGAGTCCGCGGTTTGCGAGGTCGCTGTTTGCGAGTGTGCAAAAAACGAACTTGCAATTAGCGAGTGGGTGTCGCAAATTGCGATTACCTTCAAAATTGCTTGCAGGTGCAGCAGAACACTCCAGAAAGCATACCAGAACACTCTGGAAACACTTCCTGGCACATGATGATGACATCACAGCCAGGAAGTTAACAAATACACCTGGGAGGAGGGCTCAACAGTGAGCAGTGTCTCTGCCACTGACAGTAGGGTGCTGAGGAGTGGTAGGCACAGCACCATGGACGCAGCAGGGACCAGCCAGGCTGGCAGGAGGGGCAGGAGATCATAGATAACAGCCAGGACAGATAAATGTGGCACATGGCGTTAATGTGCCACATGACTGGTTGGCATTTTCCTGCCCATGGACAATTTCAACTTGTATATAGTTTCTTCATGACATTAATAAAACGGTTATTTTTGTTCCACTTAACAAATGGTTAATAGGTGAGTATGGTGGGAGTTGACATGTACCGTCTAAAATATTGCGTTGCAATGTGGTCCCGTCTCAGTCTGCCTTGATTAGCTAGACTCCTATCCCCATGATGGCGATGTGGTTGTTCTTGCTCTTCATCATCAGGATCTGGGTCTGCAGGGGTGAGAGGTAGCCCACGTCGGGTGGCTATGTTGTGGAGGATGGCGCATGCGACCACAATTTTGAAAGCGGTAATGGGGGTGTATTGGAGGGCGCCTCCACTGCTGTGGAGGCATCTGAATCTTGCCTTCAGCAGTCCGAAGGTGCGCTCGATCAGGTTCCTGGTCCTCTTATGCGCACTGTTGTATTGCCTCTCTGATTCAGTTCTGGGTGTTAAAAACGGAGTCATGATCCAAGGCCTGAGAGCATATGCACTGTCACCTGTTGGGCACACAAGTACACGGTTAGGAAGTCCAGATTGTCGTGCACAGTGACCTGTGTGTATGTCTGCAAGTGTCTGTGGCTCTACCTAGGAGGTAACCGTCTCCAAATTCCCCACGTTCCAGGCGTTGATGTATCCCACTATGCCTAAAAATGTATGAGTCATGGGTACTGCCAGGAAACTTAGCTACGATGTCCGTGATGACATAATGGGCATCACAAACAACCTGTATGTTGAGTGAGTGGGTACACTTCCTGTTGCGGAAAATGTGTTCCAGATTAGCAGGGGGGCATATTTGAATGTGTGTCCCATCTACACACCCTATGACATGAGGAAAGTGGGCAATGCGGTAAAAGTCCAGCTTGGTGCTGTTAATTTCTGCCTCATTCCTTGGTAAGTATATGAAGTGAGACATGTGCGTGACTAAGGCATCTAGGAATGCCCTGAGGAACCTTGACACTGCACTTTGGGATACCCCACCTGCCACGGCAATGACCCCCTGATAGCTCCCTGAGGCCAAGAGGTGCAGTGCGCATAGTACTTGCACATGCGTAGGGATGGCGCAGCCACGCAGAGTCTTGTGTTCTAGCTGTGGTTTCAGTAAATCTATTAATTCTAGAATGGCTGCGCTGCTAAGGCGGTATTTGTCATAGATCTCCTCTTCAGTTTGCTGAACAAGAGTCTGCCTGGTTCTATATATCTTCTCCTGTCTGTGGCCCCTCCTCCTCCTCTGCTGGGCTGCGTAGACTCTCCTCCTCACTGCTATCAGGTATATCTCCGCCATCTTGAGTAACCCAGATGCCTTCTGGGTCCCCTTTTATACTTTGGTAATGGTTACCACCTGCTCTGAGTTAGTGGTAAATGGGACATGCAAACTGGGCTTTTTGCGACTAGTCGCAATTTGCGAGTTGCAATTGCATATGGGTTGCGACTCGCAAATTGCAACTTGCAATTTGCGGGTCGCAAAATGGGGTCGCACCGGATGCGACTCGCAAAAGGGTCCCATCGCTTTTTGCGAGTCGGAAATGGGCTTTTTGCATCCCATTTCCGATTTTGCACTGTCGCAAATTGCGATTCGGCCCGTTTGCGAGTCGCAATCGTTTGCTACATCTGGCCCCTAATCGTTACCCAAAACAGCAGTGTGTTAGCACTTATGCCACATATCTGTGGAAAGAACACTAGACACACTCATCCTGCAAGGCATAAGGCACTTTTGAATACTAAATTAAAAGCTATTCAGATGTAGTAATGTAGCTATCTTCTGCTCCAGGGCTTAGAAAAGCAACGCAGGGCAGTGCTGGTCTTTCTCTTGTACTCTATATAATAGTGTGTATCATATTTGGAGATGACTCTGCTCCTTTTCTTCTTATAAGTAGACTTTCTAGCAGATGTATTGCTTATTGCAAATTTCTTGTTGCTAGTTGTCTAAATCTCGTTTAGGACTAGTTTTTACCTCTTAGAATAAGCACACCAATTATCGGAAAGTAAGAACATTGATAACACATGAATTATATATTGAACAGTTAAATGATACTTGGGTAGGTTTGTACCTGGTTAGCGCCTGAATTTTTCAGTTGGACAGGATTTTTTTTGTAGCTGTGAAATTTAGAGCACTGACAGGATATTTTTCTTTTTGACCGTAACCACACTGCAGTTTATTTAACTACTCTATATTGTTCCAATTCTTTGTTCATAGTTGTAAGAAAATCGGTTAATAGTTGGGGAGGATGTGAGCTATACCTACGTAGTAATTCCCAAAATCCTGTAAGGTCCAACACACAGTTTTAATAAAATAAAACTGGGTGCAGTCACTATGGCACATAGCCGACAGGCTTGACTTAGGAAATTGTGCCTTGCATTTTGCCACATTAAAACAGTCAAAAAGTAAAACTCAATAAAAAATACCACAACCAATTCCTAAAAATTAAGAACACGTAAATAAAATTACACCATAATGACTAAAATCCAATAGGAGAAACTGGAATCTGATTTTTTGAAATTTTAAAGCAAAAAGCAACAATAAAAAGTAAAGCTCCAAAAAGAAGTCACTGTTCATGGTTAAGAGGGGCCTAGACACTATTTCAGGCTGACCATGATGGAGCACAGATTGGACACCGATTCTGAACTTTTTTTAAATTAAAAAATAGTTTCACACTCAAAGATAGAGCCAGCCTCAATATTAGAGGACACAGTGCAGGAAATGAGGGGTATCTAGCCGGATCCCAGATCCAGGAGCTATTAATGAGCCAAATCTGGGATCTTGACTGACCCCAGTGGAATGTGGTGAATTTGTCCCAATGCAGTTTGCCAAAATTGGGACACATTCAGCAGCACCTGCACGTTTTCTGCTTTGGGTTTGTATATTCTCTCAAATTTATTTTTAGCTTTAGCTGTATTGAAGCAGCAACCTGTAGGCCAGTTTCCAGCTGGGCCCAAAACAAAGGCCTGATTTAAAGAGCCATTAGCGCTCCTTATGTTCGAGAATCATCCTGGCTTGGAGCTATCTGGAGCCTAACACCAATGTAATGGAGGGAAACAAAGGTGCACTGCTTGTTAAATCTTCACAAGAATTTAGGAGAAACTAGGATTTGGAGACAGGTTTTTTGACTTTGTTCAGTCCCTACATGTAGGAGATATGTACGGACTGTGAGAATGTCAGAAGTATCATCTGTATGAGTAATTATACAAACAACTATTTAAATAAAACAGACAATTTTTTTTATTTAATTCTTTTATAGCTCTAGTTACCTCAATGTAGGGTGCCAGAGCATTTTACGTCACTTGCACACATTATAAAGAGACAATAAATCATATATGTTAAATCGATGTACAGGATGTTTTACATAAAAGAGTGAGGGTTGCAAGGTGTAGTAGCTGTGTATTATCCTTACTGGTAGGCACTACATGTTAAGAGTGGGCCCCAAGTGGGCCCCAAGTACCTCAACGACCGCCTGACCTTCTACACACCCACCCGCCAGCTACGGTCTACCAGTCTCGCCCTCGCCGCCGTACCACGCATCCGAAGAGCCACCGCCGGAGGCAGATCCTTCTCCTACCAGGCAGCCAAAACATGGAACGCCCTCCCCATCCACCTTCGGCTGACCCAGGACCACCTCGCCTTCAGGAGACAACTCAAGACCTGGCTATTCGAGCAATAGCGGACCCCTTCCCCCTAGCGCCTTGAGACCCTTCCGGGTGAGTAGTGCGCTTTACAAATGCTATGATTGATTGATTGATTGATTGAAGAGTAAATGTCCAGAAGAAATTCAAGGTCAGAATTTAAAATGTAACACAGTGATTGTGGTTGTCTGCACTAATAAGACTTTACTACTACCCAAAGAAACCCTTTCAGAAACCTTAGAATAACAACAGATTGAGAAAATGATAATGTTCATTCACCACTGCCTTTCTGACTTTCTCTATGATTTCTTCCTCTTCACTTGCTCACCTATTAGTCTTTGACTTGCCTACATATCCCTCTATTTTTGATGTCATATACGTCTCTCTGTTTCCTTATTACACCTTTATGTGCTTGTCTTTTCCTTTCACCCCATGCTTCTAAGCGCTCCACTCACTCCTCCTTCTGCCTGTTATTCTCTCACACTCTAGGGCAGCATACCCAGCACCTATTGCACTGCTCTTTAACTCCATAGAATTACGAAGGGTGGAGCATTAATCTGCAATGGGTGGAAGAAGCCACAGAAGGTATATATTGGACCACAGATTTAGAGGTAGTGGAAGTGAGTGCACCTGAAATTCCAGTCCCTTCAAGCTTTTAGTGCTGAGTACATTGAGAAAGAACAATTGAGTTATTGGCTGGTTTTCATGCCCAATTCCTTAACCCTTAAGGGGCTTTGAAGGATCTAATAACCAGCATGAGGAGCCCTAATAGCTTTAAGAAGAGAAGGGGGAGGAGAGAACATTTAACATTTAACAGTGAGGCCTTTTAGGAAAGGAGTAACCACTCAGCAGGAAAGTAGACAGCACAGTGAGGAAATTAAGTTACACTGTAAGATAATCGGGTAGGGAGCTGGACAAAGTATTCTGCAACTATGATATAGAGTTACAAAACTAGAATAACTGAAATAGTGATAGAATGGAAGAATGATAAGGAATGGGAGGAAAGAGTGAGAGAATTACTTCACAATATTAATACAGATGACAATGTAAATAGTGTACCTGGGGTGATTTTAGAACACTATTCGCTTGTCAACAGTTGTGGTCTTTATTTACCCCAGACAAAAGAAAGCAAATAAATCCCACTTCCAGTAGTAATGCAAAATTCTGATAAAGAGTAAAAACGCAATATTGTGCCTCCAGAAGTTACTGAGTAATGAGACTGTCCAAAGAATATGGATAGCCACCCACTAGAGCCAAATTGTTGCATTTGTGACAAGTGGTTGCCATTCACATGCCCATCTCAGGCAGAGTTTCTAGGTGGAGTGTCCAGAAAATATCCACATTGATGCATGTATTTAATTTGTTGGCAGGATCGCAGAAAGAATGTTGCCCCAAAGAGGCAAAGAAAATCAGTGGCAAGCCTGGAAATCGAAATAGGGCAAACAGAGGACAGAAACTGTGAAAAACTAACTATCCGGCAAGTTAGTTGCTGATGTGGACTGAGCCAAAGAAATGTCAGAATATAAAGATGCAGTTACTAGGTCAATAAAATCTACCCTAAAGTTAATTGAAATTTGTGATAGAGTGTAAGAGCTGGCTGCAGCGAATATATTGCAAAATCTAGACAAATTGAAAACATGTAGAGGAAGTTAGGTAATAAAAACGGAAATTCAAAGAGCACCTAGAGTCTTTCTAAAGAGTCACATGCAGTACACAAGCCCAGAACATATATTTTGGTGTGTTTTGGGAATTTATTGTTAAAAATATAAGTTCAAGCCTTTTTAAAGCCTAACAATCCACTGATCCTGAGAAAATGGAGACTATTTATCAGTTTTATGTTACTATTAAGGCTTTGAAATGAACTGGAAATTAAAAACTATGTTTTATTAAATCCAACAAGTATGTGTAGTCTGCCTACAAGACCAACCTAAATTAAAGGAGATGTCAATAGGTAAGCCCATTTTCTTTGTAGCTAAAACATAGTAGAAAACATTGTCTCAGAAATCTTATAGATAGAATTCACTTATAAGTCACAGAAGTAGAAGAATACCTTCCTAAATAAGTATAAGTAATAAGCAAATTATAAAAGCAAGTGAAAAGGCAAAGTGATCGGTATATTATGTCAGTTAAAACCATTTTTGGCTGTAGTAAAAAGGAGTCGGGAGACATTAAAAAAGAGCAGACAGTGCTGCAGCATGCTAAGAAGATTCCTTGCAAGTCCTAGTGGAAATGGGAATAATCAGGTCACCGTGATGTTTATAACTTTAAAGGAGCATGTGAAGTGCTTATTACTAATACTTATTTGGTAACTTATTTTTCTGCACCTTTCAAAGAAGCCCTAACAATCACTGTTATGGGCACTTGATCTAAGATTTGCTCTTGCCTACCTATGAACAGGCAGGTGACCAGGCACCACAGGCTGGTGCCAGCTGTCCCTGATTTTCTTACACAGCATTCTGTTTGTTGGTCTGAGCTTTCCCCAGTAAGCTTTATCCTAATTCTTTTCCCAGGACCTCCAACAGACAGGGAGTCAAAAAGGATTGAGGCGTTTGAAAAATGAATATCCTCCTCGGCCAGGCTAGCCCTAAGATCAGACAACTACATGATTTAAGCTGGTATGGATTCTATTGATTGTTTTGGGCAAGCAGTTTGCACTAGTGTGGTGCTCCATCGCCATCTGTACATGCAGTCCAAAGACTTTACCTAGAGATGTAGGGGAATCCCTTATGGATATGCCTTTTGATGTATCCCACTTTCTTCCTAAAAAGCTGATTCTGCCTTGGAACAGTTCAAGGAAAGCTAGGCGACTGAGTATTCTTTGGAACTTTCAACCCAGGCTAGACAGTTTCCCCATCAGTTTTGGCACTTCCAAAGGTACTTCAGAGGTTTAACATTTAAGGAATGCCAAGTCCTTTTGCAGCTGGGGGCGAGGTTCTGTCTGCCATGTGTCCGGGCGGCTGGATGGTAGACTTGGACCTGCAGGATGCTAACATTCATGTGCCCATATTGTACTCCCACAGACATTGCAGTCAGTTCAAAGTTGGCCAAGAGCACTTTGTTTGCTGTGTTCCTCTTTGGCCTTAACAGCCCCCCTTAGGTGTTTTCAAAAGTGTTGGCAGTGGTCACTGCCCATCTTTGGACGTTGGGTATTCCAGTTCTCCCCTACCTCAGTGACTGATTGTTGAACACAGGCCATTTATAGACCATATCCATACGATGGGGATTTGACATCATTGGGATTCTTGATCATACCTGACTCCTTCACAGAATCTTCCTTTCATAGTATCTGTCTTGAATACTGTGCAGTTCAGGGTCTTTTCTCTGTCACAACAACACTAGGACAAATTCGCCAGATGGTATATGGAGGCTCTGCAGTGGGATTTGAAGTCTCATTGGGCCCAGTGACAAGGAAATCTGTTGAATGTCAGCCAGGTTTAAGACGAGACTGCACAAGATCTGCAGTGGGTGCTGCTCGACAGCAGCCTGACCAACAATAAACATACCTCCCTTCCCCAACCAGAGCTTCTGGTGGTGACAAATGCATCAAATGATGGGGAGATCATCTGTAGAAGATGGGATCAAAGGATTCTGCTCTGTGGTGGAGCACCGCCTCCATATTAATATGTTGGAGTTGCGGGCCATTCACCTTGAGTTGAAGGTCTTCTTGCAGTCCATAAGGAGTAGGCTGGTACAGGTTCTTACTGACAACATCACTGCCATGTGGTACTGCCATAAATAGAGCAAAGTGTGTCCCGGGCCCTGTGCCAGGAGACATTTTGCTTGTGGAGGTGGCTGGAATGCCAGGGCAGCTCTCTGATTGTAAGTCACCTAGTGGGATCATTGAATGTCAGGGAGAACAAACTCAGCTAGTATTACCTGCCACATCACAAATGGTGGTTAATACCCCATGATGGCACAGGGCATCTTCTGACAATGAGGAGAATGTTGGCTAAATCTTTTTGCCCCTGCTGAGACTGGGCAGTGTCCAAACTTGTGCAATGGTGAACTTCCTGGGAAGGTCTACCCTAGGAGATGCATTTCGGCTGTGTTGGAACACTGGACTCGACTATACCTCTCCCTCTTCTGCACAGAGGAATGAAGAAGATCAGGAACGACCAGGCCCAAGCCATCCTAGTCGCATGGATGGTGGCAGGAGAGTGTGGTACTTGGAACTTCTGAGCATGTGAGTCAGCCTTCCGATCAGCCTACAATTTCTGGAAGATCTTTTGTTGCAACAGTAGGGCAGGGTTCTCCACCTGAACATGTGCAGTCTACGCCTTCATGCCTGGTGATTGAGTGCCAGCAGTTGACGGCGTTTGACTTGCGAACCAAAGTTGTGGTTGTTATCCTTGCTGCCAGGCACCCTTCCACAAAGTCTATTTAGGCCGGGCATTGGGCCAAATTTGTGGCCTCATGTAGAGTCTACAGAGTCCTGGTTTGTGTGCTTGGCTGAAATGCTTTATTTTTATTAGTGCATTTTGTGAAATGTCCCTCCTTTGTGTGCTGAATTCCCTCCCAGGCAATTTAACCAAGTGAACATTTTTGTTGGCCATCACACTATGTCATGCTTCCTCCCGTTACAGCGTGTGATGGCCCCTCCTCCGGTTTCGGTTTGCCTTTCATCCTGACCGTGATCCTTTCTAGACATTCAGTCAGGGAGCCAAAAACTCTTGCGCTCATGCTCATGGCGACCATGGCACTTTGAATCGGCTTGCTTCTGTCAACTGTTTTACTTTTCATTTTCAATTCATCTGTGGCAAGAAAAGTCCAGTTAGGAATTTATGACGCTAATAGCACTAACTTGGGCAAACGCAATACCCATTGCATTGCAAATGCTTGTTTTGAATAGCAATTACCTAATTGCAATTTTCTGCGACTTGCAATTAGTTAATCACTTTTTGAATGTATGGAACTCCAGGAGTTTCATTTAGCTTTTTCCCAATGGCTTGCAAATCGACCTACCTTATTAATATTCATGAGGTAGGTGGCAATTTGTGTCCCACCAGGAAGCACTAAAATCACAGGGATGGTGGTCTGCTGGGCTCAGCAGACCACCATGTCTGTGATTGCTTTTAAAAAAAGCAATCTTTTTTTTTTTTTTTAATGCAGCCCGTTTTCCTTAAAGAAAAACGGGATGGAGTTAAAAAATAAAAATTGAAAGCTTTCTTTTCATTTTTTAAGTGTAGGTAGTGGTTTGTGGGACCACTGCCTGTTGTTAAAAAACGTTTTTGCATGCATTCACAAAGGGGAAGGAGTCCCCACGGACCCCTTCCCATTGGCGAGTGGGTTACCACCTACTTCAAATAGGTGGTAAAATGTGAATGTTTTGCAACTGCATTTCGGTCACAAAACACTCCCACATACCGCTGCGATTCGATATTAGGAAGGGATGCCCTTGACATGCCCCTTCCTAATACTGAATCGGTATGTAGTCGCAATTCCAAATTGCAATTCGATAACATGTCAACGAATCACAAATTGGAATTCATACATACCAAAATGTATTTGTGCTGTAGCAAACAGTTTGCGACCGCAGAAATGCAGGATACATCTGGCCCCAGGGGTTTTCAATAGTGTACGCATGTGGCCCGATTGTGGATGCTACCCATTGTCCAGTCAATCTGACATTAGCCCTGGAAGACTTCCAACCATATTTTAGTAGGAGATCTTAAGGTTACTTTGTCTTGGACAATAAACAGTACATCTAGCAGAGGTTACAGCAGAATGTTTAAAGTAAGGAAATGTTTAAGTGGCTTGATGTTAGAATTCAAGCTATTCTTCTGAAGGGCATGCCCACCAGGGAAAAAAATACACTTGCCATTCATACAAACTCTGAAATAATAAATGAAAAACAATAAATTAATTTTCTTGTGGCCTGATTTACAAAGATAAACTTACACTGATGTGTAAGTTTATGATTGTTTGCTATTCACAAGGTATTTTATGAGTAGTATCTTTACTAATGCGGAGTCTCCGCAGATAAAAAGATAGTACTGTCGCAACTTTAGGTGTGGAGACTCCGCAGTCGCACAGATACTACTCGTAAAATACATTTGTGAATAGCAAATAATCGTAAACTTACACAAAAGTGTAAGATTTCCTCTTTGAATGAGGCCCATGGCGTTTGTGCTGACATGACCCATTGATTTATCAGAGTGCAGTGCTAATATTGTTTTACCAAAGCGAGTATCAAGACAAAATGCTAAGCTGGATAAAAAACTGTTACACAGTAAAGAGTTCCTGGAATTTTGAGGAATATGTTCAGTTTTGAATAATAGGTAGTGGGATTAGAGGGGAAGTAGCACAAGAGGAAAAAAAAACATTTTTGGGGGGAACAAAGAATTATATGTCTGCTAGAGAACAGAGAGGAAGTTAAGAATCACTCACAGGATATAATGGAATTTCACAAAGAATGACTTCCTCCGATTTCAAAAACTGTGGCTGACGTTTGCAAAGAAACTTCAAATAGAAATGAAGGAAGCCAAATGAAAGTCTATTAAGAATGTAAAAGATATACGGACCAGCTCCTAATTCATTTGTTTAATTACATAATTAGGGCAAGCAGAGCACCAAAATCACTGGAACCAACTTCAGCAACCTTAACCTTTAAACCCGGGGCACAATTGTAGCCTGGTGTCGTGCTTCAGAGATAAGACTACACTGCCAATGGCACCATCCAGGTTTTTATTACTACATCGTATGGTGCAGACCCACCATAAAATGCAATGAACAGTGTGATTCCCACCCACCAGTGCTCCCTGGCACTGCAACTCTGAAGAAGGAGTCTTGCTACAAATGATGTTTGCAAATAATATTATATGGTTTGGTAAAGATGTGGTTATCTATTAAGCGTTCTGTCGCTATAGCAATTACCCGGAAAAAAAAAATGTTCTAAGACGCATGACTTTTTGGCCCTTCTCTTTGTGTACATGTCTTCTTAACATTTCTGAATTTTCTTTAGTCTCAGTCCTGGAATACGAAGCTTTTTAAAACTGCAGTCGCTTCACAAAATCCTGTTTATGAAGAGACTTCTCAAGTACAAAGTGTATGATAATTATTGCCTCTTGTAATTGCAGGCAGTTAAAAAGTGCACAATCCACCTCTCTCGACAATAAATTTCATTATGACAAACCTACCTAAACGGAGCAGGGAAAGATACTTGTAAACACCAAAACATATACGGTTTGGCCCGGACCACATGAAAATCCTCTTGTAATGTCCAAACGGTGAGGACATTATTTGTAATATGGGCAGTTTATCACACCAACTAAATTCCGAACCTAAAGGTACTGAGGGGCAGATTCATGGAAAGTGGCACTGCACCGAGTGCAGCGCCACTTTCCCGGCGCCCCTTAGCACCCCTTACCACCACCATGTGTGCGCCGTATTTAAAATACGGTGCACCATGGTGCAGGGTAGAGGGCAATAGAGTCATTTCTCATGACACTGTTGATGTACTCTGCAGGAGTAGCGCCAAAATACTGGTGCTATTCCTACAGAGTACATAGGGCCCCATTCTAAAAAATGGAAGCCCCCTTTCAACGCCTGCTCTTCAGCAGGTGTTAAAAGTGCCATAAAAAATGGCGCAAGAAAATCTCATAGATTTCCTTACGCCATTTTTCCGGCTTCCCTAACAGGGGAACGCCCCCTTTGCATACATTATGCCTGGCGCAGGCATAATGTAGCGCAAAGTCATGCATTGCGCCACCCTGTAAGTAGAGCGTGGGAATTTCGGCCTCGTTGGGCCACATTAATTTAAAAAATAATTATGTTAATGTGGCGCAAGGTGGCACTAGGGCATTATAAATATGCCCCATAATTTTATAAGGAGCAATAAATAACTTGTGCCCCTCCGGGGCTCTTGTAACCAAGGACTTATTGGATTATGTTAGTAGGTTTTCTGTTATTTTGATTCCTTTCCCATTTCATCATGATTACCATGTCCTCCCTTTGCTCTTTAGATAAAAACCATCTTAAGTGGCTTTATTATCAGAGGTTACCTGGGGAAGTGGACGCTTCTCATCAAGACTGTCACCCTGGTACTGGTGGTGTCTTCGGGACTGAGCCTTGGGAAGGAAGGTCCCCTGGTCCATGTTGCATGCTGCTGTGGAAACTTCTTCAGCAGCCTATTTTCCAAGTACAGCAAAAATGAGGCAAAGAGGAGAGAGGTGAGTAATCGCCCAACTTTGTGCTTTTTACGCAATTCATCATTTCCAGAAGTTTATTTCTCCTACATCAATTTTGTTTTTTAGGTACTTTCAGCTGCAGCAGCTGTTGGAGTCTCGGTTGCCTTTGGCGCTCCAATCGGTGGTGTACTGTTTAGTTTGGAAGAGGTAAGAAAATGCGAATAACCAAATGAATAATAGTTGTTCAACTCCTCTTTGCTATGACTTGTGCTGCTTGTAAGAGTAGGCAAACATTGTAATTGGTAACAATGAGTGAACAGAATGAAATCCAATTTGATTAGAAGGTGTGGCTAAGCGGAAAATGTAAGTAAATAGATTAAAAAACAGGTTTGCTTATTGAGAAGAAATACTTAAATACTGACAGAAAATCGACCAAACCATACAAATATTTCAAATTTGACAAAATAATTATTAGCATAGAAAAAATACTTTGGTCATGCAGTATTGAGTACATGTTAAAATTCCATGCACTCAAAACTCTATAAAATCACTAGTTCTTTATAGGTTTACAATAACACCCATCTGCTGTGTTTGTCCCAAGATTATTTACAATAGTTTCACTATATTTAATTACAGGCATATTAGTATAGGTGGCTTGCAGTCTCTGGATTGTCTAAACATATGTTATGTTCTCAACATGTTATTACATGTTATTTAGTGAAACAAACAATTGTCCCTCGTATAATCAATATAGAATTGAATATACATAAATATAAAACTACAGTAAGTGTTTTGGACTAACAAGGTCATTCTCCCTCCAGTCATCTTCCACCTCCATAGACAATGTGCAGTTTTTAATTCATAGGGTTAGGGCACCACCAGTTTTAGGGCTGAGTACATTTGTTGTTATTAGCTAGCCATAAATCTCGAATATGCTTGTAAGATAGGAAGAAGAAGAAAAAAGGAAGCAGTGTACAGAAGCATCGTCACATTGACATTAGCCCAAAGACAAATGGTTCTGTTTTATTTTTTGGGTGTAATTGCCTGTAGGAGTTACCCATGGGAGAACATGTTAACAGTTGAGATTCCATGATGTCCAGGCCTGTCAGCGGCTTGTGTACATGCTAACAGGATTTCTCTCGCTGAGCCGTTGCCAATCACTATGCTTGACTGCAGCAAGTCTTTTTCCCTGTTGCCTTGGGATGTGTCCAGAGCTGGGCAAGTCTGTTTAAAGCACTTTTATGATATAAGCAACCCAAGGTAAGTTCAAGGCAACCACAATGGACAGCAACTCTTCGTAAATGCTCATTTGACTAGATCCTGATCTGTTACAGTGAGGGGTGGGTCCAGCAAGCTCAAAGATGCCAAGTATGTCCATCTCAACCTGAAATAATAAAGTAGGAGTAGATATAAATAGCTGAAGAAGTATTTGTACCAATCCCTCTTCGACACAGTGGGATACAGATTCTTTGGGTTGTTCTTTCTGCAGATTTTAACTTTTTTGTTGTGAATTTTTATAATCATGGAGGAAAGGGCTGCTCATAGGCTGGGTTGTTTTAAAGTTCTCTTAGCAGGGAAGTTTAATGCTAAACTAGGTATGACTCCTACTGTCACAGATCCTTTTTCCTTGGGAGAAGGGGCACTGAATGTGGTGCCTCCTGACCGTAGAGGTAGGCAGCCGATCAACGAACTGGGGTGGGTTGGCTTATTTAATATGTTGGAGAGGGTGGCTAGCCCTGTCCTATATAAACCTGCATTTGTAGGGTGGGGTAAGGGGACTATAATCGATTATATTTTTACCTCCAATAGTTTTGGAGATTTTTTCACCAAGAGACAGGTCCACGGTTCAGGGCAGAGTGACCACAATGCAATTCAATCAATCAGGGAATTTTGTAGAGCGCACTACTCACCTGTGAGGGTCTCAATACGCTGGGGTGGGGGGACTGCTACTACTCGAACAGCCAAGTCTTGAGAAGTCTCCTGAAGGTAAGGAGGTCCTTGGTCTGACGTATGTGGGTGGGAAGAGAGTTCCATGTCTTGGCAGCGAAGTGCAAGAATGATCTGCCGCCGGTGGTTGTTCTACTGATGCGTGGGGCGGTGGGGAGGGCAAGGTCGGCCGAGCGAAGCTGTCGGGGCAGAGTGTAGAAGGAGTGCCGTCTGTTGAGGTATTCTGGTCCGGTGTTGTGCAGTGCCTTATAAGCGTGGGTGAGGAGTTTGAAGGTGATTCTCTTATTAACAGGGAGCCAATGCAGGTCTCTCAGGTGGGCTGTGATGTGGCAGTGGCGGGAGATGTCCAGGTTGGGGCATGGGGAGGCGTTCTGGATGCATTGCAGCCTTTTCTGGAGTTTGGCCATGGTACCTGTTTAGAAGGCATTGTCGTAGTCCAGTTTGCTGCTTACAAGGGCTTGAGTGACTGTTCTTCTGGTTTCAGTGGGGATCCATTTGTAAATCTTTCAAAGCATGTGGAGGGTGTTGAAGCAGGAGGAGGAGATGGCGTTGACTTTCTGGGTCATAGATATTGAGGAGTTCAGGATGAATCCCAGGTTGCGTGCGTGGTCGGTGGGTGTCTGTGTGGTTTCCAGTGTGGCGGGCCACCAGGAGTCATCTTATGCAGAGGGGGTGGAGCCGAAGATGAGGACCTCAGTCTTGTCGTAATTCAGTTTAAGGCGGCTGTTCTTCATCCATTCGGCAATGGCCTTCAATCCTTCGTGGAGGTTGGTCTTGGCGATGTCCTTGGTGAGGGAGAGGATCGGCTGGCTGTCATCGGTGTATGAGATGATGTTGAGATTGTGGGATCGGGCGATGTTAGCGAGGGGAGCCATGTAGATGTTGAAGAGGGTCGGGCTGAGGGGTGAACCCTGGGGTACGCCACAGATGATTTTGGTGGCTTCAGAGCGTAAAGGAGGTAGACGGACTCTCTTAGTTCTGCTGGTGAGAAAGGAGGTGATCCAGTCCAGGGCTCTGCATTCCTGAGGATTTCTGCATTGCTGAGGCGTGTGCGTAGGGTGTGGAAGCAGACGGTGTTGAACGTGGCTGAGAGGTCCAGGAGGATGAGGGCTCTGGTTTTGCGTTGTCCAGTATGGATCTGATGTCGTCGGTGGCGGCGATGAGGGCAGTTTTGGTGCTGTGGTTGCTGCGGAATCTGGATTTGGAAGGGTCCAGAGTGCTGTCATCCTCAATGAAACGGGTCAGTTGTTTGTTAAAAATTTTCTCTATGACTTTAACCGAGAAGGGGAGCAGGGAGATGGGCCGGAAGTTCTTGAAGTCCTTTGGGTCCGCCTTAGGTTTCTTGAGGAGGGTGTTGATCTCAGTGTGTTTCCAGCTTTCCGGGTTGACTTGAAGGAACTGTTGATGATCTTACGGAGTTGGGGTGCGATGACGGAGCTTGCTTTGTTGAGTATGTGGTAAGGGCAGGGGTCAGATTGTGAGCCGGAGTGGGTGGGGTTCATGATTTCGATGGTGTTGTTGTCGTTGACGTGGGTCCAGGAGAGCAGGAGGCTGGTGGGTGGTGAGTCTGTGGTTGACTGGGGGGTCTGAGTGCTAAAGCTGTCATGGATGTCTGCGATCTTGCGGTGGAAGAAGGTAGCTAGGGATTCGCAGAGATCTTGTGATGGCAGGATGTCGTTGGCGTTGGAGCTGGGGTTGGAGAGTTCCTTCACGATGTTGAAGAGCTCCTTGTGGCTGTGTGAGCTGATGTAGATGCGTTCTTCAAAGGCAATTCTCTTGGCGGATCGGACGAGTTGGTGGTGTCTGCGGATGGTGTTTTTGAAAGCTTTGTGGTTGTCCAGTTCCTGATCTTGGTGCCACTTCTTTTCAAGTCTTCGGCATGTTTGCTTAGATTCTTGGAGGTCAGTGGTGAACCAGAAGGCCTTTCTGTCAGTGCGTCTGTTGGAAGGATTTTTGATTGGGGCGAGAGTGTTGGCACAGTCGACAATCCATTGTCTGAGTTTGAGGGCAGCTGTGTCAGTGTCGTGGTGTCGATGGGTGGGTTCCGGGAGAGGGTAGTGATTAGTTGACCTTGTTCCATCCGCGGTGTGGAATCCGTTGTGGAAGATGGTGTGTTGTGGGTTTCTTGAAGGAGAAGTGGATGCAGCGGTGGTCTGTCCAGTGGAGTTTGTGGTGTGGCTGAAGGAGACATGTTTATTGGTGGAGAAAATGGTGTCGAGTGTGTGTGGAGTTGGTGACGAGCTGTATGAGGTCGAGGTTGAAAAGGTTGTCGAGCAGGGTGGCAGAGTTGTTATCGTTGGTGTTCTCGAAGTGGAAGTTTAAGTACCCGAGGAGTATGTAGTCTGTGGATGCGAGAGCGTGCTTGCTGATGATGTCGGTGATGGAGTCGGTAAACTGCTGTCGAGGGCTGGGGGGGTCTGTAAAGGAGGTTCCCTCGGATGGTGGTGTTTGGGTCGGTGTGGATCTGGAAGAGCAAGTGCTTGGCAGAGCCAAGGGTGTCTTCGGGTCCACGAGGGCAGCAGCGGCGGGAGTGCAGCACAAGAGAGCGGAGGGGGCAGGGCAGCAGGGGAGAGAGAGAGAGGCGGGAGAGCGAGAGAGAGATTGGAGGGAAAAGTGTAGAAGTAAAGCAAAAGTAAAGCAAAGTCAAAAGGGCACAGAGGAGAGCGAACAGAAAAAGGGGCACAGGGGTGCAGGCACGGAAGAGATGGCACATGATGAGAGAAGCAGAGAAAAAGGAGGAGAGAGGCAGCCTAGTAGGAAAGCAGAGCTCTCCCACTAGACACCAGGGATGAGGCGCAGGCAGAGGCCTGCGGGTGGAGGAGGGCTTCGAACTCCTGACAGAGGTCAGGAGTTCAGAAGAGCGAGGAACAAGGGCTCTACGGGAGGCAGAGCAGTTCACTGACCAGGTCATTGAAGCCAGAATGGTAATCCCTGTTCCTGGCTCTCAGACTGTGGCATTAGGCGTGACTGGACTGATCTCAAAGGATCAGGGTAGGAGGCTTAGCTGGTATAAAATCCAGATTCCTACTTTACTGTTAGGGGTCGTTAGGAGTTGCAGGAATGTGTTTTTTAGCTCTCTTCTTTTTACAAGGCTTCGCCGGCTGGCATTTTGGCATATTTTCAGTTGCTGAATAGTACCCTTAGATCCATTATGTTGGATCTATCTGGACCCACAGGGGACCCCAAAGAGGGGCAGTTTGATTACAACTGTAGAGATGCAAGCAAGTGTTTACATAAAGCCTTCAATATCAAACCTAGGGATCAGCAGTCTATCAGCTTAGCTAGGGTTGCCTATAAAGAGGCAATTAGTAAGAGAAAGCAATGTCTCAAGGAAGAGAGGTGGGAGCAGCTACTGGGTGCTTGTAAGATGGAGGAAAGTGGGGGAATCTAGAAGATACTGAATGGTAAGCCTGCACATCTAGTTTCCCCTGAGAGTGTAGGGACAAATATACCTGCCAAAAAATGGGTTGCCCTTTTTGAGAGGTTCTACTCCTTGGACAATGTGGAACAACTAGCGGAGGAGGAAAATGCAGTGTCTTTCCCATTGGGTCTGAATTTGAATTTGGAGGAGGTTCAACAGGCCATTTTGGGTAGTACCTCTAACAAAGCCCCTGGCCCAGACGGCATCCCAATGGATTTATACAAAGAGGAAGCTAGCTTGCGGTCCCCGCTGTTGACAAATGTACTCAATGCTTCAGAGCAAACTAGTATCGCTAAATTCTGGGAGTCGGCAGTCGTAGTCGAGGTATTCAGAAAGGGTTGAGGGCAAGAACCAGGCTGATATCTCCCTATTTCTCTACTAGATTCCATGGTTAAGATTGTGGGGCGCATTGTCCTTCTTCGTATTGAAAAATGGATTCAATCGAATAATGTCCTCTGTCCGGCTCAGTACAAATTTAGAGACGGTAAGGGGACGATGGAACAGTGTCTGAATTTCAATTTACTGGTGGGCAAATATGTGGTGGCCATGATGGAAGCTGTGAATTTGGCGTTCATTGACCTAAGCTGTGCATTTGATAGGGTTAACCGTTCAAAGCTGTGGTCAGTCCTGGAGGGTCTTGGGATACCCCAATCCTTGATAAACTTTCTTTGGGCTCTACATACTGGTGTAAATGCTTCAGTAAGATTTGGAGGGCAGGGGAGTGTTCTTATGGCCTATAAATTGTCAAGCAGTGTTAGGCAGGGGTGTGTTGTGGCGTCAATTTTATTTTTATTATATATTAATGGCCTGAATTCTCACCTGACTACCCATGGTAAAGATTTTTTGAAGGTTAAGAACACCCCAGTGCCTTCCTTACTATACGCTGATGATGCGGTTATACTTTCCTGTACGATGAATGGCCTTAAAGTTTTGTTGGATTTATTTGTTGCCTTAATGGGTGATTTAGAACTGGATGTAAATACCTCAAAAGCAGACTTTATGGTTTGTGGGAAGCGGAATCCAAAACTTAGACCCATTACAATCAAGGGGGAGGTTGTGTCAAGTGTGACCTCTTGTTCTTACTTAGGGGTTATGTTTGGCCAGCATTGCAGTTGGACCCCATGTCTTGCAAATCGCTGCTTGCGTTTCAGTCAGTCTTGTGGGGTTCTCTTTAGATTTGCCCGAATGGTTGGGAGCAAACCTGTCTTACCATTGCTGCAGCTATATAAAATAAAGTGGTTATCTGTACTACTGCTTAGTGCAGACATTTGGGGGTACTCTAACTGCATGGCTATCCAACACGAAGAAAATCGCTTCTGCAGAAAACTATTGGGGGTGGACCCCGCTAGTCCGAGTCTGTTCATGCATGAGGAGCTGGGCTCGGATTTTGCAGAAGATTATGCTAAAATTGCCCCCATGATGCTGTGGATAGCAGTATGGACTGGGGAGTGCACTGCATTTAACAGGAAGGTTATTGAGGATTTCTTGGGTGCGAGCTAGGCCATAAAATTCCATGGCTCAATTACATTAGATCTAAAGCCCTGTCACTGGGGCGCCCTGAATTATTTTATGAACCAGAACTGCTAAAACAGGCAGACAGAAAGCTTGTGAAGGACTTATTACTTCAGCAAATTAGATAGAGCAGAGAAAACTTGGTTCTGGGTAGTCACTCAGCCAGGGCTTTGATGATTCTAAATACCAGCCCTGGCCCGGAACCTTATCTCTCCCTCGTTAGAAACCCATGGGAGAGACTACTCCTCACCAGGTTCAGATTAGGTTCTGTCCGATACTGCCTATGTTTCCCCCCCAGACAGTACGAGCCATCTTCAATTGAGGTCTGCCCTTGTGACACTGCTTTGCCCCAGACCTTAGAATATCTGGTATTGTTCTGTAGTTATCACCATCCACCTAGAAGAAGGTTTGTGCTGCCTGTTCTTACAGGCAGAGGTTTCTATCAACACCGGCCCACAAATGATAAATGAACCTATTGCTGCCATGGCAGTTTCCAGGTTTGTGAAGAGTGCACTCCGCTGGAATAAGATTACGATTTTTGGGTTTTAATCAACTGAAGTTTTACAGTTTAATGTATGTGTGTGCCTATGTACCTTTGGTATTGATGAGAGTTGTGGTTTTTAAGCTTGTGGTTTTATTTTTATATGAATTGTAAATGTTTGTTATAATCGTGTGCTTTTATGATTATTTTTTGTAATCAAAATAAAGGTTTTTTAATCAATCAATCAAAAGTATTTTTTTTTCAACTGCTATCAAAGTTGGCAAATTACATCATTTCCAAATCTCGAGGCAGTTAAATGAACTGGAAACAACTTTCTCTTTATCTACTTTCACCCGTCATTAGTCATCTATTCAAGTGGCTAAGGTATGTTTTACTGTTATATAGTTACGGAACCTGCAACTAGACTCTGCAAAGCCTTTATAATATCTCCAAGGATGATCTGCATGTGTATGAGACTGTATTGTGTAGTTGCATTGGGAAGTTATGTTTTTGTTATGTTAGTTTGAATTGTGTATTCAGATTAGTCCACTGATAATGTTGACTAGTGTGCCTTTAGGCAGTCATGACAGATTGTCTGCACATGGTAATCCTTGTCACCCTAGTGCACTATCCATGCATCTGGTGATGAATTTCTCAACCAAACCTATGGTCATGACTCATTTTACCTTTCTGTGTTTTTTTGTTTAGGTCAGTTACTACTTTCCTTTGAAGACTCTGTGGAGATCGTTTTTTGCTGCCTTGGTAGCGGCTTTCACTCTGCGGTCTATCAATCCTTTTGGAAACAGCCGCCTAGTTCTATTCTATGTTGAGTACCACACACCCTGGTACATGGCAGAATTGGTCCCCTTCATTCTTCTTGGTGTCTTTGGAGGACTTTGGGGGACACTTTTCATTCGATGCAACATTGCTTGGTGTTGGAGGCGAAAGAACACCAGACTTGGCAAGTATCCTGTCTTGGAAGTCATTGCTGTCACTGCAATCACAGCCATTATTGCCTACCCAAATCCATACACTCGCAGGAGCACCAGCGAGCTCATATCTGAGCTCTTCAATGACTGCAGTGCCTTGGAGTCATCTCAACTATGTGACTACATCAATGACCCCAACATGACTAGACCTGTAGATGACATCCCTGACAGGCCAGCCGGATCTGGGGTTTACACTGCGATGTGGCAGCTGGCCCTGGCCCTCATTTTCAAAATTATTATCACAATCTTCACTTTCGGCATGAAGGTAAGGATTCAGCATTCTAGAATTCATTGCTTTCGTGTAAGATTAGCAGGACCAAACGTGTGGAAATTATGAGTGTAAATAAGTTGGAACCAGACACACTATATAATCACATTCTCAATGTGTATTGATAAGAATACATAAAGTGAAGATGCAACTCCCACTCTTTGGCAAAAAATGTGATAGTCACAGGTGTGGATTTTGGCATTAATCATTTCAGCTTTAAAGTGCCAGTTGTTTTTCTTAAGGAGGTGGGTATATTAGATGAAGGTAAATGAGGATCTGGGGGAGGACAGAAAATATGGGACAACACTATTCCTTCCCCAAGGATTTGCTAACTAAGGCATGTGCTTTCACAACTGACTCAGTTAAGATGCTTCCTGTCCCTAAAAAGAGTGGAATGGAAGAAAACAGCCCCATTCCTTTTAAAAGAGTGGCATTTTCTCTCAGATTTGGTGCATATTTTACCAAGCCAATTTCTTGTAGTGTAGACTGCACGTAATGCAGCCAAGGAACACAGGCACGATGTTCGTACCAAGGACATCTTGTAGAATCGGAATGGTTAACTCCACCAAGCAGTTAGATCATACCTATAAGCACAGGGCAAGAGGGCCACATTTCAGTCAGTTTTCTAGTTACTTATACCGAAAAATGTGTAACGGATTGTTGCCAACTAAGGAGAATAGAGCAGGGATCTATTTTTCTTGACCTGTAATTGAGTTAGGTTTAGTATGTCCTCACACCAGCGCCAGGGGTATTGTCTGAAACACTGTCAGCTTTATAGACCGAAGGTGTGAATGCCCACAGATCGAGCAAAACTAAAAAATAGCACCATTAATTTTTGCCAGCTGGTTGATTTTGAAGACAGCAGGATACCTGATTCAAATTGACATCTTCAATCAAAACTAAAAAAATGCACCATAAATTTTTGCCACCTGGTTGATTTTGTAGACAGCAGGGTACCTTATTCAAATTGACATCAAAATTAACGCCTACATAGGAAAATTAATTATCCCTCCACCATACACTTTAACAGTCGTGTTTTGATATTTTTTGGTTTAGGTGTCAATACCATTGTTGACATTAGGATGAATAGTTTGTATAACCTCAGGCTGAGTTGTTGAATTGGCAGTAAATCTCCCCTCACTGTGAGCCTTGAGCGCATTATAAGGGCCCACTGCGAGGGATATTTCACCATTTGCTATAATGGATTAGACTGTACCAAAACCCTGCTGAAGACAATGATTTCATATAAAATTAGGGGATGACACCTCACAGGACTGTTGGTTGACACCACAGTAAATATTTATGTCAGGGTCTTCTCTTCCTTGTAGCAATCAGTAGTAGGGGCCTAGAGGCATATAAGTTCTGGGCTTGAAGTATTTCGCATTTTTATACCTATCTCCCTCCTACCTAATATCTCTGTGGTGAGCACCCTAGGAATTTCCACTATGTCTGCCCCTCAGTGAGTATAGCGCATATAGGTTTTAATATGGTGGTATTCTCAATTTTGAACTCCCACAGGGTGGGACTTGTTAAAAATGTATTTAACACCATTTGTCTTTTTTCGGTGTATATTCACACATATTTAAAACTGGATTCCTGTTTCGCATTCGTATTCTGATTTTATGTCACAGAAAACATGTCCTTGCACTCACTCTTTGGCAGTTTCACCAGGACCAATACAGGAGGGGATACTAGCGGAAAGTGTCCATGTCTCACTGATCACCTTTTCTATAGTATACCTCTTCCAAAAAGAAAATAGTCTATATTTCTGTTTCTTAGGGCAATAAGTAATTGCAGCAAGGCTGTCTGACAATCATGTTATAAACATGTACCAAACTTGGCTCAGGTGATAGCAATGAAAACAGAAGCAACATGGAATGCTTTAAAATAACCGGACCTTCTGCAAACACAAAAGCTCACGTTGGGTTCTCACCTGCTTATGAAACTATAAAGGATGCAAACCCCATGGATTATCCCTTGTATTTTGTTTTTAAACTCCGAGGCATCTCCTGAAATAGATAGTTCATGGATCAATAGTTGAGTTCTGCAAGCAGAAACATGGACCAAGAAAAGGAATAGAGTGCCCCTACTCTGTCATAGCCTTGGAAAAAGTTTCTTCCCTGGGCATGCACAAGTTTACTCCAGAGTTTGATGATGCCCTGGCATCACTGCTTTCAGGAGCACTGTAAAGGAATTTGGTTCCGTCCACATATTGGCGGACAGAAGTACAGTTTTGATTGGGCCTACGTTGTGTACTGCCACAAAGAGTGTTTGTTGCACTCTGCTTCGCCCTCAAAGTGTTTCTGCCTCTCCTAAGATGGCTATCACGTCAAAAGTAATGATGCGCCGCATACAAGGGGAGTCCCTCCTCCTGCTTTTTAACATTGTCTTCCTCCTATGTGCCTTTTATTTGATCTTTTCTCCACTCTCAAACTCCTTGTTTTCGTGCTAGTCTCCAAGAGAAAGCACTGTTTCCTTTGATGAATATTCCACCCTTCCTCTCCATTGCTCTCCCGCACTGCTCTGTCTGCCAATGCCATATTATTTTACTATCACAGTGCTCTTGCTTCTACCTCTTGTCTGAAGTTTGTCCTTGTCACACCTTGTTTAATGGCACATTGTGGCTGGGGATCTTTGTTGGACTTTCAGCTTAACTTTGTGACATTTTGCAGTACAGTTACAGCACAGCCTAACTTCTATTGCAGGATTGAAGGGGAGTTTGGTAACCAGAAATGTGGGCTGCCTTATAAATGTGTAGGTTTTTAGGCCTTCCCCGTCTAAATCATACTGGTGGTGGCAGTATGGTCTTTTATACATCCCCAATGCTTAAATTATAACCCCAAAGTCAACCTCCCTGGAACGGATGGAAAAAAATACCTTAAAAAAAAAAAAGTAGGTTCCATTGTGCTGGGCATATACTTGATAAAGAAATAGAGATTTTCTTCTTCTATTGGAAAGGTAATTGGACACCACAGTATGGCAGAAATGAATGCCTCTGAAGTTGCTGAAAGTGCCACAGGTTGACATGCAAATACAGCAGGTTTCACTATGGTCTGCACGTAACGCCTACCTAATATACTGTCTTCCTCAAATGATGAACGAAGGGAGCACAGTTGGATTAATATGATTGTTATAGCCTGCTTCACTCTTTCTATACTAGCAGGGGCTTAACTTAGTGTTTTGCTTTACTGCTGACTGAGCCAAAATACACACACGGAAAGGAGTCAAAAAGATTCTCTGGAATGCACTTCTTAATCTGAAGAAGACATTTATTATATCTTTTTGCCAAAAGTGTACTTTTAAAATGTGCAACAATGAAGAAAGACCGTGCACAAACAATCTTCAATCTATAAACAGCAAATATATACATGCAAGGATACAAACACCTATATTGATATATATATATTTTTATATATATATATATATATATATATATATATATATATATATATATATATATATATTAACACACAATGCAAAGCAAATAATTAATACAAATGCATCACTGTAGGGCCTGTCTGGTGCTTCATCTTTCTCCTGCCGGCAAGCCAATGAGCCTGTTCGACTGAAACAAGAAAGAGAGAACTCTACCCTCATGGGAAATATATCAGGCATTCGACGTCTAAAATCCTTAATGAGGTCTCTGAATCTCCCACTGTCGACTTGGGTCTCTTATATATCTTAAGACTTAAACAATCGAGGAAAGGGCTTTCTGGGAAAAAACCTCCTGTTGTGCAAGAAGTATTAAAAAATTCTGGCTATTTGAGGTCAGGGTTGAAAGAAACAGGTTGGAACTAACCAGTTTCGCAAGGTGTCTCTCCCAAGCCTAAGCTGTTCCCTGCTGTTCCATGAACATAATTCTAGTACATCCTTATCGTGCTGACTGACTGACTCCCCCATGTTATGACCTAGCTCTTCAGTGAGAAAAAGAACATGCAGAATAGAAAACACGTTGCATAACATGTTTTGTACGGAAAACTACTTGCACCTTTAATGTGGCAGTGAAGCTAAGGCTAAGCTGAATACAAAATGGAGTCTGTAACTGGTGACCACTAATGTGACGGTGGACAGCTAAGCCAAGTGCAAAGTGGTGCAGCACGAAGTCAGTGGTCAAAACACCAATATCACTACACTTAGTCAGTGAGATTCAGGGGATATGAATCTCAAAGTTCCCAACTAAACAAGCAGTGGGCCGGAGGGTGAGTGGGTGAGATGATCAGGGTTCAAGATTAACTGTTTCCATGAGGAGCATGGTTGATTCATATTTCCATTTTGTGGGCCTCTGAAGCTGATTTAGAGTTTGGTGGCCAGAGCACTCCGATGCAGCAGTGATAGATTACTCTGTCTGCCAAACTCAAGATCTGCCCACCTGATTTTGAATGGGGCAGACCACAGGTTTTACTCCAAAGGAATAAAAAGTTACTTAGTCAGCGTAAAACTACCTCTGACTGCCTAGCTGAGTAGAGGGGTCCCAGGGGGAAGCCATCTGACCATCCACCCTACTTAGAGTGGATGGCTTTTTTTTTTACTTTGTCACCGCCAGGTATATCCTGGCGGTGAGGACAGAAAAAAAAGTAAAATAACAACCACATAATTTGCAAAATCTCCTATGATGTGGTGGTCATTAGTTTTGTATTTTTAAAAGACAAACTCCGCCTTTAGGATGCTTGTTTTTGAAAAATAAAAAACTTTGAAAAAGTTTGCTGGCCAGCTGTCATGTTTGACGGCGGTTACTGTCAATGTATAGAGATGTTTGTGGGGAGGGTGGGGGTACACATCTCTAAATTTGACAGATGAAGCAAAAGCTGGGTGACTGACATAAAGTCCTCCAACTCTGTTTGCCGTTAGTCCTTATGGCTAAAACCAAATCAGGCCCTCTGTCTCGAGTGGCACAGTGGGTGAAAAATGATGGGTTAGAATGCTACACAAGCCATTGCGAGTTTTCAGACTACTTGCAAGCATTCGTCTCATCAACCAAGGAATCAATAGGTTTGTAGAGCACTACTTGTCACAGTGAGGGTATCCATGTGCTGGCAGAGTCCACTTTACTAGCCGAAAAGCCAAGTCTTTCGGGACTTTCCGAACTCTGGAAGAGATCCGTAGATAAAAAGGTAGCTCATTCCATGTCTTCACTGCTAGGAAGGAGAAGGAGTGAAATCCGTATCTGCTACGTCAGATCCAGGGGGTGAGCGTTAGAGAAAGGGAGGTGGAGTGGAGGTGTCTGGTGGGCAGATGCAAGTTAAGACAGAGGTTCAAGTAGGCGGGTCCGCCGTTGTGTAGGGCCTTGTATGCAAGAGTCAGGAGCTTAAACTAGCATCTTTTCTGTACAGAGAGCTAGTGGAGTTCCCTAAGGTAGCGGGTAATGTGGGTTCATCTAGATAGATACAGATGAGTCTCACTGCAGGGTTCAGTATGGTCTTTATTTGAAGGAGGTGAGCTGCGATCCCTGCGTACAAAGCGTTCCCGTTTGAGAGTGTTGCTGTAGCCCCATTACCTTTTGGGTGTCTGATTGCCAGTAATATGCCTGCAAATCTGAGATTAGTGCAGTTTTCCAAGCCTACTCCTATAAATCTTTGTGAATTCCAAAAAGTAGTAAATTTGCACATTCAAGGAGTACCTCTGTGGGTGCAGAATTACAATTTTTAGTAACTGTCAGTACATATATTTAAGTTTCTAATTTAAAAAATGAACACGTTAAACCTCTTAGAGAAATTAGGATCATGATAAAAATGATTTTATTTCGCAGGTGTCAGACCCCAAACACCCCTCTGAAGCCACACCCCTCTTTACTAGATAGATTTCCTATTGTTGAGAACTGCTTTAGGGTGAAAGTGCAGTGGAGTAATATATAGTCAGGGCCACTGGTATTATTCAGCAGGGAAGCACCAAATTATGTTTCAGGGTTGACTAAATTATGTTGCAAGAAAAAACAAATTATGCAGCATAATGTGGCACATTTTCTGCTAGTATTACTTCATTATTTTGTCATTTTTACACATGGTAATGCTGTGTGCAAATAATTCACCTCATTAGCACCAGTTTAACAACCAAATACAAAAATAAACAACTGAATGAAGACCATTCTTTTTTTGAGAATGCTGTTTCTGGATTTTTTATGTTCACTCCACTATAGGCAATATGTACAAAAAGTGGTAATTGTGATTTCCTAATTGTGATTCATACCGAATCACAGTTAGTAAATCGTAAATCCTAGTGTAGATTTATAAATCTTAAATTGAGATTCCTAGTGGGTTGCAAATCGACCTACCTAATTAATATTAATGAGGTAGGTCACTGTTTGCAACCCTATAAGAATCACAGCCATCTCCTGCATAGTGGCCTGCTGGGATCAGCAGACAACTGTGGGCCTGATTACGAGTTTGATGGTCTTGGGACTGCCATGCTGTTCGCGGTGGTCCGACCAACAGATTACGATGCTGTTAGAAAGCTGGCCCCAAGACTGCCGCTGGATCTCTGCCACTGCTAAGACTCCTGCTACCACTGCCATGGTGGTCAAGTATCTGGCGCTACAGGAGGCTATACCACTGCGGCCACCGTCGTCCGGCTCACAACCTGCCTTTCAGCAGAGCTTTCCCTGGTGGGGAGACCACCATGAGAAGGTCAACAGAAAGGGAGGAAAAGGGGGTGAAAACGCACCTTTTATTGTTTTCGGAGTTCCACTGCAACTTGTTTGTGTCCATGTCCCTCCTGTGCTGCTGCCACCTAGCCATGACGCTCGGCACCCCCTTTGTCTCCGGAAGCAAAGGCAGGAGATAACGTCACTTCTATGTTATGCATGCGAAAAGTCTTAAACTTAAACATACAGCGACATGTACATTAAACATGTCTACATATACTCTACTACACTTGCGCAGCATATACATGTGTTTCCTGATGTGCACACGTTGTACTTACCTTTCTTTTCTGCAGGCCACTACTCCCTCGGTACTCCGCTACAGCATAGCCAGGGTCAGTGGGCTTTCTCGGACCGCCACCAAAGTCGTAATCAGGTTGTGATTGCTTTTAAATAAAGCAGTGTCTTAAAAAATAAAATCAGCTAGTCTTCTTAAAGGTGTTTAAAAAAGAAAATGAAACTTTTTAGTTTAATTTTTTAAGAGTAGGCATTGGTCCGTGGGACCACAGTCTTCTCATAAAACATAATTTGTTTAACATTCTCAAAGGGGAAGGGGCCCCTTGACGCTCCTTTCAAACTTGTGTATGATTACGCAAAGCATTCATACATCCTACTGCGATTTGTTATTTGAAAAGGATACCTTAAGCACGCCCCTTTCAAATACTGCATTGCTAACCAAATTGCAACTCAGTAACATGTTACCAAATCACAATTTGGGAATTGTAAATTAGAAACTGCTTTTTTGCAGTCGCAAACTGGCTGAATCTGCGATTTGTCCCGTTTACGACCGCAAATCATTTTTTACCCTTTGCCCTGTGAGCTTTGTGTGTTGACTTAACATGCCATTTTATTGAGCTCAATAATGTTACAGACTTTATAATAGTTTGCTTATCCAGATTCTCGAAAAAAGTTGGATAAACTCAATATTTGGCAAATTAAGCAAATGTAAGCTAAGGTTCGTAACAGGACATTTCTTGGAGAGCATCTATTCATTTGTTCTTTCTGTTGTCCCTTGTGCCCCAGCAGCTGTTTTAGGTCACAAAATTGCAGACTTGAGGCCAGAATTTGGAGGTTTCTGGGGTCAGTCTGATTGAGGAGAGAGTAGGGTTGTAAGGCCACTCTCAGAAAGCTACCGTTGTACTGAATGTATTATGTGAAACCACTTTGATAGGTGTATTGTGCAGTCTGTGGGAGGGCTAGAGACAAACAGTGACAAAAGAGGCTGCGGCATTATGTTTTCACTGGCAGTGTGCCTGTGTGACATTCCATGTTTCAACTGTGCTTATGTGTGACTTTTCACTGTCTTATAAGTCAAACTTTAAGGGACACTTTATCAAGAGGCAGAAAGCAATCAGAAACATTTATTTCAGAAACAGCTCACTTCCCTATAACGTTTTAGAAAGGCCCATAAACAGATGCACCATACCTGAGGTACTTATGCAAGGTAAACAAATGCCATTGCTCAGGTGCGTGAGGAACCCATATCGTGGCTTAACAACTGGCTCATATATGGGTCATATATGGGTCACCTGTATAGTTTATGTATCAACTAATACTGTGAGTCTGTCACTGAATCTAGAGCTGTCCCCTGCTGTTTCTATCTGTGTTGGAATATAACTATGCAAAATCGGGCAAGAGAAAGGTTACAGGTTAGAGCCGGAGTCTGGCATTGTGAGAGTACTATCTACACAGTTGATACTGTTTTCTTCCCTACTGTGAGATGAATCTGATATTTGTCTTTAGTGTACATTACTAGATTGTGTACCATTTCCTTTGTAGAAGGTGGGCTAAATGTTAAAAAAAATTGTGTGTGATCTTTTATTGATAATTTCACAGAAATCAACCTCAAAGTTACATAAGAAAATCACACCACCTTTCACACGGTACATTCATCTGAATCCTCTCTATAATCGCTTCTTCGGCTTGCGTCCCGACGGTTGAGCTGCACGTGTGGACCCCTAGAACTATGACTCCAGGAAGTCAACTCAACTGGTATTTTGCAAATGTTACCTCTATAAGTATTCCAGGCAGTCCGAATTCTGTCCCGTTTCCGCGGGCAACCTCGTCCCTCATTATTCTTTCGGCCATCATGCACCTGTCCATATCTTTTTTCCGTTTGACTAATCTCGGCACATCCTCAACTCCCTAGCATTTGGCAGTGTTCCTCTTAGCAATAGTTAACCCTAGTGTTACCCATATCCGGGCCCTGAGTGTGAGAGTCAAGTCCCTCCATATATTCAGAACACACCATTTCGGCAATGGGTCCAAGTCAGCAGCCAGTACACCTTTAACACAGTCCAAAACTGCCTGCCAATAGGTCTGAATTTTCGGGCATCCCCAAAGTACATGGTAGAAGATGCCTACCTTGTGACAACCTCTCTTACAATTAGCCGTTGAGGTTCTCCCCATTTTGCATAGAATTGTCAGGGAGTAGTATGAGCGGTGTAGTATGTTTAATTGTATTAGTTCGAGTATTGATGTGATAGCAGTCTCCCGTGGGGAGGCCGTGGGCTCTGCCCAGTCTGCGCCGTCCAAGTCTCCCAGGTATTTAGCCCACTTGTCCCTAATCCCTGTGCTAGGGTATCAGGTGAATTGAAAATTATTTTCCAATATATTAGGGAGATGTCTTTGCATGTTATATAGCTGTCAAGCAGATGATCTTCTAAGAGTGATGAATCCCCTGATTCATAAGTTGTGTGCCCTTAGGTATGACAGTAGTAAGTGCATGGTGTACTTGCAGGTACCTGTATATCTCTGTTGGGGTCAACTGGTATTCTTGTTTCAGGTCCGCAAATGAGAGAATCCCCTCCTGGTTCCATACATCTCCCATCTTAGAAATACCTATGAGGTCCCACCCGATGAACCCAGGAAGGTCTCCCAGATAGCTCAGTTTTTCTGTGTTCCATAAAGGTGTAGCAATTGTTTTTTTCCAGGACCATCCTAGAAATGTATTTCTCTTCTGCCAGATCTGGACCATTGTGGCTGCTGGCCTTGGAGTTTCAATCGTTTTGGGGGACAATAAAGAGCTCTTTGGTGCCCCTCTGGTTGGAGGTTAAGGTGGTCCATGCGATACGTTAAATCTTCAGCCGAACCATAGGCCCAATTCTTATTTTAAAAACGTCACACAACTCTACCATCTTAGCACGAATTAACTACATTAATATTCAGTACCCCTTCTGACCTAATGTCATCCAGAAATGCTAGAACAAACTGCTTACATAATCAACATAGAACCATTGTGAGTGAATGCAATACAGACTGTTGCAGGAAGAACCTTAGGATTGTAGCAAGAGTCTTACTCTAGCCAGTTCCTTGAGAAAAATAGGTAATACAAAAACAAACAATTCACATCCTGCTGCATGTAGTTTCAGTTGAGAAATTTAAACACAGAATGAACATCGTGATTCAGGGCCTGATTACAACTTTGGAGGAGGTGTTAATCCGTCCCAAATGTGACGGATATACCACCAGCCGTATTACGAGTTCCATAGGATATAATGGACTCGTAATACGGCTGGTGGTATATCCGTCACATTTGGGACGGATTAACACCTTCCTCCAAAGTTGTAATCAAGCCCTCAGTCTCCATTTTAAACAAGATGGTACTTAGGCCTAATTGAGGCCTATAAGCAAATTATAATGATTTTGTTTCAATTGCAAAAGCTCTATATCAGTATACACGTATACACTGAGGTGCAGAGCAACTAATATTTATGTATATTTTACTTCAAATGCACAAATGTTTCCTCAGTGCTTTACATAGAACATGGCATGCATTGTTAAGTCATATGTGTGGTAAAGACTGGATGGTAATTGCACTGCCTGGTGAAGACTGTGTGGTAATTGCACTGCCTGGTGAAGACTGTGTGGTAAAGGATGTTTCCTTTTACATTGTGTTGTAAGTGCACAGGTTAGTGTCACTCTTGAGTTCCATGTCTTTTTAACATTAATTAATAATTGCAAAATAATACATTAATAGCAGCTCAAGGTTTTAAAAAGTAAATGTCTTAATAAACCTTTTTTTTTCATAATGACCTGTGCATAGGTTTTTAAAACAGTACTGTGAGTTTGTAAGCTAGCAAGCTCCACACTGGAGTGAAAATAATTTCACATTTTATATGACAGCTTTTTCGTGGTTCTTGTCAAATTTGGCTTAAGAATGTTCCTACTAATAGCCACATTTCGGTGCTATCACCTAACCAGGCTGTAAAAAAAAAAAGGGTGGTAAAAAATAAAGGTGATATGATAACCCTCAAATTTTTATTAGGCTGAAAATACGTTATGCATGTTTGGTTGCGCAGCTCTGATTTTTGTGGAGTTATTTGTTGATTCCTATATTGTCTGCAGATTCCATCTGGACTTTTTATTCCAAGCTTTGCTGTCGGTGCCATTGCTGGTCGTATGGTGGGAATTGGAGTAGAACAGCTAGCTTACCACCATCATGACTGGATCATATTTAAGAGCTGGTGTCGTCCTGGGGCCGACTGCGTCACTCCGGGACTGTATGCAATGGTGGGAGCTGCAGCATGTTTAGGTAAAATATATACATTCCTCTATTTCATTTCATGTGTTCGCATACTTATAAACTGATGGTGCCAAACAAGAGGTACCTTGAGATACAACTGTCACAATTTGGCTGAATCCGATTAGTCCAATATGTGTCTAAAATCACATCAGTGGTTAATTTGTAAAATAAGTAATATACACAAAAAAGTCAAGGGAGGTTTTTCTTAGGAATCTGCTTTGGGCATGAAAGAATGCCAAGGTTGCCAAAGAATACCATGGTGGGCCATTCTTGATTCCACTTGATGCCTCTTTATTCTACCACCCTGCACTTCCTGCCTCTTCATCCTCCTCCAACAGATTCTTTTGAAACCATTTTACTCTTTGCTACTGTTCTTCTTTCCCTCCTCCTTCCTTTCTTTTCTGGCGTTCTCTCGCTTGCTCTGAGTCTGTTGAAAAATAAATTCCAGCCCCCAAAAACGAGTCCAAATGGCCATCGCCTCTAACCCTAGGCCAAGTTAAGCACTGGTCTTACTTAATCAATTAAATACTAAGGGGCATATTTATACTCCGTTTGCACCGAAATTGCGTCGTCTTTTTTGACGCAATTTCGACGCAAAACTAACTCCATATTTATACTTTGGCGTTAGACGCGTCTAGCGCCAAAGTCCATGGAGTTAGCGTAATTTTTTAGCGTGGACACCTACTTTGCGTTAATTAAATACAAGGTAGGCGTTCCCGTCTAAAAAATCGACTCCGAGGCATGTGCGTGGGATTTATACTCCCGGGCAAAAATCACGCCCGGGAGTGGGCGGGTAAAAAAAAATGACGTACGGCCGCTTTTGCGCCGTTTTTTAGCGCCTGCAAAAGGCAGGCGTTAAGGGACCTGTGGGCTCTGAAGGAGCCCAGAGGTGCCCTCCCATGCCCCCAGGGACCCCTCCTGTCACCCTTGCCCACCCCAGGAGGACACCCAAGGCTGGAGGGACCCATCCCAGGGACATTAAGGTAAGTTCAGGTAAGTATTTTTTTTATTTTTTTTTGTGGCATAGGGGGGCCTGATTTGTGCCCCCCTACATGCCACTATGCCCAATGACCATGCCCAGGGGACAGAAGTCCCCTGGGCATGGCCATTGGGCAAGGGGGCATGACTCCTGTCTTTGCTAAGACAGGAGTCATTTCTATGGGGGTTGGAAAAAAAAATGGCGCAAATCGGGTTGAGGCGCAAAAATTGCCTCAACCTGACTTGCCCCATTTCTTGACGCCCAAGCTCCATTTTCCCCTACGCCGGCACTGCCTGGTGTACGTCGTTTTTTTTAACGCACACCAGACGGCGCCGGCGGCTAACACCGGCTAACGTCATTCAATAAATACGGCGCCCGCATGGCGCTTCAGAATGGCGTTAGCTAATTTTTTTGACGCAAAACTGCGTTAGCGCAGTTTTGCGTCAAAAAGTATAAATATGGGCCTAAGATTTGTGCAGATTCAGTGCATTGAGATTGTCAGCTTAAAATACCTTTCAGTATTAATTGGCAACCTAGGGTATTTGAAAGGAGGGACAGACAAATAATTTTGAAGTGCGGAGATGTTGTATTAAGGTTTTTAAACAAGACATTTAAGTGGGAATATTTTGCTTACTACTTAGACAAATACAGATTGTAAGGAAGTGGCTCCCTGTTGCAGTTACCCCCCCCCACTTTTTGCCTGATACTGATGCTGACTTGACTGAGAAGTGTTCTGGGACCCTGCTAACCAGGCCCCATCACCAGTGTTCTTTCACCTAAAATGTACCATTGTTTCCTCAAATGGCACACCCCTTGCACACAGATAAGTCCCTTGTAAAAGGTACCAGTGGTACCAAGGGCCCTGTGACCAGGGAAGGTCCCTAAGGGCTGCAGCATATGTTGTGCCACCCTAAGGGACCCCTCAACTAACACATGCACACTGCCATTGCAGATTGTGTGTGTTGGTTGGGAGAAAAAGGCAAAGTCGACATGGCATCCCCCTCAGGATGCCATGCACACAAAATGCTGCCTGTGGCATAGGTAAGTCACCCCTCTAGCAGGCCTTACAGCCCTAAGGCAGGGTGCACTATTTCACAGGTGAGGGCATAGCTGCATGAGCAATATGCCCCTACAGTGTCTAAGTCTATTCTTAGACATTGTAAGTACAGTTGTGGCCATATTAACTATATGGTCTGGGAGTTCGTCAAAAACGAACTCCACAGCTCCATAATGGCCACACTGAATACTGGGAAGTTTGGTATCAAACTTCTCAGAATAATAAACCCAAACTGATGCCAGTGTTGGATTTATTAAAAAATGCACACAGAGGGCAACTTAGAGATGCCCCCTGTATTTTACCCAATTGTTCAGTGCAGGACTGACTGGTCTGTGCCAGCCTGCTGCTGGGAGACGAGTTTCTGACCCCATGTGGTGAGGGCCTTTGTGCTCTCTGAAGACAGAAACAAAAGCCTGCTCTGGGTGGAGGTGCTTCACACCTCTCCACTGCAGGAACTGTAACACCTAGCAGTGAGCCTCAACGGCTCAGGCTTCGTGTTACAATGCCCCAGGGCACTCCAGCTAGTGGAGATGCCTGCCCCCTGGACAGAGCCCCCACTTTTGGCGGCAAGTCCAGGGGAGATAATGAGAAAAACAAGGAGGAGTCACCCACCAGTCAGGACAGCCCCTAAGGTGTCCTGAGCTGAGGTGACCCCTGCCTTTAGAAATCCTCCATCTTGATTTTGGAGGATTCCCCCAATAGGAATAGGGATGTGCCCCCTCCCCTCAGGGAGGAGGCACAAGGAGGGTGTAGCCACCCTCAAGGACAGTAGCCATTGGCTACTGCCCTCCCAGACCTAAACACACCCCTAAATTCAGTATTTAGGGGCTCCCCAGAACCTAGGAAACTAGATTCCTGCAACCTTAAGACGAAGAAGGACTGCTGACCTGAAGCCCTGCAGAGAAGATGGAGACACCAACTGCTTTGGGCCCAGCCCTACCGGCCTGTCTCCCCACTTCAAGAAAAACTGCAACAGCGACGCGTCCCCAGGGTCCAGCAACCTCTGAATCCTCAGAGGACTACCCTGCATCTAAAAGGACCAAGAAACTCCAGAGGACAGCGGCCCTGTTCCACAAAGACTGCAACTTTGCAACAAAGAAGCAACTTTTAAAGACCACACGTTTCCCGCCGGAAGCGTGAGACTTTCCACTCTGCACCCGACGCCCCCGGCTTGACCTGCGGAAAACTAACTCTACAGGGAGGACTCCTCGGCGACTGCGAGCCCGTGAGTAGCCAGAGTTGACCCCCCTGAGCCCCTACAGCGACGCCTGCAGAGGGAATCCAGAGGCTCCCCCTGACCTCGACTGCCTGCTTCAAAGAACCCGACGCCTGGGAAACACACTGCACCCGCAGCCCCCAGGACCTGAAGGATCCGAACTCCAGTGTAGGAGCGACCCCCAAGCGGCCCTCTTCCTAGCCCAGGTGGTGGCTACCCCGAGGAGCCCCCCCCCCCCTTGCCTGCCTGCATCGCTGAAGAGACCCCTGGGTCTCCCATTGAATCCTATTGCAAACTTGACGCCTGTTTGCACTCTGCAGCCGGCCGCCCCATAGCCGCTGAGGGTGTACTTTCTGTGCCTGCTTGTGTCCCCCCTGGTGCCCAACAAAACCCCCCTGGTCTGCCCTCCAAAGTCGCGGGTACTTACCTGCTGGCAGACTTGAACCGGGGCACCCTCTTCTCCATTGAAGTCTATTCGTTTTGGGCACCACTTTGACCTCTGCACCTGACCGACTCTGAGCTGCTGGTGTGGTAACTTTGGGGTTGCCCTGAACTCCCAACGGTGGGCTACCTTGGACCCAACTTTGAACCCTGTAAGTGCTTTACTTACCTGCAAAACTAACCAATACTTACCTCCCCCAGGAACTGTTGAATTTTGCAGTGTCCAGTTTTAAAATTGCTTATTGCCATTTTTGCCAAAACTGTACATGCTATTGTGTTGATTCAAAGTTCCTAAGATACCTGAGTGAAATACCTTTCATTTAAAGTATTGTTTGTTAATCTTGAACCTGGGGTTCTTAAAATAAACTAAGAAAATACATGTTTCTATATAAAAAACCTATTGACCTGGAATTGTCTTTGAGTGTGTGTTCCTCATTTATTGCCTGTGTGTGTACAACAAATGCTTAACACTACCCTCTGATAAGCCTGCTGCTCGACCACACTACCACAAAATAGAGCATTAGAATTATCTCTTTTTGCCACTATCTTACCTCTAATGGGAACCCTTGGACTCTGTGCATGCTATTTCTTACTTTGAAATAGTATATACAGGGCCAACTTCCTACACAAATCAAATGCAATTTCACGAAAGTAGAAATTTGCATTCCCCAAATATATTTCCTTTGGTTTGAGGAAAGCAAGCAATGAAGTCATATTTTTAACACCTGGAAGACAACTATGTAAACCACTTTAAATTCCCACCTTGGTGCATCCTGACACATTGGTTTTATATCACAGATCAAGGTCTTTGATATAGAGGCTGCATATATTGACTCTGTAGTGTCCACCAACAAAATGTTATCAAGCTAAGCATATTTAGGGAACTATAGATTTAGTATTCTTCTTTTTTCTTACCATTTACCATGTTTATGAACAGCATTCATTATAAAGGATCGTTTAAGGGTCATATGCCATATTTGGTCTAGTAAGTCCACAGTGAACGTTAATGCACACAGTAAAGGTTTGTGGATACACAATATACTAAGGGTATTGGACCCGTATGCATTTCCTCTTGAAACTATTTAAAGTAATTCCATCACTGGCTCATATCTTTTAGTGTTTGGCTGAACATTCCTTTGCCTTGTCTCTTTGATTGAGGTACAGTGATCAGTTCCCCTCACACAGTCCGTGAAGGATAGTGCCTGTCAGAGGGCTATGAACCCACAATATCCTGATTGGCCAGCAGAAATACTAGGTCTAGCGCCAGAATCTGTCTCTAATGGGATCCTTTCCACCCATCTATAACCCCAATGAGCTCTTTTTCAAGGCTAGCATCCATCGAAAAGTTCAGGCGCTTGGAGAGTGTGTCTTTTACTCTAAGCCACTAGGTTTAAATTGATGGACAGAACCAGACCATGTGGATGAAACGTCCCCTTCCAGACTCACATCTCTGTCAGGCCGGGGTACTGTGATTGTCTGACACCACAGTTTCTGGTGGGGTGTAGTGGGTTCTGTTTACCGAGGGAGAAAGAACACAAGTTTAGCCTCCATGTTGCTGAACTAAAGGAGGACCTCAAGTACAGTGTGTTAGAAATTGGGTTTCTGGTTGGCAGAGGTATGCTTCCTGTCCAAGCCTGAATCACAATCCTAGTCAGGGCAAGTCACAAACACACCCAAGATTAACCTGTGCTCTGCCTCTGGTAGCTTGGCACAGAGCAGTCAGTCTTAACTTAAGAGACAATGTGTAAAGTATTTGTGCAACACTTCAAACAGTAAAACAGTATAAACACCCCACAAAAATAATCCAAACCATGTGAGAAACATAGAGCTTAATTTAATAAATATAACAAGACCAAAACAACAAAAATCCGATAAGTAAAAGTTGAGATATGAATTTTTAAAGAATAAATGCAAAATAGCACTTAGAGGCAATAAGCACTTAAGTGGGATAGCTGGTCTCGCAGGACAAGAACAAAAGTCAAAGGTTCAGGCCGACAGCGATAGAGTGCAGGCCAGAAACAGGGTCCCACTTGCACCTGCTGAACCAAAGTACCTCAATCCGGGAACATAGTTTTGGCATTCTACTGGGACATACCCCATTTTCCCTATTTTTGGTGCTTTCAACCTCCTTCCAGTTAGTGACAGAAATGGGTGTGAAACCAGTAATTGAGTTGAAGAAAACGGCCATTTCTGCCTACATTATAATCTGTAACTTTCTCCAGCTATGGCAGATTTTCAAAAACAATATACTGTTACGTCCACTGGACCCTTCTGGTTGTGGGTATATATAGGGCTTGTAGGTTAACCAAGAACCCAACGTACCCAGAGCCAATAAATGAGCTGCACCTTGCAATGGGTTTTCATTGTGTACTAAGTATACAGCAATTCATTTGGTAAAATATAAATAGTGAAAAATAGGTATCAAGAAACCTATGTTTTTCTGAGATGGGCACAAAATATGGAGTTTAGAAGCAATGGTATTGCACCTCTGAATTTGGTGGTCCCCATACTAGCATGTAAATTACAGGGCAATTCAGAAAATTACTTCTTTCTTACACACAGTCTTACATTTGGAAGGCGCAAATGCAGAGAAAGGCAAATGGTAATAACACTTGTTCTGCTATTCTGTGTTCCCCCCAAGTCTCCCAGTAAATATGGTACCTCACTTGTGTAGGTAGACCTAGTGTCTGTGACAGGAAACAACCCAAAACCCAAAAGGGACAGACCACATTTTACCACTGAAAACTGACGTGTTTTTTGCTAGGTGCCTAGCTGTGGATTTTGGGCTCTATCTCAGCCAGGACTTAAGGAAACCTAGCAAACCGGTACATTTTAAAAAACTAGACAACTCGGGGAATCCAGAATGAAGTGACTTGTGGGGCTCACCAGGTTCCGTCACCCAAAATCCTTTGCAAACCTCAAAAAGTATTTAAAAAAACACATTTTCCTCACATTTCAGTGATGCAGAATTCTGGAATATGAGGGGAGACACAAACTTCCTTCCACCCATTCCCCAAGTCTCCTGATTAAAGTGGTGCCTAACTTGTGTGGGCAGGCCTAGTGCCCGCTACAAGAAACACCCCAAACGCAACATGGGCACATCACATTTTATACTGAAAACTGACACATTTTTTGCAAAGTGCCTAGCTGTGGATTTTGAGTTCTAGCTCAGCCAGCACTTAGGGAAACTTAGCAAACCTGTACATTTTTTTAAACTAGAAACCTTACGGAATCCAGAATGGGGTGACTTGTAGGGCTCGCACCAGGTTCTGTCACCCACAATACTTTGCAAACCTCAAATTCTGTCTACAAAAACACATTTCCTCACATTTCAGAGCTGCAATGTTCTGCAGTCTAAGGGTAGCCACAAACTTCCTTCCGCCCAACATTACCCCAGGTACCCAGATAAAAATAGTACTTATTAGTCCTGGGATCGGGATCCATTTAGGGAAACCTATCTAACCCAGACATTTGTGAAAAGTAGACATCAAGGGGAGTCCAGGGAGCTATTGCTTTTGTGGATTCCAAAAAGTTTTTTTTACCCAGAATACTCTGAAAAGGTGAAACAATGAATAAAAACACTATTTTTCCTTGCACTTCTGTGACATAGACTACAGCATGTTGCAGGAGTCCACAAACTTCTTACCACCCAAACTTGTTTCGATAAAAATGCTACTCCACTGGTGTGCCTGGGCCTAGTGCCCATGACAGAAATGGATAACATATGGGTCAATAATAGTCCTAGCAGGAGGGCTACTTTTGACCCTGGAGTGATCCATTCCTGATACGGGCACTATGCACAGGCACAGAAGTGGGATAGCGTTTTATCAGGACACATGGGGAAACCCTGGGTGGTAGGAATTTTGTGGACCCTTGCACATTCCTGTAGTTTACGTGCCAGAAATGCAAGGAAAAATAGTGTTTTTATTCAATGTTTCACCTTTGCAGGGTATTCTGAGTAAAAAAAACTTAAAGGAATCCACACAAGCTACACCTCAGTGGACTCCCCGGGTGTCTGGTTTAAAGAAATATCTGGGTTTGGTAGGTTTCCCTATGTGGCTGCTGAGCCTGGGACCAAACACACAGGTGCCCGCCTTACAAAATCATGTTGTTTTGTGATAGATCATTTTGATGTCTCCACAATACATTTTGGCCCGTCCCTGTTGCGGCCACTTGTCCACCCACACAAGTGAGGCAACGTTTTTCTCGACTGACTTAGGGGAATGCTGATTGGTAGGAAAGTTGTGGCTACAAGCAGATTCCAGGACTTTACCCCACAAAAGAGCAAGGAATATATGCTTTTTATGCAAAGTTTGTGATTTGCAGGTGATTGTGGGTGAAGAAAAACTGGTGAGAGCCACGCAAATCCTGCACCCTTGGACTCCCCTGGTACAATATGTTAAAGTTAATCCACCACTCACACTGGTTGGTTTTAGCACTGCCAGAAATTCTGGTTTCAAAGCATAAATACTTACAAAAGTATCTCAGTATTGAAATCAAGCCTTCTGAAGGTAAGCTATAAAGCCTCTTTAAGGCACCAACCGCTTTATGGTTAATTCACATGCCATTCACACACAACACTTTCATACTGCTGGCCGTGGGCCCAATCCAACCGATCATTCCACTCACATCAACTTACCGATGCCAGACAAGGGCCCATCACATTCATACGCCACTGGACGGAATAAGTTTGACTACATTTTACTACCTGTCAAGTAACCTCCTCCTTCCTCCTGAACATTGCTGAACGCATGCGTAAGAAATCTTTACTAATTGCTTCCTTGACAGCCACACGAGGCGCAGGAAGACATGTTGTTCATGTGCCTTTAGCGCACTCACTGTGCTAAATCCAATTCCATTCAGTTTGTGGATGCAAGCTGGGGGTGTCCAAAAATGCTTTGGAGGCCCATTCATTGAACTGAGTGAGCATATCTGCCCTTGAAACTAAGGCAGACATTCTATGGATTTTTTGCGAAGTTTCCTAACGAGAACGTCATAAACTATGAAGAAGAGAAGTGTTTGGCTCGCAGGGTAGTCCATGAGAACATAGCATATGCTCCAGGCACCGTTATGTGCAGTGCTGTGACTTTAATGCACTTATCATACAGCAAATCGAACATCTACTAAGTTCTGACGGAGGATGAACATGGCAAGCAGGTCAAACACTGACCCATACATGTCATTGTCATTCAGTGCGAGTACGGCACCAATAGGTTTGAATCCATAGGTGTAGATGATGTGTGTTAGAAATAGGGTCTTTGGTTGGCAATCAGGTTACCCCCTGTCCAAGCAAGGACCCTCACTCTAGTCAGGGTAAAGGAGAATCATGCTCAGTTAACCCCCACTTACCTCCCTTGGTAGCTTGGCACGAGCTGGGAGGCTTAACTTCAGAAGCAATGTGTAAAGTAATTATACCAACACACACAGTAATACAGTAAAAACACTTCAAAATGACGCAACAAAGGTTTAGGAAAATAGCCAATATTTATCTAAACAAAACAAGACCAAAACAACATAAATCCAACATATACAAGTCAAGTTATGGATTTTTAAAGATTAAACTCAAAAATAGCACTTAGAAAAATAAATTCTTGGATGAGGTGATATCACAGCGTTGTGACGGAGTTGTTCCCAACAATCCGATGCCAATGGTGCCGGTCACAGAGTCACGCAGACCCCCAGGTACAGTACCTTAGTGAAATGTGAAAACAAGCCGGTGCATGGAGTCAGGGATCGAGGCGTTGCTGGATCCGAGGCGGCATTGGTTGCGGTGCTGCAGGGTGAAGGAGCGGAGGCGTCACAAAGAGGTGTTGCGTCCTTGCTGCGGAGCGGTGGAGGTGAGGCGGCGTTGGTGCGAAGCATTGAATCTGCGCACTTCGGGCAGAGTCAATATCCGGTGGTCACGATGTGGTGCGGTGACTTCTACGGAGTTGTGGACTTTGGCGGGGCTGCAGCAGCATCGGGCCTGCGGGGTCGTAGCACACCAGAGAGGACCGCGGCTTCAATTGCAGGCGGATTCATGCAATTCAGCTGTGGCATTGTTCCGGAGCCGTCCGAAGTCAGTTTCCTTGGTTTTTCCACCAGCGTCTCCTTTCAAGGGCCCAGAGACTGGATAGGGCACCACTTGGCAGGGCAGGAGTCTCAACACAGAGTTCAAGTGCTGGCAGAGATAGTCTTTGATGGCCCTGAGACTTCAGAACAGGGGCCAAGATCAGTCCAAGCCCTTGGAGATTCTTCTAAAGCAGGAATATACCACAAAGTCCAATCTTTGTCTCCTTTCACAGGCGGAAGCAGCAAGTGCAGGATAGCCCAAAAAAGCACAGTCAGAGTAGGGGGCAGACCTTCTCAGCCCATCAGCTCTTCTCCTTGGCAGAGGTTCCTCTTGAATCTAGAAGTGATCTAATTTTCAGGGGTTTGGGGTCCACTTCTTATACCCCTTTCTGCCTTTGGCAAACTTCAAAGAAAAGTCTCTCTTGTTTGTAAGATCCTGCCTTACCAAGGCAAGGCCCCAGACACACACCAGGGGGTTGGAGACTGAATTGTGTGAGGGCAGGCACAACCCATTCAGGTGTAAGTGACCACTCCTCCCTTATCCTCCAGCCCAGATGGCTCATCAGGCTATGCAGGCTATACCCCAGCTCTCAATTCAATTCAAAGAAGCTTTATTGCGGCTACAAGAGCCAAAAAAGCGCGAGCAGTAATAAATACAAATAAATGCACATGATAAAATAAAATTGCAGGTAAATATGGTGATAAAAGGGAATGAAATATAAATAAAAATTAAAATGGAATAAAAATGAGATAGAATAAAATGGAATGAAATTAGAAAAAATGAAATGAAGTGAAATGCACTCTGCAGGATGTTGGGACAGTCTTATATTGAGTCTTTGTCCAGGAGAGTTTTCCCTCTAATAAGCCAACTAGCTCCGAGGAATTTGGCGATAGCGATCACTAGCATTGGCCTGGTGTCTGATCTAAGGATTCGCAGAGCTAGCGCAGAGCAGCGTGCTCCCAGTAGTCTGCATGCCGGGGCCAGCCATTTCCTACGGGGGGCAGTATACGCGGGGCATGCAAAAAGGAGGTGAGGGAGATTCTCCACGGGGGCTTTGCAAGCAGGGCATGCGGTGGATTCGTTGTGTGACCAGCTGCTGGTGAAAAGTCTTAATGGGAGTGTTCCAATGCGGAGCTGGAAGTACAGTTTCCTTTCCCTTGGGGCCGTGATTAGGTCCCAAAAAGTTTCGTACTTGCATGACTCTTTTAGGTTGGCAAAGTCACAAGATAATGTAGTGTGGAGTGCAGCCCGAGTGTCTTCGTTGTTGGCCCTTTGCCAGTAAAGTTTCTTTAGTTCGCTTTTCGAGGGAAAGACTGACGTGGCTGGTGAGTTCCAGAGATCATCGAGCCCGATAGAGTGGAGTAAATCCTTGATGGATCGTAGCCAGGGGATTCTGTGCAGGTGGTCGGCTTTTAGGATGACCTGTAGAGCTTCGGTGAAGATGACAAGTTCCGGAGTGGTCCAGAGACGCCGCCAGTACAGCAGAGGTCGCAGGCGGGCTTTGTGACCAATGCGTTTGATGCCGAGGTCCTTGAAAAGAGGGAACAGTGGGGTGCTTAGCGGAAGGGACACAAGGTTTCTTAAGAAGTTGTTTTCAGCGGTGGTTAGGTCTTGGGTTTTGGTATAACCCCAAAGTTCAGCCCCGTAGAGCGCTGAGGAAACTGCCTGGGCTTCGTATAATTGTAATGCTGGGCGAATTGGTTTTGTGTGTGAGAGGTGGAAGTTTTTTAGTAGAGCCCCAGTTGTTTGTCTTAATTTAAGGGCTTGTTTTCCTATGTGTGGCTTCCAGGACATGTTGTCAGTGAGTGTTATGCCCAGGTAGCTGAAAATGCCCACCTTCTCGAGTGAGGAGCCCTCTAGAGTAAATTTCCCTTTGAAAGATCTGTGGGGATTAAGGGTCATTAGTTTGGTTTTCGTTGCGTTGATTTCGAGTCCCTGGGATGAACAGAAATGCTCGAAGCACGCAAGGAGTTTCCTTAGACCACTAGGGGTCTTAGATATCAAGAGAGTGTCATCGGCAAAGAGTAAGACTGGGATTTTTTGTGTGCCAAGTGAAGGTGCGTCAGCCTGCAGTCTGAGGAGGGAGGGGACAATTTCGTTGATGTACAGGGAAAAGAGGGTCGGGGCAAGTACGCAACCTTGCCGCACACCCCTAGAGACGTGGATTCTATCGGTAAGTTGGCCCTTGTTGCCCCACCTGATTTGTGCGTAGTTGTCCTCGTGGAGTCGTATCAAAATGGCAAGGATGTGTTCCGGGATTCCCATCCGAGAGAGAGTGACCCACAGTTTGTTGCGAGGTACTAGGTCAAAAGCAGATTTGAGATCCACGAAAGCTACATAAAGGCTGCCTTTACCGATGAACACTGTTTTCCAATATAATAATAGGAATCTGAGGGCTTGATCAGTGGTGGAAATCTTCTTTCGGAAACCGGCTTGGAGGGGGCTAAGGATATCGTGGTCAATTATCCATTCTTCTATCTTCCCTAGGAGGCAGTGGCAGAAGACTTTTTGGACACAGTCAATTAGACTAATGGGTCTATAGTTACAGGGAAGAGATCTGTCGCCCTTTTTAAAGATTGGAATAACAATGGCCGCTTTCCAAGAGTCGGGAATTGGCGCCCCAGATGCTATTGCGTTAGCTAGAATGGTGAGATATCTTGACCAGGATGCTAGGTCTGTTGAGAATAGGTCTGCTGGGACGCAGTCTGAACCAGGGGCCCTGCCGCGTTTTAGAGTGCTTAGAGAGTAAGTTATATCACTTTGGGAGAACAACAGGGGTGCTGCGGTGGTTGGTGATAACGAGTGAAATAGGAGGGGGCCCGTACAAACAGAGGTGGGGCTATCATGATCAGGGGAGTACAGACTACTAAAGTGGGCTATCCAGTCTCTTGGGGCAATATTGGTTGTGATGTCCAAACCACTGGTTTCTGGGCCTCGCGCTGCCAGGGACCAGAACAGACTATAATTTCTCTCGCGCACAGCGTCGCTGAGTGATGTCCACCATTTGCTATCTTGATCACGCTTGGCTATGCATATTGCAGATTTATAGGACTTCCTAGCTACGCGGATGGCGATGGGGTCCTTGGATTTAATGGCTTGAACTAGGCGCTTGTTTAGGGACCGGCACGTTTTGTTGAACCAGCGGTGCCTGGCTTTGGGTCGTTTGTCGTCGTGGGCTGGGGGTGCTGAGAAGTGGGTTGCGATATCCCTGAAGCAGGAGGTGTGGATTGAGCTAATTTCCTGGTGGGGTGTTGCAGAACCTGCCTCTAGGTCCCTTAGTGTGGATTTTAGGGTGTTGTTGGCAGCATTGATGAGTGCGGGCCGGGCCACAATATTGACCCATTTTAGGTGTCTTTTGTTGTTGGCCAGGTTAATACCCTCGGGTGCTACTGCTGCGGGGTTAGACGTGGCTGGGAGGTTACCTAGGGCTAATGTGTGGACAGAAAGAGGGTTGTGATCACTTTCGGTCCTTTCGTTGATTGTCATATCGATGACTAGAGGCCATAATCTTATATCGAATAGGCAATAATCGATTCTGCTGGTGTGGTTCGTTTTGTTGTATGTGTGACTACCGTTGGTGTCTGAATTAGTTCTGCCATTTAGCGCCCGGAGTCCAAACTCCATGGTCAATGATTTTACCTGAATCGCAACCGACGTCCACCTTTTGATGGGTGCAATGGACAGGGCGGGGATAGACCAGACTTGATCTTCCTCGCGGGTGGACCTGAGATCGTCCCAGTCAAGGGGTTCGAATGTGACGTTGAAGTCCCCAGCCACAATGGTTTTATGATGGCGGGGATAATTTTGTAAGAGGGCTACGAGGGCGCAGAGGGTTTTGGAGACTTGACCCCCCCTGACCCCTCGAGCGTAGATATTAAAGATGTTCACCACAGAGTCAGGCCCAAAGGATAGACGAAGGCCTAACAGGTCGGGAGAGGCGGTAGGTAGCTGTGATATATGGCAGCTAAGTGATGTTTTGATCCAGATGGTCAGACCCCCTGAGGGCCTGCCTCTCGTGCTGGCCACAGCAGGGATGTGGAAATTTGAGTAGCCTGTTCGGAAGAGTGGGTCGAGTGACCATGTTTCCTGTAGGAGACATATGTCATGTTCGTCAATAAATGAGGAGAAGGATGGAAGGGGAAGAATAGATTTCAGACCTGCCACGTTCCATGAGACAAGTCGTACCCCAGATTGTGACTGAGTTGTCCTACCTAAATGCCCGGGGTTTTTGAGGTTGGCTGTCAGGGGTTGGTTTGGCAGATGTGGCTGGGGGAGCAGGGATGGGTTGATGCCAATGTTTGCCCGTGAGGTTTGTGGTGGTTGGTGATGTTCCTCTGTTGGAACAGGCCTGGTCCTGATCAAGGAGATGCTTGCGGGCCTAGACAGCAGCTCTAGGTTTGGTGGGCAATGTGCCTGCAAGATGGGTGGAGCATCGTTGTCATGATTGCTCGGTGAGCCGGAAATGGTCGCGGTATCATGGGTAGGGGGGTGAATACATGGACAGACAGTGGTGGGGTAAAAGGAGGATCTGGGGGTGATGGATGTTGGAAGGTTGCAAGGTTTGCCTGCATAGATTTTAGGTGGGGCTGTGAGTCAATCATGTTTACCAAGAGGGGATAGGTTTTCTGCCGGGTGGTAACTCGGGCGTTCCTCGTGGAGCGTGGGTGACCTGGGCTGTTTAAACTGGATGCGTGAGTGTGCAGGTGGGCTTGTCCTTGCGTCTAGGGCCACCAGATTGTTTGCCATGGTCCTGTTCTTGAGTGTCAGTTTTAGGATATCAAAGTGAGTTCCCGGGTCTGGCCGTCGTACTACGGTAATTAGGTCCTCACGTATTATGGATCGGCAGCCTCTAACATGGCGAATCCAGTGGATTGCCTTGTTTTTGATAGAGTCTACCCCTTCCTTGCGCGCCAATGTGGTTAACTTGGGAACGTTAACCATTAGAACTATATTACCTAAATTGGACTGGTCAGTGGCAGGTTGCGTAGAGTATTTTGAGGCGGTGTTGCTCATGGGTTTGAGGGGATTATGATAGATGTCTAGTGAATTTCCTATGCCTAAATTGTGGAAGAGGGGAGACTGGTGGGAGTTCATGGTCTTTTCTTTGGTAGGGTGAGGGCCAGCGTGACTAGAAGCAGAGGAGTTGGGCGAGTTTGTTGTGATGCCTGATAGGATTGGATTTTGGGCAAGGTTACTGGTGGTCGTGTTATTTGCGTGGGTTAGCTGTTTTACTATTGCAAGTAATGAGTTAACCATATGCTTGAGTTCTGTGACTTCCTTCCTTAGAGCTTGTATGTATTCGATATGCTGTGGGGTTACATGAGGAGAGTGCGTGTTGGTTGCTGCTGGCCCATCTGCCAGGGTGTCTGGGTTGATGTCGTCGCGTGATTCAGGGAGGTTGGTTAGGGGATTGAAGCGGTTACTGAGCTGGATGGAATCGTTGATGGCAAGTGGTAGGTCTTCTGCTAGGGAGGGGGCCGCATGGGTGATAACGTTCCTACTTTCACCCGCCCCTGTAGTGTCAGTAACTTGTTGCCCACGTTTCATGAAAATCTCAGCGATTTTCATGGAACCTTCCTTCCTGCTAGTTGAAGTGGGCCCCTCCCCAGTTGCAATAGAAATGTTTCCCTGGGGGCTAGTTAGTATTCCGTTGCATTCGCCCAGGAGAGAGTCGATTCTATCCATAACGCAATTGCTAGCAGCATGCTTATGCCTTTTTCGCTTGGCTTTTAGTACTGCCCCGGCCCCTGCCTCTATTGCTTTCCTTTTGCCCATCTGGTGTTAGTGTAGGTGCAGGGTTAAATGATAAGGTGTCAGATTAAATGGAGCAGCTGACTGGGGAGACAGAGTAGGAACTAGCAAAAGGGACTGAGTACAATATGGCCTTCTTGGGAGATAGATGTTAGGGGGGTGGCCCAGCCCAGCCTCTGTCAGCCGCTGACGGGCGCAGGATGGGCCCGCCCTTGGCCCGGGCTTCGCCCGGGCGCCGCCCGCGCGCGTCCCGCGCGGCGGGAGCGCGAACAAGTTTTAAAGGGCTCCTGCCCCGCCTCCAGAGATCACACAGCGCTTCCCGCGACGGCGGGAGCGCGAACAAGTTTTAAAGGGCTCCTGCCCCGCCTCCAGAGATCACACAGCGCTTCCCGCGACGGCGGGAGCGCGAACAAGTTTTAAAGGGCTCCTGCCCCGCCTCCAGAGATCACACAGCGCTTCCCGCGACGGCGGGAGCGCGAACAAGTTTTAAAGGGCTCCTGCCCCGCCTCCAGAGATCACACAGCGCTACCCCAGCTCTCTTTGTGTCACTGTCTAGAGGAGAGGTGTCAAACTGACTCAGACAGGGAATCCACAAACAGGCAGAGTCACATAATGGTTTAATCAAGAAAATGCCTACTTTCTAAAAGTGACATTTTCAAACACACAATCTAAAAACATCCATTACTAAAAGATGTATTTTTAAATTGTGAGTTCAGAGACCTTAAACTCCATATTTCTATCTGCTCCCAAAAGAATCTGCACTTTAATAATATTTAAAGGCAGCCCCCATGTTAACCTATGAGAGAGATAGGCCTTGCAACAGTGAAAAACAAATTTGGCTGTATTTCACCGTTAGGACATATAAAACCCACTAGTATATGTCCCACCGTAAACATACAGTGCACCCTGCCCCTGGGGCTACCTAGGGCCTACCTTAGGGGTGTCTTACCTTTAGAATAAGGGAGAGTTTGGGCCTGGCAAGTAGGTACATTTGCCAAGTCGAGTTTCGCAGTTTAAAACTGCACACACAGGCACTGCAGTGGCAGGTCTGAGCCATGTTTACAGGGCTACTCACGTGGGTGGCACAACCAGTGCTGCAGGCCCACTAGTAGCATTTGATTTACAGGCCCTAGGCACCTTTAGTGCATTGTACTAGGGACTTACTAGTAAATCAAATATGCCAATTATGGAAAGCCAATTACACATACATTTTACATAGGAGCACCTGCACTTTAGCACTGGTTTGCAGTGGTAAAGTGCCCAGAGTATCCAAAACAGCAAAAACAGAGTCCAGCACACATCAACAACCTGGGAAACAGAGGCAAAAAGTTAGGGAAGACCACGCCGAGGATGCCAAGTCTAGCAATGTGCATTTGTACTGCTTTACTCTCTGCCTTCTACCTATGCAAAATCCCTAGGAAAACACACCTATCTTAAGGTTTTCTTACCCATTCATGTCTCTGTTCTCATCAGAGCCCTGACCAATCATGTATAATTGCCAAGTGGACCTATACTAATGCCTTCCATCCTTATCTACTTGAATGTCAAGACGATATGTCTTTCATGCGCCATCAACACGCTTACTGTGCTAAATACAACACCTTACAGTTTGTGGATGTGAGTTGGGGTTGTCCGAGTATGCCCTGCGAGGCCTATTCCTCAAACACAGTGAGCATATCTACAGTTGAAACTAAGGCAGACATGATGGTGAATACTACCTAAGGTCTCTAAGGTAAAAAGCCATACAAATATCTTGTGGGACTTATTCACCAACACTTCTACATTTGCTTTGAAAGTGAAGCTACAAATTGAGTTTGCACACTTTCAGACAAGTAGAAATGTTGGTGAATATGTCCCACAGGACATTTGTTTGACTTATTACACTTAATCTGGTTCTCTTTGGCAATCAGGGAGGTCCTTGTGTAGCATACATAAGTTCCCGAACAAGCCCTTCAAAATTTAGTCATGCCTTTAACATTTTGCCACACAGGGTACTCCGTGACAATATGGCATATGTTCTATCCAATAGTATGTGCAGTGTGGGGACTACAACGCACGTTATTCATCTAACAGAACATCTACCAAGTTCTGACAACAAATAAAGGTGACCAGCAGGCCATAAAGAAGTCCATGATTTCCTGATGTAGATAAACTAAAATTTTGTGTCTGCTTGCCTAATAAAGTAGTGGCACATGGACTTTAGATATTCATGCACAGCCATTGAAAAGTTTACTCAACGGCAGCTCCACCTCACTCAATTTCCCAGAAGTTTGCTTTAGTATGATTCAACATAAAGTAAGTAGAAAAACATAGCACTGACTGAGGTGGACACTGTGGCCTATAAACGTGACTCTCCTACCTGTTTCCCTGCTTTGAGCACACTTTACATTGACGATGTGGTCGATTCTTTTTGGGTGTTTTAGGAATGCTATCATCAATCTGTTGCTCCTGCAGCCTTGCCACATCCTCCAGCACATATGAAGTGGAGGCTGCTGCTTCTGTAGCAACAGTCAGACTTTAAATCTCAAACAACAGAAAGTCAAGGAAAGACATGAGTCTTCCTCTGGTTGTCTGATGATAAACAACATACGCATTGTATATTGCCATCTAGATCAAGTGAGTAAACAGTTTCTTGTACCAAGTGTGAGTTTTATGACTCGCATTGTATGGTTGAAGAACCTGGTTGTTCTTTTCCACTCCGCCCATGTACCTATTGTAATCAAGTATACAGGTGGGCTTGTGGACTTCGGCTTTTTGACCCCAAACCGTGATGGGGTAAGTGCTCTCATCATGAATTGTAGTGAGCATGTACCCATCATGCCTATCCGATAACTTGACTGCGAGCAATTTGTTGGAACGCAGCTCAGTACTCTGGGATCTCTGCCATACAAGCTCCTGCAGGAATCTTTTGCGGTGACAACGAACTGTAACACAGGGCACAGTGCCAACTTGTAGAGCTCACTGAACACCTGTACTGCTGTACAGAAATTATCCACATAAAGGTTATAACCTTTGTGAAGGAGTGGCTGGACAAGCTCCCCTCCAATCTTTCCTGTGACCCCTAGCGTCGGAGGGCAACCTATAGGGTTTAATGTGGAGTCCTTTCCTGTATACACTCTCAAGCTGTACACATAGCCAGTAGAGCTCTCACACAGCATGTACAGCTTGATGCTATAGCCAGCTCTTTTGCTCGCAATGTACTTCCTGAACAGCAGCCGCCCTTTGTACAGGATCAAGTACGCATCATCTGCTATATTCTTTCCAGAAGTATTGATCTCTGGAAACCTGACAGACAAATGTTCCACTACAGGCTGAATTTTGAACAACCTTTCACGGTCTGGATGGTCCCGGGGCAATGCAGCAGAATTGTCATTGAAATGCAACATGCGCTGCAATAGCAAAAAACAATCTTTGCTCATAGATGTTGCAAAGATGGGGTTAACCCAAAACGTGCGAGTCGTCCAGTAGGACTGTGAGGTGGGTTTCTGCATCAACCCCATTTTGAGCATAAAGCCCAAAAATATCTAAAACTCCGCCAGAGAAGTGTAGTCCACCTTTGTGCCCTAGAATGGGGCCCTAAAGTGTCTCCCTCAGATATTGTTGGGCATGCAAATTTGTTTGCTGTGCAATTTGCTGAAGGAAGTCAACATCCAAAAAGAGATGGACGTAGTCAATTGGCAAAAAGTTGTCTGTGTCGACTTTACATCCAGCCTCACGAGTAACAGGTGGAATTTGGGGCTGAACTAATTTGGAGGGCTGCCAAGAGAACACTCTGTCTGTTCTTGCCCCCGCACATACCTGCTCTCTGGGTTGGGCTAACCGGCTGTTGTCCCACTGCATAAACTGTACTTGCAAAGGAAAAGCACAATGGTTCTTATTGTCTCCCTCAGAAGCACTGGAAGGGGAGCCATCAGATGGGACTCCACCGACTAAAAAATTACTCCCAGATTATGTTTCATTGCCCTCTCCCTCAGATGCTGTCTCAGTATCTAGTGCCTCAGTCTCTGATCCTGCCTCAGAGCTGTCCTCCATAACCTGAGTTGGGGCTTGAGCAGCAGTCATCCAGGAGACTCCATCTCTGCTACTGGCTAAACTGTCCCTCTAACACACTAGCCTAAGTAAAAGGCAGATATGGTCACAAAATTGCTGGTGTGTGTGTGTGTGATGTGTGCAACATTAAATGCCAGTCACCTTACCTTTGTTTCTTCCCTCAATCAGCAGGATCTCTGAAGACACTGAAAAAAAGACCAACTATTACCTCACCCTGCCACATACCCATCATCACATCCTTTAGCTCTGGTGGCACCCAGTACAACTATCTCATGACCTCCTCCTCAGATTCCCTCACTACCACGTAGCAAAAGAGCCCTTCATCTCTCCATAGCCCCTCTTGCACATACATTTCACTTGTTTTATAACCCAGGTAATGGCTGACTAATCAACTCAGCTATTCACAGGCATATTAACCTTCTAATCTTCTGCTCTACGTTATGGCGTCAAAACTGCCACTGGCGGATGATCACGGCTCCCGGAAAACAACATATATATAAAACAAAGTGATATATATATATTTATTTATATATGGATAGAGAGATTTCCCTCTGTGTATATATATATATATATATATATATATATATATATATATATATATATATATATAAGTAGAGAGAGGGTCAGTCTCTCTCTCTCTCTCTCTCTCTCTCTCTCTCTCTCTATATATATATATACATCTTATTTCAGGACTCTGTGTTACCCGTATAAGAAATAAATTCAATGAACTAAATTTGAGCTTGCTGGATATGATTCTGTTTCAATAATTGGGATCTGAACAACGGGATCGGTGCAGCCGTCATATGGCCATTAGTCCATCTGTTGAAGATTGATTTATATATAAATATATATAATTTTTTTTTTAAACGTGTACTTTCCCAGGGGCCGATCGCGACCTCAAGGCAAACTACACATGTATAAAAAATATTATGCCCCAATAGGGGGTCAGCCCGTGTCAGGAGGGCCGACTTTTTATATCCCCTGTGGTGGCGCGTTCACCCACCCAGGGGAAACCCATTATTTTTCTTTTTTTAATTAGGTGGTCAGCCCGTGTCAGAAGTGCTGACCCTGCCATCCTGTTTTCAGTTATTTTTTTAAATGTATTTTTATCCCATGGGGGTGTGAGATCGCCAGTTGTTTTTAAAAAAAAAATAAAGCCATTGTGGGGTTGGGGCTGGCCCACTTACACTGGACTGACCCCTCCCCCAAAACAAGATCCCTGGGGTCTAGGGTTGTTTCCTGGCCGTGGATCGGAGCCGCGCTACAATCTACAGCCAGAAAACGGTGCCACAAAGGCATCCATGGAAAGGGGAGACTCTCCCATTTCCATCAGTGCCTTCGTGGCATCCGGGGAGGCCATTTTGGCCTCTTTTTTCCCCACCGGAGTGGGGAGAGGATGCTTACCTGCCCCTCGATCCTCCAGTGGGGGAAATCTGTGACAGCACGCCTCACGGTGCACTGACATCACAAATGTGCTGGATGGGGATCGGGGGAGAGACAGAACCTATTCCATATCTCCCGATGGCATTTAAAAAAAAAATCCTTTTAAAGCCCTCCCTGGTGTCAGCCAGTGGACGTGGCCCATACCAGGGAGGTGTGGTCAGAGACTTTGGACACTCAGATCGCCTACCAGAACTATATGTGTGTAGGCCTTCCCTATCATGAATAAGGAAATAAAGTCAAACATGTTCATCAACAGGGAGGTATAGTAGGAACCTGAGGGGATGTAAGCGTTTACAACCAATAACAAAAAAAAACTTTCCTATTAAAACTCACTTTCACTGCTTGGATTAAATTGGAAGCATGTGAGAAGTCTTTGCGTTTCCAGCTAATAACAGTGCTGAGCAGCATGGCTATACCACCTTTTGCGTGACCCGTCTTAACTTGATATGCTGGGGAGCTTAGCACAAAATAGCCTTAAGTTGGCCAACTATTTACTCTCCAGGTTTCTTGATTACGTATTATATCAGCATTAAGACCTTTCAAAAAGAGCAATTTATTATTATCGGACCATAAACCGGCAGCATTCCAAGAAATTGATTTAAGACCATTACTAGAAATGATTTTTAACCTTTATCCCTGTCGGTCTATAAGAACGCCCGCCACCCAACTCTGTCTTCAAACTTCCTCCTCTCAGGACGGGATCCGTTTTATCTCATTCATATTCACAGGGAGCAGAGAAACCCTCCTACTCGTTCTCCACAAAGAAACCTGCAGTTTGTTTTCCCTTTCAAATGGGAGAGTGACTTTGAGGGGAGAATGAGCAAGATAAATGCCCTGACTGTGGTCTCTATATGAGGAAGATTCAGGGACCATCTAATCTTGCGATGGGAGAACCTCAGTTCCACGGCAATGCAACTTATTGCCATTCAGCCTCACTAAGTTAGATATTACTTTAGAGCCAAAAGTAACTCTGGCCCCACCATTCCTGCCATCGTTAAAAATATGTACTAGAGGGAGATCACTGTTCTGTATCATATTAAGGTCAGGGATATCTGAGAAGCAACCCAATAGGAAAGACCTATTCAAATAAGTCTCCTGATCAAAGATGTTATAATATTCTAGGGTCCAAGGAACAGACAACTGTTGATGAAGGAAATGTCCCCAACACACACCCTCTCATTGCCATCATAAACAACATTATCTCCTACTTTAGAAGTGAACAAATCAGGTAGGGGATTCAAAATATGAGGGTAGGCCACTGCTGCAGGGCCAAAAGCAGCTGTGAGCGGGACATTTTCACCTTGAAGATTTGTCAACAGCACCGATGAGGATTCCCTGGCAGCGATGAGGGGGCATGAAGTCTTATCATTTCTTCATCAGAGGCTCCCCCCACATTTTCGGTATTTAGGGACAATCCAGAGTTTAAAGGAGGAGCCGGAACATAATTCGAGGACTTACAGTCTTATGTATTCCATTATTTAACCAGGACTACAAGGCCCAGAATTGGAATAAAAAAGACTACAAGTCTCAGAATTCAAAGCAAAAACCTGCACTGGAGCAGCACGTCACGCATCGACCTATGGAAACTTGGCAGCTATGTTTCCTACGCAGTCCTCAAGACACTTCACCAGCAATGCAGAGTGACAAATATACCAGTGTGAGCGAGTCTACAACATGTGAGCCTTGCAGGAATCCCAGAAGACAAGGCCCTGGACCTTAAGGGGCTGGAGTAATTCAAGCTCCAAGCGAAAAGCAGGGTCGTCCTTGTAAGTTTACCTTTCTTAACTCTATGTCTATTTAACTTGTTGACATGTTGGTCATGCATATTGTGGAGTAAAAGTTAAGTGCAGGTCAATATTAAAACTTCCATATGGTTGTGGTAGAAAATCGACGCACATCTCTTGTAGTATGCTTTACATGCTACCTCAAGAGGGCAGCAAATGACTGATTTTCTTGCTTTACGTTACTTTACTAAAACTTTTACAGTGAATTGCTGCATTTCTTTACCCATAGGCCCCCAAAATCAAAACAACCACATGAATAATATTACACGGTGTAAACTATTAACACCACTTACAGGGTGAGCCGATCCCACCTCTGTGCTCATTTAGTATGGGAAATACCTGTTTAGTTAAGAAATGAACACATTACGCACAGCAGGCTTCCCAGAATGTATAGTCGCTTCAATTGACAAACTATGATGGACGTATATGCGTCTTTTGGTCATAAAAAGAGTTTAAATCATCAAATGAATTATTTAAGCTTGGGCAAAAAAGTTATTTGTGCGGTTTTGCAGATCACTTCTTCCACCTGTCGTAACAATTGTAAACAAATAATGTAAACAAAATAAAACAGGTCTGATATTGAGGAAGACCAACAGAGTTCGATCCATACGCATCAAAGGCGCTTAGGCTGTCTCGAGGCTCCTCAAGATCATGTCCCTTTGGCACTCACACAGTTAACATGGCAGTGCCTTGCTCACTTCCTCCACTTTGCTTGTACTCGTAGGAAATGATGGATTAGGGAGTCACTGTTCGAGACCCTTATCTCACTCTTTATGAAATTGTCTCATCTACTTCTTCAACCATTGTTGACAAGATCTTCAGTATGACTTCAACGGCTGTAATCAGTATTCAATTCCTCCAAATTTCTTACAAAGGCTCTATAGTAACCTGATCTTTTTTGCCTCTGGTAGATTGTGCATTTCAGTGGCACCTTCTGAAATGGGTGTCTCGCCTCCAGAATGATGTCCACGGTCGAAATACTTCTCTTTGAGCATCAAAGCTGTCACTTTCTTTGCCAACATAAATCTGTTCCTTCGGGGCAGTTCTTGTATGACTTTTAAAGGCGCTGTAGCCCTTCATTACCTTGCTCTTGAGTGACAGTAGCCATGTGTTTCTTGGCTTCTGATGGTCCAGAACTACCCGCTGTAGATAGGAGCGAGGATGGATTGCGTGTCCTCTGTGAGCCCTGGGACAAAGGTAACTCAATTTGTGGCAGGTCTTCATCCTTTAGGGGTCTTACTTGACATGCAAGTGCTGCACTATCTTGCTCCAGTGCAAGCTCGCCATGATATCTGTAATCCTGTCCTGCTCTTCATAGTAACACATAAGACAAAGCAACAAATCAGAAAGTTGCAGCGGACCTGGCTCAAAACAAACAGTCAAGGCACACTGCAGCTACTCAAACTTAACAGAATATACAAATCATCAATCAAAAAAGCTAAAAAAGGTACTACTCAGACAGAATTCAAAATGCTAAATCTACAACCAAGGAATTTTATAAAATTCTCAATGAATTTCGAAAACCTACATGCATGGAAGGAAGTCATCCCACTACTAAACACAAACAAATTGGCAAGCCATTACACAACCAAGGCAGACACATTGGACTCCTATTTAAAACAGAAGAAAACCATCAGCACCAACCCCTTTCCTAAAATACCCTCTAAGAATAAACCAACCCTGCCTCTACAGTCCTTCAAACAAATATTCCAAGGTGAATTTATGGATTTGGTCAAAGCAAGCAGGCCTTCCAGTTGCCCTTCTGACCCTTGTCCACCACAAATCTTCAAAAACATTATTTTATCTACTTCTGCTGCAACAACTGTAAGAAGAATCATCAACAACTCTTTAACTACAGGAACTTTTCCTGTAGACCTGAAAAAGGCATACATACGACCGTTATTAAAGAAAACAAACCTAGACCCACAGGACCCCAACAACTACAGACCAATCACAAATGGACCTTTCCTGGGCAAACTGATAGAAAGAGCAGCATTCGCCCAGATGTCACAATTCATTGAAGACAATTCTATACTTTCAGACTTCCAAACTGGATTCTGTCCAGGAAAAGGCACTCATAGCAATCTGGGATGATCTTAAAAACACAGTCGACCGCATTGGAGTTGCTGCACTACTTCTCTTGGACCTCTCGGCTGCCTTTGATACGGTTGACCATGACACCCTAATTCAAAGACTCCAAGAAGCCGGCATACAAGGGACTGCTCTCGACTAGATTAGTTTATATCTTCAAAAAAGATCTAATATCATCTACTCGCCCCCCTTCTCGTCCAAACCCTACCCTCACAAAAGCAGGGGTCCCCCAAGGATCAATCATCTCACCTTTGTTTTTCAACATCTACATGATATCATTACCAGAACTGATCAATGATTTTCATCTCACATGCTACAATTATGCAGGTGACACACAAATACTACTTAAATTAGAATGCCCCAAAAACATTAAAAACTCAAATCTTCAGTTGCCTCAGAGCCGTTGATCAGTGGATGACCTGGAGCCATCTCAAACTAAAACCTCCAAAACAGAAATACTCATATGTGGTGACTGGAAAAGTTATGACCCTCTGTGCGTTTGGCCTGACTATCTTGGACCACCTCCTCAATTATCCATGGAAGTTAAAAACCTTGGAATCACCATGGACTCCAAGTTAACTATGAATGCCCAAGTGGACAAATTAGCATGAACAAGCTTCATCACCTTGAAGACTCTACAATGCATCTTCCCCCACCTTGGATTTCCTCACAAGGTGCAAGCTACTATCTCGCTTGTACTATCCAAACTAGATTATCATAATGGCCTCTACCATGGATCATCTCTATCTATTATGAAAAAACTACAACGTATTCAGAACTCCGCAGCCAGGCTACTATTACATGTAAAGCCACAAGCCCACATCTCCCCTGCCTTGAGAGCACTACACTGGTTACCCGTTGCCAGAAGATGCACTTTCAAGCTGCTTTGTACCACCCACAAAGCTATACATGGAACAGGACCGCTTTTTATCAGAAACAAAATAACCAAATACATCCAACAAAGAAACCTCCGCTCAAGATTGGCACCCCGCCTTAGAAAACCACCATACAAGAAAAAGACTATAGGTGGTACATCCTTCTCCGTTCAAGCAGCCAAACTATGGAATTCATTACCCCCAACTATAAAAGTCACAGATAACTTTCTTGTCTTCAGAAAACTACTCAAGAGTTGGCTCTTTCCTTCATAACCACCATATTCAAACAATTATGGACTGCATATGCCTATGTTGATAAATATTTTTTCTGATTATGTGTATATTTCTAGTTATGTATAGTTCTTTAGAAAATATATATTGCTACGATGTCATAACAATACAATACACACACATTCTTTAAACCTTTTTAACTAAGTATATTTACCCATGGTTCTAAATATGTATTGTATGTACATATATGTGTGCATATGTGGGTGGATTCATGTGTGTGTGTGTGTGTGTATATATATATATATGTATGTGTGTATGTTCTGTGCTTGGCAGGTTCGTGGGTCATTGCATGGCTCCTGGGTGGGTTGTTATATACTAGATATCTATGAATCCTGCTTTCATCTTATATCACACTTATCTACCCATCATCATATGTCATGTCTCTATCAATCTATCCTCCATTCCCACTCTGACTTATCACAAATCCATTCTACTTCTTCCATCTCCTAAATAACTCTGCCTAAGCTCTTCCCTCCGCTTCTACATCTAACTCACCAAACCTCGCTTTACTAACATGACCTCTCAAACAATCCTACTAAATTCGCCCTCATTTATCTCACCCTGCTACTATGATCTCCCTAACCCCTTCCACAGACTCTTCCCTCCTCCATCCCCCTTTACTCATCCCAAGCCTAAATCCTATTACCATATACTCCCAATTAACACTTCTGGATTCTTTCCTCCTCCATCCCTCCATTACTCCAGTCAATCTAACTAACAAACTCTCATATCCACTACTCAAATTAACTCATAATTATACTAAAACTGTACTCCTATTTCCCAATACTAATCCACACTAATTCTTGTTGGGTTCCGGAGTAGCGTGCTACTCGCCGAAAAGCGATTTAACGCCTCGTCAGGGGTAGTAAGCGCTATATAAATACTATTACAATACAATACAATACATCAGCCGCACTATATCCTGTTTGACTCTGGAACCAAAGGTCTCGGAAAGTGACAAAAAAAATGTAGAATGTTTGATGGTTGGTGGTTTATGTATTACGTTACCGAAACACCTTCAATATCAATAACACCTTCTAATGTATGAATGGGTCATTTACAAGTGTCATCTCTGAGAAAATGTTTCACATTTGTCAAAATATTTTAATGTGGTTTTTTTTTTCCAGGTGGCGTCACCAGAATGACAGTCTCCTTGGTGGTCATCATGTTTGAATTGACTGGAGGATTAGAGTATATTGTGCCACTAATGGCCGCAGCAGTGACAAGCAAATGGGTGGCAGATGCATTTGGCAAAGAAGGAATTTATGAGGCTCATATCCACCTGAATGGCTACCCCTTCCTGGATGTTAAGGATGAATTTACTCACAAAACTCTAGCGACTGATGTGATGAGACCCAGGCGTGGAGAGCCGCCTCTCTCTGTCTTGACCCAGGACAGCATGACAGTAGAAGACGTGGAGACACTGATCAAAGACACGGATTACAATGGCTTCCCAGTGGTGGTCTCCAGAGATTCAGAACGACTCATTGGCTTTGCTCAGAGAAGAGAACTCATCCTTGCAATAAGTAAGTATATGGTTATTCCTTTGTGTTGTCCATACCTAATACTATTGAGTTTGGTATAGTATTTAAATTCCCATGTAATGCTGCCTACAGGACATGTACCTGAATGGTGCACACCAAGCTTATTGATGATGCTGACATGGTTTTTGTAAGGCTCATCAAATATAGTTGCAGCTTGTTTATTTATATTGTGCATACTGGTTGAGATTTGAACTATCCCTTAGTTAAGATGTTTATTTTCTGGCCATAAAGATAAACATAAACTAGAGTTGCATTCATAACTACATTAAATGCAACAGTGAGTGTACTGACTCATACATCTTTAAAAAAATACTCAAAAATGTATTAGACAAGATTAACAGGTAGCATACTACACTAGCTTGACAGGTTCTAGTTGGTATAACATTTGTATCACATGAATTACCTATCCAATATTCTGCCTCCTCGAGTAGGACAAGTAAACAATCTTTTTACCAGTCATTTTGATGAAGACGCACTCCATCAACTATTGTATTATTCCATTTTTGGGGTAAAACAGTGAACACCTATAGAATACTGAACAAACAAAGGTCCCAATTGATTGCAATACACACAGCCCAAGCATGTAAATACACCAATCATAGAATTTTGGAAGACAGTACAGAGTAGCATTCTTATTGCAAGTAGTAGTATTGGGGGAGGAGATTCACCCATCCGTAGTGGAGAACAGAATCCCATATCACGCTATCACTGGTCTGCAGTTTCACACCATGTCCCTCCTCCATTGACGTTTCCATATTTCATCCAGGGGTTCAAGAGCTTCATGTATTTCCAAGGGCATCCCCTACTGTCATACACAGGTTTCTCATCAAGCATACACCAGTCCATGTTAGACTGCCTTTGCACTAGAATTCGGGTCTCCGGCTGTCCCAGAGCCTGCTTCATCCCAGCAGGCAATCTGTAGTCACAAATTACACATCACTTCCCTGTATCTTGGAAGATTGTCATTGTTCCATCTTCCCAATAGCACAGGTTTGGGTTTGATGCTGGCATAGGCTGTGTTAGACCTGTCAGCTCTTGGCATGGTTTCCCCTATCTTTTTGGCTTCAGACCTCCTGTTATGATCCTGTGCTGAACTTCGTTTTTACTGGCTTTAAGACTCTGGGCACTTTACCACTGCTGGCGAGTATGCCTACTTCAAAGGCAGAAATGAGTATAAGTATTGTACTGCTGACCCCACAACTTCAGAACATTTCTGGACTGAGGACATTCTGTTGGATGCTTGAGGAAGACCTGCCACTCTGCCTGTTGCTTTGGTATGCTGGCCTGCTACTGCTACATCTGACCTTGGATGAAAGGACTAGGCTTTGCTTTCTACACCCTGCTTTCTAAGGTTGTCCAAGGGTTTAAACTGAGCTTACCTCCTGTTTTGAAGTCTAAGGGACATCAAAGACTTCATCTGCCAGTTCCTAGGATCTTCTGCTGAAAGTCCTGACTTGCCAAGTGGTGCCAAATCTAGTGCCTGGGCCCCTGGAAGTGGAAGCTGGTAAACCTGAAGAAAAATCTATACACCGAGCTGTTTCGGCAGAAAAATCAATGCAGTGCCTGCACTGCTGCTGAAAAATCCAAGCAGTGCCTTCAAAATAGACACCTCGCCTGCTTCAGCATGATTCATCATTGCAGTGAGTCTGGATTTTTCACCATCGTTCGTGGGCGTCAAATCACTAACATCAGCGCAAGAAACCGTGGCTGACAATCGACGCATCATTCTCCGATGGGGAAACAATCAATGCACCACTTCACTTGCGAATAAGGAATCGACGCAACACTTGCTTTTCTGACGCATCACTTTAAGAATTGATAGCCTTTCTTTTGTATGTTGGATTTTTTGTTGTTCTGGTCTTGTTTAACTTAGATAAATATTGGCTATTTTTCTAAACTGGTGTTGAGTACTTTTGTGGCGTTTTTACTGTGTTACTGTCTATGTGTGTGTGTGTGTGTGCGTGTGTGGGTGTGTGTGTGCAAATATTGCCTCTGAGATAAGCCTGACTGCTTGAGTCAGTCTACCAAGGGGGTGAGCAGGGGTTATATTAGGTGTGTGACTCCCTTGCTCTGACTAAAGTGAGGGTCCTTACTTTGACAGTGGTGTAAACTGACTACCAGCTAGAGACCTCATTTCTAACAGGCTGTAGTACCACGTTCAAACATGTGATGATTACCTCCTAGAACGCCCTTAACTTGAGGTGGATCTTTTTTAAATCTTTTTTAGAAGTAATATACTCAGTGTAGCACATTCAGCTGTACCAGCCTGACTCCTGCCTGCACTACCACCTCTTGCAGGATTTGAACTGTATGCTCCCATTTTGAATATTTGACATATTTTCCATTCTATTATAAAAAATTGTATTGTGTAAACAACCACCCAGAAGAGCATCCTGGCGCTAGAGACCACTGCTAGGCAAGATGGTCTGCCAACCATTTGGTCCTAGGTTTCTCCAGTTTGCAGAGAACATTTTTACCCAGTATAATGTAGGTCATAGAAACCACCCCACAAAGAAGCTCTCATACAACACTTTATGCTGCAGAGGAGTATGACTGGGAACCCTATAGGATATGGATGCATAAGATATGGCAAAGATGTGTTCTATAACATTACCTACTGGGTTCTCTTTCTTATTCCAGTTATTACTAACATTACATATTACCTCCTTCAGAAATGCACCTTTTGCCCTTCAGCCTGTTACCATGTAAAACATAGAGCCCATTGCTGGCTACTCTACGTCCCTCAGTCGAGTAATTAAGGAGTGTCTGCCCAGAAGTCTTTGCGTACAGTCATGAAGAACCCAACAGCATTTGATGATAGTCACTTTGGTTTAAAAACTTTGATGAGGAATGATGACTTCGAGTATTGAAGATCGTTAATATGTAATACAGTTATTACACCTGTGTCCTGCTTCCTAGTTCTTGTGTTTAATAACATAAGGAATACAGAAGCAAGCCCACTGGACGGAACTACTGAGGTTCATATGGCACAACAAGAAAACCAATGACAAGTAGTCTACTGTATATTGAACTATTCACTCGTGATATTTTAACACCTTCGCTGCCAGGCCTTTTCCCCCTCAGGTGGCAGGCCTTTTCTTGGCTATTTTGGGCAGTTTGTGCTTGGTCCCTCATAACCTTTTGACCACATTCCAAATTTGCATCTTTTTGTTTCCAACATCCTAGGGATTCTAGAGGTACCCAGAGTTTGTGGGTTCCCCTGGAGGAAACAAATAAATTAGCCAAAATACAGCTGACATTTCGTTTTTTAAAAACAAAATGGGAAAAAAGGGCTGCAGAAGAAGGCTTGTGGTTTTTCCCTGAAAATGGCATCAACAAAGTGTTTGTGGTGCTAAAATCACCAGCTTTCAGGAACAGGCAGACTTGAATAAGAAAACCACATGTTTGGCATTTTACTGGGACATACCACATTTTTACTATTTTTTGTTCTTTTGGCTCCTTCCAGTTAGTGACAGAAATGGTTGTGAAACCAATGCTGGATCCTGAACAGCTAAACATTTCTAAAAAGTAGACTACATTCTGAATTCAGCAAGGGGTCATTTGTTTAGATCCTACATGCTTTTCCTACCGAAAATAACAGCTGAAATAAAGAGATATTGACATTGAGGTGACCTTTTACTCTGTAACTTTTTCCTGCCATGTCAGATTTTCAAAAGCAATATACTGTTACGTCTGCTGGAATCTTCTGGCTGCGAGGGTATATAGGGCTTGTAGGTTAATCAAAACCCTTTTGTATCCTGAGCCAATAAAGGAGCTGCACCTTGCAATGCGTTTTCATTGTATATCGGGTATACAGCAATTCATTTGGGTAGGCCTAATGCCTGCGACAGGAAACGCAACATGGACATATCACATTTTTACATTGAAATCTGACGTGTTTTTTGGAAAGTGCCTAGCTGTGGATTTTGGCCTCCAGCTCAGCCGGCAGCTAGGGAAACCTACCAAACCTGTGAATTTTTGAAAACTAGATACCTAGGGGAATCCAGGATGGGGTGACTTGCGGGGCTCTCACTAGGTTCTGTTACCCAGAATCCTTTGCAAACCTCGAAATTTGGCAAACAAAACACGTTTTTCTCACATTTCGGTGATACAAAGTTTTGTAATTTGAGAGGAGCCACAAATGTCCTTCCACCCAGCATTCCCCCAAGTCTCCCGATAAAAATGATACTCACTTGTGTGGGTAGGCCTAGTGCCCGCAACAGGGCATGCCCCAAAACACAACATGGACACATCACATTTTCCCGAAGAAAGCTGACCTGTTTTTTGCAAAGTGCCTAGCTGTGGATTTTGGCCTCTAGCTCTTCCGGCACCAAGAAAAACCCAGCAAACATGGACATTTCTGAAAACTAGACATCTAGGGGAACCCTGGATGGGGTAACGTGTGGCACTCTCACCAGGTTCTGTTACACAGAATCCTTTGCAGACCTCAAAATTTGGCAAAAAAACACTTTTTCCTCACATTTTGGTGCTGCACAGTTCTGGAATCGGAAGGGAGCCACAAACTTCCTTCTACCCAGCGCTGTCCAAGATCTCCCAATAAAAATGATACCTCACTTGTGTGGGTAGGCCTAGTGCCAGCAACAGGAAATGCCCCAAAACACTACGTGAACACATCAAAATGATCAAATACAAAACTACCTGTTTTGCCAGGGGGCGAGGGGGGGAGACACATGCGTTTTTGGTCCTGGTGACAGGGAGGAGCCAAAAACATGTTGAAAATGAGGGGGAACCAAAACGGGTCCAAAGGGGCAATTTGAAAAAAATGTTTTTAGGCTGACAAGTGGGGCAGAATTTTTATCGGTAAAGATGCGACAATGCTGAGTGGTAGACATTTTGTGGATTCCTACAGATTCCGGAAGGTTCCATCACAAAAATGTGGAAACATGTGATTTCAAGCAAAGTTGGAGGTTTGCAGGGCATTGTGGGTAAGAAAATGGTGCGGGGTGCATTTGAAACACACCGCCCTAGACTCACCCAGATGTTTAGTTTTCAGTTGTGTCTAGGCCTAGTATATTTTTCTAGATGGCAGCGCCCCAAAGTCGGAAAAAAGTGCAGCCCTCACAATTCCAAGTGGGACGATTTTGAGAGTTAGACAAGCCCTCATGGACCAAATGTAAAACCAAATACAAAAATAATCAAATGACCTCTTGCTTGCCATGGGATAAGATGTTTTAGTGTGTGGGGGGAGAGCTGAAAGACTGTTACCCCCTTCAGTTGGGGTGGGGGCATAACCATGCCCATAGTGGTTGGTAGCCACCACCCCACTAGTTTTTATCTTTTTTTAATTCCCTGGCATCTAGTAGGATTTCTAGCCTCCCCACCCCCCTCTGTGGAGTGGATCGGGAGTAATTGCCTTATCTGCCCAGCGGTGGGCAGAACAACTTTGTCCCCATTTATTTGGGGTGGGGGTATAGCTATACCCACACCCACTTTAAAAAAATATATATATTTCCTGGTGGGCTTTCTGCCCCCCTTGGGGGCAGATTGGCATTACAAAAATAGGCCCATCTGCCCTCAAGGGGGGCAGAAATGACCTAAAATAAATTTGACCCCAGGGTAACGACCCTTGCCTAAGGGGTCGCTCTCCTTCCATGAAATTGGTGCAAAAAAAATCTCTGGTGTCTAGTGGTTTCTGCCCCCCGTTGGGGGCATATTGGCCTAAGAAAAATAGGCCAATCTGCCCCTAAGGGGGACAGAAATGGCCTAAAATAAAATTGTCCTCCAGGGGAGTGACCCCTACCTAAGGGCTCGCTCCCCATCTGTAAAAAAAAAAGAAAAAAATCCTGATGCCTGGTGGTTTCAGCCTAGTTAATATAGGCCAATCTGCCCCCAGGGGAGACAGAAAAGGCCTAATAAAAAATTTGCCCCCTGGGGAGTGACCTTTGCTTAAGGGGTCGCTCCCCTTGTCAATGTAAAAAAAAAATCCCTGGTATCTAGTGGCTTCGGCCCCCAGGCGGGGCAGAAAAGACCTCATAAACAAATTGCCCCCTGGGAAGTGACTCTTCCCTAAGGGGTCACTCCCCTTATCAATATTAACAAAAAAAAAATCCCTGATTTCTAGTGGCTTCTGCCCCCCCGGGGGCAGATCCGCCAAATTAATATAGGCCAATCTGCCCCTGTAGGTCTAATAATAAATTGCCCCCTGGCCAAGCGGTTACTCCCCTTATAAACATAAACAAAAAGAAAAGAAAAAAACATCCCTGGTGTCTAATGGCTTCTGCCCTCCTGTGGGCAAATCGGCCTAATAAATATAGGCCGATCTGCCCCCGGGGGGGGCAGAAATAGCATTAGAAACCCCCCCCATGGGGAGCAACCCTTGCCAAAGGGGTCGCTCCTCTTATGCTAATTTAAAAAAAAAATCTCCCTGGTGTCTAGAGGCATTCCTGTAGCATGATCTCTATGTGTTCGTACTGCTGGAATGCTCAGGGAGACATGAAAAGGAAAGGAAAAGCCTTTCCTTTCCTTTTCATGCCTGTCTGACCATCCCTGCCCCCATACCGAGGAGAAACAAATCTGTTTCTTATCGGATCGTGCTTGAAGCATGCTTGCAGCACGAATGGAGGTGACCTCTGATAAGGTCAGCGCGTGATCGCGCACTGATGTCATCAGACGTCACTTGGGAGGGGATTGGGGTGGAAGGGGAAGAGATTCCCCTACCATCCCTGCCCTGGGGGGGGGGTTGGGGTGAGGCCTTCGGGGGGAGCGCTTCCCCAGAGGGCCTGGTGCAGGACGTAACGGTTACATCCTGGGCACCCGAGCGGTGTGTAACCGTTACGTCCAGGGCACCCAAGGGGGAAAACTTTGAAGGGAATCCTCAGACTTCAGATTGTAATGGTCGATAAATGTAGACTTGATAGTTGTTATTTCCACCTTGAAAAAGTAGTCAAATGGTCCATCTTGAACATTTTCTTAATAAGCTCCCATGCCCCTAGGTAAAATACCATGAAACTTGTGATGCTGTGTAGGCAGCTGAAATCACTAACACCTCAAGGGTTTCTATGAAAGCTCAGCGGAATATGTATGACTTTTGTGGCGCAGGGCAGCACAGCAAGTCACCTTGCTGCGTTGCCTAGCATCACAAGGATTTGCGTCAAAAAGCGGCGCAAATGCGGCGCTAAAAAAGTATAAAAATGGACCTAAGTGTCTTTCCATGCAGCGCCATTATTAAAAAAAAAAAATGCCTCCTGACAATTTTAAGTAAACTGTTTAACCCAATTACAAAAGACCTGCCTTCCTGACATCTGTGGAATGCAACCTCACATCCTCTAGAGACCTAGAGACTGAGAATTAGGAGGTCATTCTGGTGTTACAGACCACAGCACTAACTGAAACTGGAAGCCAACATTTTGGACCAGTTGAAGTCCATATACACCAGATTACTAAAAAAGATTTGAGGGGTTATTTATAAGGTAGCACAATATTACTCTAAGAGCGGACACACCTGTCAGACACTCGATTGAAACTATTGACTGCTACACAGTAGTAACAGTGCCCTGGGGCGATGTGGCTGAATTCTACACATTTATAGCTACGAAACTGCTTAGATCGCAGATGGATTTCTGAACAATGTTGTGTGGCAGACATGAATATATTGTTTTCAGTGTTTTCCACAAGCAACCTTGAATTCTCAGTTAATTTGTATTTATATTCTAATATGTATTGTAAATTCGGTTGCTTTGTTATATGCTCCGTTATTTATAAAGTATTATACACCATAATCTGGACTTAAAAATTGTTATTTTGTTTTGGTATCTCTAAGGTATTTGTTTAGTCTCAACATGATTTTAGACCAAAAAGTGGTCCACTTGTCCAGTCCTTCCATTTTCATGTTTTCTTTGTAAATTAAGTTTTTAACACCCTTCGTATTTGAGTTCCAAACTATGGGCCATATGTACGAAATCTTTTTCCCACAAACACAGAATGGGTAAAAACCTTTGGTACATCTGGCCCTATGTCATTCTAGCAGGTCAGATCTGTATAGTGGTCTCTCATTTGTTGGTTTTGTCCCTTCTTGCAATACTGGGCCTCAAGTGATTTCGGTGGAGAGCTGTGGTCACAATTGTTGGACACTTTGTGGAAGTGGTGGTATTTTCCTGTGCAAAGACACCCAGATCATCTCAGTATTCAGACCTTGCCAGAAGAGAGGGAGACTTCCCCGTGCTCTGCGACTAAAGCATGGCAATTGTGTAAAAGGCATAACCCTGATAAGTCTTGCCCGCTGTCAAACACGGAACCCAGGTTGCATGCATGACAGTGAGAGCCAGCATCTCCACGTCATTAATATGACCCGGATAAAAAAATATCTATCTATTTGTCTGTCTATGTATACATGTGGGTGCGTGTATTTGTTTTCATTTTATGTTCAATTTGACAACTCATCAGTAAAATCTCTTTTTTTTAAAGGAAATTTGGATTAATCTATTTGTAGAAGAGAATTTTAGTATGTCAGTCATGTGGAGGGTTGTAAGCTCTCTGTTCACTCTAAGAAATATTGACAAACGGAAGAGAAGTGTGATGTTTAAAAACACCCCTGGCCTGGTTCACTTTGTTGATTATGTACGATATGTAAGACTGTTAAACTGTAATGTCAGTTTGCTAGAGGAAACCTCGACGTTTGATTGGGGCTTTTATAAAACCACAGTCTGTTCATAATGTACAGTGTAGATTGAAACAGAAATCTTATACATTCCTTTTGAAATTTGATAATCCGTTCTTATACAGTGAGAAACTGACAAGAATAATACACTCAATTTTCAGTGTGTTATGCATAACGCATTACATTCAATGGTCAGTAGCTTTGTCTAAAACCTTAAATTCATAATGAAAAAAAACGAATGAAAATGTAATGATTAGTGAGCAAAATAAGCTATCGTAGCTGGAGGCACTGCATTATTATGTCCCAAATGTTCTTTAAGGTGGATTTGTTTTCAAATTGCCATTCAGAATTCAAGACTATTTGCCCAGCATTGTGTCTGTGTTGAAAGATGTGTTTTCTTGGATCAAAACAGAGCCCTAACAAGACGAGCCTTTGTTTTTGATGGACTGCTAGAAAAATACGTTTTACATTTCCAAATTAGGGTTTTATGAACTTGGTAGGGATTATGCACGTGTTTGATAAATTAAAGTGTTGTTTTTCTGCCATTTTTTGAGTGTTTACTAAATTGTGAAACAAAATGACATATCGAAAGTCATCACTGCCATGGAGATTGATCTGAGCAGTGGCATCGGAAGTTCTTGATGAATTGTATTTGATCTGTCAGTAATGACGATCGGTCTGCTGAAGATTATGTATCAAAAATGAGTCAAAATTGTTGACAGTATAAACATTTTACTCCTGTTTTTCTCATTGGGTACATGTTCTGCTAAAAATGGTAAAAATCATAAACCAACGACATGCTGTTAGAAGCTCCTCCTCACTTGCAGTCTCACCCACATTTCGAAAACTCCAGTTTGCTTATGTAAGAGACATGAGACTCTTCAGAGATCAGGGCAGACCTCTCAGAGTTGTGTCAATTGTATTGGAGCAGGTTTTCTGAGGAAATGCTGAAGTCTACCTTGCATTGTTCAGAGGGCATTATGTGGACCTGTCTAAAAGTACCCTGTATATTTCTACATTTCATTTCACGAGAGGCTTCACCAGACTGAGATTCGTTGTCTCAGGCAAAATAATCAGAATGACAGGCGGTAAGGTAAACCAACCTCTTCATTTTCAGTAAGGGCAAGTGAGTTCAAGGCTTCTGGCTGAAAGGAAACGTCTCTTTTGTCACATTGGATAGTGGGAGCTGTGAACACAGATGTTTTCAAGCCCTAACCAAAGGGAACTGCGGACACAGGCAATAAAAAGTCCTTACTGCAAGAGATGTGGAATAACCACGGGAAGCCAGATCTCAGACGTCCAGTGGGAGGCCATATGGGCCGTCATCCCTAAGATCTGTTGTAGCATTCCACACAGGGAATCCGTGTACTAGCTAGGCTGTCCGTGGTACATGACACCTGTATGTTTATGCCGGATATTCTTGATTGCAGCTGAGGAGTGCTGGCTCTGTGGCAAGCAAAGGGGGGCATTTAACCACATGTGTTGGTCATGCATGTTCATGAAGACATTTTAGAAAGAGGTCTTGGGGTACATAAAGGAGATCCTGGGTTTCATTCTCCCAGGTGACCCAAGACTAGTACTGCTTGGTACCCGACCTGATGGACTGGAGGGCATGATATCCCAGATTGTGTATGAGCAGTACACATGTTGGGGCAAGCTCCGTGGCCCACCACTCTTTGGTTCCATATTATGTGGTGTCTCTTAGCAATGGAGCAGCTAATTCAAAATCTGGCACAGGCAGAACACAAATTCACAGTGAAGTGGAAACTCTTGCATCTCTGCCTTAACCTTCATCTGAGCCCTTCAAATGTTTAACTGTGAAAATCGACTCAGTCACCTGGGGTCCTATATCCCTGGGCATTTATATACCACCAATAAGCATAACTCAACACCCACGTATAGACACAATAGACGGAGTGACTGCTTGCACACATCTAATAATCCAGCATCTTTTGCTAGGCTTTCAACACTGAAACCCCTACACGCCCACGAATACACACTCCACTGGCCAAATATCCACACCCAGAGCTCCTAGTATCTCGTTGGTTTAATGTTAATGGGGAAGAAAGGGAAAAGGTGCGAAAGGTGGCCAACTGTTAGTTCCTGGTTACTAAGAATCACAAAGTAATCCAGCTTGCCATATGTTGAAGCTTCTAATAGTTTTTTGTTCCTGTTTAGAGAATGCAAGGAAGAGGCAAGATGGAGTGGTGAGCAACTCGATCTTGTACTTCACAGAAGACGCGCCAGAGCTCCCAGCCAATAGCCCTCATCCCTTGAAGTTGCGGCGAATACTCAACCTGAGTCCCTTCACTGTGACTGACCACACACCAATGGAGACTGTCATTGACATATTCCGTAAACTGGGACTGCGGCAGTGCCTTGTCACTCGAAGCGGGTGAGTGTTAGAGATCGAGCAATTTGAATGGAATGACCTAATGCAAAAATTTTAGTTTATAAGTTTTTTAGCTGATGCACCTTGAATACATTATTTTATCTAATTATTTAGTTCGTTATTACTTTTTTGTGTGAACTGCACTTTAGTTTCACTCTGTTTTGCTCTTAAATAATGTAGCTTGTTTGTGTTGGTGGTTTTTACCCAATATTCCTTCTGGACTTGATGTCATAATAACCCGACCATGAGGAAAGGCAGACAGAATTGTGCTTTAACACTTTTATGTTTGTCCCAGTAATAAGCTTGCTGTGGAAGAGCTGCTGATGGACTTTCTTATGTGTTCTTCACTCTTCCACCATCCGTTTGCAGTGTTTAATGGACTTTCTTATGTGTTCTTCACTCTTTCGCCATCCGTTTGCGGTGTTTAATAAATATTAGCTCGTTACAGCCAGTGGGCCTTTTGTGTTACTGTTCACAAACGTGTTACCTTGTTCACATGTGAGCACATTTGCAACATAACTTATTGTTATGAACACACTCTGTAAATCGAGTGTTTACTGTATACATAATTGTGCTGCTGTGCGTTGGATTACTTTGCAAAGAATATGTTAATCTCAACAGAATGGTATCAATACTTATGTGCGTTTAAGGGTAAACATGTTCTTATTATGGTACACACAATTCAGGCAACGCACACAGTTCAATTTATTGATGAGTTACAGTACACGCACTTGATTTAATGTATACACATGCATAGCGTAGTAATCGCATCGGTGTCAATTTATACACCTTTAGTATATAGTACACATGTTTATCTAGTTGTATATGTTATTACATTTCTATCATTCTTGTATTTCCTATTGTTCTGCTCCTTTTGGTTTGTTTTTGTATTTTTACTCTTATTGCTGGCGTGGGTCACAAATATCGAAGGATCACAATATCATGGCCAGAACACTGAGAGACAAAATATCATTTGTGATTATATGTATCTTCAAGGTACGTAGATGTGGGGGTAAGAATAATACATCTCTACTTTTCTCTGTGCACTTACCTCTTCTATATTTTGTCCCTCGATTTATTAGGTTCAATATTGTGATCCTTCGATGTTCCTTACCACAGTCCTTATTGCTGTGGGAAATGCTCTGCTGCCCCGGTGGGCCTGGTTTGCGCTATGTAAAACTGTAGATAAGTAAATAAGTACGGGCTGCAAGTAACCTGCATAATTTTCTGACCAACATCTTTGCATTTTTTATATTATCCCACACCCCATACCGGGACCATGACCCTATGTCAGAGACATCTTTCTAAATGAATGTATTCCACACCTTGCGGGTCCTTTCTCTTAGCCTCTTTGTGCTTCCTTGAATCCGACAACATATTGGGGGTTATTCTAACGTTGGAGGAGGTGTTAATCCGTCCCAAAAGTGACGGAAAAGTGACGGATTTACCACCAGCCGTATTACGAGTCCATTATATCCTATGGAACTCGTAATACGGCTGGTGGTATATCCGTCACTTTACCATCACTTTTGGGACGGATTAACACTCCTCCAAAGTTAGAATAACCCCCATTATCTTGTATATGTCCATCCATAGCCATGAATATATAATGGACATTTGTCCATGCCTCCTATTTGCAGGTATTCCTTTATTCCTATCTCATCATATGTGCTCTTGATCTTGATCACATAGTTTAACTATTACCTTTTTGACTCCATTGGTCTGCTTTGCTCTTCTTTATGCTTATTCACATTCCATTTTCTGCCACTACCACATCACTTAGGAGGGGCACCACTATGCCTTTTGTACCTCCCTCTTCTGGAACTCTATAAGCTGAGAAGAATATAATTGTGGCAGATCACTTAAGCAGCTTTTATTCCTATTCAGCGTTTGAGATGTTTCAGCCTTTTATGGAACTTTCCTCAGTAAGAATATTGTTTTAATTTTCCTCCTATCTTTTCAGCACCCCTTCTCATTTGACCAACGTTCTAGAAATCGGTGTCCAAACTGGCACTGTTTAGTTAAACAACTCCCACCCTCCCAAAGTCACATTGTCAGTGCCACTGGAAACAACATCAGAATTACCGCTATTGGAATACTTTTATATATGCTCTCCATAAAGTTGGTCAATCTGTAGCACACACGCATTTCTGCTGGTGCAAACGAAAACCCTCAGTTTCTGACTTATCTAAGAATATCTCAAGTTATTTGACTTCTGAAACCACATTGAAGAATCCCCCTGCCTCCAAGAGCATTTGCCAAATCTCAGTTTTTCTACTCGCTCTATTCGTAACCCTGAACCTGTAATGGAGTTTTGTCAACCCTTTCATCGATAGTGCCATCTGCCTGCACACTACACACTAAGGTCAAAATACCCTAGCACCTTTTGTTTTATCCACAACTAACATGTAATTTCCTCCATGGCCTCAATTTTTTGGCCTTTTTTGGCTCTGCATGTTGTCACCCAATTATCTGGATACCATCGCTTTAGAGTTTAGTTTGATCCTCATGAATGTCAGAGTTGTTGAAGGGCCTTCAATATTTTTGGGAGCAAGGTACTTGACATAGTTTGTACATTCTCCTTTTCTGGGTTCTTGCTCACCATTAGAAAGTTACTGAGACTGTGATGCCCATGATGTACCTTCCACTTTCTTATCTATTATAGAAACATGCTAAATGTCTCAAACATTGCTGATCAACGCCAAATTGCTCTGCAAACATGCTGTTGAAGTCTAGGACACCATCTCCACCCTCGCCCCGACGTGACCTTCATCACGGAGACCTGGCTCACCCCTGTATCCGCCCCAGACACCACCACTGCAGCACCCATCAGCTACAAGATGAAACACTGCAACTGTGCCAGCCGACGCGGGGGAGGCATTGCCATCATGCACAAAGAATCAATTCACTTCACCACCACTGATGACGAGACCATGCCAATCATGGAACACATGAGCTTCCAGCCCCGCACCAATGACAAAACCACCATTAAAGGTACCCTCACCTGCAGACCCTGGTACCAGGAACCGGCCTCAGTCATGTCATTGCGGAATTCATCACCCCGCTCGCCATCAAATCCCAACACTTTGTATTCCTAGGAGACCTCAATTTCCATCTGAATGACTCCACCGACCTAGAGCGACTGGACAACATCGGCCTCACGCAGCTGGTGACAGACCTCATGCACAAAGCTGGATACATGCTGGACCCTGTTTTCATGTTCAGCAACAGAATCAGGTATAGCCACAGAACTGAACTCACCTGGTCGGACCCCTCCATCATACACTTCACCATTGCTGGACCCCCCAGCATTACCACCACAGCGTCACCACCCGCAACTGGACCAAGGACACTCAGCACCAATTGACCGACGCCCTCAGCATCACCCAGCCCATCCTCACCACATACCTGAACCAGGCAGTACAGAACTTCAACACCTGGATCATAAGCAAGTACACTCTGAAGTTAGAATGGCAAAACACAGATGCAGACAATTGGAAAGAAAGTGGCAAACTGGCAGGAACACCACTGATCAAGCCACCTTCAAGTCAGAACTCAACAATTACCACTGCCAGCTCAAAGCAGTGAAAAATGGAGTCCTGACACACCGGATGAAGACCAGCTCCATCGAAACCAAGGAACTGTTTTCCATCGTCAAAGAGTTCACCTGCCCGTCAGCCATCGAAAACTTGAACCCTTCTGCCCTTGTCGAACACTTCCACAACAAGATACCAATCATCTACAGAAATTTCAATCCCCAAGCCACTGACCCCCCTCAACATCCCATCGACCACCCACTCACCACAAGAGAACAACTCAGTACACGAACACAAACGTTCTAATAAACTCTATCCACTCGGGAGCACCCACGGCCCATCCTCTCAATGACTTTTCAACCTCAGAAGGGTTGAGATCAGCTACCAGCTCACCAACATCCTAAAACCTCCATTGCCACAGCCACCTTTCCTGATGCCTTTAAACATGCAGAAGTCAGATTGCTCCTCAAGAAACCAACTGCAGACCCCCAGCGAGCTCCAGAGGTACTGTCCCACCTCTCTGCTCCCGTTTCCCTCCAAAGTCCTGGAGAAGGCCATCAACCTCCAACTCACAGAACACCTGGAGAGAAACAACCTGCTGGACCTTTCCCAATCAGGATTCAGAGCTAATCACAGGACTGAAACAGCCCTGATCTCCGCAGCAGGCGATATCTGCACTCTACTCGATAGAGGAGAATGAGCCGCCCTCCTTCTACTTGATCTCCCTGCAGCCTTCACCATCATCTCCCACCACACACTCATAGAGCAACTACACCAGATGAGAATCACAAACCACGCACTCCTATGGGTGGCTTCCTTCCTTACAAGGAGCACCTAGAGAACCCGTTTCCCTCCCTTCACCTCTCAACCCAAGAGTAGCGTTTGCGGCATCCCTGAAGGCTCATCCCTCAATCCAACCCTCTTCATCATCTACATGACACCTCTCACAGACATCGTCAGTCCACAACATCAACATCGTCTCCTATGCCAATGATACACAGCTTGTCTTCTCGCTCTCAGCTGAACACACCATGAAGAAGACCAACTTCCACAACTGTATGAAGAAGGTCTCAGCATGGATGAATAACAACTCCCTGAAGCTCAGCACAGACAAAACTGAAGTATTGATCTTCGGCAGACACATTTCTCTCTGGAATGACTCCTGGTGGCCATCGGAACTCGGACCCACCTCCACTCAGAAACACAATGCCCGCAACCTTGGCATCATCCTGGACAGCAAACTCTCAATGAAAAGTCATGTCAGCGCCGTCTCCTCATCCTGCTTCCACTCTCTCTGTCTGCTCCACAAAGTTTTCAAGTGGCCCCCCATCAGTACCAGGAAAACTGTGATGCAGGCCTTTATCACCAGGTGCCTGGACTACAGCACTGTATGCAGGCACCACCACCAAACTCATGAGGATAAAATCCAGAATGCAACAACCGGACTGATCCTCAACCTGCCAAAGAGGACCCACATCACCCAGCATCTGAGAGACCTCTAATGGCTCCTCATCCAGAAAAGATGCCAATTCAAGCTCCTGACCCACACCTACAAAGCCCTCCATGACCAAGGACCCACCTACATTAACCAGTGCCTGAATTTCCACCTACCTCCCAGGAACCTCTAATTCACTCACCTCACTCTCGCACTGGTACCACACATCCGCCACTACTGCACTGGAGGTCACTCCTTCTCCCTCCTTGCCACAAACTACTGGAACACCCTCCACCTTTGCACCTCACCCTTGCTGACCCACTTCTGGAAGAGACTCGAGACCTGGCTCTTCGACTGACTCCACAGCACAGCACCTGGATACCCTCACAGGTGATAAGTAGCGCATTACAAATACTGATTGATTGATTGATTATGCCATTTCACAACCGATGGACATTACCTTTACCATGCAGGCTTGCCTTTTAAATTTTATACTATCAGCTAAAAATCATCTGGATGTATCAGATGCTGAAGTGCTGACTTTGTCCCTTTTCATCATTTTGGGTCTTTCCCCTCATATCCCACCATTGTCACTGTTTTGGCCAAATTGGACTGTCACAGAACTCACCTTTTCATCTATATGATCCTTCACTGATGATGTATCTGGCTATGGCAATCTTTATATAAGCTTAACCTCACCTGTTGCCTTATTTGATACAGTCCCCAAAGTGAGATAATCAAGTCAGCAAACAGTGCCTCCAGACATGGACCAGCCATTATCTCTTCCTACTCTCTCAAGTCCATTTTCAGTTTTACCACTTACCCTTGATCTTTTATCAAACTAATTTTCTGCCCATCTCCCTTCCCTTAGCTTCTGGTAAGGTAGCCCTCTGGCAGCTCACATCACACTAATGACATCTGAAATGGGACTCGCTTATGGATACCTGACATTCTTCATCCTGCCTATCCCACCTCACAAGTGGGAATTCTTTATCTTTTAATTATTTTTACTTGTTGCAGGCACTCAGAGTGCAGCACTGTACATAGGCTCAGCTGTCTGTCCACAGTGTCCCTGGGCTTGAAGGAATAACTGTGGCCCTGATTCAGAAAGCACGAGGCATGCCTTTCCTCTCATGCATCCACAGAACAATTTTCCAAAGCAACCCAAAATGAAATAAAAGAAACCCTTGGAAAAAAAAAATCTGAAACCAATGCAATAAGCAAATGAAGATATGCTCCGCTCGTTGACTAGCATACACTGCAAATTATGAACATTGTAGTCCAAGTCTTAAGGTTTATGAGAAACGTAATTCTCCTTGCCAGCTCTCTCTCTCTCTTCATACTTGGACCCTGCTTTGAACCGTGTCCGTGAGCAACAAGTTAAGAATGTTCTCAAACTCACTCACTCATATTTTCTGTTTGTTTTTCTGCTTCAAACAAATTCCATGCTGCTTTGTGATGTCCATATATGGTAACTTTGTGTCATCATTTTCTACATTATTCTCTTCCGTTTTTAACTCCTCTCACTCTTCATCCTTTACTTTATTGATTACTCGCACCTCCATATGCTTCTTCACTACTACATAGCTGTCTTATTTTTTTTAACCTTGTCGTTTTTTTCTCTCTGTCTGTTACCTCTGTCATCCCTATGACAGTCTTCCCAATCTACTTATCCCATGTGTCCCACTAAACTGTCTTGCAACTTTGAATGGATTCAGCACCTCTCAGTTATCCCCCATGTGTCCCACAATGACCCTCAGTACTTACGCACTGCTGTGTTTCTTCTCTGTGGGGATCTTCTTGACCAGCTAGTGAGCTCATCTCTCGTAGTGGCCCTGCTTTTGAAGTGACATTTACTCATTCCACTCTCCTTGGCTTATGTTATCTACGTTCCCTCTGCTATTTTCAGCCATGACTTCCCTCATCTCTTTTTGTCATTGCTTGCCATTAGCCTCTCTCTTATTGCTGTTCACCCTGTCTTTTTTCCCCATTTCTTGTGACATATACAGTTTCCCTACTTTAAGACTCTCAACCCTCCTCTCAGTCTCTCTCACTTTTATTATGGTGTTGTCATTGTACATAAATCAACCTCTTTGCAGCCCCTTTCCTTTTTCAGCCTACACTTAGTGACCTTTGCTGATAGCCTGGCAAAGGTGTCCACGCCATTTGCCCCCTCTCATTGTGCATGCTCGGATTTCTCAAGCATTCCATTCTTCCACGGAACTGAAATGGTTTTGCTACAGCTACCTTTGTCCCGTCATCCTTCCTCCAAACTGCTTCTGTGTGTTGCTTGCCTTCCTCCTGAATATTTGATTGTACTTGTGTTGTCTCTCTCCTCCCCTCGTGTCATTGCCATATCCAGTACATCTTTCCTTTGGGTGGGTGTTCTAGATCTCTCGTCCTCTCCCCATGCTGCAAGGGTTGCTTCATTCCTAGCCCCCTTCTTCCTACTGTCCTTCTCTTTCTTCCCTTCCATGTATACGTCCAATCCCTCTCCATTGGCCTTCCTTCTGTCATCCCTCATCTGATTTTCACCTCTTCTTCCTCAAGACTAGTACTACTTTCTTTTCTTATGACCCTCTCATCTTTTCTGCCAGCAGCTTTTCCTCTCTGGCATTTTCATTAGGTCAAAGCCTTCTAGTCAGAACAGCTGTCTAGTTTGCTACAACCTCTTGGAGACATACTGAAAGCCTCCCTGGGAATGCATTTGTCCATTGCTTACCATTGGCTTTGTGTTTTGTAACTCACATTTACTTGCTTTCTTTTTGCTGGCTCTGTTTGTTTTCGCCTGTTGAGCTTGAGTTCATCCCTTCATTGGAGCATTGCCTTTTTACTATATTTTCCTACAGCTTGCTTTCTGTAAACAGGCCTTTAAATGTTATTCTTATCTTGTCACATTTGCCGTGCATTTAAAGACAGTTCAAATGTCAGGCTCTGTGGTCTGAGGCAGCTTGGTGTTTACTTTTCTTTCTCTGACTTCAAAGTAAGAGGATTTATGTGACAATTCTTCCTGATATCCATGTGATAGAAAAGGCTGTAGGATGTTATTTTTTCTACCACGCGACAAAATTTAAATTTCTGTAAATTAACTGCAAATATTTCAGAATATATCAGCATTAGGAAAGCACAAACGAAGCACAATTTTGATGTGTGGTGGGAACAAAGAGTTCAATACTATCAAAATAATCAATGCACTTATTGCTGCCATTTCCACACGTTATTGTTTGTGTGCAGTAGAGTTTTATCAGTAAAACTGTATGTCTGTGCAAATGTAATGGTCATTTCAATTGAAAATGTGTTGTCTGTAATGGCGGTGCGCTACCACACCATGCATACTCCATTCTACGCAACTCCACTCTACAACACTCTACTACACTATACACCAGTGCACTTTACAACACTGTACTCCATGACACACCACAACACTGTACTCCCCTCTGCGCTACTTCACTCCACACTACGCTGCTCTGTTCTCCTCCACACCACTCTACTCTATTCCACTCTGCACCATTCCACTTTACACCACTCCACTCTACGCCACTCAAGGCCACCCCACTCTGCAACACTCCACTCTGCGGCACTTCACTTCATGAACCTCCACGACACTCTGTGCCATGCTACCGTATGCCACTACAATTCATTCTACCCCTGCTTCTCCACTCTACAACGCTCCAATCTTTGACACTCCTGTCTGACACTACTACACTCTACGACACTCCTCTCTGTGACACTTGACTCCACTCTACTCCACTCTTTGCCACTCTACACCACAACACTCTATGCCATGCCACTGTATGTTACTTCCTCTACGACACTCTTCTCCACTGTACAACACTACACTCCACTTTACAACACTCTGCTCCACTCTACTCAGTTGTATTCTGCTCCACTGTACGCCACGCCACTCCACTTCACTCCACTGTATGCCACTCCACTCTAGGCCAAACCCCTCTACACCACTCAACTCCACACCACTGCACTCCAAACCACTCTTTAACACCCTGTGCCACAATATGATACTTAACTCCAGGCCAAACTACTCCAGTCTATTCCACTTCACTCTGGACACTCTACTCTTCTCCATTCCATGACACACTACTCTACGACCCTTTACTCTATGACACTCCACTCTGTGAAACTCTACTCCTTTCCACTCTACCCTACGTTAAGCCACTCTTCTTTATGATACTGACACTCTACGCCACTCCTCTCTATGCCACTCCACTCTGCGCCACTCCACTCTACAACACTCAGCAACACTCTACACCACTATAAATTACTCTGTGCCACTCTACGACACTCCACTCTACAACACTTTATTGCACTCTACTATACAGCACTCCACTCTGACACTTTACTCTACAACATTCCACCCCACTTCACTATGTTCGTCGCCACTCTGAACACCTCCACTCTATCACTCCACTCTATGATTCTCCATCCTGTGCCCCTCCACTCTGTTCTGTTTGTACTCTACAACATGCCACTCTATGATGTGCCACACTATGCTCCACTTCTCTACCCCTCTACGCTACGACATGCTACTCCACTCTACGCCACTCCACTTTACAGTACTCCATTCCACTCCACTTTATGACATTCTACTCCACTCTGTGCCAGTCCACTGTAGGCCACTCTGACACTCTACACCACTCTCTGCCACTTCACTCTAAGCCACGCTACTCCACTATATGACAGTCCACAATACTCCACACACCACTCTTCAACCCACTACTCTATTCCCCTCCTCTCTACACCCCTCATCTCTATGACATGCTACTTCACTCAACTCCACTCCACACTACCTCACTCCACTCTACAAAACTGTACGCCACTCTAGGTCACTCTGCTCCACTCTACAACACTCCATGACACTCCACTCTACGACACTTCACTCTGCAACACTCCACTCCATGACACTACACCATTCCAGTCTACTCCATTCTATGACATTCTACTCCACCTCCACTATATGCCACACTATTCTATAATGCTCCACTCTGTGACCCTCCACACCACTCTACAACCCTCTACGCCACTCCACTCTATGACATTGTATACCACTTCACTCCACTCTACGCCACTCTACTCCACTCTGACACTTTACTCCACTCTGTGCTGTGTCACCCCACTCTACATCACTCTAAGACACTCCACTCTACTCCACTCTGTCACTTTACTCCACTTTTTGCTACACCGCTCTATGCCCCTCCACTCTACATCACTCCACTCTGTGCAAACTACTCCACACCACTCCTTGCCAATCTACGCCACTCTGCTCCACTCTCCTCTAATACACTCCATACCCCTCCACTCTGCTCTACTCTATGCCACAACACTCTATGACCCTCCACTCCATGCCCCACCACTCTGTGACCCTCTACTCTGTGCCACAGCAGTCAACACCACACCTCTCTATGCCATGCACTCCACTCTACGCCACTCCACTCCACACCACTACACTCTACAACACTCTACTCCACTCTATGACACTCTACTCCACTCTGTGCCTCAGCACTCTGTGCCCCTCTGCTTCACTCTATCCCCCTCCACTCTGTCACCTAACGTCACTCCACTCTATGTGCTTCTCATTGACACTGTACTCTATTCTGTGCCCCAACACTCTGTGCCCCTCTACTCCACTTTATGCCCCTTCACTTTACAGCACTCCACTCTGTCACTCAATGCCACTCCCTGAAATTAAAGAAATGTTCATTCTCTGCGCCCTTATACCTTTATGTATTCTCTTCATTCACCAGCCGAACTTTTTCTGCTGTTGCTGCACAGTTCATTCACATCTCCTTTTAATCCTTTTTCTAGGGAATGTCTTTAGGGCCCCTCGCCCGACCCCATAATCACCTCCCCTTTCTAGGAAGGCACGGGCGTGGCAGGCCTACTAATATTGCCCTCCTTGGCATGCCTATCCTGTCCAGAACACAAATGGTGCCCTCTTAATGCCCCGCGATCCTCCAAGTGGCGTGCAGCGCTCTGATGGCCTCCACAGTGACACTCTCCAATAGAGCCCCGCCATTGTTCTTACTCTGCTTCCCATGTCTCACGCAGGGCCGGACTGGGAACCAAAAGCAGCTCAGGCAAAATGTTCAAAACAGCCCTGCCAACCGGCCTCCAAAGTCTCTAGCCCACCGGGGAAATGGTCAGTGAAAAAAACACGGGCTATCTGGGCCTGGCCTCGTGTTGGAGTGCCTTTACCTTGACATGAACACCCACATGGCAGTCCTATGTTGATGCTCTCCAACCATCAGCCCCTTCTCCTCCGTGTTCAGCTGCCAAACCTGCAACGTCCTTGTTTAGAAATGAACTTCCCTTTTACTTCACTGAGGGACCTGGGGCCAGGTGTAGCAATTTCTGAATTTGCGATTCGGATGCAGAATGGTGTCTCTGACACCGTCTGCGAATCGCTAGGGGTTCGCAAAGACCCACCTCATTAATATTAATAAGGTGGGTTGCATTTTGCGACCCCATAGCGATTCCCTGCACTCACAGGGATGGTGGCCTGCTGGAGACAGCAGACCTCCATGTCTGTGACTGCTTTTTAAATAAAGCAGTTTTTTTTTTTGTATTGCAGCCCGTTTTCGTTAAAGGAAAACTAGTTGCAATACAAAAAAATAACGAAACCATTTGGTTTCGTTTTTTCAGAGTAGGCAGTGGTCCATTGGACCACTGTCTTCTCTGAAAAAAATGTTTTGGCAACATTCACAAAGGGGAAGGGGTCCTACGGGGACCCCTTCCCTTTTGAGAATGGGTTACCACCAGTGTGACACTGGTGGTAACTGCAAATTGCTTTGCGACCACGTTAGCATTGCGGTGCGAGTCACAAATAGGAGGGGACATCCCTTCCTATTTGCGAGTCGCACTCACATTTTGCGAGTCGGTACCGACTCGCAAAATGTGAGTGAACATCGCTATGCAAAACTCTACCTACATCTGGCCCTTAGTTCGCAAAAACACCAACCAGATGCTCGCCATCAGCACTGTTCCAATGGGAGCCAGAATGGAGCAAACTTTTTAAAAAAAATAAAGCAGAAGCTAACACATAATCTGTTCTTTTCTATCTTAAATAATCGGGTCTGTCCGATGGGTCCCAGCAGCCACATGTACTAGTAAAAGATCTAAGTATGCATTTTCATAATCAGTCACCAAACTGCAAACATAGCCTGAATATTTGTGTCTCATCCTGCAGGCAACCTAGTCAAGAGAATGCAATGTTGTGCTGGCAGTAAATCACAACATTCCTCTCAAAGGCGTCTGACTGAGACTGGGTCATTCTAAAAAATACTGGTTTGTCTGCCCAAAAACACTGCCCTAGCAGACCTGCAGTAGAGGGTTCTGAAGGTGTGTTTTTAGACCATATCTAAAAAATAATCACAGCGCAAGTAACGCAACAGTGATATGTATCCATTGTCATCTTAAGGACTTTGGGGGGCCCAGTATGGAACTAATTTGATTTGATTTTTATCCATTGAATGCTAATTCAAGCCCACATGATGTCACACAATCCTAAATGACATGTTAAACTTTAACGGGGTCACACAAAAACAGTTGCAATATATTGTGCCGAAGGCCCCTAAAATCCTAAAGTTGACACTGGCTAGACAGACGGAGTCAGGCTTAGAGGAGGACTGAGAGGGAGAGACATGTATATAGATAAATGGAATAGTCAGTGGTCAAATAGAGAGAAAGTTCATTTTCCCGGCCTTACAATGTCTTCGTGGTGATTGTCGAAAAAACACAGGCAGCACCACGTACTCCTACCAGTAAACACGTACTTAAGCCACAAAACTTTGGTCTGATTTAAATATGCTATACTTTAAACACCTCATTGGGTCCCTGGTAATACCTATTGGGCAAGTAAGAGGCTTTACCGACGCAATTTGCATTACAAGATCCATGATAACTCCGTGAATCTGCGAAGTTCTGGAAAAAATGAGGAATTACTGATTCTCACAGTGATTATTTACTTGTAAAGGGATCATCAGGGTCCCACTTGTAACTCCTGGTATAGTCAAGGGATAAAGCTGGTAGGTTGTACTGAGAGCATAAGTGGCACAATGGATCTCAAGTTAAGGAGACTGAGGACTGTATCATGATCCAGTGTGGTGCCTGTGCAGAACACCTGAATGCAGCTTGCACCTGTTTGTGTCTAAAGTGCAGTTTTTAACTCAGTAACTGAGCAGGTTAGTACATGCACTGCCGATAACACAGCTCAGAATCTCGCACCCTGGGCCTCATTTACGAGGCCGTAGTAGCACACTGGGCACACGGAGTGTCATTTTTCTTGACGCTCCGGTGGCGCAGTGTGACATTCCATATTTACAAGGCCACGCAAAGCCATCTTGCATGAATTTTCATGTCCTTGTAAATATGGACCCCTTTCACACATAACACTTCATGAAAGGGGCGTTCCATGGGTGTTGCTTGGGATGTTCCCACGCAACACCCATGGAACCCGAAGGAATCTGATGCATTTCCAGAATAGTCTGGCAATGTGTCAGATTCCTATGCCAGCTCAAGGGTGGCATAGGAGTGACGCAACAGGGAGATGTATCTTTTTTTTCTCCCCATTTTTTCTCTTTCTGTGTGTGCCAGGCCATGCTACGGGCCTCGTAGGTGAGGTCCCATGTTTCTGAGCTTGCCATCACAAGCTTGACGTTGAGGCATTGTGGGTAGGGCAAAAAAAGTATGTGAAATTATAATTCTGACAGTGAAGGCGACACATTTGGCAGCTTCTTAAAAAAGCAAAGTCGGTTACCCTCGCAAAACTTAGCCTTCATAGAAACTCCTTTTTTGCATGAGCATTTTCCCATAAAAATAGTTTTTCCTGAATTGTTTTCCTTTAAAACCTGTTTACTGGACTTTCAAACTGCTATTTTTCTTGAATAAATCACCCAACTGTATAAAGCTATCAAATCTATCTCTGTATGCACCTAACAAAAATAGGTAGTTGTAATTCTTTAGAGGAATAGTGAACAGCGAGTTGTACTAGAGAGGTGAGCATCACATGTTGCGATTCAGAGGTCTGGGATATCCTGAAGGTGTGGGATTCACATGAAGACAAGTGTGCACCAACAAATAAATGAAACCAACAAATACATGAAAGAAATATCACTGTAAAAAAGTGATCAGTGGTATATTACTCTTTCATTGCCTGTGCTCTGAAAGAAGTATATATTTTGAATATGATGGTGTAACCATGAGGCAAATCAATTGTGGCTTATATTTCTCTAGCGTAGTGTTTACACGCTTTAGCGAAATTAAGTCATTTAAGCAGGTAGAGTATATTTTAATCCTTGGGACTAATTTTTGACCTTTTATTTAATGTATTAATCTCCCTGTCTAGTTTCGTTTTGCTTGATTTCTGGTGCTTGCTCATGTAGGGGTCGTTACTGTGTGTGGTGATTTGTGTTGAAGCAGAAGCAAATGTTGGGTGTGTTTATTTTCGTCCAGGTGGGCATGTATGGTATCACTACATCTGTGGAAGTGTTGTATCTGATTAGTGATTGCCTGTTCCACATTCTGTTCTATATGGAGGTTTATTTACTGCGTTGTTTAAAGTTAGACCTTACTCCAGAGAACGAAAATTATACAACCATCACTAGAGTCAGAGGTCAGGTTTTCGTTGTAGCTAAAAGACGGATTGTCACGACAGCCAGGGTCCTGCTGGATTCTTATACTCCTAAAGATTTATTTAGATGGACGTTATCAAAGATGGCAGTGGCTAGGAAATACATACACCGAGTGGCAGCAGTGTCCTCAGTGAAGAAGGATGACATGCTACTGCACACAATGCAGCCTGTGCTCTTCGAGGGTTTTTTATAAAGGGTGTGCAGAAATCATCCCTAGAGGGAGTGCTACACAACGCCAGTGAGTGACATTTACAACGCAATGGGTTGTTACGCACAGATGGATGTTAGTTGAGGAGCTCCCCATAATGAAGCTATAGAGGCTCAGGATAGTCTCCATAGCAGCGGACCGAGAGATTGAGATGTATGCTAAGTATGATTTTATCTGTCTGCATCAACAGAAGTGTTGTGTATGGTTCTGTTGTAGAATGAAAATCAATAACGTTCATTGAAAAAACTGTGTTCCTCAAATTGACCATAATCAAGCTGTTGTGGGAGGATTGAGTTTTTACTGGAAGTGCTGTCTACACCCCAAGACCCCACATTTTTCTTGTGCACACTGATGTGTGTCTTTAACATTTCCAGCAATTGGACTTGCCTACTTTGCAAATGCACATTTGATGGGTACATTTATGTTTTGTTTATGAGCCTTCAAGGAGCCCTTAGGTTGTTCATTACAAAATGTGGGCACTACTCAGAAGGACTGGCAACAGTATGTAAAGCAGACTAATCACTGTGACTGTTTTCTTTTTCTTTTTTCTCTCTAGACGGCTCCTGGGCATCATAACCAAGAAAGATGTGCTAAGACACATGGCGCAAATGGCAAATCAGGATCCAGGGTCCATCATGTTCAACTGAGTTGGCAGCCATGCCTTCTGGAAGAAAGACTTTCGGAGCTTCCTTCTTTTAGAAAAAAAGATGTATGGTGGCCTCAAAGAATAACGCAATGTGTGGCGATGGGCAGGCTCCTGACTCACACAACGCCAAAAAATGAGTGGAAGAAGGGATACATTATAGGAGCTATCATCTTGAAGCTCTCATTCCCTGACCAGATCATGCTATTGTCTTAAAGAGATGGCTGTTTTTTTCTGTCGTTTGGGCCAAGACTTGTATATAATTTGTCAGGCTTCTGGGTCACACATAGATACAGAGACACAAATCACAAGACAATGATCAAGCATCGGTAGATATCAGATTTTTCAAGATCAGTGTAAGGCCTTGCAGTCGAAAGAGAGAAATGTGTATGCGTCTGTTTGTAAAGATTTATTTATTTACTTATTGTCAGCGGACATATTGTCTGAAAGTACATAGCTGTATCAGGAATTTGGTGAAATCTGCCAATATGCAGTATTTCCATGGAAGTCAATATGAGTCAACTTATCAGAGAACCACCATAAGCTCTGTAGCGACCGTGATTCCTCTTGAACAGCATCTATTCTGCTGTTATTATATAAACTGCTCTGCCAGAGACCATTAGTTCGTCTTTGAAGGCAGCTGTGCCTGTGCTTAGAAAACTAATGGAACATACATTAAAGGACACAAGTTACTGAAAATAAGGGTTGCACTTTAAATGGGAGAGATTTTTTCTCAAACAAACTCATTATTTAGGGTTATAGATTCTGCTGACGTATTGAGGGGTCAACGGATGTGTTACATATGTTTTGTCATATCAGACATACATCATGCGTGTAATCACAGGTCAGATGGAATTTTTGGTTGTGGGCCTCAGTTTTAACAGTTTATCCACTATTGTCCTTACTGAATTATTGGTTTCTACATCAATCATCACTAAAAATACCAGTGATTGCCATCAAACGCATAGCATAGCCTATCAGTAGCATGGGAAAAAATAATGATTGTTTAATGGAGAGTGGCCTTTCTTGGCCAGGATTATTCCCATTGGACCAGTGCCAGGGCATTTTTGCATCACCCTTTCCTGTTTGTATAGATTATACGTGTGCCAATGCAAACATGGGCTGACCTGTCAGTCCAAAATGCTTTTGCGCTGGTCATCTAGTACAAATGTAATTTGGATCTTATCAGGTTGTGGATATGTTGCTGCTAAACTTGCACCAGTGCAAGTTCAATTTATGTAATCATGAACTGTTAATGCATAACTGTAATCAGTCTGGTCTGCTGCATTGATTTTAGCTGTACAGAATGTCCTAAGCAAAGGCAGAGACTTCCTTAAAATTGCAGGAAAAGGCAGGTGATTGTGCACGGGCAGAATGGGCGAACTTTCACAGACCTACATATTAGTGAATTTATTTCAGCACATGATCAGAATTTGTATTGGTTGAATCAGCACATTTGCATACATTAAGAAATAAGAACAATTGGTGACACCCCACCCCAAAAAACATTGTTTGAAATACACTGCGAAGAGTGTAGAATTTAAAAAAATAGTAGTATTTTTGGCAACAAACTACCCAGACATTGGCACAGGCTTCTGAATTTTAATATCTCAACAGCACAATTACAAAAGCACAGTCTCAGCTGGATGTGAAAACCTGGCACCTTGTAAATGTCCCCACTCAACAAGTTTACCAGGTTATTCATTTGTGTTTAGCCTTTTTGGGTGCACAGTGAACCAAAATGCTGTGCATGACAGTGCCAATGATTGCACGGAAGTGCCTGAAATACAGCAACTCTACCCATCAGGCAGGAGCATATTTCAGACTCTCTGAGTACAGGCAGTAGCGATACTGACTGTATTCCTCAACACATGTTGCTACTAAAGGGCGTAGCATAAATCAATATGTTGACTATCCACGCTCTCTAGGAATCATTTTCAAACCCCAATCACATTGTGGGATAAGACAGACTAACAAACAATGAGTATTTTCAGACTTGCCCCGATTGCGCCCAAAGTCATGTACATCTTCAGTGACAGTTGACAAAATAGTCCAAAAAAGAGAATGGAAATTGATTCACAGAAGTAAATTCCTTACCCTACTTCCTACTAATACTTTGAGTTTTATGAGGAGTCTTTCTTTATAGTGTTTACAATGGGGACACCTAACATTCTTGGTTACAGGAATGATGAAGCAGAAGTGAACAAAGTAAATGGAAGTTTGTGTGTTAGCGTTTAAATCGCCTGTTCGTCACTTCCTTTACCAGGCTTTGTCGCTTTCTCGTCTACAGTTCAAAGAAGTGCTGCTCCTAAGGGGAAATTATCGTAATTGCACCTGAAGCTGATTTGGGGTCCTAGTGACTGGACTCATTTTCACATTTATTTATTGTACATTATAGATTGCCAGTTTTTGCTTGGCTGTATCCATTAAGTTCCCTGCCACATACGAAATTTACCGAAAGAAAGTAGGTGGTTTAATACAAAGAATTGTGAAGCATAGCTTGAGTCATTTTCTGTGAGCATAGCAGTTTCTATTTTTCTTGATGGTTTGCGTTTTAGAGAGAAGTAATAATACATCGTGCACACGTAGTATGCTATATCAGGAACAGTAACTTCCTCAGCTCCTTGGCTGCTCACTTTCAAACTTGCCAGTTGAGTGAGGTGAGCCAGGTTGAAGCTGGTTCTAGGTAGGGGAAGAGTGCATTACTTAACTCTTACTATTCAGGAAAATTAAGCATGCGAGATTAAGGGCTACATGTATCAAACTATGGTTTTGCGACTCGCAAACTGCGAGTCAGATGACTCGCAATTTGCGAGTCTCAAAACCGAATGTTGTATAGTGTCAATGACACTATTTGCGACTGGCAAGGGGGTCGCAAATGCCTACCTCATGACTATTCATGAGGTAGGTTGCAATTTGCGACCCCCTTGGGAATGGCGGCCCTCACAGGGATGGTGGCCTGCTGGAGACAGCAGACCACCATGTCTGTGACTGCTTTTAAATAAAGCATTTTTTATTAAAAAACAGGCTGTTTTCCTTAAAGGAAAACGAGATGCATTTCAAAAGCAAAGAAGGAAACTTTTTCGTTTCATTTTTTCAGAGCAGGCAGTGGTCCACAAGACCACTGCCTGCTCTGAAAAAATGTTTTTACTGACATTCACAAAAGGGAATGGGTCCCATGGGGACCCCTTCCCGTTTGCGCATGGGTTAGCACCAGTGTGACACTGGTGCTAACTGCGATTGTTTTGCGACCGCATTCGCTATCACAAAACAATCATACATGGGACTGCGAGTGGCAATTAGGAAGGGAACACCCCTTCCTAATTGCGAGTCGCAATCCCTTTTTGCGATTCGGTAAATAGTTTACCAAATCGCAAAAATGGTTTGGTACATGAGAAAGTGCATTTTGCACTTCGCAAACGGCCCGATTCGCAGTTTGCGACGTGCAAAAGACTACGTACATGTGGCCCATAGTTCGGTCTGTATAGTGCCCAGTGCATGAATACGTTCAGGAGCTTTTTCAGGCTTAGAAAACAGCAGGGACTAATGTCTAAATATTATGAAGTATGTTTTAGCTTTCAGAAAAGCCATATATATGAATGTTTTTTTTTTTAATCTGCTCAAGGATGTGTCTGCTCCATGTAAGACCTGTAGGCAGTGACTGACCCGGGTCACAACTTTACAGTGTTACTCGATGGGGGCACTAACCTGGAAACAGCAGTATTTTAAAATATTTTAGAAAAATGAATATGTGATCACCTCTTGCAGGAAACTAACGTGTGTATTTCTGCTAAACCGCAGTACTCTCTGTCTCATTAGCTTTACTGTAAGGCATTTTAGGCCTTTGCTGCTTGAACTGATAGGCCACTACCAAATATTATACATTTCCAGATTCTGTGAACTCTTGTTCCGCCAGGAAATTAAGAACATTCAGATGTTTTTAGCGCTCATAGGGTTCATTGATGAAGGCAGGTCTTTGTTATATTATCCCTTATTGAAACACACATTGGCCTAAATTCTTCTCTTGTAGTTTCAACAGTTATTGTCAGTATCTTTTCACCGAAATACAAGAAAACTGCTAATTTAGGGACTTAGTAGTTCCCCTTTTAGAAGGAAAACTTACAATGGCCAAATGTGTGTCAGAGATACCGGCCAGTAGTGTACATTCTGGCCGCCAAGTATCTCCAAAACAAAGTCTGGCCAACTCACAAAGAAGGTATAGAATCTTGTTAACGTGCAAAGATTCAAACATGTGACCCGCAATTAACACACAAATCTCTGTAATAGTAATACAAAATTGTTAATTTGTTTACAGGCTTAGTTTTCTCGAACGTGAGAGATTACGTTATCCTGGAGCAGCTTGGAAGTAGAAGCAATGCATTTTCTCTGGGTCCTGTGACAGTCTTTGACCAGGCAGTATCTATTATTGGTTCTGTACATTACCACTGGGTGAACTATTTTCGGGTTTATGTAGTGTAGATGGATAACAGTAAAAAGCATGCCCATAAGTCACTTTTTACCCATCTATACTTTTAAGTTGTGTATGGCCCCCAAAATCATTTGCCCCTGCTTTCAACTTCTAGGCAGAGGCTGAGGATTAATGGGTAAGCTATGCATGATGTGGCCTCTCCTCTCTGTATCAAGTGTGAAAAAATACATAACCACCTGCCACCCACCCCACCACCCTCTGTGCTCCTCCATCCCACCACCCTCAGTGCACTTCCACCCTTTCCACTCCCTTAGCTCTGCTAAAGCCAGTGCTGTATTCACAGGCTCTCTGAGAGCCCTGTCAGAGCTGCCTGGAATTCCTTTATAATGTAGAATGAGTGGGAAACAAATTTTGGTTCCGACTGTTGCTATGTCAATGCTGTGGATTACCAGATTTAGAATTTGTATGAAGATAGTGGCACTATGTGAGAGCCATGCATTATAAACAGGTTACAAGCTTTACATCCTTTATCTCGAAGAGTAGCTGTGTTGAGCAGACAAGGATGTGATAGTGCATTTGGAACTTCAGCACAGTGTGACATAGAGCACAGATAGAGATATTTATTTCAAACTGTATTAATCTTTATGTATGTAAAGGAAATGCAGGGCAGTTAAAATGATGTTCAACACAAAACAGAATGTCCATTCTGGGTATCCAAATACAACACTATTGTTGTTATATCACATACTCAGTAAGGCACTGTCATCATATAACATTTGTGTCCTGTGGGCACTGTTATCCTATGGGCAAGAGATTTAAGTCATCTGTAAACTATACACGTCTTTTGGTCTCAGTGTATTACTATAGGCATTGTATCTTAAGGTGCCAGACAGGATACTACACTTTTGTCAAGTGTGCTATGATGAGTCTGCACTTTGCCTTAAGTTCATGGAAACAAAGCAGTGCAGCTTAATGGTTTTGAGTCCAGCCTGTTGAGAACTTACTACAATGATTAAAACACAAACACCCACCACTAAAAACTGAACTCTGATTCACAACCTACAAAAAGAAACCTACAATTGTCAAAATGAAGTGGTCCGGAGATGAAGTTCACATTCTTCATTATTGTTGGCCACTGTGGATCTTCTGGTCCTTGACGAGAAGTTGGTATCAGCAGACACACTTCAAGGGGAGACCAGTTGCAGCTCCAGCAGGTCTCCAATGCCCAACAGTGGAGATGCAGGTGCTAGGAATGGACTTGCCACCCTAAGTAGACTCTTCAGAGGTACCGAACATTAGTAAACCTTTCTTACAAAAGGCTGATATGATCATAGTTTTTACTCTGGTGGAGCACCTACAGCACATGGGGCAACTGTTTGACAAGTGGTTGCCACCAACATTTCAAGTAATGGTTTAATTTAGGGTCATAGATAGATGGTTCCAAGGGCTCTGGCATTGCTGTCTGCAACTCTTCATGGCTGGGTCAGAAAAACATATGGTGATATGAAAGTGTCCTCATAAAAGCTAGTATAGCACAGCATAATCTAGGTACTTGAGTTAAACAGTGTTTAAGGGCAGCAATCATTGGTACTACTTTGCCAGTCAGTCCTCTAACATGATTCATAAACTGAGCAGGAATGATAATGATTTGCTTGACAATATCAAATGCAAGTTTTATCTCTCATGTCTGGCCAGATACTTGTGTGGTTTAAGACTTGGGTATTGTTGTGTTATGTTTAGACATCTTGTAATGTGCATTGCAACTTAAAAAGATAACCTGGCACTGAGGTACAAAGCTTAAAAGATAACCTAAAAAGATAACCTGGCACTGAGGTATAAAGCTACCATACTGGAAAAAACATCAATATTTGTTTATGAAGACAGCTCTTTAAGGCCTTATGAAGATATAATGGGTTAATGGGTGTTACAGTTCCCTCAGCAAGAGAGGCAGAGAATTCCAAAGTCGGGCAGCTTTAACTGAGATAGCCTTACGACTCCGTGTTGTGTGGTGGCACATAGGTACAGGAAATCAAACAGAACCAAAAAGCATCAAAAGATCACCACTACAAGTAGGTATATGTAAGTAAAACTTTCTGTACAAGCAACAGGCCATGGTAATGTAGCTCGAAGGACAAGGCAAAGAGATTTAAAAATACCACGTTTTGAAATCAGGAGCTAATGAAGAGCATTTAATGCAGCAGAGTTGGAAGACAGCTGGGTCGTGGTAAAGTAAATATCCCTGCAAAATGTGGAATACGCTGGAGACACTCCAGCAGTCCTAAAGGAGAAACCAAATGTAGAGTTACAGTAGTTCAAGTGGCTAAGAATTGATGCTTGAACCACTTACAGATAAACCTGTAAAGGAAAAAGGTAAGAATTAGCAGAAAGAACCAAGTAGCTGACAAAGAAAAACAACTTATTTTCAATCTGAAAGCCATAATTTCACACTGCCAGTGATAGTGAAGGTACAGCACCCAATGGGACAGGCCAAAAATAATAGGACAGCTCTTGAGGTGCACTGTGGCCTGAAAAAAAAACAGAATCTCTGTCTTATGCGCACTGAGTTTTAAGGCATTGTCCACCAACAAAGAGATGACTGCTAACTTAGATTATTCAAACACCAAAGCAGGATTCTGAGACCAATTTATCAACTGGAATGTAGGTCTGAGTGTTGTCAACTTAATTTGCAAAATAGACACCAAAAGAATTAATCACCTGTGCCAGTGAACGCAAGTGTGTGCTGACAAGCATGCAATTGAGTGAGGAGCCTTTAGGAACTCCCCAAAACAAGACTTTAAACTCAGAGCATAAATGAGGCAGATGAAAAGCCTGACATTTGGAACAAAACTAAGACTCAATCCATTCTAAAGCCATCACCCGGACACCAGTTTTCGCCAACCTGATAAGCATTTTATCATGGGAATTTTCATCAAACGTGTCAGACAGACAAAACCGTACCAAAGCCACTGAGTGACCTTGGTCTGACAGACTTCGAAGGTCATCCAAAATGGACACTAAATGTATTTCAGTCCCTTAACCATTACGACATCCCGACTGTGCATTATCAAAAACATTGTGCAGCTCTGAACAGCGAGATTTGTCTATTAATGTTTTTTCTCGAAATCCTGACCCTATATGGTAACACGTATATAGAGTTAAGTTAGTCATATTAGTAGGGTGCATGATAGGCTTCTTTAATAAAGGAACAACCATCACTTTCTTCCATAAATCAGTTACTTGAGCTTTAAAATTGGTTTATCACACATTCATAGAAGGGGCTGTGCCAAACAAGATGCACTTGACTTCTAGATAGCTGGAGGATTTGGGCCTAAATGAGAGCCTAGGTGGAGAGCCTCGTCAAATGGCATTGGTAATCTCTGTATAATCCAAACTGCTTAAATTACGATAAAGCACCCCGCAATTCAATAAAGGCTGTGTATTAGCTGAGCTAATTGACAACGTTCCGGTGCTATCACAGATTTTATTTCTCTTCACACAAATCAAGTGGCTAGTGCATCACATAACTGTTTTGTGTGACAGGATAAGAAATGTTCGGTGGAATTCTTGGCATCCATCACTATGCCTTCTAGAAAACAAACACTAACAACTGGGGTGGAGGGAGGGAGATTTTCCTGTTTATTTGTAATCCCCTCATCCAAATCATTTAGGCTATTTGTGATGAAAGAGGTTGGTGGGCTCAAACCAGACTTGTCTGCCATAGTGGTACAAATTCACAGTACATTAAAACTGCTTCTCAGGATATTGTTGGGGACCTCCTGTCAGCAATTGATATGGTCAACACCTGATTGTGTGAGTTTCCCATGTCTCACCAACTTTTTACTACCACAGGGTCCATACCTGAATTGTGATTGGCTTTACATCTCACTTCTGTTTCACGTTTGACTACTTTGCCACTTTTTAGTTCTTATAAAGCTCATGTGAATTGAATTGTGTCTGTCATTGGAATCTGAGCATGTACGTCTGATGGACAAGGGAGTAGCCAGTGAAATAAAATATCCCTCACTTTAAACCATACGAAAAATGGCAATAGGCAAGCAAGCACAGTGAGCAAGTCCACCATTCTTTCAGATGATTTCCCCCAATTATGAAATCTTTATTCCCTAAACCTTCATTTGTCTTTTCCTCTTTTTTCTTACCTTTCATCTTCCACTCACCTTTCTGTCCTTTTCCAACCTTCCATTCATCCTTCATTCTCGCCACCTTTCTTTTATCCATCTTTCCTTTTCTCTTGCCTTCTTCCTGTCTTTTTCCTTTTCCATACATACATACATTAGTTCCTCCTTTCTCTCATCCATCCATCATTCAGCCATCAGAACAGCATCCATTCATCTTTCCTTCATTTTATTTCCAACATCTATCCTTCTCTTCACCGTCATGTATCTCTGCATCTGTTCACTCTTCTATCAGTCCATCCGCTTTCTATCCAATCATACTCTCCGTCCACCCAGCCCTCCCAATCCATCCATCTGTGCATCCATCCAGCCACCTTGCCTTCTATGTCACATCCATCCATTTCACAATCCATCCATTCTTCTACCCATCCATCTTTCCCTCATTCCACCCTCTTTCTATGGTTTATTGTTTCTTTTGTTTCCCTTCTGCACCCCCCTTTACTATCATCATACACTGGTGTTTATGAACTTCTATTTTATAGCCTGTGCTCTGATTACAGAAATAAACTCTTATTGCCGCTTTTCAAAGTTAAATTAAGCCAGTCAGGCATTTCGTTGTAGCAATTACATGATTAAACATTGTGTTTGACAACCAGGTGGCAGGATTTACTGGTGATCCTACTTTTGCCCTTGAGCCCTAACCTAATGGCAGTCATTGTGGCTCTAAGATAAACATCTCTGAAACTCAGATAGCTGTATGTAACGTTTGTTACTTATGTTCATGTTGCCACCAAATATAACCAAATCAGTAGCTTAAATCTCCAACCACTGCTTCATTATGCATTCAGTGTCCACACTAAGGGGCATATAAGCGCATCCCTGCACCAAATTAACGTCATTTTTTGTACGCTAATGTTGCCCGACGAGGCTAAAATCGATGCACCATATTTACAGTGTCGGAATGCATGCATTGTACCATTTTGTAACCCTTTGCACTACAATATGCCTGCACCAGTCATAATGTATGCAAGAGGGGCGTTCCCCCGTTAGGGGGGCTAAAAAAATGGTGCAAAGTAATCTAACAGATTTCTTGGTGTCATTTTTCCAGAGATTTTTAATGCCTGCTTAAAGCAGGCGTTAAAAGGAGGCTACCATTGGTTTCAATGGGCCTCTGGGTACTTTGCAGGATTAGCGTCAAATTTTGATGCTAATCCTGTAAAGCGTTGAACTAGGGTAAACAATTCTGATGCTAGTTCCCTAACTACATCCGTGGTGCGCCGTATATTAAATACAGCGCTCACATGGTGGCGTTAGGGGGATGCTAAGGGGTGCTAGAAAAGTGACGCTGTACTATATGCAGCGCCACTTTTCATAAATATGCCCCTAAATGCTCCAGGTCCTTGTTGGCCAGATTAACTTAGTTAAAAGGAGGCCTCTCATTAAATTACTGTGCCTGTTCGAGCATTTTCACCCATGTTTCAAACCCGTATTTCAAATGATTTTATACTCTGATTTCATGATTCCTAAGGAATTATACAGGTACATGGCATGCCTCTAAAGTACTTTAACTGCCTGTTAAACTGGGAACCTGGAGTCTTCCCAATTTTCATTACTATTATAGAAATGCTATTGTTTTTTGCTGTGGAAGTTGATAATTCAAATGTTGACTGAGCATGAGAGTTTGGACCTGTTATTATTGAGTCACTGGTTCCTCGACCTTCCTCAATTACATTTCCCCAATTTCTTCAAGAAAAGTAGGGTGAAGAATAAAGACATCTGGTCAGCAATATACCTCACATTGGGATAATCCATCTTTTCTCACAATCTTGTTTGCAAGGATTTGGGAATAGTTCAAAAAGTAGTTATGTTTCTCACAGAGCATTATTTTATGTCTAGCACTCTGTGTTCAAACTAGGAAATGTACGATGTCTACGGTACCTTCAGCAAGACAAGCTTTAATTTTTTTCCGAATCCATCATACTTTAAAATGTTACTTAATTAGTGAAATTTAAATATTCTTGGGGATTACTCCCAGAACGTTCTCCAATTTTTAGCCTTATTTCCCTATTCCAGTCTTTACTCACTTTTTTCCTCCAAGTCTCCTAATGATATGAATATGTTGCCTTCCCAATGGGAGAGAGAACGAGAGTTGTGGGGGTGAAATGAAGTGAACCAAGCATGGAGCAAATCTGTGTTTCTTCTTTAAGGTTCAAAAAGGTTCCCTGAACTGGAGGTCCAACACTATAAAACCATATTTTGGATGTGTTATGCTAAAACTCATATTAACAAAATAGATCTTCCTCTTGTGACTTCATGTCAACTGTGTATTGATGCGGATAGTAATCTTACACATGGCGGCCATTTGGTCTTGTTTGTTATCATTTTGGACCACATTCTCTGAATATTCAAGACGCATAAAATCATTTCTAATAAACTAACAAGCATTTGCAATGTAATGGGTCTCGCGTTTGCTCATGTTAAAGCTGTTAGCATTGTAAACTCCTACCCAGACATTTCTTGCCACATAAACAGAAAATGAAAAGTAAAACAGTTTCACATAACCAGACTTTTCTTGCCAGATAAAGTGAAAATGAAAAGTAAAAATGTTTCACATAAGCGAGCCAACGGCCGACATGAGCGCAGACACACAAAAGGAAACAGAAGTTCTCTCACAGTGAAAAGTATTGGCAAAAATGCACTTATCCATGTACTCGGCAAAAGTGCAATTATCCATGTAACTAGGTCAGTGTCATGCAAAGCGCTTGACTACTGCCCAATGAGATTGTGCTGCCTATGAAATAAAGAGAAAAACTAGTCCAGAAACCATACTGAAAACATGGAGCCTCAAATGTTTTCAGTAGTTGGCCGGTGCGCTCGCTGCAGGCTAAACACCAGAAAAAGCATGACATATGCATGCCTTTCACTAATTAAATCAAGCAAATTTTAAAAGGCAAGCCCACAAATCAACCAAACTGATGGGCGTGGTTAAAAGCCCACAGAGAGATTACACCAGGAACAGAGCACTTTGCACTCAACCTTAAAAATGTATTTCTTGATTTCCATCTCCCATGCAGGTTCCTGGGCAGTCTCCTTGTTGCAGTGGCCATTGTGAAATGACTACTAGCTGGAACATGGCATGTGTGATTCATCTAAATGTCTCTTTTGTTTTTATTCTGGGAAATTGATTTTGGGGCTATCAAACAGTATTTGCTTTTCACTTCTATATATACCAATGTTTCCCTTTATGTTGAACCACTTTAGAGCCTGTCTTTGATTTAAATCGTCTATTGATTGGTATGCTTTTCCCAGACACATTTGAGTGCAATGCCAAATGCCCAATAATGTATCTTAAAAACATAAACCTTTACGGGGCGCTTACAGTCCTTAGGCCTGTCCTACTAAATGGCAATACACTGGAGATCAAGGCTCCAGATTGATTGATCCTTGCTACAGGATCGCCCTTTGTTACTTAATAACTTTGTGTCCCGGGAGATGATGTTACATCTTTACTCATAGACAGCTGTGCTGAACAAATAATTAGGAAAATAATGGGAAGCTTTCTACTGCTGGACTAGACATATTACATATTTCTCAGTTCATTAAACGAGATGTACATCAAATTCTGCTAAGCTGGTAAAAAGATCACATTAGTAGACGCTTTTCGTAAAGTTTTAAATTGTGTTAACTGGATTAATGAGCTTTATTAGGGTTGGATCATTCTTGAAGATGGTGAATGCAGTGAGGACAACAGAGCATGCTGCAGCAGACTTAGGTCAAGACCACTGAATGCTCTGTTCAATATAAGTGTGTGGGAATCTTGAAGAATACTTGTGGGAATACTAAATTGTAGCTTGAGGGTTTTGCATTACTTTGTGAACTTTTGATTGTTGTGACTTTATTGCTCCCAGATATAGGAAGAGTGCAGTATTAAAGGGCAATCCATCTCACAGAAATCCTGTAACATCCAATAAACTATAAAACAGTAAATTAAGATGTTGTGCTTTGTAAAGGCCCAATCATATTTCCTTCATTACATTGTTTTAAAGTTAATTGTTTATTTTTTCTGAAGAACCTGAACAGAAATCCTCGGTGAAATTTACATTTACAACATTGTATTGTAATTGCATTTATATAATGCCTACAACCCCTTAAGAGGCATTGACGTGCTTTACAGCAAGTAGCAGCTACTTCTGAGCCCATGTTTAGTGGTTAATCCAGTGGTTATTGGTTATTAGTTATTGGGATTAGGCATGTGTCTCAAGACACCATTTCATGCATCTACTCATGTTTCTTAGTGGTAGACTAAATTAATGGGATTAAAGTGTCATCGTTAGTGAGGACTATGTGGCTTCATGGAAATGGTTGAACAGGGCCAGACAGGCCATTTATTTCACCACGAGTTTCCCCAGTGGGTATGATTCCTTGGAGGCTAGTTTTGAAAGCCTTGAGCCAGTCCTGGTGCCTCTGTCACCTTCCATAGCTCCTGGAGGTTAATTGCAGTAGGCAGGGGAAGGACACAAGAGAGAGAGAAAGGGTGGGGTGGGAGTAGAGAGAAAGCGATCAGAGAGGGAGAAGAGAGAGACAGTGGATTGACGGAAAATTAGAGATTGTGTCAGGAGATTAAGGGAGCAGGGCGGTTTGAGCATGTTTATAAGTGCTGCTTTTGGGTTCCCAGTCCTGGCCTGGTTGGTGGGATAGGCTTTTAAAGGGGGACATGTGATCTATGAAATAAGGCATCAGCCATTTGCAGAAATACAGTAACAGATATTAGGATGGGCAGTTATGCTATGGAGGGAAGGCTACACTCAGAAAGGGGTAGCATGCAGAGTATGAAAGGAAAGTAAGAAGGGGAATAAATTGAGAGTTGTTAGTCAAGGCCTAATTTTCAAGCAGAATTTTTGGACTATAGGAGAAAGATACTTTCTGAGATAGCTTGCAATGTAAAGATATGAAAGAAATAGCATTAAGTTGTGCTGTATGTAAATGTAGGATTACTTAAATTTGCAGGTCTTCGTATGCAGATCATTTAAACATTAAGAGCCTGTCTCTGTTGTGTGCGAATCCTAGGACAGCCCTTTTAAACACAGTCTGTATACCGCAGAAGGGGTGTTATTTAAGCTCCTTCTTCAGGGCAAAGTCTAATTGAATGATCTTATTTTCACTGTTTTCACATCACTTCACTAAAAGCTAATTTCACTCACTAATTCGTAGTCTGATTTATACCATGTGTGACCTAATCCCAATCCAGATATTTTGTACAACAGAGGAATTGAAGATTAAAAAAGTACATAACACTAACATCCCAAGTGTATGTTTTACATATTTGTATACATGGCATGTATAGTGTGTATGAGTGACCAGAGTAATGGATGCCTCTGGGTTCCGTTTTGGGAGCCCCTAACCTATTCCTATGGACAAGATGTAGGTGAAGCTGCTTTACCATACAGTGGAGGTAAATTGCTGACATTCCTGAGCTGCAGGGAAGTGATCTAGACACTGAAGTGAGAGCAGAGAAGACAAAGCTCTGTTAGAATTTCAAACAGACTTTTTGCTAAGAGGAGCTATTGGTTGAGCCGTTCTGTATCAGTGCCATTTACTAGGATGGATGGGGTGGCCAAGGGTGTGACTGCAGTTCCTATTGTGAGGGTGTGAAGGGTGCTTTGCAAGGGGGTTAGCCTTTTGTCTCTTTCCTGATCACTGTCAGATCGGCTGTTGACAGCAGGTGCACATTACTCACACCTTTTGATGCCTCTGTTCTGGGGGCTCCAGGCAGCTGAAGACTACCGGCTGCGAGAAGAATCACTCTATACAAAGGCTGTGCCAGGGGAATAGGCTTGAGAGAACCCCCCCCAAACTGGTCCCTTGTATCTAAAATACAATCATATTTAGCTACGCATATAGTGTTTGAAATAAGAATTTGTGTTTTTTGAAATATAAATTAATGTTTAGAAGTGCACATACTGTCTGAAGCCATACTATTGTGCAAACTTTGAAATAGACTCTTTGGACCGCATTGCTCTTTTCAACACTTCTTGTACATGGATTTCTAATGTGTGTCCCAACACCTTGGAACGTATGTTGTAAATGATAACATTTAGGTTATATCTGTCTTTCATTCCCCATGTATCAAGGGGGCCTCGCTCTAATCAGCATCTCATTGTCTGCACTGCATACAGCCTCTATCACTCGCTCCCCCATGCAGCAGACCAGTTATGGAATCACTCTGTGCTTAAAGTTTAGCCAATTTGCCAGCAGCGGCTTGTGCCTTAGGGCACCGGAGCGCAGTTCCTCTAAAGTGCAGGCATGTTTGTTTCTCAAAATGTAATATTCATCTTTCTTAAACATTTTCTTTTGAAGTACGTACGACACTATCTGGCTTTCTGGCCCGAGGTTCATGGTGAGACCGCCAGGTATTGGCAGGTCAGTCGTACATTTGCACATGCTTCAAATCTCATTTCCTGAGTGGCGTCATGACGGAGGCTGACCTCTTCACAGCCCGTGTCTCCTATGAGGAGACCTGGATCCTTCTTATTCTTCAGCGCAGATGAAATTTAAGCCTGGTCGGGCACTGCAATCTGAAGCCCTGCGCGCTATAATCCATGTCATGCATGGGCAGTCACTCCAATGGTTAGAGTAGAATGTCACATTGGCACCCCAACCTTTACCGCAGTCGTCCTTTACGGCAATCTGTCTTCATTTTTATTTATTTTATAAAACAGACTGTCTGACACCGAGATTGTTTTTTGCCGCTCTGCACTGGATAGATACTGTTTAAAGGAAGGCCTAGCTCATATCAGCAGAGCCTGGTGGATGTGAATATGTACTTAATTGTGCCACTTCGGACAAAGCTACTTTGATGGCAGAGGGTACACGAACAGAGCTGTCCCAGGTAAGACTTTTGGCAGCAGAAAGTAGCGTACTGCAAGAGACAGCCCAGGAGTGAAGTCGATCTGGTTTCCAAGGAGCCAAAGATACTGTAATTGAATAGTGCGTTTTCTGGCTCTTGGTGCTTGCTTTTATGGCGCTACTTAGTTCCAAAATTGCATGTCTGTTAGACCTGGCATCCTTGGCATGGTCTCCCCTGACTTTTTGCCTCCACTTCCCAGGTTGTTGCTATGTGCTGGAATAAAGGGCAAGTGCTCCCGATGCGAAAGTGTATGTGTAATTTTCTCTTACACGATTTGCATATTTATTTAATTTATTATTAAGTCCCTAGTAGAGTGCACTAGAGGTGCCTGAGGCCTGTAAATCAAATGCTACTAGTGGGCTTGCAGCACTGATTGTGCACCCACACGAGTAGATCAGTAAACATGGCTCAGACCTGCCACTGCAGTGTCTGTGTGTGCAGTTTTAAACTGCCAATTTGACTTGCCCAGTGTACCCACTGCCAAGCCTAAACCTACCCTTTTTATACATGTAAGGCACCCCTTAAGGTAGGCCCTAGGTAGCCCCATGGGCAGGGTGCAGTGTATGTTAAGGGTGGGACATTTACTGATGTGTTTTACATGTCCTAACAGTGAAATATTGCCAAATTCCATTTTCACTGTTGCAAGGCCTGTCTCTCTCATAGGTTAACATGGGAGCTGCCTTTAAATATCCTTAAAGTGCAGTTTCCCTTTGAGAGCAGATAGAGATACGGTGTTTAGGGTCTCCGAACTAACAATTCAAAAATGCATCTTTTAGTGAAGTTGGTTTTTAGATTGTTAGGGGCATATTTATAGTCCGTTTGCGCCGAATGTGCGTCAAAATTTTTGCCCCATATTTAAACCCTGACGCCCGAGCCCGCGGACGATAAAAATCCGCAATGTGCGCCATTTTCTGGATGCGGCAACCCGCCCTGCGTTAATGATATGCAGGGTAGGCGTACCCGTCCAAAAAACGACGCACACAGCCGTGCGTCGTATTTATGCTTCCGGGCAAAAATGACTCTCGGCCGGGAGGCGGAGCAAAAAAATGACGCAAAGCCTGATGTGCGTCAAAATTTAACGCCTGGGTCAGGGCAGGCGTTAAAATGGGGCAAACACACCTGTATTTAATCAGAACACACAGAACAAACAACAGAGCAGCAGAGCAGCAACAGGGAGACATGGAGGTGATTTTTATCCAGCGTGCACGTAGACGCAGAGCCCTGCAGCAACAACAGCAGCTACAACAACAACAGCAGAGACCCCAAAGGCAGCGCAGAAGGCAGGAGAGATATTCCGCCCAAGAACAACCCTGCATGGCCTCAGGGAACACAACATCATACAGAGGTACCGGTTGAACTGGCAGGCCATTCAGCAGCTCCTGAGAAATATTGAACAGCAGTTGGCCCCCACTTTGGTGACACCCCACGCCATCCCAACAGAAACAAAGCTGCTTGCCGTACTTCACCTGCTGGCAAGTGGCTCGTTTCAAACAACTGGTGCCCTGGTTGGTGGAATATCACAACCATCATTCTCCGCATTTCTGCCAAAAGTACTGGATGCCATAATTCGCCTGACACCCCTCCACATCTGCTTCCCTAACACACTGCAGAAGCAGCAGGAAACAAAACAGTGGCTTCCCACACGTCCTTGGTGCAATCGACTGCACACATGTACGCCTTGTGCCACCTGCTGCAACAGAACACCTCTACCGCAACAGGAAGCACACACATTCTATCAACGTGCAGGCCATAGTCGATCACCAAGGACTGATCATCAACATTGTGGCTAAATATCCTGGGAGTGTACATGACGCATTCATCTTCCGTCACTCTACCATCAACCAACACTTCCAGGATGGACGGTATGGCAATGGACTACTTGTTGGTAAGTACAAAAATCCAACTTATATACACACTGCACAGCAACCCTCTAGGACACACAACACATACACCACAATAGCAACACCTAGCCAGGAACACACTGAGGTCCTCACATCACTAGCCATGTTTCTGAAGTCACCATTGAACCTGTCACACATTGGAATTTACTGTACAGCTTAATGTGAAGACATTAATGAGTGTGGTTGCCTAAATGTCACCTTGCAAATTGTAAGTGTCACAATAACCTGTACATTAATACATTGCATAAGTCTTAAGGTATAGGATGTCCAGGGTACTTTCATATGAACGTGTTAACTACACTTTCATTTTTAACTCTGCATGGAACTATCATCTCACCCCCAGTGAAGACACACGGACACCTGTATCACCAGTCACAATGCTAGGGAGGGCACACTGTACTGAAAATCCCAAAACATACTGCTGACAAACGGTTAGCTAACAAACACTTGCTCAGCCAAGGAAAATACTCAATGCAAAAGTTTTAGCCTACAAGTATAGGTTGTCACATTAGTACACAAAAGAGTCACAGACAACACAAGACAACTACTGCCATCAAAGGTCTGTACAAGAGTGCCTCCTACATCTACATGATCCCATTCTGTGTTTTTCTTTCAGCTGATCAGGGGTATGGCATCCAGCCTTGGCTAATGACACCATTTGGGAACCTGACTACTGCTGCAGAGCGGGCATACAACGACGCCCAGAAGAGGGCACGCAGCATTGTTGAGCGGACCTTTGGGATCCTCAAGTCAAGGTTCCGCTGCCTTGACAACACTGGCGGTAGCCTACTATATTCCCCAGAGATGGTCTGTAGGATCATACTCACTTGTGCCATATTGCACAATATTTGTGTAAAAAGGAACATTCCCCTCCTCGAACCAGACCCAGACATGCCTGAAGACGACGAAGAGGAGGATGATGGCCTGCAACAGGAGGGGGAACAACCAAACACGTCTGCTGGAGTGCGTAGGCGCCAACAGATTGTAAATAATTTATTTTCATAATTTCTTATATCACCACTTATTGCACAATTGTAAATAAACACAGATAACAAACACCACATCATGGTTTGGCCTATTCATTTCTGCCCACCTTTAGTTTGAAATTGCTGAAGAAGAATGTCGTCTCATTGAGCAATAATGACATAACACTCATCACACAAAAAATATACACCACAAATGTCTGCACAGAGGCTATGATGTTTCATGATACATTACCATCCACAGAGGCCAACAGGAGTACAAATGTGGCAATGACACATGCCTGATCCAGACACCTGAGACATTCTCTCACTCAGCACAAAAATGTAGCTCATTTGAAAGTCTCATTACACGTGTTCAGTGACAGGGTGGGACCATCCATGTGTACGTGACCATGTCCTCAATGGCTTCTCTCAATTTTTGCTACAAACAATGCCCAATTGGAACAAGATTAGCTGCCACTAACTCATGAGGAGACCTTGAAGTTACAGTGACAACATACACCCAGACAGTTGATAGTGGATCTACATTGGACCACACATATAAACATATGCCATCCAATCAACCAAATATTTGCAAGCAGCCGATCACAGTAGTGTCCCAGTTCGAACCTAGCAGGAAGAATGAAACATGCCACTAAACCAGGTAATGCATAAAGGGCCACATACATCAACAACCTATTTGTCATCAGCACATGAGGAACGCCGAGATTTAGCAAAAAATTTCAGTGCAAAATGGTATGTCAGATTGCTCCAAATAATCAATAGGGCAAACGTCAAATGGGCAAATGGGATTATTGAATGGCTACCATTGAATCATACCCTATGGCCTTCCATGAGCCTGCTGCTGCAGGTTTAGCATAACAGAATAAATGAAAGCCGTGGATAAATTAGCAAATCTGGAAGGGCAAACCCTAGGGTGCTGGGGGCCTAAGTCCACCTCTACCGCCCCCCAAATATACAAGAATTATGTACATGTGAAGTAAACACATGCGTAAGGCGAATGTGTGGCCTACATGTGAAATGTAAAACACATATAAGATACACAAAATCATTATTAGGACATGGTTAGCCCCATAAAAAGTGTAAGTGACAATTGCACTACCTGTTTGGACTATAGATAAATGGATTACCATGATAAATGTGGACACATCGTTGCTAAGGAATCCATCCTGGTATCCCATTCATCATTTGAAATTAGCCATCAGCAATTACCCAAAATATGTGTACAAATATGGGTAATAACCATTTTGAGCAATCATTAATATTACACTGTGAATGCCTTCTATACATCCAATAAGGGACATGTGTCATAGCTAACCACAAATGTGTATGACTTAGCACCGTTTGGTCATGACAAAATTCCTTTCACAATTCGACAAAATTAAGACATTTTTGTCAAAATGCGTCATATTTCCACGCATACAGCATGGGCGTCATAATTTTTTGACGTACAGGAGTGCACAGAATGCAGAGTCAAAAAATATCATATTAAAAATAATAGATTAATAAGCTGCATTACATGGCCACCATATTTTCTATGATGCGTCATATTTCCACGCATACAGCATGGGCGTCATCATTTTTTGACGTACAGGAGTGCACAGAATGCAGAGTCAAAAAATATAATATTAAAAATAATAGATTAATAAGCTGCATTACATGGCCACCATATTTTCTATGATGCGTCATATTTCCACGCATACAGCATGGGTGTCATAATTTTTTGACGTACAGGAGTGCACAGAATGCAGAGTCAAAAAATATCATATTAAAAATAATAGATTAATAAGCTGCATTACATGGCCACCATATTTTCTATGATGCGTCATATTTCCACGCATACAGCATGGGCGTCATAATTGTTTGACGTACAGGAGTGCACAGAATGCAGAGTCAAAAAATATCATATTAAAAATAATAGATTAATAAGATGCATTACATGGCCACCATATTTTCTATTATGCGTCATATTTCCACGCATACAACATGGGCGTCATAATTTTTTGACGTACAGGAGTGCACAGAATGCAGAGTCAAAAAATATCATATTAAAAATAATAGATTAATAAGCTGCATTACATGGCCACCATATTTTCTATGATGCGTCATATTTCCACGCATACAGCATGGGCGTCATAATTTTTTGACGTACAGGAGTGCACAGAATGCAGAGTCAAAAATAATTTTCATATTTGGTTCTCATATTTGCCAGCGAATTACATTTCAACTCTAGAACTGTAAACTCAGCCTCACACAAATGTAAGGGAACAATGTAGAAATTATTTTTGACTCTGCATTATGTGCACTGTTATGCGTCAAAAAATATGACGCACAATCTGTATGCGTGAAAATATGACGCATAACGGAAAAATAAAAACGGCGGCCATTTTATGCAGGATGTGATGTAATAGGATATCCTGTTTACAGAATCTGTACTGTGAGTGTACCTTCACTTTCACTTTGCAGTCTCAGATTATTCTAGACTGTGTGGCTGTGTGAAAAGTGTTGTCCTGTGTTTTAGTGCTTTTGTGTCCAGTGTACCTTCTCTATTGTGCTTTTGTGATCATTGTCTTGTCTAATATTGTCTGAGTCTGTTTTGTATACTTTTGTCAAATCCAGTGTTTCTTCTTTTTGTCTGTGGGAGTCTGTTCTGGGTAGTTTAAATTTGGGGTTAGTTGGGCTATTTTTCTTAAGTTTTCTTTTTCCTTCACTACTCTACCTTTCCCCATTTCCCCCTTTTTCTTTTTGTTCAACATTTTTCACCTTTGTAATTGTAAAGATGTCAGGTAGACCACGGATTTCCAGGATGGGTGAGGAGGAATTGGGGGGATTTATTTGGCTTGTTTGCCATTTCCTCCCACTCATGCTGTAGGCTGGGGGCCGTGTGATACAGGGGTATCACACGGAGGCACGTAAAGTCCGGTGGGGGAAGGTGCGCCATCACTTGGTCCGGGTCTACGGTAACATGAGGAATGACCATCAACTCAAGCACTGCTGGGCTGATCTGATATCCAGGGAGCAGGATCTGCTGGACCACCTGGGAATCAGGATTGGTGGCCATGTTGGTGAGTACAAATCAATTACATGTGAATAATTAAAAGCTGTGTGGGGACATGTGATGATTGTTACCCAATCTGCTAGATAAGTAGCTGACTGTGTGTAATGCTAGGGAAACCTACTGGGTAATTGTTGCACAATGTGTAGGAAGACAAATGCTAGCAGTCAGATAGCTCATGTTTTCAACACATACCGGATGCCTGTAGTTGTATGTAATGTAGTGTTGCCTTTGTGTCAGACAAGCGACACGTTAATGCCTCTATTTGAACTCTACATGTCATAATTGCCAGTGAAAAAGGGATGTTGAAACATCATACCTACATATGTAGATGCCATAGCTAGACAGAAATTTGTAAAACCATTATGATGCTGTAAATGAGTGGTGCCTTCACGTCAATTGAAGTTAGCTATGTTGTCCACACATATGTCACATGTGTGTCTGGTTGGTGTGTGTTGAAAATGACCACATAGCCTGTTTGAGTTTGAGGGGTCATGCAGTCCTCAAGTAACCAGCTTTTGGATGTCTCTCTGGGATGCACATGATGAGATAAATGCACCCCGATATTGTTGGAGCATACTAATGGAGGTGTATCTTTGACACCACATGACTGTCCTGGCCACTGCATGTGTTTAGTATGGTGTGTAACTGTAGCAGGAGACTCCTCCAATGTAAATGTTGATTAAGAAATCTTCCTTGTAGTATGAGCATGTGTCAAAGTGTTTCATTACGCATGTCATATTCTCACATTGTCATTGTAACTGCAATTGTTTGTCAGTGCACGGAGTCTGAGTATATTCTTCCTTCCATGCTGTACAGGTGGACCTGCACCGTACACCGTGGGAGAGGTGGCTCATTTTGAGGACCCCGACACCTACAGTGAGTGTGGCATGAGTGCTATTTTTATTGTTTGCTAGTGATGCATGATGGACTACTGTGTGTTCAACAGAATTCAAGGTTTGATGCGCTGCCCGTTCATTGGTATTGTTGCATTAGTGGGATTTCAAATATCACTTCAGTTTCTGTAGACCAATGCTTATCCATCTCTCAGATTTAGGGGCTGTAGGTCATTCCAGTCGGCCCCGCTATGGGGAGTGGGATGAGTCATGTGGAATACACTGGTTAATGTAAGAGTTGCTCTGGGACTTGGCTTGGACTGAGTCTGCATTTCAGACTGACATTCTCCCAGATAGCTTCTGCAAAAGGCTTGTCTTAAATATGCAGCTTCCTAGTTGAGGATGGACTGAGTACACTGTAGGTTGGATCTTCCGGGGGCATGTACTTCCACAAGTTGAACTAGAAGTGTGTGGGACTAGAGTGCAATGGCCTAGGTGTTCATTCTACTCATGATCATGGGTGTTCTTGCTCCTCTGTGTGTGTGTTTAAATATGCCTCACTGGTAGTATGTGATGTTGGTCTAAGTCAGTGCATTTTGACATGTGTGGACCTTGGATAGGACAATGTTTGGCTGACTCCAAATTGTTGCTAGCCCTTCATTGGTGTTGTGTGTGGAGGCAAATACTTGTTGACCTTTCTATACACTCCTGGGTGTGCATTGAATCTGGGATTGTTGGTTGTTCTTCCCACCCCACCCTCAAAGACTGCCATGTGATTGGGAATAGGGTACCTAGGACTGTAGCAACCAGTATGTTACACATACTTGTGACCTTTTGCAACTTTGTTTAGAACCTAGTGTACACATTCGGTTATGGCACATGAGTTCAATATTTGCAAACAACAATTTACAAATGGCATTGAGTGAGGGTTGTGATAGTTATCACATAGAGTGACATATGTAGTGAAGTCAGTATGCGGAAGAGGTTCAGCCATAATGTCAGCTACATTAGCCATTATTTGGATGAGACGTTTAGGCAGATGTCACCCATCATGTAGAGACATGGATATGCTAGGTGTGAGATGGCCTTTTGTATGCAGGCTTCACATGTACTTCCTCTGAGACTTTCAATGAACTATGTTGTGACAATCGCTGTAACAAATATAGTACAAGTAATGTGCAATTGACCCATTGTGCTATTCCACCCAATGCATTTCCTATGGTAAATAGTTGCCATATCTCTTCACAGCTGCAAACATGAGTGCCGCAGAGAGACACCAGTTTGAACGGCGTGCAATGCGATACCGGCACATCCTGCAGGTGCAGTCGGGGTTCAGGAGGATGGCCCGCAAATACCAAGCCGATCAGGCCTCCGGGGCATGGTGGGCCTCACCAGAGGGTGGCCCTACATTGCCCACAACAGCCACCACCACCACATCCACCAGGTCTCCCCAAGTGGCCCCAGCAATGGTGGGGACAGTTGACCTTGCCTCGTCAGCACGACCTGGACCCAGCCATTTCCAACACACAGGACAGTCCAGTGGGCATACAACTACTGCCACACCGTCCACCTCGGCCAGCACACAGACTGCAGCAGCCCCTCCTGTAGACCCAGCGGCATTTCTGGCATTAAGTGGTAAAATGGACAAAGTTATTTCAAAGGTGGACAAGCTAAGCCAGGATGTGGCATATATTAAGAAAAGGGTTCGGTCCATCAGGCGGACCCTACGGAGGGCCAACCTCTAGGACTTTTTGCATGTTTTACATTTACCCCTCCCCTCTCTCCTCTTTCCTTTTTGTACTGATAGTTGGGTTTTGGGGATTAGTTTTAGGTTAGTGTAGGTTGTTAGCTTAGTTAGTGTTAGGGAGGAGGGTGGGGGGTCCTTATTCTTTCTATTTTTCTTTTTTGGGTGGGTCGGTGGGGGTCAATGTTGGGATTCCTGTTTGTTATTAAAAAAAAAAACCAAAAAAAAAACACCAAAAAAATATATGATTGTTTAGGATAGTATAGTATGTGTGTAGGTTAGTATGTGTTGTCCTGCATGTGTCCTGTCTCATAATGGTGGGTGGGGGGTTGATGTTTAGATCGATTCGTTATATGTGTAGAGTAAGTTTAGCTTAGGTTAGTTAGGGACAGTTGTGGGTTAGGAGTAGTCAGGTTAGATTAGTGTAGGTATGACTTTTCCCTTAGTTGCCTCTGGTGTGAATACATAGGAATAAACATATAGTTAACCCTTTGCATTATGCGTTAACTGCTACTTTATCATGGCCTTGACATCAGTGTAGGTGAATGTTTTTCTATGACATTTGTGTCCTATGCTACCCACCACAGAAAATGGAGGTTTAACATGGCAGCTACCCCTGTGCTAACTTGGTAAGTATCCACCATTTGGGAGACCCACCATTGGTAGTTTACATCGATCACCAAGGATTTGTGTTGATGAGTAGGTATTCTACATCACAAAGTGTGCTTCCAGACTTGTTATTGTGGGTAATTTATTAGGTCGGACTGCAGTGTGATGTTCAGGGAGATCTTTGTAGATGAGGTGTTGTTAACACTCTTGTCTTGTTGCCTTCATTGCTGACATAGATCATGTGTGTAATAATTCAGCATGACTTCCCTTCATGGAAGTATACTCAGAAAGGGTGATTGATGCAGTGTTTATTTGTGTTTGCTTAGATTATGCTGCATAATTTCATGTTTTAGTATTGCATGGTGCCTACATTTATCAGCCACCATTAGTTGACTTGAGTTGCTATAGATGGAGCATTATTCTGTCCAACACAGCATGATTGTGTGTGGTTTGTCCCTTCACCAGGTATTCTCCTCAGGATGGTAAGGCTATGATGCATTCCTGGCCACTGCACAGATGTATCATACTACATGATGTCAGGACAGTTGTATTGACAAGCTACATGGTTGTCACACAGGCACTTTAGAGTTATCTACTGCACAGTTGATGTGTCACATAACACAGAGACATATTAGGTGTGCAAGTGCTATTTATTGATAGGTGCTGTAGTGCAAAATGTCCATTGTCCATGTTTGCTGAGTCCGTTCTGGTGCATTCTTACATGGTGATCCTACAGAAGGGGTGTGGATGATGCTCCTGACATGCTGGGGTGATGTCACAGACAGTGCAGAGGGACAGGATTTGCCAAATAGTAGGAGAGAGACATTCACTGGCAATGGTGACAAGTCATACAGTGGTTAGCAGAACAGTCATTGAGTGTAGTTGTAGTGAGACTGGCATTTGACAAAACGTAGGACCTTGGTCAAAGTAGGCCATGGTGCAGGGACTAGTGCTTCCGGGTACTCTTCAGTGAGAATGTGATCTGTTCCATGTCTTCTTCTTCTGATGTGTGTGTTGCCTGGTTTGTCCTTGTTGTTGTTGGTTGTGAAGGGGCAACACACACCTCAGTGTTAGAAGACGTGGAGTCAGACATCCCGGGGACTGCTCCCTGTGAAGTTCTTAAGGGCAGTACTGCTGCAAGGAGGGCCTGCTGGTTTTTGAGAATAGCAGCCACATCAGGATGGTAGGCAGCCAGGTCGGCCCTGAGGGGTTCAATGTTGCATTCGTGCACGCGTTGACTGGATTGCAGTTGTAGGTGTTGTGTCAACTGTATTACAGCTGTGCTGATTTCCTTCTGTGTTTTCGCAAGTTCCTGCAAGAGAGATGTTAGGGCTTGCATAGCAGCTGCCTGATCTGCAAATGACGTCATGCACGAACGCACCCCCTCAAGGCTGGCTGCCATATTTTGCATCCCCACCCGCACCTTCTTGGCCAGCTCCCGCTGTACACCAACTACAGTTCTTTCAAAGCTGGTGCCAGTGTCGTCAGAGTCCTCAGCTGTGTTGGAGCTGGCAGGTCTTACAATTGGGGTTGTGGATGGGTCTTCTGTGATGGCTGCTTGTTCTTTGCTCCTCCTTGTGACTGAAGGTGGGGTCTGGAGGCTTTCAAGGACCTTTTGGATGGTCTCCTGGGACATGTTTATGGGCTCGTCATCCATGTCTTCAGGGAAATCAGGGACAGGCATATCGGCAGGAGATCCATGTTCCTCTGCAATGAAACAGGGTACAATTAGTGTGTCTGTGTTGGGACAATTTTGCCGTAACATGCAAGCCTTTTGATGACTTTACTTTGTGCTCTGGTTTGGTATTGGTATCTGCTGTCCTTCATATGGGCATTGTTATAGGCCTATGGCCCACCTGTGTGTCACATGTATGATATAGAGTTATCAGACTTGTCTGCCTAATCGCCTCTAGGTTTTGCTTTGTACCAATTAGGGAATAGCCATCTTTTTGTCCTACTCGTCCCTCCGTGTATATCTATTCTTATGCTGAGACCTTTTGTCGCGTGGGCTCTCATTATCCTAAATGAGACTACTGGATTTCTAGGCAGCAGGATCCATAACGGTGTGGTGGACTGAGTCTGACCCACTTGTAAAGAACTCTGTCACCCTAAATCCGTTTTTTGCTCTGGCTAACTAGCAGTGCCTCATTTCTCCCACGGGGAATAAATGATTAGGCAGCCGAGCACATGACATCTTTGGAACTTCTCAGGGAAGTCGTGGTCACTCAGATCCAAACCAACTCTCTCATTTACATTATGATCTCATATACAAATGACAAAGACAGTATAAGTTTTATATAATGTTTTCATAAAACGACTGTATTTTAGATAATAAGGCGTGAGCCGCAATAACCAGAACAATACAACATAGTAGGATTGAAATAGTCACCAGGAGAGTGAAACATAAGAACAAAGCTATCATAGTGCCTAACGGTTTCTACTCTCCCTCTGCTTGTTCTATTTAGAGCACAGCATGTTAAGCTTCTAGCTTGCCTTTCCGAATCACTGGGGAGACATCAGCCCTCATACCTGAGCAAAGGCCTGTGATCTGGTTCAGCATCTGCAACGAGGCAGTCAGCGTCTAGTTGTGGTTCTCTGGTCGGAATCTCCCTCTTGCGTGTATTGGGACAAGGAAGTGATTTTTTAACTAACATGTCATCGTGATCACAAAATGTCCCTACGCAGGAATGCCAAATCTAAACTCCTACCACGTCTATCGGCAATGTACCAGACTGTATCCTTGACTGAAGCACAGAGTGAATATGTTATGGAGAACTCCAGTGCTGAAGTAGGCAAAACAGTGTGATATGAATAAAAAACAACACCGTAGAACTGGCTATTTGAAAAATAACAGTACGAAGCCTAATATAAAAGCATTTAGAGCAAAATGCACAGAGGCTCTAAGCTGTCAGCAAATGAATTAAATACATTCAGGGCAAAGTGCACAAAGGCCTAAAGCCTGAAGCTAATGCGCAAAGGATACGTAAAACTAACCACACTACACTTTCACTGGCTGTGGGTGTTGTGATTGCCCTGGCAGCACACTTGCCTCTCAGGACCTGCCCCAAAATCTTTTTATTCACATTGACCTAATTGTAATTGTTCTGTGGCATATCCTATGCATGGCAATGTTACGATGTGATATGGATGTAGACATTGTTGATGTTTCCAGCTGATGTTGGGTAATGTGTGTTTAATTGGATTGCCCTGTTTATCGTATCAATGTCCTATTTGGTTCTCAGACTGTGCAGGTGTGTTTCAGTGACCAGTTGCATGTGTCCCCTCCTCAATGTTGTTGTCTGAGCAGTATGACATTAGTGATGTTGCCTTGTTAGCCAGGCACGTGAGGGACCCTGACGTATGCAGCATGTGTGTGTCTTTAGTGCTGTGTGGCTCCTATTGCTGTTTACTTTGGCTGATGTATGTGTCAACTATGGGCATTGGCATTTGAGTGTACTGGTGCCTTTGTCTTATTTCTGGAATTAGTTGCAGATGTCATCCTCACCCACTAATTTAGGTATGTATGTTCCATGGGGAGGTTCCTGCCATTAGCTACTATAGCTGCACAGAGATCAGAGGTGTTAGTGTCAACTGTTGTCGCAGTTACATTGCAGTTGTTGTTTTGGCTACTGGATTACTGATAGGGACCTAGTTGATGTAGGATCTATCAGATCTATTTTGACTGACGAGTGCCTGGATGTAAGTTTGACGTAGTGGCCTTCCCACCTGTCGTGGCTTTCCCTTAGCTCCATTGTTGTCATGACAGGATGGCCCCATGGGACTGTTGTTGGTGCTGTGTTTTGTCGTGCCCCAGCTTCTGTCTATGCTGGGCATGCCCCCCTGCCGTGCCCCTTTACCCATGCCACTTCATATATATGCTGACTTACATGCATTGTGTAGTAGGTATTCCCCACCCCGGTTGCAGTTATCATTATTGCATTATAATTCCCCATGCGACTTACCCTGCATGTGCGTTGTCTCGTGGTAGTCTGCGCTGTCCTGTCCTTGAATCCCTGTGACGATCTCCTCAGGGATGACGGCTGCGACCATCTCCTCCATGTGGTCCAGGGCCTCCTGGTGTGCTGGACTCCCACCTCCAGTCTGCAGTGCTGCCTTCCTGTTCCTGGCCATTTTTTCCTTTGTCTTACGTTTGCAGTCATGCCAGCGTTTCTTACACTCGGTGACTGTTCTGCCTTCTTCAGCCACACTGTTGATCTTGTCCACAATTTGTTGCCATATGGCCTCTCTCCTGCTGATTGGCAACTTAGAGGTGATGGACAGTTGGTGCTCTTTAACCAGGATTTCCTGCTCCTCTGCACTGAAGCGACACTTTCTTTTTTTTCTATATATGTCTTGGTTCCTGTATGGATCATCCTGGCTGGTTCCTGGTCTGCTGTCATCTTCCTGGGGTCTGTTGTGGCATCTGGGATCCATTTTGGCTCTCCTCTGCTGAAAGGGCAGTGTTCGCGGGTAAATTTGACACTATTGCGTCAAAACAAACGGCGCTTTCCGGGTTGCGCTGTCGTAAATCGACCCACAGTCATTTGCGTCGCGTTAACGTTGGTTTCCTTTACGACTTGACGCCGCTGTGTGCGTCACGAAATAATGACTCCCACCTGTTGGTTGCGCCGCCGTGCGTCAAAGTATAAATTTGACGCCCGCACGGCGCATCAAAATGCCGTTAGCCGGCGGTAATTTTTTTGACGCAAAACTGCGCCGGCGCAGCTTTGCGTCAAAAAGTATAAATATGGCCCTTAGTTTGAAAATGCCACTTTTAGAAAGTAGGCATTTTCTTGCTTTAACCATTCTGTTACTCTGCCTGTATGTGGATCAACGTCTGTGTCAGACTGACAGCTGGGCTGTTTGTGCATCTCCTTTAGACAGTGACACAAAGGGAGTTGGGGTGTAGCCTGCCAATCCTGATGAGTCATCTGGGCTAGAGTGGAGGGAGGAGTGGGCACTTACATCTGAATGGGCTGTGCCTGCCCTCACACAATGCAGTCTCCAAACCCCTGGTGTGTGTTTGGGGCCAGGCCTGGGCAAGGCAGGATCCTGTAAACAACAGAGACTTTTTTATGAAGTTGGACAACTTCAATGGCAGAAAGGGGTATAAGTATTGGACCCAAAACCCCTGAATTTAGATTTCTTCAAGGTTTTCTTCTGGAATCAAGAGGAACCTCTGCCAAGGAGAAGAGCTGAGGAGAAGTGCTACCTCTGCCTGTGACTCTTCTTTGTTGGGCTATCCTGCAGTTGCTGCTTCTTCCTGAGGAAGGGGGCAAAGACTGGACTTTGTGGTATATTACTGCTGGAGAAGAATCTCCAAGGGCATGGAATGAGCCTGCCCCCTGTTCTGAAATCTCAGGGCCATCAAACACTTCATCTGCCAGCACCTGAACTCTCTGCTGAGACTCCTGCCCTGCCAAGTTGTGCCTAATCCAGTCCCTGGGACCTTGAAAGGAGAAGCTGGTGGAAAATCAAGAAGATCCAAGGAAACCGACTTTAGACAACTCCGGACTGATGACGCTGCCGAATCACGTGACGCCGCCTGCAACCGAACTAGATTTCTAATTCATTAAACGTAAATGAAGGGGTAGCAAAGCCCCATATCACTCGTTTTTTCAGACACCACCATCTCTCCTCGGATCTGAAAGCCTTGAATGAGAATGTTTTAAAGGGATTTTCTGTGGCTTGCATGGTCAAACTTTTTACACACACATACTCCTCTTCAAGCAATAAACGTAATGTCTTTTGTGACTGAAGGCACAGATGAAATGTTGCTCTTGCTGACAGTGGCCTTAGACAGCTGTTGTTGAGCTGACTGTATTGTGGTCTGCATTTAAGTGCCCGATTGCCTACATTGTCTGCCACTTTGTTTGAGAAGAAAAAGCACACTGTCTTGCAAAAAGAAGGTTTTAGAATTACATTTGGTGTTTTTGAAATCATGTCAATATTCCAATATGTATATATTCCTAACTCTTCATAATGTGTGTGCTTCATGTGAAAAATGTAAATGTGAGTGTGCAAAGTGTGGAAGCATATAGCTCTTGGTGCAATATTTTCTTTTGAAGTTACAATGACGTTCTTAACAGACTCACTCCAGACCTTAGGTTTGCATCTCTGCCTGAGAGAGCTTTGGTGGATTGCAGATTCTTCCTGAATTAGAGTTTATTTTAGGGCTAGCTGCTTGATAAACAATTTGAGAGTGATATTTTAACCTATAACAACTCCACTGTAGGTGCAGCCTATTAAACAAAAGAAGTGAAATTAGTCTCTGGACCTGGTAACAATAAGGTAGCTCTATGGGATAGTGTGTTTGCTGTATGGAAGTATGTGCAGTCCATAGCTTAGAATGCCAGCAGATTACTCAACCTTTTAATATTTCTGAGAGGACGACCTGTCACTGAGTAGAGTAATAGAAACCTCTGTTTCGTCTAGGACCTGTCATTTTGTTGATTAGCCATATGATTTTCAGAATTCTGCTCAAACTCAGGTCAGTGTGAATCTTGGTTTGTAAATGCCGATGTGTTACTGTATTTGCACTTGTATATATGTATTTGATCACTGGCAAGTGAACTCACCATTGTGGCCTATACGTGACATTTTGGGTAGAGGCATTTTGCTATCTTTATTGATAAAGGTTTTATTATGTTATCATCAGCACTGTCCGAGTCATGAGCCTGTAAGAGTGATGTAATTGTTTTGCTGCCTCATCATGGAATTTCTTTGTAACAGAGTGGTAGCACTGTTTTGTGAACCTGTAAGAATGTGTAGCTGTTTTAACTATGGACTTTCATTATAAGATTTGAATGACTTTTGCCCTGGTCACCATACATTCTTCCATGTAGACTCCTAGCCATAATATAACCTACTTCTGAGTGACTGGATGGAAAAATGTAGTGAAGAAAGATCCTTTTGAAAATCGGTAGGCCAGTCTGACTTTCCATACAGTGTTTTTATTTACTGCCTGGAATGAACATTACTATAACCTACTTTTATAGGAAATTACATAAAAAGTTCCCAGTTTTGCCTCCATTTTGTGATACTTTTGTTGGGGGGTTTCAAGACCCCTAAGTGGAGGCAAAGCTTACTTGGCAAAACACCTAGGAGCCCGAAGACAACGAGTGAGTTGTTTAAAAAAAAAGAAATGTATGTGTAAATAGTGTTGTGAGTATCCCAATTTGCCCTGCTTCCTTTCAATTATTATCAGGGCAGAACTATGCCCACTTCCAAACATTCTACAAGGGCGTCAGGCTTGCTCACTCCACTAGCTTACTTGTTCCAGGTTAAGGAAAGAATTTGCACCACACCACTTTCAAGGTTCACCAGCCACCACTGCAATGTGCTCTGTTTTCACAGTGCTCAAGATTAATTGAAAACAAACACAACTGATGGCTGGAATGCAGAACCAATTCAACATTTACCCCCAGTAACAGATCTGGGTTTAATCCATCAATTATTTTGCCTACCATGCCACCCCAGTTTGGACCAAGCCATATTCAAATCAGTCTTGACCCTGTACCCCATGGGAACAGTCGAACCCAAACTGCCAAGCCAGGTCCTCCCTGGACTGGAAACAAGCATCCTGGGACCGGTTTCAGGGTATCACCCTTCATCAGCCAGGCCAGCTTGAATCCAGTGGCATAGTGAGCCACCTGTCCTCTTCTTTTTAATTTGAGGGATCAACAGATAGTCCATGTAGATGGTTCTTAGATTTTGATTACAGGTGTATTTTTTAATTCAAGTTGTTATAAAAGCAGGGCTTTTCCCATTGAGGGATTTAAAGATGATGCTTCTGGTTTTAGAAATAGATCTTTGCTCCACCGGGAACCAGTGGAGCTTTCTCATTAAAGGAGTTTGGAAAATTAGCCATGCTTCCTGTTTCTGGACCATTTGGAGTCTGTGATTGAGGCATTTTGGGAGGCCAAGGTGGAGGAAGTTGGCATAAACTATTCCTGAGATGACTAGGACATTTATGACTTGAACTAGTGCTGCGCGGTAAGAATTGTCACTGATTTCTTAATTCTACGAAGTCGTAGAAAACAGGAGGAAATTACTGCTCCGAGTTGGGGGTTTCAAGGCGAGGTCATCATCGATGAGAATCCAAAGGCTCTTTACTGATTTCTTGGGTGTTGAGGGGTTACACCCATAATTGAGGGCCAAAATAATGAGCTCCATGGGTCGAGCTTATTTCTGGTGATAACAATCTCTGTTTTATCTGAGTTTAGTTTAAGTGATTCCTCTTCATCCAATTGCGAATGAACACCATTGTATTTTGGAAAAGCTTCTTTGATTTAAGAAGTTAGAAGAAGGGAGTTAATAATGGTAAAATGAAGTTGCATATTGTCTGCATAATTATAACTTTTAACATTCATTTTTTTAAAGAGAATGAGTAAAGGTCGATTGTACAGATTAAAAAGATGTGGAGAAAGAGAGGACCCCTGGGGTACGCAACAGTTCAAATGTAGTTTGGATGAGCTAAAAGGGGTCCACATGACCGATGGTGATCTATCCTTTAAAAAGGAGGTGATCCACTTGAGTGCTGAGCTCTGAAGCCTTGCGGCCAGAGGTTACAAGCAACATGTGCCTCTAGTATTTTTACTAAATAGGGGAGTAACAAATGGGAAATCATTTTTCAATTTAAGTGGGTCCTCACCATCTTTCTTTTGGAGCGGTATTACTATTGCCTACGTAAAAGAGCTAGGAACACTGTCTAAGGAGACAGGTTGAGGAGGGAAAAAGCTGGATTGAGGAAGAGAGAAAATATGTTTTTTAAGACACTCGGAGGGCAAGTATAATTTAGGGGAACGTGATTTAACTTTAGTCATCAGGTCCACAAGGCAATCCTTGCTGGATTTTATTGAGGTAAGAGCTAGGGGAATGTTGTTGCTAATAATATTAATCCTGTCAATGAAGAATAAATTGAGTGAGTCACAGTCGTTTTGGGTCGGTAGTTTGGGTAAAGTTAGTGCCAGGATTAGAGAGTTTGGAGGCGATTCTGAAGATCTTCTTTGATTTATTGGCAGAGTTCAGAATTTTGTTTGTGAAGAAGGCTGATATAGCTTGCCAATTAGCGATTTATATCCTTTAGGGGTTTTTACGTAGATTACCTTGATATCAAGTAAGCAGTTATTCCGCTATTTACATTCACAAAAACGTAATTCCAGTTTTGGCTAATTTTAGCTCTGCTGAAAACCATTTAGAGGCGTCGTGTTGTTTGTTTTGTTTGATTCTTCAGAGGAAGGCATGCATATTGCTGGCTTCTATTAGCCAGTCAATAATTGATTTACCATAACGGTCTATGTTGTCATTCAAATCAGGTTTCAAGTGAATCACAGAAAGAATTCAGGTCTACCCGAAACCAAATCCTCAAGAAAATTCCCGGACATGGAGGAGGTTTACTGGGGACACATTTATTAGTGAGAATGTAATCAGGTAATGGTCTGACCGTACACATGGGGAGACCGTGAGATTACTCAAAGAAACGGTGGCAGTCCATACTTGTTTAAGTATGTGACCTTTGATATGAATGGGTAAGAATGGGTGCTGTTCTAAGTTTAGGCTATTGAAGAAGTCAGTTAAATCTGTTGATGGTTGTCCTCCATTCTTCTCATTTGCCAAGTAATTGAAGTCACCAATTAGCATTATAATTGCATGGTTGATGACTAGAAGGGAAATTGACTCAGCAAGGAGTTGCAGGAAGTGCTGCATGTGGCCTAGGGGTCTGTACATGAAAATGCATGTCAGGGGGATACACGAGAGTCAAGTTTGATCACAAGTTTGTCAATAGTCAAAATGTTAGATGAAGTAAGTTTAGTGAAATTAAGCTGTTTCTTAATTGCTGCTGCTAGTCCGCCACCTATTCTACATGCAGATCTGTTGGCTTAAAATAGATAGTAACCTTCTGGGAGGGCAGCTAAGATATCTGGGCAAGATTCATCCGTAAGACACGTTTCAGATAGAAGCACTATATCAAATTATTCAGAATCTAATTAATGGATTATTTCTGTTAGATGTTTAGCCAAGGATTGGGCATTAGTTGGCTGGGGTTGGATTTATAAATAATGGCACTAGGGTTCTTAGGTCTAGGAATGATGGAAAGTTCTGTTAGATTGGGCGGGACTATGGTAGCAGTATTGGTTTTTAACAGTCCTAGTTTATCTAATTTAGATAAGGAGGGGGTTGGTTTACATGAAAACTTACCGAATTAAGGTGTCTGAGGTCTTTTGAGGAATAGGTAAGTTTTTAGGCATACTGGCTGGCCCCTGGCTCCGGACAGCCATGGATGGGCGCTCACCTCTTGCCTTTGGTGTGCCTTCAGCGCCAAATAAATATATATTAAGTAGTTTCCACTGCCCTATTTGAAAATCCCAAAAGCTTAAAATGCCTTCCTAACATGTTTTATCTAAGGCCCCCACTAGGCCAGGTTCATATACTCCCTTCATTTGTTCACTGCTCAGAAGTAGTCACCTGGAGGTAAGAAGCACTTTATTTAGAATGTAACAATATAAATGTTGCAGCCCCAAATATCACTGTAACTGGAAAAAAAACAAGCAAGAAAAATATCTACTTGAGAGGATGTACATATTTCAAAGTGTAAGTCAGAGAATCTATTAAAATGGGTTTGTTATTACCAATTTTCAAACATGACTTACCCAAGAGATGTGACAAACTAATGTGCTCTTCACAGAGAAAGGGGCTTATTTACAAGAACCTCTGCACCTCCAGAACGTCACTGTTAGTAATGGTCCGATCGCGCACACTGCAGAGCTATATTTACAAGGCCACGTAGAGCCACCCTACATGGCTTTTCATGGCCTAGTAAGTATGGACTGAGGCATAGCAGCACACGTTGCTGCGTTGCCTTACCTTGTGACAGGGAGGCGTGCTATGGGTGTTCTGGTGGGTGTTCCCACGTAACACCCATGGCATTTGACACATTACTAGATTTGCAATTTTGTAAAGCTGGGAATGCATCAAAAGCCTATGCCTCAACAGGGGAGGCATAAGTGAGGCAGAATTCCTTTATTTCTCATCCTGTTTTAGTTTTCTACAAGAGGAAAATGCCTATAGTCTGGCTGAAAACCCCTAAAACTAATAATGTTATGCGTGTAGTGTTAGTCAAGTCTGTCTAACACCAGACCTAAAAAAAAAATCAAATTGGTCTGGTGTTAGCTGCTGGTCTCTTGCTTTTGCTAATGTTTTTTTTGTAATGTTTCTGTAAATATTTATCACAAACAGAGAGGGGGTTAAAAATGTAGGTAGATAGATAGATGGATAGATAGATAGATAGATAGATAGATAGATAGATAGATAGATAGATAGATAGATAGATAGACGGCACAACTTCAAATAATAATATAATAGTTAAATATCCATATACGCACTGAAAGCAAACTTGAAAGCCATACATCAGAACATACAGACTGAGGACCTGCTTCACAAATGTAAACTGTGGCGTAAGTTCTAATATTTTTTATATTCACAAGGTACAAGGCTAACTTTATTAAAAGTAATTTTACAACTGTTGTGACTCCACACTCGTGGCGGATTCTCTGTACATAAAAAGGTAGGCCTGTCCTATCTTTTTATGTGCGGAGATCTATGCCCCGACTGCAGACTCTGCGCAGTCATAAAATTACTGTTAGTAAAATTAAACTTGTAGTTTGTGAATATCAAAAAATCGTAACAACACAGAATTCTAAGTTTACTTTTGTGAATCAGGCCCTAATTGGTTTACCAGTACAACTGTAGCCCTCTATTAAATACATACTAGCATGACAAAACCGAATTGCAGTTATAAATGCAGTTCATTGTGCACATACTAAAAAGAGGAGAACATTATAAAGAACAGTTTCAAAGAGAAACTATCTGGTATGCTGTGAAATAGCTGCAGTTAGATAAACAAGGACACTCCTGAAGGAATTTACAACAGTAGTAGCAGGTGGTAGGAAAACAATGAAGATGGATTGTGCCCTGTGTTCACATCAAAAGCAGCATAAAGAGCTAGTAGAAAGTGCCTGCTGTCACAGCAGGCTTTAAACACAAATGCAACATTACGATAATAATAAAGGAATGACTGGCAATGAAGGTAACTACCTTGTGTGCAGGTGTGCTCCTTATGAAAGATCAAAATGCAGTCGCTCAAAGTGAAGTGAGCCAGTGACTTAAGTAGACTGACACACTACCCTTTGCTGTGCCCTTGCGGGTGGAAGGAAAATGTGAGCGACATAACAACAGAAAATGGTTGAAGAGAACTGGCTGAAAGTACCTTTAAGTAAGTACATTATGCTAGATTTTTGTTAAATTAAAAGGTCTTGGCTAACGTCAGACCTAAAACTGACTGTTACGTTTATAGTTAGCCATTGGCACATTGCAGCCCATGGCAAGTCCAGGGGCCTGATTTAGAGTTTGGCGGAGTGGTTACTATGGCCCACCTCTGCCAAACTCTAAATCAGGCCTTATGTCTTAAAAGATGGGTTCAAAAAACTAATCAGTATTAGTTGTGATTATTTGTAGCCAGATAAACTGATTAAGTTTGATGGTTGTACTTCCTTCACAGAGTTAAGTCTTTTAGTTACTTATCATTTAAAGTTTTCTAGGTTTGCATGTTCTAATTCTCAGCTGCTCACACACCAAGTTTTTCTGTACTTGGCACATTGATCCCACTTTCACATATGTATGTGTATACATACACATATATGTATACAGATATACATATTACATCTCCTTCTCTCTCTCTCACTCTCTCTCTCTCTCTCTCTCTATATATATACACACTTAAAAAATAAAGGTTACAGAGACATTATAGTTAGGGTCACAGTTTAAATGTACAAGACCATAAAAATTCACCTGTTAGAGTTATCTCAAATAAATATAACTCTTGCCCTAAGGTAACCATAACTAGCACCCCCGCCATTCACAGTTTTTTAGTAAAAAATCTTACCTCAAATATTACATCAATATTATGAATTATGTTATCAAAGATGTCATGAGTGCTGTAATTGTCGGGGTAATTAGCAGTGCATGTTGAGGGCGTGAGTTATAGTTACGTTAGGGCATGAGTTATAGTTACTTGCGATAACTCTAACAGGTGAATTTCTATTGTTTTGCACTTTTAACAAGTGAGTGTAACTATAATGCCCATGTACCTTTGGTTTTTTTAGGTGGATTTCTATGGTTTTTAAAATTCTATTTCCTAACTAAAACATTTCTGTAATCTTCATTTTTTTCAGTGAATTTCTCTGTTTTTAACATAAAGTAATTTTTATTAACATACGTTAATCCATCCATCGCCCTGCATGGCCTTCGGACAGGCCTTGCAGCCAACCCCGATAACCAATTAACCCTGTGCACGGCCTTTGACCGTGCAAGCTGGGGTTGGCTGTAGGGCCTGGCCTGCGGCCAACCACTATAACCACCCAACCCCACGCCGTGCATGGACTTTGGCCACGCGCAGCGGGGATTAGCTGCAGGGCCCCTATAGCCACCCAACCCTGCACCACACATGGCCTTTGGCCACGCGCAGCGGGGATTAGCTGCAGGGCCCCTTTAGCCACCCAACCCTGCATCATGCATGGCCTTTGGCCATGCAGAGCAGGTGTTATAAACAGGGATTGGCCTGTGGCCAGGCCCTGTGGCCGACCCTCTATGCCCCAACTGAGCACTGCGCACGGCCTTTGGCCATGTGCACCGGCAGCCAGGCCCTGCAGCCAAGACCCTATAACCACCCAGAGAGAAATTGAGAGCGGTAGGGAGAGAGACCTTTTTCAGGCTTTGATGCATGATGTACTTAGAATGAGATATTTCCAGGCAAATTGAAAAGTAAAATGCATTTCGCAAGTAAGTAGAGTGAGATCACCTTTTGGTATGTACCTTAAATATTTGAAGTGGAAAAGAAATTGTATGGAAATTACCACAGTCACACCTAGACTAGAACCCACAACCTTCAGTGTGAGACCTTAACCACTATGCTACAGGTAACTTATTCAATGAACAACACAGCATGAGATACCAAGACTTGAACCTTCAACTACTGGGTGACAGTCTAATAGTTGTCCCAGTAGGTCATTTTTTTTTTTTTTTATTTTTTTTTTAACAATGAGATACCAAGACTTGAACCTTCAACTACTGGGTGACAGTCTAATAGTTGTCCCAGTAGGTCATTTTATTTTTTATTAATTTATTTTTTTAACAGTAGAGGACCACGGGGAGCCTGAAGGCCCCGCTGTCCTAGTCAACTCCAACTCCTGTGGGAGCCGGCATTGCTCCAGCAAGCATGGAGCTGCTTGAAATAGAAGCTCCCTGCTTGCTGAAGCAGTGTTTTCATCTGTTTCCCTGCACGCACATTTGCGTGCAGGGAAACAGATGAAAACTCTGCTTTCTCCGAGCAGGAGCTGTTTGACAGCTCTTGCTAGCAGAAAGAGGACTTTGATTTTGCTTGATGGGAGCTGTCAGCTCACACCAACCAAAAGCAAACAGATATGTCCCAGTGGTGGGCACCGCAGGATATAGTAGTCGCCGGCCCTGGGGGATGGGGATCCCAAGGGCTATCATTGGCTACTTGAGGGGGATGGCGTGGCCCCCCCCTACAATGTGATTTTGCCCCAGGAAGACGGTGGTCACTGGGGCCTGTGGTCTGTAATGGACCCCCCTTATTGTTTTATTTTAACCCTGGGGAGGTGGCTGTCCACGGGGCTGCGGAAGGGCCATGTAGCCCCCACATGCAATTTAATGTTTGCACTGTGGAGGTGACAGGCACCAGAGCTGAGGGGAGACGGGCACATGCCCCCCCTCATACATAATTAGTTTAGCGCCGGGAAGATGGTGGTTCCTAGGGCTGAGGTGGGCTGTGGGCCCACCTCTTAAACATAATTAGTTTGAGATGGTGGTCCCTGGGGCTGCGGGTGGCCGGGCTTCCCCCGCATATCATTTAACATTTGCCCTGGAGAAGTGGCAGTCCCCGGGGCTGCGGGTGGACACGCAGCCCCCTACATATCATTTAACATTTGTCCCGGGAAGGTAGCGGTACCTAGGCCCCCCACACATTCACTAGCATCTTTGCCCCGGGGAGGTGGTTGTCTCTTGGACTGCAGGCGTGCCCAGCAGGCCAGCTCCACAATAACACTTGAATAAGCCCCGGGGTGTTGGTGGTCCCAGGGGCAGAAAACTGCCCTATGAGGGGGGCCCGTGCTCCCCCACCTTAAATTTGATATGCCCCTGAGACCTGGCCCACCCCGGAACTTCTTAAAATCATGCGTGGGAGGCCGCGCTTGTTCTTGTTTTTTTAAAAAACTTTTTGCTGTAAATTTGCAACACTGCAAATTTGCATCAACATTTTTTTTAAAGTGTTTTTTTAGCACTGGCCAGGTCCCTCTGGGACCCTAGCACCAGAGCTAAGGGGTCAGGGTGATCCTACCCTAGCCCCTCGTCTTATTTTTTACTTTTTTTTTCTGGGACTCGGTTGAAGTCAGGTCCCAAGATGGCTGCCAACACTTCCTTGCTGAAGTGTTGGCAGGCAATCAGAGCTATGCACGAGCTCATCATTATTCACAAAGTTGTCGTGGCCACAGATATACAAAATTGGCTTTCCTTTAATATCTGGCAAACTATGAAAAGGATTTACACCAAATAAAAAAAAGCATAACCTGTGAACAAAATCTTGCTTTTTGCCAAATTAGGTGTAATTCCATCTAGCAGTTTGGGTTGTAGTCGTGTTCAAAACTAAAGGGGAATTAACAAGGGAAATCAAACACGTTTTGTGACCCCCCCATTTCTCACCCCCCCCCCAGACGGATGACCCTGAAACTTCCCATGTGCAACAAGAATCACCAGCACTCTTTTTTAAAAAAATTCAGTGAAGATTCATCAAACGGTGCCAAACATGTAGGCAAGTCAAAAAATGCTTTCTGTATGTAAACATGGTCTTAACTGGCAATATATATATATATATATATATATATATATATATATATACATATATATATATATATATATATATATATATTATTTATAGACATATATATATATATATATATATATATATATATATATATACATACACATATATATATGTATATATATATATATATATATATATATATATATATATATATATACATTTCAAAAAGTATTCACTGCACTCCACGAGGTATCAATAGTGCAAATTTAATCCAAATAGCCTGGTTGCTATTTGGATTAAATTTGCACTATTGATACCTCGTGGAGTGCAGTGAATACTTTTTGAAATTTACATTTTTACGAGACTGGTCCTCTCCGTCACTGGCACCGACAGTGGAGTGCGCCGCTCAACAATTTTCAGACCATACTTGCGTGAGGATATATATATATATATATATATATACACACACACATCCCATACGGGCTTCAAAATCAAAAATAGTGCAGGGGAAACAATGAAACAATAAAAGTTACATGCCTTCTACTGGGCCTGTATCAATGTCAGTTGCCAGTAGGTAGGTATGGTTAGGACCTAGTTTCAATAGAAAAAGTGTTTTTTGCTTTGCCAATAACTTTGACTCCATTTGACGAATCCTCATAACATTTTTGAAACTAGTTTGCCACTCACTTCAACTGCTGGCTCGAAAGTTTTGGGGGGATTTGTCAAGGGAAGGCCCAGAAAAAGGTGTTAGTCCCTAAACACTTTTCCCCCATTCAGACACAACTACAGGACAACCACTGGAATGAATTTACCTGAATTTGGCAGAACAGTAGCTCTTGGTCCATTCAGTAGTTCTAGAGTAATTAAAAAAAAATAAAATTGTATATCTAGGGATGCAGAGCCTCCGTGGATCTGAGAGATCTGATGATGAAGTCTGATTACCTGGCAACATTTCAAACAGGAAGTGTTGGCAGCCATTTTGGAACTATGACTCAGCTAAGTCCCAAAAAAAGTTACAAAAAAAAGAAAAAGGGGCAGGAAGAATATGGCCCCCCTAGACTTGTAATGGGGTTTCCCAGGGACCCCGCCTGGGCCAAAAAACGTTTATTTTTGTGACAAAATTCCCCAGGTGGGCCAGGTCCCAGGGTCATGCGGTCTGTAAGGAAATGAAGGGGGCCCCACTCCTCTTGGCTCCTAAGAGGGACCACTACTTCTGTGGGGTGGGGTTTCATTAATATGTTGGAGGCGTGCTGTGGGGACCCCCCTCCTCAGGCTGTTAGTAGACCTGGGGACCACCACCTCACTGGGGTTTCAACACTAAATAGGAGGGGGGCCGTGCTGACCTCCCGCCTCAGACTCTAAAGAGCCCCGGGGGCCACCACCTCCCTGGGGCTTTAATAGCAAATTGGAGGCGTGCCGAGCTGAACCACTCCATGGCCCTGGAGGGCCCTGGGAAACACCACCTCCCTGGGGGCAGAAATAGAAAGGAAAGGGGGAGGGGGGCTTTGCACCCCACACCTTGGCCTTTTTTGGCCCCAGGGGCCAGAACCCTACCAGGGCTGGCTCTAAACAACAAGGACTCCCTTCTGGAGCCACTAATAGCCCTGGGGAATGCCACCACCTTGGGCTGGATCCTTATCTGCTGAGGCCTGAGATGCCCACCCTCAATAGATAGCAGTTTGCTGTTGCTTTGAGGCAGCTATGACAGTTCCTGCCAAGCGAGAGCAAACTGTAAGTCTGCTCCCAGCAGATGGGAGCAGGAGAACTGCTCCAGCTCACTGGGAACTGACTTTTCATCTGTGACAGTGGGCAGGAAGACTGATGAAATGATTGCTCCTGTACACAGGGAGCAGCATTTTTTGATCCTGCAGGCTCCCCCCGAAGTTCCTAGGAGGCTTTTGGCGCTCGGACAAGGCCAAGCTAGTGTGTTTGGTCTGCAGTGCCACCTTGAAAATGTGTCTGAAATCCTTGTTGGATGTGTTTGCATCATTGCTCTTTTGAGCGCAATATGTTATGTAGTGACTTCAGGAGTGGGTTCTTTCTTGTCATCTCCTGCTGAGAAGAGAGCTTGGCATTCTCCCTTTTAACCACTAGGAGTATGCAAAATGACCTAGAAGCTCTGCCCGTTTAGCCCAGCCAGATATATGTTAGTGGTATGAAACTTCTACCCGCCTTTTTCCAGGATGATGGGCAGCTACCAAAAGGTCCCCATAGAGCTTTTCCTGGGAATTTTGGAGTTACGTTCTTGATGCAAAGGACTATGAGCACGTCTCCACCAAACAAAGAAGCACTTACTTCATTTATTTATTATATAATTAAGTGGAAGTGCCCTTGTTTGGTGGAGATTCAGCTCTTTGTAGTCTTGTCAACTTCTCTGCATGAGAATTCATGTTATTGTAGATTTCTGCATGAAGACGCTTTAGGAACAATCACATTGCCCAAATTATAAACACACAAGGTCACTGGAGACATTACCTTTTGGTCCTTTACACATCTGTAGTGGAGTAGATGCACTATACATCCAACCAATGAGGTAGCACTCCCTAATGAGCCAGCAGAAAGCACTCCAGTTAGGTAGACATTTTCTGAAGCACTGTGACATTCTCTTGGAAAAATAAGGAGGGCAGGATGCATTCTGGCACCGATGGCCATTTCACAGAAATTAAACCTGAATGGGAAGCACTTGCAAATACAAACAAATCGGGTGCCCCAGTTGAAACTCCACTTCTGTGGAGTGAAAATCATCCTAACTTTTTGCTCTTGGCCTAGGCAAAGCAAGTGTGTTTTGCGTGCAGTTCCACACTGAAAAATTATCGGTTATCCTTGATGAAGGTGAATGCATTGTTGCTCTTTAGGAGTGCAATATGTTCTGTAGTGACTGAGACAAGTGTTTTTTTTCTTTTCTTCTCCTGTTGCGAACAGAGCATGCCAGTCTTCCTTTTAAATACTTTGAATATGAAACATGACATAGAGGCCCTGTCTGTTTGGCCGAAGGCCCTGCATGCAGCCGTATGCAGCACAGAGCTGGATGCCTAGGGGGGTAGACAGCCAACACCTGCTGTGCACAGCCAGAGGCTGTGCACAGCGAGGGTTGGATTAACGTAAAGTAATTTAATATTAAGTGACGTTAAAAAAACTTAGAAATTCACTGAAAAAAACAAAGGTTACAGGGATGTTATAGTTCGGTTCTGAATTTACATGTGCAAAACCATAGAAATGTAGCTGTTAGAGTTATTTCAAGTAACTATAATTCATGCCTTAAGGTAACGTCAGCATGCACAGCTAATTGCCCCACATATTACATCATTCATGACATCTTCTATGGTATCATTGATATTATCACTTCAACATTTGCAATAAAATTATTGATGAGAAAACCAAACTGCATGGTGATGGCATGAGTTATAGTTACTGTACGGCATGAGTTAATAGTTATTTAGATTAATTCTAACTATAACAGTTGAATTCTTATGGTTTTGTGCGAGTAAATTCAGAACCAAACTATAAGGTCCCTTTAACCTTTGAGTTTTTGGTGAATTTCTAAAGTTGTATTAAATCTATTTCCTAACTATAACGTTCTTCTAACCTTTGTTTTTGGGTGAATTTCTAGGATTTTGTTAAGATTAAGTAAGGTGCCCATCGCAATGCACATTGGGGGGGGGTCATTGGAAGCAGGGCCTGGCCTGACATTGTATTGCCCCCTACCTAAGCCGGTTGCACCTGCCCCACCCACCTCATTGCCATCCATTTTCCAAGTCTATGCCCCGGCGTCCTCATTGCAGCCCTGTGTGGCCATTGTTCTGCCACTGCCTGTCCTGCCTGCCCTGAACAGTTAGCTTGCTGCCCCCTCCACCTCCTCCCTACCCTCTGTTGTCCAGGTCCATGCACCAGCCCTCTCCAACCTGCCCTGCTGCCACTGCCCTCCATCTACTTTGAGGTTCCTGCCCACTCCTCCTGCCCTCCGTTGCCTGATTGTATGTCCATTCATTGCCCTGCTTAGCCTCTGTGCTTAGCTTGCTGCCCCTACCTTTCTTCACCCTGCCCTCTGATGTCTGTTTGCATGCCCTTGCTCCCTCCTTTTTGCCCACCATGTTCCATGGCCCTGCCACTGCCCCTCCTATCAACTCTGAGTGTTCTGCTGAGCTGCCACTGTCCCTCCTATCTGCCTAGCATGGTCAGGTGGCTGCAGCCTCACACTACCATCTCCACCATGCCTGTGTGAGCGCCAAGCCCCTATCCCCTCCCTCCTGTCTTCCATGGTCCATTTTGCTACCACTCCCTTCTGCCCTTCATGCTCTATTGTGCTGCAACTACTCCTCCTGCCTGCCCTGCATGGTCTGTTGTGAAGCCCCTTCCCCTTTCCTGTTTGTGTACAGACCCTACCCCTCCCTTCTGACCTCTATGGTCCCCTTCCCTCTTGCCTACCATGGCTTCTGTGCTGCCACTAATCCTCTTGCCTGCCATGGATGGTCTTTTTTGCTGCCACAGCCCCTCCCACATGCCCTGTTGGTCAGCTTGCTGCCTCTCACACTCTCCCACCTTCCCTCTGTTGTCTGTGTGTATGCCATTATAGTCTCACTGTTTCCCTCCTTGGTGTGTTGTGCTTCCAGTGCCCATCCCGCCTACCCTCCATGGTCAACTTGCTGCTCCTGCCCTGCTCCCTTGCACCTTGCACTTCATTTTCCATGTGCAGGCCACTATCTCCTTCCTTCTGCCATGTTTGGTCAGTCGTCATGCCCCTGGACCCTCCCTCCTGCCCTTCATGGTCTGTTATGCTGCAACTGTCCCTCCTGTCCATCCGGTATGGTCAGCTTGCTGCCCTTGCCTCTTTCCCTCTGCTCTCTGTTGTCCATGTGCATGGCCCATTTCTCTTCGTATTGCTTTCTATGGTCCGTTGTGCTGCACTGCCGTCCCGCTTGCCCTGTATAGTGTGTGCTGCAACCTCTGACACCTGCCCTGTAAAGGTCAGTTTGGTGCCCCTGCCCATCTCTCTCCTACTGTCTATTATCAGAGTCCATGTCCTTACCACATTCCTCCTGCCCTCTGTGATCCAATGGACCATACTTGCCAACACTGTGAACTTAGTAAAAGGGAGCTATTGAAAAAACCCTGGGGAATTAATTTTCCCCATTGACCTACAATGAAAAAGAGGAGAGTTTAGGCAAGAGACAGATAAAATGAGGCCCGTTTGGCTTAAAAACATCGGGAGTCTCAATTATTCAAGTCCATGCCCCTGACCTTGACCTCCCCACAGTAATCTAATGAACAACTAAATTGTGAACATTCTATATTCATTACAGTGTGGCACTCCTGACATCATCTTGATATAATGAAATCTGTAATACCTAAAGCATTTCCTTTAGAAAGTTTATAAATGAGAGGGTCTTATTCCTATAGAAATTATGGGTAGTGCTCTAAAAAGCTAAAGTGAGGACATATTTTCTAAGTTCGCAAGTAGTGGCAAAGCATTTTTAAATTATTAGCTATCTTCATGTTTTTTTATCCAGTTTATCACTTGATTATTTATTACACTAAGGGCAGAGGATGTAGCGTTACGGCCAGAGCTGCAGATTGTGCAACAGAGGAACCAGGTTTGAGTTTCAGAGTCAGCTCGGCATCCTGTGATTCTGGGCAAATCACTTTTTATCCCCATGCCTAAAACCAAAATGAATTTGTCCTTGTAAATTGTGACTGATGCTCATGCAAAGCACTCCAATACCTTTGAGTCAAGTCTGCGCTACATAAAACTGCAAAAAAAACACAACACATAAGTGTTTTGCATACTTCTGTCATTGGGCTATACTTGGGCTACATTTGAGTGATATTTGTGCTGCATTTGGACTGTTTTCTCTCTGGGGGCCATCTTGGGAGATGTATTTGTCATGAAGCTCCCTAATAACCTCATTTTCTGCAGTATCCTCTGAGAGAATGCTTTCATTTTTTCACTTAGATTCCATCAAGATGGCGGTCAATTTCTGATTGAAGTGCTGACAGCCAATCAGATCTCACCAAGAGATATGTGCTTAGGCTCCGCCCAGATATACTAATTTGGTTTTCTTTAAATATCTCAAAAACTACTGAACAGATTTATACCAAATAACAAAAAAGGCGCTTTCTGGACCAAGAGCTACCTTTCTGTTAAATTTGATGTAATTCCATACAGCGGCTCGGGCTGCAGTCATGTCTAAAATCGCTATGGGATTTACTATGGGAAACAGACTTTTTTTACCCCCATTTTTTTCGGCCCCAGCTTGACAGATCACCCTGAAACTTAAAATGTATAACAAGACCCTATAGGACACTTATTTTGTAAAGTTTCATGAAGATTTGTCAAACGTTACCAAAGATATAGCTACCTACTGGTGGCCGCCAGTAAATTTTATATATATATATATATATGTATATATACATATATATATATATATATATATATATATATATATATTACCTAGTGGTGGTCGCCACTAGGTAGTTATAGTTATGAGTTATGACCATGTTTCCATAGGAAAAGCAGTTTGTGACCTGCCTATATCCAAAACAAGTGCTCTTGTGATTCTTGTTGTGCACAGAAAGTTTTGGGGGGATCCGTCAAGTGGGGGCAGAGAAAAAGGGGGGTCAAAAAAGTTCAGTTTCCCATGTTAATTCCAATTAGATCTTTAGACACAACTACAGCCGGAACCACTGGATGGAATTACACCAAATTTGGCAGAAAGCTAGCTGTCGGTACGCGTAAATCCGTTCAGTAGTTTTGGAGATATTAAAAGCAAAATAAATTTGTATATGTATGGCCGCGGATCCATCAGGACGTCTTCCCGAATAATGAAAAGCTTGTGCAAGGAAATGCAGAGCTCTGACTGGCTGTCAGCACTTCAACCAGGAAGTGTTGGTAGCCATCTTGGGCCTCGGCTTCAGCCGAGTCTCAACAAAAAAACACAAAAAAAGGAAAAGGGGCAGAGTATAGACACTTTGACCCCTTAGCTCTGGTGCTGGAGTCCGCCAGAGCAAAAAAACACTTTTTATAAGAATTTTCACCGCAAATTTGCAACATCCTCACAAATTCACAGTATTACTTAAAAAACAAGTGCTGTCATCCGCGCTTGTTCTTTTAATAAGCCCTGGATGGGCCAGGTCCCAGGGGCATTGAAAATATAAGGAGGGGGTGCCCAGGGCCCCCCTCCATGGCTAACATTTGCCCCGGGGTCCACCACCTCCCCAGGCTTTGTTCATGTTACATGCGGGGGCCACGCCCCCCATGCTCTGACGACTACCACCTCTCCGGGCTAAAAAGATAACATCATGTGGGGGTCTCACAACCTCCTGCAGCCCCGGGAACCGCCACCTCTCTGGGGCTAAACAGTAAAATCATGCGGTGGCCACACGGCCCCTCGCAGCCCCAGGGACCACTACCTCCTCAGGACACTTTTGCAAATAGAATGCTGGGAGCCGAGTGCCCTACCCCCACAGCCTTGGGGACTGCCACCTCCCCAGGGCACCTTTGAAAATAGATTGCAGTGGGGCCATGTAGCTCCCCCCAGCAGCCCCAGGGACAACCACCTCCCCGGGACAATGCTTGTTGGAAGATTGCCGCACGGCCCCCCGCTTGGAGCCAATGATGGCCCTGGGGACCACCACCCTCCTGGGGCCTTGACGTTATCCCAGCTGTCCTTTCACTCTCTCTCTCTCTCTCTCTCTCTTCCACCTCATAGTGGAATGGGAGAGATAGAGAGAGAGATTGTCATTGCAATGGTCTCTCCGTACAATGATTTTAAAGACTAAGGGGGTCATTCTGACCCCGGCCGGCGGCAGTAGCCGCCGGCCTGGCTGGGACCGCCAGAAGACCGTCCCGCGCTCAAAAGACCGCGGCGGTCATTCTGGGTTTCCCACTGGGCTGGCGGGCGACCGCCAAAAGGCCGCCCGCCTGCCCAGTGGGAAACACCCTTCCACGAGGAAGCCGGCTCCGAATGGAGCCGGCGGAGTGGAAGGTGTGCGACGGGTGCAGTAGCACCCGTCGCAAATTTCAGTGTCTGCTAAGCAGACACTGAAATTCAAAGTGGGGCCCTCTTACGGGGGCCCCTGCAGTGCCCATGCCATTGGCATGGGCACTGCAGGGGCCCCCAGGGGCCCCACGAAACCCCTCACCGCCATCCTGTTCCTGGCGGTCGAAACCGCCAGGAACAGGATGGCAGTGAGGGGGTCGGAATCCCCCATGGGGGATTCCTCAGGGCAGCGGAAAACCGGCGGGACACCGCCGGTTTTCCGGTTCTGACCGCGGCCATACCGCCGCGGTCAGAATGCCCTCAGGAGCACCGCCAGCCTGTTGGCGGTGCTCCCGCCGACCCCGGCCCCGGCGGTCAAGGACCGCCGGGGTCGGAATGACCCCCTAAGACTAGCAAGATCTTTGGTACGAGTGTTATAGTTACATTTGGATTCAGAGTGGAACAGAGTCCCTTCTGGCCTAATGGTCAGGATCTTGTGCTGTCACTTGGGAGTGTGTTTGTTTATTTACTGGTGTTTTGACTGTTAAACATTCGTTGTGCTGGAATCACATTCATGGGTTTGACTGTCATAGGTATGTCTGGAAGCATTACAACTAATGAGGCACCTATGGCCTAAAGGTTACAGTCACAGACTCTCGCACTGAAAGTTGAGGGTTCTAAGTGGTTGTTTTCATTCATTCATTTCTTTTGAACTTCAAATGTTTAAGACTCATACTGAAAGGTGATCTCACTCTTTTTAATTGACAAATACATTTTTCTTATCAAATTGTCCAGAAATATCTCATTGTAAGTATATCATCCATCAAAGCCTAAAAAACGTTCTGTCTCCCTTTTCCCCTCACTCTCTTTCTCTCCCTTTCCCCCACTCAGCCACTCACCCACCTACTCACAGTCCCACTCAGATGCTTGGGCACCCACTCACAGCCCCACTCAGACTCTTACGCACCCACTCACAGACCCAATCAGACTCTCACACATCCACTCACAGACCCACTGAAACCCTCATGCATCCACTCACAGACCTGCGCAGACACTGATGCACGCATTCTCCCACCCAGATACTCTCACAGCCACTCTCACCCCCAGATACACCCTCTCACAACGTTTCTCCTACCCAGAGAGACAGGATGTGGCCAACTCCTTCCTCACACAGCCAAAGGGCTGTGCACAGCATGGGGTTGGGTGGTTTGCCGCAGGGTCTGGCTGCATGCAAGGTCTTGCGGGCAACCGTTGCTGCTCATGGACGAAGGTCATGTATAGCGCAAGATTGGGTGCTTATAGGGGATTGGCATCAGGGCCTGGCCACAACCACAGCCATGCTGGGCCAAAGGCTGTGCACGGCATTGGTTGGTTTAACGTATAGTAATAAAAATTACTATACGTTAAAAAAAACATAGAAATTCACTGAAAAAATCAAATGTTACAGGGACGTTATAGTTAGGAAATAGAGTTTAAAACAACCATAGAAATTCACTTAAAATAACAAAGGTTACAGGGACGTTATAGTTCGGCTCACATTTTAAACGCATGAAACCATAGAAATTCAACTGTTATAGTTAGAGTTATCTCAAGTATTTATAATTTGTGCCCTAAGATAACTATAAGGTGCCCTAAGGTAATTGGCAGTGCCATGCACTGCTAATTACCCCACAAATTATGACACTCTTGACACCTTTGATAACCTCAATGATAATATCAATGTAATATTTCCAGTAAAATATTTAATGAAAAAACTGTGCATGGTGGGGGCACGAATTGTAGTTACCTTAGGGCACGAGTTATAGTTACGTGAGATAACTCTAACTATAACAATTGAATTTCTATGGTTTTGTACATTCAAAATGTGAGCTTAACTATAACGTCCCTGTGACCTTTAGTTTTTTAAGTGAATATATATGTGTGTGTGTATATATATGTATATTTATAGGGAAATGTATTTTCCTTTATCCAACCAAGTTTAAACAACACAAACTTTTAAGATTTTATAGTTATAGGTATAACGTTCATTTACAGTTTATCAACCACCTTCAAAATATTATTAGTGGACCACATTACCACTCTTTTCAGCTTGGTAACCAGGCAACACTAACTATAACTTGCCAATCTACCATGCACTGTGTTGTGACAAATAATGTCCTTTGATAAGTGATGTGTTGTTATGAATGCTATGATTTCACATGCTGTAAGTGATGTAGTATTCAAGGGTATAAACAGTGCATGGAAAAGGTATGCGTTATAATTAATGTAGTGTGCAAATGAGGTGACAGGACTGAATTAATCTTTGTTTTTTTCATTGTATCTTAATGAATTCTAGTTTTCAAATCGCAATGTGGAGTGTCATTGATTGGAGTGTCATAAAGTGGAGTGGAGTGGAGTGTAGTACAGTACAGTGAAGAAGAGTGTCGTAGAGTCTAGTGTCGTAGAGTGGAGTATTGTAGAGTGGAATAGAGTAGAGTCATGTAGAGTGGCGTGACATGGCATACAGTGGAGTAAAGTGTTATACAGTGGAGTGGCATGGTGTGTTGTATCATGGAGGGGAGTATCCTAGAGAGGAGTTGCGTGTTGTACAGTGTAGTGGCGTGTCAAATAGTAGAGCTGAGTGTTTCACAGTGGAGTGTTTTCAACTGGAGTGTCATGAAATGGAATGTGGTGGAGTAGAGTGTCATTGAGTAGAGTGTCGTAGAGTGGCACAGAGTGTTGTAGAGTGTGGTGGCATAGAGTGGAGTTTAGTGGAGTAGAGTATTTTACAGTTCACTGTTGTCAAGTGTAGTATTGTGCAGTAGAGTGGCAGAGAGTCTCAAACAGCATAGGCCCTCATTACAACATTGGCTGTAAAAGCCGCTTACCGCCATGCAGAAGACCGCCAACACACCGCCGCGGCCGTGGAATTCCACCACAGCTATTATGACCCACAGCACGGAATCCGCCAAAATTCAGACACCCACACAAGTCCGCCACACCAAAGGTCAGTGATAAACTGGCAAAAACAAAACCTCCACCGTCACGCCAACAGAAATACGCCCACACTATCACGACACACGAATCCACGCGGCGGTCTTTCAACTGTGGTATTCCATTGGCGGTACACACCGCTGCGCTCAAAATACACACACATATACAAAACACAACCACATTGGACAATTCAAAATACACACACCTGATACACACACCCATTACAATATAAAACACACACCCACATCACCCACAAACCCCTACGACCACAATTACCGAGAGAAGGCCAGAGAGAGACACCACAAACAACTACCAAGCATCCACAGGCACACAATACCATCACCCACAGAACTTCCACGCACCTCACACAACACACCAACAAATATCACCCCACTTATCACTATCCACACCACCCCACACATCACCCACACCACCCCATGGCACAGCAAAGACACCCCAGGTTCTCTGAGGAGGAGCTTAGGGTCATGGTGGAGGAAATCGTCCGTGTAGAGCCACAGCTATTCGGATCACAGGTGCAGCACACCTCCATAGCTAGGAAGATGGAGCTATGGCGAAGAATAGTGGACAGGGTTAACGCAGTGGGACAGCACCCAAGAAATAGGGATGACATCAGGAAGCGGTGGAACGACCTACGGGGGAAGGTGCGTTCCGTGGTCTCAAGACACCACCTTGCGGTTCAGCGGACTGGCGGCGGACCCCCACCTCCTCCCCCACAACTAACAACATGGGAGGAGCAGGTCTTCGCGATTCTGCATCCTGAGGGCCTCGCAGGAGTAAATGGAGGAATGGACTCTGGTAAGTCAAAGCTTTACTATTACATCCCCCACCCTACCTGCATGCCATCACATACCCCCACCCTCACCCCCATCACTCCTACTCCTCACAAATGTCCCACTATCACAACCACCCCATCCCAACACCAAGCCCTGCATGCAGCAACAAAGCATGGACACCCATCACCAAAGCATGCCCACTGCACATACCCATACACCCCCTAAACCACCATCACACAAGGTCCCACACAGGAATGCAAGCACTGGGGTACACGGACACCCACCTATTGCACACCATGGCACACACAGATGTAATAAACATCCTTTTATACCCCTGCAGGACCCCTACCCAACGTCACCGGACAGGAGGGTCCAAACATGTCCACACCACCAACAGAAGAGGCCCACAGTGATGACAGCAGCTCTGTCCAACTGGATCTAGATGACCAGCCCGGCCCATCGGGGACCTCGGGACAGTCAATCAATCAATCAATCAATCAATCACAATATTTATAAAGCGCGCTACGTACCCGTTAGGGTTTCAAGGTGCTGAGGGGAGGGGGGGGCTGCTATTGGTCGAAGAGCCAGGTCTTGAGGAGTCTCCTGAAGGTGAGAAGGTCCTGGGTCTGGCGCAGGGGGGTCGGGATGGAGTTCCAGGTCTTGGCGGCGAGGTAGGAGAAGGATCTGCCGCCGGAAGTCTTTCGTTGGAAGCGGGGAACGATGGCGAGGGAGAGGTTGGCAGAGCAGAGTTGGCGGGTGGGGACGTAGAAGTTAAGTCTGTTGTTCAGGTAGGCAGGTCCGGCGTTGTGGAGTGCTTTGTGTGCGTGGTTGAGGAGCTTAAAGGTGATCCTCTAGTCCACGGGGAGCCAGTGGAGGTCCTTCAGGTGGTGGGAGATGTGGCATCGGCAGGGTACGTCGAGGACCAGGCGGGCGGAGGCGTTTTGGATGCGTTGGAGTCGTTGGATGTCTTTTGCTGGGATGCCTGTGTAGAGTGCGTTGCCGTAGTCAAGTCTGCTACTGACGAGGGCCTGGGTCAACGTTTTTCTGGTTTCCGTCGGGATCCATTTGTAGATTCTACGGAGCATGCGGAGGGTGTTGTAGCAGGAGGAGGAAACTGCGTTGACCTGTTTGGACATGGTGAGGGCGGAGTCGAGGATGAAGCCGAGGTTGCGCGTGTGGTTGGCTGGTGTTGGGGGGGGTCTCAGCGCGGTGGGCCACCAGGAGTCGTCCCAGGCCGAGGGGGTGCGTCCGAGGATGAGGACCTCCGTCTTGTCGGAGTTCAATTTCAGGCGGCTGTTCCTCATCCATGCAGCGATGGATTTCAATCCCTCATGGAGGTTGGCTTTGGCGGTGTGTGGATCTTTGGTGAGGGAGAGGATGAGCTGGGTGTCGTCGGCGTAGGAGAGAATGCTGAGATTGTGCTGACGGGCCAGTTGTGCGAGGGGTGCCATGTAGACGTTGAACAGCGTCGGCCTTAGCGAGGAGCCTTGGGGGACGCCACAGATGAGGTTAGTGGCTTCGGAGCAGAAGGGTGAGAGTCGGACTCTCTGGGTTCTGCCGGAGAGAAATTAGGAGATCCAGCTGAGGGCTTTGTCTTATATTCCGGCTTTGTGGAGGCGTGTTAGTTGAGTGCAGTGGCAGACCGTGTCAAAGGCAGCGGAAAGGTCCAGAAGGATGAGGGCTGAAGTTTCTCCGTTGTCCACTCGGCCCTCTGATGTCGTCTGTGGCGGCGAGGAGTGCAGTCTTGGTGCTGTGGTTGCGTCTGAAGCCGGACTGGGAGGGGTCTAGGATGGAATTGTCCTCGAGGTAGTGGGTGAGCTGGGTGTTGACGATCTCCTCGATGACCTTCGCTGGGAAGGGGAGGAGGGAGATCAGGCGGAAGTTTTTGAGGTCGTTGGGGTCGGCCTTGGGTTTCTTGAGGAGGGCTTGGATATCGGTGTGCTTCCAGCTGTCCGGGAAAGACGCGGTTTCGAAGGATAGGTTGATGATCTTTCGAAGTTGGGGGGCGATGGTGGAGTCGGCTTTGTTGTAGACGTGGTGTGGGCAAGGGTCTGAAGGGGATCCTGAATGGATGGAGTTCATGACCTTGCGAGTTTCGGCGTAGTTTACGTGGGTCCAGGTGGTGAGGCGGTTGGCGTGGGAGGAGTTGTCGAGGGTCGGGTCAGGCGGAGGTGTGGTGTTAAGGCTGTTGTGGATGACGGCGATCTTCTGATAGAAGAAGGTGGAGAGTGCGTCGCAGAGATTCAGGGATGGTGGGACGTCGTTGATGTTGGCGCTGGGGTTGGAAAGCTCCTTCACAATGCAGAAGAGCTCCTTGCTGTCGTGTGCGTTGTTGTTTAGGCGTTCTGTGAAGTGGGAACGTTTGGCGAGTCGGATTAGTTGGTGGTGCTTGCGGGTGGCTTCCTTGTGGGTTGTCAGGCTGTCGGGTGTGCGTTCGAGAAGCCATTTCTTCTTAAGTTTCTGGCAGGTGCGTTGGAGGTGATGGGTTCCCCTCACACAGTCACAGGCCACTACAGAGCTTCCCCCCTCTGGAAACACCAGTACAGCACCCACCCAGCGGGCCCATACATCTGTCCCCAGGACACGTCTATCAGCAGTGTGTCCACCACTACAGGGAACCCAGGATAACCCACCATCCCAACAACAACAGGGACCTGGGGGCAGTGGTAGTGGGCACACGGTTCAGGGGATGGAGGCCCAGGAACACAGGGGAACTGGGAGGGCTGCTGTGCGACAGGGTGAGGACAGGCCAAGGGAACCCACTCTCCACGAGGCCCTCTCCTCCATCATGGGAGCCTACCACCACTCCCAGGAGACGATGGCAACGTTACTGGCCAAGTTTCAGGAGACCCAGCGCCTGCAGGAGGAACAGTATTTGGGCTTCTGGGAGGAATTCAGAGCCATCATTTCCACCCTGGGCACCATCGTAGGGATGCTGAAGGAAGTACTCAACACCAGGAGGGACACTGTGGCACCACAAGGGGCCCCTGACACTAGCATGGACGATGAACTGCCCACCACCTCCGCCGGCGCTAGTGGACAGGAGGCACCGCCACAGGACCACCACACCAGCACCCCACCCCCTGCAGAGGAAGAACCACCCCGCAAACGGTCCCTGATATCCAGGACAAAGACAGAGAACAATGCCAAGACCCCGCCAAGAAATGAGACCACCCTGAATGTCATCCTTCTGTCCCACTTTGTCACCCTGTCCATCCTCAAACTGCCCCAGCTCCACTTCCTATGCCCATTTGGGCAATGCACCTGTGAGACTAATAGACTGGACTCTGCCATGGACATTCCTCCACCATCACCCCTCACCATTTTACAACCCCCTCCAATATTGAGCACTTAAATAAACACCCTTAAAGCACAAAACAATCTGGAGTCAGTCTGTGATTTCGAAATATTGTATTAGCAATTAAAGTGGCAAAATGCTCTTTCAATTGTAATGTCAACATACCTATGTCACACAGCTCTAGTCCATGAGGAAACAAAGCAGATGTCACACTGTGGGACACACATCTGTGAAATCGTAAGGGAAAGTGACAACTCAGTGACCATACACTGGGTGAAAACGACAGACAGTAGAGAGGTAGTAGTGTTAAAGTACATGTAGTAGGCAGGTTTGTATTCTTACCTGTGTCTCACTGGAAATATTGCAGGATCACCGAGTTCCTGTTGTCCATGTCCTCTTCTTCTGCTTCCTCGTCTTCACTGTCCACAGGCTCCACAGCTACAACATTACCGCCATCTGGATCATCCTCCTGCAGAAAAGGCACCTGTTGTCGCAAAGCTAAGTTGTGAAGCATACAGCAGGCCACGATGATCTGGCACACCTTCTTTGGTGAGTAGAATAGGGATCCACCTGTCATATGGAGGCACCTGAACCTGGCCTTCAGGAGGCCGAAGGTCCGCTCTATTATCTGCCGTGTTCGCCCATGGGCCTCATTGTAGCGTTCCTCTGCCCTTGTCCTGGGATTCCTCACTGGGGTCAGTAGCCATGACAGGTTGGGGTAACCAGAGTAACCTGCAAATGGCGAGGGACAACTGTCAGACACACACTAACCTGTAGGGATATCCCCAGACCCAGACAACCATTCCCACTGACTTGCTTCCAGGTGCTCACCTATTAGCCACACACAGTGCCTCTGGAGTTGACCCATCACATAAGGGATGCTGCTATTCCGCAGGATGTAGGCGTCATGCACTGAGCCAGGGAACTTGGCATTAACATGGGAGATGTACTGGTCTGCCAAACACACCATCTGCTCATTCATGGAATGATAACTCTTCCGGTTTCTGTACACCTGTTCACTCCTGCGGGGGTACCAAAGCCACATGGGTCCCATCAATGGCACCTATGATGTTGGGGAAATGTCCCAGGGCATAGAAGTCTCCTTTCACTGTAGGCAAATCCTCCACCTGAGGGAAAACAATGTAGCTCTGCCTGTGTTTCAGCAGGGCAGACAACACTCTGGACAACACGTTGGAAAACATAGGCTGGGACATCCCTGATGCTATGGCCACTGTTGTTTGAAATGACCCACTTGCAAGGAAATGGAGTACTGACAGCACCTGCACTTGAGGGGGGATTCCTGTGGGATGGCGGATAGCTGACATCAGGTCTGGCTCCAGCTGGGCACACAGTCCCTGGATTGTGGCACGGTCAAGCCTGTAGGCGATGATCACATATCTTTCCTCCATTGTTGACAGGTCCACCAGCGGTCTGTACACCGGAGGATGCCGCCATCTCCTCACATGTCCCAGTGGACGGTGCCTATGAAGGACAACAGCGAGCACAGAGTCAAACAACTCAGAGGTACATATCCACAGCTTACACAGAACACGAATAATAATCCGTATATTGGCCTGTATGTGTGTTGAGGCTAGGCCTAGGTATGTGTGACGCAGTTAAAAATTAAGCCATGTGGGCACCTGAAATGGCGGCTGCCTGACCTGTAAAGTGGGACAATGAGATGTGAGGTAACTGCCCTGGCATTGTACACCGTCGCGGTAGGCGGTCGAAGACCGTGGCGCAATGCTGCATTGGTTAACATTGGGCCCTATGGGTCCCAGGAGCCAATGACGATGTACTCCGGCGGTGACGGTACGCACCGCCACTGACGTGAATGCCATTTTCTATCTGTTCAATCACTCGATACCTGATCTTCGACAGGAGAGGACCTACACTGCAAGTGCTGCTGTGACCTCG